>NC_142201.1:73531280-74815922 GCF_049639895.1 Pseudopodoces humilis | reverse complement strand
CATCACAAGATGCACAGCTCAGCAGTTGAATCAGTGGGGAAAAGAACTGTATTCCATTTCCTTTGAAATTGTCTACTGCAGCATGGTTTGACCACTTAAATCAGTTCACAAGTCAGTATATTATGGAACGTTTTTCAAAACAATAAAATCTTTACATGTCATCCCTACCTTGCTAGGGAGTTTGAATAATTAGAATTTTAAAGTAGCCAGATGATTGTTGACTGTATTTTGATTATATTCTTGCAACAGACATGCCGTACAAAAAAGTGCAGGATGAAAGTCAGCAGGAAGATGTGGCTGCATGGACAGGAACAGAATAGCGGTTTAACTGGCTGGTCAAACTGGGTTAATGGTTTATTTCAGTCCCTACAGTGGCAGTGGCACATTTAGCCAACTATATGAAGGTATACAGTGTCTATGTGAAGTGTTCAAATTTCCAGACTGTTTAAAATTCTTATTTTATTGTAGCAGTTGGGGCAGAGTTCCACTAGAATCCTAGGAACTTAACATTAAGCATTTTACATCACTGAGCGGGAGAATCTTTTTAGAGAAGTCTAGTGCATATCAAGATTCCACATTAAAAAAAAGTTGAAAAATGAGAAAGATTTTGGTTTTTATTTTTTTAAATTTTCAGCATTTCCAAGTATTGGTGTGAAGCAAATCCTGCTTCTGTGGGACAAGATGCTGCTCTTTATGTCCAGATAAGAGCATATAATTTTTGTTCCTTCTTATTTGCTCACCATTCAGATATAGGTTAAAAAAGGATATTGGCTTCCATTCTAATTCTTATTTTCAACTTGTACTGTTGCTGTTGTTGTTTGGTTTGGGGTTTTTGTTTGGCTGGTTTCTGTTTTTTTTGGGGGGGGTGGGGGTTGGTTCTTTTTGGTTCTTTTTTTTTTGTGTGTGTGTTTTTAATTTTTTTTTTTTTTTTTTTGAATGTTAGGGACAGATCTGGAAGTGCTTAAGGAGTTAGATACCACAGTGCTTTGAGAACCCCCCACTGCTGTGCCCCGTTGTACTAAATACTCCGTGTCGCAGGAGACTTTCTGCGGGCATTTTGTCAAGGCTTTACTCTTGAAAGAGCAAAAACGATCCAGAGATTCACCTTGTCCATATCCTTGAGTAACTGGAAGAAATCACAGAGCTGGCTTATCTGAGGAGCTTTATCAGCATGGGATGCTTTCACAAGCTGATGAGCTAGGAGACAGAGTCCCCTCCGGGTGCGGCAGCGCCGCCTGCCCCGCACGGAGGATGGCGCAAAGGCCGGCTCCATTCCCCCTGCCCCGTGTCCCTGTGCCGGATCCCGACGGCAGCAGGAACATGGATGATGGCAGCAGGAACATGGATGATGGCAGCAGGAACATGGATGATGGCAGCAGGAGCCGGCATGGCTGGGGACACGGCCCCACCTCGCGGCGCTCCGCTGTCATCGTGCGGCTCCCGCAGGAAAACACGCGCGGCTTGGGGACAGCGCAGCGCTCCGATGCACAGCATCTGCTCAGCATCCTGCTCGTGGGGAGCCAGCTAAAAACACCGTCCTCCTCCGGAGCTGGAATTGTGAGGCAAAGATTTATCGCGGTATTACCCAGAGGTTAAAAGCAGGTAAGTTAATTTGGGTTGCTCCTGTCCTAAAATGTATCTCTCCCACCCACAGAAGCAAATGACATGCACAAATGAAGAAATCGTGAATAAAAGAAGAAAGGCGTGAAGTTCATGATTTTCCAGAAGAAAATATTTAGCAAAAGCCCTTCTAGTTTCAGCTTTTCACAGTGGCATAGACAAAGTACGGCTATTTTTATGGTTAAACGAAGTTCTGAAGTCGTGCAAGTTCACTAACTCATCACTGGGGCCAATGAAAGAGTTCCAGTTTGGACAACAGTGTGGTTCTTGGGGGTCCTGCTCAAGGCCAGGAATTGGACTCGATAATCTTTCCAACTCAGCATATTCCACGACTCTGTGATTCATACAAAGTTTTAACACAGAAAATGGGCATGTACCATGGCTAGATGAATTAACCTGGCTCTCAGCTATCTTCACTTCAAGAGGGATGGAATAGCACACAAAAGCTGGGACAGGAAAGATGTGCATACACTTGGTGGAAAAGAGTAAAACTGGTAAGGCAAAAATTTTGGTGGTACAAAATATGAATCAACTTTTTACTTTGGAATAAAACTATCAAATGGATATAAAATATTTCTATATTTGTTTAGACATGCAACTATAGTAATTCTTAAAACAACAGCCAGAAGAAACCCCTGATTTATAATCCAGGACAGGATGATGCTGAATAACAAATCACAGCATGGTATTAGTTGAAAATTGACACATCTAACTGAGCTTTCTTAAAATAATGCTATTGTAACCAAGTTGTATGCAGATATCACCCACTTGTGAAGTGAAAAAACTGACAGCTACCCCAAGTATACTTGATAAAATTGCACAGCACTCAAGCAGGTCAAGGCCACAGTACATGCATTCATAGACGCAGGGTTTTATAAGACAGGGTGGGATAATGTGCTTCCAATTTATTTCTAAATTTCTTGGGCCATGATATTATTCAGTGACTTCTGAATCAGTGGTCAGTTTATAAAACAAGTAATAGAAAAGTGTCATTCTTACAGAAGATTGTGCATATGAGGTAATAAAGAATACAGATTAGAAAATCAAAAGGGAACATCATTAAATTATGTACATTTTACAGCATTTGCTGTAGGAGTCTTCTTCCAGAATTTCCCAAGGAACCACAGCCATCTGAGTTTTTTGGGCTTGCCTATCACAGGGCTGATGCCTTATAAACAATATTTTCCATAACATAATAGTTAAAACAAAGACTGATGAGTTACATCAGTGACATGTCAAGGCTGGGAAAACATGAAATATTTGTCAGCAAGTATCTCCATATAAGGTATGAATTTCAAAAGGGACTCTATTTCTTACTTAAAATTTAACAAATAACTGATAACTTTTATGACCTTTCTGTCATCAAGTGCACTTCAGATGAGGTTATGAATATGACTTCCAGAGGAATAAGAAGATACAGAAACAGAGGGGGAAAATTTCCTTCAGAACATATCCAAGACCTAAAGAACTAACACTTTCACCTCTATCCTACAGCTGGAACAATAATGCTGGCCCAAACAGTCTATGCAGAAATGCTGATCTACCTGGTCTGTGTTCAGCATGGTCCCTTTAACAATAAAAAATAAGGAGTTTCCTGATTATGTTACTTTAGAAAGAGAAATCTGCATGAGATAAAGGAACTACCGTTCTTGTACAGGAGACGTTATTTGAAGTTTCTACCCACCAAGAAGGTTCACAAGTGAAATGATCCTATACATATTTCAATTTATATATGGAAAAAAGTTAGGATTTTCTTTAAAATCAGCTCTTTTTATCGATATCAGATCAATGCATAGGAGCATTTGACACTTTGTCCTACATGATAGCAAGTAAAACTAACACTTAAGCAACATTCATCGTGCAGCAGTGTTCAGAAACTCAACCTAGCCAGAATAGACTAATCTGAATAGCAGAAGTGGGCTGTGTAGATGTGATCCTTCATGTGAAATAATTGCACCTGCTTTTGTTTGTTCTTTCTAGTTTTCTACAAACCATCAAGAAAAAACAAAGGTACAAGTTCATAGAATTTGTCTAGGCCTGTATGTCTCTTAAAATAGAACACAATTGCAAGAGGCAAAACAAAAATGATGCACAGAAATGGGTTTGAGCACACTTTTTACTGCTGTTAAAGCCATCATGTCTTTCTCCCTGGTGGCCTAGCCTCTCAGTTCATTTTTGTACCTGTGACAGTGCCTTAAAATCTGTTAATTCCATTTTTAGTACAGCTTCTGAATTTCTGCAGGCCTTGGCCATTTGTGTAATGAAAACCATTAAAATGAGATGGACCGGGTGAAATCTCAAAAAAAATTCTAAGTACTGAACAAAGTAGTTTTAGAAGATCTTTCTTCTGTACAGAGATGATCCAGTATCCTCTGCTTTGTTTTTGTTGCAGGACAGCTAGAGATGCCATCTCCCATGGGAACTGGCTTGTGACCCATCTGCTCTAGCTTCCCATAGTCTGATGAACTCACCCCATGCCTCTGATCCACTTTTAATCAGCTGACAGATTATGCTGAATATGTTCAGTCATAAACCTGATTTCTTCTGTTGAACTGGACTTGACAGTCAGAGCAAAAAGTGATATTAAGAGGATTTGGAGAGAAAACTTAGAGTGTACCTAAACTCCCTTCGGTAAGAAGTGCATTTACCAGAAACCCAAGCCCTGTTAAAATGAATACTCAAGTTTATAACATTTACCTCAATTTTCCTGAAAGCCATGAAAACTTAGTAGGCTACTGGACAAAATGAAGACCGTTCTCTCTGTTTGTGACTGCTGTTCCTGAGTGGCTCAAACAATTAGGTATATTCTGGGATGCCTGATCTGTTTTGCCCAGAAACAAAACAGCTGCCAACCCCTTGAACTACCATTAGGATTAGACATGACTCAGGCATGTGAAATGCAGCGTTCTGGGGACCCTCATCAGCAGGTACTTGGACACCTGTGGAGGCACTATAAAGAACCTGGGGCCATTAGAGCTATAGTCACCCCTGTGGTTAAATGTTGCATAGGTGCTCAAGGTCTGCCTGAAACCTTAGGAGGATCTGGATGCCAGCTCCGAACCTTGCTCCAGACAGAAGTTTCTTGAGGGAAAGGTGTTCTCAGGACCTCCCCAACACACCTTGCACACCAATGAGTATTGGAAAAAACAAGCTTCTTTAGGAGATGCACAGAGAGCTTCAGGGTCCAATTCAGGGATGTGGGGAAACTATATTGCTTTTGCAGCACTCTGCCCCCATTCACTGCCTGAAGTTCTACAGGACACAATAATGAAATCAATATAGATATTTAAAGGGCTAGGAAGAGGTATTAAAATCACATGTTTGTAAAGTTGTAAATATAATGAAGCGGTATTTCTTCCTTTATTTTTAAAATTTTATTTTAAAGGATTCTGTGTGGGTACAGACTAACATTTATGCAAAGCTACCTTTTCTCCACAGTAAACTCACTCTGCAGAACCTCTCTCAGCTTCTCACATTAATTGCACGGTTGATTGTGCTTTGTGCATGTATTGCATTAGCACATTTACAAGTGGACACGATTAATATTGCCCCACGTGTATTCCTTTATCTGTGATCATAGGTGTATCACTATGGTAGCATAAAGATAGCCTTTCCAGGTCTCTTTTGAAAACAGTATTTTAAAGTCTTAGTCCTACTGAAAAGTCTCTGACATTGGCTTCTTGGAGCATGTAGCAGGACTTTCATCATTCTTCACTCATTTTCTAGCACGTTTTTCCCCAGGAGACAGCCCTTCTTCTTCCCTGAAGATTGATGGGCTCTGGTACCATTGAAAGATTCTGTGGCTCAAAATTTAGGTGTGGACTTAATAAAATCAATCTCAATTTAAAAAAAAAAAAAAAAGCCTTTTAAAAGACAAACCGTGCTGTTGCTCTGCAGCACATGCAAGATGTTTATTAAATACATATCCTTTAATCAACAGATGAGTGCACCCGATTCTTTTATTTCAAGTCAACTTGCTAAGCTGCACTATTAAAAGCTCCAAATCCTCTCTCTGTTAAAACAGAAAATAACCTGTTGTATTTCAATATTCCAAAATATGGCCCATTTTCCTTGAAGCCAAAAATAGATAGGAGATGTTTATTTCCATTTTGGTCACAACAGTGGGTTGCACTGATGGCAAACATAATAAAGGCCCACTGGATAAGGCAATAGAGCTCTATTAAACATAATTAATTTCATTTTTTAAAAAATAATTTTGAAATCATTGTTTGAAGTGCCACTGCTGAAAACCTGAAATACTGCAACACATTTATAACACAGAGTCTGAGTTCAAATTATTTGGTGGATTTTTTTTTTTTTTTAACTTGCTCTAGCTAGAAACCAATGGTTTCAATATTTTTCCAAATACAAAATTATTCCTAATCCCTCTGCTCTCAGTATCTTGCATCAGAGAACTTTGCTTGACTATACCTAGCAGATTTTCACAGTTAGGTTTACTCTTGTTACCTAACTGAGAAACCACTACTTTCTTCTTGCTTTGTACTACCTTTTTCCCCACTGTATTCTTTATGCAGAGAAAGACTAAGAAAAATTAGATGGAAGGTGTAATTTTGACAAAACAGAAACAATTCAATAGTCAATAGTAACAGACAAATTTCAGTATTTCCTTGAATGACCATAGATGCTCTATTGTCTTTTATTGAAAATAGGAAGTAAACCACAATTATAACTACACAAGCATGACTTCTCCAAGATGTTTACAAAACTCATTGACACTATACACTGAAATACTGTAACTTTAATTCACCACACTTTATGAAGCTCAGCTTCCAACTCCATTATTTTCTGATCAACTTATTCAGTAAAATGATAACTGAAGTAAAACTCTTACCTGTAAACCTAGTTTCTTGTCATTTAACTGTTCTGAAAATTTTCTTCAGGATTTTTCCATTCATGTACTGGAAAGATACACATTACAGAGAAAGGAAGCAGGGTAGGGAGAGACAGATTTCCTGGCTGTGGGGTGTCATTATTACTTTGTCTATAAACTTGTGTTGTGTTTATATAAAATTTTAAATTTACTTTTCTTGCATACTGCTAATTCACTAGAGTTTGTTCCTAAACAGTAAACACTGGCAATGTTTGTACCAATAAAGAACATTTAGTAACAGCAGTAAGTACATACCATTTGGGGGCAAGATGTACTTGCAAACATTTAAGATGTAAAGCTTTCCTCTGCTTGCTGAAAAGGTAAGCCAATAAATTCATACCCAAAATTATCCCTCCATGCTTAGGTAAAATAATGTTGAATGGGGAGGAGGGCTACTGAATAGTAGATACATGTGCAGCACCAATTCTAGACATACAACTGAATCCAAGTCCTCTAATTTCTAGTTCTGAAGGCATGAAACTCATACAAGTTTCAACAGGAGTTCACTGGTGTTGCCTCCTGTCGGCTCTGTTAGTGGGAAACATCCAGGCATTATTAAATGGTTTCCCCTTTCTAGTAGCCACTAGAACACTGTAAGAAGCTACATTACTGCAAAAGAGAAGTGACATTTTTGGATATTCAAACCTAAAGAAAGCAAGCCCTCTGTGGAGCATGTTAAGCATCAGCATAAATAAACATCCAAAGCCTGAAAATCCAGACCAGGTAACTTCGTTTGCATAAAGCAGTATACCTGCCAAAAGCTAACTATCTCAGAAACTGCCTGAAACTTCCTTTTATATCCCTGTGCCTTACTGTGCCCCATTTCTAATTATGTGAAGATGTGGCATAAAGTAGTGTGGTAATCTTTATTTCTTACTGCTGTATAACAGAAAGAAATACTGTCAACCTCTCACCTGTTTCAAACTGTAAACCAAGTGATGGACATGGACCTGGCATGCAATCCAATCTAAAGTCAGCACTTCCTCTCTCTTCCACCTGGAACTGCTCAGCAGCAAAAGTTTAGCAATTAGTGTGCACTAATGACTGCACTACTTCAAGGACAGCAGGAAATTAATTTTAAAATACGTATTAAAATCTAAGAGAGAAGGGCATAAAATAAATGTCTATTCAATCATTAGGAATTTAATTTCTGTAAAGATGAAATCCTAAGATGTTTGGAGAACTGAGTCTCTGTTATTTACTTCCATTATTTACTTAACCAAAATAATTGTACAATTTGATTGGAATAATCATTGGTGAATTCAACTATGCTAATACACATCAAATATTTGAGTTAAAAAAGGCAAAAACATTCAATAAACATCTAAACGAAGCAAAATATGGGAATGAGGTGACTTTTCTCTCTAGCATTTGTTACCACCAAGACTAGAAAACAAGTTCTTAGCTTAATGATGTTTTTAATGAATACTAAGAACTCTAGATGATGTACTTAAATGGAAAAAATATTTAATATTTCAACTGCAGAAACAGTGTAGTTAAAAGACAAGCACTATGCAAAGCAGAAGTGGAGTGTTAGTAGGACAGCAGTATAATTAGGTTGGAACAAAAGTTTTCTTAACAAAACAGTACCCAGTACAATGAAATTGAAGCCTTACATGCTAGTGCCCTAGCTGTCCAACAAACTCTCAAATTGATATAAAAATAATTATCTGTTATTAAACAAGGACTATGAACGTGTTCCCTGATGAACAGTGGCCCTTTAGGAAAATGAGCATCAAAAAATAAAACAGCAAATTTCTCTGTTTTGAAGCTTATTCCCTGCTTCAAACAGCTCCCAACACTTCAGATGCTTCCCCATGATTCAGAAACCCGTGTTTTTCCACTGAGCAAAGAAGCATACTCACTGTTGCAAAATTATGTGAAGAAGCCCCACATACTTTAACACACTACATCATTAAAGCCATAAGATATGCATTTAAGAAGTATACATTGTAATGAACTTCAGTACAGAATAGACTCAGTTGTACAGCACAGGCACAGCAATATCCTTGTGTGAATTAATACATGACCCAAAATCACAGCCCCATGAACAAATTAGAAATAAAGGGAAGTCAGAAACATTGGCAAAGGGTGGGCCTTGGCACATAAATATCGCAGTGGTTCACTCAAGCGTCAGTAATAATAACTGGCTTCCCATGAACACTGGCATCTTCAATTCTACAAAGACATTTTTTACATTAGAATATTCATTCTCTAAGCCAGTAATCACCATACCAAGGGAAAAAAAACAAACAACAAACCAGCCCCAAACCATAAAAAATTAGCCACTGGGTCTGGAATCAGCTTACTGAATATTCAGGAAGGAAACAGCATTTCACTGTCAAAACTTTAAACAGGCTGCCTCCTAGGACAGAACCACTCAAAGGCAGAAAAAAACCACCATCAAGGGTAGGTTTGCATAGGACAGAAAGGTGACCAACCACTTCCACAGCCCCAAAGAAGTACGTATGATTTAGGAAAGCTGAGCAGAACAGAATCTCATTTCTAATTATCTTTACAGCTTCAAAATGTTTCTGGGCAGTTTCCACCACACTGAACACTAGATGGGAAACATTTATATATTTATTTATATATATATAAAAATGTGTGAGCGTGGATAGAGGCTACAAGTCTGAAACAGGGAGAGAGCATATCCCTGGTTACACCAACAACCATGGAAATAGAGGGGAAAATTGCAAGATATGACTGTATTTTATTTTGAAATATATTTCCTATTCCTTCCCTTATGTGCCATCAATATTTCCATTTCCCGTCTTGGCAGAAGCACCGTGTCATGACCCATGCCCAGTCCTCAGAGCTCCAGAAGTGGCCTTTGCTTTGTACTACTACTCAGTCCCAATGCAAAAAAACCCTAACATGCATGAGGGAATAAGCATTTCCTTTGTTTTGTACATAGAACCAACATCTGTAACTACTACACAAAGCATCACTCCAATGCAAATGTCAGGTAAGCAGAGAACCCATTTTTCATAGAACAAATGTTCCTCTTCCTACTGTTGTAATCTGAAAAAAATTAAAGCCTTTACATTCCTCGTGGACTAATGATTTTTTTCAGGTGTCCTGACATTTTGTTTATGTTCAAACTGACATATGTTGAGCAGTTAGATGGCGATGCAAATATAAATTCTTTGTAAGTAATTTTAATATTTTAATTATTGAGACACATTACATCATAGGTTACTAGCTCTTTTTCCATTTGAAAAACTGATTTATAGTTAACTAATTTTGAATGCTAAAATAATTTCACATTAAGTCATTGACAGGAGGACTAGGACATAGGATATTGATAGATAGAACATCTACCATTTCACTTTATGATAATTTAATTAGTATTATAGGAATAATAAACCTTTCTGAAATAGCCTAATATTTAAAAAAATAAAAA
The DNA here is from genome assembly GCF_049639895.1 of Pseudopodoces humilis. Lineage (NCBI taxonomy): Eukaryota > Metazoa > Chordata > Aves > Passeriformes > Paridae > Pseudopodoces > Pseudopodoces humilis. The sequence goes on along the minus strand of NC_142201.1, from coordinate 74,806,005 downwards.
ATACTCACTCCAGTTCCACATACCAGAAAAAAAAAAAATTAGCTAGCTAGTAGTTCTGTGTCCTAGCGCTTTAACTTACTACCATAAAGTGAATAATGACAGTAAAAAAACCTAATTCTGGAAACAGTAAGGAAAAAATTAAATTGAATATTAGCTAGAATTGAAATTAACCAAAAATATCTTTATTTTATAATCAGCACTAATTCAAAACTGAGCTGACAAAAATACATCCATGGACAAACCCCTGAAACATAAAATGATTCAACTTTATGTGTTGAAAGCAACTTTATCAATATGCAGTTTCTAGAGAAACAGGACACAACCATTACATTTTTATAACTTACAAAGTAGTAAGTCATCCAAAAGAAACATACTGGAACCAACGTGGATTAAAGAAATAATATTTGGCTCATCAAGACAAACATCTGTCCACTCTAAGGCCTATAAAACAAATTGAGTAACTCACATCTTGTGTCATTGTTATTATGGTCACTATTCAGGGGAAAAAGCTAAGGAGATCCAAATACATAGTGTTGTACTCTGATTAAATAGGACAAAAACAGGGACAAGATTAAAGTTTAGAATCCAGATGATGTGATACACTGATTTCATTTTGGTTACACACCTGGCAGTGGCTTGAAATTAACACAAAAATTAAGGCAACACAGGCTACAAAACCTTGCAGTACATGTTCACGCTTCAATGCACCTACTGATCAATTCAGTACCCTTTCTCACAGAGACTTAAAGAAATACAGGAAGAATGACAATACAGATGGCAAAAGAAGTAACAGAACTCTTGCCATCACTTGTAGATATGAGATGCCTGCTCTGTATATAGCTCTAAACTTCTATTGGCTCAGGAAGGCACCAGGAACTTCACTGTCAAAAACAATGTAAAGCAGAACCATGGAGGCAACAAGCAGGTATTGCCTTAGGCAGCTATGGCATCACACCTCCACAACTAGGAAGTGGCAAGAGTGAAACAAGTACTAACTCACATAACAGGATGCTGTCTTTGATCCTTTCTGTAATGGGTTCTGAAAGACCTCATGGAAAAGGACATTAGGAAACACCAAGTCCTTTCCTAAAAGCAGACAAGTGACCCAAGAGATACACTGGGGAGGGTGAAGGGAGGCAGCTGGGGGAGACAGAAAAGCTCATTCCCTCTTCATTCATGTGCACTGCAACAGGGTGTTGGAGCTGTGTTCATACAATGAATAATTAAGGACAGTTAATTTCCAAGATCATGATGTTTATCAGCACAGAATAACATGCAACATGTTATTATATTATCTGCATGTAACAATATAATCAATAAGTGTTTGCTGTTACTCACAATTGTGATAAAGTTCTATTTCCTACACACAAAGGAATTCTTCAATAAGGTAAACCTAACAATGAGACTGATCCTTCTTGCTGGAATTAAGTTACCTCAGCGATTTTACGAACAGTTACACAATACACAAAAACACATAAGGAAAAACTAAGAGGCAGCATGACAAAAAAGTTTTCTGCCCTATTACATACCATTTTATTCATCATACTTCACAATGCTAAACCTGCACAAGTTCATACATATTGCATTGAAAGAACTGTTCACTAGCTAAAAAAAAATCAAAATATCAGAAACATGAAACTTATGGTCCAGTCCCTCTTGCAATTTTTGGGCAGTCAGTATCAATATATAAGCACAGAGCTTTTGACAGATACAAATAAAACCCTGAACAAGGGCCACAGGGACCACAGAGCCCTCATTTGGGCTACCCAAGACAGGTACCAGGCTGACATCCGTGGTCATCTCAAAAGCCAAATTCAAAGTCTGCTATATAGAAAAGTGAAATTATAGCCATTAGTAGGGAATTTAAGAAGCTAATTTAAACAGTAAAGATCAATTGGATCAAAACTATATATACAGTTAAAGACATAGGTAAACATACACAACTGTTTAATTCAAGGTCAAATTTTCACACAGGAGAAATACTACATTCTGATCTACCAGTATGGCTTTTTCCATGAATAGGTGGGTGTTTTCAGACATTAAACTGAAAACTGTTAGGGGAAAACTGAAGGGAATTAATTATGTTAGGAAGAATTAATGTCAAGAAATGAAAGTGAGATTAATGTGAAATTTATAGCATTAACATAGACACCACTATGATTTTATTTTGGAAGACGTTTCACCTTCAATTTAACCATCTGTCATACTGTGGCAGCATATTTCACCTGTGAGCTTTCATCTTATAATACTGAAAGATAAGGTATAACTTTTTTAAAAAAAATCAATAGACTGAAATGCACCTGAGCAAAACAAAAATTAAAGTTCAAACACTAAAGAAAACATTTAGCAGAAGTTTTGGCTTGTGAACATGCATAAAATAAAAAAAAACAAAACAAAAAAAAACCACCAGAACAAAATCAAGTTAACAGCTGTTGGCACTCATCCACTAAGCTGTAAGGTGGTGTAATAAAACACAGCTAATAAACATCATCAGTTCACAATGAAACTGTACAAGCCATTAATTCACATTGAAACAATACACCTGATTGCAGTGTTAAGCAAAAAATCATAACTTAAAATTCTATTTTATTCAAATTTGAAAAACTATTTCCACTAGTTTAAATACATTAATCCCCAAAGTTTTACAGTAACTGATGATTTTCAATCACTCACACAACCACATTGTAAATCCCTGAAACATGGATTTATTATAGGAATACTGATAAAACCTTAACAGATACAAATGATACATCACAAAGTGTCTTACACCTTAATGGCAAGTACTCGACCACCTCAGATTGGTAGGTGCATCACTCCTACTTTTACACTCTAATACCATCCTCTAGGACCAAATGGTTTAAATTGAATTCACAACAGTTTGCAGTTACCTAAAAGCAATGATTTTTTAAAATCGAGCTATAAAAGATTCTCTTCTGACCAGCGTTTCAAAACTTTTGGAAAGAGAATACACTAGTGGGGACTAAACACAGTATGCAAGGAGTCATTGCAGTGAACTTCCAAGTCATTTCAGAATCAGCATCCCTGAAGAGATTTAGTATACAGCAGTATGTCCCTTGACATCAGTTACGTGGTGCATGTTTATCTGTGCATCTTGGGACCATATTGTATCAGCAGGTCTTAGGACTGTTGAAATTAATCTCATTCTGGCACAAACTTTCTGTGGGGTAGGGCAATTCCCAGATGAAAGGCACTCTGTTGTGAGTGAAATCAGAATTACCAGCAATGCAAATGGACAACTCGTAACATATTGAAGGGAAATGCTGCAGCTTAATGTGAGGTCTAAAATTATGTACTTTCTGTAAAATATGTGGAAAAAGGATTTCAAGCAGCTGTAGTGCATCTGTTTACATGCACACAGACACTACCCATCGTACAAGCAGAGATCTTCCAAGTATCTCAACAGTTGTTCAGTTTTTTTTCCTCTGGTGCTTTTCTCACTTGGGTGAAAGCAAGCTTCTACAGTTCAAGGTGACTTGCAGAACAGCCCACAGCCCACCACTGCACTGCATCTTGCAGCCCACAGTGAGCAGATCTGGAGAAAAGTTGCAAGTGTGGTCCTTGGTAGTAGAACAAGAGCACAGGTACACACCTATAGTTGGTATCCCTTATTTCTCCTCATGCCTTTTCTTTTTTTTCCACCCTCCTTCTTAAAAAGAAAAAAAAAATAATCTTGGGAATACAGCTTTCCTTAAGGCTAGGAAAACTCATGCTTATTAGTCTGACTAAGGGATGTGCAAAACAGAAGTAATTTCCCTGAGGCAAAGATCTTCAAGTCATGCCTAGTTTACATTGTCTATTCTTATTTCACTTGTTGAAATATTTGGCACACTGTGGCCTTGATCACTGTCTGAGTCTCCCAGTATTATTACAGTCTGTATTATACATTTATACAATAAAGTATAAGTTGCAAATGTTTCATTCTCTCATTCTGGTTTTCACATTTACTGATTAAAATCCTTTTCCTTCTCAAGGGTGGCATTGGGTATCCTGGGCAGGGAGGTAGAGTGAGAAACTTCTACTGTATTTAAAGGTCGTCATGAGTACTGAATGCCTAAAAAGGCAATCACAGTAGTTACTGGACTCAAAATACAGAGTAACAGGGTGACAATTAATATCCTGTTACATACAACCTGTTACTTGGTCAAAAGTAGGTGATTAAATAGTTGCTTCTTGATTTACATTATGAAAACCATCCAGGAAGGAAAAAAAGGTCATGAGTGCCTCCAGTCTAAAACACCTAAGAAGCAAAGCTTGAAACCACGTCTTCCCAGTTTTCCCTTTTAAAATATAAATTGCACTTTTATACAAAGCAATCCAAAAAGCCTGAATAGCAGTCAAAATCTGAAGCTGCCTTGCTGTACCAAAGAGTAACTGTGTTCAGCATCTGAGGTACAGGCAGTTAGTTTCCAGCCATTCTGCACATAGGAGTAGAGCAAATGGCTCTTTCTGCTTTCAAAGGGCCTGTCATTAAATGCCATGCCACTGGGTGGGGAATAAACAAATAAAAAACAATAGTAGGAATTTAAGGCCTTTATCTCCAGGAGGAGCTGAAAACTGTGGCACAACCCATGAACAATACTTACTACGAATATTTAGCACACTCCCACCCAGGGCTTCCAAAGTCAGTCATTCTTTCTAACATTTTCCACACAAGACAATCATACCAACAGCAAGCAACAGTGCCAATTAAGCATTTTTAAGGTCTTCAAAAAGTCATAGCAAAGGGCACTTTTGAGAAAGATAACTTATAGATTTGGTTTTAAAAATAGACACCACACTCACATTCAAGGGACATCCTTCACTTTTAGGCCTTTGTCACAAATCTGAATCTTTATTGTTCTGAAGTAAATGCTATAAACATAAGACTCAAAACAAGAACTCCAACTTTCAGTCTCAGAAGAGGTGTGGTTCAATGCCCATATCACATGTAACAAGAAAGTCTCCTTAAAAAAGGAAAAAAAATTACTGTCAAGTCTCTTTTATCAATGAAAATGCAATCCTTTGTTTTTCTCATTACTTTGTGTACAGGCGGGCACCAAAAAAAAACGTTTGCATTTTCTTTTGAATTCTTGCTATGACGCTTGACGAACTTTCTGCCATTCAACAAATTCATCCAGAAGTACAGGCCCTGCAAGTGGAATAAACGGAGTTATAATTGGCAATGTCTTTCAAACACCTCCTTTTTAAGTATGAGGGTTAAAGCTACTGGTCTAGGAAACATCCATGTCAATCCTATGGGGTAAAATACTCATAGATTAGTACAATCATTCCAATCCAAGGATGATAAAAAGTGCCCAAAAACTACTATATAGAATTATAGAAAAGTGTTCCTGATATCTGACAGGTGAAGTGAACTGAATGGAAAGCATAAAAATAATTTTATAAATCTTGTAAATTAGCACAACTAATTCGTTCTTCCTAAAGTGTTTAAAATTGTGAATAATTAGAACATGGACCAAAATGGGATTTATGCAATTCAGTCATGGCATGACTGACTACTGGCCAGGTGGACAGTTCAGCCCCAAGTACTACTAGGTAGGCAAAAATTGTTAAGCTAGAGTTTATTATATACTAGTACAAAATGAGGGTTTTGCTCTTTATAATTCTGCTTGCAAGTCTATGATTGTATGCAGCAAGCACCTTCACTAGACCCTCACTGAATACAAGCTGGCTCAAGTAAATCATCATACTATTGACATACTATACCCCTGACATACAATTAAGAACAATTAGTACCTGCAGCTTGAAGATGGATGGTTACCAGGGCTGCTTTTCCTTACATTGTCGGGAAAAAAATTTATACTTTACAGTATTGTTTCCATTACAGAAATTTGTTTTATGCAATTATAAAATTCTCTGCTAATACCTAAATAAGCAAAACATTAAGAATACTTACATGCACCATCTTCATCATAGTTGCTAAGATCTGCATGAACAGTTCTGCTGAACTCTAGTACATTGTACCACTGATCCTTGTTCATAACTCTATACTTCGATTGCTAGGAAAAGTAATTTCAAAATATTAAAATGTCAAGTGGCATTTGGTACTCCTGCATCTCATTTATCTAGTTCTACCTTCAATGAGTTCCTAACAAACAATTTAATGGGTAACAATGACTGTTACTTGCTTGATTTTCCATCTTTAAAAATACTACACATGAATGTATTTCATAGCTATGAAACTACCTACAATGATTTATTGGAAGATCAGAGCAAAATCACATATCCTAAAACCTGGAAATCAGTAAATCACCACTAAGCTTCAAAAACTGGTATATTTTTGCCTTGCCCTGAAGCAGGGCATATCTAACTCAGACATATTTCGAGTACAAACTATTTTTAAAAAAAAAAAAAAAAAAAAAAAAATATCTTCTTTTCTCCAGGGTACAATACATTATGATCATAAGGACATCTCCTTTGCAGTGTTAGTACTTTTTTGAAGCCAGGGAATAGTCGAGCCTAATGTGTTCCACAACCTACACCCATTCACTTGAGTCAGTCACTTGCAGCAGCTGAGCTGACCAAAATCCTCCAGAGAGAGCCAGAGATCGAGGTACCCACACACTGTACCTGTATCAGTGCAGATGCAGCTGAAGCAACTAGTGGGGCTCTCCTACTTACTTTTTAATTTATATTTATAGTATAATCAAGATGGAATTTTATTTGCCTTTGATAATTAAAGGGGCTGGGGCACAGGGAGGAAGATAAGGATCTGTGATGCATACAAGAACATCACTGTTTCATATGCACATTGAGCAAGGGAAAAGGAGCAATATGGATACATTCCTGAGTAAAATAAACACAATATTCTCACAGAACAGTCCAACTACTATGCCAACATTCACAAAGTCAAGGAAACTTGTACCTCCAGGTATTGATAAAATACTGAAAACAGTGGCCAAGTTCTTCCGAGCAGAAGAGCTAACATGGACTTTGCAGTATCAATATCAAGACTTCGCTGGTCTTTTTCCTAAGGTTGAATAAAGAAAGCACAGAAACCAATCAAGTACAAGCTTGTTAAATAAATAAAAGTAAGAACTTTCCTAACATTTCAGCAGTCTTACCCTTGCAAAATCAAAGGCGTATCTGTAGATATTCTTAAAGGATGAAATGTCATTCAACTGTGACCGTAAGAAGTCAAATTTACTCTGTAATTTTTCTGTACAGTCACACCTTAAAAAAAACAACCAAAAAACCAAAAACAAAATATTAGGAGTTCAAAACACAACATTTAGGCAAAGAAAAAAATGCCAGGTAACATAAAAATTAAAATCGCCAAAGCAAATAGCAATCATTAGCTATACAGGAGTAATACTGTGAAACCCACTTAAAGAATGTTGAACATACTTAACACTTGCAGCTTACTGAAATGGTGAATGCTGGCTTCTGTAAGCAAGTTTTTTGTTTTAAATATATCAGCAACATAATACCAAGTGCAGGCTTCACATCTCAAATAATAGTCTTTTAATTCCAAACTCTGCAATCTACACTAACACCCAGCAGTATCCTATCTTCTGATCACTATGAACGTTTGAAGATAACATTCAGTGTGCATTAAGGGGTAGAATCCAGCTGCAAATATTGGAAAAACACAAACCCTAAACAGGCAGTTTTGAAGTGCGTGTTTACAAACAGCAGGATTGAACAGGTATTCTGCAAAACATACCAGTCTGCTCATGTTTTATGACTGATAAAACCTTAATCACCTGAATTAGTCAGTAGCTTTTCAACTCAAAAATCAAAGGCTGTATAAGCATGTACAGGTCCACTAGTCAACAGGATAAAGCTTTGGCAAAAATAACCCTTTGGCAAAAAGATCTCCTTGTACCTTACTCAGCAAGGAATTTTGTTTCCAAATAGAAAATGGGTCAGATTCAGCAACAATGGCAAAGGAGAATACAATTTAACCTTGTTAATCCTCCAGAAAATGCTTACTCAATAGGACAGTTATAACAGGACATTTTATTCTTATAAAAAAGCTGCCATGATTAAAAAAGAATAAATTAAAACATCTACCTTGCCTTGTATCCTTCGTGAAGAAGCATACTTTCAGAAATGCAGCTGTACAGAAACACATCCTTTGGTCACGTGTCCCCCTTTTGGCAGCCTGCCTCTCAGAGAATGCATCTGCACCTCTAACAGCTCCACATGGACTTGTCACACAGGCCCCCAGCAAGGGCCCTTCAGGGGTACTGCAGGTTGATGAGATGCTGTGCTTTGCTCACAGCTGACACTTCCTGTTCCTCAGATCTGCCAGCCTGTGTGTGCACAGCTGTCTGTCAGTCTGTCTCTCAGACTGCGACAAGAGAAATGTAGCAATTCCAACTGATGCAACCTTTTATTATTTTTTGTCTCTAGCAGCATCTACCTAAAGCAGCACTGAGTCCTGGCCAATACTGGTGCTAAATAAATAAAACTATTAGCTAATTAGGCTATATATTCAGATGACAACTAGCATATTCTGTGATAAACCATGTAACAAATTGAAAAGACCTCTTGTTAAGTGAGCTTTGGTAAACTTAACTAAAGATAAAATTACTTTTTTTGTCTTCAGCTATCTAATTGTATTCTACTATTTAACCCTTAAAACAGCATTATGATATGCTAGAAAGGCATCGTATTTTTTATTCATATATCTTCTATGTTCAAAGCCTCATACTTCCAACAGAACGTTTTACACATTTCAGGACAAATCTACCTATTTAATTTATCTAATTTAGTTGACTAGTGACATATATAAGCTATCTATAGTGGGTTTACCACACATTTTGTTAAATATAATTTGACAGATTATTTACCGTATCATGGGTAAACAATGGGTAAATTTCAGTATGTTTGGATTTCTTACAAACTACTTTGTTAAAATTGTTCAAATAATCATAAATCTAAGTGCAAAGTAAAACGCTGACTATTGTCTACTATAGTATTGGCTATGTATATTTTAAGATGCAATTGATTCTTTTTCAAAAGTTGGTATGAAAATGAGCAATTATTAAGTGTCAAGACTCCTAAGCAATTTATAATCAGTGCATTTATAACCAAACAGCCAAATGGATCATACACCAGCACACCCTCTGGATCCCAACACACGGACATGTCTCTGTTAAAGCTGTTCAGGGCATTTCTGTACCTAGCCACTGACTTTCCTCCCAAAAAGAGGCAAGGAATTGTCAAACTCCTCTTTTACGGAGATACAGCTGCTTGTGTGGTTGCACCATAAAAAAGATGACTGAGGTCACCCATACTTAGAATAATCTTCCTAATAACATGAACAATCTTCTAATTAGCACAGGTGAATTAACACTAAACTCCTGTACAGACAGTCTTTACTGAAAGATATCATTAAATAGCGTTACCTCAAGATCAACAAAATTAGACATTAGCTTACTACATTCTGTTCTCATCCCTATGTCACATTTTTAACAAAACCCAGACTAGCACAAAGTGGATGTAGTTCAACTTCTGCTGAGGTAGAGAGATCATCTGAAGCATAGTTAACATGGACGAAGTAATGATTCATTAACTCCTACTAAGATATTCCAATGTTTTCTATTTCGTAGCTATTCATATGTTTTTTACTAAAAAGAAAAAATCGCTAAGATGCATACAAACATTAAACCAAAAGCATTTAATGTTTTAAATATAAAAATATATTAAATATATTTAATATATACTTATGTATTATAATATATTATAGATGTCTTTAATAAATCTTATATTTATATTATAAATATAAATACAAAATGTTATTAAATATAAAACCACAAATACCTAAGAAGGTACTTAAAGTAGCTGAAATAAACAGCCTAGCAGATGTACTTGATTCTCTCTCTGCCATGAAGAGAGCTTGCACATACACATACATATGTATGTATATACACACACACACACACACACGTGTGTGGCAGAATTCACCCTACCTATACAACATACTGGAAATGTCCCAGCCTAAGGTGCTTAGGTCTCATAAGATGCTATTTACAGCTTAATTTACCTTCATTTTGACAGTAGCTACCTTACCACAAATTTATTTTTCTCATCTCTAGACAGCAAACTTCACCAGTGTATTATGAAACAACGTACAGAGAGAATACCACTTCAAGATTCAGGCACCCAAATGTTGACATCTAACTGCTAGATTAGAGATGGATGTCCTAAGCTTCAGGTGTTGCCATTCACAGAGGACCAGCCAAGCAACCTCTAAGAGCAATTCAGGTGACCAGTCATTAGGTCTTAGGGCAAACTGGATACCTCCCTAGGTTCCATCACACTGACTGGATCTCCAAAGATTGTAATAAGAGTTTAAGAAATGCAGCTCTTGCACATAAACCAAACATTTAGGTATCTTACTACTGAGCTGAATTCCACCCAACCCTGTTCATGCCACCTTGTGTGACATCTTGTCACATTTTGAAATAAGGATTCTGTAAGAGAACTCTGACTAGAATACACTCTGGGGGTTTAATACATTTCAATCTCATTTCTTCACACAAAAATTAAAAGAAAAAAAAAATAAGCTCTGCAAGTAGCAGCAAGTAATATTTTACTGTTTTAAGTGTAAAATCCTTTTCCTTCAAACTTCTGTCAAAACTTTCAGGAGAAAATATACAACCCCTTTCCAGATGAAATCCCATAATATGATCTTCCCTTCTGAGTAAGCAACAACAGCGCGTATCTACAGGTTTCTATTTTCTTTCATCATGGTTTAACCCCAGCTGGCAACTAAGTGCCACTGAGCCGCTTGCTCACTCACAGCCAAAACCTGCATGTATTTTTTAGCCAATGGATCTTGAGCTGTTATGTGAGCATCTCTGCTTCACCCAGCTGCTTAGACAGCTTATTAGAGAACAACAGGAGAAGAAAAACATACACATGAACTGCTTTAGGCTTAGGCAAGTGCTCTCACCAGAATCTGTTTCTATGAAAACACACAGCAGCAGGCTATTTTCAATCTTAAACACATTTAGACTATAGCATGACCAGCTCTGTTCTGAAAATAACTAGAAGGTTCCCAGTCACAGCAAATTATTAAAAAAAGTCTAAAAGATCAGCTATGAACAAGTGTCTGATTTCCTACATCTTTGTGCTTGCATTCTGTGAGATCAGCTAACTTCTATGTGGGCATAAAAATTAAGTACCTCTGATAAGTGACCAATACTCATTCACTGCATCTGAAAAATCATGCACCCAGAATTCAATCTCCATCATTCTGAATTTCAACCAGTTATATCATTCCAGATCTTAATTTATTAAATTTCTCATGAAAGTTATGAAATAATCAAGGTATCTATCAGAAGCCTGATCCCAAATCAATTAAGAGTTAAGAGTCAGTCTAGAGTCACTTACTCCATAGCTCTGAGTAACCAGAGGGTATCTGCCTGATACAATTTCCCAAACCAATCTAGGGCAAGGGTAAAATCAACCCTTTTTTCTCACTGTGCTCTAGCTGCAATAGTAGCTCCTATTTGTAATCTTGAATGCAGTTCAATATCGTAATAATGTAATGTCAATTACAAGACACCCTTAAAACACTAGGGTACCACAAATAGTTATACAATGAACAAACAAAAAATAACAACTGAAGTAATCCTCACAAAAAGCTGATCACTTTAATGTAAGAAACTAACTCACCAAAAATCCAAATGCAAATAGAAAGAGCAAGAGGTAAATTGAAAAGGTGTTATTTAACTTAAGCATTAAGCATGGCTTCTGAAATGCATCTAATAAATAATACTAATAGCCAAAATTATTATTCATGCAGCCCTCATCTATAAAGGTCAGAAATCAGTAAAATTTTTCCAGAATATCAGTCCTGAGATATGCTTATATGCATCTCTAGATCTACTTATTTATGACTGCTAAGTAGAATGACACTAACTTAATCCTTTGAGTGAACCCATCGGATTAATTTTGCAGTTGTGGATCAAAACAAGACCTAAAAGCCAGCTTTTTATTGTGTCTTATTTTCAACACAGAAGAAACAGAATAAGAATAGTTAAGTTAGAGGTACAATCATAAAATTAGATCATTCTATTAGATATGTAAAAACTCTTACTGTAATGAGGTCATTCCTTTTAACCATTCTTCCTTGGTAAAAAACCCCATGCTTTCAGCCTCTAGTTTCCAGGCTAAAACTAACATAATAATCTAGGGGAAACAAAAATAAGGGGAGGAAAAGAAGTCAGTACATAAGAAAAGGCTGATTTACTAATGTCCAAGAATAAAACTCTAAAGCGTTCAGACATTCTAGCAATTGTGACACACGCTTGGTCTTCATATTTGTTACCATTAAAAAATTCAGCTACATGCAATTTTTCCCTTAATTTCAATTTTTGAAAATTAAGTGTTACTATATTAAAACCCCCCCAAAAAAACCCTCACACATCAGCCAAGTATAACTGATGTATTCAACTTAAATATCTTAGAGCAGCTTCTATAAGCAGGAAGATGAAAAACTCTTAGCGGAGTTAAGAGCTTTATACAGAACTCAACCTTATGTAATATCCTCTTAGGTGTTATTAACACTATGAAAGAAACTTACATTTTCAGGTTCAACACCGATGTCTTCACAGAATTTTTCCATTCCTTCAGGGCCTACAACTTCATCAGGACCTTCAAAGCAAAAACCACACCAGAGTGAAATCCAAGTAACATTCACTGCTCACAAGGGTTATGCACAATAATTAGGCTATACTGCACCCCAACTATTCCTAAAAACATTGGATTACACTATTAAGTAGTTTTTAAGCTAGAACTATTCTATCAAGTGCAATTGTATTGATATGTATGTTATGTGCTACACCAAAATGTTTGTGCTGTGCACTGTGTCCCTATGATAGCAGACGAGCCATTTTAGTTTTGTATCCGAGTTTTCAAAAGACTCCATTGAACTCCCTATTGATGCAGCTCAACTCCAGTAATTGTGGCAGTCAATTGTTTTAAGACAATTTGGGTACTGCTACTCTCTGCTGATGTTACTTTATGAATAATGTTCTTAGAAAACTTATTTTATCAACAATAAAAAAAAATCTAATTCTGTCTGAGCTACTATTACAGATATTATTCTTTTGATGGTACTAATATGGGTTTACACTAACACAGAAGAGGGTGAATCTGCAAATAATGTAAGATGAGTTTTATGATGCTGAGTAATATAAACAAAGTGATAACAATAAACTGAAGAAATGCTGAGCACGCTAGCCATATAGAAAGCAGAAAAAACGTTTAGGGCTACAATGAAAACAGATTGATTAGGTCCACAACAGTTACTGTTATGCTGTCATTTCTCCATTTTAACACAGAAGTCTCTAAATGCAGCAAAATAGTGCATTTAAAGAGTGCACACAGACACATTCTAGGGTGATTTGTTCCTCTAATCTCCCTCTGGTTTCAGTTATTTTGACTAAGCCTGTTCTAAAAATGACTCTTATTGGGCAGCCAAATATTATTAAAAAGCCTGTCAACACAGTATTTTGATGTGTCTTGGATCATTAAATTAGCATCTAGTAAGTATGAACTCATGTAAAAGAGAAAGGTTTTAGCTTCCCAAACAACTTTTTGGAGAATTTTGCTACTTATAATAGGCAGAGTCCTTGGTGATACACGTCTCCACTTTATCAGCTGCCAGTGTAAACAGAAGACTAAGAGTTTGGACAATGTGCTTTGAATAACTACTCATTGTGAGATAAGAATATGGTCAATAAAAACTATTGAGAATGACTACTTTTACAGGAAAATAAAATGTAACTGACACATAAGATCACAAACCCCTACCTCTTGAAAAACATTGCAAAGGACATTTTGCCTACGCAAGCAAGGCCAAACAGTGTTAGATAGAAAATGATAACAAAAAGATAAATGCAAGTTATGAAGAGAAACACATACAAGGGTTCACTGGTAATGACAAGTAAAAACTTGAATCTGTTTCTGGTTCGGAAACCACATATACATCTCATAGTTTTATCTCTCAATGGAAAGATCTTTATCTTCTAATATAATTTAATTGGAATTCTATCTCCTGTTGGAAATGTGCCACTTTTTGATTACTGGTTAACTAAAATATAACCTCCTACATTCACTTATTTTTTTCAACAAAAAGACAAAATTCACAGACATTAATTCTGAAGAATGTGCAAATGCATTTATCACAAGAAAATTAACTTTTAATTATTATTTCTCTACTCCAGAAAAGCACACCTCAAACCTAAAGTAGAAAGCAGATTACTATAAACACGAGTACTTCAGTGGTGTGAAAAGACTGCAAGGAGAATATCAGTCCTGATAAATATACTCAAACCAATTGCTGGCAGATAAAATCAGCAGCTTGCTCCATTATAAGATCTGCCAATTAATGAGTTTTAATCACCAACCAGTTATGATGGACTTGAAGTAGTGAGTAGACCAGAAATTAATAAAAACTTAGAAATCCTGAGCTCAGAAACATGTAATTGGTAAATAAATATCAGTAATAGCGTAATAAATTCTGCAAAATACACTGCATATTTACTGAAATCAGATACTTGATGGCCATTGTGAGTTATTAAAAGAGGCTACTTCAAATACTTTTGGAATGAGACATTTGTTATTTAGAATATCGAAAACGTTAGTACAAATTCTCAGATGGAAAAACAATATAAGCCTCTATTATTTTGTTCTGTAAAACAGAAATCCAAGGAGCTTAAATCATGACCCATGTCATTAGCCTTCCAATATGACCACAAAGACATGGTTAGATAAGTAATCATCAATCTGAATTATCTCTCAGTGTCCTGACTTCTACCTGACAATTTCAAAACAAGAAGTAGAGTCACTCAGTATATCCTAGTTCAACACTGTACTGCTCAACAACTGTTATTTCATTTTAAAGTTATAAAGCATAGAGTAAAGAAAAGCAAGTCAGAAAGACCAAGTACCAAGAAGGTAATAATAAAAGCTATACTAACTCAAGGGCATGTTATGAAGAAGCAAATATGGATATATTTTTATGTCTACATCAGCATAAAAAAAGAAAAATGGAAGTAGTATTTGATGTATAGGTTTATTTAAAACAAAACCATAACCTTTTAAACATGAGTGCATTGTGTATTACCTGCATATTCATAAAACCAAGCCAGGCACTTCTTGCTTGAAAAATGTTCCTCTCCACTTATTACTTTACCAGATGCTTGTGATCTGCAGAAGCAAATAAAAACACAGGGATGAACAGCATTATTTTAATGAGATACGTGAAAAATAGGAAAAAATAAATTACACAACATTTATTATTAATCTATTTAAATTGTTTTACGAGGTCAATATACACCTACAGTTATGGTGAATTTCATAAAAGGCAACTGTCATTCTCAACTCTTGTTGGAACATAAAACTACCTTTAAATTACAACCATGTCATAGCCCAATTTATTGCAACTATTATTTTTTCTGATATGCATAAATACTGTTATCTTGAAGATACATAATAAAAAAAAAATCTCCACACAGATGGCCAAAATATCACTCCTCAGTAATTCAAATGCCTTATTATCTACTTATATTTATACAGGCATTTAATGTTAGGTCTCTAATAAGCAGCCTGATCTTCAAGAGTGCTGAATATGCACAGATCCCATTAAGGTCAACAGAAGCTGCAGAGTTCGACATATTTAAAAGTCAGGCTATTTATAATTAACCATCCAAATTTGGGAAAAAAAGTTGGTCAATTTGTTTATATTATACCTGCAAGTTCTATAGATATTTGGTACATATACCAGAATAGTAGTGTGCAATCTGTGGCAAGACTGAAGCTGCTCAGCACACACAGCTTCCCCTCATCATTGTCTTCATTATGTAACACAACCCAGTTTGCCTAGGAAGTGAATTCTCTAACTCATCATTCATTAAAAGAATGCACAGAATTTCTTCCAGTAAAAACACTGACTACACCAAGGCATCTTAAATCAGTATGGAGTTGCAGCACCTTTTCAATGCATCCTCCTTTCAAACACAAATTACAGACTTTTTGAACAAGCTAAGGTTATTTCTAACAATAAGGTGAGAGCTAATCATATGAGAGGATTTAAAATTATGCAGCTCCCACATTGCAATTTTAAAATTAAAACGTCAAACAGGAGAAGAATAGTTCAATTCTGAGAGAGGCGAACAACTTTAACTCCCCATGTATCGTTTTTAGCTTCACTGGAAAAGAACGCAACACTCTAAGAAGAAGCCTTCTGTGCTGAAAACTAGAATTAAAGGTGTCCTACAAACATTCATCCATCCAACTGGTATTAGGAACACAAGTCACCAGAAAGAGGCAGTGTCATATGGTATGCTATTGCTTATTTGCTTTATCCAGATTAACATAGATCTATTTGTAATCACTGATTTTACTAAAGAATATTACCAATAAATTGTTGTGTAAGAATACAATGCCAAAAATGCTTGTGTATCTAACATTTTCTGATCACCTAGCATGAACTCTCACTTATAGATTTTGCCCAACTAGCTCATATTCTACTAACTATAGAATATGGCTGTTGTTTAATTTTTTTTTTTTTTTTTTTGAGCTATGAGAGCCCTTTAAGTAAAAGAAATTAAGATCATAAAATTTTGGTTAACGGTGTTCCAGAAAGACAAACTGAAACTGAACACATGCAAACAAGGGCTAAGATGAGCAAGGAAACTGAAAGTCGGTATTACAAACCAGGATAATTTAGATTTTTTAAGTATACAAAACAAAGTATGAGAAAACAGAAGGGTTCCCTCCAAATATACTTTGAGACAGAACCATGAGGGAGTAAAGTGCTACAGAGGATAATGCTGGCACAAGAACAGTTATTTATAGGCAATGAATAAACTGACTGAAACTAAAAGGTCATCAATGACCACAGAAAGTGAAGTCTAGAATAGTTACCCAAAATGAACAGTCATAACAAAATAAGAGCCTGGGTACTTCTGAGCTCAAGCTCAAGCCAGCCTGTGATAAAGGCCATATGCCACAATTTTTTGCAATAGCCATTCCCGTAGTGTTGATTTTGCAAGTCCTTTGTATCCTCATGTCCTCAGGACTAGTGGCAACTGCTGCTTTACTGGCATTCTTAACCAGGTCTAATACATGAAGCAGGCAGTTACTTCGGGGAAGCCACACTGTAAGCTCCTGCTACACTGCACTAATGGCTTATCATTCTAACAGCAACTTTTGGGCATCACTACATAAAGTGGTATTTTTATAGTAGTTAATGAACAAGATGCTTCACACTCCTGTATTTATTAGAGAAACCTTTCCTGCTCTTGTTTTTCAGTGTGCTGACCAATCTTTCCAATTCACTGCAAAAAAAAAAAAAAAAAAAAAAAAAAAAAAAAGGAAAAAAAGGGGGAAAAAAGAAAAAGAGGAAATGACGATTTAGCACAGACACGCTGGGTACTGGCAACCTTAAAGCGAGGAGAGCCGCCTACCCCAGGGAGATTGAACGAATATGGGGACAAATGCCAGAACTGCCCCTAGAGGTACAGCCAAAGGCAAAGCCAGCCGGGAATAGGAGCCGTTCTCGCCGTTTCTCGCCGAGGCGTGACCACGCCGCACGCCGCCGCTGCGGCCGGCACGGCGAGCCCCACACCTGCACCGGGACGTGTCCCCCGGCACGGCCACGCTCCTGCCGGGCCGCACACGGCCTCACGCCGCCCCGGGAAGCCTCCCGGCTGCCGCAGCCCCGGGCCCGGGGAGGAGCGGCCCGGGACGTGATCGCCGGCACCGGCCGCCGCCCCACGAGACGGTACCTGCCAAGTTTACATTTCTTGAGGCCGGTGTCGTCCGCCGCCGCCGCCCCCGAGGACTTCCTTTTCTTCTTCACCGGCATGGTCCTGCCTCGGGGCGGGGCCGCCCCGCTGCCGGGGCCCGCAGCCGAGGCCCCCCCGGGCTCGCTTCCCCTGGCCGCCGCCTCCTGAGACCGGCGGTGAGGAAACGCGAGGAAACCCCGTTCCTGCTGGCCCTCCCCAGCCCCACCAGGCGCTGCCGCTCCCCGCTCGCAGACGCCGCCGCCGCCCCGTTCCCAGAAGCGGGTGTCGCGCCGGGGGCGGGAGCGAGCGCGGGCGGTATCGGCTGCGGAGGGAACGGCGAGAACGACCCGGACACAGACGGCGCCGGGCAGGAAGTGGTAGCACCGCCGGGGCGGGGCCGCGCCGGGACACGCCCCCTGGAGGGCGGGGCTGCCGCGCGTGTTTCCCGGCCGGAGCGGGGCCGCGTGCCTGGGCCGGGGCCGCCGTATCGGTTACAGCTCGGCGTTTGTAGCGAAATAAACGGGGAAGTTCCAGCCCTTCCAGGCCTTTCCATCCCGCGCGGTCATAGCCCACACCCTGCGGGGGGCCGAGTGTCCCGTCAGCGCTGGAGGCGGGCTCGGGGCTGGGACAGCCGCCTTCCGAGAGGCGCGAGCGGCGGCCGAGTTCAAGGCCAGCTGCTGGGCGGGACGGGGTGCGCTCTGTCCCTTAAGCGGCCGGGAGCGCTGAGCGGGGCACGGATCTACGCCCGCACTGACCCGCGAAACCACGGGCAGCCATAAGCCTGTGGTCCTGGTGAGCGGTCTGAGCACTCGCCCAGCGCTGCCCGGGGCCGGGACCGCAGTCCTCCTCCGCCTTGCTGTACCGGGCACCACGGGCTCCCTAGCGGAGTGAGGCAGGGGCGAGGGAAACACCCCAAGTACTGCGGCGGCCGTGACACCCCGGCACAGCTGATGGCACGAGAGATGCCTCGGTGAACACAGAGGAAGCCTGGCAGCGGATCCAGCCGGCCGAGCCTCGGATGCCGGCGGGAGAAAGAGCGAGGCAGCTTCTCCACCCCGCCCCGCCCGCCGGGCCAGCCCCGTCCCGCCCCGTTCCCCTGATTTCCGACCGCCGCCTCCTTCCGAGGCTTGCCCGGCGCCACCCGGAGCTAAGCCGCCTGCGCGCCAGGGCCGCCATCTCCGGTCACCATAGTGACGGGTCCCGACGACGCCGGGACGGCTCCGGGCCTCTCCGGCTGTGTCCCGGAGCGAGCCGCCGTCCTTCCTGCCGTGAGCCCTTTGGGTCTTCTCCCGGCCGCGCCTGCATGTGCTCCCGTGGCATCCTGGATCCGCCCCCGCCTTGATCCTGCCTGGCGGAGTGCGTGCCGCCACCATGGCCGGGGAGGGAGACAGAAGGAAGCGCTTTATTTCAGCCACGGCTGCCAACTACTTCGGGCTGGACCCGGCGGGCGGTGCCGCTGCCCTGGCCGCGGGGCTGCATTCCCGTCCGGAGCTGAGCCGCTTCCTCGACGACGGCAATGAGTTCCTGCTCGTTGTGCAGCACTCGGGCGCGCAGCTCAGCGCCTCCAACAAGGTACCGTAGTGTCCGGCGCCTGCGGCTGCCGCGGGCCCGCCGCGTCCCGGCGTGCGAGCGGGGATGCAAGAGGCCGGAGTCAGCCCAGGCTTGGGGGCCGTAAAGGCTGGTGTCAGATTTGGGAGACATCTCCCTCCTGTGAATATCTGTGTAGGTCTCTGTGTCTGCTGCAAGCTACTGGCGGCTGCCGTGGATTAACCCCAGCCGGCAGATAAGTGCCTCTCGCTATCCCCCAACCCCGCCGTGGGGAGAAGAATCAGAAAGAACGCCGTGGCTTGAGATAAGGACAGTTTAACAGCTGAAACGGAATAAAATATTATAATGGCTAATTATTAATACACTAATAATAATGTTAATAACTGTAATGAAAAAGGGGCTAGAGAGGAGGGGAACAAAGCCCAGGAGAGACAAGAGATGCCCAGTGCAGTTATTCACCACCCATTGATTGATGCCCAGCCCGTCCCCCAGCAGCGATCGGTGCTTCCCGACCAACTCCCCCCAGTTCCTACACTGAGCAGGATGCTCTGTGGTGTGGAATATCCCTCTGGTCAGTTCGGGTCAGCTGTCCTGGCCATCCTGCCTCCCAGCTTCTTGTGCTCTTCTCACTGGCAGAGCACAAAGCACTGAAAAGTCCTTGACTTTGGATAATTGCTGCTCAGCAACAACCAGTGTATCAGTGTGTTATTAACATTATTCTCATACTAAACCCAAAATACAGCACTATACTAGCTATTAAGAAGAAAATTAACTCTATCCTTGCTGACACAAGAACACTGCCCCCAGAGTCCATGGGGACCATATGGTCAGCCGATGATACATTTGTTAGCAGATTGCTCCCTTGCTGGTGCAGTTTTAGTGTGCTGTGTACTGTCTCTCTGTGAACATACTGTGGCCTGGGGCATGGAGTCGGATGTGTGATTTATTCCTGGATATGGCTGCAGGTGACCAGAAGGATTGCATGGGCAATGTCTGTGCAGGGATTGGGACCCAATGTGTGGCACATTGGCTGATATTTGACAAATCCAAGGTGGGTGTTTGTCCAAAGCATGCATTTTTCAAATTGATGTGTCCAGCTGTGAGCAAATCTGAGGTTCATTGTGTCAAATATCCTGCCTTGACTCTTTGTGTTCAGCAAGAGACTCTTTGGATTGCTGCCATGGGGTGTGATGTGCACTTAGTGTACATCCTCCAGGTAGGGAGGGCATGGTGTGGTGCCAGTCACACAGAGTGTACAGGCAAGGTGTGGGTCTTGACATGGGACCTGCTGTTCCGCAGGGAGACCGGGGACGTGGTGTCTGTTGTTGTGTCAGGGGCTTCATGCACAGAAGATGCATGTAAGGAGTCTCAACACGTGAAGTGTGGACCAGTAACTTGTATAACTCCTTGGCTAGTCTTCTGTGAAGTCTAGTGCATGCTATATTCAGGCAAGAATTAACACATATGTGTACCAGTTTTTGGGGGTGCTGCTGAGCTACTGTCTAAAATACGAAGCAGCTTTCAGCGGCTGTGGAAGATCAGATGCATATAGGTGCTGTACTCTGTACTTGTTGTCTCAGTGAAGCTATGTCTGTAGGTGTTGGGCTAAAGACTTGATAAGAAGGTAAAACTGATACTGTCCAATAAAACTGAAGGCTGTTCTTTGTTTCTTTTAACAGAAAAATAGTACACAGATGTTTACCATTGCACAGAATCTGGGATTTCACTTAGCGTATCTTTTATGGTATTAATTTATCAAATGTTTAATAAATTTCCCTGTTTCATGACTTTTCCTCAGCCACAAATAATTTCAGTAATTACTTTATGGCAATCTTTGGAACTTTACACATAATTTGGGCTATGGATGGAACATTAGTCATGTTGTAATTTGTGATTTTACTGATGAAGGAGCATGCCTGTCTCTGTTCTTGAGAAATCTATGAATAATGTATTTACAAACTCAGGAAAATCATACAGAGTATTTAGAATATATATAAAAATATTCCTAAAGGTTTGTAGCATAAAAATACAGTTAAAAAATTATACTTCATGCTTAGATTCCCTAGCCACAAGACAGAGTTTCTGTTTTGTCTAGAGTAATTGGTAAGTGCAGTTTTCAAAATATAGTAAGAAATGATATTTGTAGTTATTATATGCTGTAGAAGGTTTTATGTATTTGATTGGAAGTCAGGTTCCTATGGACTCAGAAATGAGTATCATAAAAATTTTAATTTTCTGTGCAAATCAAATGCTACCAGATTTTTGTCAGAACCTAGAGGGAGTAATGTGGTATTTTATTTTTTTTTTCTTGATGCAAATTGTGTATATAGTGTATGTAGTTTAGCAGTCATTAACTGCTTTCTAAACAAATACTGTTTCCTTGATTATTACAGATTGAAGCGACTGATTCAAAGAAGAATGTGTTGGTATTCTTTAAGCTGAGACCTGATGTAATTACTGAAGATAATCTTCACAGTAATATTCTTGTGTCATCTATGCTGGATTCACCAATCAACACCCTTTATCAAGCTGTACGACAAGTTTTTGCACCAGTATTACTGAAGGTGAGCAATATACTAGTTTAAATGTTCTGTAGATTTATACTGAGATATTGTAATTCAGTAGGATGTTACCTAATTCCCTAATTCTGAGCTAAATATTTTATGTTATGAAGCCAAAATATTTGAGGAGATTAAGCAATGGGTGATAGGTATAATTTCTAAGTTAAAGAAAGTACTTAACCTCCTATCAGTAAGGATGAGATGAAGATTCTGGTCATACGTATGCCTGACTGGAAATGTAGAATACGCTGGCCATTGGTGGTTAATGTGGAAAGACATCTCACACACTTTCAGAGTGCCTTTATAAATCCAACAACTGACTTCTGATTTTATGATAAAAATGTTTTTTTATAGTATTATTTTAAATTTTTAAATGAGAAGAATGAGGTGCTCTTCCTTGACTTAGGGGAACAAAAAAATGATACATTGTCCTACCATGTGGTTGATACTTGATTTGAATTTTATATTTTTTTAAAGATTAAGGGGAATAGTAATTGCTCTATAGTGTGAGTCATAATTTTTGAAATTTTCATTACAGGATGAGAAGTGGAATAAAGCTTTTGATCCCAAGCTCCAGAAACTTTTAAGTGAGCTTGAAGCTGGCTTGAGTACTGCTCTCAGAAGATCAGATCCCAGTTACACAGGAACAAAATTCAGTGAAGATGATGTCCGAGGTTCGTTTTGCAATTATGTCTTTTATAGTTAATTTTAAATTCAGAGTAAAGAATTTATTCACAAGTTGAGTGTTTAGATTTCCCAGTGGTTGCACAGTGTGAAAGATAACTGGTTGTTGTTAGTAGACTGGAATTGCTTATGATCATGCCAGAAGACCAGAGTTGACTTTTAGACTGCATCTAGTCAGGATCAGAAGATAAAGGATATTTGCATAACCATATGTAAAAATTTGCTTTAGAAAATATGTTCTGACTGAACATATTTTAGAAACAATCATTTATTTAATACATAAATATTTTCTTTTTTATTTGCAGCTATACTTACACCAACAGATGAATTTCAGTTCTGGAGAGAATGTGCTCATCATGGAAATAAGGGATGTAGTAAAGAGAGAGCTTCATATTTTAGAGACCTATTTGAGGACATTGCAAAAGTATGTTTTATTTTGTGTGATCAGTGATATATTTTTAGACTTTGTGAAAAATACTCTTCCTATGAAATATATGTCAGTATATGTATACTTTTTCCAAATATATTAATATATAGCTATTTAGTTATTTTTTCTTAGACAAAATTTTACTCTAAATGATACTTATGTAGTTTCTAGTGACAGTGGTGCATGTGAATGCCTCCCATTTAATTGGGAGTGGATTTGATGATTGAATACTAGGAGCTGCTGTAGAAATACAACTGTATGCTACAGTTTGTGAACTGGGGATTGACTTGTGAGATGAAAAGCACATTTTAATGCTGTTATGCAATGCTTTCAGCACCCACAATGCACTTTCTTAAATAGTGCTTCAGATAGCAATGAGTACTTTACATGAATAAACTTACACAAATGCTTGGTTTTTTGAGAGGATTATGACATATTCTGTTATGCAGTAAACCTAGAAAACTACACCATTTGCAAAGTTAAGGAAAGTGTAAATGTCTTCGCAATACTATTTGCAAAATAAACATATTAAGAATATTTTTTTGTAGGATTATTACAACTTGGATACTCTCTCATTATTTGAAGTTGTGGATTTGGTGGAGGCTACCAAGGATACTGTTGACAGTGTGTGGAGACAAACAGAACACGATCCTTATCCACAGTCTCGCATGCATAATCTTTTGGATGTGATAGGTAAACCTTTATGCAGTCTTTATTAAACGTACAGTTGAGAAAAGTAAAATGGTTCTTGACCAGAGACTTTCTTCCTTGTAAAAGCACCAAATAAGAGCTCACAGCATGAAGGTGCTTGCTTCTTGTAATTATGATCCATAAATATTATTTGCCTTCTGCAATGTGGTAATTCACCCAGTTGTGGTCAATGCCTTTACACATGCTTGGGAAGGTGATAGACAGAAGATGGAGCTGGATACCTTTCAGCCTGTGGGCTGGGTTTGCCATGCTTCTGCTTGACTCCTTGTCTTTCTCTCAGAGGAGAAAATTTATTTACATAAACTCCCATTAAAGGTCAGTTCAGTTTGTGTGGAGGTGAGAGCAGGATGTGCAGAGAGGTGCTTCTCTCATTCTCTTGACAGCAGCCCCGTGCTTGGGGACAGGCATAGGACAGTGAGTTTGTGTGCTCCTGCCAGATGTGTGTGAGCAAGAGTTGTGGGGAGCAGCCAGATACAGCCATTGCTGCTGAAAAAGGTGCTTGCATGTGGAATCCAGAATCCATCAGCTTCACATGTTGGACCAACTTCTGTTTACCTTGGAGATATTAGAGAGATTTATTGAATCTGAAACAAAATAATCAGTTATTCCTGCATTCGTGTGTTTCGAAATCAAGACAGTACACTGTTGGTTTTTTGTTGTTTTTTTTTTTTTTTAATGGGAATGGAATGTGCTGTAACTTTAAAGGAATTATTTTAAACAAACATAATATCTTGGGTTTTTTTATACTTTTGTCTTCTAGGTGGCTCACTAGGTAGATTTGTTCAGAGAAAATTAGCAGCTTTGAATTTGTGGGAAGATACTTTTCACAGTGTTAAAGAAAATATACAGGCTGGCATCTCAGTTTGTGAACAGTGGGTGTCAGCTTGTGAATACCTAACTGGACAACTATGGCAACATTACTCCCTACATCCATGGAAAAATGAGAAATACTTCCCTGAATTGATAGCCAAACTTGGCCAACGTCTTGATGAGGTAGAGATTTGAATGATACATATTAGTTTCATTAGACACAGAATTAAACAGCGTTGTTTAAAATTAAAAAAGGTAACTAAAGTACTTTAATAGTCTTTTCAGAGTCAGATAGTATTCCATAATCTGTGTGAGCCTTTCAAAAGTCTGTTGTAAAAAGGTGAGAGATATGTACTTGTAAACATAAATTTTATGTAAAAATACATTTGTTATAGCAAATACTTTTTTTCCCTCATAGGTGCTAACTGTTAGAACACTGCATGAAAAACTTATGTTCCTTTTGCCAGCTGGAGAACAAAATTCTTTACATCTTTCCCATGTGTTTGAACCCTTTGCTGGCCTAAATCCTGTACACTATAATCCTTACACAGAGGTATAATGCTTTTTTAAAATTTATTCACATTCTTCCTGTGTTTTTCTGCAATGTATATAGTCCTAAACTAACACATGAACTCATTATCTCTAGCCACTATGGAAAGCAGCAGTCTCTCAGTATGAAAGAATTATTGCACCAGTGGAACAAAAAATAGCAAGCAAATTGAAGAAATTGATTTCAGAAATTCAGGACAGTCCACAGCAGGTATGGGTAATTCTGTAATCTGAAAACATTCCTGGAGATCAAGTGATTTAGTTCCTAAGTAGTCAATTTAGGGGGTGGGAGTAAGTACTTAGAGCCAAAGACAGCATTACTGGGTGGTGTCAGCCTGTGTTTAATTTTTTTCATGAGAAAGTGGTAACTTTTTAAAATATTTATATTCCAGCTTCTTCAAATATTTCAGAAGCATAAGGAACTGATAAAACACCCAAATATAAGCAAAGAATTGCTTTTTGAAAGGGAAACATTGCTGGCAGCACTTCAAGATTATGTCAAAGGTATTGAATTGCATTGGTATTTTTTGTGAATGCTGGAATCCTTATTGACTTCTAGAATTATGTCAGTTTTCCTAATATGTTTATAAAACTGCAGTAATGATCTAAGGTTTTTCTATTAGATTTCTGGTCTAATGAGTCTTTTGCATGTGTTAGACTATGAGACAGACTTTGAAACACGATGCCATGGTGTTCCTGGTGATGTTTCTGGACCGCTGTCAGGCAAGAACCTTTCTGAAGTTGTCAATAATATTGTATGGGTACAGCAACTGGAGCTGAAGGTAACAGATTCTGTTACTGTTTACACAGGATTTATCATAGAATGTAAAACATGGTATTTGACATTTCTGTGGGGAATTCCACCCAGAAAAATTGTGGGCTTCCCAAGAGTGATATTATCAAGGTTCTTTATCAATGGTGCTGCTTGCTAAGTTGAATTTTACTAGCAGATGCCTCTTTAAAAACAAACAAACAAACAAAAAAGACCAAAATTCTTACAGTAGGTGTTTCTCTTTATTTTTACCCTCCAGTTTGCATTTTAAAATTGTGTTTATGATTCACAGATACCCAGATTCTGAAATCCTAATTCTCACTTGTCATTACTAACCATTGTAGTGTCTTCTTGAAATCCAAGAATAGCTTGTGCCTGCCAGGGAATTTTCAGTAGTAAATGTACAACAATTTTGTTTTCATTTATCTTATTTTTTTAAGTTTGTATTTATAGTTTAGTTGGAAATTTTGAACATTTTTTGGTCAACACTGACCAGTGGAAGCCAAAATGTTTTTTGTGAACATAAGTGCCCTCTACAATAACTATAGATATGAATGAGAATATCAGTTACTTATCCTGGAATAACTATTAGCCTGGTTCAGCTGATGTATGTCAGTTTTACGTCTGCTTTAGACTGTGCTAAATTTTTCAATTGCCCTCAAATATCCACTGATTGTATTGACTAGGGTTTTAATTTGTCGGCATGTAGATGTGAAATTCTGTTTCAAATAGTTTTGAGTGTTGTCGTGGACCTTAGAGATACAACAGAAGACTTATGGGAGATCTGTACCTTTACAGAGAGTTAATTAAAGACCAAGTGGAATATCCTGGGATATCTTAATAGGGGTAGATGCCACTGTCAGCATTGTGAGCTTATTCAAACCCAATTTGCTGTAAAGAGAATTCAAACATTTGGGAGACAGAATTCACTTTTTTTTTCCTAACCAGCTTTTGAATCCCACTTGTATGTTTTGTAATTCTGATTTTTATTGTGGTGATTTTTCTTTTCTGATTGAATACTAGGAAGTTAAGCTTCTTTTCTTTGTTATTGTGTTTAAGGTGGATGATTCTATCAAGTTGGCAGAGGCTCTTCTGTCTGACTTACCCAGATTTCAAACTTTTCATCAAAGTTCAAGTTGTTTTCTGGAACAGTTAAAAGTGTATGAGCAAGAACAATTTGATGATTGGTCTAGGAATATCCAGTCAGAATTATCAAATCCCAAGTCAGGACTTTGGTAAATACACTCTTGTTTAAATAATGTTTATTAAATAATGAAATCTGTGGCGTGGTGTAATTCATTAGAATCTGACAAAGGAGGTAAAAAAAATTACAGGACTGAGAATGAATGGAGAGACAAAATAGAACAATTTATTATACTTTCATCATCCTGCCAGTCTTGCTTGGTAAAGTGAAGTATACAAGACAATATTACTAATTACTAATTAATAGGTAATCGTGCAGATTAATAACTAATCTTGAAGTTTCTGTTAGCACCTGGAATGAAAGACATATTTGGTTTGCTTATTGTTTTTACTTGTTACCCACTGTAATCCTTACAGTGCTAATGTATAGAAGCTAGATGACAGTATAGCAGTGATACACAGATGACACACGTAGAGTTACAAATAAATTGTTATTCACAAGAAATTCTGCAGTCTACATAAGGGAGATGAAAGAAGGATAAGTATATCAATTTAAACTTAATGATTTTTTTTTTCCCAAAATAATAAAATTTCTGTAGGGATACTAAAATACATTTAACAATTTTTGTTTTTGTTGAATGGCCACATAGCTTCTGTCTTCAACTCTGAGTGTTGGAAAATTCCTCTGAAAAGAACTTGTCTGCAGTTACAGAGGATACAGGAGTTGATACTTAAGTGAAAATTTTAATTTAAATGAAAATACTCAAACATATAAGAGCCATCTAATTTTTTAGTACCATACCATTTTGTTATTGTGTGATTTTAAAAGATGTGAAGTGGTTAATTAAAATAACAAGAAAAGAAGTAGCTCCTAACAAAGGGAAATGTAATGGATATAGGAACTAGAAAAGAGATGAGGAAAAAAAAAGAAAAAAATGAGTAAGGCTAAAGTGTTTATGAAAGGATGATGATAGAAACATTGCTGAAGTAGAAAAAACAATGGAGTAAAGTCTGAAGATAGGCTGATGTTCTTATTAGCATCTGGCTGAATATACCAAAATGCTCCATTGATGCAAGGTCTGGATCTTAGATTGATTCCCTCATTATTTTCTCCCCCTTTTGCAGTGCTGGAGACTGGGGTGGGTAAGGTGCCTGCTTGAGAGACTGATGGATAAATACAGTGTAATTTAGATACTGTCTTGCTGTGAGTTACATGTCAGCTGTTGTCACAAACCAGAAAAACTTTGTAAGCAGAAATAATAGGCATTGTTAATTCTGTCTTATATTCATTGGCTTTGAATTAAAGGAAAGGTTACTGGAATAATTTCTGAGTAAATGAAAATGTTAGTAAGCGTAGAAAAACAAAATAGAATGACATCAAGCTGTTTAGAATAGTTTGTTATGTTATGGTAAAAAGCACCTAAGAAGGGATAAATGTCAAATTATATTCAGTAATATGATTGATTTTGGTTCAGTATCCAAGCTAATAGCCCTGTGATGGAGTTGGATCCTGTTTCTGGAACATTAAACATACTTTACTCAGATCGTTTGGTGACTCTGCTAAGAGAAGTACGTCAGCTATCAGCACTTGGGTTTGCTATACCAGCTAAAATACAGCATATTGCAAACACTGCACAAAAGTTCTGCAAGCAGGCAGTCATCCTCAAGCAGGTATAAGATTATGCCATAATCACTTCCTGTTCTGTCTTCTCAGGTTGAACTTTTCTACAGTCCTGTCTTTTCTGTCTGTGTGGTTTTCTCATTGTGCTTGTCTGTATGAAAGTGACTTCTTTCTTGAACAAATTAGCTAAGTCCATAAAAGAAAACAAAAGCAAAGAGATGCTTTACAATTTCAGAATGTGTTTTCTTTTGAAATATAGTATTAAAGCCATATGAAGTTACTGTATGAACATACAAAAATAAGTAGTTAGTTGATTACCTGGTTTTAGTCTCATTCTTTTAGTATCATGACTAAAAGGAATTGTCATAAAATGTAGCAATTTGTCCTCACCATTGGTAGTTTTCAACTGAAAATACATTAGTAAGTATTTTAATGGAAGTATGTGTGGGGTTTTTGGGGGTGGGTGGTATATTTTTCTGGTTGCACTCAATGCCACATATGTATCTGTTTGGCTTATATTTCAATTCAATTGCACATGAGGTGTCATTGATATCTGAGATACCCCTACAGCTAGGGCAAAGATGACATAAAACTTTTTACATTTTCTTTTAAATTTAAGCTCTCCTTTTTTTACAGGTGGCACATTTCTATAATTCTATTGATCAACAAATGATTGGGAGTCAAAAGCCAATGATGTTACAATCTGCTCTAGCATTTGAACAGATAATTAAGGTGAAGGAATTCCCCTCTCTTTGTCTTTTTAATTTCAGTGGTATCTGTTCCTATTCTGTGCTGCTTTTTCTACATTTATTGCATTGCAATTGAAAAAAAATATTTCTTGATAAACAGGTGAAGTTGATTAGAAATTATTAATGTCACATTTTTGGTTTTGATCTGTGCAGAACAAAGACCAAGAGAGGTGTTTAAGGTGCCCTCTCATCTTCAGATGTCTGCTTATGTTAGTGGAGCAGCAGTCTCAGCATCAGTTATCGATTTCAAACTCTGTTAGGAGTTTGTCATTAATCCTTCTCCAGTGCACTGATGTAGATATAATGCTGTGCCCCTACATGTCTGTGATTATTTTGTCTCTAGTGCAGCTAGGGAAAGGGCAATCTTCCATTTTCTTTGCTAGGAATAAAACCATCTTATATTATCACTTCTGTATGCTAGCTGGTAGACTGTTTTTGTCATTAAATGTTGAAAAGTTCATGTATTTTTACAGCATCCAAAATCTGGTCCCGGAGGAAAAGCTCAAATAACATGGGATAATCCCAGAGAACTGGAGGCTTATATCCAAAAACTCCGAGCTGCTGCTGAACGGCTTTCCACTGAAAATAGAAAACTAAGGAAGTGGCACACAAACTTCATTCAAAAGGTATGTTTTCCAGAAGAAGTTGAAGTCATGCCTGTTATAGCATACCTTAACCTTTTTTTCATGTACACGATGATGAGTATGTTTATTATTCCTTAAAATTCTTTTAACAGGTCATATGCCTTATGAATATTGATCTACTTCGGCAGCAGCAGCGTTGGAAAGAGGGACTTCAGGAACTCAGAACTGGTTTTGCCAGCCTCGAGTCACAGGCAGGGTTTGATTTTCCTACTGCAAACTGTGAACATTTGACTTTTCAACAGTAATCAAGATTTAAGACTCAAACATAGCATGACTGAATTAATTTTGATTAAGGAGTTACTAGTGGTCTTAGGATAACATCTGTATTCAAGTTAATGCCAGATGTGAAATAAAATCACAGATAAGGAGGATGGAGATAATTTTTTTATGTCATACTAGCAATGGGAGAAGAACTTTTGGTCAATGACAGGTGTTAGATGAGGAAATGGGAAGACCTTGGGTAATGTAGATTAGTTGTGTCTGAGCCATTACTGCAAGGTAAAATGAAGAAATTGGTACAGGTAATGAGTGATCCACACACAGAATAAAACAAGTGTATAAAATTTGGAATTAAATGCATTTCTGCCTGAAATAATGAGAAAAACATACTTTTGTTTGTTCACTTATCAACTGACAACTTTTAGAATAGAATCATAGAATCGTTAAGGTTGGAAAAGACCCTTAATATCACTAAGATGATAACGAATTTGATTAAAAATATCATATTATCAAAGTAAGCTATTTAAAGTTATTCAAGTCAGTTTAGTTTTTACTATAGCCTTCAGCAATCAAAGGACTATAGTCTAAGATATGTTGTTCTTATTCTTTATAATGCAAATGCAGATTACTTTTGTTGGTGTTTACCAGTCAAATAAACACAGTGTCTTTACAGTATTTTACTTCTAATTTTGTCTTCATTCTCTCAAAATTAATCTCTCTTGATTTGTTTTCAAGTTTAATTTGCAGATTTTTATCTTTAACTCAGTATATTTTATGAAAATAATCTGGATTTCCTTCAGGATCTGTTTGAAAATTATTTTGGTATTACACAATGCTTTTAGATGGAAGATTCGTTAAACTGTATTCAGTCACTCTTTAAAATGTTTGAGTAGAAGTGATAAAACTTAACCAAATGTTTATTTTTTTCACATTCCAAAAATTATAAGATGGTATAATCTTACTGCTGTCATCATCAATATGTTACATATTTCTTTCAAACTGCTATCATAATTGTCTTAAGGCTTAATTAAGACAATTTCAGGTTTTCTTAATCTCTAGAATCTTTCTGTTGGAAGAGCTCCTATGGGCAGCTTTGAATTTTAGGGCAGGCCTTAAATGTGCAGTTTCCTGCAGCAACCCTGGACTGCCTCCAAAGCCCTGTCTGAAAATCTCCCAGTTAAAAAAGAGAACCTTTTAAGCTGGAAAGAGTTTCTAATGTATTTTCTAGCTTCTGTTGTCCTTCTGCAAATCCCTCCATGACTGGCAAATGACCGTTTAGCTCAGTTGGTCAGGGTGCTAATAATCCCTGGGTAATAGGTTTGATCCCTGTGTGGACCATTCATTAAAGAGTTGGACTTGATGATCCTTGTGGGTCCCTTCCAGGTCAGAATATTCTGTGATTTACAGGATTTGACTGTAGGATAAGCCTTTACATGTTCTTACAGTGCAGTGTAGCAGATTTAGATGAAAAACTGAATTCTTTGAGGTAAAATTTTACATTAATCTACTAGTTAACATTGTTCTGTGGAAACAACACACAATTTTTATAAATACTATTTAAAAGGTAGCTTACATATTACAAGAAAATAGAAAGTGTGATACAGGTTTAAATCTCTTATTCAACCAGCTCTTTATGTTATTTCCAGCAGAGTCCTGTTAATTTTACAGTAACCTTGAAGAATGTTCTGGTAAACCAATGGGTGGTGAACCTCAGTGAAGTTCTTATGTTGATCTGTCACAGAGACTGTTTGATTTGTATATTTTTTTTTTTAATTTCTGTATTAATTTGAAATAAATGCAGTAAGTGTAATAACTGGTCACAAAATCAAAAACTTATATCTTGAATTAGAAGGGGCCCACAAGGACCACCAAGTCCAGCTCCCTGCTCCTCACAGGTCTAAAACTAAACAATGTGACTTAACTATGTTGTCCAGATGGTCCTTAAACTCTGACCACCTTGGTGCTGTGACCCGGTCTGTTCCAGCTGTGTGATAACTGAATTTTACTAAGATCCCAGCCTTCAGATTTTATACCGTGTGCAGTTTCATCTTATAATTATGGTCTGAAGAATAAAATAAAAATAAATATGGTTAAATTTTAGGGTTTCAAATCAAGTGATATGAAAGCTTGGAGACAACACTGGAATCATCAACTTTACAAAGCTCTGGAGCATCAGTATCAAATGGGCTTAGAAGCACTCAATGAGAATTTACCAGAGATAATTATTGATCTAACATTCAAGTAAGATTTTTTTTTTTTTTGCCTTAAAAGAAAGCATTCAGGTGCAAATTACATTAAAATATTAATTTTTCTATTATTTCTTTTACTCTTCAGGCAAGGTCGCTTGCAGTTCAGACCTCCTTTTGAAGAAGTACGAGCAAGATATTATAGAGAAATGAAGAGATTCATCTCTATTCCAAATCACTTTAGGGGAGTAAGTGAGGCAGAAGATGAGTCTATATTTACTGTTATGACCGAAAGAAATGCAAATGGATTTCTGACCGCTTTCAGTAAAGCAGAGGATTTGTTCAGAAGGCTGACAGATGTTTCTAATCAATTCAAGGTATTTTCAATAGTGGACTGACTTGTGACTTTTTTCCCTTAGGTTTGGATCATTTTGTGCTCTGGAAATTCTAGAAGTAGCTGAGCAATGGCATTTGTGCATTGTTGTCCTTTTCTTCAAGGCATATAAGCAAGAGCTTGGCAAGTCCATCCATGTTAAGCCAACCACTCAAGCACATGCCTGACTTGAAGTATACGTATAGTTCCCTTTGAAAGCTCTGTATAATAGCTGATTTTTCAGTCTTTCTGTTTTGAGTATCCTTAAATGTGTGGACATGTCAAATAATTTTTACCTCCTGATTTTTGTGCTAAGAAAATCTACAGATAATTGAAGAAGCACAAAGGTTAAAGAGAATGTAACTTGAAAATATTGTTGAAGTATTTTAATGTTATTGAGAAACAGTTTTTTAATCTGTAAAATATTTCTTTTACATGAAATAAAAAATAATGTTGGAAAGGAATGGGTTGTAATTGGCCAAGTAGATATGGAACCTTTGGTGAAGACACATCTTTCTAGCAAACAGGACTGGGAAAAAAACTTCAAAGCATTAAAAGTGAGAGGGAAAGAAGCAGAACGTCTTCCAAGGTAGACTGTAACTTTATTCTTTTGTTTGAAAAATGTATTCTATCAGATATTTTAAAGGTAATAGTAAAATAGAGATGAAGATACAGATAGAATTTCAAGTGTTTTTAAAATGTTAATGCAGTTTTTAAATGCTTAGATTGTAATTTTTCATTTTTATTTTTATATATTCTCTTTTATCTGTGCCACCTTCTCTGAAAACTTTTAATTACTTCCTCTTAATATAATGGGAGACTTCCTCAGAATTCAGGGATAATTCTGAAATATTACAAAACACAGTATTTTAACAAATCTTTTAGCTGAGTCCTATACATGTGAAATATATATGGCAGTTATGAGCAGACATAGGAAATGTTTGTCATGAAGTAATTCCTGTATTGAATCATTTGATTACCTCTTACAACTTATAGTTTAAAATATGCTAGAGTAGGCTTTCATTCTTAAATATATTCATATGAACTTACTGTACTGTATGGTTAGAGTTCTAAAGTAAAGTTGGTAGGAATCATATTTAGAACAAGGAAGAAGATGCACCATTTCATGGTGGAGAATGGACTGGTAGAACTTGCTGGCTAGTGACACTTTGAGTAGTAAAGATTTCCATGAGTTCATGGACAGACTGAGGTGAGTAGAAGAGAAGCTGGCTGATGTGCCTTGTAGCCAGAAGGAACATGTTGCTAAGAAACCCATGAGTTGAAAATACTAGAGTTGAGGGAGGATTGTTAGGAAGATATCAAGTAGGGTAGACCTTTCCTTAGTGTTCTTTTGGTATCTACTTATGGTCGCTGATATATTAGATATGGGGCCTTGAAATTACTCACTGTGACTTTTCTTCTCTTCTTTTTACTATTGAAGGCTGAGTTAGTAAATTCTCATGGAAATCAGAGATTTAAAGACATGAATATGCAAATAATGAAATAATTCTTTTGAGTATGGTAATAGCCTTTCAAAATTTTATGGCACTGGTTATATAAAATCAAGCCATTTTCTAACTATTTGAAGAAGCAGAGCATTGGACGTCAGTTCCCATAAAACTAAAAGTATATATGCATAATTGTTATAAATTTTACAATACTTTGAGTAAAATTCCCAATAAGCTATGACTTCACTTCCATTTGTAGAATTATAAGGAAAATTTTTTTATTAAACTACAAAGTTAGGGTAAACTATTGATGTGCATAGATCTAGAGATACTAACATGTAAGTATGATACTGAATATTTCCTGTCTTCTAATCTCTTTTTTTTTTAAAGCACAATCAGAATAGATTGTTTAACTGTTAATTGCAACCCTGTGAAAACTGTAATTGATGATTTCATCCAGAAGTTGTACGACGTTCTAGTTGTTTCTTTGAGAAAATCTATTCAAGGTAAATAACTTTAATGAACAGTATTTTATTTTTGTTTGTTTCTGTTGTACTTGGGTGCATTTGTGTTAATGTAAATATTCTTTTAAAGAAATATTTTAATTTCAGGCACAGTGAATTGCAGAAATCACAATGCAGAGAAAGTAATCTGTTACAGCTGTCTATTCCTCAATAATACTTTTTCATTACAGACCTAACCTAGGACCCTTTGATGTCCATTGTGTATCTTCCGTATTCTCTTGTTTGGGCCACATCTGTTACAGATGTGTAAAAGAACACACTTGAACATTGTTTTGCTCATTTCTTTTATCTGAAAATTTTATTGCTTCAGAGAGGAAAATTTATTTATTTAAGGGAGAAAAATTTCCTAGGTGTTTGAGAAGGTATCATAAAATGTCATAAAAATGCTACTAGATTTTTCTTTTACAAATTGAAATACTTCATAAAGAGTTTAAAATAATCTAGACTTACTCCATAGAGTTGCTTGTTGCTTAGATTGTCAGAACTGTTAAAACTGTGTGGAAGAATACAAAACATTTCCCTATTTTGGTTGGTTGACCTATATCTGGAACAGCAGGACAAAATGCAACAAAGCCTAGATGATGAGGAATAACAGTGTTTTGTGCTTTAATGGTAGTCACAGGAAGCATAGAATGGGGGTTGTGCAAGAAAGTGAATTATTTCTGTAGCCTGAAAGCCTGAATCTGGAAGATTTCCTGGAGCTGTACAGCTTCTTTCTCAGTATCAAAAGTGATTTACCTTGGTAGGTAAATACAATCTTATAGCTTACTCAGGCATTTTTCTGTGAGTCTTTTCAATATGTTAAGCAAGGTGTTAGTTAGTTAGTTAGCCTCTTTAAAAATCCCAAACTAAAACAAACAAGAAGAAAACCCCAAAAAACCCAAAAGCAATTTTAGCATCTATTTTTATCTATTCACCTAAAAAAAACCCCCAGAAAACCTATGCAGCCTTTGAAAGTGTATAAACAAATGCCTCACATATTTATGTTTAATGTTCAGAGAGGACTCTGATACTTAAGGTCTAAATCATGCGTTGAATGCAGTGGATCACATTTGAAGAGCTATGTGTAAACACAAATGCGCAATTTTTGTTCAGGTAGCATACAAGATTGGAGTCTGCAATTTTTAAGCAAATGCTTTGCATACTTATGACTAATGCTGTATCCTTGTGCATTTGTCTGACTTGGATGTTTAAAACTACAACTACTCTCTCCATGATAACTTTGTTTTCCATCTTTACATAGCTCACGTATGTGATGTTTCTACATTTCTTACTGATGCCATGGAAGCACTAGTGATTAGGCCCCAGACTGTAGAGGAAATAGCAGAAGACAATTTAAAATATTTAAGCCTACATGAACGAAAAGAAGGGGTAAGATACTATTTTATCCTATCCAGAACAACAGCTATTAAGCTGTAACTGCTTTCTAGAATGGAAACTTACATTTAATAATAACTAATAAAGATTATGCAGAGGTCACATAGGGTCAAGACAGTAGTCCATGTAGCACAGTAATTTGTGTCCAGCAGTGGAGTGATTTACCTAGGGGAAAATATAAAACCAGGGTAGCATATTTGCTACTCTTTATTTCTAACCTTCATCCTGAACCTTGTTGAGTTTTATGTGGTTCCTGAGCATATAGTAACACTCAGTGGATTTCTTTTCCACAGCCTTACTTCATCCTCTCCTGAGAGAAAATACACATTTGACATCCAAAATATGCTCTGTTAAAGTGTAGATTGGTTACCCATTACATGAAGGACCCCTCTTTTAATTTTTTTTTCCCAAATGGCACCTTTTAACTTCATACTATTTATGTCTTATACTGGAAGAGATATGGGCCAAACAGTTCTTATACTTCCTTTTCATGGCACATAACTGTATTCTACTTTGTTGTGTCTGGTCTCAGTGATCTCTGTTGTAGACTGAAGAGTGTTAATCTAATCTTTTCTTATGCATAAACCCGCGCACAGCTATGATCATCCTTGTTGCCTTTTGATTAGTCTATTCTTTCTATTTATATTTCATTTTTCTGTGTGACCAACACAGTTTTCTCAGTTTTAAAATTCTGAATAAACCATGGATTTACATGATGAAATACTAATATTACCTCTTATTATCTTCTTGGTCTCTGTGACTCATAACATTTGTTTTTCTTCCTACTCCTTAGATTAAGCCCAGATATTGGTTAAACTAGCTGTCATAACCCCAAGATATCAGTCTCAAGTGCAGTTTTTATCTTTGGACTCAACTTGTACATGTGAAATTTATTTTTGTCACATTTATGTCACTTCATAGTTATCTGCTTGAATTTTGCTTGTCACCAGTATCATCAGTCATTATTTCTTTTACATTCTGCAGTTCTTCACAGGTAAAGTATTTTAATGCCTGAAATAACAGTATCATAAGTAAACTTTATCATCTCACAGTTTGGTCTCCTTTTCCAATTCTTTTATAAGCACTTTGAGTAGTCCAGAACAGGTATTTAGAGAGCTTCATGGTCAATACTTTTTGACTGCAGAAGCTAGCCATTTCCTCCTAATGCTGTTTTCTGTCTTTTTCCCAGTTAATTATCTGTGCAGGGACCTTTGTTCTTATGTCAGGGCTACCAGTTTTCCTTAAATGTCTTGGATGATGGTTTGTATTAAAAGCTTTTTTGAAACTGAACTTGAATGTATGATTTAACTTTTCTTCATCTGTATCCTTACTGATGCCTTTAAAGAGCTCTGGTTCTACAAGATTGTGGAATTCTACACATAATTCCCTAATAAGAGTTGGGCTCTTCCAAGCTGGACAGTATTTATCCTTTGAAGGATTCAGTTCTGAATGAGTGCATCTGAGTTTAGATGTTAAAGTGAAGGTGTCTGCTGTGCATGTGCTGTTAGCATCCTCAGCAGAAGTCTGGTCCAGTTGCCTAAAAGAGCAGTTCTAGAGTTACTGAGATGTATTTCCAGTATCCCCACAAGGCTGGCAAACAGAACAGATAAGTTCTGGGAGTCCTTTACCTTTCTCTAGTTGAAGCTGGAGGTCATGCAAATGCAATAGGACATCTGGGATGGCCCAAAAAGTGTATTTGTGAGGAGCTGAATCAAGTCCCAGTAGTGTAGTCAGCTGCAGCCTGGAGAAATCCTTGTCAGCCTGGGGTAGGCACCATGTGGCTCATCCTCCTGAGCTGATTTCTTAGCTCCATTGAGAGCTGAATGCAATTTTTGATGCATAGGTGTCTGCTGTTTGAGGGATGCCCTGCATGCCAGGGGCTCAAGGTAGATAAGACACAGGATGTAGAGGAAACCCCAGAATTTTGTGGCTTTGGATGTAAGGCAGATGGGATAGAGTGGCGGATCTCAAATAGTGCTGGAAGCCTCTGTCGTTGAAATACTGAGATGTTGATTTCAAAGGAGTTTTAGATGTCTGCTTAACAAGTCCATATACAGGCATGATGCCATATGGTGTGAAATGCTCCTTGGGTCAGCTGTTCCAGCTGTGTCCCCTGCCAACCCCTTGTGTACCCTCAGCCTCCTCACTGGTGGGATGGGGTAAGGAGCAGAAAAGACCTTGAGTCTGTGTAAGCTCTGCCCAGCAGTGACTGAAACATCCCTGTGTTATCAACATCATTTTCATGTCAAGTCCAAAACACAATCCCATCCCAGCTACTAAGAAAAAATTTATCTAGGTCCCAGCCAATGCCAGCAAACATACACGCAGATTTACCAAATTCTGTTGCTCTGCTCCTGTTCTTCTGTTCAATTTGAGTTGATCTTTGCAATATATAAGGTGGCACTTACCTCTTTCATAGTTAACGTTCTTGTCTGTATATCTCATGTTAGGCTTAAGGTTTAGAATTTCTCTAAATTCCTCAGACACTATTTTTTAAAATATTTCAGTATTATTCTATAAGCAGTATTAAAAAAGCAGCTGTATGTAAGCTTATTATCTGTGCATATAGAATTGACGATTCATATGTATTTACTTCAGATAAACAGGATTTGCTGAATTTTTACATACACTCTTATTTTTCATCTTTCTGATTTTAGATTTTTCTCCTGTTTCAAGAGGCTGAAGATAAAAACAAACTTCTGCGAACTGTGGCTGGTGCAGGTTTGGGCAGTATCAGTAACCTAAGAGCTACATGGGATAAATTTGAATTAATGATGGAAAGCCACCAGCTTATGATTGCTGAACAGGTAGCAATAAAAGCTTAAAATTTTACCTAAAAATGTTGAAATTATTTTGAATGTATGTGGAACAATACTTTTTTCTTAGATTAAATACATAAATATTGTCAGTTCAATAATAACATGGGCATTATTGAGTTGAGGGAGAGCCATCTGAGGAAGAATATTTAGACTCTCAATCAGTAACTGTTAACTCTAAAGGAGTAACTAAGGGAAACTTATGTTGAACTGATGCTAAAATAAATGTTGTAATGTTGTAGTTCTGTCTCAAAACAATTTTCTGGTGACAGAAATGGCTTAATTTATTTAATGGCTTAATAAACGCAATGGTTAACAAAGGAAAGGAGAAATAACAGTTTAAAGATAGCATTTTTATTTCTTTGTCATGTTTTTAGTATTGAAGCTTTTTGTTTTCTTTTCACTTAACTTTGCTAACCTATGCACTGTCCTGTAATTCCAGTTCTTAGGCAAACTGCGTAACTCATTTGAAGTTCTACTGAAGATATCAATTTGCCATACAAATATAGCAATTTTTCTGTGTGCTATAAGAGGCAAGCCTAAGTAAGTAGCATAGGCTGAATAAATAGGTCTCAAGTATTACCATAATAAAAAACCAGTAGTGCCCCCTTTAAAAGAAAGATAAAATAAAGAGAATAAAGTTGAACTATTTCTTCGGATATTATACAAGCATTTTTTGAATTTGATTTTTGATCAAGTTGTTATTACCAAGTTTTGAAGTTGATGCTTTGATTTTGACCATAGTTGTAGATACAAACGACTAAGGAATGTAATTTTGTGTATTGCTTTGCAGATGGAAGTGATGAAAGGAAATGTGCTTTCACGTATCAATATATATCTTCAAGACCTGGAAAAATTTAAAGCTCGCTGGGATCAGCTAAAGCCAAGTGATGATGTCATTGAAACAGGTGATCAGGATGTACTTGAGAAAAGTGCTCAGATGATAAAGGAAAAAAAAAAAGAATTTGATGAACTTAAAACTGTGAAAGAAAAACTCATGTATGTGTTTATTTCCCTGTATATCTTACTCATTAATGTATTAATCTTTTGCAGCAACAGTATCTCAGAAAATGTTCACTAGTTTTTATCACAACAGATATTGTAAGTAATTTAATTTGTATTACATGTTTTTCATCAGCTTTTCAGGGTCCATTTGCTGATTTTACCTAACATTAATTTCTTAAGCTACATTTTCCTAGATGTTTTTTGGATAAATAAATTGAGAAGTCTCTTAATGTCTTACAAAAGGAAGTTTGTGCACTAAAGGCTTAAGTCTGGCTTTTGAAATTCTCACTAAGAGAAGGTTTGGGATATTGGTCCAAAAAGAGCCTCAATCCTCTTGTAACTTAACTGGACAGGAGCTCACCTCTCCCAGTAAGTGTCCGTGCTCATTATTGCACATCTTGAGGATGAAGAAAAAAAATAGCATATTCTTTTTACCACTAGGAAGAAACAATCAATTCAAAATTATTTTCTTTCCAGCTTTGATTTTTGAGGACACAAATTAATTCATCTTTCTCATAAATAAAAAATAAATGAAAGCTTGTGGAAAATAATTGTGAATATGGGAGAAGGCTGTTGTGTAAAAGAGCTAACACTCATATTTATTATTTCTATTCAAGAAGGAGATTATAAGGAAATTGCAGTTTGCAGCAATACTCTTCAATAAAGCCAATGACTTTTCTTGACAAAGTATGATGATTTCTGTATCATACCTTTGCTTAATCCATAAAAGTACAGTGGAATAATGCAATGACCTTTTTATGCAGTGAAGAATGCCATCATTTTAAATTGGAAGAGCCTGACTTATCATTGTCAGAAGCTGTAAGTCAAGATATTCAGAGTTGTGCAGAAGTCTGGGCACTGTATGAAGAGTTTTATCAAGGTTTTCGGGAAAAAGCCAAAGAGGACTGGATTACTTTTAGGTAACATTTAGTTGCTTGATTTTTAATGGGCATACAAGTGTGGTTGTAGCACTGTATTGTTATGACCTTTTTATGTGTAATTTTCATGCAGAAGTAAGATATACCTATTTGAAGAATTTTTGTTTAACTGGCATGACAGACTGAGGAAGATGGAAGAACAAACTGTAATGACAGTAAAGTTGCAAAAAGAAGTGGACAAATATAAAGTAAGATGCTAATTACCCTGGAAATGTTCAAGGCCAGGTTGGGTGGTGCTTTTAGCAGCCTGGTCTAGTGGAAGGTGTCCCTATCCACAGCAGTGGGGTTGGAACCAGGTGATCTCTAAGGTCATTTTCAACCCAAATAATTCTGTGATTCTATGGATTTCAAAAAGGCCCATGAAACAAAAAATGTTTTGGTATTACTGGGTAATGTACTCCATTCTATACCTCATTGTTGATTTCTTACAATAAAATCAGTTAATGTTTAACAAAATATCTTCTGATAGTGTTTTGAACATTTCACTTAATTTTGGGTAACTTTATTTCCCTACGGTAAACAGGATGGTCATTACAGCTTACATAGACACAGATTTGCAATGAGTTGTCTTCAGAATCATACTCCCAAACTTTAAATTCAGGAACTGGAAAAATTGTACCTCACTTTAAGAATTTAAATTTTTGTTTTGTTTGAAAAGCACATCACTCCATAATCAAAGACATGCAGTTTTCATAATGACTAGATGAACTTACATGTGCATTTTCTCTATAGATGATAATTCCACTCCTAAAATATGTAAGAGGAGAACATCTTTCTCCAGACCATTGGTTGGATCTCTTTCGTCTTCTGGGTCTTCCCCGAGGCACTACACTTG
Source organism: Pseudopodoces humilis (assembly GCF_049639895.1). Taxonomy (NCBI): domain Eukaryota; kingdom Metazoa; phylum Chordata; class Aves; order Passeriformes; family Paridae; genus Pseudopodoces; species Pseudopodoces humilis. The sequence continues at coordinate 74,764,291 of NC_142201.1, read as the reverse complement.
AGGGTTTGTTATTTGGAGATCTATTAAAAGTGACAGATGCCATTATAGAAAAAGCAATAGAACTTAAGGTATGAATAATTTTAAGTACAGGATCTATAGATTTTTTTATGGTTTATTTTATGTGGCATATATTGTTCCGTATGCATATATCTTTTATACTATAGAAGTAGAATTTGCATTGTGTTTTTGAATGGATAGTTTATTGCAAGCTCTGTAGTTTCATATGAGATCTATTCTTGCTTTTAAATAGGATTTGAATTGTCGAGCTCAAGGTGAAATCACAATCAGAGAAGCATTACGTGAGCTTGAACTGTGGGGAGCTGGAGCTGTCTTTATGTTAACAGATTATGAAGATAGCCAAGGCAAGACTATCAGGCTTATCAAAGACTGGAAGGACACAGTCAATCAAGTTGGAGATCATCGCTGTCTTCTACAGTCTCTTAAGGACTCTCCATATTACAAAGGTTTTGAAGATAAAGTGTCCATCTGGGAAAAGAAGCTAGCTGACTTGGATGAGTACCTGCAGAATTTAAACCAAATTCAGAGGAAGTGGGTCTATTTGGAACCGATATTTGGTCGTGGAGCTCTACCCAAAGAACAAGCTCGTTTTAACAGAGTTGATGAAAACTTTAGGTTAGTGTTATGGAATGCAACTTAGCTTTGTAGTATTTTTGACATGCCGTCTAGAACATTCTTCATGGTGAAAATATATAGAACAATTGGCATATGTATGGAGAAGGTCAGTGACAGGAATTCAGATATCTATGTGTGATGGCAACATACATCTGAATAAAGGTGGTAATGTTTTCATTTAATGGGGCACGTGTGAAGAAAGGAGTTGTGAAGCATCCAAGACTGTTATCAAGGCAGACAAACACAAGATTAGTCTTAGCAGCAGAAGCAGAGGTCATGTAATTATTTCTTCAAGAATCATGTTGAAGACTATCACTTTGTTCACTAAGAAAGTACACACAGAGTTTTGGGAGAAACAGGTAGTTTATTTGTTCCAAACAAGTCAAAAGATAAAAAAGGGAGTAGGTTTTAGAAATCTGGAAAGATAGGTACCATTATATGTCTTGGCTTGAGTTGAAATGACTTAAACAGAAATAAAAGTCAAGAATTGAATTTTCTTGGTTCTGGTTAGTGAAATTTCAGCAAGAAACCATTGTTCTTAAATTACATTGGAGAGATGTTGAAGGAAATTCTGGAATGTTTCATTATTAGTACTGAAACCTGAAAGTCACATATCAACTGTTTTTATTGTTTGCTTGTGTGTTAATTTTTATTTACTAAACTTTATATATGTCATATTTAAATTAAAATTATAATGGATTTATGATTTTTTTTCTTCTGTCTATTAAGATCCATTATGACAGATATTAAGAGTGACAATAGGATAACATCGCTGAATGCCCGTGCAGGAATAAAAAATGCCTTAAGTACCATACTTGACCAGCTTCAGAGATGTCAGAAATCTTTGAATGAGTTTTTGGAGGTACAGTAAACATTAATACAGTTTTTTATAGAGAAAGTCAGTAAGCTTGGGTTTAAATCAACAAAATTGATTTATTCTCCTTTTATATAGGAAAAGCGCTCAGCATTTCCAAGATTCTATTTTGTTGGAGACGATGATTTATTAGAAATTTTAGGACAATCCACGAATCCTCTGGTTATCCAGTCTCACCTTAAGAAACTTTTTGCTGGTAATGCATTAATCTTTGTTTGTGAAATTTACTTATTTAGAGATGAGCTTCTTCAAAGCCAAATAATACGTTGCAGTTCCTCTTTTTCCATGACTAAACAGTAACTAATGTTTGAGAATATATAACTTTACTGATGTTTTCTGATTAATAGGCATTAATAGTGTGAGCTTTGATGAAGAATTTAAATACATAATTGCCATGAAGTCTGTAGAAGGAGAAACTGTACCACTTAGAAATAAAGTTCTTCTATCAAATGATGTGGAGGTAAGAAAATCACATCCTAGTCTAGTTCAGACTTCTTTGAGAAATTAATTTATAATGTAATTTATAAGTTTTTTCATCTCTTTGTCAGGTGTGGCTTAACAGTTTGGCTTCAGAGATGAAGGAGACCCTGAAAAAAATGTTAATTGACTGTGTTGATGCTGGAAAAAAATCACAAGGTTCAATTGATCCATCGCTCTTTCCTTCCCAGGTAGTAGTTGATCCAGTAATGCCACTGTGTTGTCTTAGAATTACCAAATAAATTACTTTTTTTTTAGTTCTATAAAGAACTGTACGTTTAGATTTGGAAGAAAATAATTCAAATCAAATCCATTTTACTAATTTATCATATAGAGAAATTTTTAAAAATACGTTCTCTTATTAAATTCCTTTGTAAACATTTGAAATATTCAAGTCTTTTACATGGCAGTCTGACACACCACTTAATGCAAAAGACTTTCTGTATGAGATTACATTGCAAGTTTTGGCAAATTTTGTCAGGTTTTAAGATGGCTTTATTTGTTCTCAGGATCGTAGCAAATGTAGTGCTTTGTTTAAAAGCTATACAATAAAATATTTAAAATATCAGAAGTAATAAGCAATTGCAAATTATTTGAAAAAATGGTAAGTTTTTATATGTGTTCAGTATTTATAAAACATAATTTGAACTTTCTCTTCCAAAGATTCTTTCCTTGGCAGAACAAATTCTGTTCACTGAAGATGTTGAAAGTGCTATCAAAAGCCATAATCTGCAACAATTGGAATTAGAACTCACGGCTAAATTGGACCATTATACTAGCATTGGTAGTGGCATAGAAGATACTGGGAGTACAGGTATTAAAATTATAATTAATACATAATTCTTTATTATGATTGCAGTTGTAAAGTATTTTACATTCTATTTGTTTAAACAGGAAATTACATAAATCTGTCTCAATCTGAGTTCATAAAGCTGTTACATAAAGTCGCTCACCTATTACAGCCAAAATTAGAGCCTTTAATATTTCAAAGTAAACAAAAGGGTTTCTGTTTAGATTAGAAATTATCTTGGAGAATTTATCTATTTGGAGACCTGTTTTCTTAATTTTATAAAAAGTTTCTATCTTTTAGCTTTATCTACTCTTTCACAGGAGATGACCAAACAGCAGTTGAGGTACGTTATGTCAAGTCAGTATATTCTGTACTATTGTGCAGGTGATTCTTTTGTTCTATATTAGACGTACACATCTGCCTCTGATCTAATAATTCTTGTGTACCTTTGAGGCAAAATAAGCTATTTATTCTCAAGACATGATTTTTCTGAATCTTATATAGTCAGAATGGGTTAGAATTGTTATGTCTCTGAGTGCTTTTTCCTCTCTTTTTACGAGAGGTAGGGCTTTTGAGTGACTTCCTCAGATGAAAAATTCTACACTGTAGGTTAGGTGAGATGGCTTTTTTCTTAGGTATAAAAAGATGCGATATGTAGTTGATAATCTTCCACCACATTTGAATAGCTGCTTACTGCATTAAATTCTAGTTTACAATTTGTGAACTGTAAACATCTTATACATTAATTAGAAGTGGGATTCATATCACCTACCTCCAGAAGTCTTTCTTTATCTGAGCTCCCTTTCTGTGCTTTCTATAGCTGTTTGAGGAAATTCATCAGTTACAGAGGAGTGTTCATTTAATCTATTGTATAACGCATTACATCAATGTTTTAGTTTGTAAAATAGGTGGGATTTTGAAGTGACTTGTGATTATTCTTACTTTGCTTTAATTCCCATCATGGAATGGTACAGAAACACACAAACTGGATTTCTTTCAAGGAAACTAAATCGAACTATATGCTTTAAGAGTACACTTAAGGCACCCAATCTGTTAATGAACTTTCACTCCACATCACCATAATTATTCTGAGTAACATCTCCAGTGTGCATGTAGTATGGTTTTCAGATGCTCAACAGATCATTCAGCAGGTTGGGCCACATTGATTGCTGAAGTGGACATGGCTATTAACACTCTTGGCATAAATTGCTTTGCAGAAAAGCCTCTCACTCTCCTTTTTCCTCTCTCTCTCTCTCTCTCCCTCTGTCTCAGTACCCCTCCCTTCTCCCCCTATGTAGAGGCAGACAAATTCAATTCAAAATGACAAAGTTACATGAGTTATATTGTTTGTGTCAGGATCTTATTTTATGCTGCTTGCTTTAGAAAATAAAAACCTTTATATAATTCAAACGAGGTGTAAATAAAATCTGCAGATAATAGAAAGCAGCACAATGAACTTTTGAATGGGTAACGTGTCTTCCTTGCTACACTGGTGTGATTATTTGCAGAATCTGGAATCCTCGAGCTCAAGCTTAAAGCTCTGATTCTTGATATCATTCATAATATTGATGTGGTGAAACAGCTGAATCAAGCTGAGGTTCACAATGTTGAAGACTGGGCTTGGAAGAAGCAGCTGAGATTTTATATGAATGACCAGAAATGTTATGTTCAGATGGTAGATGCTGAACTCCAATATACTTATGAATATCAGGTGTGGTATTTTTATATAGTGGCTCTTATATATATGAGTCAAACACTTTCTCATTTCATACATGCTGCTTATTGTCTCTAACTGTTGTCATTTTTTCTCAATTTTGTTATGTCCATAACATGCTGTTTCATAGATTATGTTAAAAGATAGGGTAATAATTTGCATTCCTGATGCTGATGGGGTAAATATAAGATGTATTAAAGTAGCTGCATTATCATAGACATATTTTTGAATATACTTGCTTTTATATATCTGAGTGCAGTTTCATCTGTAATTGTGAAAAAATTTGAACAGTACATTGGCATTTGATATAAAGCCAGGACAGCTTTGCAAACATTCATATTCTTAATGAAACAGAAATTTTGGCTGTTGTATTATATTATCAAATAATTACATAGGAATAAAAATAATGAAAATAAATTGCCTGCATTTTGTGTCTGCCAATCAATACAATTTGTTTTTCTTCTGCAGGGGATTTCCCCAAAACTTGTTTATACACCTTTGACAGATAAGTGTTACTTAACTCTTACTCAGGCCATGAAGATGGGCCTTGGAGGAAATCCTTATGGTCCAGCTGGAACTGGGAAGACAGAATCAGTAAAGGCCTTGGGTGGGATTCTTGGAAGACAAGTATTAGTCTTTAATTGTGATGAGGTGAATATGGTTTTGTTTCATTTAGGAAATGGATATCTATACCCATACTTCATAAAGCAATATTGTATTCCAGAAATAATGTAAAAATTAGAATATTAAGTTTTATTATATAAATTATTATTATTATTATTAGTAGAAGTAGTAGTGGTAGTTGTATTGAAATTGTTATGGAAATTACTTGGATAATTTGTCAGTTGCCATTAGAAATTCGTGGATATTTTCAAGGTCCTGCTTTTTAGTGGATGGGAAGACATTCTTTTATATTTTCTTGTTATTTGAATTTTGACAACATTCTTTTCAATTTCAAGGGCATTGATGTGAAGTCAATGGGACGCATATTTGTGGGCTTAGTGAAGTGTGGTGCCTGGGGCTGTTTTGATGAATTCAATAGACTTGAGGAAGCTGTATTGTCTGCAGTATCCATGCAGGTTCAGACAATTCAACATGCATTGAAGAAACACAGTCCTGTATGTGAGATGCTTGGCAAAAAGGTACAGCAAAACTTAATAATCTTCTTCACATTGATCACACTTAACTGATTACTGTAACTAAACACAGTCCACCCAGCATTTCTCAATACTGTTTCATCTGACGATACCATTACAGTGTACTTCTCCTGCTAGGTTGAAATGGATCCCAATTCTGGAATTTTTATCACTCTGAATCCTGCTGGAAAAGGTTATGGAGGAAGACAAAAATTGCCTGATAACCTCAAGCAGCTTTTCAGGCCAGTTGCTATGACTCATCCGGACAATGAACTCATTGCAGAAGTTATTTTGTATTCAGAAGGCTTTAAGGATGCTAAAATACTGGGTAGAAAATTAGTGGCTATTTTTAATCTAGCAAGGTAAGCTTTCACCACCTCACCTCTCCCCTCCTTAGTAAAATTACATTTCTAATTCTCTTCCCTTGTAGCTCTTAAATCTGAATGGTTTACTATGCAAATCTCTGTACAGATACTTTTAATTTTTAAAGTTAAAATGCTGCAATATATTGGGAGATGAAGATGTGAAAATATCTTGAATTCTGTTACAGTCTCAAGGGAGCAAATTGCTGCTCCTCTAGTATCTCACTAAATATAAATGTGAGCATATGAATGCTTACAAGCATTGTGTTGTATTGAACGCTTAAAATTGTTGAAATGCAAGTGACTATTTGGTTAAAACTGTATGCATTAGAGAGTACAGAGATCTAAAGTTATAGTGAATGCTGTTGGGGTCAATAATAGATACGTGTTGGATATAACCCCTCTGAAAATTCCAGAGTGCCATTGCTGTATTTCTGAAATGCATTTCAGAAACTACAAACACATGCCAGTTTCTTTTTTGACTAAACCTGTACTTGAAGTGTACCAATTCACCAATCCAAAATTTCAGATGCTGTCACCTAGAGCTTATTATGATATTGTTTTTAAATTCAGGGAGCTTCTGACACCACAGCAGCATTATGATTGGGGTTTACGAGCGCTGAAGACTGTTTTGAGAGGCTGTGGCAGCCTTCTTCATCAGCTGAAGAAAAGCAATGCAAAGCAAGAAGGTAAGATTGACCATACCAAACTTCAGATTCTTTAGGATCTTGTACAAATATAATTCACTCTAGCTTTCTTTTTTACTGGAGTTTTAAAAAGCATTGGCTTGTATCTGTAGGCAATTTAGAAAAGAAGAAAATATCTATGTAAGCCCACCTTCACTAGGACATCACAAAAAAGTTGTCATATTCTAAATTGAGCTTTTATATGATGATAAGAACGCAGATTACAGGACTTCATTTGGGAATAATTTTAAATTATTCTCAAAGACTTGTTTTTACTTGGCTTAGGACAGGAAAGTTGATCTTCTGTCAGTATTCATTATTTATCATATTATTTATTCGTTATTTATCAGACCATTTTGACTCAATTTGAGTTTTCCAAAACTGTCACATGGCACTAGGTTCAGATTGGTAGACAGAGACAAATATAAGGATAGATAGCAATGATAGAAATATATTGGACTAGACTGAATCACTGCATTTTTTAAAGATTGTTTGAGTTATTGTTTACGTGTTAAATGAGGGGATTAAAGAGTGTGGAATGGATGAGCATTTGACATCTTTAGGAGACAACTACTGGTTCCTGTTTGCTTAAACAGCATATATCTGGAAGTTTACAAATTTTGACATAACAAATGGTCTGCGTCTGATCAGCATCATAACCACCTGATATCTTTATAGAATGCATTTGTGGGCATGTATCAATATTTACAATAAGTATGCCTAACTATGCTGAGTTTCCAAGTAGAATGGTACATGAAGTGTAATTCTGGAATCTATTATCCGTACGTTCAACATACGAGCAGTGTTGACACATCTAAAACTGATCTGTTTTCTTTGTTTTCCTTTCCAGTTAATGAAAGTCACATAGTGGTTCAAGCTTTGCGGCTGAACACCACATCAAAGCTTACATTTGCAGACTGCACACGTTTTGATGAGCTGGTTAAAGATGTATTTCCTGGCACTGATTCTAAAGATGTGGAATATGCTGAGTTAGCTGCAGCTTTAGAACAAGTCTTTGAAGAAGCAAACTTGGAAATTATAAGCACACAGGTAAAGATCAACTATAGCAACAAAGCAGTATTATTCTGAATTAGATCTGATTAATATTCATTTAACTAATTTCTGTTTTCTTTTCAAAAATCTTTTATAAAAAAGTGAGAATGACTGGTAGTTAGATTCTAATTACCTTTATACAAAAAATTAGATGTGTGTTTGAAGCATGGTAGACCAGTTATGTTATTGAAAGAAAAATAGCATAAGGAAAGTTAAGATGTGAACACGTGACACAGTTTCATTCAAGCCAGATACAAATGCCAATGAATATTTTGGACAGTGAAAGAATTAAATATGTGAATATTTGATTTTTGCAAGCAGTTCTCTGCCTTTTTTTATTTCTTTATTGTAAAACTGAACAAAGTTTTGTGACTGAAGATTTGTTAAATTCTCATTAAAAATGTGACCAAAGATGGCTATTATTTTTGTATTAGTAATTTAGTGAAATGCTTCTAACATGTAAAATAAATTTCTTCATAAACTTCAGTATCATAATTTTAAATATACCTGCTAATATCTATTGTTTAAAAAAAAGAAAACTATAGAAAGTGTCTGCATGCAAAGTAAATCTCAGAAATACTACAAGAGAACACGTTTGATTCCACTTTACAATTTCACATAGCTATTATCTCTTCCATTGTCTAGATCAAGAAGGCTTTGGAGTTATATGAACAGCTGCGTCAAAGAATAGGTGTAGTTATTGTAGGTCCAAGTGGTGGAGGCAAATCAACGCTCTGGCGGATGTTGAAGACAGCCCTTGGTAAAACTGGCAAAGTAGTGAAGCAGTACACAATGAATCCCAAGGCCATGCCTCGACATCAGCTGCTGGGCCATATTGACATGGATACCAGGGAATGGTTTGATGGAGTGCTTACAAACAGTGCTCGGCAAGTGGTGCGAGAGCCCCGAGGTGTGTCTGAGGGGGACTTGCAGATTGTTACACTGAAATGACTGAAATAGATCCTTTTCAAGTACTTCTTTATATTGTGTTGTTACTTGTGCCTAGCATAAGGCAAGAAGAACTTCTGGTAACAATTGTAGCCAAAAGCTATGTTCTTTACAAATGTTGTGATAAGAAATCAAATATAGGCAGAAGAAGGTAAAGCATGTGAAGAGTGTTTTCGTAGAACTGTAAGTCATAATGAAGAAGTAATAATAAATAGCATTAAAATAGCAAGGGGTGATATTTTTGAACTCTTTTTTTTGGGGTTTGATATTTTATTTTTTGTGTTAAAAATAGATATTACTTCATGGATAATTTGTGATGGTGATATTGATCCTGAATGGATTGAATCTTTGAATTCTGTTTTGGATGACAACAAATTGTTGACTATGCCCAGTGGAGAAAGAATTCAGTTTGGTTCAAATGTCAACTTTATATTTGAAACTCATGACCTCAGCTGTGCCTCTCCTGCTACAATATCCCGAATGGGAATGATCTTTCTGAGGTAAGCCACAGGAGTATTACATACTTTATAAAGTAAGCTTACTTTTTAAGTGTGCTTACTTGTTTTGAAAGGTTTTCTTAAGTGAAGGGAGCAGTTGCTTACACTTAGGAAGCCAATCATTGGAAAAGTTTCTTTAGGCTGTGTATCCCTTTTGTGTTGTTAATTATAAACTTTTGACTGAAATACCTCAGATTTTTTTAAAAGACATTGTGAATTATTTACTGGAAAGCCCAATTATTGAATAGAAATTGTTAAATTATTTTACCAGTATTTTTTCTGGAATTTTGTTGTTCCTTTAAAACAGTCTTTTTAAAGACATTTGTGTCTTGTATTTGTCTGAATCTTCTTTTTTTTTATTTAGTGATGAGGATACAGATCTTAATGCTCTAATAAAGTCTTGGGTAAGAAGTCAGCCTGAAGAATCCAGATACAACCTTGAAAACTGGATTGGGGACTATTTTGAAAAGGCTTTAAACTGGGTTGTAAAGAAGGTTAGTAAGCAAATAGTTAATCAAATTTCAGCTTCTGTTAATTATGATCCATTTTTCTAGAATAGAAATCATATTCAGATTAATTTTTGAACTGTAATTAAAAAAAAAATCTCAGTGCTTTTTTGAAAGAATTACAGAATTGTAGAATATCCTGAGTTGGAAGGGACCCACAGGAATCATGGAAGTCTTAATTCCTGGCCCTGCACAGGACCACCCCAAGAATCAAACCATGCACCTGCAAGCATTGTCTAAGCCCTTCTTGTACTCTGGCAGGCTTGGTGCTGTGACCACATTAATGATGCTTCCCAGACTCCCCTTCTGGAGGAGTTGGATTTGCACTGATCAAGTAGTTTACATGCTGAAAATACTTTTTAGGAGACTTCCCCACTGCTGTGGCCAGTGTGCTCGTGTTCTAGAGATGTGGATTTTCTCCTCCTGGGGAGCATGCATGGTCCTGTTGTATTCTTCTGATTATTTTTTCTCCTAGTTTTTTTACCTGTGGCATTTTTTAAAGTATCAAAGGAAAAACCTTGGCATTGTTCCTGAGGCTGAAAATTCCCTTTGGTGCCAAAGAGCAAAATCCATAAAGAATCTGTTCAAAAAGAAGATTTGCAGTGTATAGTTATGTTTATTCCTTACTGATTCTCAAAATCTGTGAGGAAAGTTCTGACTGCTTATCCTGAATTACATAGACTCATAGTCTGGAATTAAAACCTACAAATCAGTGCTTAGAAATAATTTAATATCAAGTGAATTTTCTAGAACAATAGCAGTGCTGAGATCTTTCCCCATTTGTGTGAATGTCAAAAAGCAATGAGTAATAACAGCATGCTAGCAGCACATCACATTTATATTGAGGAATATATTTAAATCTACTACAACTTTCAATTTACAGAATGACTTTGTAGTAGAAACAAGTTTAGTTGGAACTGTGATGAATGGATTGTCTCATCTTCACGGAAGTACTGATCATAGACAGTTTATTATTAACTTGTTACGTGGTCTTGGTGGCAATCTCAACATGAAGTCACGACAAGAATTTGCAAAAGAGGTAATCTGCGTTCTAATTTGATTTTGATTTGTGTTATCTGTAGGGGAATAGCTGAGAAGTGAAGGAATGTTTTATGTGTCACTGATGCATTGCATTCATCCCAGATGGCAGTCCTTTGGTCCTGCACCACAAGATAGTGAAATGACTTTGTCCATACTGCTTTGTAAGGACCCACTGTAGCAGACTGTGTTTGTTTATACATATTGTATATGTAATTCAGATTTATTTTTGTGGGTTTCTTTTCTGTTCAGAGTATTTCAAATAGTTACAGGACTTTGCCCTTCATCAGGGAAGTATTCTTAGGTATTCTTATTAGGATGCCTAATATAAAAAAAATTAAGCTTTTCTAAATATAATTTTATTTATTTTTTTATGTTATGGAAAGTGGAAGAGTAATATATTATTGTTTAGTTAAGGATTTAATCATAAAGCATATGCATGGTATGATTGAATTTTAAAAGGCAGCCTCAAGCCATCAAATCAAAGAATTATATGTTTAATTTTTTGTAAGTATTCTTTGAACATTCTTTAGAGTAGCTTGAAATGGTAGATCTTGTTAGGACTATGGATTTAATTGAAGCTTTATTTTTATTTCTTTTAAAGATCTTCAGTTGGGCACAAGAGTCTCCTCCTGATCCGAGGAAGCCCCTGGACACATATTATGACACTGACACTGGAGAGATAATGCTGTATCAGTTGAAAAAACCTGAAAATCTAACAGCTGATGACTTCAGTAATCTCCAAACACTTCCTGTCATTCAAACCCCTGACATGCAGAGAGGTTTAGATTACTTTAGACCATGGCTAGATATTAATAATAAGCAGCCATTTCTTCTTGTGGGTCCTGAAGGATGTGGAAAGGGGTAAAAAATAGTTCCTACTTTAAGTAAAATATACTTCTAGTTCTTTGACAGATTTGTAATTTTTTTTACAATGCTTTTATCGTATGACTTTCTGATAGATTAGGACTTGCTTAGGTCATTGATTCAACAAACCTTATGTTGTGGCAAATAAGTAAATTCTTATGAAGTTCTATGATGCATAGATATGCATCTAAGACATCTGAATGTGGCTTTTAGATACAAAACAGAATCTTTGGAAAATCTACTGTCGTGGAGCAACAGTTTAGAGACATGTGAGATCCAGTCTCATTTCAAGAGGCTCCAGATGCCTTATACAGGCAACTCAATTTAGCATATCCTGTTGCCTTTATTAGATTCCTTATTTAGATGGTTTGGGTCACTGTAATCAAGGAAATAAGTTAGCTGTTTTGTGTAGCTGTATACACTACACTTTCATTGAATTTTGTGAATGAAAAATGTTACCATTTTAAAGGCAATGTTAAATTCAGCAAACCTCATGCTCCACCTATTCCATTAATATGGGATGTAGTATATGCATTTTATTCAGAAACTATAAAATATCTTTGGATACACAGCATTTTAATTTATTTATGCCTATATGTATGTACATGTTTGATTTTCTAGGATGCTGCTTCACTATGCATTTTCTCAGCTCCGCTCCACTCAGATCGCTACTGTTCACTGCAGTGCACAGACTACTTCTCAACATTTTCTACAGAAATTAAGTCAAACTTGCATTGTAATCAGCACAAACACCGGACGAGTGTACAGACCAAAGGACTGTGAAAGGCTGGTTTTGTATCTAAAAGACATCAATCTACCCAAACCTGATAAATGGGGAACAAGCACTCTTGTGGCTTTTCTGCAGCAGGTGAGCACTTATGTCTGTGATTTATAAACAGACTCGAGTATACTGGATACAATTTTGTGTATGTTGTAAATACTTAACACTGATTAATTTCAGTGTTACAATCCTGCATCCTGTTGGGTATTGTTGCATTAGTTTTGTTTGTACTTTAATAGACTATGTAGGTGTCAGCCAGAAATAAGATACCATTTTTATTTGGCTGATATTTATAAATACATGAAGACAGTACTTTTCTCAGTGAGTTACAGTGCAGTAGACATAGGAATGGCAAGAAAATTGCCAGGAGCAGTCAGCATGGATTCACCAGGGGCAAATCATGCTTGATGAGGGAAAGAGAGTCAATATAGTCAACCTGGACTTCACTAAGACCATTGATGCTGTCTCCCAAAAGATCCTCACAAGAAAAGCAGTTGATACAGGCTGCATAAGCAGATAGTGAAGTGGGTTGAAAGTTGGCTGGAGAGCCAGGCCCAGAGGGTGATCATCGGTAGTACAGAGTCTACTTGGAAACCATGATCTGTTTTAAGATCTTCATTAATGGTTGGGACAATGGAGTCCTGCAGATCTGCAGATGATGAAATTGTGAGGAGTAAGGCACGTGAGGTAATTAAGAAAGCAGAAATAATGGTATACTTTTCACTATTTTATTACATCTTACTTTGTATGATTCTCTGTTGACTTTCCTTTAATGAAATATTTATTTAATTATTAAAGGTTCTTACCTATCAAGGATTTTATGATGAAAATCTGGAATGGGTTGGTTTAGAAAACATCCAAATTGTGGCTTCCATGTCAGCTGGAGGAACATTAGGAAGACATAAACTTAGCTCCAGATTTACTTCTATAGTTCGTCTCTGTGCAATTGAGTAAGTATATGTAAATTAGTCTCTCAGAGCTGAGATTCAGCCTCTATATAAGGACCTCTTGTCAATTTAGTCTTTATAAAGATGTGGCTGTTCTAGTCTTTATCTTTTCTCACAGTGTGTTATTTGGCGCTATTTGGTACCTCTTAGCACCAGTGTTTGAAATATGTTTCCTGCTGGGTAATTTTGATTGCAGTAAACTGCTTTATGCAGCTTTATGTTAAGGTGTTATTTGGTTAAAAAGTTAGAGAAATTGAAGTTTATTTATTTGTTTTTAAGTTTGACCACATTAACAGATGTATTTAGAAAATTTCTGAGAGTGGCCTAATGCAATAAAATGGTAATTTTACTCAGCTGCTGGATGGAAATGCTATTCAATGAAATTTCTCAGTAATTGTGTATATAAGTTTAACTCAGTTTTAATTAAATAGAAAAAGTCCATAATGATTAGGTTTTTTTTCCTTTTTAGCTATCCAGAAAGAGAACAACTGCAAACTATTTATAGTGCCTACCTGGAACCCGTACTACAGAAAAACCTAAAGAATCACCCTGTTTGGGGTTCTTTACCAAAAATACATCAGCTAGCAGGATCTATGGTTCAGATCTATGAACAGGTATGGAAACCTTTTTTCTTTCTTCAAGGAGATGGAGTATTCAGGTGTTTTATTGCAAATAATTAGCTTTTGATGTTAACAAGTGTGTAAAAACGCTTGTCAGTATTAAAATCTAAGTTTATATCTTTTTAATAAAGTTGATATCAATTTTGTAACTTTTATTTTCAGAGAATCTTAGGTATTAGAATCAAGCAGAGTAATCTCTAAGTGCTCTTGCTTTCCCACAGATTTGTTGCAGGATTTTGGTATGCATCTTAACACTTCTATACTTTCAGTTCCTGATTTATAAAATGTGGATATAATAGTGTTTTCATACTAAATTGATGAGGAGACAGTGCAGCAGATGGTTGTGTGCCCAGTTGTTAAGGATGCTGTTAAGAACATAGAAGGAGATATGAGGGTGGAGTCCTTTACAAACATCAAGGACTACCTATTAAAATTGTACATTGTTAAAAGCAGGTGTTTAGAACTGGACACAAGTTTATTTTAGCCTCCCACTTGAAATTTTATGAACTTCTATCTAGCAAAATGCTTAACTACTTGCTTTTCTTAATCAGTACATAGCCTCACTAGGGACGGTGCTGTGTGCTGCTTGCTGTAGTATGTATGAATGTCCCCATCCAGGCAGAAGCATGATACAGACTTGATCCTTTTGACTACACTGTGAGATCAGTCACTAGTTGGAATGCACCCATTAGCAGGAGTTTCATATGGCATTATCGATGTATTCAGAGAAATACGAGTTTAAATCTCATTACACTGCAATCAAATAACTGATTAAAACAGTTATTCCTTGAATTAAAGATGTAGTTTTAAATTCAAATATCCTCTCTGTGAGAAGAGTAAGTATGAAGTATTTTGTAGTGAGAAAGTGTTACTAATTTAGGTAGGTTTTAGTGAGAAAATGTTAATAATTTAGGTAGGTTTTTATTACATTTCAGTATTGCCTTTGTGTTTCATATTTGGTATTGTTTTAAAAAAATTAAAATACATTTTAAAAACAATGTATTTTGTCTAATACTGCACTCACAGTCCTAGGTGAGATGTGCAGATGTTTCCATCAAAAATGATACAGAAAAAGTGTTCTGAGAAAATATTTAGTGGTCAGAAAACAAGATTTAAACTAGGAGTGCATTCATAAAATATCTAAATGTTCACCAACTAGAATACTGATCTACTATTTCTACCTTAGAAAAAGTGCTTTACATTTTATAATACCACTTTTTTTTTCTTTCCTTAACTCCCATTTTTAGGTACGAGCAAAATTCACAGTTGACGATCACAGTCATTACCTTTTTACACCATGTATTCTTACTCAGTGGGTTCTTGGTTTATTCAGATACAATTTAGGAGGTGGTAAGTCACTTACTTGGTTTTCATTAATAAAGTAGTTCTAAAATGGCCTAGATTATTATTGATGTCAGTCTTACTGTTGGTTCCACACAGATCTTTTTAAACTGTGAACTTAATAGAGGGGAAAGATCGCCTGTCAGTTCATTCTGTAACATAAGAGTAAAGTTTAAAAAAATCCAGTGATGTTTAAAGATATGCATGGGAGTTATTTATGGTTTAAGGGAAGTTAATAGGTTGGGACTGCATTCTTACTATGGGAACTTGAACTGTGCCCCCTACTCTTCACTGTTTTGTTCCATGGTTTTGTGTTTTGTGTTGGGGTTTTTTGAGCATGTATGTTGTTTTCTGGATTCCCAGAGCCTTACCTCTCATGCTTGGTATAGCCTTGCCTGCTATACCTGGTTGTATAAACCTGGTTTATACACATACTTCATGGGCTGCTTTCTGATCTTGTTTTTGACTCTGAAATAGGTATTATTACTACATCAAGAGCAACTACTCATTATGTTTTAGCTCTTGCATTGATTAGAAGGTTGCATAGAGGGCTGCTTAAAGAGGATAAAAGTTGTGCAAATGCTGCTCTCCCTTTCCACTTATTTTCTGGGATCATGAGATGGTAAATGCAGCATGAGTGATGTCAGAAAAGCTGCACTGACAATCAGTGCATGGGTAATGTCAGCTCATTTAGGGACTTCTTAGTTATATATAATGACATATGCATGTGCTTTTCCAATGTTGAACAACAAGGCTTGTTATTTACTCACCTTACTACTTTTGTGAGGCATATTTAACATTTGGAGTCTCTAGTGGCATTTTCTAATACAGACTGTTTTGGGTATTCTTGTTTCAGTATTTGTTATCAGTCTTTCTCTTCCCATTTAAGAATGTCTTCTGGATTTTCTTGATTTCATTGCCTGGAAAACTGACTTTTCATTTTACCTTTGTGTGCAACACCTTGCTCATTTTTATTAGAAGCTGACACTTGTTTTAATAGAGAGAACTTGCTTTAATAGGATATATTTCATTTTATCTTGTAATGATCCATAAAGAAATTATTAAAAACCATTTCATAATGTTTACTTTTTCTTTTATTTCTTCCTTACTGATGCTCTCCCACTGGTATGTAATTTCTCTTGCTCATTTTCAATATCATATTTTAAAGTGGAAATTTGAAAATCTATTATAAATATAAAAAATGAATTCTCTCCTTAAATTTTGTAGGTTCATTAATACAAACTGCAGACATTGTATTGGAAGTTCTAGCTTATGAAGCACGTCGCTTGTTCCGTGACAGAATTGTTAGCATGAAGGAACTTCAAGTATTTGATAATATTTTGACCAAAGTGTTTCAAGGTGATTGGGGCTCAGATGTTCTGGACAATATGGCAGGTAAGCCATTTGAAGCATACCACACAAACTTGAAATGTTTGTTTAGGAAGTGCCTGATCAAGTTAGATAGCATATGAATTGAACACCTAATGTTTCAAATGTTTCCTTTTTTTTTCCCAGATACCTTTTATGTAACTTGGGGAGCATGTCAAGAGGCATTCATCACACCAGGCCAGGCACTACCACCGCATGGGAGGCCACTTGGCAGACTAAACTCAACAGACCTGAAAGATGTTATTCAAAAAGTGAGACACAATTAAAGAATATGCACATCAATGGTTCACAGCAATGATTCTAGACAGTTATGGCAAAGAGTAACATGCAAGCAACCAGGTTTTTGGTGTGGGCTGCCTCTTGTTTAAAGAATCACCTTTTGCATTTGGTGAAGCAAGGGAAAGACTTGAGAAGTTATGTGGCAGGCAGTAGGAAGTATCATGCAGCAAGGTTATGTTAATGAAAGGACATCAGGTGCATTTGCTGCTGATTTACAACAGTTTGATGAACCAACATTTTGAGAAACATTTATGTCCATATATATTTGTGTATTGTTCAAGTACATAGCTGTTTTAGTAAATAACTTCTTTTTCAATTTGCAATATGGTAATATAATTTGTGTTCAAAGAAATGCAAATGGAGATTTGGCATGCTTTTAAGCAGTAAAGTACCAAAAGTGAACTTGATGAGGAAATACAAACATTTTAACTCTTCTAGGCTATCTAATTTTTAGGATTGTCACTTTTAGGCCTAGTGTCTGATGGACTGCTTTTGCAGATGGGAATCTACTCCCTCTCCTTAAGTGCCAACTTGTGACCAACACGCTATATGGGAAATGATGAAATTCAATAGCCTCAGGAAGCAGGGAGTTTGTTGGTTTTTGACTGCAAGGTTACATTGGACTACAAAGATGAGGTTTTAATAAGTATAACAAGATCATAATTTAATTGTAGGATCTGTTGTTGTGTGTGTTTCACTAGGAACTTCCATAATCTGCAATTATGCAGCAATTAGGTGCCTAAAACATTCTCGTGAGTTATTAATTAATCCGTTGTCAGAGACACAGCTCAGACTTTGTTCTGGTCCATTATTCAGTTTTAATTAGTTCAGTGGTAGGCTCCTATTTCAATATATCAAAGACTTCCAGGGTGTTCTGGTAGTGGGTGTAGTGTGATATATTCATTATTGTTATATTTTTTACTCATAAAGGGTATGTGAGGTATCTAAATTCTGTCACAAAAATAATTTTTTCTGAATGAAGACCAGTTTGGTTTATTAAGCTTTTAAGCCCTTCTTTTCTAAATGTTTAAATGTTGGATGTTGCAATTTCTCACTGTTTTTTTTTATTATTAGTGATTAGATTTATTTCTCTTTTTTTAAAAAATAGGGTATCATTCATTATGGACGGGACAAAAAAGAAATAGATATTTTACTGTTCCATGAAGTCCTCAGTTATATGTCCCAAGTGGACAGAGTGCTGAGTTTTCCTGGAGGATCACTTCTTTTGGCAGGACGGAGTGGTGTAGGTCGTCGGACAGTTACCTCTTTAGTTAGTCATATGCATGGAGCTGTTCTGATTACTCCCAAAATTTCCAGAGGTTATCAGCTGAAGCAGTTCAAAAGTGATCTTAAATATGTAAGTCTCTCAGTTTCGTCTATTTTGTAATGTTGTGTGTGTATGTCAAAGAAAAAAAAATATGGGAATTTTGAAGGACACAAAAGGTTGTGTGTAGAGATATTTTAAGAGAAGAAAAATGGCAGTCTAAATGAAATAAGTGATTTTTTAGAAGTTCTCACTCTAGATGTGTATACTGTTCTTTACAATAACTAACTGAAATTCCACTTTTTGTAATACCAGAGCTCTTTTTGATTGTTGTAGAACTTACAAATAAGAAGTTTATGTGCATATTGGAAAGACTTTTTCATGTATATATTTCCATGTTGGTACATACTTTTATTTTCTATCTCTACTATGATCTGCCAGTTAATAGTAGTTGAAACAAATAAAATTTTAGTAATTGATGAAAGTGTACATATTATTTAAAACCAGATGCAAACCTTGAATCAACAGTTTCTCCTCACCTTCAGCAATGCTAAAGAAAATTCTAGATCTATGCCTACACAAAAGAGTGATACAGTTCTATCCTTGAGTCATATTCATAAACATACTCTATGAAAGAGCCTGTTTTAATTTTTTTTTTCAATACTAAGCTGTATATCTAGGTAAAATGTTCTTTATATTTGATATCTCATATATCTGAATCACCTGGAAATCTTTTGTAAATATATAATAGTGTAGATGCTGTGGAGAAAATATGTGTGTAATATATAGTCAAGGAAAGATTATGATCCTTGTTGGTCCCTTCCAGCTCAGGATAGTGTATGATTATTATTCTCTTATGAACAATACACGGAGATTTAAATGTCTTCCCTGCTTCTAGGTGATGGAGCTTGCAGGCATTGAAGCACAGCAGGTGGTATTGCTGCTCGAAGACTACCAGTTTGTTCATTCCACTTTCCTGGAGATGGTCAACAGTTTACTGTCCTCAGGTGAGCCAAGTCCAAAGAGATTATTGTACTACTTTTGCCATTCAGACTTAGCTCAGTGAGGCAGAATGACATTTTAGATGATGCTTTCTGACTTCATGTCTCTATCAGAAGGTTTAGTTAGCTTTCTATATTATATCAATTGGAGTACTTGTATGTAAGAACCTGACTCACAGTTCACTTAGCTGTCCTTTTATTTACCCTGTAGTACAGGTGCTTTCAGTTCCTCTAATTAATTTCGAAGGAGTTCTTATAACTACTTATAGTGCAATAGCAAAACGAGAATGCATTCTAATCTACAGTTTCCCTTTTATAATAAAACTCAAAACAGAGAGGTTTCCAATGCTTTACTAGATTGTATAGACAGAATCCTTTAATTAAATAGTCACCAGAAAAGCTCACTTTTCTGAAGGTAGTGAGATGATAAATAACAATAAAAAATAACAGAAGTTACTTTATTTTACTGTTCAGCTTTGTTCCTGGATCAGAGAGAAGATCATTGAAGGACTGAGTCAAAGTTGCTAAATGATTTTTTTGGAACTGCAGTAGTTTAAGAGCTGATTAATAAGAGTACCAGATTTTCCTGTCCCTCAGGTGCTACCCCAAATCTACTTACAGTATCAAATTTTCATCATCCAATGTTAAAACTTTATGTCTGAGGAACTAGACAACTATTCACTTTCATGTGCCTATGTCCTGGTGTATGACAGTTTGGTTTGATTTGTTTTGTATGCAGTACAGGTCACTGTCTTTGGGTAGATTTGAAAGAGCTTTTTTCAAACACATTTCGGCAATATAAACAAAGTAGACTCACTCTATCAAAAACAGAATCACTGTAATTTTTTTTTCTGTTTTCGTGTTATCATGAAAAGAATGATTAAGTATGTGGGATAATGCTCAAGAAAGTATAGAGGTGAATTCTATGAAATTTGAATTCTCTGTACAGAGAATTCAAGGGAAGCCTTCAAAGCAATCTAAAGAATTACAGTATGTTTTATCTGACTTAAATTCATTCTTGAAATAGGAGAAGTTCCCGGGCTATATAAAACAGAAGAATTAGAACCATTGCTTTCTCCTCTGAAGGATCAAGCTTCGCAAGATGGATTTACAGGACCAATTTTCAACTATTTCACATACCGTATGTCAACACAGTTATAAGTTATAATTAAATATGAAGTTTAAAAAGTGATACAATAATGGACAAATAATTTCTAATGTGGTCTTTTTGTTGTGTGCAGTCTAACTTTTAATTAGTCATTAAATAGCAGGCAGGAATAGTTTTGGTGATGTTTGAGGGCACAGAATCCTCAGCTTAAAATTTATTTTTCTGCCTGAAATTTTGTATTTATGAATGTTCAACAAATGTTATGAAATCTGCTGTTGAAAGTAGTTAGAAGGAAGAAAGCTTTTGTTGCCATTCTTTTCTGGTTCATATAGTTTTTATATATATCTGGGAACTGAGATTTCTTCCATTTGTCAATTACACCAAGAAATCACTTTGGATTCATAGGAATTATAGGGAAGTTTACAGATAGGTTTCTTAATTATTTGTGTTTCTCTCTAATGAAAAGATTAAACAGTTTAGAAATAAATCAAAGAATATGAAAGAATATCAAAGAATACAGTGATAGCAGCCAGCCATGGAACTACTTCTACTTGGTTGTATTGGTCTACCTGAATTGGCATTAGAACCAGTGCTTTCCACTTAAATACTGTCAGCTCTTCAGAATTAAAAAATGCACTGTAGTATACATAATGAGAATTCATGGTACTAATTAAGGTTCTACTTATAAACATTCCTGTCCTAGTGTGATTTGATGCTATAGGCTCTTTTTTTTTCAGAAATTACCTTGTGATAAGTATTTGAAAGAAAGTAAATTATGGTTTTTTTGCAGTAAATCTACTGGCATGTAGTCAAATTGTTATGTGCTAAAAATTCTTACATTTTCTTAGGGATCCAACAAAATCTGCATGTTGTCTTGATCATGGATTCTACCAATTTAAATTTCACAATAAACTGTGAAAGTAATCCAGCACTGTATAAGAAATGTCAGGTTTTATGGATGGAAACCTGGTCAGAAGACAGTATGAAAAAGGTACGTTGTATTAATTGTGACTTAATTTAAATTAGTATGTCTAAATATAACTGAGCTCTGGTGAATAAGGTCAAGATATTTAAAGCTGTGAAGGAATAATTATCACTGTACTTATTTAATCTCTTTGTACACTCTTATAAAGCCAGAAAATTCTGCAGAACAGTTAAGTATTATTAGCATTGTTATTTTACCAGTAACATTATGTTTTGTTCTCTCTGTGGGCTGACTTGAACAATATGCTGACTACTATGACTCTGATCAAACGCAGCATTTAAGAACAAAATACACACTACAAGCAAAATGTCAAAGCCAATTGTATTCTGTTTGTGTGGTGAGGTTTTGGTGTCGGGTTGGCATGCAGGGATGATTTCTGTGAGAGGCTGCCAGAAGCTTCCCTCATGTCAGGGTGAGTTAGTGCCAGCTGGCTCCAAGAAGGATATTCTGCTGGCTAACAGCAGTGGTGGCAGTGCCTCTGGGATAACATTTAACAAGTGCAAAGAAGTTACTGTACAGGAGCAAGTGCAGCCAGGGGGAGGAGTGAGAAAACATGAAAGAAACATCCCTGCAGACCCCTGGGTCAGCGCAGAAGGAGGGGCAGGAGGTGCTGGAGCTGAAATTCCCCTGCAGCCCCTGGTACAGCCCATGGTGAGGCACCTGTGCCACTACAGCCCATGAAGTCCACAATGGAGCAGAGATTCACCTGCAGCCCATGGAGAGCCCGATGCTGAAGCAGGTAGAGGCACCTGAAGGAATCTGTGACCCTGTGGGAAGCCCATGCACATAAATGCATGTGATTGTCACATAGCGCAACACAAACAGAACCCCTAAGCACTAACAAAACCAGCCCCAGCACAGCATTGGCATCATCCTGTTCCCCTCTCTGAGTGATCTCAGTGAAGGTCAATTAGTAGGCAATATGTACATGGGCAGAATGTGGATTAAGGTTGTCTCATTTACTCTTGAATTGTATATACTTTTAAAGCTTCTACATTTGTCCTTTTGTTAGGTCCTCTGTGAATTAGTTGTTACTTCCTACAGCCAGGAAAATCTCTTCCACTTGAGAGAATAGGAAGTTACCAGTGATGTGGAAAGGCAGAATTTATCTTTCTAATGCTAAAAGTATTCTGTAGATTCCTTATTCTGACTAAATGTATAATTTGCAGTCTTTTCAAAAGAGAAGCTATATTGAAGCTTTTGTGTTGTTTTTTCTTGTTTTTTCTTTTTTTTAAAATTTTAACTCGAATTGTCATTGTTTGTGATTTTCATGCAAATAATCATGTGACTTCTTTTTAGATACCTGAAATGCTTCTGTATGATTCAGTTGAACAAGAAAAGACTGGAAAGACACATAAAGAAGTTAAGAAAAAACATTCAGGTAATATTTAGGTACACCTACTAGTTATTATTCTAGTTATTACACACTTGATCCCATCTTGGGCACAGATAATAACATAGTTTGTTTTTACTAGCATATTCATAGACTTCAGTGTTGTTCACATGGCAAGCATTTTGCCAAAAGGAGAATTAGTCTGGAACATATATCCTGGCTAATCAAATGCAGTCTCTTCTGTCACCAGCAGTCACTGTGTATATTTGATTTTATAAGCTGATTTAACTGTATCTTGTTTTGGTCTGTGTCTTCCTTCTATGTGGATGTTATTTCACCACCTGAAATTTGATGTTTTGAGAGGTTTTAAGTTTATATATGTCATTATTCTTTTTGTAAATCTTCATTTTACTTTATTAATTTCAAAAACTATTTTCTTGTAAGTAATGCCCCTTTTTCAGAATAATTTGTTTTTATCATAAGACTTCAAATTTAGTCATGTTGAAAGTAGTGTCTCAAACGTCATCTAAGAGACCAGTGCCAGTACTCACTTACAGAATACTACTTTTAGCCAGTTTCTATAAAAGTAGTACTTAGAGGTCATGGAACTAACAAAATATAAGATGGTAAGTGGATGACTTTGAGTTTCTCGTTTTATATTGCTTTTTAATAGGCCAATCAGAATAATGGCCCAAAATAGTATTTGGTGTTCACATTACCATCCCTCTTTATCCTAGATCATTGTAATTAATCTAGGCCGCAGTACTTATTAGAGGCATTCATTTATATATAGATATGCTTTAGCAACTTTTTTCTTTTCTAGGGTAATGCAGTTTATTTTACAGTATCTTTGGGCTTCTTTTGAGAAACTGTTCAACAAACTGAATGGCAGGAAAACCTTTTAGTTTGCCTGCCATCAGAAATAAGGAAGAATACAAAAACACATGGGCTTTATTTCTAAAACAGTCCAAGTATTTTAAAAATAAATTTTTGTGGAAGTAGTTTCTTATATGATTAACCCTCAGTAGTCTGCAATTAATTTTGCTGGCTTTTCAAACATCAAACAATTTCAGTGTATTTCTTTCTGAGAAGTTGGCTTTTCAAATGTACTTACATGTTGTTTCCCTGAGAGTACTTAAAAATAAGTATAGTCCTTGTGGTATTTTGAATTCTCTCAGTTAATATCTCAAAAAGCAAGCATATTCTGATGCTTTTTCTTGGTTATTTTAATGTGAGATAAAATTCAGCATAATTTTATCTGTCTAAAAAATGATGTTGTACAGGTGATTCTGATTTTTTGAAGTCATTTTTGGCGATCCACAAATCATGTAAAGTATACGGAGCAACGCCTAGCAGGTATATGACATTCCTCCATGTATACAGTGCCATCAATAACAGTAAAAGAAGAGAGCTAATGGAAAGGCAGAACCACTTGCAGGTATGTCTTTAAAGCACTTAACATATGGCTTTTCAATATATTCTTGCATTAGGAAATGTCTTTTGTATTAATGAGCTGTAGCTGCTAACATGGTTATATGATATGTCTTCTATTGGCAAATGCTCATGTTGTTTAATGCCCTTCTCTGTTCAAGTGCCTGAAAAAGTGAAAAGTGTATTTCTTGTTTTCATTAATACTTTTCCTCAAGAATGTATCTGACTGGGCATGTTTTCTTAGAAGAGTAGAACATACTCGGGAGCATTTCTAATTTTTTCAGCCATGGGGATTGGAACTGTGTTGCTAAAAACCCATCATCTTTCCATCAATATAAGTCCTGCCTCTGCTTTTATAAATGTTCCCTTCGTAGCTCCGTATTCCATCCCTTTCTCTGTATCTTGACAGCAGCTTCCTGCTTCATGTGATTTTCACTTCTACTTCCACAAACTGTTATGTCCTAAGTTAACTTCATGGTGCTCTTATCTAGCTTTGACCAAGATTTCCTTTGTTGTGATTTTCTTTCCTTTTGTGCTCTGGAATTGATTTTGAATTCCTTTGGTACACGTCGGTCCTTTGGGCAGTTATAGCCCAAATGCAGTTCTTCTCACAGGTGTTGCTTTACTCCTGTGCTGTACATATAACATCCTTCTTTTATGAAACCCATTTGGTGTATTTCCAGTCACACCTACTTTCCTTACCCCAGTATATTTTGGAAAGCTCTCTGTGGTCCTTTAGGACAACTTTTATCTTTACCTTTCTCCCATCCCTTTCAGCTCGTTTTCTCAGTGACCCTTGCTGCTATTCAGAACCACATAGACTAATCTGTATCTTTTTCTTAAAACACTTGTCAAAACAAAATTACTTCCTTGCTTTGTATTCTACTTTTTTTTAAATTCTGCCTGCCTGTATTTTTCCATCACTGTAATATGCAATTCAAGAAGATTTCCATTTGTAATAATAGAAATTGTTTTTTGGTTTATTTAGAAAGTAACCGGGGTTTATTTGTGACAAGCATTTACTTGTTAAATGCTCTGGTTAAATAAAGGTAATAATTTACAGGAAGATTAGAGATGTGTATCTAAATCAAAGTATCTTCCAGGTATTTATTTTTCAAAAATATCTTGAAATATTGGTATTATATAATTAGCATAAAGTAAACAATATAGAAAGTGTGACTAAAGAAAAGAGTTAATCTTAAGCGTAATTGAAACTTTATTATATATATATGTTTTTTAAAGAGTGTACAAATATGTAGAAATCATATAATCGATTTTGTTTTATTCTGTTTAAATTTTATTGAGATATAGTTACATTGAGTTAATATCAGTTAACTGAAATGGGATTGAATTATTGGGAAAAAGAATATGTGCTAGTTGTTGTTTCATTAAAAGTTTATTTTGACATTTGTTTTTTGTCTTCTGGATGTAGTAATAGACCTTAGGGCCACACATGTAGAACTGCCAGATGTAATTTTTGGGTTAAATAATATCAAGAAAATGTGAATGTTAATTAAAACAAAAGAAAAATAGTCTACATTATTCTTAGTTTGTCCATACTATTTGTAGCAAAGTTGCATTTAAATTCACTTAAAATTTGTTACTAAATATCTGCTACCTATAAACTTTTATAGGCAGGTGTTTCAAAGCTGAATGAAGCTAAAGCCCTGGTGGATGAACTGAACAGGAAAGCTGGAGAACAAAGCATTTTACTCAAAACGAAGCAGGATGAAGCTGATGCTGCTCTTCAAGAAATTACAGTATCTATGCAGGTGGTGTATACAATCACATCAAAAGCGGGGGAAAGAAAAGGAAAAAAGCTGTCAAACTCATTCTTTGTATGCAGTAGAGTAGATGCCTGGTCTTTCAAACCATTTGCTTCACAGTGCTTTAAAGGTCCATTACTTCCCATCTTTGTAAGTCTCTTCCTGTTGGCAGTTTTTAGTCCTTTTAGGCTCTGTAGTACATGCATTTGAATAGTGATGGTTGGCGTGGTGTGTTGACGATTTTGGTTTTAAATCTGTGTCTGCTATTGTCCAGTAGAGTTACAGGTAAGTGGGTAACACATCTACACTGTAGGAGAAAATCAAAGAGTAGGCCAAAAAGCAATGAAACACGATGGCCCTACTGACATCAGAAAAATTACAGTGGAAGTCTGATAATTTAGATTAGCATAAAGTATAGCTTCCCTCTAACATTTTAATGTCACTTCAAATGATCTAGCTTACATAACAGAGAGAGCTCTAATACATACAGACTCTTTTAATCTCCTTTCAGAGAAAAGCTTTTGACCTAGGACTGAATGTGAAGGTTTTCTTATTCAGGGTGATCATTCATTACATGTTCATTTGCATGAAGTGTCTGATCTAGTTTTATGTAGCTAATGTTTTATGGATTTGAATGTAATCTTCAATAACATGCTGATCTGTAGCTTGGGTTAAGTGCTCAGAGGATTATTGTTATTTTAAGATTTTCTCTGCTTTTATGCATCTGTTACTTTCTGCTACAACTTCAACTTGACAATTGCTGGTGATGATAATGTGTTATATACTGGAAAAAACACAAACTCTGGTCTATGTTGTCTTGTATCTTTTAGGTGATCTGAGCCTAGAATATTAGTATTTTATTTTATACACATATCCTCAATGGATAAAGGACATGTAAGGTCCCTTCTACTGTAGTTTTATATACTAGGTATTAATTCTTGTACTGAAGTGTTTAGGATTCCTAGAGATGGCTAATAGCTACTGTCTGCCTGTAGACACTGATAGGCACAGTACAAATCCAAAAAAAAAAAAAAAAAGTAAACCCAAATAAAAATATACATATAGGGCATAAGACAGTTATCCTTACAGACAAATTGGTACAAAATTACAAATAAAGAAACCATACCATGGTTAGTAATTCTAGACTAGTAAGCTGTAGTTCCAATACCACTGCTGCTTTTATGAACAATATAGAAAATAGTGTTTTAATGGTGTTGTAAAAGAAATTGAAATAGAAATGAGATTAGGACAAAGACAATGACAGGAAAATAGTACTTTCAAATGTAGTAGGAATGTTACAGAGGCTGTCACTCTTATGCTTTTAGAGGAAGGCTAATATCTTGCTAAGGAATGGACAATCCTTTGACAAGGGGAAAAAACTCATAGTAAGCCTTAAAGATAGAGGTACAGATCTGGTATTTGGTAAAGAAAAGGAAGGACACACAGTAAAAGCAAATTATGCTTATTCCATATAGTTCATTTACTTAGCCAGCCTGCCTGATATCAAATAGACTCAGCTGTTTTATTGCAAATTATTATTCGCAATTTATTGCAAATTTTATTGCAAATTATTAAAATGAAGACTAAAAGAAATAAGCGACCTAAAGGAATAAAATCTGTGTAAATGAGCAAACTAAAGGAATTCTATTTTTTTTACAGGGTGCTAGTGAGCAAAAAGCAGAAATGGAAGAAATAAAACGCCGAATAGCAGAAGAGGCTGCAGAAATAGAACAAAGAAAAAGAAAAATTGAAGATGAACTGAAAGAGGTTCAGGTAAGAGCTGATAAGGAAAAGTAATATTTTGCAGTCTGATTTTATCTGACTTATATCCTGCTGTGCAAAATTTATCCTTGCAATTCTTAAATTTTAATCTAAATTATTTTGATATTTAAACTTTCATGCATTAGAAAACAGTATTCCATGTGGCAAATAGAGATTGTCATTTTGGCATTTGTGCTCTGTTAGCCAGTAATTACAGGAAGAGTTTTCAAGCTTAGTCTTGCCTTCACATGCTATTTCTATGCTGCCATGCTCTACAGCTGAGTTCTGCTGATTTTATGTAATATTTTTCAATTACTTATATGTTATCTAGACCAACTACATTACTTTGCCTTGATCAAGGTGGTAGTATAGGGCTTGGTGCTCTCAGCTGATCGGAAATAGTTTAGTGAGACATAATTTACAGTTATTACTAAATCCTGAAAAATATATATCCTAATGATGCTACAGCAAACTGCTTGTTCAAGAGATTTTATAGCTGTTAAGCATCAGGTTTTTTGGGATGTATGTGTGTTCAGTTGTTGCTTTTAGTCTGTATTTTTCATAGCATGCATTTTGAGTTTATACTAAAGACTAAGAGAACAGCAAAACTTAATTTTTTTCTTTTTAAATATCATAGGTACCAAGGATTATATCCTTGTATTGAAAGTGACATAGAACTACAGGATTAGACTCATTCTGTGGCCTTTGATAAATATGAAGGATGTGCAAGGTGTTCACAGTCTTTAGTGATAATCTGTAACTTCCTTTTCTTTCCTGTCCATTTTGTTGCTTTGTTGATAAGGGTGAAGGATTTGTTTAGCCGCTGAAAATAGAAAGCTTTTGTGACCTGTACTTCTGTGGCTGTTTACGAAGAGATCCCCAGTCATGCCTATAAATAGTAGTTAGCATCATTATTAAGAGATACCTGTATCACAATGTCAGGATTATATTATGCCGTTTTATATGGAAGTATACTTACTATCACTTATAAAAAACATAGCAATTTTTTCGTAAACATGAATCTGCATCAATGGTAGTTTCTTAAGTAATAAAGTATTTAAAAAGAACAAGAAATTGTATGAAAACTGGAATGGAAATTGTTCAGTTTCATGTATCCTTATCTCTGTTTTTAATGTGCTTTCATGTTTAAAGCCATTGGTTAATGAAGCTAAATTAGCTGTTGGAAATATAAAGCCAGAGGCTTTGTTAGAAATCCGGTCGCTACGGATGCCCCCTGACATAATCAGAGACATTCTAGAGGGAGTTCTGCGGCTGATGGGGATTTTTGATACATCGTGGGTGAGCATGAAGAGGTGAGAATTTTATTTAACCTGTAAAATTAAACATTAATTTACAGTATGAACTATTTTCTATTCTAGTCAGGAATCTTGTGCTCAGAATTGCTGGGTTTCATATGGATATAACCTTTTTAACATTAGTTTCTTTTTCACTTAGTTATTTAATTATTTTTACAGTTTCTTGGCCAAAAGAAGTGTAAGGGAGGACATAGGATCATTTGATGCCCGTAACATTCCAAAAGAAATACGAGAGAGTGTTGAAGAACTTCTTTCTAAAAACAGAGCATCTTTTGATCCAAAGGTAATTCCTGATTGCATTATGTAAAGTGAAAACAAAAACAAAAAAAGACCAAAAGAAAATATATGATTTCCTTGTTTGCCAGCTAATTTTTAGGATGATCTTAAGTTAGAGAAAAAGTGATGAATTCTGCTTACAGAATGTGTCAGTATAAACAGATAAAGGTGTAGCAGAGATTACTCTATTGCACACTGCCTCCTAAAGTGAGAATTTGGCTGGTGAGTGAGGAGTAGGGTAAGAAGTCATGATGGAGTCAAGTACTCAGAGATTTTTCTACTGCTATAAAGTAAAACTCGGACCAAGGAATTGTAACTGTCTTCTTTGTGGTCCTTATAACAGTAAGAGTCTAATAAATCATTCATTGATTTGAAACTTGTTAATTTCAGTTTAGCTTCATGGATGTAAAAATACCCGTTGAGTATTTACATGGCCTTCAATATAATCTTAGTAACAATTTAAAAGATTAGCTCATTAGAAGAGTTGGCTTATTAGCATGCTGAAGCTGGTAACCAGAAAATCTGTTGCAGTTACTTATCCTGTATCTCTTCCACCATTATACTTCAAGGACTTTCTTGTAAGAACTTTTCTTGTACTGAATTTTTCAGAATGCTAAACGAGCCAGTACTGCAGCTGCTCCATTAGCAGCTTGGGTGACTGCCAACATCCAGTATTCCCATGTCCTAGAACGAATTCAGCCTTTGGAAAAAGAAAAGTCTGTCTTGGAAGCGTAAGTTAGACTCTATGACAAAATCAGTATTTTTAATTCCAATGGTGGAATTGGGTGAAACTGAAGCTGCCAAGGAGGAATCTGAGTATGAGGAAGGATTTCTTCACTTGAGGGTGACAGAACACTGGAACAAGCTGCCAGTGAGGTTTTGGAGTCTCCTCCTCTGATATTAAAATTGTGCCTGGACACGATCCTGCTTTAGCAGGGGGATAGGAGCCTAGATGATCTCCAGAGGTAATTTCCAACCCTAGCAATTCTGTGATTCTGTGTGAAGTTTATTAAAAACCAAAGATAAAAGATAACCTCATCCAGAGGTAATAAACTATACATGCTGAGACAGAAAGAGTAAGCATGCAGTAGTTTCTTTTTCCTGGAAGCTACACCCTGGACGTTTTTTGTACAATCATGAGTTACCTGTCTCAGGTGAATACTGTCAGGGAGAAATTAGCATCATAGGTATGCTAAAAATGTATTTTCTCAGTGAAACTGGTGTTATTTTATGAGATATACAGTTCCTCTTTTTGAGTCATGTACCAAGCATAGTTTCTCCTTAGGATCTGAAAGGTAAGACATTGTCCTATGACCATCCGTAATCTGAGGAATCTGTACTCATTGTTTTTCCATGTCTTAAAATTCTGTAATAGAAGAATTACTTCTGATCTTTAGGAGTGGGATGTTTGGTTTCCATTTTAAAAACTATGTGTTGAGAAGTACTCAAAAGATTTTACATGTGAAAATATATATTTCAATATAAAACACAACAAAGAACATCTTTGAACTACCTCTATGTAAATTACTTTCCTGTTATATTTATTCTTTTTTTTTTTCCTTTGGGGCCATAGTCTTAACATGTGTTACATTTTTATAGTAATCTCAAGAAAACTGAAGACAGAAAACAGAAGTTAGAGGATCTTCTGAACTCTGTTGGTCAAAAAGTATTAGAACTGAAAGACAAGTAAGTTGGGGTTTTTATTTCAAGGTATAAATTTAAAACATTGATGATTTTACAGTACAAATCATGAATTTTATCTAAGGAGATACAACTTCCTGTACTACAAGATATTGACGATAGAAGTAGTGATGTTTAGGCTATCTGTACTCTCAGTGGAGATAAATACTATTAGATTACAGTTCATCTCCTTGATCAGATGAAATAAATGCTCCTTAAAAGTACCTGCTTCTCACTACTGCCTGTGTTGGTAGCCTTTATTCTTGTAGGCCTTGTAGATGTCAAAGGTAAACAGTACATTTATCACCTTCTGAATCACAGAGGGCTTCAATGACTCCTTAGGACTTTGGAAAAATTCCTATACGAAACTTCTACTAACTTCACAGCTTGAGGAGAGGCAGTTCTAGTTCTTTTAGGGTGGCCTACTTTTCTGACAGCTAGTTAGCTATCTCCTATTTTCTTAGCCTCTCATCAAGTACATGACTCACAGAGGCATAAAAATAGATCTGGTAAACGTTTATACTTTCTCCAAATTCTGTTTAATCCAAGTTTTTTAGTTTGATATTTTTATTATGTACTTTGTATAGGGGATACTTTGCAACCTGACGTATGTACATATTACTAAAAGTCATGTTTTGTATGCTGAAAAAAGAAAAAAGGATAATTCTTGAATTGTTGTAAATCAACTATACAATGAATTCTTAGATTAATTAATATATTAGAGTTAAATATATTAATTTCTATACCATCTATTATATATATAAAGTAATATATAAACATACTATTTTGAAGGTGGATTAAATGTATTAATTATTTTAAATATTAATCAAACTAATTAGATATTGAACAGTATGGAATAATACCTAAACCATGCCTGTTTTTTGGGCTTTTTCTTACTTCATATTAGTTTACAAATTAGACTACTATGAATTGAACTGGATTCATCCATGTAAATTAGTAATATTCTTTTTTAAACATTTAATAGATAAAATTTACCAAATAGTTACAAATGTAGGGTATGGCACTGAGCCTGCTGTTGTCCTGACTAGGGCTAGACAAAACTTTACACAATTACTAAAATTGTCAGGCTGTTTAAGTAGAAGAAGGAATGATTTTCAGATATTATAGTCTGTATTTCAAATCTATTTTTAAGTCTCACCTATGCATCCATCTAAATTTTGTTGGCTAAAAGTCTTACAAGCCCACTTGTCAATTAGAAGCAGAAGGTATATTAAAAAAGAACTACAGCAGTTGTGTTTTTTGTTAACAATAAGTGAGGCATTCATTACAAATTCAATCAATTAAACTTCCTTGAAAATAACTATTTGTGTCATTATAGCAATTACAAAGATTATTTGTTCTACAGGTTCCAGAACAGAACAACAGAAGCAGCAAAACTTGAAGCAGAACTAAGTAAAGCTCAGAAAACATTGAAAGCTGCAGAGGTACTGATAAATCAACTTGATAGGGAGCACAAAAGATGGAGCACACAGGTTAGTGAAAATTTTCATAAGTACACCTTACAGCTGATAATTTCAAAATACAGTTTTTGCACTGCCTGGAGAATATGGGTTACTGTCATTCTGCATGTCTCCCAGTGCACATTTTTTGATTTCTCAGTAGAAAACAAAGCTTTCCTGTTTTCTGGAACTGGTTTTTACTTCACCATACTTATAACCTTGCTACCAAACGTGTAAAAATCCCCCAGTATTTAATAGCAAACATAAACATTATTTGATGGTTTTCAATCCCAAGAATGTAATTGCTGTGGTGGCTGAACATGTCAGCGGTTGGACTCTCTTTCAGAGCTGAAAGGAGTTTTCTCCATACCTCCATGTGTCTTAGCTGGGTATAGGTGCCTGGAATAAGAGAGGAGAAATGTCTCAACTGTATTACCAGTGGCAGGCAGACTTAATTCTGACATTTTAGTAACTGATGAAATGTATTAATGCAGTTTCTGTTTGCAAAACACCTATACTTTCTGTACTTCTTTTTTTGAAGGTGTCAGAGATAACAGATGAACTAGCTACATTGCCTAAAAGAGCTCAGTTAGCAGCTGCATTTATTACGTATCTTTCTGCTGCCCCTGAGGATCAGAGGAAAAACAGCTTGGATGAATGGACCAAATCAGCAGGCCTTGAAAGTAATTTTTGTGTGTGTGTTAGTGTCTGCATGCAAGTAATTAAGCTTGATTGAGGAAGTGAGAAATGCCAGTGAGTTCTAATGAACAGTCTCAATTGTCTTTGTACTGCCAAATGAGAATGGATGTTTTCTTACTCAATATATATTTCTACATACTGACAGACAATTTGTTAGAATCATTCTATAAAATTATTAAGATTATAAATATGTATAAATAATTGTATCTTTATAGTCCTTGCTTAAAAAGAAAAGTTTACAAAAATGAATGTGTTCACATTAACCGTTGTAAATTTGCCAGTGCATTCTGAATGCTTCTGCTTTTTCAGTAATCATTCTTATCTGTGTGTTAGCAAAACTATAAAATATTTCTGTGACATCAGCTACTTATTAATAATCAGTTCAATAAAAACAATAAAAGAATAGATTAAAGGGAGATCTACTAACTTGCACTCTGTTGATAGACAAAGTCTCTGTTCTGTATAGGCTGGTAAATGCTTTTGAATTATGCAGACTGTAAATGATGACAGAAACTTAAACTTTCATTTGTCAGAGTTTGATTTACGTCGGTTCTTGTGTACGGAAAGTGAGGAGTTAGTTTGGAAAAGTGAAGGTTTGCCTTCAGATGACCTTTCAATAGAAAATGCTCTTGTCATCTTGCAGGTAAATTTACTTTTTTGTCTTGTCTTGGAAGTATTTAAATTTTTACAAATTTCAGTAACATGGCGACTCGAACTCTTTAATTTGTGTTTTTTATTGGCATCACAGAACACACACACACAGAAAGAAATACTTATGTAACAACAGACATTTTGTAACAAAAGGAAAAAAAAAACTCTTAAAGGAAATACATGTTTTTATTTTTGCTTTTACTTTTTTTTCCACACCAGTCTATTCAGGCTTAAAGTGTAAATAGTCATTAACACCAATACTACCAGTGGAAGATTATGTCCTATGTATGTTCACTTTGGCATATAATTTCTATTACTTTTTTTCTCAGGAAAAGGAAAAGGTTATATGCAGATATATATATATATGTATATATACATATCTATTTGTCTAATAATACTTGAGAAAAGGAAAATATTCAATTTTATAATATATACAGATATATATAACACATAATATATGATTATATAAGGCATATTCTAGTCATTTATTAGATCTATTAAAAAGTAAATATTTAATGGCATGAGGAGAATCTGCATTTATTGCATGTGATTTGATTAGATTATTTATGATTCAAATCAGTTAACAATTTTTCTCCAGTTTGAATTTATCTTGATTTATCATCCTTTTTGGAGATCTAAAAAAAGTGTTCCAATTTTTCCTTAAAACAGATTTTAGTAAATATATTTTATTTTTTTTTCCCTAGAGTAAAGTTTGCCCATTTTTGATAGACCCTTCTTTCCGGGCTACTGAATGGTTGAAGACACATTTGAAGGAATCACGTTTGGAAATTATTAACCAACAGGTGTAGTATTTACTCTTGGTCTTTTCCATTTGAGCTTTCTCTTTTCCATATTTTACATAGTAGTTTTTAAATGCGTATAATAGCAATCACCAAAAATTAGTTAATAAATTCCTCACAGAGTTCTAGGTTATTTAAAATTGGAGGGTCAACATCTATTATTATTCTACATTATTTCTACATGTATTATTTCTATAAGTTTGCCTCTTTGTGCTACTGTCTCCGAGAACGTCATATTCCCTGCTGAGAAGAAGATAGAAAAGATTTTCATATAGAGAGGTCTTTTGTATACTTGGTTGCAGTTCACTGGATTTCAGGAGTATATATACACTTAATTCCCTGTGATTGTTGTATTGTATTATCTACATTGGAAAGAGCAAATGTGATTTCAGCTTGAGGTTAAGGTACCTGAAATTCACTGTGTTCTTGAAACTGTTTACCTGACTGGCCAGGTGGGGCTCAGTTGCCCACACACAGGCAGGCATCTGGTGCTATTCAGGAGTCCCTTACTGAACTCCACCTGACCTCAAAATATTGCTTCAGCAACATGTAGGTTTTCCACAGATCCCTGCTGGCTCTGTGGAGCCCTTGTAGATACTCTCTGACGGTGGTAGGTAGCATATCTTTGGGTAATTGATTTGTTTGTCCTGCTAGCTGATTGGTCTGATTACCTTTTAACCCCTGTTGTCTATATTGTCGGGATCTCTATTGACTAATGGGATCAAAAGCACCACATGCATGTTTAAACACCTGTTTGCAACAAAAGACTGCATGTAGACCTCTTAATAATGGGAATCCTGTGCTTGGTTCAGTTTTGACACGTAGCTACGTATTAAAATTTGAGATACGAGACCTGGCCAGGGCTTCCAGGTGTGCCTGGCAGACATGACAGTGAACCCGCTCTCTTCTGATGCAGCACTTGAAGATCTAGGCATGATAAATAGGTCTTCTTGATCAGTAGATCAACTTTATTTAAACTAAGCATTTGTGGCTAAACCCTGTAATATCATAAGCCTCTAATAGGATTTTTCATCTATACTATTGATTTTTATATTTGTATTATTTGGTGTAGTGCCTTCCTACTCATTCTGAAGTATTTACATTTTTCAAAAAAGCATGAATCAAAGGAATGTATTTCTGTTTATCCAGGACACCAACTTCCTAACTGCTCTTGAGCTGGCAGTGAGATTTGGGAAGACACTTATTATACAGGAAATGGATGGAGTGGAACCTGTGCTTTACCCATTGCTAAGAAAAGATCTTATTGCTCAAGGTAAATCACCAAGATCTTTGCAAATGCTTGCTCAACACTTCTGTAGTTTAGATCTATTTATATAAAACTTGATTTTTCTGAAAATATGAATATTGTGTAGTTTTTTCCCTCTGTAGTATTTACCTGCTACTAACACTTCAGTGCATAAAATATATTGGAGATACGTTCTTATTTAACAAGTGGAAAAATACTGAAAAATATTGAATCTTTTGTTTTTTTAATTAAAGTTAAAATAATATGTTTTTATAGACTCTCAAAAATTTAAAGTTAATTTTTAGTGATTATTTCAAAACATAGTTTTAACTGGAAACTTGGGCCTTAAATAAACCAGAAGTTACACAACTGTTAGTGTCACTGTTAGTGTTAGTTAGAAATCAAAGGTTTAGAATGTTGGTGTTCTGCTTCTCTTGCGTTTTTCTGAACCTAAAGAAGACACACACATAGGTCTTTCCTGATGTGCCCTTGGAATGGGAAGGGTCACAGAGATCAGCAGAATGGTGGCATTTGGTAAAAGGAGTCCCTTAACCAATGCAAGAAAAGCAAAAAACCACAGTGTTTAGGTTTTGCAATATAATATCTTTATAACTTTTGGACAGATAATGTGTTCTACCTAACTGTTTGTGTGACTGCTTTGGACTTAGTTGCTTTAAAAAAAATTTTTTAAATATTGAAAACTGTAATAAAAGTTTAACAAAAGTAAATTGTAATTATGCTAGTATCTCATCATGAATTTTGTTGCATTATGTTATATATTTTGAAATTATATCAAGAGAACGTGAATTAAAAAATACAACAATGTGTGTATTAAGTGCTTTCTAAATTACAGTAGCTAAAATAGATTTGCATTATCCTTTGTAATTGTATTTCTGCCTCAAGTGGTAATTCCTCAGCATGTACCATGACCTATGCATGTAATTTACTATATGAACTTTGTATGAAAATAGCTCAAGAAATATAAAAAAGATCTGTTTAAGGAAAATAAAGTGTTATTTTAAATCAGTCTTCTATTACACATGCACTTGCTTTTCTGTACTCATTAAAATAATGGCACCAAAGTGATGATTTCACGGATCTGTGGAGAGTTAGGTAGAGCACTACCAATTATTTTTTTCCTCTCTAGCTTCTGCCAAATTTTGGAGAGCTGATGAGATACAGTATGAAAGATGACTGTGTCTGAAGAACTGTGGAGAACGCAGATTAAATTCAAATATGCTAGTTTGTTCAGGAAAATTGCTCATAACACTCAGACATCCTCTTTTGCCTTTTAATGAGCTATGTTAATGCCAGGTCTGTGCAGGTCCAAACTAAAGAGCTGTTGCTGGAAAAGGAAGAATGGGTCACTATCTGAATCTCTTCCATCATTTTATAAACAAGCATGCACTCCTTTTTTGTCAAAATGTGGGTGTGGGGACCTGTTTCCATTATTTTGCTTGTGATAACTGTACATCTCTTCATTACTTGGAATGAAATGTTAATTAAAAATGTGAACATATACATTGCAGTAAATCATCTTTGTACAGCTTCCATTTTCTCTTTGACATTTTTACAACATAGTCCTAAAATTTATTCTGATCTTTGGCATAGAGGCAAAATTGTTATGTGATTTTCATCTCTACCAGTGTTACAGCAAGAAATTTATATTTCTGATCTGCACTCAGTGCTAAAAATATAGAAGCACCTAAGTATGCCATCTTGGAAAGATTTCTGGAATGGAAATTTTCACTTTTCATCTTATAGTTCTG
Organism: Pseudopodoces humilis; assembly: GCF_049639895.1. Lineage (NCBI taxonomy): Eukaryota > Metazoa > Chordata > Aves > Passeriformes > Paridae > Pseudopodoces > Pseudopodoces humilis. The sequence continues at coordinate 74,726,807 of NC_142201.1, read as the reverse complement.
TTCATGTTTGTTTTTCAGTGTCAGGAGGCAAAATCTTACTCTAATAATGTTATTATCTGTGTATTATTCTCTAACCCTGCTAGAATGGAAACCTGTTGTGGAAGAGGAGTGGGGGGACTGTACATGTAATTTTATTTTGTAACATCCATATTGAGAAATATGAAGAGTATTAACAGGCTGAAACCATGACATCAGTTGTTTAATAAATCACTTGTTTCTTTCATAATATGATTAAGTTAAATATATTTAATAATACAAATCTATGGGATATTTCGTGATGGAATATTTTTCTTTTGTTCTACTGTCTAGATATTCCATAATTTTTAGTTTCATTGACTTGCTCTTTAACAGTTATTGTAGAAAATAGTATCTTAATAGAATTATGATTATTCAGCAACATCAGCCTTCTACAAATAAGAGATCCAGAGATGAAATCTAATGGATTTGGTTGAGGAAATATTGAGCCATCTTAGTTATCCAGTATATATTATGGCTAGTATAGGGTGGTAGACCAATATTTAAAGCTGAAAGAATATGTTTGAATCATGACAAAATACTTACACATAAGGGGGATTCTCGAGGTCATGTTCTGTGGTGTTTTGTCTCCTGTTCATGGTCTGAAGATTTCAAAAAGTTGTTAGTAGTACTTTTACTTCAAGTACATTTTTTGTCCTTTATGCTTTGTGTTCTGGGTAAGGATAATTAAGCTACTCAGAAATTACTTACTATGTAATTTCATATATTATTGTTATGTTATTACTTTTCTGTCTCTAACAATGCAGGTTAGGATGTGTTCTTTAAATTTTACGAATTCGTATTTTTTTCCAATCAATTTAGAAATAAATAATGTAAAATATATTTAGATCCATTGGTCATAAAGTATTACACAAATGCCATTGTTTTCAGATAATTTTAGAATGTTCCAATCAGAGTGAGTATAACATCTGCTTGTTATTTACAGGACCCCGTTACGCTGTACAAATAGGTGAAAAAATGATAGATTACAATGAAGAGTTCCGTCTTTTTCTATCAACAAGGAACCCAAATCCCTTCATTCCACCTGATGCTTCTTCTATTGTTACAGAAGTAAACTTTACCACAACAGCAAGTGGCTTAAGAGGACAGGTAGGCATTTAGAATAAAACTAATGTATGTATAGGGAGCATGCATAGCTGCATTCAGCATCTGGAAGAAGCCCTGTGGTGCAGTTTGTGTTAATGGTTATGGAGGTATTTTTGAGCTCACAAATATAAATAGTAAAATTTTTATGCAATTTGGAACCAAGGAGTGAGTCCAGTAGAGAAAATGAAAATGTTCTCATTGACTTCAGTTGCAACAGATTAATTGCTAAGCCTTTGCCTTCTGTTCAAGATGCATTTATGGTACCATGGAAACATTTCTGTTATGGCTCTCCAGTGTCCTACTTAGAGAGTAATGCTGGTGTCATCAAGATACTTTGTGTACAGAAAAAATGGAGTGAAACCAAAATACTGTGTGTTTTATGTCCTTTAAAATGCTAGTAGCTTTTGAGGTTTACTCTATAAAGTCTAGGAATCAAAATGTAACATACAAATGGAAGAAAGGCAAAAAAGATTAGAGATCAATTAAGGGATTTGGTATGAAACAAGTTTTTCTACACTAACAAACAGCTTAGAATGGGGTTTAGATAAGATCTTGATAAGTAAGATATAATTCAAAATGTGAAGCATAGATAACCATATGGATTTCCCCCTTCCTCTGGAGATAGGAAATTGACATCATACAATGTATCCAGGAAAACTGGCCCCTATTGAAGTGGAAATGCAGAAAAAAAAGCAACTTTAGTTTTTGTTTTCTCTCATTGTTTTTAGCTTTTAGCTTTAACAATTCAGCATGAAAAGCCTGATTTGGAAGAGCAGAAGACAAAGCTGTTACAACAGGAAGAAGATAAGAAGATACAGTTAGCTAAACTTGAGGATTCTCTTTTGGAGGTAAAACAAATGTACCTCTTTAATATCTATTAGACCAGTAGGATAATAATCACATTGTTGTGTTTGAATGAAGATGCTGGAAGTGCTGGAATAATGAACCACCAGGAGTTTTGATTAGAAAAAATAAAGGCATTATTTGCTTGGACCTATTGGAAGAGTAGAGTAGATAAGAAAGTACATCTGTTATGGCACTGTAGTGTTTCAATACATTAAGCATTTTCATAGTTAAATTTATGAATTTGGTGAGCTGGATTTAGTCTGATGTAGGTTGATTAGAAATTTAATTAATTTTAACACACCAAGAAGAGAAAACTTTATTAAAAATTATATTATTTCATTTTGAAATGATGAATTGAAAAAAAAGCCACACTTCTAAGCCTGTGAATCATGTCAAATGATTCTTTTTCAAGTTGAGAAATGATCCTGTGTTGTGAAAAAAATGAAAAATTCCCACTACAAAATGGAAAGATTGCTGAGAGAGACATTTAAAATTCAAAACTTCCACAATTGTTTCCTATTAGTAATGAGCGTTAAGATTCTTTACAGTTAACATTCCTTGTCTTACATTTAAAATTAATGTTCTCAGTTTTTAGTTCATCTTTTTATTTTATTGAAAGTACTTATGCTCAGAAGCAGCTGTTCACCTCTATAAAAAAAGGTAGCTTCCAAGGAAGGACTGATTTATTTTTTGTTTGTGTCTTGCCATGGATTTCACATAAATTGTACTTCATGCTTGTAAGAATGGATCATCGAATCCTGTCTTTCTGAAAGGTCAGAGATGCAGGAAAATTGACCTGGTGCGCTAAACCCCTCAGTCTGTAGGTGTCACAGAACTTTGCAGTATTGAGTGGAATGGATTAGCATAAAATAATAGTTTTTTCAGATTAGACTGGCCATTTATTACACTGACCCACAAGAGAGTTGAAGGGGGACATATTACAAGGACGTGCAGTGACAGCACAAAGGAGGAATGGCTTTTAAACTGCAAGAAGGTAGGTTTAGATTAGATATTACAAGGAAATTCTTTGCCTTGAGAGTGGTATGACACCAGTTCCTATGGGAACCTCTGGAAACAGGTTCCCCAGAGAACTTGCAAATGCCTCAGCCCTGGAAGTGTTCAAGACCAGTTTGGATGGAGCTTTGAGCAGCCTTATGTAGTGAGTGGCATCCCTGCCCATGGCAGGGGGGTTGGAACTAGATGCTCCCTTCCAACCCAAACCATTTTATGATTCTGTTCCATGATTGTATGATTAATAGCTCAGTTTTAGAATTTTGCGCGTAATTATTTGATGTGATCTGAATTTCCACATTTACTGCCCCTATTGACCTCCCTGTTAATAGTCTCTTTTATATTAATCTAAGATCAGCCCTTTCCTAAAACTCTGATGGGGCAGATTTCTCTTACAGGGAGAGGGAAACTTGCTCTCAAATAAAATTCCACATTCAGATTTGACCATTTTAACATCTTATTGTCTACCAGAAGCTGAGGGTTCAGAGATGCAATCAAACAAATTTCACTTTAGAACACACTTTTTGTAGGGTCTTGGAACTCAAAAATCTTTTTCACTTTTCCAATCTTAATTATCAAGTACAAAACTTAAAGAAGTTGGTGCCTAAGATATCTACAACAAAAGGCATCTGAGTAGTAACAGCAAGGTTGATTTCAATTTTGTAATTCTTGTTAGCAAGTTATCCTGAAATGGAGATACTCTTTGACCCTGAAGAAGGCTCAGTGGAAACTGGCAGGTGCTACCTGGACTTCATCGACAAAGAAGTCAATGTTAGATGAGGTCTAGGCAAATTTAAGTTAATCTTCAAGCAGTGATGCCCTTTTATCTGAAGTACTGCATTGATTTGCTTCTAAAAGCCTTGGAGTAAAGACATAGGTGCTGTCTCATAGCTCACAGTACAATTCCTCAAGGATGAATTGGACTATTTGGAAAAGCAGGTGATCTTGTCCTAAACTTATATCAGGGAGAGAAGTAAGTGCATTCTACTGCTCTAACTGGTGAATGTCTGTCTCCGAATATTCTAAAATGCTGTCCTACAGGGGAGGTCTCAGAACTGACTTGACTGACAAGCAGCCAATTTTCTGTCTGACTAAAATAAATATATTGCTGTGTATTTACTGAGGATTAGTAAAAAACCTTATATATAAGTGAACTATTCAAGATTTTTCCACTTCTTAGAAGTTAAATTAATTGCTTAATTTCTTAATGAGGACAATTAAGGAAAAATGTGGGGCAGTCTCAAGGATTTTGAAGTGATCTTTGATTATAACTTAAATTGTTCTAATGTGTATATTCATCTCAGCTGGAAATGAGAACTAGATTGTATAGGAGATATTGGAATGCTTTTGAAGGAAAATGAATTTATCAATGACTGAGTACAGGAAGTTGTTATAAGTAGCCAACTTCAGGTTAGATGGGGAGTTACACACAAGAAAGAAATACCCTAATCTGTATTTACCATGGGGATTTTAGTGCCTAAGACTCTGATCATAGAAATCTTTCTCAAAAGCCTGCTGATAACCGATGTTTCAGAATCTGGCAGTCTGGATTTTTGGAGTATATTCTTGAGCTGTATTTTCCATACTTTAAAAAAGTCTCCGTTTTTGGAGTAAACACAAGTTTTCTAGAACACTTGAGATGCATTCAGTGATTCAGAAATATGTACAGATCAGAAAGATTAACAGCTTCAAAAATTGTTACTTTACAGGATTTTAGGGAAAAAAAAGTAACACAGATGACTTTATTTTTTTCAGACACTTGCCACATCACAAGGCAATATATTGGAAAATAAGGATCTGATTGAATCTTTGAATCAAACTAAAGCAAGCAGTGCACTCATCCAGGAATCACTGGCTGAATCTTTCAGACTTCAGAGTTTCCTTGATAAGGTAGAAGAATATTTCAAAGTACTGTTTTTCTCCTGCTAAAAATATTAATCTTTCATCTAGAGAAGATGCATACGTCCACGGGGTTATGAGTAACATATTAAATTAATTCTTTTTGAATAAATGATATTTGGGATATGCAAGTACATGCAGTATTTTCGGTAATTAAAATGCTTTGTTTTGTATATGCTGAATAGGTACACAATTTAAAATCTGCCAGTTTGAATTAAAGGAATTTTGGCAAGTAATGGGTTTTTATTTTTGCCATCCACTACTGCAAACATTATAGTTCATATTGTTGTTTTTGCTTAATATGCCCCTTGCTATTGGAAGAGTTTAGATCATAGGTGATGCTATTCATCTGGCATCCTCTTTCTGTGATAGATTTCAGAGTTTTCTTCTGTGGTCTCTGTTTAGTTTAAAATTGAATTTTGTGATGTGTTCTGTGGTGGGAAAAGACCTTAGTGCTCTAGGGATTAATTTCCAACATTTTCTTCATAATTTAATTGATTCTTTGCTAAAAACGTTTCCTTCCCATTTTGAAGTCTCAATACAATGTTGAAGTCTGGAATGCTGATCCCTCAATTAGAAGGCTTGGAAAGGATTTGGTTTTCTAAATCAGTGGGAGTCATAGGGATGTTTCTTCGGCAGGATGAGTAAATGTTTATGCAATGATCAGTAGGTGGCAGTAATACACCTGGGTTTTTTATGTGTGTGTTTTTCTCCACAGGAGAGGGATGCCTATCTCCCTTTGGCTGAGAGTGCCAGCAAAATGTACTTCATTATCTCTGACTTGTCCAAAATTAATAATATGTACCGCTTTAGTTTGGCGGCGTTCCTGCGGCTTTTCCAAAGGGCTCTGCAAAGCGAGCAGGTATTTGCTTTTCTCCTGATGCTGCTAGTGCTGCAGAAGAATCCATCTGCTTTGATCCTTAGAATTTATTAGTCACTCTGGACATTTTTTAAAAAAAGCTCAGAATAACTGATGATGAAGTGTATAATAAGTAGTGATGCTGACCTGTTTTGCTTTAGATGGTCAGAATACAGGCACGTGGACTTCTGAATTATTGTATGTTATATATAAATTACAGAATTTCTCTACTATCTGAAAGCAAAGTAACTCTTTGTGATTTCAGGCTTGTTCTTTGTGGTGAAGTAGGAAAACAAAGGCTGATTATAACTTTACTGAGGGCTTTATTTAAATTAATTAATTATCTAAAATGCTAATAAAGCTAATTTTATCAACAAGGGGTAGAATAAGAAAATACTTCTATTTCTACATGGTTTATTTACCCCAGGAAGGTCCTAAATATCTGCTTTTTTACAGTTTGTAAGCATGCCTGCAGCCTGTCCTGTTTAAAATGTATTTTTTATTCATCTGTATTCCAAGGCCAGTATATTCTTATTGAAACAAAGGATGGATTTATTGTCACCTCACTCTTTAAATCTAAATGCTCACACTGAGTAATAGTGTATTTTCTTTTTATTACGCGTCTCCAAAATTCTTCATATTTCTTTTTGTTTTTGACTGAGAAAGTCATTCACCAACCTTTCATCATGTTTCCTTTGGATTCCCCTTTACTCTGGCATCGGAGATTACAGCTCTCCTTCAGCTCCAGTCATTACTAGGAACACAGTTCTGACCATGTGAACTGGCCCTCTTTGAAGTTCCCATTTTTTCTTTTCTACAACATGATATTTAAACTTCTTGTTCATACTCTCACACTCAATATTTTTTTTTTTTTCCTTCCTGCCTATAATGTTACCTATTTAAAGCTCAACTTCTGGTTTTGCCTTTGCTGCTTGCTTTCTTTTTTCCTTCTCCTCTATCCAGTTCTTCATGCCAAGTGGTCTATTAGACATGGGAAAGATATTAGGCAAATCAATTGCCCAATTGCCCTTCTTAAACTCATCTTCAAATTCCAGCATGGTAGAAAGAAACTCATACTGCCTGTAATACACTCCCTACCCCCCAGTCCCTTTCTTCTTTTGTCCTATCTTTCAAGTTTTTTCCTGTTAGAATTAGTCTTTCAATCTATGAGTTTTGAAGGACAGTGTACACTTGATATTTTCCACAATGTTCATTTCAGTTGGGCCAAATTTCACCAGAAGTTTAATAACTATGTGTAAGATCAACATACTTGTTTAGTAGTAGTTTTAAATACTCAATTAAATGAATAAGCAATTTTTTATCAAGTAAAAACTATTAGATTTCAGTAATATTAATGTTAGGAGAAGAAAATGTACACTCATTCTCAACGTATTTCACCTTATACACAAATTTGTATCATGTTCATAGTCAAAATACTCAATGCCAAAATATTTATTTCGTAATACTTCAGCATGAATTTCCAATTTAATCAATGATAGCTGCAGATTAATTTAATATGTTTTTAGGTCTAGTGTCATGTAGAGTCTAGATTATTTCTGTCATTTTGCTGAAATTTGCAAAGTACATGAAAAGTTTTTTACTTCAACAGGAATTTTTGAAATCTGAAATTTCTTTTTTAGGACTCAAGTAATACTGAGGAAAGAATAAAGTTGCTTATTGGCTCATTGAAACATACAGTGTATGAATATGTTTGTCGTTGTTTGTTTAAGGTAAGATTGTATTTTTTTCTGGCCTTTATACAGTGCACTGGGTTTGAAAGTATTCTTTCAGCAGCCAGCACTTGATCTACTTCAAAGAAGCAGTATTGTGTAATAGATGCAAAACATTACACTATCAATAATTAACATTCTACATGCAGACTTAAAATCAGGATATGACCAAATTAATATTGCTGGTGTACATTTCTCCAAGAGAAATCCCTCTCTGCCTCATTCTGGCTTCAGAGTCAGTCATGGGCTTTGCAGTCTTCTGAGCACTTGTTTTGTATTTGCTCTTATGTCTTGTATTCCTAAATATAAGGTTTTGTGTGATTATTTGGGACTTTTTTGTATTTTGGTTTGGGTTTTTTAAGAGGAAACAAAAGTCAGTTTGTTAGGTTGACATTTGGACTTGATTATCTTGAAGTCATCTTCCAATATAGATGATTCTATGTTTCTAAATATCCTACATTGTGATATTCTCATATTTCTTTTCACAGCCTGTCCCTAATGTCTACCTACTACCTTGTTAGTTTCTGTCTGCTCCTTGTTCTTTCTCCAAAAAATGATCTTAGTGTATTTCTTTTTTATGTCAGTCAGGTGTCTTTTCACTTCTTGCTTTCTTACTGAAAATCTAGGGAAGCCATGCCTTTCATTTTCAGTTATAACTTTTACTTTCACATGAAACTATCATAATAAAAGGTGTTTGTCTCACAGTAGAGAGGCTGAAGGAAGCATAGTAGATCTGCATGTGTAGTTTGAGTAGTACAAATCACCAAGTCTGTATTTTGATCAGTGAAAGATCTTGAAAATTTTACACCACCTCCTACCCCTGTCCCCCAATCTAGCAATCTCTACTGTGGATATAGGGGTAGCAGTTATTTTTAAAGGGTTTTGTTTGTCAAAGTCCAAGTGGATTCTCGTGAAATAGTCTCATAATAATTAATGTTTGTCTTTGAAGTCATGAGTATGTGAAGCATTTCGCTAAGTCATTATATCTTGTGAATATGGAAGGCAGCAATTTTTGTATGTAAGAAAAGAGTAGAGAGTTCAAATGCAAGAGAGAGGAGATTTCTAGTAGGAAAGATTTTAAGTGTGATGAGTTTAGAAAATACAGAAAATGTGTTAACTGCAGCTTCAGTCTAATGGTCCATCCAGTTTACTATTGTATTCTAATAATGGAGAGAACAAATAAACTCTTCACACCGTCACCAGTTCACTGATAACTCCTCTTTTTATCCATGAAAATTTTGAAGACTGCTGTGACACTGAGGTTTTACTAGTGTCTTCATAAATGGTATAGCTGATACAAGTTCATACCCTTCGAAGCATGATTTTATCTGTGGTTATTTATGTATACATAGGCTTCATGAATGCTGCTAAATGAAGTGGTGCCAAGAAATTTACCTGAGCACTCGGACTGGCCCATCCTTCCTCTAATTTATCAAAGCAGGTTTGGTCTGGGCCACTTAGTGTTCTTCGAAACAATTCTTTTTCCAGTTTTGGATGGTAGATCATCCAAGGAGCATCCTAATATGCAGTTGTGATATGGATTTGCTTGCAGACCTTGTCCGAGAAGATGAAAAAGTTAAATGATGTGCTTTGTTCTCAATGTCATATGATGTTCATGTTTATCAGTAAAATGAGAACTTCAGTGCCTTGCAAAACTTGATGGTACTTCCTAGTAGGGGCCTCTTTGCTCTCCACTCCACAGCCCACTTTGAGTTAGTTTTTGTCTCTAACTTACAAAGGTACATAGCAATTTTGCATTAGGATATATGTCACTAAATCATTACTATGGATTGGAGTTGTTTTTTAAATGAAATGTTACTTATAAAAAAGAACCAGAAATACGACTTTTCTTGAGTATATAAATACATTTTTACTGCTTTTATTTCAGGCTGATCAGCTAATGTTTGCTCTACATTTTGTACGAGGAATGCACCCTGAGCTTTTTCAAGAGAATGTAAGTATTAAAGAAGAAAATCCCCGAGTATTTTACTCAAACTTAATATGAAGAGTAAATAAGTAAATAAAAAGTTTTTGTCAGTAAGTATAGGACATAGCTGTTGTTGTCTGTAGTGCAGTCAGGTTAATCCAATAAAGTCTGCCTGTGCTGAAAGAGTATGCATAATTGACTTAATACAATTGCTTAAATTGACTCATTATCCTGAGTCAAGACACATTTAATTATCTAAAGTATCTCCACAGAATGGAGAGACAAAAGTATGGCTTCCTGTATGAGAAGCTGGAGACCAGAAGGGGCATCAAATGATAGTAGTTGTCAATTCAATAGAGGAGAGAGTCCATTATAGAGGTAAAGGTAAAAATCAAATAATACATATGAAGGAAGTAATAAGACTTGATTATATGAAAGATGTGAGCTTAAGGTGCAAGGTTCAAAAAAAAGTTGGTTGGAGCCTTCTGATGAAGGAGTAGTTTCATTGTAGAATATGGATTGTCAGAGTGAAATCCCAGCCTTTCAGCAAAGATGTGGCCTCGTAAGAATAACTCATCTCGTTAATAGAAGTACATCCTGGCTGCTCTTCATTATCCAAAGTTCCCTATTTCATATTTGTTATTTTATTTGAGCTTCTGAAAATGCCTTGCTTTATCTTTCTTGAGCTTCTAAAGTCATGAAGGCAGCAACTTGCAAACTGACTAAATTAAATCCTGGCTTCTTAAGTGTTTGTAAAGTACAGCCCTATATGTTGGTTTATGTTGTTTAGCATGCATTTCCATCAGCTGTTAGTGCCCTTAGCTTAATCTAGGTTATATATAATGCATATTTCTACAGTATCTGAATACTCAAAAGAGAAAACAGGCAAATAATATCAGTAATCTTTTTACTTCTCTGAAAGGTAGAAATTATTTTAATTAAGAGAAGAGTACTTTTACAAAATATTTAGTGAAGAAAAGGAAACTGAAGTGGTTATTCTTTTAAAATTATTTCTTCTAAGGCTTTTAATGTGATGAGACTAGGAGTTGCTTAATATGCTGCTAGAAAATTTAGTATTCTAAGTCCCTGTCAGAAAAGAATTGAACCTTCTGCACTTAAATATTTTTTTGCATAGCAGTATGAAATTTATAGTACAACTTAAACAATATACTAGAGTGCCTTGGTTCTTCGTAGGGACATTCTCTTTCTCAATCAATATGTATAGATTTTTCTGAGGTAGTTTTATATTCTCTATATTTTGTACTTCTTTTCTTCATAACAATATTGCAAAAACCGAAAAAATACTCCATGCATTTTTGTGTGCGCAAGCATTTTCTCTGTAACTGGTAGATGAACATCACTTTGTAACTGAAAGAAGGAGTTGTTTCAAGACTCAGTGAGAATGATGGGTGCCAAAAACTATGCTGGGATTTGTATCAGCAGTATAACTGTTTAATTTAAGTATAACTTAAATTTCTAATGTTACTATTGTCTTTAATAAAAAAATCTTAATAATAGAATATAGATATTCTATATGAAATTATGCAAAATTTCAGTACTTAGGAAGAACTTTTGTTCTGTTTCTTGCCACCTCCAAATAAAGGATTATGTAATTTTTAGTGGTTTTAAATACTTGTCTAATCTGTTTTAAAACTATTTAAAATTGTCTTCCTGGATACATATACAAAGTCTAAGTTATGATCATACATAAATTCAGTCATGCTTTCTATAGGTTTGTGTTCTGTGTGGGCTGCTGATGCCCCAGCAGGCAGGATGTGTGTCCTTGCCAGCCACATTTGTTGTTCTCTGATAGTCTGTAGATCTGAGCAGTCTTGGTAGGAACTGCAGGTGCTGAGAGTACAGAACTCCCCCTTCACTTCCTTTTCTTATAAAGCACTGCAGCCACTAGGCTTGGATTCTGTAAAAGGAATTACATTTTGGTAGCATCACTTAGCATTTAAAAAATATCTCGTAACTCTTTCAGAATCTAGGATTTAATTTGTTTATCTTCCTGCTCTGCATACGTGCTACTACATATTAATCTTTGTTCTTAAAGCTGTCTTGTGACTTATCCAAGTTGTTAATTTATTCCCCCCAGGAATGGGAGACTTTTACAGGTGTGATCATTGGAGACACCATCAGGAAATCAGTAAGCTACATTTATTTTCATATTTTGAAATAAGGAACGTTTACTTTAATCCTGAAAAGTTAAAGTTGTGTTCTTACTGTGTTATTTAATTAATTGCATTCATACATTAAAGAGTAACTTTTCACATAGTAATATAAAGATATAAATTCATTAAAAAATTTTTGATCATGGCAAGTAATTTTCTAATTCAAATAATGTGTTGCCTTTGTTGCATATTTTCTCTTATTTTTCTGTTACCAGGATAACAATCTGAAATTGCATGTTTGAGGAGGTTTTCAGCCCTCTTCTGTAACTGAAATCACTATTTCTGAATCCCTTCTTCTCCCAGAGTCATATATGAGTTGTACTTTTTGTATGGATTAATGAAATTGTCCACACACTTTGCTAGCTCTGAGTTGCTTTTTTCCTCAGTATCAAGGGTTCTGCATCTGGTGATGTATTTGTATGTTTTCCTAGGTAACTGAGCAAGCTTGTGAAGCTTTCTTTGTATGCCCGACCAAGCGTGCTGTAGTTTACTAAGTGTCTTCCAGTTCTGTTGGATCTGTATACTATTACCATAACATTCCAGTAGAAAAGGGTAGACAAAAAAGCTAAGCTTTCCATAGTCTTGCCCATTATAGCCCTTCTTTGAGCAAAATATTTTTGGCAAAGATTTTGAAAAGTGTCTTTAGGAAGCATGAGCACAATCAAGAATCATGAACACAGACTTTGCCTTCTCTTTTGCTTTTCTGCTCTTTTCCTCTTTCAGACTCAGCTGCATTTTTCATCATTCATGGTTGCTTTTAAGATACAACCTTGTTTAAATATCTGTCAGGGTATCTTGTACATTGAGTAGTACAAGACAATGACCTGTGCGAGTACCCTGGTTTTAGAATATTCATGAGAGCAACTGTGTTGCCGTGCATTGCTGGTAGAAGTGGCAAGTCATTTAAATATAATGTATGACTCAGGTTTTCTCAGGCAGCTGGTTGCTAAAATGTTCCTTGAAATCCAGTTTCTCTAGCCACTAGATGGCTCAACTACAGGCTTTGCTTTTCAGTGTGACTGCAGAAGTCCCCCTTCATCTCTCTGGAGTCATTGTAATTCAGTTAAATGTCTGTGAACTGAATGATTGTCAAATATGTCTTGGCATAGGCCATTTTCAAGGAATGTGAGATCTGATTGTACAATGAAATTTAATACCAGTCTTACCTTTACCCCACCTAACACACAATCCATAGATTTTGGAAAGACTGTGCGTGTGTGTCCTTCAGCCCAAGTGGAATGTATGCTGCAGACCCATGTCAAATGGATTCCTACAGTCACTTCCAAATGTCCTAGTTTTGTCCCTTCTCAGACTTCTTAATGCATGGCTGAGATACTCTTTCACAAGAAATCTTCCATTTTTCTCTGCTGAGCATTTAAGATTACTCTTGAAGTTGCTCACTCCAAATACATTGGAGAGATGCAAATACATTTCCATGCAGAGACTCGTCAGACTGGTTAATCTGTACTGTAAGATCTTTTAATAGCAGATGATACAGTGAATACAGAAATTACACTGGAGCTTAAGCAGTGGTGTTCATCCTTAGAATTTCCTCCATCTAAAACATCTAAAAAACGTCTAAAACAAAAACATCTAAAGAACAGAAAAATAGAACTCTGGCCAAATTACCAGTGCAAAGATGTTCAGAAGTGGTGTTTTGCCCTTTGTGTGAATAACCATCTTCATGATTGCAATGGAGTTGTTTTTTGAAGTCAGTTTGTTAGACTGCCTGTGCAGATTGTCAGTCATTTGTATCACTTGGTTTTAGTAAAAAGTTACTTAGATTTGAGTGTGTCATAAGGATATTCTAAATGGTAAAGTATTTTCAGGCTCAAGTAGCTAAGCAAGTGTTAATTTGAACAGTATGCCTCATATTTAAATATTTTGGTAGTTTTTTTGCTATGCCGTTTATGAACTTAGCAGAAGACCACAGAAAGATTGCTGTTGTGAATGTCTTTATTAAAAAACATGGGTTTCACAACCTCATTTGTGTGAATATAGTGTTCCATAAAAATTTGTGTAACTTACATGTGTGATGTAACTTGCTTCCATAAGGATTCACAAAGAAGTGCTCGTGACCAGATTCCCACTTGGATAGAACAGGACCGAGTCTGGGCAGTAGCATCTCTGAAGGTATACATCATGTGGTCTGTTGAATTTAAATTTAAAGAACTTTGGTTTTGGCAGATGTTAACTTGGACTTGAATACTCAGATATGTATTTGTCAGATCAAATAATTTTGTTGTTTTAAGCTGTTTATTCTGTCTTCCAGAAATCATGGCTTAATATATAGTCACCTAAAAAAAAAATCAAAGCTGTTATTTATTTTAATCTCATTTTTCTGAGCCTTTTTCACAAACATATCTACCCCATCTAACAATTAATTTCAGTGCACGTGAGTGAACCTGTCATCTTACTGAGATTAGGAAATACTGTAAATCTATCCAAGTTCTATGATTTTTATAGATAGGAAGACAGAACAAAAATTGAAAACAATATTTACTTGTAGATTTCATTTATGTATTGACTTTCACAAATCACTTAATATTGTATTAAAAGCCATATACTGTTAATTCAGAAATTATTATTCTCCTAGGAATCATCAGATTCCTCTAGGTGTTTCAGCATTTATGATTGCTCAGACTGAACTAAAACAAAAACTATTTCTTGCTTTGGTTCTTCCTATCACAGTCAACGCTGAAGTCCTCAGATCCTGACAGGAACTAAAGGATACTAGTGCTGAAATTCTGTCAGCCTCTTCTCCTGCACATAGCTCAGCAGCAAGAAAAAAAACCTTGACTGGTCTTTGGCAAGGACTTTTTTTGCTAAATCATGTTAACTATTTAATATCTCTTCAACCAGGAATCAGGAACAATCACAATAACGGTGTGGCAAGCATAATAGTTATAGGTTTAAACAAACAAACAAACAGAAATTGAGTAACTGTAATCAGTAGCATGCAGTGATAGCAAACCATTACTGATAGCAGATAGCAGATCATCATTAGAGGAAAAGACTTAAAGGTAAAGCCCAAAGTTTAAAATCAAAGAACCTTAAGGTTTAAAACTAAAATTATAGCGCAAATATAGATTTAGTCTTTCCAGGGAATAGATAAACAAGTGGTTAATTTTAAAAAGTACTCTTTTCTTCTCTAACTTCAAGGATAAAGTTGAATTTTGTGATTTGCACAGTAGTGGTCATAGTGACATTTGGAAGTAAATTAAAATATACAATGTCCAAATGGCTATTCTTCTTTACAGTTCAATCTACACTATTTGTATTGTAGGTTTCTCTCCCAGGTCTCTATCAAACACTTGGCTTTGAAGATGAAAGTCTGTGGCGTACTTTTTCTCAGAGCTCTATATGTGAACAAGATTTTCCATCTCCAGTTGTAAAAAGAATTTCCTTGTTTCAGCAGGTAATCTTTCCTTTCATAGTATTAATTATGAGTTCAGCAGTGAAAGTAAATTTTACATCCAGGCCTGGTTGAATTATAAGCAGTGACAGTATCTATACTGTCTTACAGTTTAACTTGTTTTTTTAATCTAAGAGTTATATATTTTTTTTACTATAGTGCATATTATTTCTCTGTTATCTGAGTCTTTTTAGTGTTGATGTATTAGCTGCAACTGAGTATACCCTCTAAGGTAGCAAGTTCTTTAGAAATATACACAGAATTAATTTTATGGATAGGCATTAAAATTGTTTCATGGTTGCCTTGTAACTGCTGGATGTGTCAGCTTGTTGAGCATCTTACTTCATCACTGAATGCACAGACTCACACATCTGACACAAAATACAGTAGCAGTGTCTGCTTCTTTAGAATAGAAGTCATGAAAAACAATATCTGAAAACCTGGTGATAAAGAATGCACCAAGAATATGGGAAAGGCAGTATCCTTCCTCAACCTAAGGGTCCTTTTCCACCTGAAGAGAAAAATATAATCACTTTTGTGCTTATGGGAAAAAAAGATGTTGTTACTTTCTTTCAAATGATGCTGTGATTTGTCTTTTGAAGTTACTTTGCATGAAAACATTCAAAGAAGAGGGTATTAGACAATGTAGTTTCATGTTGATTGGTTCTTAGCTGCAGTCTATTTGTAGTTTTTTATGGAGGTGGAAAATTTCTGAAATAGCATGCATGGAATTTAGGAACAAACCATTTTAGAAAGGAGTTTGTCTGAGTCATATTTGATTCAATGAAATGCTGAAGAACACTTCTTATGTGTGCAGTGTGTTTTCAGGAAATGTTTGTATTCATAGGAAAGTAAATCTGGAATGATAAGTGCATCTTATTTCTTGTACAGAAAGTATTAATTATGTTTCTGTTTATGAAATATATTGAAACCACATTGTTAGATTGATGTGCCACTCATAAATTAGTTTGAACTGAAACCAGAAATATTACAGTTCCACGTAGGACATTACTGCCTATATATGTGCATAGAATTTAGATACTAGTGTAAAGCTAGCCACCCTCATAGCTACTTTTCTTCTAAAACATTGTAGAAAAGTTTGTAGCTTACAAGTAGACATTAGGTATAGATCTGTCTTCTGATTCTATTGATTGAACAAGCTACTTACAAAAGAACAATTACAGTAGATTATCTTGGAAATGAATGATCAGATAGCTCTATATATTGAGAGAAAATAATTATGTTCTGGAGAAAAATTCAAAGAATTCATCCTTCTTAGAAAAGTCTTGCAATTTAAATGGTCACTACGTGGTTTTATCTCCCCTGAATATATTTTATTTTAAGGTACTTGTGGTGCAAGCTGTCAGACCAGACAGACTACAGAGTGCCATGGCTCTTTTTGCATGTAAATCCCTAGGTAAGTTGATTTTTCACCAGAGTATTTCTGCACAAAAATTAAATAGCATTTTTTGTCCTATGTTTCTCTTTCCTTTTATAGTTCTTATGGAATCCTTAAGCATATGAAAATATGCTCTAAATGGGTTAGCTGAATTTGCTCTTTTAAAATATTCTAAAAGCACTTTTGAAATGGTTTATTTTGCACAGTGATTGAAAATACAATAAAAAGATATGTCAAATTATTTTGAATAATTCTTGAACAGTGGAGTAATTAAGAAAGGAAGATAACTGGCTTTCTCTAAGTTTTACACTGCAGCACTCTCCTTAAGACTCAAATTTTCCATAAATGTGATTTTATGTCATTTACTATTTAAAGACCATTAAGTCTGAGATTTTATAAATTGAGTCTCTAAAGATTATTTAATTAATATCAGTCATTTCTGTCTAACTCTTGGTCTGTAATACTTTTTACTGTCTTTTTAAAAATACTCATGATTTAGAGTAGTTCAATGCTGCAGTTGTCTATTTGTTCTAGTAAGGCAGTTTCCTCTCTCATGTCTATTATATCCAAAGTTTGAAACCTATATGCCAAATAATCTTAACATTGCAGTACAGCACACAAAAACTTTCCTTCAGTTTTTAGCAGTTTTGAGTGTCTCATCGGGGTGGACACTGTAAGTTCTAAAAGTCACTTTATTTTAGTCCCTTATGCTGTCTGTGGGCATTATTTGTTGCTCAAAATTGGCTCCATACCTGCCACCCAGACTGAGATTTTCAGCATTAAGGTATAGCTTCTCTGTCAAACATTATTGGTAGATAGAGAGGGTACTTTGGTCATGGTGACATGGCCCATGCTGACAAGGTCCCTGCCTGTTGGACTCAAATGGCAAGAGTGATCTGCAGTGTGTGTGGCTCAAAACCAGTGGAGACCTGAACGCAGAGTAAATTTATTTACTTGCTTACTGTCTTCCAAATCTTAATGTATTCCATACATCACTTGTGTTGGGATCAGTTGCTTGTAGGAACGCTGTGCGGTGGAATGTTTTTGGTGAATGAAGCTACAGTCTCACCAAGGAAGGCAGAATACCATTGACTCCATTTCAAAACCAGTAAATCATCCTCAAGTCGTTCACAGATTTTTCATACATATCAGTGAGATTGGCAAAATCCAGACTAGCACTTTCTAACCAATAAAAGATGTCACGCTTGTATGAATATTTTTTCATATTTTTTCTACCATGTCTTTTTCAGTGTCCTTGCCCTGAAACAACTTAAACAAACTGTTCCACATAGTTCTAAAGGAAGCCATTAAGTTTCCAATCTCATTTGGCTGCTTTCCTGTGAGACAAAATGAATTCCAAAAGAGCTGTAATATCCTACAAGAAAGCCTTTCAATTCTGTTTTATCCAGACAATTTTTTTTTTTTGGCTTTTCACACCTTTTACCTATATTTTGAAATTTATGGAGGAAGAAAATCACACCTTTTACCTACATTTTGAAATTTATGGAGGAAGATGGAGCAAAATAATTTCTTTTGAAGATAAGGTTCATAAGAATTTCCTACAAATGTATTTTGTATTACCTGAGTCATGCTTATTTCATTATTTTACATGCTATACAGAAATGCACCATGCGAACAGCCTTTCAGTACTTAAAGGGGCCCACAAGAAAACTGGAGGTGGACTTCTTACAAGAGCATGTAGTAACAGGACAAGGGGGAATGACTTCAAACTGAAAGAGAGTAGATATCGATTAGATATTACGATTAAATTCTTTCCTGTGAGGGTAGTGAGGCACGGGAACAGATTTCCCTGAGAAATTGTGGATGCCCCATCCCTGGAAGTGTTCAAGGCCAGGCTAGACAGGGCTCTGAAAAACTTGTTCAAGTGGGAAGTGCCCCTGCCCATGGAAGGGGGTTGGAGCAAGATCATCTCTGGGGTCCCAATACAAACTGTTCCATGACTCTATGGTACAAATTATATAGCACTGTTCTATATGCAACATACACTAGATCAAGTCTGAAAACTGCGTCCTCAAGGAAGTGTGTATTGCATCTTTTAGGAGCTGTGGCATAAATGTCACTGGACTCTTCTGTCTTACTGCATGTTGTGATTTCCCTTTGCACCCAATGCTTCACTGGTTAAATGCTGGTCTAAAGATGCATGAAAATATGTGGTTAACATTATTTGATTTATGATACTCTTATACATGTATCTTTGAGCTCATGTATAAATACCTTGCCTATACTAGGTCAACATTCTAGACATCTAAGTTGTATATTAAAATAAATAATAGATACAAGTAATCATAGTACCAAGAACTGTGTAAGTTGAATAATTAAAGCTCTCAGGGCAGTAAGGAGAGAAGTTCTGCATGTGGACATACATACTGCAACTAGTTTTAGCAAATAGCTTCTCATTCCACTCCTCTCTTTTTGTATGTTTTCCTCAAGACTACATTCTGAATAAAGACTGCAGTTTGACAAGCTGGAAATCCAGAAATACTTTTCTTCTCAGTATGGGGTGCATTATACTTACCTGCATGTTGTAAGGATTTTTTCTTCATTTTAAAATCAGTTTTATGGTATCTGCTGAACAGGACTCTTGACAGCCGGATGAACTCTAAAGTGGATAATGACGCACTCCATCATGTGTAGTCGCTTTATTTCCATAATAATTCTAATTCTAATTATAGGAATAAAAGAATTATCTCCATCACCTCTGAATATGAAACGTCTATATAAAGAGACACTGGAAATTGAGCCCATCTTGATAATAATTTCTCCTGGTGCTGATCCTTCTCAAGAATTACAGGAACTTGCCAGTGTTGAAAGAAATTCTGAGTGCTACCATCAGGTCAGTCTTCGATAAGTGTAATGGTTAAAAACCACAATGTGTAAAATTTTGCTGTAGTAATATCTGTTTTACTTAATTTTCCAAGGAAGTTAGTAAGTAAAATCATAATTTGGTGTCCGTGGTGTTTTATTGCTCTCACCTGTATTGACACTAGCTTCTCATTCCATTTGCAAAATGGGCTGTAGAAGAGACACACACAATTAGTCATGCTTACAGAAGCAGAATCCAAGCAAGAGACATTCCTCCAGTGTGGAGAAGGAAAGAAATGAGAAGATGAATGGAAAAGAAAAAAAGATGCTGAGAATTCTTATACATGCTGCAGCATTATCTTTTTTACAAAGAAAACTCACTAACAAAAACCCACTACAAACTAGACTTCATAATTTCCTCTGCTTATAGGGTTTGCACATTTTTTTTCTTCAACAGAAAACATAAATTGGGTAGTCAGTGATTGTGAGTACTTAGGTATTCTGTGAAATTCTGTTAAATATTTTGAGAATTTTTAAGTCTTTACAGGTTCCCAAGAATTCCCAAGAATTAGCTCCTGGTTTGATCTTTCATACCTGGCCCTAGCTTGAGCAGGAGATTGGACTCGATACCTTCCAGGTTCCATTCCAATTCAAATTATTGTATGAATCAGGTGTTTTCCTAATATTCCCAATATACAGTACCAATATGCTTTATAACTTTCTGTAAAATATTATTTCCTTCTGTCATTTGACATATTAAGGGGAGGGAGGTTGTTATCTAGCTGATCACTGGTTAGCATAGAAATGGAAAATGTCAAGTTTAATATTGCTTTTAAATAGTCCTTGAAATTGTTCCTTTTCTGGAACATAAACTGATATAATATATTTTTCCCATCAAACTGTAAAAATTTAGATCCTACTGCCATTTTATCTAGCTGTGAACATTGCAGAACACATATTTCTTACTCTGCCACATGGATTTTCATGTTTATCTCTAAATACCCTTTATGTGTTGAACTTTAAAAATGTAGCATAGTATGGTATTCGGTTAAAGATAGGACTCAGAGCTAAATCATCTGAAAGTTGTTAACTAGTGGGAATGTTTTTGTTACTATTTCCTACACTTTCTCATGTAATTTGAATAGAACATAAAAGATAGAATTTTCTTCTTTGTTCATTTATTTCTCACATGGGATAAAGAACAGAGTGCTGAATTTGTGCCATGTGCTACTATATTGCTGGTGACTTTCAGTTGTCTTCTTTTGGGTATTTTCAATTATTTTAAGATATTATGCTCAGTTCTATTTAATCAGAATCATAATGCCAAGACAAGACTTTTCACATTGGCTAAGACCTCTTTATTTTCAACTTGTTTGGTTCAGGGCTTTTTTGTTATGTATATCTTCCAAATAGATTGTAAGGTAGAACTAATATGATATTATAAAAAGTGAATAAAGTAGTATATGTTAAACTATTCATATATCCCAGCTGAAAAGAGAGCAGCCTTAGTTTTGCACTCATCTTAATACAAAATTGAGTATTTCTCTTCAAAGGAAGTACTCCTAACTTCCACTCAAAAGAAACTTAGTTCTCATTTATCTCTTATTTTTGCAGTTCTGCAGTAATACAGTTTAGTCACTGATATTTAAATTACTTTTTGACTTCCCAGGGAATACGATCACTGTCACCAAGTGATGTATGGTTTTTTCCATTAAAAGCCTAGGTAATGTACAGAAGCTGGCTAGATAAGCTGCAAAGAAAAACTTGCTTCCCTTAATCTTTTCCCTACTTCAGGAAGAGAAAATTTAGAGAAAATTGTGGCTATCTTTAGCACTCTTCTTTTTAACGTATGTATCCTAACTTGTATTTATAATTTATAACCACTTTGTATTTACCTGTTAAATGAGGTATGAGATATTCTTGATACACCTGTGTCTTCCATTTCAGATTGCCATGGGTCAGGGCCAAGCTGACCTGGCTATTCAAACTTTAAGAGAATGTGCTCAGAATGGAGAATGGCTGTGTTTGAAGAACCTGCATCTCGTTACATCTTGGCTTCCTGTATTGGAGAAGGTGAGGGCAAACAGAGAAGATGATATGGGAAACCAGACAAAATTAGTATGCAGCATTTCTAAAGCATTTCAGGAATTTCCATGGTGATGTTTAAAACTGCAGTTTAGAAATATGCTTTTGTGGTTTTCTCAGTAAATAAGGTGAACTGTTTCAGGTCTGAGCAGCACCCTTCTTTGTGTGAGTGCTTTAATTTTCATACAATGTAGAGTATTTCTACCACAATGAGTGAGCAAATGCTCCAATTAGGACTTCTAGTACTTTGTGAGATACTGCCCATGTTTTTTTATAAACTATGAATCTATGTATGCTTGAATTATTTTTCCCCTTAGTTCTAGAACTTTCTTTTTGGTAATTCTTTTTTTTTGAAGTGCAGACTCAGGCTGAGTCAATAGGAGTTTTTGCTAATTTGAAATTAAAATGTCTTCTATTTTATAGAAACACACACTTATAGCATATAAAATCATTAACTTGCTAACTAAAATTGATTTTATATGATATACTTTACATGTGCATCACCATGAAATCCTCAAAACAAATAAAGTCAGAAGAAGATCATGGAACTCCTTCAACAGTTACTACAGTCTAAATTTCCCAGTTTTCAATGATTTTTGTAAAGTGTAGTCCATGGACATGAGCTATCTGGCAGTATCCATGTGGCGTCTACCTTCAGCAATCCTGTTACCCATTCTGGAAAAACAGAAAGGCAAAGCAAGATAACACTGATGTGTGTCATGTAGTCCAAACAAGACAGTCAACAGTAATGAAATGTTTGTAGGCTCATTGCTGAATACAAAATTTCAGATCTTCTAAGTATTAAAATATGGATATGTGTCAGGAGGGTCTTATTCACATGTGTTAAACTTCTTGCTGAGTTTAATATAGACTAAAATTTGCTGATGTTTGACTCTGCACATCCCCTTGCCTGTTTTGCATACCATTAGCAAGTGTAAGGCTATGTAATTCTTACATTTGAACATCCTCTTAAGAGACTTCTGCATATTCATAAGTCATTTCCATCCAGGTACAGAAATTCAGTTCTCACAGTCTTTGAATATGGCTCCAAGTGTATCCCAGTGAGGTAGATGAAAAACTGGCCCAATTGTGTTACTCAAAAGGTTACTTTCAGCATCAAAAAATCCAGTTGGAGGTCTGTCACCAGTGTTGTGCTCTAGGCATTGATACTGTGGCCAACATTAACATCCTAATTAATGAGGTGAATAGTGGAACAAAGTGCATTCTCAGCAAGCAGAGATGATAAAAAAAATTGAGGGAAATGATTGATCTAACAGATGAGTGTACTTTCATTCAAAAGGACCTTGATAAACTGGAGAAGTAGGCTGACAAGAACCTTGTGTGAAGTTCAGTAAAGGGAAATGGCAAGTGCTTCACATAAGAAGGATTAACTCCAGCCACCCAAACAGTGTGGGGACCAACTGGCTGAAAAGCAGCTTGGCAGAAAAGATCTGGGAGTCCTGCAGGGTAAGAAGGGGACCATGAGCCAGCAAAGTGACTTAGCAGCAAAGACCATTGGCATCCTGGGCTGTTTTAGGCAGTGTTGCCAGCTGGTGGAGGGAGGTCGTCCTTCCCCTCTACTCAGCACTGGTGAGACACACCTGGAGTCCTGTGTCCACCACATGGCTAGCCAATGCAAGAGAGACGTGGGCATGCTGGAACCAGTTCAGGAAAGGGCTGCAAAGGCGATGAAGGAACTGGAGTATGTATCATACAAAGAGAAACTGAGACAGCTGTTCAGCCTGGGAAAGAGAAGCCTCAGGGGGAATCTTAGTATTTTGTGTATTGGCTGATGAGAAAGAGTAAAAGAGACTGAGTCAGACCCTATTCAGTGGTGTCCCATGACAGGACAAGAGGCCATCGGCACAAATTAAAATGCGGAAATACTATTTAAATATATGATAAAACTTATTTCAATGTGACAACAAATACTTGAAGGAAAAGAATATAGCTATAATGGTGTTGAAAGTCATTGAGATCTGTTGTTGATACGCCGCCCACGTTGCAACCCTTCATCATTTTTGATGTAGCCTTCTGGTATTATTTTACTTAAAAGAAGTAATGAAGCACTCTATATTTTTATGTCCTGAATTTAGCATCGAGGAGAAAGGTGCAAATATTGTGACACAGCTAGGATGAACTTCAAATATGAGCACAGCATAGATATAGAAAGTGTGGAGGCAGTGCATCTTGAACTATAACCTTATGTGTATAAGCGACTGTCGATTTTTAGATAAACCTAACTTTCTAATCCAGCATATTATAATTTTATAAATACTGTTCTGTGTATAAAAAACTCCAATCACCTCAAAGCCTGTTTCAATATATAACATCTCTTTAATAGGAACTGAATTCATTACATCCTCAACCAAACTTTCGTCTTTGGCTTACTACGGAAGTTCATCCAAAATTTACTCCGATTTTGCTTCAATCAAGTCTGAAAATAACTTATGAAGTAAGATCTGTCTGGAAACTTTTATTAGATTCTTACATTGAATGAACTTTGATGTATAACAAACTACATGTTTCGATAGAATATCTGGTTTTACCTTTTATTTCAATTACATGTAATGCAAGAATAATATTTTACCGTGAAAGATGACTTTTTTCCTAGATGCTTTTTCCAGTTGAAAGTATGAACTGAAAATAAGTTTACATAAGAGAAATAGTTGCTCTATTTTGTGCCCCAAATTCTTTTGTGCATTTAATCGGTTTTTCTTAAAAGCAGAAATCTACACAGGTGTTGTTACATGGACGGAAAAGAAGGAATTGATGAATATCCTCATCTGAAGATCACAGAATCCTACTTTCTCTTTCTTATTCTCCTTTTTGGCCCTGTAGCTTTATATTCACTGGACTCTTTCAACAAAAATGGCTCTCCTCCCATACAGCAGAACATACAGTTAAAAGCCTTTACTCAAAGTTGAGAGCTTTGCATTTGAAATGGCTCAGCCTCAGGAATAACAGGGACCATGTTCCTCCAATTGATTGGATAGTAGTTTAATGATGAATGCACTTAAGAAGAAATGTCCAATATGGAAATAATTAGTAGGAGTGCTCCCAAGTCTTCCATTTGTAATAGAGTGTGGAGATTTTGCCTGCAGCTGATCCAGGAAACTTTGACCTTTTAGAGTCCAATCTTGCTGACTTTCAAGAAGCTGAAATAGTTACACTTTTACATTGACTTACAGGTATTTTAAAGTTTTTGCAGTAACTTTTTGCCAATATTGAGGTCTTCAGTGGTACAAAAACTGCAGGACTGTGTTACTCATTCCACTATCTTTGGAAAAACTGGAACTTTGCACAAATGAAGTATTCTAAATAATTTTGTTTCCTTTCCAATTGCAGTAAATATTTTGTTACCATGAAAGAACAATGATAGGCAATGACTTGGCAAATGATAATTGAGTATTATATGGTTGTAGTATGTTCCAATGTATGTAGAATGTTAACAATGAAGATACAGGTATTAAGAAAACTCCATCAATTTACTACAGTATTTTGCAATTACTTGTCAGAAGCAACAGTGATAATCTTATGGAAACACTAACAGCCATTTTTCAAAAGAAAGAAATAACAACAAACATTTTTAGAAATTGTAATTTAAATATCTTTAAAATTTATGTTTGCCTTCAGACTTGTAAATGATTTGAGAATGGATGCGTATCCAGTTGTCTTTACTTTTAAGCACTGTAATTTCAGTTACTGCCTACACCTTAAATGCAGTTATTTCTAGTGGTTGTGAGCATTGCCTACCACTAAATCTGAGATCTGGCATTTTATCATATATATGTACCATATTTATATACTAGCTAACAGAGTGTGGGGATGGCATAAGGCAATTTGGCATTCATCACATCACAGAAGTAATTGGTAGTTGAGGTCATAAAATCAGAAAAGAAGTTGTTTTGTTTGAAAATAATTGAATTTACTTTATGCTGATGTATTTCGATAGACTATACCTTCACTAGGTTCTTTTAGTGTAGTACAGTCCTATAAGTTGGTCCTGCTTACCTGTTTACCATTTCCTTCAGTATGTTAAAGTTATTTTCACTACTGAATCATTATGTTTTTAGGCCATTTATTACAAATATTTTTTTTTTGTTATATTTTATTTGATTAAATACTGTTTGTCATTTCATTAAGTTACAAATTCCAGGTTATAATCTAAGAAAATAGCACATAAAATTACCAGGTTTTCTGTCTAGAACAGTGTTTTTCCTTCCAATGCAGGCACCTCCAGGCCTCAAAAAAAATCTCTTGAGAACTTACGAATCTTGGACACCAGAGCAAATCAACAAAAAGGGAAATTTGTCTAGAGCACATTCTCTCTTTTGTTTAGCATGGTTTCATGCTGTATGCCAAGAAAGAAGAAATTATATCCCTCAGGTAATATTTTATTTGCTGTCTTTTAAAAAATTTGCCCCATTTCTTAACTTTTATACTTGGAAGTGTTTTCCATCACGTATATGATGGGTCATATTCAGAAATGAGAAAAACTTGGATATTTCTGGTGCTTGCCTTTATTGTCTCTGAATTTATTGCAAAATAAGATCCTGGTAACCTCTGTTCCTGTCCCTTTGAAAATTAC
The DNA here is from genome assembly GCF_049639895.1 of Pseudopodoces humilis. Lineage (NCBI taxonomy): Eukaryota > Metazoa > Chordata > Aves > Passeriformes > Paridae > Pseudopodoces > Pseudopodoces humilis. Next base: position 74,700,926 of record NC_142201.1, on the reverse strand, counting down.
TTTACCTGCATGGGGTTATTTTGTGATTCGTGTACTAAGTGATACTGCTACAGAAGTGTGGAAAAAATTCTGTGAATCCTGTTTGCTTGGGACAGGCAAAAATATTATGTAAAGAAATTGAATGGAAGACATGAGGAAAGATACACTGGAGGGAAGGAAGAGATGACATTGTCTAAAGTTTTTTCATAAACTTTTTTCATACAAACTCCTTCAAGGAGAAGGAAGAGCAAGGGAAATCACAAATTTCTTGCGAGGATTATAATGATTTTCAGAGATGTGTTTTTTCTTTAGCTAAGTTTTTGATTAAAGTGAACATTTTTTTTTCTGGCTGCATGATTCCTAAATTAAGCAGACCAAAAAAAAACCACCGAACATCAAACTGTTTTATGTCATGTTTATTTTATTCTATTTATACGAAATGGGAAATTATTCTGTCATATGAAGGATTTGATCTGGCATAGTCTGGAATATTTGAGTTTTTTCTACTTTTGACTTCATGATTTTTTTTAAGGTTGTTTGCCTTTTGCAGTAACAGGAATATGGTGTTCAAGAAGTACAATAGGTGAAAATATTTAAAGTATTAAACTGACACATGAATTCTCCTTTGTTCTTTTTCAAATTTATGTTCATTTTGCACCAGTTTTTCAAGTAATATGAGAATAGGATTGGTACTCTCTTTAATTCCACTGCACAAACGTTCAGACGGTGATGGGCTTATATTTCAAGATTACCAGTTTGTAACATTTAGTTAATCTCAGGTAGAAGCTCTTGTATTTTATATTGAATTTTGAGTTGTTTTGGGTTCAAGATTTCGTAATTACCAGTTTGTAACATGGATGGACTGTAGTTAATCTTGGGATTAACTAATAATCTCAGAAGCTCTTGTATTTTATAATGAATTTTGCGTTGTTTTGGGTTCATGTGCAGACCTGTCCAAAAACCCCAAGATAATACTGTTAGGAGCATCTTTCCAGAATATGACATTCAGGGTGGCAGGCTGATAGTTTTTTGTGATCTGTGGTGCAGCTGCATTATTGACCTCAGGCTGTATTCATCTCACTGGACATGTGCATGTTGCACGTTTGCATTTCTCATCATGGATCGTATGCACTGTTGCTATGATGTCATTCATATGTCAAGTACACCGTATAAAGATAGAGCAATAGGACATACCTTTGAGACTAGGATTTCCTAAATGACTTGTCATATATCAGTATTTATTTATACTTAACTATTTACACTGAAAGCTTTTTGTGAGAATTACATGCACAGTATGCATTCCTACTACATAAAGACTCATGTCCCAAGAAAAAAAGGAGGTATAAACTGCAAATGATTAAATTATGCGTATGGTGGTCAACATTTTTATAGTAATTGTAGCAGTAATTGATAATTTTTTTTGTCAGACAAGAAGTGACATGAATTAAGGAGTAAGGTGATGTGAGCATATAAAAGACTATGTTTGAAGAATCAGTCCTATTTATGAAAATATTGTCTGTATACTGAAAGTCAAAAAGGCCCTCAGAAATAGAAAATTGTAATTCAATGCATGATCTAGTTTCAGATTTCAGCAAGTTTTAGTTGAGGTAAATATTCATAAAATAAATAAAATAACCTTAAGTTTATATTTTCATACTCAATGGATTCTGGGTTTTGTAAGTATATAAAATAAGTATTTGTAAGGATATAAAATTAAATGCACTGTTACAACTGAATTTTTTTTATCCTATCTCTATTGAATGTTTCAAAAAATGCACTTTAGAGGACACAGGTTGTTTCATTTTTCAAGTATTCTACAGCATTCAGTAACCACACGATACTGGTATTTGTCTTCACGATCACCATTGTGGGACTAATTAAATTCTTTGGATCTCTTTTCATGGTAGGGTTGGACCAAGTTTTATGAATTTTCTTTGTCTGATCTCCGTGCTGGTTTTGACATTATTGATAGACTCTTTGAGGGTAAGTCACTTCCTAAGGAGAGTCCCATTAGCAGAGATGTTACCTGAAGAGCTTTATCTTTCTATAACACTAAAGATGGAGATGCTGTAGAGCTCATCATCACTAAGCAAGACTAGAAAAACAGGGTGAATCATAAATCCATTTTTGGGGTGATGGATAAACCAATAATTCTTGGTGCCCAGGGAGTATGCTGCTCAGCTTCTTGAGTCTAGAGGAAGAAAGAGGAAATGCAGGGCTGCCTATAAGATGAAATCATGTGTCTCCATTCCTTCCCAGTGTGACTTCACCTAAATATTGAATAAATGAATTGAATGTGAAAGAATTCTTCATATTGAAACTCAGTATTAAATAGACCCCATTTCATTGTTCTGTTAACCAGTGTAGGAATTTCTAGTCTTAGTTAATATGGTAAAGGTAATTTTTTTTAACTGCTTGCATTTTGTACAATTCCAAAGTAAAGTTAGGAACTGATATGTAGAGATAATTTTCAATTGTTGACTTAAATGGGATTTGTGGATGGTTAATACTTCAGAAATTGGACCTTAATTGTGCAGACTTAAACCACACAGCGAGGTAAGGAGATTGAATCATTAACTGTCAATGATAATCATTAATTATTACTGTGAAATTATCTTTTCTTGTGAAGGAATGATTGAAGCATTAGGAAACAACAGTTGCCACCAGTAAACCCCCAATTAAAGTAATTGCCACTTCCCTCTTTCAAGGGACTTTAGGGAGTGCCTTTCTGATCAAGCTTTCACCTGCACATAAAAGCTATAGGATACAAATAGATCATTGTCCCATATAGTTATTCTGGGCAACTATGATGGAATGGAGGAAAAATAAGTTATTTTGAACTTGTGGGATATAGCTGTGTCAGAGTAATCTAATGCAACATCAATCTGACCAGGAAATTATTATTAGCATGCTTAAATTTATATGCTATGTTGTGTGATTCATAATGATTTGCAAAGTATCTGTCCTGGACTTCTTTGTTTTTGAAAGATGACATTTCCAGTAATCTTACCTTTTTGGAGCATGATCTGCTTTTGGTTTAATCAGTCACTTTATATTATGAGATCAGATGGTACTGTGATAGAAAATAGTGTATAAAATTTTATTTAGGACAAAGGAGCACAAAATTCAAGTTTTAATAGCATAGTTTCTGAAATTCTTATAACCAATTAGTTCAAAAAGGACTTCAAGTGTAAAGCAAAATTTCTAATAATTCATTTGTGAACACTAAGTGTTCATTTTTTCAATGACAAATACTTACAAACTCTTTCAAGTTTCTGCAGCTTTTACTATTTGGTCATATAGAAGAACAATTAAAATTTAATTATTTGATTTGTTCATCTCTTTTTATTACCCTGAAGAATTGCAATGACAAGAAGAAATGCTTATAATGCAATGCTATTCAGGGATACAAAACTAATACTAATACTAATTAATTAATTCCTAGGTTCTAAAGATTTTCAGTGGGAATTTGTTCATGGCTTGTTTGAAAATGCAATTTATGGAGGTCGTGTAGATAATTACTTTGATATGAGGGTGCTTCGGTCCTACTTGGAGCAGCTTTTCAATTCACAAATCATTGGCAGTTTAAATGCCAGAGGCAAGAAGATGAGTTCTTTCCCGTGTTCGATCTCTTTACCAAATTCCTGCAGTATTTTGGTAGGTATACATCTTCTATCACCTAATGAATAATTTATTTTCATGAATTATTCTTGAAATATTTCCACAAAGAAAACCAAAGTTACAATCCAAAGGATACCTCTATTTCTTCAGAAAATGATCTCTTTTGTGTGGAGCATTAACTCTGTCAGTTCACTGTTCTTTCTTATAATATCTGATTGGACTGTGGTGCAGAGCAGCCTAGCTATGAAGAGTTGAGTATAAGAAATTGTGTTAATTTATGACAAAGATATAATTACGTTTTTATACAATTAGTATATTAACATAACTAGTTTTTTAAAGACTCCTAAATATTCCTACATCTTCTGGATGAAACAGGAAAATCTGAATATACCTTCTTGTTTGCAAAATACATCAACATTTTGAAAATCTGCTGACAGGGCATGGAGGGTATATGGCATTTTATTTGGTGATAAGTATGGATTCTGATTCTCCTTCAGTATTTCTTCTAGTGTAAAAGAGAGGAAATTCATCAGTCTAAACAACTGATCTCTGCCTGTCCTTTCACAATATAATTATTGTTGTTAGTGTGATTAAGATTCACTTGCATTCTGATGGAGGAATACACCTCTGATATGGACGGATATAAATAGTATTATGTCAGTTAAAATAAATTGCTGTGATTTGGCATTCTTTAACTGGATTCTGACTGCTCAGGTTTGGTTTGGGTTTTTTTAATTACTTTATTATGACCATTATTTTTTATTTTCTATAGATGTGCTGAGTTAATATAATAAAAACAGAAGGTATAAATAAACCAGGCTGATCTCTGTTCTTGTAGACAATATGGTCAAGTAGATGAATCTTCCTTCTGGCCTGCACAGCACTTAATACCTCTCAATATCTTCTATGATTATGTATGTAAGAATTTATAGTTCTGTGTCTTCAAGTAGTATTTCCTCAGTGTTTGGTGTAGAGTTCTGCTGCTGTTGTTACCTCTGAAGAGAGATTCCATGTTAAAGTGAGTTGTGCATATCCAGCACATGCTCCTGCAAGCAAAGACAAAATGCACATGGCACGTGCAACAGGGTGCAGCCAGATTTTTAGACAGTAAATATTTTTTCCTTTAAATCACAATAAAAGAGATATCCAACACCATTAGTCTGCCTTAGTCTGCAAGGCCTCTGTCTGTTTTGTGCAAGAGAACATCACTTCTATTATACTGTAGCCGCTGTGGATGCTATACTGCATCTCCAGTGATTATGCAAACCCATTGTTACCTAAACTATTTAACTTTCTTTGAGTGAGTACTTTAATAGATTTAAGTAGAAGTGAATGCTCTTAATTTTATAAATATGTATTATACTTATTAGAATTCCAAATGACCAAGTATTTGTTTTTTCTGTATTGTCATTAATCTTAACTTTAAATTTTCAACAGAAGTATTGTACCTACTTTTCAGGGACAGTCTTGGCATATTTTTGTTCTTATTTGATAGCATCACTGTAATAAGAATTGCTTTTTGCTCTTTTAGAGTGGAAATGTTATATAAAAGAATACAGTTTCTGATAAATAAAATTAAGAAATCTATAAATAAGATTACCATATATGTCATGTCTTATATACTTACTTTAGTCTTTATGTTGTGCTGTGCACATAATGAAGTTCTCTTCAGCATATGCTGTTAATTTTCATGAGTGGAATAAAAAGTTCCCTCTATTCTGTCTGTTATTTTCCTCTTATACAGGATTATCGTAATATTATTGAAAGCCTTCCGGAAGATGATAAACCTGATTTCTTTGGTCTGCCAGCTAATATTGCTCGTTCATCACAGCGTATTATCAGTTCCCAGGTAAAGTGAGTGTTTTTCATTGACCTCTGAATCTTTTTTCCAGCCATTATAAGCTGAAGAACCCAACCACCTGTTCATAAATGCAGTTTCCATAAGACAATCAGACTAAATTGATGTATTTTTTTTAATATGTTGACTTTTATTTGTAGAATATTTTAATATAATAATGTTTAATCTTTAGTTACAAGAATATTAATTTAGAACTTAGATAATTATTGAGAAAGCTTACGACAGTATAATTTAGTCCATGTTGAAGAGTGCTATGATAGTTTTACACATAGAATATGGGTAAGATTTTATGCTTTTGCTGAAACAGAAATTGTGAAAAAATTTTTCAGAATTTCCACAATTCTTCCAATTAGTCAAAAAAATCCATTCCAATTAGAAATGTGATTTTTTAAGTGAAGTTTGGATAAGAGCACACAATTACTGTATAAGTGCTGTTAAACAGTACAAATCTCTTAAGTACTCACTAGCATAGTTTATTTGAATGGTAAATTAGTTGTGTCAGATAATGTGAAAGTTGATGGATTTGAGAATCTTAAATCAGAGCTGTGAAGTGAATTGGTCTGTATGTCAGGGCTCTCTTAGTTTTCTGCCCAGCCCTGGTGTGCTATCTTACGTATGGACAAGTTATAGAGGGGAAAAAATTAAATCATAGAATCATAGCTTGGAAGAAACTTCAGTGATCATCTGCCCCAATCTTTCTTGGCAAAATCAGTTGGAAGTTCCCTATAAATGGAATTTCCTATTCCTAATAGTTACAGTTTTTTAAACAAAATATCTAATTTTTTTCTCACAGTCACTTAAAAAGGGCTCCAAGAAGAAATTTCCTATTGTTGTAAGACCTCCGGTATACCGAAAAAAAACCCCACACCTTTGAGTATTGCATTTGTTGCCTGTAGAATAGTACTGGTAAATTTATTTCAATATTCCTGTTCACTTTAATCCATAGCTGTATTTTCAAACTATTTCTGGTTTCATTATAACATTAAAACATAAAGATATGTAAAGACAAATCAGTAGGATGGAGGTGCATAAGGTAATAGGATGAACTCAAGAACTTGTCTATTACAAATACATATATTTACTATTATATATATATATACTATATATACTATTACAAAAAATTACTAATACATGCTCTGAGATTCAATGTAGCTCTCTTTGATTTTATCTTAAAATCATTTATGTAAACATCCATTTAGATGCTTTTGTTTCTCTCAGACTCACTGTAGACTGCTGATTTTTTTTTCAGCTGTGCTTTTATAACTGGTTAAAATCTGCTGTTCTTAAAAATGCTAATTGAAAATCAGAATAGACTTTGTAATAGGAGTTCCTGTGTGAAGGGAAATAGATAACAAGTGCATTTACATGTAAACTCACTCTGCTGAACTGGTCTGCCATAGCATTGATTATAAGATATAAACTCTGGGTTATAATCTTGAAAATGTGAGACTGCTTTAGTTGCAGTTCTGTGAGATGATTTTTTGGTCATATATTTTCTCCTCCTTCCAGTAGTATTTTGCAGTATTTCTTTAAGTTTTAGGCAATTTATGTAACAGAAATATGAGATTTTCCTTAAACTGTGTTTCTCCCTCACTGTGAATCCTACTCTCTTTCCATTTCTGACAGTTTGGCAGCTGTTTTAGATCCATAGGTGAACCCATGGTTCACAACTGGAAATTCAATGATTATTTTCTAGCAGGAGTGTTTCTCAGAATCCATTACCAAGCTAAAGCAAAGAAAAGGTGAATGAACAAGGGTAGTCAGAAATCAGTTGCTACTAGCTCAGCCGCCATGTCTCTAGCATCAGAAAGGTAAAATGTAATGCCATGTCCATTGCTTCACCGATTCTGTAGACTTTCTTTGAATATTATTAATTTTTCATGCCTAGAAGCAATATCTTGTGTTGCTGCAGCAACACACTTTAGTAGAAATAGGCTGCAGCACAGTGCAGCATTTTGAAGTCATGCAGATATCTCTTCTGTAACCTATGTATTGCTAGTGTTTGTGTAAACCTAAAACATCAATAAAAAGAAAGGGTCTTTTTTCAGAAATTTTACAAGTGTTGACTATATTCATAGCATCTTATCAGCAGAGAACTTTCCTAATTTAAAATCTGGATATCACTACCAGTATTATTTTTACATTGACAGTTACTAATTGATTTATTGGGAATTATGTTTTGCGGTGTTCTGTAGTGTAATTCAGAGAGTATTAATATTGAATGAATATTGGTAAAATCCTTCTTTTAAAAAATAAGTTTACTTAAAAGGATGTGATTGTTTTAGAGGCATGATTTATTTTTTTTTTCTGAATTATGTGCTTAGTTGCTCTAAGTAGGTAAGGATAAGTAAATTTTTAGAGCGTGGATTTCAAGAGTTCACTGTTTCTTTGTTTCTCCCTCACCTGATAGTACAACAAGCTTCTGACACATCTCTTATGTTGTATACGGTCGTGAATAATTGCACGTCTCTTGCTATGTTCTCTTTGCAGAACAGTGCATTAAAATAGAAAAAACTCCCACTGACAGTGAAGCTGCAGGAGTCAGTATACCCCATCCTACCTGTTTTATACCAGTAGAGATTTTCTGTACTGCAACTCAGTTTCCTCATACTCAACAGCAGTCCTTACCACTTAGTTACAGTCATGCTCCCTTCTCCTGGTCTGATAAACACTGTATTTTGCCTGCATGTTGGCCCATATTCAGGTGGTCCAGTCTCCCAGTCTAAGTTATAAACAAGCGCCCTGGGTATTACAGTCCAGCTCCAAGGTACCATATTCGAGCTTGCCATGGAGTGAATTATATAGATGTGTGAAATCCTGTTTCCTTCACTGATATGATCTTCAGTTAGTGTTTTAATATTTCTTAAAATACCTCCTGTGTTAACACCAAGTATTTTATTTATATGTTACTCTAACATTTCCCACAAGTCAATGGTATTTTAAAAACATCATGGAATTAGAGTTTATCTTTGAAATACACAGAGAGGTTCTGTCAGATTTTTACTCAGCTCTTAGAGGATATTTTGTTTAAATCCTGCTAGAAAAGACTTGTGATGTATTTATTGATTCAAGCCACTTCAAATTCCCCTGACTGATATTGAAATAATTTCTTATGGGTTTCTTTTTTCTTTTAAATGCTTAAGGTACTATGATAGAAAAATGCGATAAGCCAAATTCAAAGCCAGTTGAAATTAAAACAAAGAAACCCCAGTGTATTACCTCTAAACTAGCTTCAATCATACTCATATTATCCACCTCTTTTTAGCTAGTCATCCATTTTATTTTTTGTTACTAAGGAAAGACAAGCAGCTGCAGGGAATAATTTGTACCTGATAGGCATCTAAAATAAAGGAGTGAATCACCTTTTGGAAATACCTATTTATTTCCATTGAACTTTGAATCAAGCTTTGTAATAACGTCAACAGCATTTCTTAAACTTGTATAATGGACATTTTAATGAGCATTTAGGAGATTAAAGAAAATAGCCATAGCTATGAGGTTGTTGCTTACTCAGAATACAGGAGGGTTTCTTTTCTTCTGAAAACTGGACTGTTTGAAAAATTAGACTTTTATTAGAGCAGGATTTTGAAAATAGTTGGTTTTGTGATTTCCTCACTGAGTATTGTAACAATGTAAATATAGTTGTCACACTTGCATTTCAAATCTAAGTATTCTATTTCAAATTGAGAAGTTCAGGAGGAGGAAGTGAAATTTCAAGCATCCATAAGTATGCAAGTTGTGCTTGTCTCAAAGACAAGAAAGGGATTTTAGTAGGGATAAGTAGACATTTTTTTTGCTTGTTTTATTTTCCAGGGCAGTGAAAAACCAACACATTTCAAATTTCATGTTTGTTACCAGTTTTATTTTATTCAGCCGCTAAAGCAAGTGAATGGTTCCCACCATTATGCATCCTTAGGCAAGGCTATAATTCACATTTATGGAAGAGAGTGTTCTTGTGAGACTTGCCCAGTGTCTGGCAGCGTGCTGAGGGTGCACTCCATCTCCTCCATGAGATCACTGATGAAGACACGAAGCAGCGTTGGCCGCACAAGTGAGCGCTGTGAGCACCGCTGGTGACCGGCCAGCAGCTGAAAGCCCCTGTTAGTGTATGAGTGTGTTCTGTCCTTTGCATGGGCAAAAGTTTATTTCCCAGCATTATCTTCTCCTTTGCTTCCTGCACCATACACAAAGGCCTTAGAATACTTCAGGTTTTATGTACTATGCCTCACTTATTTTCTCTTACATTTGGCCAATGCCCCATGTTTTCTTTGAACTTTTTTCATATGTGTTGAAATCCATTTCACCCCTAATTGTATCTTTCTGGTCTTATCTCCAGCTGGGCTTTGGCTTTTCTAATTTCATCTTGAATTGCCCAAGCAGTTCTTTCACTGTCCTTGACTTTTCTTCTTATATGTTCCTTTATTTTGCCTTTCAATCCACAAAGATACTCCATGCTTACTCAGTCATTTTGTTAATAATTCTAGCCTTTCTGCACAATGAGGAGGCTTGTTCTCAAGTCTCATTCAAAAACAGTATTTATTCCCCTTTTTAATCAACTGAAATTAATGTCCTGTCCACTCAACTGCCTCAAATTTTCCCTCTCCTTACTATACTATATCATATTTTCCCTCTCCCTTACTGCCATTAAACCAGTGCCTTATTTCCTTAAGTTTACTTCATGGCTATCCTCAACATATATATAAATATAAAAAATATTTTCTGCCTGTATTTGCAGTGTGGGCTGTTAACCAACACTTCCAAAATTTCCTTTAGTGAGGTTATCATTAATAATACAGATTTTTCACATAATATTTTGAAATATAATGATGCAGAGTTGCAAATAATGGTGTTTAGAGGGCTTCTGTGACTAAAAGGTAACTCTTAAATTAAGATTTTGTAAGCTGTAATTTCCATGAAAAATTTGTTGATGCAGTTCTTTGACATAGTATAAACCTTACATGTTTTTTTTTTTTTCTTATTCTCAGTAAAAATGTCATCTTTCAGATCACTGCTATAAATATAAATGTTTTTGTACAGAACTCCAGTGCACAGTGTTATAGAGTATTTAAAAATGCCTATGGATGATCTGTGCCTGTATTCATACTTACTTTCATGTGGGAGGAGTGACTGATACCCCAGAGGGCTGTGCTGACATTCAGTGAGACCTGGGCAGGCTCGAGAGCTGAGCAGAGGGAAAGCAATGCAGTGTTCAGCAAAGGCAGGTTCCTGCACCTGTAGAAGAATAACCCCAGGCACCAGCCCAGGCTGGGGCTGACCTGCTGGGGAGCAGCTCTGCAGAGAAGGACCTGGGGGTCCTGGTGGACCACCACAAGCTGTCCCTGAGCCAGCAGTGTCCCCGTGGCTCAGAAGGCCAGAGAGATCCTGGGGTGCCTTAGGAAGGGCAGAGCCAGCAGGTCAGGGGAGGTGATCCTGCCCCTCTGGTCAGCCCTTGTGGGGCACATCTGGAGTGTTGTGTCCAGGTCTGGGCTCCTCAGGACAAGAGGGTTGAGGAGCTACTGGAGGGGGCTCAAGGGAGGACTTTGGTGACTGGGGGACTTGGAGCATCTCTCTTACAAGGAGAAAGTTAGGTCTGTTTCACCTGGAGAAGGGACAACTGAGGGATTTTATCTATGCTTACAGGTATCTTAAGGGTCCTTAAGATGGGGCCAAACTGTCTTCAGTGGTGCCCAGTGACAGACAGGGGGCTGTGGGCACAAACTGAATCACAGGATATTCCATCTGAGGAAAAAACTTCCTAAAAATAATGGTGACAGAAAACTGGAACAGGTTGCCAGAGAGGATGTGGTTGAATATCTCCTCTTCTGGAGATACTGAAAACCTGTCTGGAGGTGATGCTGTGTGGCCTGCTGTGGGTGAACCTGCTTTGGCAGGGGGTGGGTTGGATTAGATGATCTCTACAGGTCCCTTCCAATCCCAACCATTCTGTATTCTGTGATTCATACCATGACATTTCATACTCATCATGAATGGCAGCTGAATCATTTGAAAACTTGATAGATGGGATTGCTTAAAGAGAAGCAACAATTTCTTTAATGAAATCATCAGAAATCAAAAGGGATACCTAATCGAACCTTAGTGTAGCTACTAAATGCAGTATTTACTTAAAATATATACTCTTCTTCTTCTCTCCGTACTTGAAAATGAGAACTTCTGTAGGAAAAAAGTTACCTTTTTATAAGTATTTTTTATTATGTGATGGATGTTTCTGAAGTTAAAATTAATATTAAACTAATATTGAAGAACAGTGTAGAGCAATCTAGTAAAGTAGATGTGGTACAAACCAGGGTCAGGAAACATGAAGTGAATTTTTCCTCATTAAATGTAACTGCAGTGATCTCATTGACTTCAGTAAAATAGAAATTTGTCATTGGGTTGCTTTTCTTTTACTTAGTTTCTGATGTTCTCTTGTTTTCAGCAAGTCACTGACTGATTCTGTACCTCTTCCTACTATTCCTTGCATATCCTTTTACTTAGATTAAAAGTGCTCTTTGTCTTACTAAAACTGTGATCAGATGTATGGTTCTAGTGCTGCTTTTTGACTTGTTTCTGAGGGCAGCAGAGACAGAAGTGTAGGGGAGGGTGTATGGGGTCACTGGCAGCTCTTAAATTGCTGGATCATGCTTGAGTTTGTACACCAAATCTCTACAGTTGTTATGACCCAAGTCAGATAAAGATAAGTTAGGGTACATCCGACCAATACTGCAGTCATACACCTGACTGCAGTATTTCTACTGTATGTAGAATAGGTGGGCTGTGGTGTGTGGTTATTTTTTAAGGTGCAGCTGTAATGATGGCTGTAGCTTCTTGAGTGTTTGTCAACAGACACGATTTTCTCTTTCACAATCCAGCTCAACAAGACTCGGAGCATGAATTTTATATTTACTGTTCCTCCGTAATTCTAATTACACCACATAGAGTAATATGTGCATAATTATTTAAAAGTATTTTAAGTACTGAAAAGCAATTTGTATTATTCTGGAAAATCTTATGTTATTACTATAGATCCCAGCAAAAAAAATATTTTCTTAAAATAGTTTAGCAATTACATAACCTTTCAGTTGTTCAGAGCATTTACTTACTAGCATTTATTACATCCCACATGAAAAATACTTGACTAACAGTCTCTAATAGAAATTGATTTGTAATGTCAACCTGTGTTTATTACCATGCAACTGAGAGATCTGAATACTTAAAAGGAATTTTTGAAATGTGGGGAATATTTTGAGTGCACCTGTGGTGATGCATGAAAGAAATGTGCTGTGCCATTAATGGAGTGAAAGCCACAATACTGCGCTCTAACAAAAAGAGCTACAAAACATCTCTTTACCAATTTAGTGAATCAATGTAAAGTTTCAGATAACCTTATTAATTCTCATAGGACTGGTGCTGTGTATATGAAAATACACTGGTGGTGCTCTGCATATGAGAGGATGGTTCTCTTCTAAAAATAGGCTGCCATTTTCCAGTCTCCTTAAATTTTGTCAGGGTGAGTAATTAGTTAAGGTCAACCACCTCTTCTGGCATTCCTTTTAGCTTCATGGTCTTCAGGTAATGTGTATCCTGTGGACCTCTGTGAAGTAAAATTCTTAGTTATTCTTTAGGAGAAGGCTCAAGTAGGACTTGTGCTGTCCATCTACAGCACACTGCTGACTTCCTTCCTTCCTCCCTCCCCTGAACCCCTGCTCTACAGAGGACCTTCCTGCTGTCAAAGACATATGGTACATGATCTGCTTCTGTATAAAGGGAGATACGGGTGTGGTCAATTCTTTGCCACATTTCCTTAGTATTTGATTGAGAAGATGTGTCTCTGTAGAGTCCAGCCCTACTTCAGATCCTTAATGAGTGAAAGTGCAGCTTTGAGGTGGCCTTGATGGAACAAGAAAAGTGCAAACGTAGACCTGCACTGTCTCTTACCGATCCACATGCAGTAGGAATGATTTGCTTACACGTGCCATTAAACTACCTTCATCCTAACAGCATACATGGATCCTGTTCTTGAAGAGAAGGTAAGGGACACAGTCAGGGACTGAAAGTCAGAGAGGTTTCAATGCCAGCTCAGTCTTAGGCTACTTTCTCAGCAATGAGGGAACAGCAGCCAAGCTGTGAGAAGCAGTGTGGAAGCGCATAGTTCCACCAGAAAGGATGTCACACAGAAACCTTCCTCTTGTGACACAGTAAAGACACAGTTGCATTGCATTGGGTTAGTACTTTCACAGGTTTTACCAATGTAATTAAGCTATAGCTTCATATTTTAGTTTAAGCTGTAAAGTCTTATAAAACCAGAAATACCTCCTTAAGCAGCTGCATAAAGGGATATATTGTTTTATTCAGAGAAATGGAGCATAGAAGTGGTTTCTGTGCTAAGACTATCTCCTTTTAAAACTGGTAGATGGCAGTAGAGTATCTGCTTTGACATACGTAGATTTACTGAGGGGACTTTGCTAGATTTTTTGCACAAAAAAAAATTCTTTTTAATATGTTCCATAATCTTGAAAAAATACCAGTTATCTGACTAGCAAATCTTTCCAGCTTTGCATTCCTAGAACAGTAATCAAATTGAGTTCAGAAATGATTGATCTGGGTTTTTTTTTTAATTCACTGACAGAATTTAGCAAGATATTTTTGACTGTATTACTTCCCTCTTTTTCAAGTCTTAATACTGCATAATTTGTATAAAATTTGATTTGATTCTGAAATGAATATAAGACTTAGATGTAAGTCTGTTTTTATTATATATTGTATTTGTGAAGTAACATTTTTTGCAGTACTTGTGAATGACTGAAGGCAAGCCTTTTTCTTCATCTTGTGCATAAGTGAAATATGAAATAGTGAAATAGATTTTGTGTTCCTAGAAATCTGTCTTGTCTAAGTTTCAGAGAAGGAAAAGTTAAACTTTTGACATTTCCTCATTTTTATTTTTTCCGTTAATTTTAATTTTCAGGTAAAACATGATTTTTAGTAGCTCCATAGGCGGTTGCATGGGAACATTCATTGTCTTTATAGCTTTCCATTTTGTTCATTATCTCTCATAATTTCTCTAGATGCACGTGTTTTCTACTCTAATGTGCTAGTTAGTATCATAGCAGCATATGTCTGTAGATGCACACAAAAATATGCAGTAGATTAAAAAGCTGAGATGCACAAGTAATTTAATAACTAGATAAATAAATACAGACATTCTTAGTTTGGCCACCCCACCTTCCTTAATATATTCAATCTGTATTTTTCTGTGCTGATAACTCAGAAAAAAACATGCAGTGCATGAATTTTCCACTAAAAATAGAGAAAATACTTGGTAGCAGTTTCTGTAGGCTGTTCTTCAGTATTAGATGCATTGTTCATAAATAAATACCTCTATTGAAATCTTTGTATACATACTGTTATGATTAGTTAACCTTACTCAAAACAGAAAGATTCTACAAAGAATTGTGATTCTGAATAATCTTTTTGCCCCTCTTTAAACAGACCATTATGGGTGATTGCTTTTATATTTTTATTACCTCTTTTTCTGTCTATCTATCTATATCATATTTTTAATGAAGGTGCTCTTTTCCTCCTTAATGGTAGTCTTTTTTCACTCTTCTCATTATCCAGAATATTCAGATTTGCATTTGGTGTGAACTAGCACAACATATACGAGCTTTTAGTGTATAAAACAAAAAGAATACATTGCGATAAAAAAGGAGAACGTTCAAAGGTTAGGTATTATAAAAGTACTCTTATTTTGAGTGCCCTGTATTTTCCATCTATGATTAAATTTTCAGTTTCCTTAGTGCTGTAAGTACATACCTGGGTTAGAGTGCAAAAGATACGATTCCAGAGACCTGGATATATGCATCTGTGTTGGTCCCCTCTGTTCTCACTGTGTGCTCATAGAAACATCATGTTTAAGGCAAGCTTAATATAGAGTGATTATTGAAGTTGAATATAGGTTGGCCTGATGGTATTGTATGTATAGTACATTGAGAGAGACTGAATTCTTCTCAAACTTTGTAGCTAGGTTTCCAGGAAATTAAATTAATATCCTCATTCTAATTTCCGCAGCACAGTCCCATCTGTCTGAGGTACCTGTATAAGGAACTTAGTTTTCTTATGTACTCAATAAGAGAACCTTTCAAATGCAAGTTACCCCACTTAAGATCTGTCTGTTGATTATTTAGGGAGGTGAAGGTGATAATATTTTTGAGTAAGTTTTAAGTAAGCTTTAAATAAGTGCCTAAGGATAGGTCAGGGTGAATTTGTGCTTGCCTAGTGTGACTGTGTACAGTGCCCTCTTTCAACCCAAGAGTTATTTCATCTTCTTAAACACAGATTCCTAGTCATATTCCCTTTGTCATCTGAACCAAGGTCTCCTTTACTTCTAGGTACTTACCCAGTCTGTGTGTTCATTCCTGTCCTGTTGGTTTGGTTTTCATATGACCCCCCAAAAATGTATTCCTGATAATCCATTTTCTTTTATGTAGTTTTCCTTCCAACTCAAAACTGATTTCTCTTGCCTAGAGGTGAAAACACTTAGGTGGAGCAACTGCAAACATACCGCAATCCCTTGCATACTTCTGTGATATACTTGAAAATTCTAATAGGGTAATATATCCCACTCATGGTTTTATTCAGGTCCTTCCCAATCTTAACACATTCTTTGTCCCAGTCCATGAATTTGACTCTTATTTTTACAGGACATAAACCAAAACAAGGTCCATATTAGATATTGAAGGAAACCTTTTAATAATTATGGCAGTAAAGTAGCGGAAGAGGTCATTTAGAGAAGGTTGTTCAGGCTCTGTACTTGAGATTTTTCAAAACCAGATAAAGCCCTGAGCAACCTGGTCTGATTTTAAAACTCATCATGCTCCAACAGGAGATTAGACTAAAGGCCTCCTTAGGTTCTTTCCAGCGTTAACTTTTCTATGAACCTATTTTAAAAAATAAATTTCTCTTTTCATTTCCATAACATCCAGAAAGAGACTGATTTGAGAGTACAGAGTAAACATTTTCTCAAGCTTTAGCTGATTCAAAGTAGCATAGACTAGTCAATACTGTAAGGAACTTAAATGGGATTTCTGAGAATGAAATATGCCATTCAATATCAAGCTTGTAATCATATTTAAATAGTAACATATGTTACTATTTTACAATCTTTTATTCTTTCCTAAATTCAGACAGATGTTGTGCCATCAAATTTGTAGTCCATTAGAAAAGTTTGGGGTGTTGAAGCAGGTGAGGTTAACCTGAGTATTTTGACATTAATCAAATGTATTTTCATCTGTGTCTTGAATTTGAATGACTATTTTAGTTTAAAATTTTGAAAAAATAGTCAGGCTGAAAGAGCCACTAGTACAAAAAGTTTCAGCCCAACCCATTAATTAAAAAAAAAAAGTGAATTGAAAACTTTGCTGCCATGGAAACTTTAGGAGTAAATTATGCTACTATCATACCTGCTAAATCTGAGAAAATAAATGGGATGAACTGTAAAGAGTTAAAGATTTGCCATGAATGTTTGATGAAGGTCCTTGTATGTTACAGTACTCTAAAACACAGAGAGTTAAAACTTGATTTATTTTGATTCTGTACCATTAATTTAAGTGTTTAACTTTTGATAATGATAACTCAATATTTTTTAACTAATTTGATGAAATACACAAAGCAGAAACACATGTAGGCAAACAGAAGGAAAAAAAAATCCCATTTAAACTATATTGACAAATTTTATAATTAGGAAAAGTCAGCTAATCCCATGCGTAGAGTTAGAAAAATACTTGATCTTGCAGTCACTACTTCTCAAAATCATTTCAGCTGTAAGGAGATACATGTTTATACCTCTGAAGACGCTTTGAAAATGAATACCAGAGTTAATGTTTTCAATCCCCATATTCACAAAGCAATCATATAAACATTTTTCAGCTTTATAGTATGCACTATATGCAAGTTTATATGAAGTACTAGATACTGAATTACCAGTTAAAGTGTATTTGATATAAATGTTTTATTGCTTAGCAAATGATGGCAGGCAACTACCCAAAAACAAATTAAAAGATACAAAACTATAGCTAAAAGAATGATATCTGGAAGGCACAAATGTGTGTTTATTATCTGTATTGCTTGTCAGAACATTGGCATATGTGCAGAGTGAAAAGAGGAAGAATAGCAGGAATGATAAAGATAGTATGATCAAAACATTCATCAGAGAAATTAATTTTTCGCTAAATTAAACAAGAATCTTTTTTGATATACACAATAGCTGGGGCACACAAAGGATTATAAAAGTTTAAAATTAAGTTATGAGAATGAGAGAGTGAAATGTTATTTTATATAACAGAAGCTATAAAGAGCAGTAGCTCATCTTTTCATTTTAGCTACCAGAATACTGCCAGAAACCCTTTTAGGCCTTTGCATACACTGCTGTTTTTAAACCCAGATGAGATTTGGCTAACACAGCTGAGCAATGTCTTTCTACCCCTACTGGATAGTCCATCCTTATGGCCATCTTCTGTGGGAGATCTCACTGTGGTGTCCAGCTTCCTTGTGAGGGGAAGAGGAGGGGCAGGCACTGATCTCTGTGGTGAGCAGTGACAGGACCCAAGGGAGTGGCGTGAAGCTGTGTTAGGGGAAGTTTAGGCTGTATATTAGAAAAAGGTTCTTCACCCAGAGGGTATTTGGGCACTGGAACAGGCTCCCCAGGGAAGTGGTCACTGCACCAGCCTGACAGAGTTCAGAAAACAACCGGACAATGTTCTCAGGCACATGGTGTGACTCTTGGGGATGTTCTGTGCAGAGCCAGAAGTTGGACTTCAGTGATCCCTGTGGATCCCTTCCAACTCGTCATATTCTAGGATTTGAGGTCACTAGCTTCCTTTCTACCCGTGATAATCTTCTGTCATGATTGCTCTTTGACTTGCTTATCATGCTTGTTTCCTCTGCATCAGAAAGCGATG
Organism: Pseudopodoces humilis; assembly: GCF_049639895.1. Taxonomy (NCBI): domain Eukaryota; kingdom Metazoa; phylum Chordata; class Aves; order Passeriformes; family Paridae; genus Pseudopodoces; species Pseudopodoces humilis. Next base: position 74,682,515 of record NC_142201.1, on the reverse strand, counting down.
GTTTGTGCTTTGAGAATTTTTTTCTTGAGGATTTACCAACTCTCTTGGCCCCTCTTTGCCCTCCAAAACATTGCCGTCTGCTTCCTGCTAAAATGATCTAGGCTGAAATCTACCCTCCTGAGTTCTGAGGTTGTGATTCTACTACTGGCCTTATGATCTCTCAGGATTTTAAATCACAGTCTCATGGTCAGTGCTTGATATAGAAGTTGAAATGATGGGTGGGGGTACTATCATCTTGTAGTGCTTGATAGTCCCTGTCAAGGCTGATAAATAAGAAGGAGAGGTTTGCTTCAGTGAAAGAAAATGGAAAACAAAAGAAAGCACTTCATCATTGCACATCTTTCAAGACTAGAAAAAAAGTCAAATCCCAGCAGAAACAACTTGACTTTCTTCCTCAGTCTGTGTTACAATTATATAGTCCAAATATTCTGAATGATTAATACACTTTTACTATGAAGCTTAATTCTTTATTATCAAGCAAAAGAGGAGAGAATTAGTAAGTTGTTCTCTAACAACTTGCAAAAAATACACTGTGAAAAATAAGTAAAATTTAACAAAAATGCCTCAGAAATACCAGGGTGTTTATATACCATTTAAGGGACAGACTGCAGTATCACTGAAGAATTTTAATTTCAGTGGCCTTTGTTCCAAATGTATGTATGTATGTATTTTATCAGTTGATTTGTGAACTTCTTAGGGTTGCTAACAATAAAAGGCAGTTGGACCTAATGAACTAGAAGCTCCTTTTCTTTCTGGAAGGTTTGCCATTATTTTTTTTTTTAATTTCTTGCTGTATTTTTTTAATAGTTATGCATTAAAATACGTTGAGATAGCATGAATATGTAAATAAGAGATCCTGGTCAGATCAGATTGAATTTCCTATAATTGTCTTGAGTTTTGGTCCCTGATTGTTATTGTATGTATTTAATAACATATTTTGGGAGTTTGTTTCCCATAAATTTTTCATTACAGATGAAGCCTAGTTAAGTGAAGAGCTTGAGCCTAGTTAAAGGCAGAGCTCGAGTTTTGTCTCTAAATTTTGTGGAAGAGAGGCTTTTTACCTAATTATGCACCTCATTAGTTTAAAAATTATAATTGAACAAAGACAATTACTCTGATAAGAAAATAGGGGTTTTTTTGTGGTTTAATATGAAAGAAGTTCAAATACAGTTTGTACCTGAATTTGGTTATTGTTTGTGTTTTGATCAGACCATGGCCAGTAATTAAGTATGCAGGAAAGGACAGTTCATAGATAAATTGAAGAGTATTTGCTAGTGTATGGCATTTTTGTACTAAAAGAAGTTTGTTTATCCTTCTTCAAGTGTGCATTTGTATTCTCATCACTCAGGTCATTTCACAGCTTCGGATCCTGAGTAGGTCAGCAACTGCTGGCTGCAAATTTGACAGAGAAATATGGTCTACAGAACTTTCTCCTGTTCTCAACCTATGGAAGAAACTTAATCAGGTAGGAATGTAGCTAATTTGAAAAGACAACTTTTTTTTCTGGTAACTACATTAAAAATGTAGTCTAAGGAATTATCTCGAGTATTGAAACATAAGAAGAAAAAAAAAACTAAATTAAATGCATTTCAGGTGGAAAATACAATGCTAAGTGCATAATTAGGTGTGAAGTCTGTATGATATATAACAGGCTATCACCTTTCTTCTCCATACGGAGGTGAGTCGACACAAAACATGAGACTGACTCCTTCATGTGTTTCCAAGAAAAATGCTAATGTACTTTTGATTTTTTTTAGTCTCTTCATTTATCTAATATTCAAAAGGCAATATTTAATGGTTTCAAACAGAATGAAGTTTTTTTCCTTTATAGTATTGAAATATGGTATTAGCTTTAAACTGAGATTAATGAAAATCCCCTCTGCAGTATCCCATATCACTCCCTTTATGCTCCTTTGTTGGTCTAGCTTGCTTCAGTTTGGTAGTGTTTTTTAAGTTATGTTATAAACCTTGGTTTTCAACCATTGAATTCTTATTCCAGGCACACATTTAGATGTGATGTGTGTGGATGAAGACACTACCCACACTTGGGAAGGATCACTCACACCTCATGATAGGTGCCCACTTGACATTGGGCCATTATTTTGTCTTTTCAGTGATCACGTAATAGATCAGAGATGTTGTGGCCTAAAATTATGTCTTGTGCACAGCAACAGTGTAATGGGAAAAACCTTTCCCTTACTCAAATAACCACATACAAAGAAGTGACATGAGGTACACATTAGAATTTACCACTGCATTTTGAGATATCTCATTAAATTCTCGTCTGTGCTAAGTGTATGATACAGTATGTTTGTGTGTCAGAATAGTCTTCTGGTACTAGATAACTTTATGTTGAAAGCTGTGGCCTCTGAAAATGGACTTTATGTTAACCAGGTGTGTGATCCTGGAAGAAAAAGTATATTTCATTGTGACACCATAATTTTTCTTTGAAAAAGCTCACATGAAACTATTACATATATGTACACATAAACAGTAACAAAAATAAACATTTTGATTCTAGGGTGTGGAAGATGGGTAAATGAGGCCAGTTTTAAACACTAAAACAAATCTGCACTACATTAATACTCATTAACAGCACACGTTGCTAATGTCTAGTTCTTTATAATTGTTTCTCATTAGCACTGCAAATTCAAAGTACATACCCTTTAAAACACGGGTCATAAATTAGCTGTGAGTATGCAGTACCATGAAGCTGAAGACACATAGCTGGTACTGGTGGCTGAGGTTCTTGGTAGTCACCTACGTGGAGGAAGTCAAGCTTTCCTGAGAGCTCTTTGACAAGGAAGGCTGGACCTGGTGAAGGCCTCTTCTTTCACCCCTACCGTTGCCCTCAAATCTGAGATCTCCTTTCGTATGAGTTTTTACCGCTTTACTTCAATTCCTGACCTACAGACTGTGTGACACTTAGGTGGGGTTGTTTTTCAGGCTGTAGAAGATACCTTTATGGTGTCACTTGGCTGTTTTTCTTTGCTGCATAATTGCCTCTTGCCTAAGAGCACAAGCGGCCTTGCCAGTTCTTAATTGTGCCCTTTTTCAGTGGCCATTACATGACCATAGGTTGTTGGTTTAGTTCTCAGGCCTCTCTTTTCAGACTGTGCTCATACTTTCAGGACCTTTGCTATTATCCCATGCTATCCCAAGCATCACATTGTAACAGGAGACACCTGGTACTGAACTCCACTTCACACAGCAAGCTCTGCTAACAAGCTGATAACACATCTAGAAGGCCAGTACTGGACCCTTGCACAGTAAACGTTAAGACCTGGTTAGCATGACCTATTCCTACTAAGAGCAATTTAATTTTTTACAGAATCACTGGGCACAAACATTTTCTGTATTGTTTGCAAGGCTCCTCTGCTGTGAGAGCAGGCTGAGAGATTTGGAGTTGTTTGCTGGGAGAGGAAAAGGCATTGGGGAGACCTTATTGTGACCTTCCAGTAAGAGAGCAGGAGAGGGGTATTTTACAAGTGCATGTAGGGACAGAGCAAAGGGAATGAATTCAAACTGAAAGAACGTAGGTCTAGGTTAGATATTAGGAAATTCTTTCCTGAGAGGGTGGTGAGACTGGCACAGGTTTCCCAGAGAACTCATGGATACTCCATCCTTTAACTACTCAAAACCAGGTTAAATGGGGCTTTGAGCAGCCTGGTCTATGGAAGGTATCCCTGCCTGTCCAGGAGGGTTGGAGCTAGGTTATCTTTAATGTCCCTTCCAATCCAAGCCATTTAAGGATTATGTATTATCTTGACGTTTCTTTGATTTTCTAAAGGTTTTATGCTATTAGCAGATAATGAAATTAATCTTTTGAATATATTCTTTAGAATGGGATGGCTTCTGACTTTTTATAGGGGTGGGGTTTTTTTGTGTGCGGGACATTTTCTTGAGTGTTTCAAAAACTTTAAATAATAATAGTCGTTATCAAAATTAGTTTTTATGGTCTGTTCAACCAGTAATTGTTTCAAGATTTGAAGTGCCGAGGCATCTTTAATATTTCACAGACATTACATACAGTTCTACATTCTCATTCTAGATTGATAGTTCAATGAAGGCATCATCTTTGCAGAATTTTTAAAGACCTGGAAATTGAAATGAAGATAGTTGAATTGCTGCTTAAGTTAACAATCATAAATTATTTTATTTATGCATGAATAGGCAGGGAATATGAAACTAAAACAGTTTCCCAGATATGAAGAAGTAAAATTAAAAAAAAGTATTCCTGAAGTCTGTAAAAAAAAAAATAAAATTATTCCAGAGGCAAAAAGACACTCAGAAGTTTGTTAATAGGTAGACAAAGATTAAGTTGTTTTAAACATTTTTATTCCCTTGTTGAGTATGTAAGTCAAGGATTAATTAAAAAAGGATTATCTTACAAATACCTTGAAAACATTTGTTTTACATCTATGTACTGACAGTTCTGAAATTCAACAAAATTTACCACTTGACATAGGTATGTCCTGTAAAATTTACATCTCAGTGATTGATCATTATCTCTTAGTGCAGAAAAATTTTTGTCTCTGCACTCTTGATGAAGCTCCAGCTAAACCTGATCCACACAGAATCACTAGAAGGAAGTTGTAAGCAAAAGTAGTGAGCAGTTCCCTGCAGCTGGGAGAAGGATGCTCCCATTTTCTGACCTCCTCTCTTGTTCAGGGAGTTTTGCTGCCTTCCAGGGTCTCCGCTGTTGGACACTGTGGAAAGAGTGCTGAGGCTTGTCTGGCACTCAGACTATGACCCCTTGGAGCTTTTCTACATAGACTCCAGTCAAGTGCCAGGGATAGTGTGGAGCATATGAAGCTCCAAGGGGTCAAATTCTTGGATGGAGACTAGATACAGGTCTTGGCAACCTGCTGTAGCTTTGAGTGCCTGACAGACCCCAGAGGTTCCTTCCAAACTCAGCTGTTTTGTGGTTCTGTGAATAGGAGTCATTTTTGTTCAGTTTTTGGAGCCTATCGCATTCTTTGTGGCCAAACAGCAAAAATGGCAGATACACTTTGGAAATTTCAGCTTTTTTCATTTTAGACATTTCAAAATGGGAAACAATTCTTACACATTAATACAGTAGGGAGAACTTACATGTTGTTACTTTTTCAGAAATATTTCTGGTAATTTGCAGGGCTTCATTTTTTCTCTCAGACCATACATACTGCAAAGTCCTGTTAAATGTTGCTACCAATTATTGAGATGTCCTGAAATTGTTGAACTGGGAAGTTTATTATTCCTTATCTATCTATAAGAATAGAATCATGGCAGCTTCCTTTCCTTCATCCACTGATTATTAGTCTAGCCAGACTTCAGACTCTGAAATTTTTAATTGAATTTTACTTTAAATTAAATAGATACTTAAAATGTGCTTCAAATCAGTGTGCATCTGTGTTGAAATTACACAGGCAAACCTCTTTTTATTGAGCTGTTCTGAACTAATACAGAATGTCTTGACATTTTCACCTATATTAGCCTCATTTGAAAACATACATGTTAATTCTTGCCATTGGAAACATCATTGTAATGAATACTGTTCTAAAACTGCTTTTACAGTGTTTTGCAGCATGATTTAATAACAGCTTGACACTTATCAAATTGATTAAACTCTCATGAACCTGCCATTTACTTAGAAAAAAACGCATACTCACATGCGTAGTATTAGCTTGCATGAAAGACTTGTTGATCTGTGAAATAAAGTCTGAATAAATTGTCAAATTTTGCACAAATTTTAAAAACCCTTACTGTGGAAGGGTGGCACATTTAATAAGTGTTTCATCATGTCCAAATGGCTCTCTCTGGTGAGGAAAGAGAAGAATCAGTGATATATTTTTGTTGTAAGGTGGTTTCATTTTCTGCCTTGTTTCAGAAAACCCCTAAATCAGGTCAATGAAAGTTAAAACACCCACCCATAAAAATTTCAGCAGCAACTCCTTCCAAGTTGTTCACTGAATGTAAGATTATAAATTGTGTTCCGTATCTTTTTATGTTTGTAAATTGTAATGTTTTCATAAAGTTGCGTAATACTGCAAAAACATTTTAGAAGTAGTTTTGAAAATTAATGAGTTGTTGCTCTTTTAACTAAATCATTATGGAATCATAGAATCACAGGATATCCTGGATTGGCATGGAACCACAAGGGTCGTTGAAGTCCAACTCCTGGCAGTGTACAGAACAGCCCCAAGAATCACACCATGTGCCTGGTACCTCATTAGCTTTAAAAAAACAACAGGGTCTTTTCCATGAAGGAAAATCAGTGAAACAGAAATATAGAGTCGTTTTTTATTTTATTTTCAACAATGAAAAGCATGTGAAAAACTGTGAGAGGCTTACATCTAAAAAAAATAGGTAGAGAGACTCGAAGGAGAAGGCAAAATAGGTACATCTAAAGGGCAGTGGAGGTTTCTAAAACCCATCACCATCATCACCACCAAAATTGCATTTTGAATCGAATGCAGAACTAGTAAAGCTATAAAGTTCATTTGTTACATTTCTGAGGAAACAGTTTTCAGAACATGCTGGAGTTTGCAAAAGCTTGAGTTTAAGAAGGTAATGGGACAATTTAGGTGAGACTTTATGAAGTTTTATATTATACTAAGATAGCAACACATACAGAACTGAAAGACGGAAAATTATCAAAGTCTCAAAATATGCCTGATTAATATTGGTAGCAAAATACAGTGTTTAATATTAAAGATTAGATTCTACCTTAAGTTTCTTATGATTAGGAAAAGCACTCAGTACTTCAGCAGTTCTTCATCTTAATTCCCAAGCAGGTCATGAGCACACACATATTTTAAAAGCTGATGTGAGTTATATACATAATGGATTTTTGGAGAATGTAACAGGACATTAAATGTATAAGCTTATATTGGTATTCATGTTTAATTTTGCTGTGGAAATGACAGATGGGTTGTTTCAACAAATTCTTAGGGGAAAGCATTAGAAAGAGTGATGAAATGAATCTGAAATTTATAGGCAACTCTTATGTAAAGGATGATATTGAGGAACTTAGAGGACTTCTGTTTCAATTAGCTTTTGTAAATTTGGAGAGTGTCAAAGATTGAGCAAAGCCTCCAAGGTGCAGTGTCTTGGGTTTTTCTTTATTTTGTGCAATTAAACATCCCAATTAGAAATTATCAGCTAGTTAATGCTAGTTTTGTATTAAAATTTACATATACTCAACAAATTAAGGTGTCAGAAAAACTGATGTGAAACTGGTACTGTGATTTTTGAATGCATGCAAATAAAAAATGTGAAGCATAACAATTGTAAATACTGTATGCTTTGGCATTTTGATCAATAACTTTGTTGTATACCTTTTTAGCAATGTTGGAAGACTTTATCCTTCCTTCTTCTGTTTGTCAGTCATAAGCCAAAGTATTGCTCATCCATTTAGCTTCTCTCATATTTTAGCTTGCATACTGAGTGCAGTATGAGCTTGAAATTAAAAATGTAAAAGTTCTGACAAACACATTCCCAGTGCCCGGGAAAGATTATAGAGGTAAATATCCTGTGTGTTCTGGAAAGCAAGATGCCATATGACAACTCAGAAATTTATTTAACCTGAAAAGTAATCAAAACTTGTTATTTTAAGACAACGTATTTCAGAGAAAGTAAAACCTGATTTTATCTTTACTAAATTACTAGAAATTGAAATAGCAAAACATTTTTTCCGATAGGCTACGGTTTACTTTTTTGCATTTATGCCTTATAGAATTTTCCAAAAATTTTTTAATTTTACAGCTGGAATTCATTGCAGCATCTTGCCACATGACAGGTTGGCAGTTTCTTAACATATGCAAAAATATATTTATATAATAAGTTGAATATGAATTAACATTTGCAAAATTGCACTATCTCTTGAAATTATTGAATAAATTTGGATTGTCGGTGGCTTTAGTGGAAGGGAAGTAAGTAGTAAAAATGGCAGTGTGAGAGCAGCGGTACCTCTCAGTCTGAGTTACTCAAAATTTAGGTATAATATTATATTAATTTTGTATTTATTGTATTTAATTCAATTCCATCTTGAACTAGCCTCATGAAGTAAGAACTGGCAGCATAGTTCACAGTACCCCGTAAAATCTTGTTGTGCTGAGTACACCACTGCTTTTTATACTGACACATTAACAAAAATACTAAAAGCAGTGATTCAGCTAAGTAAAGATTTTTCAGCAGTTCAAGTACGTTTGAAGTAACTGGGTAGACACAATTGTCCCAGAAGAGTGGTGCCTTTATTGAACATGTCACAGACAGTACTGAAAGTATCACTATACTTTTAATTCAGTGTCAGAAAAGGGCTGCTATTGCTACTACTTCAAAACTAACAAGGTCATATGAAGTATTACAAGTACTAATGTGTTGTAGGACATCATAGTTTCCTTGAGTTTATTAACTGGATATCACATGTTCTTTCTTAGAATTCTAACCTGATCCATCAGAAAGTGTCTCCTCCTGCAGAACAACAAGGATCTCCAATCTTATCATTCATTACTCTGGAACAATTCAATGCCATTCGCCTTGTGCAGAGTGTCCATCAGTCACTTGCTTCTTTAAGTAAAGTCATCAGAGGTACCGCACTACTGAGTTCTGAAGTACAAAGACTTGCAAGTGCTCTGTTAAACCAAAAGGTAAGTCATTTTGTAATGAATATACATTATAAAAAGCATTGAAAAAACCAAGGAAACTGAACTAATACGCATTTTCATGTTCTAATTTTTTTTATTGATAAAGACTTTAAAATTGAGCTCTTTTAAAGATAGAAACTCTAAAACACAAACATATTTTTCTGGAAAAGTTTTCAGAAGTTTTTGCAGAAGCTTCTGAATGTATTACTCTCCTATCGAGCTTCCTCTTAAAGGCAAATCCAATAAGGTTAGAAGTTGTGTCAATTTCAAATACCAAGTTATGCTAGATAAGTCAAATATATTAGCCTGTAGAATATGTAAATCTGTCCCTTTATAATTTTTACATTTTCTTAAAATTTAAGTTGTAATAACAGTTCTCTTTGCATTTATTCAGTATGGAGTATTGCCATACCTCACCAGCCAAGATGTGCCTATCACCAGCCTCTCATCTCACCCTGTATTCTTGATATACAAGAAAAACAGTCAAAATTTGTACTCATATTTTCTCCATGTTTTTTGGAATCAAACTGGTCATGTTTATAAACTGGTACAATTAGTGACATCAAGTTTACATGCTCTATCATTAATATCTAGATAATTGAGTTAAAACATAGTCAAACATTGATGTGACATGAAACTGGTTTTGTTTCACCTCCAGCAACTGATAAATTCTGTCAATGCTGATCCATAGATATTGAGATCGCTTCTGCGATGAACAATAATTCCTATTATCATCCTGTTTATCTTCATGTGAAGAACGAGTGCTGTTGAAAAGATTGTTATGCATTTATTGATCTATCAAATTCTAATCAAAACAGTAATTAAATTTGTTGTCTTTTTAGATTCACAAGACAGCATTTGTTAGCAAAATTGCTGTACAGTTAGAAAAAATTGCATTTTCTTGTTAGCAATCTCACTGCCTTTTACAACACGCTTTGACTGTGTGGTAGAAACTGGCTCTAAGTCCAGGCCATAGTGAATGGAAATGACACATGTAATAGGCATTCTTTAGTTCTTACACTTTCCTTGTTACTGAGCAAGAGAGCATGGCTTGCTTGTGTGCTTAAGCTGCATGCTTCTATTAGAACTAGCAGGAACTGTAAAGATCATCACAGCTGCAAAAAGTTTCTTAAAAATTCTGTGGATTTTAACCTCTCACAAGCATCAGTTCAGTGCCTCCTGATAGGCTGACTAGTGTTTCTGTCATTTCATCTGCTTACTTACCCACTTTTCTTGTGTAAAAGCTGTATTTGTGTAAAGATGGTGTGTTAGCCCCATACTAGCCACTGTGAAGAAAATTAACTCCATCCCAGCCAAGAAGAGCATAAGTACATCTGAGATACTCTTACATAACATCAATTAGCTAAGCTATTTCTTTAAAGTAATTTAGAGTGATATATTAGCAACATTAGGCAAGTGCCTTCTAAATGATAGATTGATGAGCTGCCTGTAAATGCATATCTAGTAGAAGAGGCTGCAAAAATGCAAGGTTTCAAATAAAGAATTAGTTTCAAAAAATCCTAAGTAGAAAAAAAAAAAAACCCATGCAGTTGCCTGTGCTTTATTAATTGATAGTATATATTCTGGTTTATTTAATTAATTTTTAATTAGTATCCTCAAATCTAGTTACATTCCGGGTAAGCATGGAGTATTTACTTTGAAAGATACCTTTTTTCACAAACTTCTGTGATCAGATTTTGAATGCCTGTTCAGTACATATGCTATTAGAATGGGAACTTCCTGGAAAATGCAGCTGTAAATATTAAACAGTATAAATTATTTAATCTGCTTAGCATTTTCAGTAGTGTGCAATATTCCACAGTTACTGATTTCCATTCATTCTCTTTCTCATAAGTAGGGGAGTCTTGCAGTCACTTTCAGTGTGCTTTAGATTCCTGTGGAGTAGGTAAAATTAGTGTTTCTATCCTCATTTTATAAGGAGGAAGTTTAACAGATGCCCTTTTAAGCCTTTCTTTTTGAAATCTTTTTGAAGATAAATTTATATGGGGAAGTCTTGCAGGACATTTTTTCTCAGGTGTTGCTCTACAAAAGCTGTAAAATGATGAGAAAATAACAATGTGGTGGAATTGTACCAGATTCTCTTCACCACAGAGTCACACAGCTGCATTTTGAAGTCTGAGGAGGCTGCAGCAAAGGAGTGGGAAACTGGTTGCAGCTGAAAGATGACATTGTGACTTTCCAAGAAATAATGCTCTTAGGCCTTTTGGAAATATTTGTGGAACCAACTGATGTTTCCTTATTGAGTAGCAGAGGTTCTTCCAAGTTCTCCACCAACACTGTGTCTGGGCCACACAAAGAATTAGCAGGAATACAACCTTTCTGTTTGTGGAAGTATGTTCTTGATCATTCTATTACCGGTGTCACTTTTTTGGGTTTTTTTTGTTTTTGTTTTTTTTTTAGGTATATTTGACCTCCAGATTATTTATTTTCGTTTCAGTGTCCTGTCACATGGCAAAGCAAGTGGGAAGGTCCAGAAGATCCTTTGCAATATCTCAGAAGTCTTGTAGCTCGAGCACTTGCTATACAGGTAATTTTAAAGAGTCATTCACCTCAGTGTGCTGGTATTGAGTGACACAGTATATTAGGTAAATTCCACTACAGTAGATCTTTACAAACACAGGTCCCAAAGAGTTTTAGATGTGTGAAAAGGTATATAGAAATCTAAAGATCAAGGAATAATGCGATAATATTATTACTTCACAGTGGGTTTGCATCTTAGTCTTTATGGTGAACTGTGGGGAGAAAGACTTTCTACAGTTTACATTTAAGTCAAGACACACTCTTTAATTGGGTAGAGAAATGCCTGTCAAGACATAAGTGAAGCATTTATAAGAAAGATAATGTAGAAATTCATAGATGACTAGTCTTCGAAGAAAGTAATTAAAAGATCTGCATTCTCCAGGTTTACAAGGGGCCATAAGAGAAGGTGCAGAACCTGACAACAGCTCTGTCTATCCACAGTCTGACAGTAAAGAGGTTAATTTTTAGTTAAGGTAAATCTATATATATTTTGATTGACAGAAGTGGTGTATTTAAGATACACAGACAAATAAAAGCAATTTATCTAAATTAATTAGTACATAAGGAAACAGATTCCTTATCTATGTTGGATACATTGAGAGAATACTCTGAGAACCTGCAAGAGAGGAAGACAACTTTAGAAAGGACAGATCTTTGTTACCTCCAGGCGATAAATAGAAAGTTGTTTTGATCTTCATTAACACACCTTGTCCAATGGGATGCCAAGATTTTCGTTAACATTAATGTTGACCATCAGATTCAGAAGAAAGATTTAAGGGCCATGTGTCTTCTAGGCATTACTCTTTTCTAAAGAAACTGTCAAGTAAATGTTTCTGAAGTATTAATAAGATTCTTGCTATGCAAACAATTTCTTTTGGCTAATACTTATTTTTTCTTTAACCTTTCCTTCAAAAAAGGTTTAAAGTACAAAGGAGAAAAAAATACATATAGCAACAAGTGATAATGAAAGTTCAAATGTTACTTGTTCATATAACTTAGTCCCACCTATCTTTTTGCTATTAAAGCCTTTAGTCTTAAAAAAAAGCATAATTTGTGGTAAGTCAGTGTGTTTGTAAGCTTCAAGATTACATTACTGTTTGCAACTTTTACTTTCATTTGGTTGTGACCAAACTGCATGCAATTTTCCTTACTTACATGATTTATTAATGGAAGTCTGAGATTAGAGTTTGAGCTTCTGTGTGGAGTGCACCTCCCATACAAAGTCATAATGCAGAGGTAACAGTGTGAAATCAGTGTTAATAGTAATAGATGAATTTCAACCACACACATCCCAGAAGTTTTTATTTCCATATATTATTCCAGTCAGCTGTTGACTAATGTGCTGCATTATATTTGCTGAATTACCATGATAGTAATCTTCCTTTCTCATTGCTCAAACTACTGACAAAATGGTACATTTGGATTAGTCATTTTTATGAAAATTATTATGAAGGAATCATTTACAGTCTTCAACAGTTATTTATTGTAAGAGAGAGTAAGATTATTAAGGCATAGCTTTACAGCAGATACTTGACTGTGTCCATAAGCAGTAAATTGTTTTAAATTTTTATCAGTGATAACAGCTGCTGGTTGTCTCATTTTATTTCTTTAATGTCAAATATGTAATATAGTTGTGTTTGGAGCAATTCTTAATAATATAGTATCAGTCTGTTTTGTATCTCAGCTTCTAGTCAAGTCACATCTGAAATACAATTTCTATATTTCTATATGGTATATTATTAGAAAAATGTTGATTATTTCTAATTACACATTTTGGTTGAATCATCTTTTTCTTTAAATGTAATTCCAAATCATGATTGTGCCCATTACACCTTCCTGATTAGTCTTGATCATTTTTTAATTAACTTTTCTTTTTTGTGACTTTTCATTATTGATTTTATAAATGTAATTAATCAGTAGTTAATTATAGGTTTAGTATTCAGAAATTCAATAAAGGCTTCAATAAAGATATCTCTTAACTCTGAAAATTATGTTCAGTTTTATATTTCAATAAATGTCATATTTTGGATTAATTTAGTTTTATATGACCAACTTTATAAGCTTTTTTTTTTATAGTTTCTCTTATGTCTCTCTGTTTCATTGACTGTAAGATATTGACTTATACTTTACTATTTGTGACAGGTTTGATTTAGGCATTTTTAAGATGAAATAGGAGACCTTGAAAGATCAAAGTTGTACTGAAGGATTACATTTACTAAGGATGGAGTAAGTCTCTACCTAGGTTATTAGTTAAAGGCTGCCTTGTCAAGAGGTTTGTTGCCAGTGCAGAAAACAATAAAAGCAACTGCAACAAGTATTTAATGGGGATGGGGAAGAACACAAAATATAGGCCAGATGGTAAAATATTTATAGCAAAATTTATAGAAGTGTAAAGATGTTCTGAGAGCATTATGCAACAACAGGCAGAAAAACAACAGGTGTTGCATTTTTAAGTCTGAATTCACTCAGTAAAAAAAAAACCCAAAACCAAAACTGCCTATTGAAAGTGTGAAGAAATTTGTATATGCAAAATGCAGTAGAGGCATGTACTGATGTGTACTATGTTATGGTGACAGACCTGCTGTAAATAGGTGATTTCTTCCCAGGTGAAAATTTTGATATTTGGATGGTAGCTTTTGCTTTAAATTGAAACAAAAGTGTTATGCATTGAACATTCTTCTAAGATGGAATTCTGAATACTTTCAATTAGCATTGCTGACGCTGAACTTTATAATACTGTGTTTCAGCTTGTCTGTCTACAGTGATATATTTGCTACCAACATTAAGCTGTGAAATGTATGAATCATCAGTGATCATTGTATAAAATTTAATGCTTGGTTCTTATACTGTCAGTTTCCTCATGATGGCACCCTAAATGTTTTCTGTGGTTTCCCTTTCCTGGGGTTCATGATGATAGCTCAGCAATAAGGCACACCAGCATGTAAAGGTGTTAAGTGCATCCCAGTGTCTAGGTAAGTGTCTTCTCATGGCTATGGATACCAGCAGGAGAGAGAGGAGACTCAGAACTGCAGCTGTTAAGAGACAAAACAGCAGCCCAGGCAAATGTCAGCTGAATAGCAACCTTAAAAGTTGTTTCAGGTCAACAAATTGGAAATTGATTTTTGTTTCCACAAGAACTAAATAGAGAGCTTAATTTCACCTTTTCAAAAAGGAACCCCAAACCCTTCTCATTCCAAAAAGACCTTGAATTTAATTCTTTTTGACTCAACTGGTTTTATGTCATTTTCAAAAGCAGTTTTTCCTTTGGATGACTGTTAGAGAGCTGCTAAAATTCTTGCAGTGTACATTCTGACCTCAGAATCATAAGCATCAGTTTCAGAGTTCTAATCAAGGAAATGTTTATGAATACTGAAAGTTTTTAGTTGCATAATTTATGAAAGGTTTCATTGAAATTGTGCATTTATCTATAAAGTACTTCCAATATGTAAAGAGGTTAAATTTCATATTTTTTCAAGGGACTTTTATTTATCTTCTGAGATGCTATTTTCTTGTCCTTTTCCATCCTGAGTAAAATCAAAGGTAGTAATATTTAACTTCAGTACCAGTTTGATGACTTAGTATAATTTTTTTTACTATTTTAATGATCTTTTACTATTTAAGGAAGAATAACTTTGTTCCTATTTTGGAACCCTATTCCTCTGTTTCAACAATTAGGTCCCCAGAAAGGGGGATTGGACGCCCAAGGTATATGAGGTTTAAACTCTTGGAAATTGCCTGCTGAATATACTATAAAACCATCTGGGAATAGGAAACCCAGGATTTCTCCTTCATACCCCAGGCATCTAGGCAGAGATCTTAAATTTTCATTCACTGATAATAGGCAGAAAGGCTGCTCTTAGAAAACCAAGGGAATCAAGTCCTCTCAATTTTCACCGGGTTAGAGAAACTCACATAATAAATCTTGTACAAATGCAGAATGGTCATACTCAGTCCTGCTCTTCATCCACTTGGGCACTCCATAATAAGGTCTATCCCAGTCCAAGTAATCACATTTCGTTTCCAGAGTGTTTTCTAGTACATAGCAGAGTTTGCAGCAGGAACAACAGCCTAATGGTTTGTCTTTTACAGTTGTAGGAGAGGCTGATTCAGATGGGTTAGTTTGGCTGGTTCCCCACCTTGTCATTATTCCTTTCAGGGCTTTTTATTTGAACAGCTGTCACCTAGTACCTGTACAGTGGAGAATACTCCAAATTTGGTATTGAAATATTGAAGCATAAAAATTCATAGAAGCAGTGTGTTTTAAATCCACCCATTCCATTATTTTAGTTCAAATTTCCACATTATTCTGAAGAATTAGCATTTTTCTGCTGCTTTTCTTGGCTTCTCTTTAGCTGTCATGAATATCAAAACAAAAATAGAACCGCAGCCTAACATCATCTGCTAAGGAACTGATCCTCAATTGGCTCCCTCATCATGGTGCAGCATGATTTCACTTTGTTCCAAATTTATCAACCAGGATATGTCTTGTAAGACCTTATATCTAATTGACAACTCCTTGGTAAAAATTGGAAATTTGCAAGTACTACTAAGAAAATATGTTTTGTTTGTCTCTAATAGGCAAATTTGAAGCTCTCAGCAGCTGTTTTATCATGTCCCTTTTAATCACTGTCTAAGTTAGATTGCACTGATGAAGTAATGGCTGATAAAGAGCAGTAGTGCTTTGTAAAGAACAAGGGACCAAACAGAATGTGAGGTGAAAGTTTTGGACGTGGACAGGTAACAGGAGTTGTCCATTGAAACAAGATCTAGTATCCAAGGAAATTAAAGCAGAAGCTGAAGCATTTTTTATGCTCTTACAGAAAGCTGTGTTCATGCATTGATACAGTTTCCCCTCCAGGCCCTTCACCATATTTGCAGCCCTTCTTGGGACATTCTCTAATAACATAGTATCTTTCATCTATTGTGATGCCCAAAACTTAACGTGGTTTTTTTTTTGTAGTGAAATGCTTATTTTCCTCCAGAATACAGTGGGTTTTAACACTAAATCTGCAAACTGTGTTAATTCAAAGGTCAGTAATTTCGGTTACCAGTGAACAAGACTTATGTCAAGTTTTGGAAAGAACATTTAGCCTTTTGCACAAAAAACTGGAAAAACAGTTCTTAAAAAGCAGCATTGGAAAAGGGAAAATAAAGCTACACCTGCATTTCTTTTGGTTTCATTGTGAGCTGTTGAAGCTTATTCCCAGTGAGTGTTAGCTGCTCTGTTAAACTGAGGCATCCACAAGTTATGGGCTTCTTAATAAACATCAGGCTTTACTGTTGAGAAAAGTAATCTGTTTCAACAGAATTCAATGGCTGTTCATTAAACTCTTGAAATTCTGAGCATGTTTTGTGATAATGGCTGTTCTACTGAAATTATGAAACACTATCTTGTAACCAGAAGTTTGAGCAGCACCTCTTATCATACCACTAACTAATTATTCAGCTCTTTGATTATAAAATATTTATTGAAGGAGATAATTACTTATAAAAATATTTTTGTGAGTGTTGAATAAAAGAAGACAAACCCAGGTCATTATCTCTACAGACATGTATTTCTGAGAAAGTACCATATTTTAAAGAAAATTATCTTTTTTTCCTAACCTATGTTCAAATTAAAAAAAAAATAGATTTAGTATTCTGTATTTCTTCTGTGGATGCAAAATAGTATTTATTTATTTAGTAAATTAGTCCCAAATCCTAAGTCCTTAGTAAATCAAAAAAAGCTTATATAAGATGTAAAGCTGTAGTTGATATCCTTTATTTAAACTGATAAATTAGTCATCATTCATTGATTTTTCTCTTTAAGCTACTTTTCACAGTACAAGAAGAAATCTGAAAAGATGCAATGATAAAATATTAATCAATTTTATGCATTTAATCTGTCAAAATAAAAAGTGTAGATTGTTCTGTTTCTAATAACTTGTTTTTCACTGTATCTCCTTTATCATGGATGGAGCTGTCTGCAAAAGAGAAAGCAGAGTAAAATGGATAGTCTTGTCTCACAAAAGCTCAAGCAAAAAAGGTTAATTTTAGTACAACTGGTAGAAAATTATGTTATTATCATTCATATATGAAAATGAGTCCTTATGTTATTCTGTCAAAGACTGGTAATTTTAAATTCTGTCCATTAATAAATGAGAAGGCTGCAGCACACACTAATGCACCAATTTGTAGGTTCATCCCATCAATCTGCTTTGCTTTTTTTAGACAGCTTAGAATGGGAGAGGTTTGGGTTGGAAGGGACCTTAAAGACCATCTCATTCTAACCCCCTGGCACAGGCAGGGACACCTTCCTCTAGACCAGGTTGCTCAGAACCACATCCAGCCTGGCCTTGAACACTTCCAGGAATGGGGCATCCATAGCTTCTCTGGGTAACCTGTTCCAATACCTCATCCATCGTCACAGGAAAAAATTTCTTCCCTAATATCCCTAATATCTAATCTAAATCTACCCTCTTTCAGTTTGATGCCATTCCCCCTTGTCCTGTCACTACTTGCCCTTGTAAATAGTCTCTCTCCATCTTTATTGTAGGGCTCCCATCATGTACTAGAAGGTTGCAGTTAGGTCTCCCTGAAGTCTTTTCTACACTGAACAACCTCAACTCACTCAGGCTGTCTTCATAGCAGAAGTGCTCCATCTCTCTGATCCTCCTGGTGTCCCTCCTCTGGACTGGCTCCCACATGTGCTCCCTGTGCTGGGACCCCAGAGCTGCAGGTGGGGTCTGAGCAGAGCAGAGCAGAGGGGCAGAATCCCCTCCCTGGCCCTGCTGCCCACGCTGCTCTGGATGCAGCCCAGGACACCTTTGGCTTTCTGGGCTGGGAGTACACACTGACAGCTCATGTTGAGCTTCTCATCAACCAACATCCCCCAAGTCCTCCTCAGCATGGCTGCTTTCCATCTACTCATCCCCAGCCTATGTTGATACCAGGATACCCAGGTGCAGCACCTTCTAGTGGGTCTTGATAAACCTCAAGAGGTTCCAAGGGACCCACTTCTCAAGCCTGCCTGGGTCCTTCTGGGTGGCATCCTGTCCTTCAGGTGTGTCAACAGCACCACTCAGCTTGGTGTTCTCTGGAAACTTGATGAGGGTGCACTTGATCTCTTAATCTGTGTCATTAATGAAGATAATAAGTAACACTGTTCCCACTATGGACCCCTGGGGGGACACCACTTGTCACTGATGTCCACTGGGACTCTAAGTCATAGGCTACCACCCTCTGGATGTGACCATCCAACCGATTTCTTATCCATCTCATAACTGACCCATCACATCCATCTCTCTCTGGCTTAAAGAGAAGGATGTTGTGAGGGACCATGTCAAAGTTTTTACAGAAATCCAGATAGATGTCCCATAAATTCAGATTTATAGCCCTTCCCTTGTCCAGTGCTGTAGTCACTCCATCATAAAAAGCCACGAGGTTGGCTAGGCAGGACTTGCTCTTGGTTACAGTGACTTGCTGTTCTGATCACTATACTGACAGAAGTATTCTGTCTACTAAAAGTAAGCAGTCAATTGAAAATCCTTTATTGTTTTATTTGTAATTCTGATTTCATAGTTAGAAGTTAATACATAGAAATAAATAATGTAGAATAGTAAGACAGCTTTGTAAATAAAAGGTAGTGTGTTTGTGGCTCATTTTTAACCTCTAGATGGTTTGCTGGGTTGGTGTAACAGTGTGCAAAATACATTATCTCCTGTTTTGAGGTTTTAATTGGTCAAAATCAAAGGTAACATGCTGTAACTTTTTCTCAAATATCATTTTCAGATATTTATTAAAACAATAAGCCCATTTTAAATTATATCTCCGTTCCACAAGCGAGCATCATCCCTAATTAGCAATCTTTTTTGGCATTTCTTTGGGGAAGGCAGAAATGTAGCCGCATCTTGACCTTTCTCTCTTTGAAGGAGATGCCATATTACTGAATTTGAAATTATAACAGTTTCATATTGTATCCCATTGCAAATATATAAAAAATATTTAATATTTCAGAGCATTTTAAGTTACAAGGCTGTCATCTCAAGTTTAGTTTGTGAAGGAAAAGTCTTAAGAATAATTCTTGACTAAACCTTTTATCTTTTGAGTGTGCAGTAGTTTTGCTCTTGAGAATTCACAGTCAAAGCAATCAGACCAGGATACAAGTGCACTCAGCAATTCTGTAAACAGACATGACTGCATTTTAAAACTGATCAATTGAAAGGAATTCAGATTTGGGGTTTTGTTCATTTTGTTGTTTGATTTTTCTCTTAGTAGAGTTCTTATTGGTGTGGTTTTTGTCTCTAAATGTTCAGCAAGGTACATAATTGAAGGAAAAAGAAACCAAACCTTGAGTCAAAGTAGAAGAGTTGTTAAGATCCCTATTTAAAGTGTGTAGTGGTGCTTAAAGTCAGGAAGGATGAATTCCCTCCTGCTCTATAGTGTTTCCCAGTGTGTTCAGCTGAGTGCTATAAATAGAAACTAAATTAGAATGTGTGCCCCACATGGAGGAGAATGTACAAAAACATATTGATATATTTGTATTGGTAATTCCACATCGTCACTCTGAACTAAGAGAGTTATGATCCAATGAGAAATTTGTTCTCTATATCTGAACTTGAATTTCAAAATTCCTGTCAGGTTTGTACTGTTGCAGTGTTGTATGTGCTTTTCCTTATACAGACAGTGTGTTTTCTTACAGGTTCTCTATCATTAACATTTTTAGTATTATTTCTAATATTTCATTATCCCATGTGGTAAATTAAGTAATTGAAATTACCTATATATCAGGCAAAAGGCAGTAAATAATTTAGGACTAAACCAAATATTGCTCATTCTTCAGATATGTAGATTACAAAGCTGTGAAAAAGATTTATTCTGTCGTGTGTATTCATGTATTTTATCACACTGAGAAACTAAAAAGTAATGATTTGAATATATCAACAGAAGAATCCATCAGATAAGAAACACATTAAGATATTACTAGAATAATAAAACTGAAACCAGCGTGTGTATCCAATGATACCATAGAAAAGCAAAGTTCCTAATGACCTTAGTAATGGTCAGAGGGAGTTATTGTTTCTTCTACAATTTTGAGGGCACATCTGAAACACTTGTCCAGTTTGCAGCTTCTAAACTGAAAAACATTACCCATATTGCCCAGAGAGTGTTGTGGAAATATATGATTTGTGGAGGTATCTTTGGAGATACACAGAACTGGAGTAAAAAATGCCCTTAACAACCTAAATTGGTGTTGACCTTGGAGTTACTCAGAATTGCAATTGGATTGGATGCCAAAACGTTAAATTTTATGAATAAGTTATTTCTCTAATGGAAGTAATTAAAAAATGAAAGCTAATATAGCTAAAAAAAAAGAAAACAAAAATGAATTTTAAAATATGACCAAAAAAAGTGTGCCTTTTAACTAAATGGGCAATATTTTTTCATTAAATTGCTCCCTCATGTATGTTTTTCCGGGCTGCTTCCTGAGAACAGGTATGAAAGAAGCTTTATGCCATTCTAATGCTCTTCAGCATTCTCTTAGTTCTCAAGTGTGACAGGACATCTGAAAAAGACCTACAGCCTTTATGATGAGCTGTTCTTTTGGGATTGGCCACAACAAAAGAAATTTGCTTTTGGGTTTAATAATAGGTTTTGTGAGCTTCAGAGAGCTGATACGCTGCACTTGAGGTACCTTTATGCTAACTGCCTCAGCTTTACAACGTAGGAGCAAACAGCAATCCATACCAGCTTACTGCATCAATGAGAAAAAACTCAAAATGTAATTATACTCTGCGTCTACAGGAAGTTGTTATCTTTTGAACAGTAATCCCGTGTTGGAATGTTGTATTTAATGCAGTGTAAGCAGCTTTAGCATGAGCCAGCGTGGTGTGCCAGGATGTCACGTCACAGACTAGCCATGACATCATTTACTTCCTTTCTTTAAATGTAGTTGCATCAGCCACTCTTTCCATTCTGTGATCTCTTTTCCTCATGTAAAAAAACCAGATTTCATCCTTTGCCTTTTAATTGTGGTATCTTTTAGTTATTTTGGGATATGGACCCCACAGAGTTAAACAATTTCTAATTAGGTTGCTTTAGGCTGTTCGATTAACATTCTTACTTATCTGAGAGTTAGGTTAATCATTACTGATATAGTAGAGTTCTGTGACACAGGCACGGGTGAGAGATTTTCTCTGTATTTTGACAGCCTAAAGAGAGGATGTTAACAAAAAATAAATGACTAGTAAACAAGAAGGAAGAAAAAATGGAGAGAGACCGGTGACTGCTGTTCAAGGGGTCATTGTTTCAGTAGAGGAACAAGGACTAATGGAAAACCTATATCTCATGGGGTGTTACCAGGGAAAACGGGCCATAGCAAAGGAAGCAGTTCTTTGTTGGCTCTCTTCATTGTAACACAGCCTTCAAGCTGGTACTGTAAAACAAATTACTGCAGTGCATCCTGTCATTACCAGTGGCTAATATATTGAGTACTCTGTACCCCTGTTTAGTCACACATGCACCATCACAATATAGATTTCAGTGTCCCTGCTCCAGAGCTCTGCAAAGGATTTATGTCTGATGCAACCCTGACTTTGTCCAAGTATTACTGTAGGCAGTCTAGTCTGTTATCTACAAATGAATATTGTATGCCACTGTCTTCCATCCCCTGCAACTTATTTTTGGAGATGGGGAGTTGGTTCCACCATAGTTCCAGTTCTTAAACTTCCTTACCCCAGTTGTGCTCTGCCGTGTAACCGCAAGTGCAATCTAGTGCCTGGTGACTGATCTGCTGGAGAAAGAAGAGACTAGAAGGCATGAAGCATAAGAGTATTGTCTCACTGGATTCTGTGTTTAGTGATCATACAGGAAATATCTGAAAGTAGGTATTTTTGGCATATGTCAATCATGAACTTGTCAGAATGTTGTTACGGTTCTTATGCATCATTCTGGTATCCATATTAAATGTAGGAAACAGAAATTCAGGGGAAGTTAAGTTCCTGTTTTGATAAAAAATGAACAAGTACAGTAACCAGAATGAGATCACATTTGCTAATATTTCTGTCAGCTGTACCTTACTGTGTGTCTGCTTCTAGCACATGGTTAGCCAACATGCTGATGCTAAGGGAACTAGAACATTCACGCTGTAACATGTAACACTGTGCTGTTGTGTATTGCTGACTTCCTCAATAAATAGGGGGGCTGAGGTGTAGCAAACTGAAATAAAGCTTTGAAAGCATCCTGTTTAAAGTAGTAGCCAGTGATTTTGGTCTGCATGAAGGGGAGGGAAAAATTTAAACCAAACATAAACTCCAAATGAAATTACTCTGTTATTTATCATTTGTAAGTATGGGCTAACACCTTATCATACACCTGAAATACTGCAGCATTCATATGTTCATTTAATAAAGGATAACTACCTCAAGAATCATGGCTCAAGGATTTCACACACAAAGAATTACCACAAGGGTGCAAGTTGCTGTATATCAGTTTTTTCTCAGAACCTTAGGCATTATCCCCTCTGGGCTCAATGCCTGGAAAAATCCCTCTATTTCATTTCTTTGAGCTGTAACACTGTCACTCCTGCTTGTGTTTACCACTGAATGCCTGCACTTAGGAGCACACCTGTAGAACAGCTGCTGCACTATGAGGAAAATGGGACTGTAACATAACTGCTTGTTTGACCTTTGCTCAGTCTAAACTCCAGTTAACTGAGTACTTACTCCCCTAGCAGTGCTACTCACTATCATTCGCTCTCAGACTTAGACAAAGTTCTGCATGTTTTTCCCTAGTAATGTGGAAAACTTCTAAAACCAATAGAAAAACAGAATTAGGCTGTATGGTTCCTGGCTATGCATATTCATGTAACACTGAATACAATTTTCCATCTAGGCACAAAAATCAAATCACTTCTGTGGTGATTTATATGATTTTCTTTTTCAGCATAAGTTCTCTTTGGGGACCACAGCAATAGAAAAATGCATTAGAAGAATCTACATTTGGAATGAATTAAAACTGGTAAAGGAAGAGTACTTGCTTTGTTTTAGAGCAGTTCTGTGATCCTAAAGCTGTACAAATAATAATGAAAATCTAGCAGCCTCCTTATTCCTTCCTCTGTTCAATAAGGTGCTCAGTTTGCTTTAGGAATATAGATGATAAGGAAGACTTCTCTCTGAAAGTGGAATAGATGTTTCTTGGATGTTAAAATGTATGGAAAAATATTATTTTAACCACCTGAGACCCTGCTTATAGGCTTGTTTCTGTAATGGAAAAAAAAAAAAAGGAAATAAAAGAAAATGTTTTTATTATAGCACACAGAACACCGTGTTATTGGAAGTTTTGAAATATCCTGCCAGAAATGGCTTTTCAAGCATTTTGGGTATCACTGATAAGTTTTGATATTATATTTATAATCATAACTTTCTAAATTAATCTATCACAGACAATTAAATTTTTAGTGTAACTGTAAAAGGAAAGATTCAGAAAATATTGAAATAATGAAATTTTGAAATAAGCAGTTGCAAAGAAGAGTGGATGATAGATTTTTTTAAAAAACTTTGTAGTAAAAATATTTTCAGGGTTAGGATATTTGGACATGTAGATCATTTTGTTGGTAGAGTTGGTGATGGAAGAAAGCCCTTCAGACTGAAATGCTGCATGGCCATCCAAGATGAGTAAGAAGTGAAACAACTTTTCATCACTTTGAGAAATGCAGTCAGTATATGTTTCTGTCAGAGTTGGGGTGGGAGGAGGGATGTTATCTGTTGCAGGATTTCTCCCTTTCAAGAAACATCACTTTAGTCTTTCTGCAGCTCAGCTTAAACTTCCTTCCCATCAACACCTGATCTCTTGCAGCCCTGTGGCAGTGGCACTACCAGTGACAAATGATCTGTTAATAGTGGTGTTGTCTTTTGAGACTGAAGCATTTCCCTAATAGGCTGTCATATGGTCTTATAGGACTAAAATAAGCATAAGGATATTATTTACAATTGGCTTGTAAAATACATTTGATTGCATCTAAAATTATTTATTTAAATGGATGTAAATGAGCTACATATTCAGCTTTATATAGAGCAGTACAAGCCATTACAATTTTGTTTTTGTGATCTAATGAAAGTTTTTGTTACTGTGTACAACGTAGTGCTACTTAATTATATGAGTTCAGAATTAATATCACCCATACTGGTCTTTTAATTGGGTAGAATATAAACATCTGTGTTCCTGACAGTGTTTCTCTTTAGCAGTTACATTAAAAGTTTATTTGATGACAGCAATAGAATGATTATATTAAATATAAGTTGAAATTATGTCTACTTTTATTACACAAGACAATTTACAAAACCTCTCCTAACCAGCATACAGAGTTACTGATATATGATAAAAAAAAATTGTTATATAAAGTCATTGAAAGAATCATGCAGACAAGAGTCATTAACTGTGTACATTTACCTAATGAAAATGGAAAGGAAAAATCTCTGAACTGATTCATAAACATTTGGGTCGAGGGCTCATAATCAGGGATGTGGCAGATAAAAAAAAAAAACAATAAAACTGATTAAAGGCTTGAACATCGTGGAAACATTATGGAGATGTGTGTGACACACTGCCAAAATAAAATAAAACTTACTGAGTGATATCTACTTGCATTTTTGATGATTTTGTCACTTCAAATGGTTCTGTGGAATTATTAATCTGTCAGCAGTTCAAACAATACAATAAAATACTTTTTAAACATGATATGGGGGGTTGGCAGGTACATTGTGTGATGACAGCATAACTTCCAAGATTTTTTATTCAGTGACTACAGCAATTTTATAATTTCCTGGAAGCTGGTATTTTGAAAGGTGTGGGTATTCACCGTTTAGTGATAGCATGTGGAATCATATTCTCTGATTAGTTTCTATCTTAGCATTAGAATCACAGATTGGTTTGATTTGGAAGGTACCTTAAATATCATCTGGTTCCAAACCCCTGCCATGGGCAGAGGCACCTTCCACTTTTCCAGGTTGCTCAGAGCCACATCCAGCCTGGCCTTGAGGACT
Organism: Pseudopodoces humilis; assembly: GCF_049639895.1. NCBI lineage: Eukaryota > Metazoa > Chordata > Aves > Passeriformes > Paridae > Pseudopodoces > Pseudopodoces humilis. The sequence goes on along the minus strand of NC_142201.1, from coordinate 74,657,326 downwards.
TAATCTATCTGTGAAGAGCTTACTTGTAGGGTGGATTATACAATGACTCCAGGTTCATACTGCAGTGCCACAGCAAGGACTGTGACTATATCATACAAATAAATTGTACCAAAGAGATACACAGTGAAAGTTTAAGAAGAGGATTTTGAGAGTAGACTGTTGCATAACCAGTTAGGTACCTAAATAACTTGTCTGAAAAGAGCAAATTCTTTGAGATTGTTAATGTCTTGAGGATCAAACTAAGATTGTATTTCTCAGGATGCGTCGTTTATAAAGATTGTGAGGTGCCATGTGTGTCTCTTTTCTCATGTTGGTACATAAGGTGTTGCATTGGTGGGAAATTCCAAGCTTGCTGCTCCTAACAGGCTTCACAGCTGCCTGTAAGAAAGAGTGGAAGATGGTTGAGGTTTGTGCTCTGTAAGGATAATTGAGGACAGTTACTCACCCCCACCTTTGTTAGACTCATTCATTACCAAGTATATCAGGGACCAGTTTTTATCTTATAAATTCTGTGAATTCACATCTCAGACTAATACACTAAAAATGGCAGTGTCAACCTAGTAGTAGGAAATATTTAAAAAACCTGTTGGCAAGTATTTATAAAAACTGTTACTGCAGATTGAAAATCAAATGTTTTTTCAATATAATATGCCATTTATATGAAAAAATTATCTTAAAGTGTACCTAAAAAGAATGCAGTTATTTTCCTGAACTTATTAAAGCAAAGAGAGAAATGGCAGCTATTTTGATGAAAAACATAAACTCCCTGGTAAGTAAAGGTGAAATAGGGTTTCAACAATTATAAAATTGTTGAAATTATAATTTTCACTCTACAGGGACAACTTTTCACAGTACAAAGTAAGCTGCAATGAACAAAGAGCGATGCATGAATTTATTTAGAATGGATGAGTCATGTTACACATGTTACATAAACTGCTGGTTTTCCTTATATTTTAAGAGGATATTAATTTCCTTTTTAACAGTTTGAATTAATTGAAATTAATATTAAGCTTTGAGGTTACAGTATGTTTACACAAACATTTTTCATTAATCATAATAATTGACATACATTAAATCAAAATATTGAAAAATCAAGTAATAATTTCAATAATTTCAGGATTTATATTTCTTTTTAATTCTTTTTTTATATTCTCTCTTTTAGAATTGGGTAGAAAAAGCAGAGAAACAGAAACTGTTGTCAGACACCCTTGACCTTTCCGAGCTGTTTCATCCAGACACATTTCTCAATGCCTTACGCCAGGAGACTGCAAGGTGAGGGGAAATAATGTGCTTATTTGTGCTAATGTGCCATTGTTCTGTGTGGTGATGGTTATTTCATTTTCAATACGCAGATCCAAAAAGTTATGTAAATTGCTGTCATCAGTCATCTTATTTTTATTTCTTACCTTGAAGTAAAATAGCTCTTACCTGTTTAAATGCTGATTGTTTGTTTTTTCAGTTAGAGATGTATTTTTCTTCAAAGTAAGACAGCATGATGTAGTACACATTGAAAATACATTGGGTTTGGTTTTGTGTTTGGTATCCTGTTGTTACACATCTGTAAGATGTACTGTATGTGTGTTTCCATTGCAGACTAATGAGGTGTTCAGTGGACAGTCTTAAATTTACAGCTTCGTGGAAAGGGCGAATACAGGAAGGCAAACTCCAAGTTAAGGTATTTTACTAGAATGTTTTACTAGGATTTTATGAGGATGTTTTATCAGTATAGTCCAAGTCATCTATCCATAAACTTCCCGGAAAACTGAGCTATAAATAATTGGTGCACTTAAGATAAAAAGGCTGGTTAATGGTGTACAGCTACTAAAATGGCAGTGCAAAACTCCACAGAAATTTGAAAAGGAAAGCAGTTATCTTTTTTCTCCTCCCTGGTCACTGGTCTCATTTTAAAATTAAGTTCATTGCTCCAACCAATATGATCTTCTACCACCTTTTAGATGAAAATTGAAGCTGCAATTTCATGAGTTAAAATCTCACTTTTGTCCAGATCACAGTCTATATCATGTGTGGGCAAAAAGTTTAATGTATATAATCTATTACTTTACAAGAATGTGTAATGTTCTAAGAGGGATTGAAAATCAAAAGAGAATTTTGTTTAAGAGGAAATTCTCTGCCCTGGGAATAGTACAAGCAGTTAGGTGAGTGGTTATTTTTAGCAAAACATAAGAATCCTGTGAAGTTTCTTCATTTGATTTGAATATTATCTTTTCCTCTGTAAGAGAAATATTCATTGATTCTCTACTAGTAAGAAATCACTAGCATTTTCACTGGTCCTTTTAATCCTTGGTGAACAGAAAGGATTTGGAACCCTTTGCAATGCTGAATATTTAGATTTCCCTACCATGAGTCCTTCCTCATGTTCATGGAGACATGAGGAGAAACTTACCCATTAGTAAAGCTATATACATACCACAGAGCCTATAACTAGGGTATAAAAGTGTCATTGATTCAGGAAAATCATTCTCTGAAATGTGTCTTGTTTGGTAAGGATCCTCTGGAGTGTACGTTAAGATTGGTTCACCTGAGAAGTATGAATTTTAATACTGGTAAAGTAAATGTTTTACATGAAGTTTCAAGAACTCAGGCTAACCTTGTTGAATGGGAGGCTATTCTGAGTTGGAACTCAAAGCAAAAAAAAGAATTCAATCTATTCAGCAGAATAGGTAAGTCCTTAAACACATACTGTGGTGAGATAGCTGGGACCTCGTTTTATCCCACCTAAATCAGAAATTGTAGTTTAGCAGACTCCCCTACAGGAACCAGACCATGGTATAGGCTATTCTGAGGTTTATCAGTCTCAATTGATGCTAATGGTCTTATTTCACTTGATGTAATTAACTCCACTGAGAGACTTTATTCTGTATTCACAGAGTTGGGGGACTTAGTTTGAGTGTGGGAGAGTTGCACTCAAATCTCTGAATCAACAAATATTTAAAAGCTTAATAGAATGTCTCTGTTGAAAGATTGGCACAAGTAGGAATGCAGGTCAATTTAAACCTGATAGTCACACATACTTCATATAACTTCCTTAGTAAACTGTCAGGCATGATGTCATGATGAAAATGTCTTGAAGACATTTTCTTCAAGATTTTTTCTTACTTTTATTTTTAAAAGGTTTTGATGGCTTAGATTTTTTTTCTGTGATAAGGAAAAGAAGAAGGAGTTCTCTTTATGATCTGTACAATGAAAATGCTTTCTCGGTCTTGCCGTGATTTTAAAAAATGGCATCAAGCTTCAGAAATTGTTGATAGTTGTTCTTTCTATGCTTAAAAATACAAATAATTTACCATGATCATCTGTAAGTTAGAAGCATGCAGTGCTACAGTTGTCAGTGAAACTACAAAGTAGGCAGAGGAATATTCAATCAGGCCAAGAACACACCTTAGTCTTACATGAATTATCAAATCAGATGTTAAATTATCAGTGTTAATTCAGGTGATGGTTTAGATGTATTATGTGGAGTGGATCTCCTCTAGTAGGATGTGATGAATATTTGATTTAGAATCAATCTGTATAAAATTACACCTTCTTCAATATCACTTAGAATCAATCTGTATGAAATTATACCTTCTTTAATATCACTCTGGATTGCTTTAACAAAAGGTACTGAAAATGTACGGCTATTGCACTATAATCACATATTGATATGCAAATACATCTCTTCTGTTTGCTTTGTGCACTGATTGTGCTGTTGTACAAAAGCAGGTAGTCATTCCTTTTGGCATTCCATCTTCTGTATTTTAGAAAAGAGTGAAAGAAAGGAAGAAACATGGCAAGAGACTTTTTGGGAAGTAATATGACCTTGGGTAGAACTTAATATACATAGTGAAAAATAAAAAAATATTGGAAGTCTCAAATACACAATATGAGTAACAATATTAAAACTATACTCTAACCAACTGACAGATATATTATTATAAGGCATCCTGAGCGGTCTTTTTTTACAGTATACCTTCATCCTGAAATATCAATAAATTAATGGTGGAGGCCTGTAGAGGTAATGAAGTGAAAATATGACTTCCTGAAGTCTGCTGCAGTTTGCATCGTGTCATGGAAAATTATGGCATTAATTAGTAAGGGAAAATCTGTTGCAGAGAATTTGAAATTTGGAAACAGACATGCTTTGGACCATGGTATCAGCACACTTTCTACAAAGGTATTTTAAAGAAACGTAGTCTGGAATGTGTAAAAAGAACTTTTTTGAACCTAAACTAGTACCAATAGCTGTAAACCACCAAATTCTTTATAAGAATTAAAAATTATGGTCAACTTCTGCCATTACTCTCTGCTAAGTTTCAAAGGTACTATGATTATATTACAGATGCTGTGAAATTCATGTCTTTTATAGTACTTGTAATTTCTCTTTACTGTTCGTTATGGAAATGAAAACATGGCTATGGCCATACTCAGCCAAATGGTATTGGAAAGTACATTGTTCTAGTATTGTTGGTTTTTTTTCTTAATGTCTTTTAATACTGAATGAAAGTAAAAATTTGGTCTTAATCTTCAAAGGAGTTTATACCATTGGTTGAAGTTTTCCAGGTGATCAAATGGTATTATTTTACATGACTGTAATGTCAAAGGGACTGCCAATATCAAAAGAAGAAATGTGCAGTAAAAAATTTCTTCAATAGGTGACTCACTTCTATAGATATTTCTTTCAGAGATGTTCAGGATGGCAAGACCTTTGAACACTCTAGCAACAAATCATAAAACCTCTTCATCAGACAAATCTTTATGCAATTACTTTGCCAAACTTATTTATTAAACTATGGTCCCTAAAAATGTTCCCTGCAGAAAGCAAGAAGGACAGAAAGAATAACAGAGGAGATGAATCTTTCTGAAATTTGTGTGAAAGTTAGACAAAGAATGTCCTCTGAACCTTCCATTTGGGGTTGTTTTGGTTCAGGTAATCCACAGTTTTGGTGGATTCACTGTAAGTCCTAGTTTGTATGAAGCACAGGTTGCTTCAAAGAACGTTGTCACTTCTCTGATCACTGTCTGTCCAAGGAGAAACACAGCTTTGCTCTATGTCTTTTTTAAATGCCATGTGTTATAACAATTTTTTTTCATGTTAGAATATGCACATCTGCATCTTGCGCATTGTAAGGATGCTCAGCTCAGCGGTAAAAGAGAAATATGAGTTTAAAGAAGCAAATTCTTGAGGAGTGTATGCCTGTCTACAATCAAAAGAATAATTAGATATTAAAAATGCAAAATGTAATCTTAGCTAGTTTACAGTTAATATAATATTAATGAAAAACCCATAACACTGGGGAGGAAAGCATTGCTTTTCAAGCATGACAGTAACCCCCATTGTGTTACTATTTAATTCCATCTTTTCATGTCAAATAAATAATTTTAGGATACTAAAGTTACCTAAGGAAATTTTATCTATTATATATTCCATGATACTGGTCTTCATTGTAACACCATACTTTAGTCCCTTTTTGCCATCTGATGTTTCAAAATTTCTTGCAAGGGAAAATATATTAGAAAATGGCTTTTTTCTCCATTTTGCTTATGTGATCACTCATCCAGTTTCCAGAAACATTGTATTTCTTATTTCCAGCACTGCTTTATGAACCTTGTATTTGGTGAAAGCCAACCTCAGTATGATAAATTTAATTCAGGGCTTTAGTATGATAGTATAACAGACAGATGATTTTGAGATTATAACTTCTGTTAGAGATCTGCTGCAGCTGCACAGTTAGCCTTTTGAAAAGCTGCTTGAAAGTTATTATTGAATTAAGTTTTATTACTGTTCAAACTAAAGTTCTCACTTCACCAGGGCCAAAATTACATTCTTATTCTTCTTCTTCTTCTTATTATTATTATTATACTATTTGTACTGAGGAAAATAAAATGAATCAGCAAATATTTGAATTTTTTTTTAAGGAATCCAGAATAGATGTCTCTAACTTATGGAAGACTCCAGAGAAGAAAAAATAGAACATGTAATTCAGAGTCTGAAATTACTTAATTAAAAGAAAACACTTGAAACATGTTGCAAATTAAGCATTGCATAGTTACTTAAAGAAATATCTGTGATTCTTATTTAAGTTTTTGCCAAACAACAGTATTTCTAAGAAATCTTAGAGTTTGTTAAATAAAATTTTCTCTCCTATTATTTCAATATATTTTGTTTGCTTCTGCTGAAGCTGTGTAGTTGCACATTCCATTCTTTGAAAGCTATGCTCAGATTTCCAAGCAGGAAGTCATGCTTCTTACAGTGATTGTTCTTCTCTTTTTCTAGACATTGTAATGATTGTGAACTTGGCTGTTGCTATCATAATTCCATTAATCTAATGCCAGGCAACTGCAGTTTCATAATTGATGACATTTACAGGTATTTTTCTCCGACATTTCAAAGAATGTGAATCTAAATCAGAGGAAGTTCACAATGAAGTGTGGACCAGATCTTGCTTTTAAATCATGTTTCCTATTCTCACAAAGAACATAACAGTAATTAATTTCCTGTTATTTAAAAATTTGGTCACAGTAAAAAGATTCATCATTTATTAAAGCACAGTGTAATCATTATTGACATTTTAAGTCTGTTATTTATGTTTGAATATTTTATATATCTATGGCAGATCAGTGGTTTACAACTGGAAGGTTGTCGTTTCGATGGAAATCGACTTTCAGAAAATCTGCATGATTCTCCCAGTGTGTCATCTGTTCTCCCTTGTTACATGGCCTGGATTCCACAGGTACTAAATTATTAAAAGCCCTAAACTTTCAAGACCCATAATTTGATTTTTTCCTGTGTAGGAGCTTTTCAGTATGATGTTGCTGACCTGTTTTCCTTTAATTTCAAAATAAAATCCCAGTCTTTACTGGGAAAAACAATTGCTTTATTTAAAACAGAAACATATTGTAATTTTGTTAATATTCATTAGCTTATGTTACTTAGATAAAGGCAAGGGCTTTATTTCATTCATACCTTTTTCTTCTTTGTCTTTTAAAAACATTAGCATATTTTCAAACCTGTATTTAGTAAATGTATACATGTGTTTGGGAGTTCATTCCTAGAATATATTTTCTTTGTGCTTTAAATATTAAAGTAAAATGCAGCAGCAATAAAAATAAATAGAGAATATGATGTGAACTGTAAGCAAAGGAAGCCTTTCTCCTACTTAAACTAATTTAAAAAAATGCCAGTGCTTGCAGATTTTAAGATGAAAGCAAAGTAATCCAAACAGTAAAATCTGTTACTGCTTCTGCCCTCCAATTGTCATAGCAATCACTGATAAATAACGCAAAAAGTCACATAGAATGTATTCAAGGATGTGCCTTTTAACTACAAAGTTGCTTATTATGGAATTCATCCTACCTACATTTAGGAAGCCCATCCCATCAGAAGATAGCTGGGATAAATCTGTCCAGGTGTGACTCTAAAGACAGCCTAGACCTTTGTATATTGTGATAGATAGTGTGCAAGGAGCTCCATTGCTAACACACTGCTGTATCCCAACTTTTTTTTCTCTCATTGTTATTTCCAGCAGGGGAAATATAGCATTATATTATACTACAGCATTAGAAGTATAAAGGTCGACAGATTTAGACCTTGAACACAGAAGTAAATGCTAGCCACCATCTGCACCATTGCTCCCAGCTTGGTTAGGAAAGAAAATACTGAAAATTTTTAAAAAAGGACAAAAACATAAAACATCACAAAACCTCTTACAATGTTGACCAGTGAGAGATTTTTCAGTTTTTCAGTATTTACAAGGTTTGTTTTTTTTTCAGATAAATAAACAGATTTCTAATATGCTTGAGGTACATGGGATAAATATAGAATTGCCAGACATTCTAATATATTAGCTCAGTGGTGGATGGTGGAGGATGGTAATATGTGTGTTTTCCATGGTAACAGCAAATGGAAACACATTTTAAATGAGAATTGTAAGTAGTCCTCTCATTGTTTTGAAAGATATTCATCTTGTGTTTGAAATAGATTTTTTTCATATTTTTCTGAATAAGATTATTTTTTTAAACTCCAAAGGTAGGATCCAAAAGTTTTATGTGAAATCAGCAGAGAGGTTTATCTATAAAATTAAAAAATGAGATACTTCAATAATCAATTAATTAATTTTTTTCAAATGTACTTATATTTGAAATGAATAGCAACTGACATCTTTGTGTTGGAAAAAAATATAATTCTTATGAAACACAGGCCATAACTTGTCAACTGCCCAGATTTTAAATACAAAGTGTCTCTAAGGAGAATTTTTTTTAATTGATCTACCCTTGAGTTGTTTTACAATCACTGTAAAAATTGACTATAATCAAATACTGTGCTCAGAAACCAAAGCAGAATTGGGTATCATCCATTTCCCTTAATTTCATTACTTCTTCTTAGGAGAAGAGTGCATGAAATTGAACATACTGTCTTAGAATCCTTAGGTTTTGAAATAGTTTCCTTTTCTCTATAAATGCATCTTTTGAAATCTAGCAAAAGTATATGTATAATGTAATGCTTTGAAGTAATTTTCAACCAAATTTAAATTAGCCTACAGGATTTCTCTGAGGGAACCCCCTCAAAATCCTGGTAAAATTTTGAGCTACAAACATTATGCTTATTCTCATTAAACCATGAAGGTCCTTTCCAGTTTTAATCCTCTGATAGATCCCATGCTGTGAAGGGTGTCACTAAAGGGGATGGAGCTGTCTGTGAGGCAGTCTGACAAAGAGAACTTTTGGACTGTACTTAAGCCAAGGACATAAGGATTTGTGACTCAAAAAGACTATCACAGAAAGGCTTCAACCCTCCAATAACATGATTCCATAAAACATCAGTGGGATTGAGAAAAGCACAAGAACAGGTATTTTGTCCCCAGAAAGTGTAAAAACAGGTCTTTGAAGGCAAACTGACCAGCTTCTGGCTCCCAGCTTTGGCAGAATTTAAATTCTCTGATTAACATTTTACTCAGTCTGGCCAGCTTTTTGTCTTCTTCAGTAGTGTTAACTGAGGGATAAATGGCGTCAGTACAATCCTTCTGAGAATGGCTGAGTTCCTGATTGTTAAGTTACTCTATACAAATGTTACCACACATAGATCTTCTGCAAGGATTGAAACACTGTTGTCCAAAAGATGGGGGAAGTTGATTTTCAAAAGGAACAGCAAAATTATTCAGTAGTGCCTTTACATTTCACATGCCAGGCAAAGTGCTTAAAACAGTTATTGTTTGCATGTTTCCTTTTTCCTGTTTTTAGTTATTTTCTAATATTGGAGCATCACTAAGTCACATTTGATGTGATTTGAGTTAAAATGACACTCATTTTAAATTCTTTTCTGACAAGTGTGCTGCTTTGTTATTTGGTTCTTGAAAATCTGACATTTTCCTGTTGACAGGAAGGGACATTTTGAGTGTGACAGAAAACATGCTTAATATATACCAGTTGAATCAAGCCCTGAACTATTTGCAGTAACTAAATGCATCATGGGTTGAAATCAAGTGCTGTAGGAAGTCTAGATGGAGTCTTTGAGCTCAGTTCTGTGTTCACACATATGGACAGTGCCCATGCAAAGCCCTAGGAGGAAACTGTGTCCAAGGCAGTTTGTAGTACAGGTAGCAGAGAGGAGCAGTTTAATAAAGCAGCCTGGAATGTGTGGGGTAAGATTTTTTGGATTGTAGTTCCTGCAGCATGATGCTTGCAGGTATCTCAGATCACACCAGGGGCTGTGCCACAGGAGGAGGACAGGGTTTGCTGCAGGGATGGAGGGTCTGCCAGAGCACAGCCCCCACAGCGCTCCAGCCCGCCAGGATAGATGCTCCCTGCACTACAGCTCAGGGGCTCCTGAGCAGCTTCCTGCACAAAACTGATCAGCACTGCCCTTAGCCTGCTGTGCAGACACTTCTGCCGTGTAATTTTTGGGAGAGTTTTAGCTGAAGGAAGATTTTTATATGTAGTTCATAGGATCACCCCTGTTATTTACTTCCTGGTGTTTGAGTTATGGAGTGAGCAATTTTGGTGAAGCCTCTGCTTCATTGGTAATCCTTCTCTTTGATGTCCTGGATGAAGACTTTCTTGTCCAAGGCTGCAGTGTCCAAACTGTATCTCAACTTTAGGTACCATACCAGTGGAGATTATTGCTTTCTCATGTTTTGTTGTCTTTAACCAAGTGCTTGTTTGTTGACAGGATGCGTATGGTCCATATTCTCCAGAAGAATGCATATCTTTACCAGTCTACACTAGCGTGGAGAGAGACCGGGTGGTGACAAATATTGATGTACCTTGTGGAGGAAACCATGACCAGTGGATTCAATGTGGTGCTGCTTTATTTTTAAAAAATCAGTAATATGAAACTGCATTAATTTGTGAAGTTAAGAGACATTTAAACATCTAATTTCTTACTTACTAAAAGATAACTTTAGATTCATTGCTTTTATATTTTTAAAGAAATAGTTTATTAATTCCTGTTTATTTTTTTAAGATGTATTCAGATAGTTCTACTTGATAGAACCTCAGTGGATCTTTGTGGGATACTGTAAAAATTAATGTGGCACTATTCAGCAAACTGGTAATTTGGATTGTTTCTCTAGATTGTAATGTGCTGTATTTCTTTCTTGAAGTTGTTGAAATCTCTTCTGGTTTGCTCAGAAATACTGAATAAAAATTAAACGTCAACATTTTTTCTTTGATTGTTTTTTTTCATTATCCTTTTGGAACTGTTATTCATATGCCTCTGTTATTTAATAAAATAAAATTTGAAAACTTACGTTTTGTAACTGAAATTTAAGAATCAAGATAAATGTTTCAGTCTTTTTAATGATGTTTTACTTTTAATTACATTTCTTCGTATAGGTAGTAAATAATAGGATTTTTGATGAACTTCATGTGGACAAATTCCACAAATTCATGTGGAGTTACAAAGTTAGATTACTATCATGGGTATTATCCAGAAGTTACTGAAAAAAAAATAAATTTAAACTGTACTAAGTTCCAGTAAAAACATTCACATAAAGGCCTGCAATAGCCAAACAATTCTTTAGACAAAAAAAAGAAACAAACATAAAAGAGATTTCCATCCAGTTGTTAAATGAAAAACAGAGAGACAGAATAGTGCTTTTGGTCTGTGACATGAGAAACACCTGGGATCTTGTTCTTAGTGCAGGATGCCCAAATTTGGTTTCATGGTTCCATGATGTATCATGTTGGGATGCTGTCATAGCATTGGAGTACAGTTAGACAAAATCCTAAAATCCAGGAGGAAGCAGCATTACTGATGTCTCAACATAACAATTGGAAGTGTCTAATTTTTAACTGGAATTACACACCTCATGAAGATCTTTTTAAAAGCCAAAGGCAAAGCCCTTTCTTGGTTTGCTTGGAAAACAAAATAGATGCTTTGGCTCTGATATATCTGATAGATTTTAAACTCATTTTGAAGTAGCATTTAAATTAAGACTGTATTTCACTTTCCTGATATTTTTTCATTGATGGTTTGATGGAGAGAGAAGGAAAGCAGAGCAAAGATTGGCCCCATCTCCAGGTCAACTTCCTGAAGAAAGTATTTTTCTCTCTTCTTCTTCATTGTTCATGCCTTAAAATTGATCTTTTGTATCTATGTGGAAAGTTTTCCATTTTAGTTGTTCTTCTAATTAAAAGCTGTCCTAAAATAATTTGATAGAATTGAACATGCATTTTTAAAATGGAATCCTGTCTAAAGGCAGAATAGACTTACTTAATACTTCTCAGATAATTGCATCATCTTAATTTATATATTTCACTCTGATTCACTGAAGAGTAAAAGGGTAGCAAATTTGGAAAAAAATTGTCTCTGAAGAAGATTTTGGGGAAAAAATCACATAATCTCCATCAGAAAAATCACTTGTGTAAATCTGTGTACAAGCTCTGTGAGGATTTAGAAGATGACTTGTCCAGAGAAAATATTCTGCCATACTAGACTTTCTTGGAGATGAAAAGTCTTGCAGAGGGCATATTTTTAATTCCCATAGGCACATGTAAAGAACATGCTGCAACTTGCCCTTTTGGATCAACATTTTCATAAACTAAACTGAATTTCAGCACTCACACATCTCAAACTCAGGGATGAGTATACTGGCTTTTATGAATTCCAGCTTCTTTTTTGTGGCCAGGTAGAGAAATACAGATACTCAGCTGTTCAGATAATTACCTGCTATGACAAGGATGTCTGGAAAATAATACATCTTACTTTAATCTACCTTGCACAGAAAGTAAAGTCCAGAGATGTAGTAGGTGGCTTTGATGACCCATCTTGCTTGTAATGGGAAATAAAAGTCTACTGCAGTGAGTGGTAGAAATCCTGAAATTAATAAATAGTAGAATATTCTGGGGATTTCCATGTTTTGTTTTTTAAATTTATTTTATCTCCTCATTGCAATCTTCAAAATGCCTTCCATATTGCCAAGAGAAATATGATTTCTCTTGATAATATGGATTTAAAGTCTCTCCTTTCAAGTCTCCTCTTGCTATATATTTAGGCTTACTGATTCTAGTAATACACAGATATTGATGCTATCGCAAGGAACAGATATAAAAGCGAGTCCTCCAGACCTTCCACACCATATTTCCATTTCAGGGTCAGGAACTGATTCAATTTCTTACTGATTACTTGTCTGTATCCTAACCCCTCAGAAATGGCCTATCTCTGGAGGTTTGTTACCTCTTCTATCATGCACTACTGCCACAGATTTAGAACTATGGAATATTTCTCAGCTCACAACATCAGGAGTTTTGTTTCCAGACATGCATTGATGCATTTCTGTCAGAGGCTTCTCTTAAGGCAGCTTGATTAAATCTCATTTTATTTGGTTTTCCTCTCAGTTTAGAGTCCCTTCAGATTACTAGAACTGTCTGTTTGCTTCTGCTCTTTTTAAGACTTTTCCTGAGTGATATGAAAAAAAACCCTAACCTTCTTAATTTTAGCTGTAACTGGAGCGTTGAGTTATATTTTTATTTGGACAGAGGTCTTGTGGGAACCCATTGAGACTGATTTTTGTTACAGATGTAAAAGACTCTCTCTTCTGAGGTGTCTTTGATGTTTTTATTTTTTTTCAGCACAGGACAAAAAACTGATTTAAATGTCAATCTAATTTTTGAGCTTGAAATCTAGTAGATTTTTAATCATGTAATATTACCATCACAAAAAACCCCAACCTTGGTAGCTGACTATTACGCTCACAGTGTATTAAGCAGTATGTTTGATATTTATTTTGTTTAAGTGATTCAGTGGTTTTTCCTTCTCATAACTGGAGTTACAACCCTAATATTTTAGATGGGTCCCAGATGACCTAAAGAGGAAAAAGAAATTACTTATCATGTGTTCCTTGATATGTATTGTCTGTTTGCATTGTATAATGTGCTTTCTTTCTACCCAATGTTGTAATCTAAATGAAAAATACTATAGGTAACTGCTACTCTAGATCATAGGAATTATATTTTTGGCAGTAAAAACAGAACTGTAGAGTTTTTATTACCACCAAAGTGCAGCTGTATCACATGCATAGGCCATTGGGAAGTATGAATCAGGAAACATAAGAAATAAAAACATCAGAAATGCCTTAATGGTCTGACTAGGGTTTGTTCTGCTATTCAGTTTCAAGGGTATAGGGACTTGTAAGACTAAAGAGAGATATATAAAGAGATCTTAGAAAACACACATTACTTCTCTGTAAACACTCTCTTTTGAAGACTTGAGAAAGGCAATTCTTCAGTAAGTGCAAATTGTTATCAACAGAAATCAAAGTGACAAATTGCGAAGTGAAAAAACCTTAAAAGAATAACAAAAGCCTTGAAAATAATGAAGATTATGCAGTAATATCTGAATGTCTTTAAAACACTTTTTTTTTTCTTTACAAATACATTTATTTTAAATTTGAAAAGGAACAGCTTCTTACTTTTACACCTTATAGAAATCAAGTTTCTGTGAGATATTGGTGCTGTCATCTATTGGAAGACGTGCTGTTTGGTGCATTTAGCAAATTTACTGCAAGTCTACTGACACAGAGCGTGCTGTGTGCCCAAACAGAAGAATACATGTTTGTTGAAGAGTCAGACTCACTTTTTGCTGTTTGGGGTAAACAACCTTTCAGAAAAAAGACCTATGATGTTGATAGAATACCTCACATGTTTTAGTGCTAAGTCAAATTGACTTAGGATTTTTTCCCAGAAAATTTTCAGAATTTCACTGAAATCCAAATGCTGCAGTGGAAGGCAAGTTATGCAAGTTATGCTGAGTATAAATAGAACTGGTGATGCAAATTGTCTTTCCCCTGTTTCTTTATTTCAGCTTTCAGAGACCAATACTCAGAACAGCAGTAATTTGTCTCCTATCACTGTTAGAGCTGGAGAGGGAATAACCTGAACTCCATGCTCAAAAGCATCAAATATTAATTATACGAGTTCTTTAACTGATAGACTGTCTTTCAACAACAAAAATGGGTTTGCATAAATTACACTTAATATTGGTTACCATAATAAAAATGTGCAGCCTTTACCAGGACTAGAAATTTCAATATGAAGCTTTACATAGGCATTTTTAATTCCCTTTAAGCTTTACATTTTTGATCCTTTGAAAATGAAAGTTGAGAATGAGCAACTAGATGCAGGAGAGTCTGAAGACTGATTGAGAAAGACTGGTTGAGAAAACAAGCTTGAGATAGCAAGCTCAGTCTCTGTGAGTTCCTATGCTGTGTTCTCCTCTGAAGGTGTGCAGTTTCACCAGTGCATTGGAGTTCTTCACAGATCAGAAGCTTCTCTGGAAGCCCACCTGAGAGGCTCCTTCACCTTCAGTTCATGGCTTCCAGTGGGTGAGGCTGTGTAACCCAGCCCCATCTCCTGGATCTGCTTTTCATTTTGGGTACTGAAGCTCCTTGAGTTCACCGAATCAATGTGTTTTAAGAACTGCCAGTCGTTAAGATCCAGATTTCCTCCTAGTTCTCATGATCTTTATCTAAAATGCCTAAAAAACAACAGAAGAGGGGTTTTTTTTTCACTTTCTGCATGTTTGGTGCAAACAGACTTTTCATTTGCCTGTTTTAGAAAATCAAGGGGCAAAATTGGTGTTACTTCTTTGAACAGCTTCACAGCAATTACTGTTAATATGGGCTACAGTGTGCCTCAGGAATAGTTCTTAGGATATGATCTTTATGGAAATTGAGGTGGTTATTTCCTTTTATTTTAAAGTTGAATTAATTTGGCTTAACTCTAGCTCATAAATAATCACGATAGAACATCCAGAGATCTTTGCACAGGTTAATTCCAGAATGGGTGACAGGCTAGTCAATGCAAGAATTTGGGTATTCACCCTGTGTTAGAATATGCTGCAATTCTACTTTTTCCTCATGAAAGCCATCTGCATTGCAGTGCCTTGTCCAACACATAAATTAACTGAGAGCAGATGTCATTCGAGGACAGTGAAAATACCCTGTCTGATGCTCATTCCTGGTGGGTGATCCTGTAAAGGAAGTTGCTGAAAGTGCAGTAAGCAGATGTCCTAGGTGGATGTCAGATCTGTGTACTCTAACTGGGAGCAGTTTCTACAGGAATGTCAGAATTGCTACTGCCTTTGCATCTCAGGAGAGAGAAAGCTGCCCCAGCTCTCTTTAGAAGAGGTCTTAGATATGTTCTTCATCATTTTCCCCCAGTGTTAGATCCACTTAATTTTTCAGAGCAGCAAATACGGATTCTTATTAACAGATCAGCCTTGGAAAAAGTAATTAGTAATCATGCTTATGAAATGTTTCAGATAGGCAATTTCATTGTCAGAGCTGTCTGATTCGTCTCAGCCCCCGGAAAGGTGAGTTCTCCTCATGCAATCCCACATGGTACTACTGCCATGCCCAAGAGGATTTTCATACACTTTACCTACTGAGATCGGGAAGAAATGACAATTCAGAGTCTTCAGAGCGCTTTTGGGCTGGGCACGGTCATATCAGCATTTCCCACTAGGTGGTACTGTGGACTAGACCCTGCTGAGAGCCTGGCACAGGGGACTGAGGTGCGTTTGGAAGGTAAAGACAATTTATGGTCTGTACACATTGCATCAACAGTCCGTTCCAAAGGAAATTTCTTAAAGCAGTGCTGAATAAGCAGCTACATCTTAAAAAAATGCTTCTAGTTAGTTGTGATGTAGTTCTTTTTAGAAATAAGTGATTCCACAAGCGAATTTCTCCTTCCTTCGAGTCGCCTGGTCTGTGCAAGTGGAAAAGGTTCTTACTGACCACTCTGGCCTGCTTGCAGCTGTTTCTGTACATCTTCAGTGTCTGCACAGGAGGAAGGAGCAGTGAGGAGAAGGGTGCCCTTGCAGCATGGAAGGCCACCAGCCTCCTGCTCTGCACCAGGCAGAGTGCGCCCAGCAGGCTGAGGAAGGTGATCCTTCCCTGCACAGTAGTGGCAACACACGTCTGGCATTCTGGGCCCACTGCTGGGCTCCACAGACACACTGGAGCGAGTCCAAACAAGATACTGGAAATCTTGGGACAGTTCACAAAGATGGTCAAGGGGCTGGAGCACAGGACTTATGGGAAAAGGCTTAAGAACTGGCCTTCTTCAGCCTGGATAAGAGGCAACTTTTATGGGGATGGTCTTATTGGCAGCTTGCCATTGCCTATGTGGAGGTTAACAATTTTCATGGCAGGAGGACAGGGGACAAGATGTTATAACTGCATACAGGGAAAAATATTCTCCCCCTGAGGACAGTCAGGCACAGGTTTCCCAGAGAGGTTGTCCAGTCACCATGCTTGAAAGTGAAAAAATTGGATTGGATAAGACTCTGAGCAATCCATTCTGATCTCAGAGCTGGTCCTGCTGTTGGGAACCTCCTGCTGTCCCCTCCAACCTGAAATATACTATGTCTCTGTCTGGTGGATTAGTTGCATGTTCATCATTTCAAGCACAGTATATAAATTACAGTAAGAAAATAATGTCATTCTGCTCTTTCTACTTTCTGCTCTATATAGAAATGACCTGCAAGTCCTTCAGTTTTACTGCTGCCTCATAAGCTATCAGCAAGTTCAGGGGTTAGTCAATGGAAAATGAAGCAGTTCACAGAATAAATGGAAGAATGAAATGCTAAACTGTAATAGAACAAGCCAAAAACAATTTAGAGGAACCTCACTTAAGGCATAAAACCAAAAATAAATGTTCTGAACACTTCAAAAGCAAGATGCCTGCCAAGGGGTGTATTGGGTTATTAGATGAAGTGCAAAAAGAGTAGTATTCAGGGAAGGTAAGACCACAACAGAAACCTAAATTCTTTCCATCAAAATTCATTTCAGAGAACCTGAGTGTGGTTCCCATACTGACATCTCAGTCTGTGTTTTTTAAAATAGGGATGAGCCTTAGGAGTCATCTTAAACTGGACTGTCAAAATAAAAAGTTTTAGGGGAAACTAGAAAATAGCTGTAAGAAATAATTTATTAGGTCCTCATCCAAGAGTCCTTAAGAAACTCAAGGATCTTCAGCTCAGTGTTGCCTCACTGGTCAATATAAGTGTCTAACCTATCATTTAAGTGGGCTGTGGTTCTAGGGGAAGGAAAAGTTCTCTTTTTTTTTTAACAGTCTTCCATAAAAACTTCTATGTAAAACCTACAAAATTAGAAAAAAAATTAAATTGATACTCAACTATCTTAAAAACAAAGAAGGTCAGCATGGATTTTTTTGTATGTCATGTTTTAAATAAATTATTTTTTAGCCTTTAAAAAAGCTTGAATTTATTGTTAGAGTCAGAAAAATAATTTGATACAATATAAAGGGATTTCATAATGTGGAAAAAGTTGGGGGAAAGGAACTAAGCTGTACAGCAAGAAAAAATGAGAGAGACAAATGGAGGGACAGAGTGAGTACTGTCATGCCACTTTACAACAGCTGAGGACCTTAATTTCCTACTAGATCTTTATCAAGGCAAGAATCCCAGAATCCCAGAATATTTGCTGTGGCTCTTCAGTACAATGGCATACTCTTTAAGGAGAGGTCTGCGTTGATTTTATTGCTTTTACTACATTCAGACAAGCTGTGCCCAAGGGTAGGTTATCTCAAGCTGTGTAACCTTTATGCTTCTCTCTTAGATGCTGTATGACTGATCATCCTGAAAGGTAGCTCGCTCCTTCCTTCCTTCCTTCCTTCCTTCCTTCCTTCCTTCCTTCCTTCCTTCCTTCCTTCCTTCCTTCCTTCCTTCCTTCCTTCCTTCCTTCCTTCCTTCCTTCCGCCACTTCCGCCACTTCCGCCACTTCCGCCACTTCCGCCACTTCCTTCCGCCACTTCCTTCCTTCCGCCACTTCCTTCCGCCACTTCCTTCCTTCCGCCACTTCCTTCCTTCCTTCCTGCCTTCCTTCCTGCCTTCCTTCCTGCCTTCCTGCCTGCCTTCCTTCCTGCCTTCCTTCCTGCCTTCCTGCCTGCCTTCCTGCCTGCCTTCCTGCCTTCCTTCCTTCCTGCCTTCCTTCCTTCCTTCCTGCCTTCCTGCCTTCCTTCCTTCCTTCCTGCCTTCCTTCCTGCCTTCCTTCCTTCTTTCCTTCCTGCCTTCCTGCCTTCCTTCCTTCCTGCCTTCCTTCCTGCCTTCCTGCCTGCCTTCCTTCCTTCCTCCCTTCCTCCCTCCCTCCCTCCCTCCCTCCTTTTACATCCTTCCTCTAACTCATCTGATACATGATTGGCCATTAAGGTAGATAAAATGAGGAAAAATTTCACTCAAATAGGTGTTAGGAGAGAATGAACACATTTTATCACATCTTGGCAGTTATGATCCAGTTCATGTCAAAGAATAGACTGTATCATACCTGCTTCTTGGGATTGCCTGGAGCAGGAGCAGCAGAATCACAGGAATTAATACAAATGAAAGTGTCCTGACTGCACTTCCTGATCAGCTCCTGAAGGAATAAGAAACAGACCCGAAGGTTTCAAGCTGATCACTTCCTAGCACAAAGCTGCTTCTTGGAGTGAGCTGATGAGATGTGAAATTTGTGTTGCCACAAGCAAGTAAAAATTACCCTGTCCTGTGTCTGTGATGCCAATGTAACTAATCTCCGTAAATCTCATTTTTAAACAGCTTAAGCAAGATGGTTGAAATATGTTTTATTTTACTATTATTTAATTAATTGTTTTTCATTGGATGGAAATGGAAAGGTCCAGACTGGTGAAACTGGAAACCAGCCTAAATTAAGGTAGCAGAAAGCTGATGCAGATTTTAGAAAAGCAAGTGAAACATGGCAATTTCCTAAACAATAGAAAGTTGAACAGAACAAAATTAAATAAAGCAAAAGCTAAAAATTAAGGGGTAAAAAAACCTAAAAAATTATTGAAGAATCCCAAATAATGGATTTGCTATGTTTGTTGAGGAATTGTGTCATGATTCACTACTGGAATGTGAGGCAACTGCCGTCTTAAGAGCCAAGACAGCCACCAGTGTCATACCAGCTACCCTGAAGAGTAGTGCACACTGCAAATCTATCAGCTTGATGAAGAATTGTATGCCTTGTTATCCAGAACATACTTGTGCAGTGGAATAATGCAAAGATGAGTCAAATTTAGCATCTGACCAGGTGCTGCCATCATGAATAGAAAGTGAAAATTGCTGGTTTAGATCAGGACTGCATGTCAACCGATCCAGTATGCTGCCACTACAAATAGTTGGGGAAATGGGAAAAAAGGTAATGCACCCAGCAACAGGCAAAAGCAGTAAGGTAAAGCTGTGTATATTTCCTTCTCTTTCTTCCAAACTAAGGATTGTCTTCATTTTTCCAAAGGAGAGATTTCATTCCCTCTCCAGGAAAACATGTGTTACCTAGTATATCCCTGAATGTTCCTGTGATACTTATATATGTATGTATGTGTGTATAAACCTTGCTCGAGTTGTCTGAAATTTTGAGCCTGAGACATACTTTTGAAAACTGGATTTTTCTTTTGAGTTTCTTCACTTTATACATATTTATGATAAGCCCTCTTAATAATTTCCTCCTGAACAAAACAATCACAGCCTTTCAGAGTCTGCTGATAGGAAAAATAGTTATTTTCCATCTAGCCATCTTCAACTGGTTTTGAACTTTTTTCTTCTTTTTTAATGATCAGGCGATCACAAAATTTCAGGTAACACCATGTAATTTTTTTTATTTTATTCGATATCCATATACTATAGTAAATTGCTTCCCACAGGTTTCATATCCTTTTGAACAGCACTCTTCCAGTACTTCTTCATGAACAAGACAAGTATTAAAATGTGAAGGGTTGCCCATCTCCTTTCATTAAATGATGGGAGTTGAGCCAAGATCCATTAAGCAAATACTTACTTATTCCTGCCATTTTAATTTAAAGGAACATCAAATTAAAATAAATATTTACAAATTTGAATTTATCTTTTCATTTTAAAGTTATTTATAAATAGATCACATTTCTTTCCCACCTACAGATGGAACTGTTTTAGAGGTAGGTGTTTTGCAGAGAAATTTTTATTTTTCTGAAAAAGAACTCAAGATAAAAGAAATATTAAAATCACTTTTATCTTAGGCAATTATTATAAACTGTTATTAACATTATGGAGGACATTTGAAAAGTATAGGAAGAGCCTTGTGGTGATTTACTTGGAAAGCCAAGAAGGGAATGATACATCTGTTGAGGGATTATCTCTGCACTCAGCTCAAAACATCTGCTACTGAATGTTGCTGGAGACAAGGAAGGACAAGGAGTTGGATCCATTGTGTGGGCTGTTTAATCCAAGTGAGATTTTACAGTAGATATCATATGGCCAGCTCAGCTGTTTGGAGCATGGTGCTATAATAATGCCAAAGTCGTGGGCTTGACCCCCACATTCAGTTCAGAATTAGACATGAGGTCCTTTGTGGGTCCCTTCCGACTCAGACTATTCTGTGGCTTGACAGAAGTTATTTGCTGACTACATTCTATCATGACCACCTTGAAGACCTGTCTGGGGCAGTCATTAATATAAATCATCAAAAGGAATATGCTGTGGAAAACCTGGAAAATTTACATGGATGCTCTGAGCAGCTGTAAGTCAACACATCTCTGTTTTCTTCAGGGAAATCGTGCTGGTTCACATCAACAGATAAAATGTCTCACTGAGTTAATTTGACCTTAAACAATTCTGTGCAGTGGGGGCCATGGCTGTGGTGAACAGCAGAACTTATTGGTTAGGGGTTTTTTTTAGGCCTGTTAAGAAATTTATGCTGATTTCATTTTCCTTTGGAAAATTATGATTCACTAGAACATGACTTCTGAGAAAGAAAGTACATTGAAACCAGTCTTAAATAAGAGATTAAAAAAG
This sequence comes from Pseudopodoces humilis, assembly GCF_049639895.1. NCBI lineage: Eukaryota > Metazoa > Chordata > Aves > Passeriformes > Paridae > Pseudopodoces > Pseudopodoces humilis. Next base: position 74,636,046 of record NC_142201.1, on the reverse strand, counting down.
GGTTTTAACACTTTAGACAGTCCCTCTAGGATTGCTGCAATACAGAAGTTTTTATCCCTCAATTCATAGGAATTTTCTGTTTTGAAATCTGAACATATTCCTCCGTATCTAAAAGAATACCAGTATAAATTAAATACCAAAAAACACCAAAGGATACCAAAATAAATAAAAGAATACATCTGAGGTTAATCTGTTTCTCTAAAAAATTATCCAATCACAAAATATTTTCAAACAATTAATACTAAAATTATATATCAGGACAATTATTTTGCTTTGTAAATAATTATTTGATTTAATCCAAGATACCTGAATGCATTTTTTGTCAACTACAGGGACCCATTCCTACCATTATAAAATTTAGTTTCAGGGTCTGGCTACTTTCAATGTACATACTGTAGCCTTTACTCCAAAAAAATGTGACTATAATTTTAGATTCCTTCTGGATAAATTGTCTGCCAGCTTATGACTCCAAAACATGTGGCACTTCTCCCAGACTATAATGGCATGAGCAGTTCAGACCTATGATAGGAGATAAGTTTCAGTCTTAGAGCATGTGCCCTGGATTTTCATGCTATTTTGTTCCTACAGATTGCAATATTTGGGGTTTGTTCTGGATGCTGGAACAGAAGCATAAAAAGATGCATTGCCAGACAAGCAAGAAGACTACCAAAAATTTCAAATTCAGTTACTAAAGTAGCTGTTGCCCACAGTACAAAGTACAGAAAACAATCTGAAACCATAGACACCAATATTTCCCTTCAGAATTCAGAATATGGGATGTGATATTTTGATAATTATGAACAGGACTTTGGAAGTGCCTCAGGCTCATTAATCCTCTGGAGTTATGAACCTTATGAAAAATCCTGTCTTGTGCTTTTAAGGATTTCATGAGGATTTGGTAGTCAGCAAACCCCAGGTCTCTGTGGTTTTTACTGAAGTGTTGACACAGGCTTATACTTGGGAATAATATCAGGGTATTTTTCTCTACACAAAATTACTCTCAGCATTTGGGTGTTTTCCAGCCAAGGTATTTGGTCCAAACTGGGACCAGATATGGCTTTCACTTGGCCTGGCAAGTCATCCTCATCTGTCAAGATGGGACCTTAAATCCTGGTGTAGCTGTAGGTCCCAAGAGACTTGCTCCAGCTCCCCACACCATCTAGGAGGGGTGGCAGGGCAGCTGGCTTTGGCAACACTGGGCTTTGCTCACCATTTTATTGCAGACACTTTTTAATTTGTTTTTTTAAAGTGAAAGTGTAACAGTCCTTTCAACTTATGCTGAAATTAGTTTGTGAAATAGGTGGAAGGAGCCACCTGAGGGCAAGTGGGCTGTACTTGTAGATGACCCAGAGAACTAGAACTCCTGTCAGCCTAAACTCAGTGCTGGGAAGGTCATGGAACTCATCACCTTGACTGCCAACACTCAGCACATGCAGGACAACCAGGGGATCAGGCCCAGCCAGCACAGGTTTGTGAAAGGCAGGTCCTGCTTTACCAACCTGATCTCTTTATGTGACCAGGTGACCCTCTCAGTGGATGACAGAAAGGCTGTGGATTTTGTCTACGTGGACTTCAGTAAAGCCTCTGGCACCAGTTCTCACAGCATTCTCCTGGAGAAGCTGGCTGCTTGTGGCTTGGACAGGTGCACTGCTTATGAACAACAGGAGGCTGCACTCTCAAGTGCACTCAGTCACTTTGAAAGATAGCTTAAAAGTCACTGAAGACTGGTGTATGGAAATGTTGCATTGTTTTCAAGAGAAGTGAACGAGTAGATCCTTTGTAACTCAAAATACGTGGGATTTTTCCTCCTTTTTCTTTTTTCACTGGCTTTTCTGCACTATTCAATGGTTCACACACCTTTCAGTAGAGATAGGACAGCTTGTTAAGAGCAAACAAGTCATGCATACCAAGCTTTGGTAGTAGGAGACAGACCTTTTAATGTCATCCAAACACAGATGAAATGAACTGGCTTTGGAATTGTTTTCCTTTATTTCCTTATGTCTAACGCAAAACTTGTGAGGTCCCAAAGCAATAAAAGAAACGCTTCAGCCACACACTTCATTGGTTTCTTCTGGTTCTGTTGGGCACAGAGGGGCATTCTGCCGGAAATAGTTGTAAATGGCACCATTCCTATAAAGGACAGTGAAAACTGTGTTTTCAAAACCTGTCAGTTGTGACCAATTCTTCCTAAAGACCTCTTGGGCTTTTCTGCAGGAAAAGCAGCTGACAGGATATACAGAGGCAATAAAAACATTTAAACATTATCAATACATCAGTCTACAGAGCCATGCAAGCTGAAAAACCCCGGTACCACATCCAGACTGTGAATTTTGACTGGCTTAGAAACAGTAAAGGGCACAGGAAAGGGTGGAGGCCATAAGCGCTACCCTTGCTCATCATAATGAAAATGAGCTAAAAGAGGCTGAGAGGCTTCTTTAGAACTTGTGTACTGAAGAATGCAAAACGTGGCAGGAAAACCCAGTGCCTGCTATTTCTCCCTTGTCTCTTCCTTTTCAGGAGTTTCATACAATGGAGATGACTTACCTCAATAAATTGCTCTATTGTGAACTTTTATGTTGCACTGAATTACATTTTGTATTCTGTTTAACATAGCTAAAGTAATAAATTAGAGGATAATTGAAGGAGGTGTCTTCTACAAATATAACTGGCACTGGCAGAAAGGTTTCAAGATAGAGCAGTGAGGCAATGTATTAAAATTACTGAATAATTGTAATATACAATAATTATTAAATAATGCATGCTCTGGGTTAATTCTCCATAGTGATTTCTTTGGGAAAAAAATGGATAGTAGCAAGGGACAGTGCAGAAGTGCAGAAGAATACAGCAGATGAAGCCATATAATTCTTCATCAGGCAAATGCTTTACTGCCATCATAGTGACAAGGTGAGATCAAGTATGAAGAGGTACAAGCTCATGGGTCAGAGGCAGGGTATGGCCTCACCTGCATTGCTGAAAACTTGATTAACTCCTATAGTCAACACAGATGTGCTGCAAAAATGAGATCTGCTGTTGGTTATGAGAATTTTGTCCCAATGTATTGAGATGCACTCCAGCTAATTTGAAGCAGGAAACAAGTTAGGCCAGGATGATTTGCAGCAGATGGTCTGACATACTGACTGAATGTAAACTTGATTAAAACCAAGGGCTACAAGAACATGTTTAATATTTAGGATAAAAAAATGACAAACAAAAAACACATCAAGACACCCTGGGGCCATATTTGCACCCTGCAATGTTGACTATTTTTCTTTATAGAATCACAGTCTTAAAATACCCTGAGTGGGAAAGGACTCACAAGGGTTTTATCAAAGTCCAACTCCTGGCCCTGCTCAAGACAACCACAAGAGTCACACCATGTGCCTGAGAACATTGTCCCAATGCTTCCTGACCTCAGGCAGGCTTGGTGCCATGACCACTTCCCTAGGGAGCCTGATCCAGTGCCCAATGACCCTCTGGGTGAAGAACTTTTCCCTAATACCCAACAAAACCTTCCCTGACACAGATTCAGGCCACTCCCTCAGGTCCTGTCACTGGTCACCACAGAGCAGAGATCAGTGCCTGCCCCTTCTCTTCCCCTCACGAGGAAGCTGCAGACTACAATGAGGTCTCGCCTCAGTCTCCTGCAGGCTGAACTGACCAAGTGATTTCAGCTGCTTCTCATACAGCTTCTCCTCCAGACCCTTCACCATCTTCATACCCCTTCTTTAGGTGTTTTCTAATAACTTTCTATCCTTCTTTCACTGTGTGTCTGTTCTTGTTTCTGCAGCCTCACTTTCCTTTTAGTCCACAAGCACAACAGGATGGAAATTGCATTACCTGTAATGCTTGTCCATGACGACAACAGTGGTTCCCCATCTGGGTGGCTGTCTAGGCAATGCATTAGGAAGCAGTGTTAGTAGAAGAAAAGCAAGATGCACTATTTACCTTCTCTTACAGGTTTGAAATATATAATTTTCTGTATGTTTGCCTTGCTCAGGATGCACGTTGCCATATAAAAGTGGATCTTCCTAGTAATTTTTAAGGTTTCATTTGTGTCTGAATGATTCAGTTAGATCCAAGTTGCCCTTTAAAAAGCATAAGTTAACTTTTTTTTTAGGTAGAAATTAAGGCATTTGGTACCTGGGAAAAAAGTATTCATGAGTACAACTCCAGATGGATGTGCTTGGTGGAGAAATATTTTTATCTTGTTAAGGAAAATGCATTAATGCAAATGTGAATACGAGAAGTTATAAACATGAAAGGTAATCCCATCTCAAAGCTACTTACAGAGACAGAAATTATTACTCCGTCTTTATAATGCTGTAAATTGTGTCTGATTTGAACTTCATTTTAAATTCCATAGTGAAAGAGAAATCAAAATTTTCTGTTAAATACAAAAGCTTAAATGAGAATTCAGCACACAGGAGACAGCAGACTGACAATATACAATCTCACTGAAGCTTGAGTGTGCATAGACTGGCACAATTAATCAAAAACCCCACTCATCTGCCAACTCTTTATGCATTCATCAAAGCTCAGCAGAGAGTTATCAGCTCAGAAGATTCATACATCAAGGCTTCAGCTCTGGGTTCCTTGACATCCCAAGCAGATTAGTCTGTGACAGATTTCTGTAGCACAGCAAGCATCCCAAAGTGGAGCTACAATGGAGACGACAAGCAAACCCTCGTCATCTGATGTCATGTCCACTTGTTCCATCAAAGCCAGCAAGGTTTCACTAAGGTTATTGAAGTCACCCAGGTTTAGGAGCTGTGTTTTTATTCAGACAACATGACAGGATAAGTCCTCAGCAGCTCAATGCAGGTGATAACCTTTCAGAGACCACATGAATAAATAAATCCCATTCAGACTCCTTTCAAAACAGCTGTGTGTCTTCCATGCAAACAGATCCAAGGAGGGCTGGATCACAAATAAGTGCTCAAAATGCTCTTTCTGTCCTCACAAGGTATCCCAAAGGAGATCACGATGTACTTCTCGGTGTCTCAAGGAAACAACAGAAGAGCAACTATCTATCTCCCTGTGTGTCTGTGTGCCTCGTGCAGCTGATGCTGGGCATCTATGAGCTGGATGCAGGTGTTTTGATCTGGGTTTGAAGCCAGGCATTAAGGGGTGTCTTTCCTGGGGAAATCCCATGGTATGTATACATAGTCTTTTCTAGCACAGGACTAGGACTGAGGTAGGAGAAAAGCCCATCCCTATCTAGGGTTCTCAGGACTAGGCTCTGGGTAGGAACAAGTGTGCCTGTCTTCCTCTGTAAGAAAAAAAACCCAGCCCATTACATTTGCTTCTCTGTGTGAGACTGTAATGTCTCTGTCTGCAAAGATACCCCATTTTTCCATGGCATGGGTGCAAAGCCACCACCTCTGGGGTTGTTCAGCCTGGAGAAGAGAAGACTCTGGGTAGACCTTATTGTGGCCTTTCAATATATAAAGGGAGTTTATAAGAAAGATGGAAGGAGATCTTTTACCAGGGCCTAACAAGACAAGGGACAACAGCTTTAACAGCTACCTGAAAGAAGGCAGATTTAGACTGGAAATAAGAAAATTTTTGTGATGAGGGTAGTGAAGCGCTGAAACACCTAGAGAAGACACCTAGAGCTGCACCTAGAGAAGGTGTGACATCACTGAAATTGCCCAAGGCCAGATTGAATGGAGCCAAGAGCAAGCTAATCCAGTGGAAAATGTTCCTGTCCATCCCAGGGGATTGGATTAGATGAATGGTCCTTTCTGCCCAAAACCATTCTGTGATTTTATGATCATTCCACTGAGAATATGTAAATGGATCCAAGAGAGTAAATTTACTAAAAAAGCCCATAGGTCGTGATAACAACAAATTAATAGCAAATTAATAGCAAAAGCCACACACACAAGCAAAGCAAAACAAGGAATTAGTTCCCCACTTCACATGAGCAGCCAAATATTCAGCAATCCTTAGGAAATCAGGGATTCATTTCATATAGAAGTGACTCGGGAAGAGGAACTCCATCACTCTAGATGTGCTTCCCTTTGCTTCTCCTGCCCCCAGCTTTCTGTGCTGAACATCATGCCATATGGTCTGGAATGTCCCTTGGGTCAGTTGTAGTCAGCTGTCCCAGCTCTGTCCCCTCCCAAATCCAAACCTCCAGCCTCCTCAGGTGCAGAAAAGGCCTTAGCTCTGTGTAAGCCCTGTTTGGCCATTATGAAAACATTCCTCAGTTATTCCTCAGTTTGTTTCCGGCAAAAATCCAAAACATTGCCCAATACCAGCTACTATAAATAAAATAACCTCTACCCCAGCCCAAACCAGCACACTCCCTTCTACCCTTCCAACTATCTCCTGAGCCCCACAGGTAAAGACTGAGACAGCATCTGCTTGGGGCTCCGTTGCCTGACGAGGCTGAACCACACCGGCTCACGGTGGTGTGATGCTGTTCGAAGGCTGAGGCAGCAGCCAGACTCCTTCCAGTTTTGCCTCATAAGGCTCATTAAATGTAAGCTGTCAGCCAGGTATTAGAAAAGGATGATAGTTCAAGGTACTATAAGAATCTATAGAATGATAACTTTGCTGTGCAGATGACTGAGCAAGCACCTCCACATACAGAAAGGGAGAGGATTCTATGCCCTGTTACTTCCTCCAATACACTGAGAAGCCTGAATTACATGAGTTGCATCAGTCATGTCACTCACTCGCTCAGCAGAAAGTAAATTCTCTGGAACAGGTACACAACTTCTACTAAAGTCACACCATTCAAAGGAATATTTTAGTTACAGGGAGTTCTCTGTTTTCCTTTGGTAAAAGTAAAATCATCAACACACAAACAATGAATTTAGCAGTGCTTTTGTATATAAGCTTAGATTTACTGTAAATGCTAGAATTATAGAGATGCTGCTCCCTTTTAGAAAGCAGCAGATAAACTGATGCCTTTAGGTTGCCATGGAATGTTCTTTTACAGACAGCTTTAGGAAATGCCTGTTCCAAAAATACATAGCCTGTAAAAATTCTTGAAAGAACAGGCATGAATCTTCAAGACACCCAGCAGAATTTTCTTCCATATTGATACTCTGCAATGTACAGATTACACTGAATGGATTTTAAAGGTGTTTTTCCTCAGAGGTAGCTGCACTTCAAAGGTCTCAGACTGGTGAAGCCCATTCAAAATGGAATTTAAATGCACATGTCAGTAACTTAGAGAAAATGGTTTTTGGATAATGACGAAGATAGATACATTAAAAAAAATATTTCTTCTGGAACCATGTCTATTTGCAAAGAAAAGTCTAATTGCTGCACTTTTTAACAGGGTTACTAATTCAGATAAAAATGGAAATGTAACAGGGTCTAGGATTATTTCAATCCCCTTTAGGAATGCAAAGTGCTTTAAGAACATATTTTGCTTCCCCAGCTCATAGCCACCTCATCTTAAGAAGAGCGGCAACAGTTTAAACTAGTAATAAGTTATGGAAGCCAAGAATTTGAGTCAACTGGGCCAATAATCCATTTACCAGAAGCATTTAATGGTCATGGTCATGAAAATGTGTAAACACTGTAAACTCATGTAAATTTTCTCTTCATATTTTATGCACATACAGACACACATATTTAACTTGTTTTAAAGTATTTCTTTCACCTACCTGAAGGCTGTAAACCTCTTAGCATGCTTGACCTGCAGTCCTGCTTGGGACCAGAGATATAATGTAATACTTAGGGTTATTACAGATGTCCCTGTCAGTAGTGTGAACCCCAAGAACCACTGTACAAAATGGGGAATATGGCTGGCAATGATACCCAGGCCTGTCTGAGGCCAGGAGCAGGGAGGTGCCACCAGCTGGCTCCAGATGACGTCTGGGTAAAGAAAAGTAAGACCTGCTACAATGGGAAGTTCCTGAGTAGCATCACATCCACAGTAACAAGTGGCTTGGTTCACGAGGACATCTCTCCCCAGACAAGTTAACTCCCGGCTGCAGCTGTGTCGCAGATGGAGTCAAGCACCTCACTTGTAAGAGGGAAACCACAATATCCTTCACTGATCTAAACCAGAGTTAAAAATGTTCAATGGAAAATGCAACAGTGGTTTAACAAGATTTGATGGCAAGATAAACTAGGTTATTAACTGAATGCAGGGTCAGAACTATCAGGAAGACCTGCATGGTGAGTTGTGGGGCTCAGAAAGGACCCTCTATTAACAAAACTATTCTAAACTCCTTTTCAGAGAGGAACCTAGCTTCAATCCTAATCCCAGTTTGGTCAACAGTTTATGTCTGAAGGATTATATATGCCCAATCTTTTATATCACTCAGCTAAGATTTCAAAGTTTAATACACTAAAGCCGCTAAAGATTTCAGAGTTTAGTATCTGATGCTATAAGAACTCTCTAAACACTGAGAAAGAACCTTGATGTCCCTACTCAAGGGGAGATCCTGGCATCCAGCCCACTGCCATGCAGGACTGCTCAGTGGGCCCTGGCCTGTCCACTACCTATGGAGAAAGATGACTGCACACAAATGACATCTGCACACCAGCAAGATGTTAGGGTCACCATTCCAGACAACCCTCAGCTACCCTGTTGACATCTGCTCCCCAGATCCCAGAGTGAACTGGATGCAGCCATCCCAGCCAGACTGAGGGTTATGGCTTAACCCCGGTGTTGGGGGAGGACACTGCCACAATTCGCTGATGTGATTTGCTCCAAAAGCAAAGGGAAAGGGAAAAGCAGCCAGAGTGAGCTGAGGAGAGCAGCAACACTGCACACACGAAGGAGAGCCCCAAGTGCCTTTTGCAAGCTCAGGCAGGTTCTGGTAGCATGCACTGTGCCTGCTTTGCCTTGGCTACTCACAAGGCAGAGGTTGGATGCAGCTGGAGTTCGAAAACCCCCTGCACAGCTGTATCCAACCTCTGGGCAGCAACTTCTGTTTCAGGGAAAAATCAAGTGCTCCAGTAACCTGTTAGCATCAGCTCTTCAGGCAGCCGTCAGAAGATAAACTCTTGCCTTGAATCCCATCTGTTGGTGCCTCCAAGCAAGGAATTTCATTACTTGTGTCTTGTCTTTACTTGCCCACTTGCAAAAGCTTAAGTGATAAATTTTTCAGCCTTTCTAAAAAGCCAGTGACAGGTTTTGCCACTGAGAGTTCCTATGAACAAGTAAAGCATTACCCTCACTCCTTTTCTCCCTCTGATTCATGTAGTTCATACCTGGACTGCCCTTTCAGCTGGGATGAGAGGGTCATGCTGCATGGCCAGGGTTTTGCTTTAAGGACAGCTCTCTGAGAAAAGAGTTATATTTTTTTTATAATCATAAAATACTTCATCATTGAACAATTCTGTCATTGGGAATATTAAAATATGATCCGAGATATTTTATGCAGGTGTTATTAAATAGTCATTAAACATTTCTGGAAATGATACTCCTCAGGGATTTGACATTGAAGAATAGACTGTCGAGGCCCAGTCTGAGCCATGACTTAGAAAAATATAAACCTACCAAATCCACTAAACTTGTCTTCATCATCAATCATCTCAGAGTTCATCAGTTTTCTACATACCATGCAGAGTCTGGTGCCATCTGTTTCTATGCACACCTCACCCAGGACCATGGTGTCTTACAGGCACGTGTAGCACATGGTATTGCAGTGCATCCGAGGAGGCTGCAAAAACACCACAAAAAGTCCACTTGTCTGAGGATCTCAAGGGTCATTTTTGGATTTGATAATAAAGTGGCAATTGTCCCAACCAATTTTATACCTACAAAACAGGTCACCATGCCAGCGCTAGAGGCAGTGTTTGGGACCTCTGGACAGTAACATGACACAAACTGATATGGGGCACAGCTCCCAAGATCAGTCTGACCTGTCAGATGTACTTCATGGTGCTTTGATCATGACTGCTCCTTGGCCAATTATGGAGGTAACTATCTCAGGTGATTGTTTCAGATGCCCAGAATTTGTGTCTACCAGGTTCTCTCATTTAGAGATCCAGGTGCTGCTTCTTCTGCCCCTCAAACCAATCACAAACACCCAGCAGCAGCTCAGTTTCTTCCCTGAATGTCAGTGTTTTCACCTGGAGATTGATGAAGACAATAGGAGGTTTTGTACCTCTTCCAAATCTGTTCTCTCCAGATGCAGAGGTAACAGTCTCAAGTCACAGTGAGGGGAGCACACAGCAGATTTTTCTACCTTTACCTAATTTTTATATGGCTTCAGGAGAAAATGAAGTGTTTCCTGGCTGTCCCTTTAAACTCTGCAGGGAAAAGCTCGTCTTATTTACAGACTAGTCCAGATTCCCAGGGCATTCAAATTCTCATTCCCACTGCCAGAGATGTGGCTCAGTTGTAACCAGGCAGTTCCCTGACTCTGCTGGAAGTTTTGGTCCTCTGCTCTCTTACAGATTGCTCTGCTAAGGGAGAACAATTCTCCTTCTTAATGAATATGCAAAAAAACAATTTCTACACTCATAAGTCTCTCAGCTGGTTAGTTAAAAGCCTCCACTGGTGGTATACAACAGCAAGAATAACAGCTTGATTAATCCCCATCTACTGGTCTGAACTAAAACCTGTGCTATTTTGTCACATTGCAGCGACAGAGTCATCATAAAACAATACAGCTCAAAATGGCTCTCACAGATTCAGAAGGTTGTAATGCTATCCCCACTGATCCAAAATATCTGGGGGTATGCTAATTTTCCTTTGCTAAAATGAACAGGGGACTGATTTTGAGATTCCATTGTTATGGAAATATATTCTGCTCAGGACAATTACATTTGACTTCCCCCACTCCCCCTGAAGCACCAAGAATATTTAATATGCTACACTGATTAACAGTGTTAGTCTCCTGTTCCTGGGATGATTTGTCTAGGTAATGTATGCACAGAGAATATGGCAGAGTAGAAACTGTGGTGTTTCACTATTGAGTCCTATTATCAGATTTTCCTGAAGAAGACCTGCTTTTCCACAGGGGAGCTTTCAAAGCATGAATATCACTCCTTTTAGGGCGCTTCTTAATGACACTGATGTTTCTTAGCCACCCCAGCTTGTAGAGACACCCATGCTAAGAGTGGACCTTGAACTGCTAGGTGGGATATAGGCCTGGACACAAATTATCCATGGAAAACTTCAGGTTTCTCCTCTCTGCCTGTGCATGTTCTTGGCTCTTTGTATTCATGAGGATGCCATGGGAAAAAGATCTGGATTGCTATAAAATAGAGAATAGAGCAATTACTTCACCAGTGGCATGTTTATAATTTTAACATGGTTTGGAGGGAGACTGTGAAAAAAGCCAAACATCAGTGATTGCTTAGTCAGATCTATCTGAAGACACTGACAACTCTTTTTGCTTATATTGAGCCATCTGCTCCAGCAGTGCAGCTGGATTCTGCCGGCTATACTGGAGCCACTGATAAACCCTGGCTTCAGGCTCATGCCCTGCCTTTCCTTTCGATTTTAATGAGGCAGAAATATCAGGACATACAAAAATATACAAAATATCTGCTCAAACTATTTTTACCCTTTATTGTTTTGTGTATTATTTACTATCTTAAGGATAAGCATACAACCACAAAATGTGAATCAGTTTGCCTTTTGTGTGGTTTTGCAGATTCCATGTTGAGGTTGAATTCCAGTTCTCTTTAAAAAGAAATGACAACATTTAAGTCTCTTGTGTTTCTAAACAGTTTACCTAATTGTCTCCCTAAAATTGTTGATTATGGAGTGCATATATTTGTAAGCATATTTTATATATCAAATATTTTACTAATATTTGAACCTAAGAAGCTGCATTTCAATGTATGTCTCCATAGGCAATAAACAACTGCATTTTCCATTCTGAAACTGCGTATCCCATTGTGTTAATCCTTCTTCCTCTTACACCATTTTGCTTTCAAATATCTTCCCTGGTAGCAAGAACCCACATCATCTCGATTTAAGAAAAAGGGAAAGAATAGCCTAAATGTACATACCCCCCAACAATTTCACATGAACGTACACATAACACATAACATACAAAACTAAAAAAACAAAACAATCCAGTTATGCCTTGGAAACGGACTGAACACACAGAGGTAAAGGATGAGACAGCGTAAGATGAAGCTTGCAGTAACTGATAATGTCAAAGTAAATTCTTTTTCACAAAATAACCTTAGGACTGGTATTTCTTAGAGACAATAGTAGGAAAGGATAAACAAGAGCAGAGAAGATTTGTATGAACAAACAGAAACCTACATGGCTGTGAGTAAGATCAGACAGAATAATGGGTGTGTTTCTGACTGCAAGAGCAAGATATATTTTCTTTCCAACAGGAGCATCCTTCGGCATTTCATGATGGATTGTGCTTGTGTAAGGATTGAGTTTATATTAGATAGCCTGCAAAGATTGTTGCCAGCTAGAGTCAGTGACCCCACAGTCCACTCCAAATCCTGTGCTACCATATACTTCACCCTTCCTTTGCTGATCCTCTGGCACCAACTGTCCTGCATCCTGTACCTCAGAGATTGTGCTGTATCACCTCAAAATATGTAGTTTTTAAATACGTGTCTCACTCCCAGACAATGACAGAGGGAAGGGAATTTTCTGCAGTCCCCCATCCCATTCACTTCTGTATACCATATCTCCTGTTGATTCCTCTTGGCCAGACCAATGAGGAGTGATGGAATGATGGGAAAACAAGTCAGCCGAGATTTTGTCTGGTTCATCAGTTGAGGAATTTAAAAATTCTCTGTGCCTAGTGGAACATGATATATTTGATCATCCTCCCCAGGACATCTTGTGTTATGACAATATGGGAGACCTGCCTCAAAGTAGAAAGACCAAGAAGCTTAGTGTTACCAGACACTCAGGAGCTGTGCAAACATTTCCTTCACTCTTTCAAAGGCACTCTCCCTTCCTAGATCTTTTCATTACCATTTTAATCACAGTGTAATAGTTCTTGTTTCTTCCTCCCTGTGACAATGCAGATGTAGAGTCAATTGATTGAACAGCAAATACATAATTGATGGCTTCCTGTGCAGCTTGAAGTTTTTTGAAATTATCCTGGTAGTCTGCTGGTTGGAACTTAAAAGATAGAAATATCTACACTATCAAAAATACCTTCACAATGAAAGACTAAAGATCATGTCCTTTCAGATCCACACATCTATTACTGCACTGATATTGATTCAGAAAAATAAATCTAATTTTCACTTTCAAAAAGTACAGAGCCATTTGAATTCTTTGTGAACACAACTCCATACCTGCATTTCTACATTCTAAGATACTTTTTGACTTCTTTGAGTTCACACAATGTCTTCTGGGTAAAGTGCAAGCTAGTAAGGTTTAAAAGCACCATTGATGTTATTTCCATTAAAGTAAAGGTGAACTTGTTGCCCCTTCTCCCCATGTAGGGACAGGTGGCCTGTGACATTCTGATGAGTTTATTCTGTTTGATGCTGGAACTCAAATAGAGAACTTTGGCACTTTGGCTCTTTTCTCCCTGCTCTATTCTTCTCCGTTAACTTCCCATTCTCTGTTCCAATGAATTTTAAGTGTGATGAAGAAAGGAAACATGCTGGTGCATAAAGGGTTAGATAGATGGATAGAGATAGATAGATAGATAGATAGATAGATAGATAGATAGATAGATAGATAGATAGAGAGATAGGCTGTTTACCTACAGTACCTGTGCCTGCAGGTGTACACTGGGTTGCCCTGTAGTTGTAGCACTAGCTACAACATGCTAGTTGTTTTCTTAATCCTGGGAAAGGGGTGTTTTCTTCTTTGGGATCTCACAGCTCTATGGACAGACAGAGGAGAAGGAGGAGGCAGCAACTCCCAGAAGTTTATAAATTAACTTCTCCTCCTTTGTGTGAGGGAATTGTGATGGTTTGAAGCCAGATCTGGTCTCAGCCATAGCTCTGACCTGCTGTGCTCCCCTTCCTCTGCCCTTTTTTCTCCTCATTGCCCTATTTAGATCACAGGAATTTGTGGCTCTGCAGCTGCACAGCCAAGTGGGACACCAGTCACTTTCCTCTGGGCATTTTTGCAGGATGAACAATAACTCGTGCAAAATGAAACTCCCTCAGCGTGGTCTGTCCAGAAGGAGCAGGGAGCTGCAGGAAGGGTTTTCACATGGGACAGGGTGTGTTGGGCAGCAGGAGGTGCTCCTGTGAAGTGTGGGGAGAGCATGGTGATGGCTGTGTGAGGGGCTGCTGCCAGGGTGTGCAGCACACGGAGCAGGGCTCTCGGTGCAGACAGCTGAAGAAGGAAGGGTGCACACAGAGCTGTGAGTCCCGGACAGACACGTCCTGCAAGGCCACCCCTTGCTGCCTTGATGTATGGCAATCCCTGTCAGCCCATGCACGGGCATTATATTTTGCAGGACTCAAAGGGTCCAATTCATTACAGCAAAGCCTATTTTTTTTTCCTTTTTCCACTCCAGTGGAGCATAAATGACCTGAATAAATCCTACTCCTTTGGCACATGTAATGCATGGAATGTGTTGCCGGCTCTGTAACAAGATTTATCTCTTGGCGCATGTTGTGAACACACATTTCTTTCCAGTCAGTAGAATTGTTATAGCTATAGAGCTTGATTATTGAAAGGGAAGCTGGTTGGTGGAAGGAAGATATATAAATGTGATATACACAGTACACATCAGCCACACCAGCTGGAAAAATCCATTTATTTCCACTGACTGAATAACTCACTTTTGATTCCAGTTTATACAGGTAGGAACACAATTACTCAGTGCCTGTCTCCTATAACTCAGCTCATGTTGAGCTTTGTTAAGTCTTTGTGGCCACAGCCAGCTCCTCTCAAGAGCTCCATACCAGCAATTCCACAGGTGTTCAGAGGTGAGAACTAGTACAGGCCTGCCCTGCTCCAACTTTGACATACATCTCAGGGCAGGTGGAAGGATCTTGTGTCCATCAGGACATAAGATATATATGGTAGAAGGTGTAAAGGTAGAAAGAAAGTGACAAGGACACAAATGGATTTGTCTTGTACTGACGACAATAAAAAAATATTAAATGTTTTGTGGGATGATAGTTGTACCACAGAAAGCTAGAAATTCCCTTTAAGGTGTTGGATATGCCAATCATGAGGTCTCTTGCTTGAACAGGGACTATGAGAACAAAGGTCTGTGCATCACTAAGAAATAAAAATCACCACAATGCTTCTGTGACACAAGCCTTCTTGGAGGAACAATTCTGCTGTTTTCATGTGGATTTCAGAGAATGTGGTTCAAGTGCTGTTGCTGCCCCAAGCAGAGGTGGACCTTTCAAATACCTGTAGGACACCAGGCTGGCTTCTCATCTCCGAACAAGGGTGGTAACTGAGGTCTTGTGAACTCACTCTCTGCTGCTGTGCCTCTATCCAGACCGTCTGTGACGTATCTGAAGTAATTTCCACTTCTTTTCATCCTTTTCCCATTCTGCCTTTCCTCTGTGGCTAAAAAGTGACCTCCAGGTGACTTTCTTAGCCAAGGCAGATGTGCCTTCCAAATGCTGATAGCTCCAATCACAGTGATTTTCAGACAGCCAGTCTCATGTGAAGCCCAGAGAAGCGGTCAGGGTAAAGGACCTATGTTTTACCAATGAAAAGCTGGCACACAGAAGGTGAATCCTCGTAAGGGTTTTCAGCCCAGTAATCACCAAGCCAGGTGTCTCATTACTGTGTATAATGAAACAGTATCCAAAGAAGAGGAGGAAGATAAACATCTGTCATTCAAGAATCCCCTGGATTATGGAAAGTGTCCACTAACAGGGCACCCAATTAGCCTGTGCAGTTTTATGTTTTGCCCATCTGTTATTACTAATCTGGCCTCAAGTGTGCAGTTTAGTGCTGTAAACCTTTGGTTGGGACTGTTTTATTAAACTCTGTGGCCTGCAGCATCTGCCTCCAGCTAGGAGAACTGTTTTGGAAACCTTCCAAATCACAAAACCAGTAGTTGTGTTTTCTGTGTTTCAAACATACTTCTGACCTGGTTGGTGCTCAGTTTCAGGGAAATAAATCCATATATCTGTGTGATGTCATGGAAAGAGGGAGTCTGCTCTGTAGTTTTTATGCACTAGTTTTATTCACCTGGCTGGGTTCCTGTGCTTGGCTCTGCCCTCCATGTCAGTGAGGAGCAGAAAGACCAGAGTCATACCACACACAGTGTGCTCCAAGCTCCATCACTCATCCTCCTGTGCATGCTTTAGCTGAAAGACACATCTTCCTGAGATCTCAGTGTTTCCTCTTCTTCAGTGACCTCCCTGTTGTAACCATGCCCAGAGCGGCCTCTGGTCCCAAGATAATGGCTAATTCTGGTCTCTCTGTAAATACTCCTTTGAGTGTCTTCTCCCACTTCTTCCTCTACCACTTCTTGCTAAGTGAATGCGAATAATTTCTCAGTTCCCCCCTTTCCTCCATTATCCAAGTTCTGATGGTTGGACATCAAGATAAACAGTGATCTGCCCAGCAGTGTGGAAGCTAAGCCAAAGATCAGGAAACCAAAGCGGCAATGAAGAATGAGAGAAAAGAGAAGCACACCAAGATGTTAAGTCAGCACAAGGAAGAGGGTCCACAATATGTTCAAGAGTACTATGTCACGAAACACTGACCTTTATATGTCAGTCAAGCAGTACAGGAGGAGCTGGTCATCAGCTGCCTCTTTGTGTCTCCAGCAGCCACACGAGCTGCTGCTGAATCCTCGTCTGGCCGGACTTTGTAAGTGAATTTACCATTTTGTTTAGTGCTGTGCACAAGCCCAGAGGGCAATGAGGATCTGTGTGTACAAAGTGTAAGGTGTGATAGTGTTGCATGCACATAAGGAGCATAATGAAGTTGTGAAAGAATGTTGATTGTAATTAATACTGCATAGGTATGTCCAATAGGTTTGTTTTCTGTAGTCATTTATCTCTGGGGAGCTTTAGGGAAGTTAGTTCTGTGAATGTTTGAGACTGGTTAAAGGGAATTTTTTGTTGTTTTGAGGACATATTTGGAGAATGCCTGAAGGTGACTGTTAGAAGATCTAAAAGCTGAGAGATAGAGGCTATTACCTGGGGCTTTGAGTTGCAGAAACCAACTTCATGATATGAAGGACATTTCCTAACATTTTTCTTTTCTTTCTGGGCTCATGTCCTGCAGTAATAGTAATTCTTTGCTGTCAAAATACCTAAGACAAACACTTCCATAGGCTTGTTATTTTGGCCAGCTTAGAAGAAAGTGCTGTATTGCTTTAGATAAACAAGAGTACATTGTTTTGTCGTGGAAAACTCATCTAGCAGGAGCTCTCAGTTACTGCTTTGAGACAGCTTGCTCTCCAATACAGTGGGGATATTGGCTTTGACATATTCATTGCAGTTAGCGGTATTGCAGAGGTGCCGTTGAAATTGATGTCCACTGCTGAAGCCTTCGGTAGTCAGAAAAACTCTTCTCTGGGAGATGGAAAGCATTTGCCTAAGTGAAAATTCTGATGCACAGTCAGATTTGTACAAGCTCTCAGAAAGCTTTGAAATATTTTCATGTCTCCTCTACCCTTCTTCAGTAATTTAAATTTTTATTATCTACTTGGTGAAACATACTGTCTCATAAAAGATTTAAAATGAAATATATCTTTCCTATCAGTGAGCGTACTAGAAGGTATTTTTACATCTCTTTTTAAGGCACTGGGAAAAAGTTGGGCTCAAATGCTGAAACATACCTCGTGGTTTATAGGATAGATCTCCATTCATGATTTGCTTCAGAAAGTAGCCCAGAGTAATAATTTGCCCTTCCTGCTACCTTTGCACCAGGAATTGGCATCAGCCTTTGTCTGTGCCACTTGTCATCCCTAACTCAGTGCCAAGGCCCAGCAGCAGCCACTGTGACAGCTGGCAGGAAGGGAGCATGTGTCACTGAAGTGTCTTTATATGGATCCTATTGCTGATAGACGGCAGGAAAGGTATAACCCCTAAATGCATGTTTGTGAAAAGTACTCTACAATATTTGATTGTTTCCAGCCTGGACACAGATGTTAAGGACATAATTTTCCGTGCTGAAATACTTCCCAGCACTCACAATAATCGGGGCAATAGGAAATACTTCTGCATAGAGCAAAGAGGATTATGCTTTATGGCATATATACGCATAACACATGTTCATATGCTTTTATTAGCTGTCACCCAAGCTTAAGGCCAAATGAGTCATGCCATTTTGCTAACGGACACCTGTCTTGGGAGGGAATTTTTCATTCACTGCTCATGGATGTGAACAAACATCTCAGACCAGCATCTAGGAATTTAAGGAACAAGTTGTGATAGTGCACCCAGACAGATGTCAGCTTGAATTATTCAGCTGTACTTGTCACAGAGACTATACTACAGTCCTGCTGTATTATACACATCAGAGAATCTCAATCAAATAACCTTTGTGATCAGTATCGACTGGAGAATTGATATAAGGTACATTATCTGTTCTGTCAGTTCATAGTTATTAAATTATTTTTGCTGTCCTGAACTCCTGATTATATGTTAAGAAAGATTTAGTTTTCTTCAGTCAATACTTTTCATGATATTTTATGATAATAACTTACTTATTGGATAATAAATGTTCAAATTCTCTGTCAGTGTTGTCCTGGAGGGAAGAAAGGCATCCACAGTAAGAGAGATGACCCTAACGAGCATATCAGCCATTTACCTATAAAGACAGCCTTTCTGTAAATTGATCCTGTTACCATAGTAGAAGTTCATCATCCACGGTATGTTTATAGGAATAGCTGTTTGGTAAGATATGTAAATCTGCAGACTCTGACAGCAACCACAATCACATGATGTGGGATGACTTCCCTTCTGCCCAGGGCACTGATATCTCAAACACAGAGCTGAGGACTCCATTTATAATGCCCCTGAATACCCAAATAGTACCTCTGCAGGGAGGAAGGAGGGGTAAAACCATGATACCTCTCACCAGAGGTTACATGACCAATGAGTGTAGTTAAGGCTGGTTACCAATTGTAGAAACTCAACTATTACAGCAAGAGACAAATACAGAATCACAGAATCACAGAATTCTGAGTTGGAGGAGACCCACAAGGATCATCAATTCCAGCTCTGAAGTGAATGGCCCATATAGGTGAGGGTCAAACCCATGACCTTGGTGTTATTAGCACTATGTTCATACAAGAACACAGGTTATGAAACATGTTGATTTTTTTCCAGCGTGGAAGAGAGGTATCAGTAGGGACCTAGCCAGGGCTGTGAATTTTTATATGCCATATATGCCAGTGTGAAAATATAGTGTTATGGTAGAAAGATGAGCTAAAAAAAACAGTGATCACTTTGGCCTTACTGCTGACAAGAAGCTCAGTCCACCTCTCTGGGGAGCCTCTGTAACCTTTGGATAGGCAGCCAGTCTGCCTCTCTCTCTCCTCTGCTTACGATTGTGTTGACCAAGTGCTGCAGTGGAAAATAACTTTCGTGGTTGATACTACATTCTTCTGTAACACCTGCAAATTGAGCAGTCATTTAGCAAGATTGGAATGAACAGTTCAGATGTTTCTGCTTTTTTGCTACCGTGGTACTGTGTTCTGTTCGAGAAGGACAGATGCAGATTGTGATTACACAAATGTACTCGCCTGCTGCTGATTTTAGTAAAAACTATTTATTAGTACAAAAGAATAGTCTAACTGACCTCTCTGGAATATTACAGGAGAGGAAGACCATGTTAAAATGGCCAGTTATTTACCATGAAACAGAATGTCTTACTAAAAGGACAGTCAGGAAAAAAACGTGTAAAACTGGGATTTTTCCCAATGATAATTCTAGGTTTGAATTCCCTGTAAGATACTCTCTGCCCTTGTTAGGACTCCTGAGACTGACCATGAGGAAGGTCCAAGATGTTCAGTCATGATTGTCATGCTCTACAAATAGAAATCAAAAGGCAGTGCAAAGGTGTCTTTATAAGGCAAGGAACAAAGTATACACTTAAAACCCAAACATTCTGATACATCCTTGGAACATGCATGAATATTGCTAAACTCAGGATGAGGTGAAATGAACTGAATTTATTATGGTTTTTAGGTTTCTGACTGATACCTACATACTAATGAGATGGACTCATTAAATGTGCACAGCTAGATAATTTACCTGGATATTTTGGAGGAGGAACTTATTCAAGGCAGAAAGGATATTTTATTCAGAAAGGTTTGATGGTAAAATATTTTCTCTCAGTCAAATAAGATATGACTGAGAATTTTCTTTTAATTAATACAAGTAAAACTAGTGAACAGGGAAATTAAATTCCTCCAAAAGTAATTTTGGATTTGCAGATTTGTTTAGCCTAAGGTTAAAGCTTCATTTGAGGGAAAGGAAGGAGTAGAGGATCTATTACTGTCCATGTTCTACTAGGATTCTAATGGAATTACTGTTTTATAATAGAAGATCTATGTCTAGTTAGTCATGAGCTAGGGCTTGAGTCAGAGTATTTAATGTGAGAACTGATCTGAGCAACAAGACAGAAACCAGAAAATCTTTAGCCCACACTTGGAAAACTCATATGTGGATTGTCAGCAATCCTGTCACCTTTCATATTCAGAAAGTTATTCCAGAATTTCAAAGTGAATTATTCCATTAAATGCGAAACTTGTGTTGCAACAGCTGTCTCATTTTACACTGTTGGTTTGGACTGCTTCTTGTTTCCCATCAGGACCCTGTTTTCCTGATTGACCATGGCCTGGTCAACCCAAAACAATTTTTGAGAATGGAAGAAATAAGTATGTAAAAACTGTGGGTGGTTTGGTAGATGGATGGTCCAGAGATCATTCTCCCTGGCAGTATGGATGGAACTGCACAATGTCCTGATGCCTTGGCTCAGAGTTGAGTTTGAAGACTTTTCCAGAAAGCCTTTGCTTTCCACATGCCTTGATGCTCTGTTGTCTCACCCATGTGTTACGTTACAAGGGTAACAGACAGGGCAGGTTCCCACAGAGTCAGACCTCTAGTTGTTTCACAGTTCAGTATGAACCCCAAATGAAATGATAAACTGTCTGTGACTCAAAGGAACCCAGAAGAGATGAAACATGCCCTTAGTTATTGCTGAAGAGGGGCTCGTGGTGGCTGGGAGTCTCATGGCCTGCCCCAGAACTCAGGTGACCCCATACCAGGAGTTTCAGGCATAGTCCTAAACTTTGCTACTTTCCATGTGGAAAACCACCCTGACCATGTAAAAGAGGTGTCAATATGCTTTTCACAGTGTCACAAGCATGCAAGGCATGTGGCTGTGAGCATCTTCATAACTACCTGCACTGCTTTCCCGTGCCCCAGGGCAGGGTTAGCAGAGCTCCATGGCTTTTGCCTGGAGGAGCTCAAGCCTTTACACAGTCCAGTGCATAAGGACATCAGATCTGCACCAATCAAGCCACAGTGAAGCCTTCCTTAACTTTTTCTAAATGATGATCCTTGTGGGTCCCCTCCAACTCAGTATATTTTATGATTCTGTGATGCTGTAAACACCAGGTGGATGAGCTCAAAGCCTGACCTGCACAATGCAAAACCGAGCAAGTGAACAGTGCTTGTATGGACTCAGCAGGTGTAAAGTCACTATCCAGCCCGAGGATTATCTAGTGATGTTTGCCATGACATGGGAAAAAGAGGCTACCCAGGAGCCATCAGGGCAAGAATTCTTTTTGCACAACCACAAATAGAGACTTCTCATTAGTGGCTGGGTTTCTCTTGTGCGCTGTGTAGATTAGCTGAGCACACATGCAGTGTCAGAGAGGGACATGCTGGTATGAATATGCTTTTCATAGCTGGCCTGTGCTCCCAGTGGTCACTCAGCTCAGGCTTTTGGTCATCAAATGACAGAGATGTGTCAGAGTATTGCCAATAAATATAAACTAAATGAATAATATAAAAAAAACAAAATAAATAGATCAAATGAATAAAGCAAATAACCAACCAATAAACCACAACAAACCAAATGAACTCCTAAGAAAAGCAGTGGAGCAGTAAGGTGTGCCAATGGTGAGCTCCCAGACCCTCCCTGCCTGTGTGGAAAGGTCATACCCTCTATGGACCACCACTTAGGGCACCTTGGCCAATGCATCCTTTATCTTAGTCTGGAGATTACCCTATGACAATATTCAATTCCTGTCTTTTTTTTTCCCTGTAATTATAGAATCACAGGATGAAAAGTAACTCAGACAACCTGTAGTCCTACCTCCTGCTTGCTGTTAAACTGAGAACCCATGGATGATCTTTTCTGAATTCATTTCTGCTACATTTGGAGTATATCTGTGTTGGGGTTTGGGGTTTTTTTGGATTTTGTACCTTCTTCGTTGGTCTGTTTTGGTTTGGGTTTTTTGTTTGTTTCTTTCTTTTTTTTTTTTTTTTTTTGTTAAAATGCTTATGTTGTATTCAAATGCTTAATTATCTTAGAGGCAACCAGAATTCAAGACTGATGTTGACATTTCTCTTTCAGAATTGGCCTATATTTCAGAAAAAATAGGACAGTGAAGGAATTATATGATGCAAAAAATGTGCATACTGGCAAAACTCTCTGTTGCACCAAGGGTTTAAAAAATCTTGGAGAGTCATGTCTATAGCCTCTATTTTGTATAAAGGTACCATTTGTGTTTTTAAAAGCCTTTGTGAGGAAAGTGAACTTTTTTCTCCAGGGAGGAGACCAGTCAAAGGAAATGTATAGAATACAAATTAAAATTAAAGGAAATGAATAGGGAACAGAGCTCAACTACTTTTGTCCAAGGATCACATTCCTGAGGATATTGTTCCTAGAAATATTGTATTGTCCAAGTGAGGATATCTGCTGTGTGAGTGTTTCCTAGGGCAGGTACTCCACTGCTCCTTTCTTCACTGCCTTTTCCTCCCTGGAAAATCTGGCAGCTCTGCCTCTAGCCCAGTGCTGACCTGTATGAGCCACAGCCTCAGGCCTGTCTGTGTGAATTTGTCACATCCAGCCCTTGGTGCTACCCACCTCCTTTTTTTGAGAAATAGTCCATCTTTGTGCCTATTGTCCTATGCTGTCCCAAGGCAAAGTTCACACACTCCCAAGTCAAAGTCAGGCACCTCCTGCTGGGTCCCAAATTATTTTGGTCTTACTTCCACGTTGTCAGGTGCAGTCTTTTATTTGCTCAGCCTTCAAAACATCTGCTTCATCACAGTCTGAGCCTGCACAATGACCACGTGTAAACAGTGAGTGGCATTATTTAGCTGTGAGTGTTTGAGTGTTGACCCTGAAGGAGACTTCACCAGACTGAACCCATTAACTGTGTGATTTGGAAGGAAATACTAAAGTGACAGTCTGATAGAGAAAAAAATGTTTTACCTTTTCTAATTCACCCTATCTTACAAGATTGACTGATGCTGATACGCCAGTTGAAGTTTAATTGCCAATAAAATTTAATATTAACACTGTTAAGTTTTTTAACCAAAATTTTGAGATTTAGAATCATTTACTAATGAGGAAGACAGAGCTAGTAATTAATAATTTAATATGTCATGTAATAATTTAAATAAAAGGTTTTCATCTTAAAAATTCATTGCTATCAACCCTTACAAAATTTGACTAAGATCTTCATCTGTCTTTCAAGGCAGATCATGTGTTACACTTCTCTATTATTTCCAAAGTGTGTGTACCTGAGACCTAGTAAGAGATTTTCCAAGGACTGGATCTTTCTTACATATAGTAAGAAAAACTTTGGGGGCCTCAGCAGATGTAAAATAATGAGGCATTGCACTGCATGCAAATGAGCCTTTGATGTGCACTGTAGCACTGTTCTCTCTTAAAAAAAAAAAAGCATGTGACTGCAGATGCTTAAGTTTCTAAAGTGAAACATCCTTCTATGACAAAAGATTGCATGAACTGCTGGGAAAGTCAGTTAATATTTTCTTGCAAGCCCAGCAGTCTTACAGGTGACTTATGTTATTTGTTTTCATGAAGATCTCACCAGGATAAAATACCTGTGCTTTAAAATTTTTCTGTTGAAAAGATGTTTTCAATGTAAATTATTTGTTTAGTCTGTTCACATTCCCATGTGCATTCATCTTTTTCACTCAAAACAATAAACATAGAAAATTACTGACTTCAAAAACCATTTGATTTTACTTTGTTACCATTATTCAGTTATCACTGAAACCATGACTAGGATCCCTAGTTTACATGGAGGGCTGCATGAGAGCTTGAATTTTCTTCATATCTGGAGGTTCACAATGGGCCTGATGGTTTCAATGCTCCCTGTGCTATACAGCAAATCTTACTAACTCATCAGATCTCTCTTCTGACCTCGAAACTATGCAAAAGTGATGACAATTCGCTTGTAGTTCATTAAAATAATGGATTTAAGGCTGTTGGTTCTTACAATATTTGTTCATCCATAAATCTGTGTCTTCTGTAGGAAGTGGGCGCACATAAAGCGCTTCAGAATTATAACAGATCTTACACAGGTCATGTTTAAATTGCAAGGCACAAACAAATCTTGTCTTGCAGGTTGTCAGACCTTACCTTCAGAAGTACAGTATGTAGAAATGAGGTCTCTACATTAGGCAGGGTTTCTCCTGTATCATAAAATCTGCATATTCCTACCATCCAAGTATTTTGCTTTACAATATTATTAACTGTTGTGCATAAAAATACTATGGAAAATAAAGATATGCTATTTCACTTTGACTGCATTTTTCCAAAGGAAAGAAATTACATTAGCATTTTTCCTGCATTTACTCTCAGTAGAAATCAGTCTCTGATAGTCATAGATTAAACTGGCATTGTCTCCCTGTTCCATGGCTTTCCTGATTTTATTGAAACAAAATCACACTATGGTTATACTGGAAAATGTTCATTTTTTTCCCCTTTGTACAAATATTCTGCCAGTGCAAAATCAGGTATTTTTAACCTTCACGCTTTTCACTGTTTCTAATGGCTATCGCCCACTTTGTCTGCAAATGTACTGTTAGTAAAAATTACTTCCTTTTTCTACTGTCATGATTGTTCAATTCATTTGAAAAAATATACTGATTGCCACCTAAGAGCTACCACTTTTAATGCTGAGTGGTTGAGAGCAATTTGTCAGGAAAGTGAATTTGATCAGTTATACCTTAGGAAAAGGAAGGAGGAATGCAAGAGATAAATTATTACTCGCAGAGCACAGCTCTCCTGGGTGTACAGACACAGTGCTCAGCAGCTCTCTCACATTGCAGTCTGCAATGGGATCTTAGCACAGACCTACTGAGAGCCACCACCAAGGTGTGGACACAGGGCCCACACAGAGGTGCAGGCTGTCCCAGATGAACTGATTCTCAGGAGGTCAGGCCATGACACAGGAAAAACCAATGCTCAGCACTTTAGTGCTGTTTCAACACATATTCCCACTCATTAGTAGTGGTAGCAATGGAAGGTCTTCAGAGATCTTCAGGTGATGGTGTCAGATTTGAAGTATCATGCACCTGGGGTAAATTTTGGATGCAACCCATTTCATTCGGAGACTTCCAGGTATGTGTTTACTGGTGATACACAATGCTGGGAGGTGTGTAGTGGGGTTGGTTGGTTGGTTAGTTGGTTTGCTTTGTTTCCTTGGTTTAGTATTTTTCTCAGGATCTGATTTCAGACCAGGAGTTTTTCTGAGAATGAGCACAGAGACATGGTTTACCTGACTGGCTGGAGCAGTTGATGAGCTGCAAGGCAGCTCTGCCATTCAGAGGGAACTGGAGAGACTGGAGAAATGGACTGACAGGAACCTTATGAAGCTCAGCAAGGGCAAATGTCAAAGTCCTAACCCCAGGGAGGAACAACCCAGGCACAAGACAGGCTGGGTATGACCAGAAATCTGGAAACAGCTCTGCAGAGAAGACCTGAGGAACCACAAACAGAGCAGGCAGTGGAAATGTGCCCTGGCAGGTTGCTACTGCACTATATCATCAGCAAGAGATGGGGCAGGGGGCTGAGGAAGGGGATTCTTCCCCTCTGCTCAGTATTGGTGAAACACCACTGGAGTTCCAAGTCCCGTGCTAGGCTGCCCAGTACAAGAGACTCGGGCATTCTGGAGCAGGTCCAGAGAGGGACCAGGGAAATGGTGAAGGGGCTGTAGCATCTTACATGTGAGGAGAGGTGCAAGAGATGGAGCTTTGTAGCCTGGAGAAGACTCAGGGGGATCTTATTCAGTGTCTGAATACCCAACCAGAGAATGCATAGAAACCAGACTGTCTGTGGAGGGGTTCTACCAGACATTGCAGGCAACAGATGTGAGTTGCATTAGGAGAAGAGAATATCTTTCCACCAACAGTGGTAAAGCACTGTCACAGACTGCCCAGAGAGGCTGTGAATCCCCACTTTTGGAGGTACTCAGAACTCAGCTACCCAAGACCCCAGTCAACCTGATCTGCATAGGAGTTGGCCCTGGTTTGCATGGGAGGGTTGAACTGGATCAATCCCAGGCTTACTATCCAGCCTAAGTGATTCTAAGATGTGATTTTAAGATCTACATGATTTAAAGATCCTTCAAGTTCAGTTGTCAAATGTGTGGTTTCAGCTATGGAGGAATTTATAAACTGAGTGTTTTGTATCTCATGAAAAGATTTTTCAAACCAATGAACAAAACTTGTTTATCATGTGAGGAGTCTGAGTGAGGAAACTTGAATTAATCCATATGTTTACCAGTAAATTCCTTAGAAAGGTGAGTTTGGTCTGAAATTTTAAGCAATATAAATCAGAAATTAATTGTCTTTGCTAGTCATTCTTAGGTCCCCAGCATTGACAAGGGACATACAATCATGAATTTATGAGCTTCTACATTTATCTTGAATAGGGAGATAAAACTCATCTGTAACCTTTGCCATGTTCTGTCCTGTTGAAAGACCTAAGAAAAATTACTTTTTTAGTACAGCTTATGTTAATTTTGTTTTGTTGATAATATATTTTTTTCCCCATCAGACTGTGGGTCTGGGTTGTTGCTGTTATTTTTTTTTCTTTCTTCCAGCCTGACACAATGTATCTGCTCAGTGGGGAGCAGCATGTTACGTGCTTATGACAGTACTGACAATAATCCATATGATCTCCTCTATAGTGTTCTGCCTTCTCATGACTCTGACAAATCTCTATCACTTTCTGCTCAAGTGCCACAATTTTAAAAAGCAGTGTGTTCCTGTGTCACCCGTGGGATGTGCGTTTGAAACAAGCTCTATCTTGGAGCTGGCACAACCTGAGACCACAGCTGGTCAGGCTAAAGGAGGGAGGCAGGTATGCACTAAACATTTCTACTATTTTGTTGTAGAACTCCAGGCTATTATCACCTGCTTCCTAATTCACTAATCCATTCACTCAGTTTAAGCCTTTGATGTATTAGAAACTATTGTACCTAAACAGTGAGCAGTGATGATAAACAGCAGCCTGAAAATAGCCATTAGCCCTGATGTCTGTGGTCAGCATGCTCTCATGCTTCCAGAGCCCGAAGGTTAAATATAGCACTCTGCAGTGCCAGCCTATCTCTCATGCAGCTGATGCAATTCTCCATAGCCTATTAATTTCAGTATTTCATTTTGTTTTTGCATTATGAGATAGTGTAAAAAACTGTTGCCCATATCAGATTTCTAAAATGGAACCTAATCAAAGCACTCTGTGTTCTGCATCCAGTGCCACAGTCAAGATGCTTTAGCAGTGTGGTGACTCAGGGTAAAGGCTGACATTTGAAAAATATTCATATCATTCTAATGGTGAGCAGGTAGCTTGAGCAAACAGGAGAAAGTTAACTATAGAGGGGCATGAAGGGAATTTAAATTGACAAAATCTTCTTTGAAAAAGCCAAGGGCAAATCTGAATACAAAGTGTTTCCTGTAGCTTTTGGGTATAGAGGAAAGAGGGGTTCTTTTTTTTTCTTATCTTTTTTGGGAGCAGGAGGGAGGCTGTGTCATGTAGAGGTTGTGCTTGCTAGCTTTGTGTAAAGAACAGTGAAGAAATTAGGAAAACCATTATTTTGATTGCAATAACTGTCCACCAGGAGACAAAGAGAAAGAAGTGTTTCTCCTTTGCTTATTATTTCACAGGTGAACTTTTCAGTTACTTAGATTTGATTTTGCTTATGTTCTTAGCCTTACACGAACAAGAAGCCAAATAAAACAAATCCCAAAGCATATAGCATTGCGTCTCCCAGGCAGATGTAATTTACAGAAACAGTAGGCACACTTCAGGAGTTCACTGTGCTTTCAGAAGCATTTCCAATTCCAGCTATATTTCCCACGCTTAAATTGGGGCTCCAGTAGTCTCTCAGTAGTCAGAATTAACTTTGCAAGTGCATACATACTGCAGAGCAGCAAAGTTTAACACAAGCAGTAAATCTGCTGCAGTGAGGTGGAGAGACCCTGCTGGGAGCCTGACACAATGGAAGCTAAAGCCTTTTTTTCTAGAATTGGAGATTTTACTTGGATCTCCAGGAAAAAATAGGGTGGATATGTGTGGAGACGTGCAGGTACACACCACACTTATCACACACTATACGTAGTCAATGCTTCTTAAAGCTACTGATCCAGGACAATTCCCTTCAGAAAAAAATGATATTTTAACAGGAGTAAATAACTTGGACCAAATCTTACTTTTTATTATTTAGCTAACAAATCTGATGATGAAAACAGAAAGGTGAAAATTGGAGTCTGTATTTTGTGAGTAAGTCACAAGAACACAGCACCCATTTGTCAGGTTAAAATTGATTTTCTTTCAGCAAATGGAATACTTTCATTTGTATTGAAAATGCCAACAGTTTTAACATTTTTAGCAGAGGCATTCTTCTTTTCATAGATTTTAGCATTCTTCATGAACAATCTAATTCAGTGCAGAAGTTAATTTCAAAATGCTGCCATTTCTCACACAATGAAAATCATATTTTTCTGAGCTACCCTAGCATTAAATATTCTTCCTGGGTTCTGTAGGATGAGAAATATTTTGCTGTAGTGGCACACCAGAGATGCCTTGTCTGATTCAAGGCTTAAGTGTCCTTACTAAGAGGAGCCCCCAGCACCAGTTACCACTGCTCTTCTCTGGAAATTTCTGTTGTCTTACTGAAGATAACAGAACCCCTATTGTCTTTACTGGGAAAATGCAAGATTCTGCTGGCTGTATTTATGACATTTTTTAAATTTCCTCCTTGCTTCTCAAATCTTTTCAATGTTTTTGAGATAACATCAGAAGTGTTTAATGAAGAAAAATGTTACCTGCTTTGAAGCAGTGGGGTTTGGTGGATGCAGGAATATTCAGGCTGTACCTGAAAGTGCAGTGCCCTAATGATCCATACTACCTATGGTAGTTACTCCTGGGCTGGACAAGGTAACTTCTGTTCCTCAGAGCATGGCTTACCAGCTAGACTGGCTGAAGTACACAAAGGGCATGGAGTGCAAAATTTAAAGCAGGATTTGCTATAACAAAGATGGAGTGGTTTAATTCCAGTGTAAAATGAAAGGCTGCTCAGTGATTAAAATAGCCACTTGCCACTCTCCAGTCTGGGTTAATTTCCTGGCTTGATCATGAACATTTAGTAGTCTGAAAGATAATGTTGATTTCTTTTGTATGATCACGGTCAAATCACTCAGGAACTAAAACCAAAGGAAAATAATGTCTTATGTGATATCAACATCAACTTCTCTCTGAAAACCAGGGCCTTTTTAAGGTTTCTGAAACAAGGCACCTCCAACATGAAGGAAGCATAAATACTTTGCCATGCTTGAGAGTTTTTTGTATCATTTTACTTAGAGATTGTAGTGAGAGAAGAGAAAATGATACTGTTTTAAAGTTCTTTTGTACTGAGGGTCTAGCTCTGAACATATCCCAGCACTAAGAAGCAGGATGGAGTAGCTCTAAAGCAGGTGAGCACGACAGCTTCAGGAAAATCATAGGTTAAGAAACAGCTGATTTAATACAACAGTTTTTGCAGCTCCCACATTATCAACACGCAAAGGCACAGATATTTTTCTTTCAACTGGGCAGGCAACACAAATTGGTCTTAAAGCTTTCAGGAAGAAAAATGGTAAAAATAGCTAATTTACCTGATTGATGTGAGCCATTAACAATGTACTGCTATGGTCTGCTTGAACTTGGGTTGTAAATTTCCCATGACAAAGAAGACAATTAAGGAAAAAACAGGTAAGAAAATGAACAAATCGTTATTTTACTAATTTCTGCTTAGCAAAGATTTTACCATCACCACCTTTTCTTTCAAGACATCTGAAATTGTTATCTGAACGCATACATCTCCGTATCTCTTTCTTCAGCTGGTGGAATCAGGATTGCTAGCCACTCAAGGGATTTTAAGTTTCCTTCTTATGATACAAAATACCTTTCCCTAGTCTATCTACCTATTTTTGTACCAGATCAGTCTGACTTACATAAAATCAAGCCAGTTTCTTGTTATAATTTAAAATAAAAAGCTCTCTTCCCTTGTTTCTTGATTGCTGGTCCTTCATTAATCACAAGCTCTTATGCTGTGTCTTTGGGAAGGCACCATGTACCTTTTGTAGCGTTCTCTAAGAAAGAGCAAGCTAGAACTGGGGGCGGGGGGAATGTCTGGCATATACTCAACTCATGCATGTAAACAGAACAGGGATTTCAGCTTCAACATGTGAGTGGGGTCCTCAAATGATGCAGATTTAGGGTGCTCAACTGATGCAATGGTGCTGTGCTTCCGCCTCCTGAGACCTCTTAAGGAGCACCAACACCACAAGAAGAGCAGTAGACAGGGCCTGCAGAAATTTTTTTATTGTGTGTAGGTGAAATGATATCAAGCTGGATGAATCAGTGGTGAATGCAACAAACATTCACTACAACAACATCTGGTCTTTCTCTGTGCAATCAACAGAAGCATTTACAAGACTCCAGTTCCAGATGTAGCAGCTCATCCCTGTGGTACGGAGAACTTTTCTGACCCTTCCCTGGCCCCACAAGCACCATGCATGGAGAGGGAATAGCAAGCAGGCCTAATCTGTGTCTACTGTCTGTTCTATCTCCCCGAGCAGCCTCCTCAGTCTATCCATTCTTAAAAGTCAAGACTGGGAGTTTTTAAATGCCTGAACTTTTAAGCCATGCCTGGATCTCAAGTGAGATTTGACGCTTTCTTAAACTCAAAGTTTTATAAAAAAGAACCCTTTTCCCCTGGTCCTTTTCTTTCCATCAAAACCAAGTGCATATTTGCACTTGTCAGTGTGCCTTGCTTGGATCTCTAAATTAGAATTGTGCACCAGAAATTTAAATGAGGCAATAGTGTACCAGCTTAGTTTTTGGGCAAAAGGGTCATTTCTAGTCCTCACTCACTTCTTAGGCAGATAATCCTTAATACCTCCATAGGAAACCTGATTAAGAGCATATTTTTCTTGCTTGTTATTCTTATAGGCTTTTTTATTATATATTTTATTCTATGAACTTTCAATGAGAGAGCAAATGAGAGATGGTAGCAAAGATTCCAACAACCTTGAAGAGAGAAAGCCTTTCTCCGTAATAACATTCCTGCAATGATTACTGAACCCTTTGAGGTGCAGGTTCAGGAGAAGAATGTACAGAATAGAACCTAGGTGAAGAGAATAAAATGACTTCTGAACAAGGTAGACCATCAAGTTATATGTTTCTTTTTATATGCTAGTTACTTAAAATTTTTCCCTTTGTCCTGTTCTTCCAGAATTCTGAAAGAAATTTCTCTGCGGGCACCAAGCCTTTCCTCCACAGACATTCTCTTCATCTAAAAATTCTTTTTTAATTGTACATGTGAAGCGATAAGAGAGACCAGAAGGTATGACATTCTTTTCCAAGAGAAGCTTTAAAGGATGATAAATATTTATCCAAGCAGTGTTTTCAAGCCACATGCAAATTTACATAATGGCACTCCAGGTGATGTGACGCATGGTAATTACCTGCTACCTGATAAAATTGAGAAATTCAAGAGCGTGGTGCTGAATGCAAACATTCATCTGTGAAAAGCAGCACTACCTAGTCACTCCTTAATAAGGGTATTATGAAGAAAAGACATGTCTTTAGGGAAGGGCATGAAGGACACATGTAGCTGGACATGAAGGACATCTCCCTGCCTCCCTCCAGGAGTGTGATCACTGTATGCCCACTTCCTGAACGTAGCCATACCTTTCATCTTTTCAACTTGCATTGATTCCTTAAAAGCTTAAGGATACTTGTCATTCCACAGAACTACACACATTGGCCTGACTTTTCCAGCTCCCCCAGTAACATGGCTTGTGCTGTAATCACTCTCAATTAACAGCACTTGCATCATGAAGACAAAGAAGAACACATTGGACTTGCCTGTGGGCAGTTAAATCGAACAAACAGCACCTTGATGTTTGAGATGTGACAGAAGAAGGTCAGTAGTTCAGAGGAGAAAAATAGTGGACTGTAACAGTGTAAAAAGGTATAATTAAATTTCCATTTATCATGTATATGAATTCGAGAATAGAACCATGTGTCAGATTGAGTGTGATGAGATTTTGCCATTGGCTTCGCTTGATTGCCAGAATGTCACTCTGGGACACACTTTTACCTACTGGGATAGTTTTTTTCTTAATCCGAGTGAAGAAGTATTCAAAACGAGTAACACAATTGTCTTCACTCTGAAGTTTCTTTGCATGGGAGAAATACATCAAGATAGAAGAAAAGGAGTCCTGCAAATGGTTTGCATGTCCTTGACATGGTGGCTCCATGGTGGTACAGAATGGTCTGTGCCTGAAGGAAGAGATGCATGAGACAGAGAATCTGCTGAGCATTGAAGGAGAGCTCCTGGCTGGGGCAAACAACCACACTGTGTGCTTCAAAGTGAGTGGGTTCAAGAAGGTCTATCAAGGCCTTCTCACTTTTATTTTTTCTTTTGACTTTTCACTACTTAAAATTGTAAAATAGTGCAGATTTCTCTGTGTGTAAACAACACAGGGCATTGCCTTGAGCACTGATGCTGCAAATTTCGGTAAGGGAAGCCATACTGTACATGCTTAGGGAAGGTACCTAACAGAGTGTTGTTGTCAGAGCCTTAAGTCCCTTTCTGTACAGTGTGCTCTGTGCATCCTCTTTGCAACATGGCTTTTAAGTGGGATTAATGGATTTTTCATTCCTACAACACGATAGGAAGTTCTGAGCACTTATTTCATATCCATGAAGGAAGAACACAGCAAGAGCAAATATTAACATTGCTAATATGAAAATATGATCTAAAAGCACAGAAAAAGCCAGTTACCTGGCTGTAACTGTGGAAAATGAGCTAAGGTTTTTTGCTGATGTGGACAGCCAGAAGCTGATGGACTGAACAGCTTTTAAAACTTAAGTGAAAACAGAGAAAGAACCACTAGAAGAGGAAATAACAAAATAAGTAACTTGTGGAAAATTATCATACTAGGGAAAATAGCCTGTAATTCAAATAATCATTAGGAATAACTATTTTGGGTAAATATATATATGTAAATTGTAAGTAATATAAGTATTTTTATTGCTATAATGTAAGGAGGTCTGACAGCAATTTATATATCTAACAATTTCTATTTTAAAAATATCCACAAGAAATTTCATAAGATTTCATAACTAATTTTTCTTTAAATGAACTGCAGGCATAAAATAGAGAATGTGATAGGGACTAAGGAAGGGCTTTTTGTTGTTTACTGTTTGAATTTTGGTTGTATAAATCAATTTATTTTCTTTGCCTCTTTATTTTTTTGCCCCAGAGTTAGAGGGACTCCCTCTTGCATTGTTCTAAACACAATAAGTACAGAACCCCCTTTGAAATTGTAGTTTGCTAAAAATTAAGTAAAAATTAAATTCACCAAATTGGAGTTGCAGTTATGTCGGGTTTGGCAGAAAAGAACATGCTCTGGAAAGTAGAATCTTGTAGCCATTCTTTGACTTATTTGAAAATAACAGCATTCTTGTCACACTTGAAGTTTGCCTAGGAGACAGCAGGACATTTGAAGTCCAGATATGATACCTGTTTCTCTAGGTATGAGATTGTGCAACCTGAGTAACCAGAACCCATCACACCTTCCTTTCCTAGTTGCAACAACAATCATTGTATTGCTACTTCTCTCTTAGTTTTTCTTTCTCAAATTTATATTGGTACTCTCTCTGTCTCAGATTTTTCTTCCTTGTTTTGCTGTTATATTGGATGTGGAGAACATATCTGTTCAATAAAGGGCTTCCTCGTCTGATGTCCACTGGGAACTTTATCCATCTAAGCACATCAGCTAGTGGATGTCACTAAATCCGCTACAGAATTG
Source organism: Pseudopodoces humilis (assembly GCF_049639895.1). NCBI lineage: Eukaryota > Metazoa > Chordata > Aves > Passeriformes > Paridae > Pseudopodoces > Pseudopodoces humilis. The sequence goes on along the minus strand of NC_142201.1, from coordinate 74,601,882 downwards.
TATTATCTTCTGTGTAAGGCTAGCAAAGAATTAATCTCAGGCTGTGGTTGAAATATATATTTATTCTTCTCATACAGTAGGAATCTAAACAAATATTTAAGATGGTAAAAATGATTAAAAAAAATGTCAAAAATTGTCAGGATAAAAATATCAGGGATTGGCATAGATAGCTGCAAAAGGGAAATAATGGGAAATCCCATCACTTTGCTATCAGTGACTCACTGTTGTGCTATGAGAAAAGGTCTCCAGATAAGGGCCTGATGCTGGAAGTGACAGAACAGATCCAGCTGATCTTTCTGCTTTCTGTTTTTATGCAGCTATGTGCATTAGAAATTCTGTCCAGAAGCAGAAATACTTTTTAAAAATTTTTAATAACATAATCCTCACTAAAATCTGAGATTTTCAAACAGAAGTTGTTTGATTTCCTTTAAGTTTTAATGATCTGACTTGCCTATTCCTTTAACTACCTGCCGTGCAATTACCCATGTAGCTCTGCCTGAGTATGCTACTTCCTGCTGATCCAGTAATTGATGGATAACAGGAAGTGTCTGAACATGGATGTTAAATTTTATTCACTGTAGGAATAGATTGCATTGCCACCACTGTTGCTATATTTATTTAAACCAGTAATCACTGTTGCCATTTTATGTGCCCTCAGGAATTGGATGCTGCTGTGCTTTCCCAGCATGTCTCTTTTTCTGAAGACGTAACACATGGAGGAGACAATGGATCGAGGCAATTGCACAACGAGAGGACTTCAAAATTTGTTCACAGTTTACATCATGTCAGCCATGAATAGACTGGTCAAGCACAAACATGTACACTTTGACAAGGAAGAAAACAGCGCCAAGCCTTTGAAATGGAATGAATTAGTACTGACCTCTGCTTTCAAGCTGAGAGTGCCCCTGGCCAGTAGGATGGGACACTGGTTGCCAAACCTGCCACTGTCTTTTTCTCTTGATGTTGGTTTTGCAAGTTGCTTTCTCAAGTCCTATAGTTTTGGCAGTTCTAACCAATAGAAACAAAAATTTCTATAGCTGGACATTCTGGGTAGGGAGGGGTCAAGGACCTGACCATGGATCTTGGATAGGTCATTTTGGAAGGGAATGACTGCACAAAGGAGAAGTTAGGGACCGTTTTGCCTATTATTCTTACTCAAGTCTCTGTAAATCTCTGCCTTGCAAACCACATGGGAACTGTGATATGTGTGTGGGGTTGATTTCTCAGTTATGGACAACCTTATCAGTGTGTTAACCACAAGGCTATCAAAAGCATAATTTGCTTCTGCATATGCCAGTGCAAGCTAATCAGAGAAGGATGGCAAGTATAATCAGGGCTTTAAAATAGCATGGCTATAAAAAGAGATAGAATTGACAAGTAGCTTTTAGTTTGGAATAGAGATGACTATTGTAGATATATAAAAACATGAAGGGCATAAAAAGAACAAGAAGTGATTGGGATTTGAGTGACAACATGCTCAGGAATGAAAGAAGGATCCCCCCTCTGCTGCCTTGAAGCACAAAGGAACAGAGGAAATCTCTGGCTCTGAAAAGTCTCCAAACTGAAGAGGGAAGACATACCAGGGGAAGGATAACTTGGTCCTGCTTTTATATTCCTGCCATGCCTACTTACTGACCTTTCACAGGCATGGTTCCAGGCTGGGTAGCCCTCTCTGTATGGTCCTAGCTATGATTTAAAAGGCAGCACCTTCTTATAGCACTTCTTGCAAGTACAAGAAATGTTAGCTACTACTAGGCCAATCTTTCTCATATGCTTTTATGTACCCTTGGGATTTCAAACAGACACACACACATTTGGAGTATATTATGCAGTACTCCTGCCTCATACACATTTTAGGTATCACAGTGTACAGCTGGCACAATATTCGTGTTCCTGGTCAAACTCTAATAGAAGAGTCTGTGTTTCAAGGGGAGTGTATTCACAGTGACACTACTTAACATATTTCAATATTTCAATATAGGAAATTACATAATTAAAAGCTATTACCCCAGGTGTAGGAACAGAATAGAAATATCCTGTATTATTAAATATTTCTGTTTTGTGAAATGAATTGTGTTGGAGTGTTTGTTCGTAAACTGATTAGAGAGCTAATTATATAAAAAATATGCATAAAACATAGTCTCTCACAGGAGTTTCCCACATGAACAAAGGGCCCATAATCTGTTTCTCTCTTGCTGCTACATGGAAGACTTGGAATATAATATTTACCCTGAAATGACCTTTAACTGGGACAGGACTGGATTTTCTCTGGAACAGTGGTTCATCATGTGGGTGATTAGTAGTTGTCATGGGAAAATATTCCATATATATTTCTAAAGATATTTGTTTTCCAAGGCAAAACCACTTTGACTAAAGATATCATTGCAGACAGATCAGTATGAGTAAGAAAACAGACTCTTGCACTCCTGCTAAAATTCTCAGGTGAGATGAAGGACTGTTTTGCCAAGAGTCCAACTCCAAACTATGGAATTTTTAGATCTTTTAATAATTAATAAAATCAGTTGAGAGGAATTATTCACTTCAATGGTCTTTAGTTGCTGTATTAATTCACTTCATTATTGTGTAGATTTATATAGACATTTCTTTATAAAATTTCCATAATGACCCTTTATTTATCATATCACAGGTTAAAATGTCTTATTTGCTTATTTTCCATGCTTAATTAAAGCAAAAAGTAAAGGTAAAAATAAATGTAAAATAAAAAAAAGAGTAAATTGTTGCTGCACTGTAATCCCACGAGCAAGCTCTGATGACAGCATCAACCCCCATTTGAGAAAACAAAATCTCAGTTCCTTATATACATATTTGCTCTGAGTTCTGTTTGTTTCCCAGAGAAATAAAAGGTTTGAGGCTCTAAGGGGACACACGCTGACATGTTGTCCTGTTCTCCTTTTATCACAGGGGACTCAGTTTCTGAAAGACGCTCCTGATGCTCCTTGGTCCTTATTGACAAACACCTTTTGTAGTACATCACTAAACTGCTTTGTCAGCTTGAGGACTGGCTATTTAATTTTTCAGAAACAGGCAGCTACTCTTTTAACATAGTTATTAGTTCACTGCTCTTTGCTGACAAGGGAAAAATAATTTCACAACAGCATTTTAGAATTATGTCACTGAGAAGATGGACTTGTCCCCAGATCTCTCACCCCAAATTCATCCATGGAAAATGATGGCTATAGCCTGTATATGTGCTAGATATTAACTGGATATATGGTTAAATTAATGAGTGAAAACAAAATAATATTTACTGAAGCTGGCTATAAGTTTGCAGTGATGCAAAAAAAAAAAAATAGATGTTCCCATGAGCTCTATATTTTTTGGCATGCACCTCTAGTCAGAGCTACGCTTGTTCAGACTCCTCAGCTCAGCAAGAGGGCTCAGACATGTAACTTTTACAAATGTGTGCACATCAACCAAAGTCACTCTCATGGCTCACTGCTGACCTGTGTCTTTATTGGAATTCATTTTATCAATTTGAAAAATCTATTATGTGTATATTTACCTTGTGACTTTGAGGCACCCAGGGGTATTTTTTACAATGCACAGAGATGACCGTATCCTTTAAGGCTAGCAGTTGCAGGCCAGGTTATTAAATTAATATAAATAATATATAGAATAATTTAATTAATATAAAATAATATAAATATTATTAAAGCACCCCAACATCACAACACACACAGATACGGGCAACTGGATCAAGCCTTCTGAAATCTAGCAAAATGACTTGTGCCTGTGGTGTCTGTGTTGTGGGGATGCAGCTTGGATGTACACTTGTTTCTGGGCTGATGGACTCAAAGTGTTCACACTTTCCTGCCCCACCACCAATACGTGTAAATTTCCAGGGTATTGGGAGTGGCTGAGATGGAGCTAATTTTCCTCATGGCAGCCCTGATAGTACTGTGCTTTGAGCTGGTAGCTAGAAAGCTGTGGATAACACAACTCTGCTACCGCTGAGCAGTGCTGGCACTGTACTGGTGCTCTCCAACATTTCCTCCATCAAGGCACTGGGAATGGGCAGGATCTGGGAGGGGATGCAACCAGGCCCAAATTAACCAAAGGGGTATTCCATACCATGTGGCATCAGCTCAGATATAGAAGCTAAGAAAAGGAGGAGAAAAATGGGACACTCATTATTTGCAGTGTTTGCTTTCTGGGGCAATTGCTACGTGTGCTGAAGCCCTGCTGCCCAGGAAATGGCCAGACATTGCTCAATGGTGGGAAGTAAAGAATAATTTTTTGTTTGTTTGTTTGTTTGTTTGCTTGTGTGTGCACAACTTTTGCTGGTATTTTAGCATACCATCTTAGCCTAGCTGAGATAGAGAAAACTAGTTGTTTTCCATTCTATTTTGTCTCCCCTATTCCATTCTATTTTGTCTGTTTTGGAAGGGGAAGTGAGAGAGAGGCTTGGTGGGCATCCAGCAAAAGTCAAACCACAGCTAAGGTAACTGCTCTGTCTGACCATCCAGGAGCCACTCTGGCAATCACACTCATACCACCTGGACTAGAATGAAGCCCCTTCACAGTGACACACCCCACACTCACACAGTTGGACCAGATTTCATTACCAGCTTGACACCAGGCTTCCCATAGCAGAGTCTCTGACAATCGGATCCTTAAAGTATATAGATCATGGTGCAATAACTAAATAAAAAAAGTAACAGCTTGAGCTGGATGACTCTGAGACACAAGTCCCCCTGCACTTTGTTATGCAAAGGGTTAGCAATTCATGGCCTTTTGCCTTGGCCTCGGGCTCCTACTCCCCAGAGCTCAACCTGCTGCTTGAAATGCATCTGCACACTCAGCTACCTGCACTGAAGATATTCTTCAAAACCCACCACAGCTTGATAACAGGAAATCAGTTTTCTGGTTTGATTTTTCTTGGGATTTGCTACCAGAAATGTATTGAATTTTTCTTTAAACTATATATTTTTCTTTAAATTATGTAATTTTTACATTAAAATAGAGTCCCTCAGTTAAACAGTGCAGAATCTCACCAAGTGCTGACAGTCGAGGCTATCTCATTGTGCCTCTAGTAATCACTGAAGACTTTCTCAAGCAAAAGGAGTTTACAAAATCCACGGCTGTGCTCTTCAGACATTCAGTTTTCCCTGTTCCTAGCACAACCTTTCAAGACCCATGCTTCTCCCACAAGGATCTGAGTGGACTCTGTGGGTTTATGGGTTTCCTGTCACTCAGCTGTGGAGACAGCCCTGCTGTGCTTTATGCTGTACAAACAGATGTGTAAGAGCCCTCTCTTCAGCAGACAGTGAGTGGAACCATGGGGACAGACACACAACCTAGGAGGTCCTGTCAACCACCTCCAGGTCCTGGCACTCCAGGACAGGGCATTTAACAATGAGGGAGAAACTTTATTTTGAATATGGGTGGTGGACAAAGAGGGATTCAGGAGTGACAGTAGCTCTTCCACCTTTCCCACAAACTATCTAGTGCAGTGTGCCCCTATTTAGATGATTGTTTTCTGGATAGAATTTGTAAAAGGATGTTGACTGAACTGAACTGTACTGAAACTGAATTTGGAGAGACTAAAATCTTTCATGAACTGGTAAACTTGCTCCTCATCGAGAGTTTTTTTGTTAAATAATAAACTCATAAAAAAAAAAATCACAGAAGTAGAGAACAAATTATTTTTATACTAAGATAAAATTATCTAGTAACACAGATACTTAGGGTTCTATTCAATCACAGAGACAGAATCTACTAGAGTAATTCTTATGGTAAAAGGCCTGGAAGGTGATGGGAATTGTATTGAAGACTGTTCCTAGTTTCAGCAGACCTCTGTATGAATTTAACATATTCTGTCTAAAATACTGGATCTCCCTTTTAACTTCTAAGGTAGCAAAAATCTAGGTAATCATTAATACATGCCATATGAATTGCTTTAGCCAAAGTGATGTTTTTACTCTAAGACACCTGCCTGTTCGTTTGACATTGGAGCCTTGCAAAAAATTATTCTGTTCCATTCTTACTGGAATATGTCCTAGACTTTCCTTATCTTTTTTTGCACTTCATTAAATCAGCAACATCCCTGCACTAAATCAACCATACCCCAATCATTGTCAACAAGAGGAACTGTACCCTTTGCTTTTAAAGCATATGGCCCACAATCTGTTAGTACTATTATATCTGACAAATATAAATTTGTTTAATGAGAGGGCATGAGCTTTTGTCTTCCTAAATAATCTTATAGTCTCTCTCTTGCTACTTTCCATTTCTTCCAACAGCAGTCAAATTATCTTTGCCTTGCAGTAAAATATGGCATTTATTGGTCTAAAATAATAATCTACTCTCCAAATTACTTTTCCTCTGAAGATCATGAAGTGCTTTACTTCATGAAGCTTGCATAATCTTACCATCAAAGAGAGAGAAAAAAGGAGAACTGGAAAGGACCTTGAGAAGCAACTATTTGACCTGCTCAAAACATCCTCTTGTTTTGACACAGAACCAAGGTAATGTAGTGGGAACAGTGCAGTCAATTTTCCACTGCTTTTATTTTCCTCCTAATGATATATTGAACTGCAATAATTAGTCATAAGTAATTACATCAGCTTAGACTAGAGTTATTCCTAATCAATCGATTTGGATGTTAAGATTTCAGCTACATATTTGCCCCTGGGTAGCTGGGGTAGAAAGAATAACACAAATGCACTTGCAGCTTGATTTTCATTCTGACTTTTGGAAGAAATTTTTATCCCTTCGACTAAAATTTGCTCTCATTAACACATCAAGTTTGTTTGCTGTAGCCATAGGGTCATACAGAATATTGCTAAAGGCAGAATTTGGTTTGTTACATTCCCATCAGGTTTTCAACAAATACTTGATATGACAGAATGCATAGCTCTTCCTGGTCTTATCCATGAGAATGGCAGAAGAATTTTCAGAGTTGCTTCAGACTTCTGAAATCCTTCTGCTGGAAATGTGCAGAGCTCTGCCTGTTGCATTTGCAGAGTCAGGGCTCAAAAAAAATGTGTCTTGAAACTTTTTACTGTTAATTTGGTTTTATTCTACAGCTGTAAACTGCTCTTGTTTTATTTGCTGATCTGTTTTATTAAGTGCCTTCTGATGAACAACAATAAGCATGTAATAAGAACCATCCGCAGTATGGTGGCAGCTTCCTTCTTAGTCACAGACCTCAAACCAGTCCCTGGTGTTATATGATTGCTGAACACAATCCTGTCTTGTTTCTAATACTTGTTACTGAAATGTTCATCTGGCTGGCGTTCTTGGCTGAATTTGGAATGTGCTGCTATTAGAGGAGACCCTTCCCTGGGAACATTTCTCTAGTTCTTTTGTAATCTCTTCAACAGCATACTCCACTGGAGAGGCCTCACTGGAGTAAATATCATAGTCAGATAAATGCATGGAAGAACGAGAGAGTTTGCATTTAGTAAGAATCCTTCCCTTATCTAATCACAGCAGATGTTGAAGTTCTGATTTTTCTCGCTCAGCACCTGTCTACCACATGCAGTGTTTTATTACACAGTCATGATCCATTTAGTCACAGCCCTCCCCCTTGGTGGAAAATTATCTGCTAATAGTGTACTATGCAGTCAAATTTTAAATTACTTGCATGAGAACTCCTACCAGGTCTAATCTGAGAGGACCCACTGTGCCTCCTCTATTTATGCTGGCTGAGATGGAACACCAGAAGTGCCTGTTCATCCTTTAGGCAGTGTTGTGCTGATGTCTGGGTGTTAGGGAGTGTGTTGAGCCAGGCTGCCCAAAGACCTTTTGCTCCATGGGATTTGGTCTTTTGAGAAAGGAGTTGTCCTTTCATGATACACCATGAATGAGGTGAAGTGTTGTACAGGACTCAGCCAGGGAAGTGTCCAAGTTTCTTGAAGATTCCTTTGTCTCTCTAACTATTGACAGCAGAGCAGACAATGCCTTCCCTGACACTCCCAGGAAATTCACACTTCTTGTCAGTGCAGAAGGTGTCCTCAAAGACATCATTAACGTTGATGGACACAATCTCTTACTTAGGGAAGAGAACTGAAGATGCAGGAACCACTTGCAGGAACCTTCAGCTGGAGGTGTTAAAGACAGGCAGTGTAATTTAAAAGCCAGACTCTGAGGACTCAGAATTTACAAGGGTTTAAAATTTCGATGAAAACTGATGCAAATGATCCTGGCTGCTGTAAATGATCCATTTCTGTTACAGCACCTTCAGGAGATTGACCTTGCTTTCTGGTTCAAACTTTATTTGAACTAAATATCAGGATAATGAATGAGATGGTAGTCTGCTACAGTTCAAAATCTAAATTCATTTTGCTGGGATATGCAGATAGCTCTTAGCCTATATTTTTGCTTCTTTTCTAGAAACTTTGAGAAGCCTCCAGTGGCTCCAGCAATCTAAATATCAAATGATGACATTTAAAGTTTGGAAGAAAAAGAAATATACTGCTGGTTGCCATAAATGCCCATTAATTACCTTCCTCTTTCACATTTTATAGGGCTTTATCCCCTGTAAACCACTCACAGAGGCTGGATCCAGTCTTAATATTTTTTAGGTGTGGAATTTGAAACATTACCACATCATAACATTATTACATTCATAACAAGAAATTATTCTCTGTTTATTTAATCCTAAAAATTTTCCTTTGCACAGTAGTGAAACATAATACTCTATCTGTGAGCCTCAATTCCTTTTAATATATTACATAGCTCTAGTCTGTGTTTTGCTGGAAACAACTCCAGAAAGTTAGTGAAAAGTCATCTTGTTTATGTAGCAACTACTGGCAGGAGTAGCCATCTCCTTTTTGCTGCGACCTTAAAGCATCCAAAATTATGTAATGCAATTACAACTGTTTAGGACTGACTCCTTTTCTCTTAATTTAATGACAGCAGTAAATCAAATTAATCTTTTGAACATTTAAATTTTAAAACATCTGGATCAGTTTTTCATTTCATATTTGCATCACTTATATTAACTAATTTTCTGCCCTAAACAGTGAAAAGAGATACATGTGAGAAACTTTCTATCATTAATGAATATATTTAACCATAACTGATTCTTTCAACATAAATCTACTTCAGAATCAGTGGTTTAGATCAGTCAGGTCCTGCTTCTTCTATGAAGAAGAAGCATTTAAGTCTAATGACTTCTACCAGGGTGCCTTTGTCGATATATTTCCATCAAATATCAGCTAGTAAAGATGAATGAATTAGCTCTATTTCTTGAAAATGCTGGGTGTATCTATACCATGCAGCCAAAAGGCTTTGAGCTCAGCATACTTGCATTGATCCCTGAAGTGATGGCACACCCAATGGAGAACTGGGGCTGCGTGGGACACAGCCCAAATGCAGGAGTGTGCCTTAACAAGGCAGCAGCAGAACTAACATGGCTGGAATTCTTTTAGGCTCAAGCCTCAATCAGCAGTGACTCTCACACCTCTACTGGTTTGAGCATCCCTGTGCTGGAACTGGCTTTGAAATCAGAGCTCTCCACAGTTTCTTCTCATCTATGGCCACTAACTGGAGAGGTTCCAGATACTCTTTCACATTCTTTGAGTTCTTTTTTCTCTTAGGAACTGTGCATTGTTTTTCTATCCTTCTCACAAATGGAAATGACTGTTCAGAGTTGACTTCATCTTTCTTTTTTTGCCATTGTGTATGATTTATACCTGCAAAGCTGATAGAAAGAAAGATCTTTTGCTTGCTGCTGCTAACTCAGTGAATGTTCTTACTTTTTTAAAGAACTGCTTTGGGTTTACTGATTCCTCCTTTTCTTTCTCCAAGTAAAACAAAATCCACCTACACTTGCACTTGAATATCAACTACAATTCTGTAATTGTTTCAGAACGACATGAGGACTGTTGCAAGAAAATCAGAGCTGTAAGAAATACCTCTTTATATCTTACATCCTGACCCATGTCTTTTACAATTTAGGTTCTTAACAGATTCCAGTGCCCTCTGCTTCCCAGCAAACAACTCTTAGGAACTCTCTGGTGTGGATTTTCCTCAGCATCACAGTTACTGCGACCACACATAGCACATGTCTTCAGGTCCCCTATGCTTCTTGTCAGCTCTACCTCTTTAACCAGGGAATGGAAAGAACTTTGGACATATGACAGTAAATACAAATCATAAGCTAAAAGACATTTCTATATTTTAGAAACATTTCACACAAGTGGAGTCCTTAAATTCTGCTCAAAACTGCTGGTATAAACCTGAGGGGTTATTTTTATAAGATAAGTTCTGAGGTTCAGGTGGAAATAAAAAACACTACTGGTGTTGATGTGAAGGGACTTCAGTGATCATATTGTCCCTCCTCCCAGTGCAGCTATTACCATCACTGGACCAGGTAAGTAAAGCCTGTAACAAGGATCCACCACCACTCTAGAAAATCTGCTTCATTGCTCAACTACCCACCAGTGAAAAAAGCTGACCTTGAAGCAGAAGCTGAACCTCTCAGTTCCCAATGTGTGACTGTTATTCCTTGTATGTAAAACCTTGTGCTGGTTTTGCATTATATATAACATTAATAACATATAACATGACCAAGAAGAATTTGACTCTGTTCCTTTATGATTCCCATGTGCACATTTTCAGACTGCATGGAAACCATCTCCCTACCAGCCTTATTAAGCCAATGCCTCTTAGCATTTTTTCACAGGCCTTGTGCTTGCTTTCTCAGTAGTCCTACAATGACCTAGAAGTCAGAATCCTGAACTACTAACTCAAAACTGCTGTGTCTCTGTTTCTATATTAATAAAGTTTCTGAGTCGGGCACTGAGATGTCCTACATGTAGGTTCATGGCCTGCCAGTGGGATGTAAAGCACTTAGATATATGCCCAGCCTCCCTACACAGTCAGCACAGCGATACAGGCATCCCTGCACATCTCTGGATAATGATCAAAAGTGGAGCATTTACTTGTCTCTGCTGACTGTGCCAGGAGCCTTCATACTTCAGTGGAGCCATTCAGCACTCTCAGCTGGAGCAGGGAGCCAGCTAACGGGAGGGGAGGTCAGGTCCAGGACTGCATCAGGAAAGGCGCCCGGCTCAGAAGCGCACAGCAGCCGCCGGGATCCCCTGGGAGCTGGGATACAAGGCCAGCCTCAGAGAGCAGGTGTCTGACTGGAGAGGATGTGAATGGCTCAGAACTGCTCAGTACAGGGCTCTCAGATTTAGCTGAATAAAAATACTCCCACAATTCTAATGTGTGGGTAAGTTTGGTTTTCTTTTTAGTGGAGCTGATAGAATTTCTTAGTGATTCTGTGAAGTATAAGCGGCCAAGACTTTGAGGCTACTCCCCTTATCTCATGGATTCACAAAGCCATGTTCTTGCCCTCAGCATTTCTGGACTAATAGAATAATGAAGATAGCCTCCAAGTTTATGCACTTCTTTGTTCAGTGTTTTGGGGCATGTTTCACAGAGTGTTGGAAAATACTGATAATGTTCAAGCCATCACATTTCCCTCCTTTTCACCAGGTCAATAATATACTGTTTTGAAGGTGTTGGACACTGGACTCAGTAATTTAAAATTTTCCCAAACAGGTTCAATCTAGACAAAAAACAAATTCCAGACATCCAAAGATAAAAGGTAGGCTTTATTCAAATACATCCGGTCTTCTCCAGCTGTACTTAAGCCAGATGATCCTTCAGCTTCTTAACTGTTAGTGTGGCCCTTAGGACAAACTGCTACTTCATGCATTTTTAAGTAGAAAAAAATATTTTATTTATTTTTGATAAGCTGCTAAAAGCTAAAAAATATTATCCTAATTCTTTTGGAGTAATTAATTAAAATATTTTTAACGTGAAAGTCCATTCCCTTTACTCATGCTTAATAATAAATTGCAATGCAAATGAAAGATTACAGGTATATTATACAAACAGAGAAAAAAAGATGTGGGCTGAAAAGATTGCAGGAAAGGTTGGAATTGGAGCTAATTTAATATATGTGCTCCATAAACCACATAATTTTTATTATGAATCTGTAATATGGAAAAAGGCTATGAAAAGAGTAGGAAACTGTTTCAGAAATATATTTGAAGCTTACATTGTTTCACTTCTCATTGACTAAATTAAGCCCCGTAACAGAATTATTTTTCCTCAGAACTAGATATATATTTTTTTCATCTATCACTGGCCCACGGCAGATCAGCTTTTCCTGGTGCCTTCTGTAGGTTCCTTAAAGCTATAAGAAGGATTGTACGGTATAATATTAGCCTATATCTATTATAAATAATCTGATAAAAATTGAAAGCCCAAAGTAATAATAACTGAAGAGAGATATTTTAGCATCAAAACTGCAGTGGTAGATTATGATTTTCCTGCCTTACAAATATTCCTACGTGCACTAATATTTATTTCTAGGCGTTTAAAGCATGTTCTGTTCCTTCAAACAAAATTCACATATTTTAAACTTCAGTCAAAATATTGTGGAACCACATGTGATCTTATCTAGACCAGATAACATGAAGTAATTAATGGTGTCTGATTATAGAAACCTCCAATGTCATCTGAAGCTGGATCTCTCCCTGTTCCTGGGCCATATGTAGATGTGGCTGTAGCTTCACTGTCATGTACAAGGCTTCAGAGAAGCCTCTCTGAAGGTACCTCTTTTTTTCCTTTCTTTAGAAGGTTCCATATTATTTCTAGTGTTTTTTAAACTTGTCTGTCTCGGTCTTAAGAGCAGGCTTATTTTAGTCCTGAGCTGCTGCCATAAAAATTCCTTTTTAGATCCTTGTTGTTGTAATGCTTATCTTTTTTCCTTCCTAATTTCAAGCCTAAATTTATTCATAGGCAATTTATACCCATTTGTTCTTGTGTCAGCATGGCCTTTAGCTTAAACAGTTGTTTTCCCTGCCTGATATTTACATCCCTGAAATGCTTACAAAGAACAGGAGAGAAGACAGATGGCTATTGCTTAACCTGTAATTTATACTAATTATAATAATTAATCAGGTTATTTTGAGTTCAATATGGTGTGACTCAGTAGAATTTGGTATTCTGCTAAAATTCCTTATCAGAAAAGTTGATGGAAGATTTTGAGTTTGTAAATAAATCATATATCCTAGAAGTAAAAAAAAAAATAATAAAAAAATTAACTGTTTATTAGCTCACTTATATGTAAGCTGAACCACAACAATTCTATCAAGAGAAAAAAATGATGAAGTTGCTGTCTGTAGTGTTTTAGAGTCTGTTGCAAGAAAACCCCAGAGGGCCACAGAGGCTGCTGGCAAACAGCTACAACAAGGGGTCATTCAGGAAATCCTTTTGGGCTGTACCTATGTCGCCACATTGGTTTGGATTCTGAAGTAAGAATCTCCTAATTGTCCGTGTTATGGGTGTTCTGGCTCCAGGAGGGAGCAGTTCCAGAGGGATGGATTACAATCCTTGGAGACGGGGCAGAAGGGAAGGGTGCAGGCCTGAGCCACAGCTGGGCAGCTGCCTGTGGGGTTTTCCACCCATGGCACCAGATAACAGACAGTCCAAGCAAAACCCCCCACCCAGGCCTGTAGGGTGGCTCTGTGGATCTCAGGACAACACACGTCTCTCCACTTCTATTTTAAAGAGGTCGTAACTTAACCACTGCTCTAATTTTGCATCTGTTGAATTAGATTTTCATATTCCTTATCTAACCTCACACTCTGTCTAACTCCTTGGCTACTGCCTTTAGCTGTTAGACACCCAGCCTGTGTTGCAAACACCAGTGTTCCCACGAATGAGGTACATTAAACTGCTTCACACAGAGATAACCCAGCTCCAGCATGGGCACAGGTCTGGCTTTCACAGGCCATGCCAGATCCTTGTCTTGCCACCACCATGTTATTGGGTTGCCTCTTCTATATGTATATGGATCATATTCAAGTTCCAAGGGTCTCTATTGTCTCTATTTTTAATCTGTATGGAAGCAAGTGCAATTTTTTAAACACGGGAAAAGTATTTTGCATATATTTATACAGTACCAAGCAAATAAGAGCTAATAAGTCCTTGTCATTCCCAGGACTACAGCTGTTCTCCAGAGAGCTGGCCCAAGCATTTTTCCTAATCTTCATCAACCTGGATAAAACAGCCAAGGTTGTCTGTGTTGATTTTCCTTAAAACTTTTATAGCCATTTAAGTTAAACATTTTTACATCCTAGCTATGTTCATTTATTCATTACATTACTTCTGCTTTATGTCATCCTTGTTTCAGAGACACTGCAAAATGTTTTTAACTTCAGCTCATAAAATGTGCAGAAAGGAGATGGAAGACCATGGGATTACCTTTGTTCCCGTCTTCTGCTGTCAGAGGGACACAGAATTTCTTAGTATGCCCTTTACTGCAGTCATATTCCACTATCTGCCTGGCTAAGATCAAAAAGCTTCAGTGGTTTGGGAGTTTAATATTAATTTCTACTCTTGTAATGACCTGGGAAATGTGTGATATTGAGAGATTAATCTCATTGTGACCTTTAAAATTTGTAAAATATCGGTTCTGAGGGAAGATACATACCTACAAATTGTACCCTCTGTTGCTGACTGAAAAGCACGATTTCCCTCATCCCATTTCTGTTCTCTTGTTTCGCTAAGCTTTAATCTTAAATGCAATTTTGTGTGCAGAGAAAGATGCACATAATGCTACTGTTTGAGATACTCTAGTAATAGCCTCCCTGTAGATATATTTCTGAGTAGTTCCACACAAAAGAATTCGGTACACCACTTCCTCAGGAAGCTTGCGATAAATTATGAATAGCTGCTATACAGGCAGCACTGCTCATTCCAGGCACTGAGTCAGTTAGGAATGGTGGAGTGGGAGCTCTAATGATTATGAAATCTGAAGCTCTCTTCTGTTTGGATGCCTGCATGAGGACTGAACTTGGATTTTACATTTCAATGGCTCCCTTTGCCATGATTTCCTGGTTTGTTTTGGGTTTTTTAATGCAATTGCCTTAAAAAAAAAGGTGAAAAAAAAAAATCAAACCAAACCCAAATCCAGGCCAAACAAAAACAAAAAAAAAACAAACCAAAAAACCCCACAAACGAACAAACAAAAAAAAAAAAAAAAAAAAAAAAAGAAAGAAAATAAAAGAGACAAAAGTATAATGAAAAATTTGCACATGGGACAATGCTGACCCTAAATGAGGTATCAGCAAGGTTGACACTGGCAGATGAAAATAACCTTCTGTGATTTCCTGGTATTTTGGATGCCCACCATGCTGGCACATTAACTGTGAAACTGCTGACAATCTTCCAGCACAGAAGGAAGTGTGGAGATTTGAAAATGAGAAGATTAATTGCAAGTTTTGCAGTAGTGAAATACTTTTAACTCGGTAAATTAAATGGGAAGAGATGGAGTGAGGAAAGAGATGAGTGAGAGTTGTGGAGAAAGTTCATTTCTACAAGTACATACTAGGATACTCCTGGCAGGAAAATATAGTCCCTCCTCTTCTCCTACATCATTCATTCCTCTTTTTAGGTTCATCCATTTTCTTCCCTGGATCATTGTCTCCAAAATTTCCAGACCTTTTTCTGTACAATCTCCTGTCCTTGCAATAGCTGTCTTGTTTCTCACTCTCTCGCTCCCCTCCTCTGCTCTGTGTATTTTTTGCTTAGAATAGAATTTCTCTATGCTTCCACTTCTAATAAAGATTTTTCACATTTTCTCATTCATGGTGCTCATTTACTTCTGTCTCCTTAAGGCCTGGAGCTGCCTCAGAAGAGTGCATTTCCATCACCCAAAGGCGACCTGGCTTTGGAGGGCGAGGAGTACTCTGCTAATGTACAGCAGTAATGGGTATCCCATAGGTCTTTACATATGCAATGGACTTGGGGTGAAGCTCGTAACCTAGAGTCACTTTCGTGGTTGCTAAAATATTTGCTCTGAGATGCAGGAATTTCCCTTGACTCCAACCTGATTGAGAGGAAGAGCAGGAGCACAACATGTAGCAGGGTGGGATAGACTCTGACTCAGTTTAGCTGGCTCAAGTCCTCGTCCTTCCTGTCAGTAGTAAGGGAACTAATCTGACACAGATCTTTTGGAAACTTCTTTCCTTTACACTGGTCTACTGTGTGAGATAATGTCATGGGAGCAAACATCCAGCCAGGAGGCTCAGACTTCTTGCCTCCACACAGGGCTTTGCTGGGACAGGTAACTCACATGGCTCCTTATGCCACCTCCACTGTTGTGCAATTGAACACATTACTCACATAGATAAGTTCAGATTTTTCTGTTTGAATGATGTAAGGCCTTAGCCTAGTCATGTAGTGTGGACATGCTCTACTCACAAACATACAGCCTCATTTTTGAATGATTGGTACAACAAAGCCTGAGACAAGCTGTCAGCATGCTCCTCTTGGCAGAACGTGGCTTTGCAGACAGAGGCAGGTAAGGTAATGACTGCCATATCACATAGGGCTCCTGCAGAAAGTGGTCTCTGCACAATTGGTTTCATGGTCCTTTCAATGGAGTTGCTTGTTTAAGATTGGTCTCAGTCCAAAGAAAGTGGCAATACTGAGAGCACAAGGTGAATAATTACTTCAAGTAAAATCCTGTTCCTACTCTATTTCCAGCAGTATAAAACCACCAACCTTACTAACTTACTAACAGTGCATTAGAGTAACTCATATGATGATCAGGCCTATATTTAGCATTTGAAGTAGTCCCCTCTTGGTTTCAGATCCATTTTAAATATGGGAAATGGCATTTCTTTTCCATAATTACAAAATATGGTGAAAATCTTTAAGTCAAATTAAGCTTTTATCTACTAACAATTATTCACTGACGTACATAGTTACACCTCATTGCGCAAAATGTGTCTTTTCATTATTTTTTGTTATCAATGCATTGGAAATGCTGCGGCTTCCTGTCCCAGAGCATGTGCAGTCTAATACAAACAGGAATGTCTGTTGAGCATGACTCCTAAGGAAATCTGTGTTTGTAGTTTTGGGATAAAAAGGCACTAGGCAGGCTGAAAAGAGTTGATATCCTGAGCAAGGAAACACGCTGCACCGTGAGACTTTGGATTCAGTTCTTGACTGTGCCTCTGGGGACAATAGTAAGGCTTTGTGAAGCACTGCAGAGCCACCTGCAAGCTCCCTTTTCCATGTCTGGTTTCTGGTTTATCTGATACCGAGGCTGGCCCTTAACACAGGTCTGTACAGCCTGACTTCACTCCCTCCTCTCTCACCATTACCAGCAGCCGCAGTGACGCGAGTGCTTTCTGACAGAGGAACAGCCCTGGCCTTGACTTTCTGTCTGATGTTAACAGCCAGAGCACAGTGTGGGAGAGGTTGGGATGGCACTGAGCCATAGAAGTCCCTCTGCTCTTGGCTGTCCACCAGCAGAGAGCTGTTGTGCTCCCTTGGCAGGTGAGGTGAGACAGCCTCCATGGCAGTGTACTCTCCCATACAATGAGTGGAGATATTTTACTGAATTCCTTCCTCTGAGTTCCTGGACTTGAATGGAACAACATGTCAGGCATTTCAGTGAGTTAATTCCTCCCTCATTAAAGCAAAGTCCTTGCTTGCTGGTAAACAGAATCATGTCATGCTAGCTGTTATGAAATGATGAGCTGATCGAATTACAGTGTTGGTAACTTCTTTTTGTCATATAACTCACTGTGGAACTGTTTGGGGAACAGTCAAGTCAATACACTTATTTTCTTCAAAAATACTTCAAGAAATTAAAGGTTTCTACTTGTTGGGGAATTCAGGGATGTTATTTTAAAAAAATAAATAAAAAACTCTATTCCAAGCACTTTTCAATATTGTGTAACTTGCAAACATTGCAAGATATCTACAGGAATTAAGGAAATATTCTGCAAAGCGTCTGATTTTCTTCCTGCTTCAGTTTCATACATTTCAAAAGAAAAGGATAGAGAAGAGAAAAAGGATGAAATCTGAATTACAGATGAAAAGGAAATTGTCCCAAATGAATGCTGTTACATCAAAAATCTTGATGAGAACTAAGCTTCCAAGGAGGAACCAAGAATCCATCATTAGTTCAATTAAAAGCTTTTATGTCTAAACAAAACTTTTCTTTGTTCATTTACAATATTGCTAACCTGTTAACAACACAGTTAGGGAGGATGCATTCCGGTACCCACCACTTTTCCCTGCTGTTCTGCTCACCTATCCTCTTCCCTCCTATTGCCATAGCCCTCTCAAGAGAACAGTGGAGGTTTTCAAGAGTGATCAGTGTCTCAAGTTGTCTGCAGGGAGGAGTGTGACACTGGCATTCCTCAGCCTGGAATCTGCTTGAATTATCTTTATATGTTATCTAAACTAAAATGTTGTTTTCTTTAACTCTAGTAGTCCCCAATTTCATATTTTGCTTGCTTTTCTCTTCTATTATCCTTTAAAAACATTTTACCAGACACACATGGCTGCACTCCTACAGTGCCAAGTAATTTGCAACTACCATTTGTGTTTGCAGTCCTGGGGTTTTGGGTATGTCCGTTACTATACTACACTGAATTTTATTCTAGGATTCAATTCTAGACAGCTCACCCCATCCAGACTAACTACATGTTATCATTACCTATTAGTTAGCAGTAGGCATTCATTGCACTGCACCATTGCACACAGCTAAACTAAAGCTAGAACAATTTGGGATGGAGCTATGTGACCTCTAGACAACTGCTGTCACAGCTGTGACAAGCTAAAATCAGTTCAGGACAAGAGATTTGCAGACAAGTCCAGAGAACTGTGTTGCTGGGTTAATACAAAGTCTGTGGGCTCTTACCAGTAATGGAGAACTCTTTTACTCAGGTACAGCGCACAAATTTTGATTAGGAAGTTCATGTGATGGTGTTCTGAAGGTCAAGGATTTTTCTGAAGTATTGCTTATGGAAACATTAAATGAGACATAAATAAGTATACAATAGTTCATGAAAGAAACCTATAAACTTTGCAATTGTTTAAATATACAGAGCTTTAATAATCATTACTATAAGGTATAAATATTAAGAAACACTTATGGGTGGTCTGCTAAAGAAAGGCCTAATCTTGTCCAAGCCTCAGCTGTTAATTCAGAGGGGAGTATCTCATTACAACTGCTGATTGGAATTTTTATGGTCTAATCACTGACAGAAAACTTCATTATTGCTAGTGTAGTAAGTGAGTATTAATTGTCTGTCTCTTGACAAACTAAATTTAACATTTAACCTAAATTTTATTTTCAGTGTTTGTCTAGACAATTTAATTCAATTTTGTGGTTTGTTCTAGATGGATGAGCACCATTTGCCACATATGAACATCTCCTTTGATTCTGCTTCTTTTGTCATTCTTTTTTCCTCTCTGGAGGATGTGATAGGACATAATTTTCACAGTTTATCTAAATTTAGACAGACTCATAAAAACTCTAAGTGTATTAGCATTTCCACATCATCTCTAGCATGCTTCATATGCATTTTATGATTTTTGTACTAAGAGCAGTCTTTGACTGTCTGTTCAGTAGAATTTGGATTTTTGAGATTTTGAATTAGGATTGTGAAGGGCTCAGTATTTGTACCTATGAGCATGGAAACCATAAAACAGTAAAAGCTCTGAAAGTCCTTGGATATCTGAAATAGTAGGCCTTAATGTGAGGAAGTCTTGCCAGACTGATGCTCTTGAACCAAAATGAGTCCCCCACACAGGGCCACCTAGCCCAGGACATACAGTTATGAATTAAGTGCTCATTGAGCTACCCTGAGTAAATAACTCAGCATCCAGAGTCTACCAGGCAGCTTCAAGATTCTGAAATGGCGGGTTTGCAGGTGGATTTATCTTCAAAAATACATGCATAAAAACATCAGTAGAGACAACATTCTTCTGAGGTGTCAGGAGTCCTCTAGGAGGGTTCTGTATATAAAGGCAACTCTGTTTTTTGAAAGGGTATTAGGAAATTACATTTTAATGGATCTGTATTGTCCCAGTTTTCTTGTTTCTATGAGACCTTTGGGAACACTCCTTCAGAGTATAATTGTCCTTAAGCTTTTATGAATTAAGAGAACATTAAGTATCTACTAACAACAGTTTTCCACAACATGAGAAATTTTACTGAGCAGAGTTGCTTGTTGTGACAAATGTGGGTCTTGTAAAAGCCCTATTTTGAGACTGGCTGGTTGATTACTTTAGGAATAATTGCTTGACTTCTTTGATGGGGAGGGGGCATGGTTGAAAAGGAGATTAATAGTTTAACATGATGTAATAATTTTTTAAAATATATATCTGTTGCATTTAGTGACTTTGATCAGATTCTTGAAAGTTTTCAAAAGTGGAGATTTATAGTACAATAAAATCACTCATGGATGAGCCTATACTGAGCACAGGTAAAATGCTTTGTCTCAGAAACGTTTTAATGTCACTGTATCTTGTGCTGATTGGATGAATTTTAGTGAGTAATTAGTATGCCTTCTATTTGATTATCTGCATTGCCATACACACTTGGCTTGTACATGTTACTGTTCTGCTTAGGACTGCTACAAAATAATGACTAGAAAATTATAAAGATAAAAATGTTTTGCTTTCTCCACATATCTACACAGATATAATAGCCCTTTATGGATTTGAGCAGTAGTCTGTGTGTCTCTCAACTTTTGGTATTGCAATTAGTACATAATTGCACTACCCTCCCTATCTATCTGCTAATCTTTAATTTTGACTTGTCCATTACAAGTGGTTTTATTTCTAAGGACTCATATATATATCAGTTCATATATAAAAACAAGGTTGCATGAGATGAACCTGAAGAACTGGAGTGAATTTTAAATGGGCCATTGTCTTTGGCTGAGGAGAGTGTGCTGGTATTGACCAGTCCGTAGTAAAGGAACAGTCTTGATTTTCGTCTTAATGTTAAAATCCCTCATAGTAGCACTAGTGAATAAGGTTTTATCATTTTTTTCTAGCTAAATAAAGAGCTCACTATATCTTACTCAAGAATGATTCATCATGGAGCACTTGAGTGCATCTCTCAATGATGCTTGATCACCTTATGCATACAATAGTTATAATCATAGAAATAAAGAATTATAGAATAGTTTGGGTTGGAAGGGAGGTTTAAAAGTCGCATAGTTCCAACCTCCCTGCCCTGGGCAGAGACATGTCCAACTAGGTCAGGTTGCTCAGAACCTTGTCCAACCTGAACTTGAACATTTCCAGGGATGGGACACCCACAACCTCTATGGACAAGCTATTCCAGTCTATCCCCACCCTTGTTGAAAAAAACTTCTTCCTTAAATCTAGTCCAAATCTACCCTTCTTTAGTTTAAAGTCATTACTGTCATGTCCCACTCCTTAAGGGAGGGGAGCACTCAGGATTTATAAATGCCTGTGATCGAAAAAGAAAGGCAAAAACCAGATCCAAAAAAGTTCAATTTCATTAACAAATTACATGCTCAGCATAGAAATTGATATGTTTTCCTCCTATTTTCTAATAGTAAGAATAATAAAAAAATTAAAGAGACGAGGGGAGAGAAGAGGAGAGAGGGAGACAGATCAGATTTTGGCACAATGGAGAATTATAGGAATAATAGGAAAGACTGTCTATGAGAGGAGTGGGTGTTGCTACCATGAGTTACGCATGATCTGTCACACTTCTTACTGTCTTTTTCATCAGAATAAAGGTGTGTATAGGTTTGTTTTTTGATACTGAAATGCACAGGGATATCTTCCTCTTACATAAAACCAGTAGCAGCCTAATCACTGACCAAGCAAAATCACAAATGTTTTTTAGATGAGGAGAATATGAATAGAAAATCATATGTAATGATACAACAAATTGAAGACATTAAGGATCTGTGGTGATAAATGAGAAAGGAAACTATGCAAAATGAAATGTAAATGTATTGATATCATAATAATTGAATGATAGCACTATGGCAGAAATGTTCTCCCAAAATCTATTAATGAAAGCTAATTTTTAAAAAATGAAATAAAGGGGTTTTGTTGTTTTTTGTTGTTTTTTGTTGTTTTTTTTTTGTTTGTTTCTGCACCTAATTTCATCTCAACATGCTACCCTGCTTGCCTTCAAGAAAGAAACAAAGAACTGCCTTATAAAATCCAATTTTGCATTACCTCTCATAGTAAGTGCTTCACCTTGCCTTATGCTTCAGAAGAAGTATTAAATCATTAATTTATATAGTAAAAAAAAATAAATGGCCTTATTTAACATAAGCTGCAGCATATTAGCTTTATTCTTTAGGTGGATAGTAAATCCAGCTAACATAACCAGAGTGTCAGTCCTACCCAGGGTTCTGTAAGAGCCCTAGGAATGAAACATAGAAGAATGGCACTATTCTTCTCAGTAGCAGTTGGAGTCTTCTGTCAGTTGAGGGGAATTCTGTGTTGAAACCTTCCTGCTAACAGATGAGTTAAACACTTTGCATTGCTCAAGTATTAAATCACACAGCAGATGTCTGGTCAATTTGTCTCTGTTCTTTCCTCCAATTGCTCCTACTTGCCCAACAGTACCATAAGCATGTTAGGCTGAGCTATATTTTGAAATCAGGTTTATCACTCCAACTTGCAGTTACTCTGAAAAAAATATATTTTGAAATTCCAGAATTTGAGGAAAATCTGTAATTATTAATGCTATTCCTATAAGGGAAGGTCTAATTTCTAAGAAAATACCAGAATTTTTCCCTTGAAGTTTTCATATGTGTCCTCATTCAATAGGAGAGCAAAGTCATCTTCCTGTTTAGTAGTTAGTAGGACTACAGTTCCTCAAAAAGCAACTTGGAGCTAAAGTATATGAAAAATTGCATTTACTTACTAAGTTGAATATTTGCATTTGCTCTTTTTTAATGTAGTATTATAAAAAAATCTCACTCAATTCAAGAGTGTTCCTGCTTCTATTTTTGTAAAGAACTGGGAAACACATTAGTCTTTTAAAGAACTACTGACCCTTTTAAAAATTTTTAATATCATGTTGCTAGTATTATTTTTTTTCCAAAGATCAGAGTGATGCTTACATTATGAAGAGATCTTTGTTTATTTATATATTCTTCCAGTCTTTCTGCTGCAATGAAAGTATTTAATTCATTTAGAGCATTTGAAGTAAAAAGACAAAATGGTAACTGAAAAATTTGAAGTTTACTATTCATTTCCACCTTGTGAAGAAAACAAGAAGTTAGAACACTTGCAAAGCTCTCATTTTAAAGATTTAAAGCCATAAGGCCTTATATTTTCAAAGCTGTTTAGACAACCAAGTGTCTGCTCAGTATAACTACATAATTGTATATAGGCATATATAAGCACCTAAGTACCTTGAAATTTTGGTCAAGGATAGCTTTGGACAAAATTTATTAAATTCTATTAGAATTCTGTCAGTTGTTCTCAACAATTCTGTTTTAGTTGTTTTCAGTTCAAATTCAGCTTTCTGCATAATACAGTCTGAAATAACTCTCACAATGACTGGGAACAAGGAAGGTGACATTCTTCAATCTCTAAAATATTAATAGAAAAACAAAGCTTCTAAAAATGTATGCCAACATAAGGACTCTCTAAAATAAATACATATGGAGAGAATATACCATTTTACTCAGCAAAAACATCAATTATGTCATATAAAGTAGCACTAGATTGCAAAGAAGTATTTTCAGAGGCTATGTTGAAAAACAAAACTGATTAAAATGATGGTTTAGTTCAATTGACCCGAGTCAGTTTCCCTGGTAAGAGAAAACAGTTTCTTATAACTACCTATAAATATTAAACATGACCTAATACCTTATCCTTCTGTGTCTGAGGAAAAAGATAAAACAACCACAAGAAACCCCCAAAACAACACAAGGCATTTAGTAGCATGTAGAAAACACTTATACTGGATACCTTAGTGCAATACTCACGCTGAAGATAAAGCTCTGATCATGTCTAGAACATGACTAAATTTTGGCATTTTAGGATGGATATCTGGATTTTGGGGAGACAGGGATTTTTTTTTGTGATTCTGCAGCAAATCAAACATTGATAAAGGGGCCTTTTCTCAATGCAGTTAGAGTCGCTCATTCTAATTCTAACTGTTGTAACTTCAGTGCCTGTGAGAGGGAAGTATTTCTCTCTCCCTGCTTCTTCCTCTTCACCTGATGGAAAATGACAATGCCATATGCTGGTAAAATATGCTGAGACACATTTCAGTATGTTGAAAAATACATGAGACTTCAAGACTATTTCCAGATACATTAATATATTACAGTTTTATTGCATAGCAATAATGGGCTGAACATTACACATGGAGGCAAGAGTGGCTATTTCTTATGAAATATGAAAAGGTGTGCAGTTTGCTCAATACCTGTGCTCCTTTTTCTGGAGAAAAACTTCGGCTGAAGATCTACAGCGGGGAATATAACCTGACCTTACTTTAAACACCCTAGAAACCCAACACAAAATAAACCAATTAGGGTAATTGGTTATTAATTAGAACAAGATTAAATTTTTACCAAGGCAGACCAGCATATAAAGACCAAACTTGTTTTCCTCCCTCTGAATGAAATTTTGGATCCATAGGGGGTGAAAATGTGGACATAAAATGTTTGTGCTGTTTTTTTTAAAAGTGCCCCTTAAAGGCTGATGCGCTTCATAAGTTTCCCCAAAGTATTGAATATTGATGTTCAGTTCAGACTGGGACTTATTATGCTGAACATCAACTTGCCAAATCCTATTATAGTAAAAACCTTGAGATAATGTTTAATGGCATGAACTGAGAATGCTGTAGTGAAGTTAAATGAAATGTGCCTGGAGAACATAAGTGATTCAGGAAGTATCTTGAAATTTTTAGTCTTTCACACAGTTTCTTAGAAGTGTGTTTATAGGGAATGCTTTGTCTTTATTCAGCATTGAAACAAAAAAAAAAAAAGAAAAGAAAAAAAGAAAATAAGTGATATCAAAATGAAACTGCTATTTATAGCTAGAGACATTTATTTTCTCCAAAAGGGAAAATGCGCAATGAGTCATTCCTGCAGCTGGTGCTAAAGCTGGGTTAGTCACATGCCTGTGAACTTCTTAACTTGAGTACAAACACCAAAACCTTTCTGAAGGAACTAAAACCAGAAGTTCATAAAATACGTGGTGGTCTATAAGTAGACAATGTCGTCTTCTCAAGTCAACTCCACCTTATCATCTTTCGTAAGTGTCCGTGCTTTTAACCACTGCTTCCTGCATCTGTAGCTGAGCATTTCATCAAGCTGAATTAAGATTGGCTTACAAACAATATCTTTAAGTAGTACTTATGTCTTATCCTGTAAACTCTTAGTGTCATTGATCCTAACAAGTAAGTCAGTGTTCACGTTTTCTTCACATCTTCAATGTGCAGCAATTCTCTCTGGCATTATACTGCTAAAGTATTTTTCCTTTTCAAGTTTGGAAATCCAGTTGCTCTTCTAACGAGCTCAGGAAGCTGCAAGCATTGTGCATTGCTCCTTACAAGTGCTTCCAGACTACTGATAAAGCTAAGAGAAGAAGATCGATTGCAAAGAGCAAATAGCTGCTTACTGTACACAGCTGGCAAAGCAGTCACCTGACACTGAGACAAACTGTCATAAAGTTATAGAACCTTAGGGTGGTTTGGGTTGGAAGGGACCTTAAAGATCTTCTAGCTCCAATCCCCTGCTGTGGGCAGGGACACATTTCACTCGACCACATTGATCAGAGCTCCATTCTGCCTGGCCCTGAACACTTCCAGGGATGGGGTACCCACAACTTGGCCAACCTGTCCCAGTGTCACACCACCCTCACAGTAAAGAATTTTTTCCTAATATCTAATCTAAATCTAACATCTTTCAATTTAAAGCCCTTAGCCATTGTCCTGCCATTAAAGGCTTTTGCAAAAAGTCCCTCTCCAGCTCCCTCATAAGATCCCATTAGATACTGACAGGCCACTATAATGTCTCTCCCCAAAACCTTCTCTTCTCCGGGCTAAACAGCTCCAGCTCTCTCAGACTGTCTTCATGGGGCATATGCTCCAGCCCTCTGATCATTTTGTGGCCTCCTCTGGACTCACTCCAACAGATCCACACCCTACTTATGCTGAGGGGAACCAAAGCTGAACACAGCACTGCAGGCGAGGTCTCACAAGAGCAGAGTAGAGGGGGATAATCACCTCCCTTGACCTGCTGGCCAGTCTGCTTTTGATGCAGCCCAGGGTATGTCCTTCTAGCCAAATGACTGTAATAAAATACAGTTGTTGGATACTAAGTGAGATTTTTTTACCCCACATCAATAGTTTTGCCAGCATTTCTTGTATGTAACCTATACTCCATGGCTGGCCAGGAAAGATCATGATTCGTATCACACTGCCTCGGATTAAATGATGTGGGGCAGCCTGACCCACAGCAAACAGCCCTGAGTACCCTCACATGTGTTGTGAGGTGGAAATGCTGGCACCTTAACACACTGCTGACCAGGTCCTAGTTACATATAATAGAAAGCACAAGAAATTGAACAGTTGGTAATGTTTATTTAAAACATTGAAATTGTTGTAAATGATGATAAATTGCAGCCAGGCAATGATGTGTGATGTCTAAGTGACCTCGTCCCACAGAAAGAAAACCCATGAAATCACTGGGGAAATGACTCTAATTCTAGCAATAGGAGTGGTTGTTGAAAAGATTGAAAATGGTTATCTGGACTATCCTTTAGGCAGTTCTAAAAGGGAAAAAACAGCAACCTAATACACATTTGCAATTGTTTGACCCCTTCAATTCAGAACATTTTACTATTTCTATTAGAAAGAGTCAAAAAAACCCTAGATTGTTACAGCTGTGGAGGGGAGTGAAGCACTAAACTAAATTCACTCATATGTGAACATGAAAGGAAATTTCAACACTATTTTAATCCAGTAGTCCATGCCTTCTCAATGCTTTATCTGAATGATGTGAAAGTTCTAACTTGAAAATTTTAATTATATTATTTTGTAAAAACAGTGGAGAGACTTTTGTGCATGCATTTATATTATAACCTTAGTCTGCTTGAATTCTGACTATTGTCATAAATTTCTTTTTGGTGTTCACAGGTTTCAGCTGATCCAATTTTCCACAAGACTTTAATTTCTTTTAGTTTTTGTTTTTTTTAGGAAAATCCCTTGCAAGTATTTAGATGCAGAAGAGTTGGTGAGATGATTACATTCCAATACTGAGGTAGGAATCACTGAAATAATTCTTTACATATATTTCAGACACTATTCATGTATTCTCTTTTCTACAGAAATTGAGAATGTTCATTCTACCCATTACTGGGACAGTGTCCACTTGACAGATGGTAACTTGTTCAGACTTTAACAGGTGGGTGACGTATCAGAGTTTGGAACCTGTGACTGTCTCTTAGATTTAACAGTGGTTCTGAGTTGGCCAGAAAACTGTCAAGCTTAGGCAAGTTGTTTTATTGCACTGTTTCAAAACTGTTCTCTTTCTCCCACCATATTTTCCCATTTCCTATACAAACACCACTCCAGCAAGGAAACTTCAATTAATATTATAATGTTACATTTATTCATCCTCGAAGCCTTCATTATCTTCAATAACACCTTCCAGGTTTATGTTAAACTATTTGAGTACTGAGAAGGAGCTATTAGGAATGTGTTCATGGTTGTCATTTATGGATGCTAAATCTGAACCAGAGTGCCTGTAGCTTTTACAGGCTACACAGAGCTCGATCCTGCCTGAGAGCTAGCCTGAGAAATTCATAGGAGGATTTCAAAACAATCCTCAGAGACAGAAAACAACTGCCAGGTGCTGTTTGTCTGTCCTCTTGTTTTCCTTGCAGGAGAAAGTCAGGAGGTGATGTACACCACTGACCAATGATGGTGATGTAGCAGTTTACTAACCAATAAGAGTTTCCTTTCTGTACTTTCCACGAACTAGTCTACAAAACAAGTCTAAAGTAATAAACTAAGGGATTTCTCCTGATCTGACTCCTTGAGAGTCCATGTCGTCTCTATCCAGCCGTTCCTAATTAGAGCAACAGTCATTGGTTCTACTCTATTTAGGCAATATCATAGAATCATAGAAGGGTTTGGGTCAGAAGGGACCTTAAAGATCATCTGGTTTCAAGCCCCCTGCCCTGGGCAGCCACACGTTCCACTAGATCAGATTGCTTAAAGCCCCATGCTAGGATTTCCTAGAACACCAAAAATGGGCAGACATTTAGTTATACAAAAACATGTGCTCTTTTTATATATGTAATTTGGAAACGCAATTCACCTTTGATTTGTGCTACAGGCCATCTGTACAGATTAAGTGCAGAACAGATATATCAGAGTACAGGTAATTGTTAGCCTTTGCTGTGCAATCCTGTTTGTTTATCTTAATAGTTGTACACCATCTAATACTGATGCCTAAAGAAGGTGATCTGGAACAGAGGCTAGACAGAGTTAAAGGAATAAAGTAGCTACTAATTAAAAGGCCTTCAAAGGATACACCTTGAGCAGCACAAGAGCCCAGCTGTGGCTACCTAAGATGGACCCAAAATGATCAACTAGTCAAGGTAAAAGTGAGTTTTCACACTTTTATAAGTTTTGGTCCATTTACATATTGAGGTCAATTGTCCAATTACAGCTTCAGGTTATGAAGTCCCATCCTCTCAGATTGCTCTCCTCAATTTCCCATTGTTTATGCTTTTGGGCCTGAAGCTGCAATGGTGTCCTTGGTTCTTGGGCTGGAAAAGGACTGTTTTGTCTAACTATCCTGTGAAGAGAACTTGCTAACACTCTATATGAAGTTCAGAGTCACACACTAAGGCAGTACAAAATCTAAAAAATATGAAGGCTAAAACTTAAGGCATCAATAGTATTCAGACAAAAAAACACTCCAGAATGTGTATGAAATCAAGGATGGTATAACATAGTAGTGTGATCTGTTGAAAAATTGTTAATAATAGTTTTCATATTGGATTCATCTTTTGTCTGCTCTTGATGTTTGTTGACTATTTGTGCTAATACAAGTTCAAGCAGAATGGGTTTGTGACACTGTAAAGTCTTTGAAATGAGCCATTGCCAGATCAATACATTCCAACAAATCTGTAGTCATCAGTGATCAGCTATTGCTCTAACACTGCCTATCAATACAGACCCAGTTTTACCAATATGCAGCACACTGTATTGTGGGACATTTATCTTGTATTATATAAAATAATTATATTATTTAACTAAGCCCCCTACAGTGCTGCTTGCTCACTGCCATGCCCCATGCCGCCTCCATGGAATAGGGGAGACAGTAGTAAGAACAAAAGGGAGATAACTTGTTGGTCAAAATAAAGACAGTTCATAAATGAAAGAAAGAGGAAAACAAAGCAGCACACAATAACTAGTGCACACACAATCATTCGTCACGTCCCACAAGAAGACCAATGCTCACAGTTACAGTGGAAGACAACCTCTACACATCTTTTTTTATTTATTGCTGACCATGACATCATCTGATGTGGAACACCCCTTTAACCAATTTGGGTCAGCTGTCCTGCCTCACCTTCTTTGGATCCCCAACCTCATTGCCTGTGGGGACTAAATGACACAGAAGGCCTTACTGCTGAGTAAGCACTGATCAGCCACAGCCAAAACACTGCCGTGTAATCAACACTGTTCTCGTCACAGATCCAAAGCACAGAATCATATGGGCCATCATAAAGATAATTAACTCCTTCTCAGCAGATCCAGTGCAAGTAAACAGTGTGCTTAGTGCCCAACCTAAAGGAAAATGAACTTAAGTCTACAGACAGGTTCAGTTGAATAGACTGCAGAACTTTATCATACAAAGGAAAGTGCAGATCAATTCTTGGATGACTCCAAGTTACTACTTTCCTGCTAATTATGTAGGCAACAACTGATCAGAATGCCCAGTGCCTTCTGGCAGACTCCTCTCGTGGAGAGTAGCATATGTGTCTTGGGGAGTAGGAGAGAACCAGCAGGAGCTGTTTTGTGCTTGAGTCTCCACACATGGTGAGGTTAGGAAACAGCTGGATTATGCAATTGGTTCTGGGAATTAAAAAATATTTCTGAGTTTTGCGGTACAAATGTAGTCCAAAGAAACCACTTATTTCATCTAGGACTGGCAGTGAGTCAGCACAGATCCTGTGTTGGACTCAGATCTGGAGGACAGTCTCATCCACAAGCAGAACTTGAGTGGGATGCCTTCATTCACAAGGCATTTAACCACTTTCAGTGGCCTAAAATAGCGTATTAACACTAGCCTCTAGCTGAAGAAAAATGTAGTTCTAGGTTTGTAAACAGGGAAAGGAAAAGGAGAGTCACAGTCTTGGAGAGTCAGTGTAGGATGCTTAGACTTTGTTAAATACCTTCTCTTATAGCTAGACAGAGTCACACATTTCATTAGCAGTTCTGCAGGTCTGTATTCCCCTGTGCTGACTTTCATTTCAAGAAGGATGAGCTACTTCTGCAGCAGCTGTTGTGAATGTGAGGATATACAGTGCATTCTGCTAACAGAAGAGGAATTGTCTGTTTTACTGGAAGTCTTGGAGGAACTGCCTTTCATCCCTGTGCACAATTTCTACACAGCAGTGGACAGAAAATCATGCTTTGTTTTCATCAAGGCACTGCATGGTTTCCTGAATTGTTTCTTGCTTGCACCATCTGAATGCAAATCACAGTTCTGTTCATTATAGGTACTATAAAACAGCAAAAAGGGTTGAAATTTATAACTGACTGAATCTGCTATAAATGATGTGTGCTTTATTGCCTTTTAATGCACAGTTGCTGCAGTAAAGTTTGCAGTCTTCTTATTTTATAGCATTTTACTATGCATATTAGAACAGCATGCTCACACTGGCATAGTTAAAAATTGCAGTTTCCATTACAAACCTGTTTTCAGTCATAAAGACTCCCTGATCTAACAGTGCATGAATTTTAGATCTGCATTTTTTTCCTTAGAAGCATCCAAATTGGCTAATTCCAAATAACTTATGCATGAATGCCAGAGACTTGGGCATTTGTTGGAATTTGGATTAATTTTTGATCTTGCATTTAAAAATGCAAGTGGCTTTAACATAAGCCAGGAACACAGTTGTTTACAGAAGCAGTTCCAGTTTAGTAAAGTGAACTCTTTTTCACTCTGTTTTCACAGACAGTAACATAGGTCATACATGACCTAAAGTCATAATGACCTGATGTAGACCTGTATCAATCAGTCAATCTGATTGTTCAGTGGCTCTTCTGCCTTACTGAAAGTACAGAACCAGTTTTATTATGACCTGAGGTCCATGTAACAGATGTTTCCCAAAAAGTAGGGTTTTATGAATGTTTAATAAGGAAGAAAAACAGATAATATTTTTTGATAAATATGTTGCATTCATGTTACATTTTGCCTCTGGAGACTTCATTGAATTATACAAAGAAGATTAACAAAGGATGCAAATAGACTGCTGTTTAGTTAGTGGGCAATATTGGATTTTAGGGTAGCTTCTCTGCTCATGTTGTTTGGTTTGGCTTCATTTTCCTGTCCTAAACCTCTTTGAAAGCAGTTTTGAAAGTCAGAATTTCTTAAACAATAAATTTAAATGTGGCTGTTGTAGCTCTAGAAGACTACATAGATGGGTGCCCCATAAGTAAAAATCTGTGGAAAATCTGTCCAGAAAAGGAGAGAATGGGGAAAATGTGGAGGTCCATGCTCCAAGACCTATTCAAATTCATGATCTCTCTTTGATAGTCAAAGAGAAACCCTCATTCTTCTTGGATGTGTAATGTTTAAAGGTATGGGATATTTTTTGGCTAACTGGAACTTTCATAGAGTGATTTTTTGTTGGCAACCTGCTGAAGTTAGAAGCTCACCAGAGGCAGCATCAAAAATGGGGCATAATGTTCCACTAAAATGACAACTGAGGGTAAAAATGGAAAATAAGTAGCTTAATGTACTTGTCCACGAAGTCACATATTAACTGTGTAGAAATTAATGTGCTCAGCTGCAGCATCTTTCCAAAATGTTGCTGACTCCCAAAGAAGAAAAATCAGGGGCTGGTGCATGGGCCAGAACAATCCTTTGGGCATCTCCATTCACACATATTTATAAATGGTGAAAGGGATTTACCTATAAAAAATATCTGCTATGAGAACATTTCAGGCAAAAATGAGGCACAAGTCACATTCCCTGTGCCTGCTGCTGAACTGCTGTGTCACAGCAGACACTTCTACTTTCTTTGCAGAAAACCTGGAAAGCAACACAAAGAGGCAACATTTCATTGCTCAAATGGCAGTGGGACATATGGATGCATAAGAACTGCAATAAAATCACATCAGAGTCATTGTTTTAATGTTTAATTGGCCAAATGTTTCCTGAGCTGAGACAAGGGTGGCACAGCCCTTGAGGATTTTCTCCACCCTCATGCAGAGCCTATGTGCTGATCAGCGAGGTGGCCCTTCATGTCCATCCTCACCCTGAACCCATGAGTGCTCATTAGAAAGGACATATTTCGTTTTGCAAGAAAATCCTTTGCATTGTCTTCTGTGTAAGTCAGCTTCCCTTGGACTTCCCCTTGAGTTACAGCATTTCTGGGAGCTGCTGACAGCCCCTGCGGCAGAGTTAAGCTGAGCTGAGGACAGCTGAAAAGTCAGGCAGTTTCCATCTGCGTAGGCTTTTTATTGCATTTAAACTTTGCTCTAAATACTTTTCCCTTTTGAAGGGATGAATTAGGCAATGCTTTGTAGTGACAGGGGCACCTTCAAAATAAGCATTTGCTGACAACAACAAGTATTTCAGCACCCACGTCACAGGGTGACCCACAGAAGGAAGTGCGGGTAGTATCAAATCAGGCGGCAACTCATGCCCTGACTTAACCTCTTCACCCAGCATTTCTTATCCACTGCTGGGGGAGGTGGGTCTAACAAGCCTGCAGGAAACCCTGCGCAGGGTTGTCAGTAATGGGGGGAGCAGAGCTGACCAGGAGCCACAAACCCTTCTCCATGCCATTATCCCTGCTCCCCCAGAACCAAATGGTACCAGAAAACCATGCTGACAGGGCACCGAGGGATGTGGGCATTTTCCATAAGACATCTCTCTCCATCAGGATGTGCAGAAAGAGCATTGCATTTATCACTGTAAATTTTTTGTTCATCTACTTACCCATCTGCTCTGTTTTTAACAGCACCTTCAGGAATCAAAGGTGGCACACGAGCCATGAGATTAGTGCAATTTCTTGTCCTTTGCAGTTGTTTTGCATATAACATGATTAGGAGCAGTGACAGTCTTCATGGGGCTTCTGAGATCCATGTGGAACATTTTCCAGCTACTTCAGCTGTGACCTGACAATGACAATAACATTGTTGATGTAGCAGCAGTGCTATAGCTGTGAAGGTCTAAGGACATAAACAGTTCAAGGTCTGGGGAGAGTGGATACATTTTTTATCAGAGCTATTAGATTCAGCTAAAAGTACAGATAAGCTTCTGGGCAATGTAAGACTCAATACCACATACTGACATCTCCTTTCTCCATCCATGGGCTTTCATTTCTAAGAGAAATGAAAAAGGAAGGCTCACTGTCCCACCTTTCTTTTCTCTGTCAGAGGTTAACAGTTCTCAAAGACACAGTACTTTGGCTCAGGCAGATGGCAAACTAGAGAAAAACAAAGTTAAGGATTAATGTGCCTTTCATTGTTCACTGTGGGGCAAGCCCTCAGTAACTGCCTCTCTGTTGCAGTCCACAACCTCAGGATCTTGTCCAGGGAAGCTGCAGGGTTCTGGGGACCAGCATGGAGCACCAACGAGACGGGCCTCTGTTCATGAAACCATTTATTCAGCATGGGAACAAACTCAGATCCAGAACAGAGAGCTCTGAACAGAGGCACACCAGGGGTTTTTGAGGGACAGAACTCTCAAGGGTCCCCACCTTTGAGGGAGGAGTTCAGGGTCAGGGACCAGTAGAAGCACACCAAGGGAGAAACCCCCAGGGACTCAAACCCAACCAGAGCACCTGGGCCGCCCTTCACAAGGGGTTTGGGGTGGGACAATGTACCTCTTTGTCTCCCTGAGGCTGCTGCCACACCTCTCTCTGTCTGCACAAAAATCATCTGGGCAGGGGGTCCTGAAGTTCCCTTCAGCAGGACTCAGGTTGAAAGATGTATCTGCTAAATGCAGCCTGAAAACAGTGGTACTGCCTTTGACACTGATGCTTTGGGATCAGCTTCCAGAGAGGTCAATGCACAAATCTGTGGCTCTGGCTCTCCCACTGCCTACCTCGGGTTGTGTCATGGGCAGGGGAAAGTTCTGTATTCTGTGCAAAGTTCTGTATTCTGCAGCCCAACAGGCTCCAGCTTCAAGACATTTCCACAGCTGTGATTTCTGCAGCAATCATTCATTCAGTTGCCATCAGTTCTTCTGTGGCTTTTCCCCATGACTCCAGTGGGGTCCCATGTGAAAATCCTATCCTGTTTCTCGTGAAAAAAATTAAAGCTATCTATACCCCATCATGAATAACCAAATCTTGTTTGCACTTAATGCATTAGAAGATTTAATTGTTTACCTTATGATATCTGTTTTTAAAGAAACAATATAATAATTATATTGTTGTACAAAAACACTGCTTGGAAGTAAATCCTTCAGACGCAAAATGTCTCTTCCTGAAAGCACAGATGAGTTAAACTTACCTCTGTATCCAAGATAAATTACTGCAATGATTTAAAACTGCTCAGGAGCCTCTTTGCCCATGGTGCTACTAAACCATCAATTTCAGACAATTCAGCATGGAGTGAATTTTTTTCCAAATTTGGAAAAAGGATGAAAAATTGCCAAGGCAGTATTATCAAAGTGACCCAGGGAGAAAATGTAGTAAATTAAAAGTAACAAGGGCCATAGGATTTGTGAAGAGGACCTGTTCTGTAACAGCATCTGATTTCTTAACAGTATCTGAATTTTAGCCTACCTGAATGCAGTCTTGCAGTTCTAGTCTGACAGGACATGCTTTTCTAAGAACATAAAACGAGAGTAAAAGCTTGAGGAAAAATGTGGTGCTCAATCTGAGAGTAAGAAAAACCTTTATTCAGGGTGGGCAGCAGCACCTGCAGTTATGAGAGCTCTAGGGTACCATAAGACTCAGACATTTGGTTCTTTGGGGTTTTTCTTATTTCACTTTCCTAGGCATCAGTGTTTTTTTGTTTGGCTTGGCTTTTCACATACATTTATTTATATATACAAACACACACACACACACACACACATATATATATTTGAAAAATTCAGGCATATTTTTGTATTGTTTTTCCTGTACGGTTGGGTTAAAATGTATTCTGCTGGTCAATATCCCACAATGAATTTTGCCAAAGTGGAAGGGATTATTCCCATTTACTTCTGTGCTTGCCTATCACTTTTAGCATGCTAGCAAATGCAGGTGAGAGTTCAACAACTACAAGGACTGACTTCCTTGGTAAAACCAGAGACAAAGTATAAAAGTTTACTCAAGCTTTATGGATAAATGTAAAGTAAAATCCAAAATCCAAACACACCTCAATTTTGAGAAAAATCAGAACTCAAATTAAATTGTCAGATCTAGTTTTAGATTTTTTTAGGGCAGGAAAACATTTTAGGCTGGAACAGATATTGTTGCAAAGATTGTGGCTTCAGATTTGCATAGCAGCTGAGCCAGAAGCTTTCAGGATTTCCATTTAGGATTTTCCTATGTACATACTCCCTAAATGCTATTTTAGGTGTCTGACAGGGTTTTTTGAATTTCTGGCCATCAGATATATCTGAAAAACTTATGCAGTCCCTGTTCAGCCAAAAGAATTGCTAAAAGAGTTGCTGGTAAGAGTAAAAAGATTCTTATATTTTATATATGTCAGTAATTGAAAAGAAAAATGTAATTTTTGGCAAGCTTGTGGCAGGAGGAAACATACTGTTTATCAAGTCTGGAATGCTTTTCACATTAATTAATAATATAATTTAGGCAACAATTTCAGTCAGTTATGGGGGCTTATGATATAAAGAGACATTTTTAAAAAAGTAGGAAAATTTGCAAGACTGTCTGGAAAAATACTTCCTAAATGTAGAGTTCATTAAGCTGTGGTAAAATGTCCCCTAAGAAGCAGTGGCCAATTCTTTGGTAAAATAAAAGTAGTCTCAGCAAAGTATTGCAAAATGCACTTTAGGGAACAATTTCACAGTGGCCAGAAAAATGGAGTAGGTGAACTAATAGGTCTTTTTCATCTCTGTGTTCTAAGAGTGTGTCTGGTTGAAGAAAATTTGTGTATTTAACCTCCATCTCACGAGTCTGAGAATGCTGTTACAAAATCTATGTAGTCATTAAAATGTATACAAAGGTAGAATGGAATCTAAATTTTAATGGAAAGAAGGAGCCCCCAAAAGACCTAGGTAAAATATGTGTTTGTGTGCAATGTTGAAAGTCCTGGTCATTATATTACTTATATGGTAATTTCAAGAGTCTTCTGGCATTTTGTTGGCGAGTCATTTCCAGCAGCCATTTAGAAATCCTTATTAGCTAACTGCAGCTGGGCTAAACTAGCACCTTTTTAATGCCCTGCTGTCTGTTTTAATTGGCACCTTTAGAGCTATGGACTGAACTGAAGCAAATAGTTTAAATGTCACTCAGGTTTACATTTTCGTCAGGGCACCTCAGGTAACAAATTAACTGGTGTCTGAGCAAATTAGGTGATTTGTTAGTGTGGGCATGACAGCCTTGATTGTGATAAGAATGACCTTCATCCTGTTTTTGTCTGGGATAAAGTTAATTTTCTTCCTAGTAGCATACCCCACCCCACCAGCAAGGAGGGTGGATGTGTGTAAGGCTTTGGGAGGGGACACAGCTAGGGCAGCTGACTACAACTGACCCAAGGGATATTCCATACCCTGTGCTATATGTCATGCTCAGCATAAAAAGCTGCAGGAAGCAGAAGGAACCAGCGGGGACACTCACAGTGATGGAGCTTGTCTTCCGAAGTCACCATTACGTGTGTTGAAGACCTGGTTTCCTGGAGATGGCTGAACACCCTCCTGCTCATGGAAAGTAGTGAATTAATTTCTTGTCTTACTTTGCTTCTCTTGCCTATTAAACTGTCTCCATTTCAACCCACAAGTTTTCCTCTTTTTTTCTTCTGGTTCTCTGCCCCACTGGGTGGGAGGGTGTAAATGAGCATCTGTATGGGGCTGAGTTGCCAACTGGGGTTAAACCAGAACACCCTGAACTCCATACACCCTGGTGTGATTAGTTTTGAGTTTGCTAACAGGTCAACTGCCCATTTTTCAAGCACCCTGTTTCAAGCTACTCCATTAGGCCCTGTTCATAGCTTATGCCTTAGATTAGCCTTAAATTAGCTGTGTAAAGGACTCCTGTATTTATAGTGCATGCCAATAGCTGAGCTGCAGAGGTTATCCCCAGGGTACACCAGCAAGGCCTACTTACACCTGATACTCTTGTCCAAAGAAATTTGGAAAGGATGTGTTGAAGAGCTTTGAGGCCTCCTTGGCAGTACTGATTGCTTCACTGCTTTCTGTAATGGAGCATGTGAATGATGGGCAAGCATCTCAAGCAGACACCTGATTCTGGTGTCTGCATTTTGCACTGAGTCTGTGTTATCATGTCTCAGCTTCACCTCAACCTGTGTTCAGGTTGTGGGAAAGCCATGCCTTGCTGGCTGCTGCAGATCATGCAGACAGAGCTGGGCTAGGCTCAGTCCTTCTGGTGGTGCTTCTGTGGGCACCAAAACTCAGCAGTTCAGGTGATCTCTGCCACTGTCAGTGGGTTTAGCCAGTGCAAGTGGCAGGCTCATTACCTTGCAGGTATAGGGTCCTGCAGGACTTCTCACAGTGATGCATAAGGAGAGCCAGGAAGCTTTGAGACTCTGGGGGGCTCTTGGGGCTGAGAGTAGCCAAACACCATTTTTGTGCTGATGTCAGCAGTAGCTATCCAGTAACCCAGGGAATTTTTTACAATAATGAGACCAAGGAGAAGTTGATTTACTTGATAGCTCAGTCAGAGATGTCACACAGTCAAAACAATGATTCCCAACTTTCCCGACATATTTAGCATAAGGTAAACAGCTCAGCTTGCCCCTGATGCACCTTGGTCTGGCATGCCAAAATGACACACATGCCCTGTTCAAGAGCAAAACTCATTACATTCTTACAGGAAGCTCTGGCCCATGAAAATCAGTGTGGAAAGTAGTATAATTGTAATACAAATAGTTGTTGTAAATAATATAGCTCCCTTCTGGGTAGTGAAGCCTTGATGAAGGAAGGCATTGTGCATTAAAAATAGGGGGAATGAAGCAGATCTGTCCTGCAAGACCACCAGCCCTATGTGAGCTACAGTGGAAATTCACTAAGCTTCTGTTTGCCTTTGTCTTCTGTGCTTCAGTAGGAAAAGATGATGGCTTTTAGATTATTATGCAGACTTCAGGGTATATCAGGTTTGAGTACTTTGTGATCTATATTTGTGAAAAACCTATGGGAAAAAAAGGTTGCTCCTACCACTCAGGGCCCTTTTTGTTATATAAAGCATGCAAGGACATTCAAACAGAGATATTCCTTAAAATGTTTAGGTTTAATTCTCAGTGTCAGGGAACTTCTGCTGCTCATTTTGTGCTTACCTTTCTGTCACACATCAGCAGGGAAACTCTGTCCTTCCTTGTTGTACCTAAACCAGGGATTTAGTCAGACTTCGATTCACATTTCAGTCTTATGACTAGTCTTTAGTTTTCAGTTTTTCCCATTTGTACACTTGACCTCTGGCTTGAAGAGTCAGTAGCATGATCTCCTTTATGCTGCACTTCATTATGTTAACTATTTTTGTGTATTTCTTTTATGTACTTGTTCTCAAAAAGACTGTGGTGGGTGTATTTATTTTTAGAAGTAAACAAAGACAAATATTCCCATATGGAGAATAATAAAAAAGTTGCTTCAGCTGAACCTTAAGTTTGACTCACAAAGAAACAGACTTTTTCCATACTTTGAACCTCTAAAGAGGAAAATTAGAAGACAATTTAAGATAGTACCAAAGAAGATTTTCAATGGCTGATGTATCTGCCAGGCATCTAATTGCCTATGACTTTTCTCTGGGAAAACATGAGACTCCTGATTGGTCTTTAGTGCTTCTAAAGATCTCCTCTTTCCTGGTGCTGTGCTGTACATACAATGTGGAAATAATTCTGGTTATCCTAGAGGTTCTTTACTTAGGTCAGCCTGGATGCAGCTGTTTAAAAGGCACCTGGCTCTGAGGAGCACTGCCTGGTAGCAGATTTCTGTAAAGCCTTAAAGGCAGGGATGAATCCCACACAGAAACCCATATATTACTGAGTACTGCTGTTTGAATAGCAAAACAAGTGAGGTTATTACTTTGAGGAAGCAATGGAAGTTGGCACTACAGTGTGTCAGAGTAAGGTTAAGTGATTTAAAGACTGCAGGCCTATTTAATTAAGTAAATAGACAATCAATCACAAAGAATAACAGTCTTAAATACTAGGTTTATAAGCCTTGCAGTCTTGTTCCACAGATTCCAGTGTTGTCCTATTTTCATTATGCAGTACTAGAGATTTTCACTTAGAATCAATTCTCTGCAGGACAGTGGTTACAAGCTCCTGGCAATTTAGGGAAAAACATGGCCAGATGCTCAGAATAGGTTTGACACTTCAAGTTAAGAGATAGATAGATAGATAGATAGATAGATAGATAGATAGATAGATAGATAGATAGATAGATAGATAGATAGAATACCACCAGTCAGTTCCAAGTGTGCCAAGCTCATGGGTGATTTTGAAATTTTAAGTTCCAGAAGGTAACAAATATCCTCAGGACTTTACTTTGTATTCTGAATTCTGTAATTGCTTTCTTTGTATTTTCAGGCTTAAAGGTTGAAGTTTGTTTTATATGATTTTTCAAAAAACTGAGCTTCTGCTATAATTGTGTAGCTCAATTGAAATTAAAACACTGAATTGTAGAGCCTCTGAGATATGAGCACAAGGGCTAGCAAGACAGTGAGCTGCTAATAAATTCCAGGGAGGAGACACAACCATAAATTCAAGCTGATAGGAGCCATTTTTAATGGAGATGCCTGAGATCTGATGCTAAATTCTGAAGTCTTTTACTGATTTATTGTAATTCGTGTACAACCTATGAATATTTTTCCGCTGCATCCCAAAATGATGGCACTGCTTCCATGGTTATGGTTACCCAGAGATCTGAGAAGGTGACTGGAGCTTCTCCACCTACTGGTGTGTCCCACTGTTCCTTCTTCCGTGGGGATAAACATTAAATCACTAAACTTGACAGCAATGACATTGTAAAAAGTCAGACCTCAGACACATATCTGGTTATTGTGAGATGGCAGAAAATTTTTCCTAGGACCTTTGTTTACAAAAAGAATTAAAAATATGTGGTAATAATCCCTAGTAGGTGTTTGGGGGTTGTTTTGGTTTGGCTTTTTTATTTTTTTAATACAAAGAAGGGAATTTTCTATAATTTTTAGTTGGTCTTTTCTACTGTCTACCAGACTTAGCCTAATATTAAAAAAACTTTCTAACTCTAAACTGCTTTGATGAAGGTTAGTCTTCCTGGTCTTGCTCCAAGCAGCATTGGAGAAGTACCTTTTGTTTCTCTGTATGTCATGGTTCCAGACCTGTAATATTTCTTGTTTACTCAAATTAAACTTCCCACGTAGGTCTCTGAAACTCTTTTTGCATTCCTGTCTATGCTACATCTGCACTTCACCTTGTGGTCCTTAAACTGTGGTTTGGGAAAGGGGACACAAACCTCCTCCCTACTGCAAATTGAGCAGGAAAGTTTTCTTTCTGAGTGCCCATGTCACTCCTACTACTGAACATAGGTGTGACATTTCAAAATGCATGGCATGCTTCCTGGAGAATTCTAGACTGGACCACTCACATAAACAGTTGGTGACTAACGTAGGAGATTACAAAAATGGGCCTTTGTCTTTTCTGAAATTTACAAAGAAAGTCTGATAAAAGTGCATTTAAATCTCATCTCAATAACACAAAGGCTGCAGCTTAAAATTCTTTTAAGTAAAGAGTTTTTTGCTAAAGTACAAAGATGTTCAAAATGCTAGTTTATAAAACACTGGCTAACCTAAACATTTTACTGTAAAGTATTCAAATTGACTGTCCTACAAGTTCAGCAGTCCCCTCTGGCATGGCTCACTTGGTAGCTGCATAGGCTAAGTACTGTGCTCAGTGATACTGCTGGAAAAATTTCCCATTTTTCTCTTAGGTCATAGCATGCTGGATGGGGGCAAGGTGTTGGTGGGGAAAGAAAAAGGTACTGACTGAATACTATGCAATTTCAAAGTGTAAGAAATACAGTTCTCTAGAGACAAGAAGGGCAGTAGGGGCAGCTTCTGTTTAATCTAAGTTGAGTTTTCTCTCTCTGTTGTACAGCACACCTGATCCTGAGAAAAGCTGAACTTTCATCCTCTCCTGTGCCTGGCAGAATTAGTGGAAGGTATCCTGTTGTATTGTGAGTGATTGTGAGCTTCAACTGTATTGCTCCAAATTAACTTAACTGGCACTGACACTGCTGATCCCTGGTATCCCAGAAGGATTACATTGCTGTGCCCTCTTCATCTACTCTATATCTTGGACTAAGCCTCCGGTTTCATCTCTCGGTAAATATCACAACTCCTATCTGCTGTGAAATGCGAGAAAATAAACATTGATCTACCTGAATCATGACATATTTTTACAGAATGATTGCTCTAAAATGGATGGAAAGGCACTTTGCTCTTACCCTGATATTACCAATAGCTGACTTTGGAAAGTCTTATTGCTCAGATCACTAGTCAAGCCTGAGTATCTCCCAAAGCAGGATGCTTGCAGAAAATCAAGAAATTAATTAGAATGCTATCAGTGAAACATTCTAATTTTAACTTCTTTTCTGAGGTGGGAAATAAACCATAGAATTTTAGAGTCCTTCTTTAAGTATGTAAATGGGAGAAAATATAAAAGAGAAATGTGTGGAAACAGGAAGACAAAACTTCATTATTATTTAGTATTTTATCAGTTCTTCCTCTGTCTTTCTAAGGTTCTGTTTGTCTTTCTGCATTTTGGGTACTTAGTATTCTAGGATAAGCTTTTTTTTTTTACTTACATCTTGGGGAAGAAGGAAGTTGCATTTTTGTCAGCTGATCTAGCTCCATGGCCACTGTGCTGTTTCTGAGCTGAATCCTAAGCAGAAGCATCAAAACTTGAGACACTTGAGGCACTAAAATTTGTAGTAATCTCAGTTTTTGTATCAAATCTCACCAGAGCTGATGAAGGGAAGGGGGAAGGGAAAAGAACATCTCCTCCAGTTTATACTTAATCATGGTCTGAATGTCTGCTCTTCTACAAGGGTCTGTTAGACTATTTCCCATGGCATGGGTTATTCAGGAGTAGACAGCACACAATATAATTTAAGGTCTAATTTATCCAGTCAGCCACTAAGTTATCCAATCTCTATTAAAAAAAAATCTCCAACACTCATTAATTAGTAGTGCCTTCTACCTCCAGCTGTTAATGGGCACAAACATGGCCAATTTGAAACATGTCTAATCAGAGAACTGCCTGATTCTGTCCTCATACAACAGTTATTACCCTAAGGGACAAATTATATTCTCAGATGCACACACTCATCCCGTTCAGGAACAGCTATAGCAAGTTCATCCATTAGAGGGAAAATATATATTGCAATTAGATGCACAGGTTACATATTTATTCCTTTTTTTCTTAACATTTATTTATTTTGAATTTATTTATTGTGGATTTGTTTTGTATCTTATTTTTTATTCTAGGAGTGCTATTTTCTTGAAGATCCTCTCCTTTGTATTTGTGCCTCAGCTTACAAAGAACCTTGAAGAAACCCACTCTCTTTAGATATCTCTCACAGAACATACACACAGGAACTCAAGCTACTCTGCAGTTGCAAATTAATCTCAAAATAGCTGTATTTATTGACAGCTAAAGTCCAATAACCTCTCCAGTATGATCATAGACTGCAGGTTCCCTGTCACAAAATTGTGCACCATTTCGTGTGGAGGTGCAGATTAAGCTTTACACACTGCTTTAGGCAGAGAATAGAGATGGTTTGTGGATTATCCTCAGCCCATGGCTCCTGCATGAATTGTGCTTAAATGGCACTTTGCAGCAGCAGCAGGATGTATTTTGAAGGTAGGAGGAAGAAACAAAAGCAACAGGCAGCTGTGGGAGGAGGTTGGGAAGGAAGGATTGGAGCATTTATGGTCCTAGCAAAGGTGCTAGAGGTACAAGTTTTTATCCCTAAGTTTTAGGGGGTGGAGAGGGAAAGGCAGGCTTGGCTCAAGTGTTGTATTGATCTGTACTCATCTAAGAATCCCCATGTCACCTCTTGTCTCAGTGTCTTGCTACTCTTGTTTTTTTTTCTGGAATTCATAATGTATTTTCAGAGGAAGGGAATGAGAAAATCAGTGCTTGGAATTTGAATTTTTAGCAAGTCTGAAGCTGATTTCAAGACATCTTGCATTAGTGTGACAAAAGTTGCTGGAAATAAAGGGGCCTATCAGTCAACTGCTATGTTCAGTGAGAGCCAGAAAGCTGACTGTAAACCAGTCATCTCACAGCAGGCAACAAGTAACTAACACTTCACAGGCATTTAATTGCCAAGCTCACTATTGTCAAGCTTTTGCCCTACTGTTTTCCTAATACTAATTTACTTCTTGCATCACCAAATTCAGCTTTCTAGTCTGTGTTATGCTCTCTCTTCAGTGCTGGATTCACAGGTAATTTGAGGGTCACAGCCAGGTTAAAGACATTTGTATTTTAGCTTTGAAGGTGTTGGTAGATCAGATGAGGTAGTAGCTTTTGTACAAATACCTGCTTCCAGAGATGTCTGCAATTGGACCCAGCAGGCAATCTCCACAAGATGCTGGACAAGCTCTTTGACACATACCTAAGTGCATAATGCATCTTACAAAGCTGGAACAGAAAGAAAAAAAATGTGTGTTAAATTCAGTGGGAGGAAAGGGGAAATGTGCATGCTTACTAGGTAATCTTGCCCTGCCTTACAGGAATATTCCAGGATTTCAAAACATTCCTATCCATATTGATCTTTTCCAAACTGATAGCATAACCACAAACCTCACAGAAGTCTTGCCAGTACTGTGAAAGATGTTAAAAATATAGGACTTCTGGTGACCTTCATGCTAGACAAAAGGTTATTGCCTTTTCTGACAGGCATATAAAATTGATTCTGCATCTTCATTCATCTGCATGCTTTCAAGTCTTTTTAATGGGTAAACTTCAGTCCATCCCAAGGTGGCTTGGTATGCAGGCAGAACTGCTGCTACCTGGATGGATCAGTGTCAGATTACACACAAGCTTGAGTAACTATTCACAGCCTCTAGATGAAGATGAGAACAGCTGCTCACTGCTTCACATCTGCAGGAAAGGAATGGATTTGAATTGGTAAATGAGGAAAGACTGTGGTCTGACCTGCTCTGGCATTTAATCTCAATGTCTTTAAGAGCTTTTTTAAGATGACTGTGGTGGGTCATAACCTTTATTATCAGTGTTGTGTGTAAGGAAAAGTTACCTGCATCCTGACAGGGAAGGAAGGACAGGCAGGCAAGCAGCAACAGCATTAAAATGCAAAGTGTATTTAGCATAAGCTGTCAGATTGTGA
Organism: Pseudopodoces humilis; assembly: GCF_049639895.1. Taxonomy (NCBI): domain Eukaryota; kingdom Metazoa; phylum Chordata; class Aves; order Passeriformes; family Paridae; genus Pseudopodoces; species Pseudopodoces humilis. Next base: position 74,557,345 of record NC_142201.1, on the reverse strand, counting down.
AATACTGTTCTGTTGTTGCTCCTGACTGCAATTCCACTTGCCAAGAGTTTGTGTTCTAGCTTGCAAATTAATCTATTAGTTATATTTCTGCCAACACGAGAACACAGTTAATGCAGAATGTATATACTATAGTTTTCTTTGCTCTTTAGGAATTACAGAATTTTTGGACATTTCTACTAATTAATATTTCATCTTTTTTCCCTCCATGACTTCAATATGTGACCCTAATTCTACATGAATCAATATTAACCATGTTAATACTTGCAGACAGAAAAAGCTTTGCTTAGGGTTTTAGCTTAAGAAAATAGTTCCTTATTAGGAAAGAAATAAAGTGAGTTACTTTTTTTTCTGAGGAAACTGTCTCTGAACAGTGCTATTTATAGAATATTAAGAACAATTTGGCTAATAATCAATTTTCATTTGCTTGAAAGTAAAGCATCCCAGAGGAAAATGCCTGCACTTCTGTCCTAATCCAAAGTTTAAAGAAGAAACTAGGTGAATTTTTATTCTGTTTTGCAGTTTCTGCTGGATACAGATGTGCAGAGAGGTTTGCGTCTTGTGGCTCAGTACTGAACCGATTAAAACCATGGATACCATGAAAAACCTCATGTCCCAAGCAACAGAACCCAGCATTTGCAGTGGGCACCAGCTCACACTGAGACTCCTGTGGATGCTTTATTTATCATGATCCAGACCAGCCATGGTGAAAAATGCTTTCTTCCCTTTGTTGACAGTCCTAGGCTTTTCTGTGATGTGGAAAAGTCCAGTGTAAAGTCTGCACCATATGTGTGCTTAAAGTCTTCTTAATCATCACTTCAGTTCAAGGATCAGGTATTTCTGCTTTCAGTCAGTTCTCAGCTCCCTCTGAACTGGTACCTTAAGATTTCTCATGCTGCTTGGTTAAGCATCTTAACATTCTTAAGAAATCTTAAGATTTTTCTTTCTGCTACAAAGCTTTTAAAGTGTCTTGCTCTTTCATTGTGATTCTTAACTAAGCAGAAATAGGAATTTAATTCCATAATTTGTAATTATTATGATCTGTGGTTGAAACTAGAAATACTTAAAGCTTATAAGAAAGAGGCTTGCTTGTCTAAGATTGCTCTTCCAAGATTTCAAGTTAACTTCCATGAATGAAAAAAGCTGAAAAATTGCAAGGAATTATCTATATTAGGCATGGACTCTACCTCTCCCAGTTTCTGTATAAAAGTTATATGCTTGGTGTGAACTCATTATGGAGACAATGACACCTTCCTGCTAGAACAGAGACCTTTGTCTAAATGAGATATCTTTCATAGCGTAAGATAAAATGCTATAAAGGTTCTTATTTCTCTACAGACATTAGTTAGATGGTTAGAATATTTGCACATTGTATGTTTCATTTTTAAATTGAAGTAGTAAACAAGGTGATTTGATATTGATTCTTGATTAGTTAAACACGATTTCTTTATCTGAGGATATAACTTTTCATTTTTGGCATGTAAGTATGAGGCTTTGAAGCAAAACAATGGAAAGGGAGAAACTGTCTAGATGCCTCTTTTGTTTTCTTGCTTTGGTCATTCTTATTACAATTTTGAATGAAAAAAAAACCCACAAAACTTATCCTCTTTATGGGCTTAATAGCAAAATATTAAAAAAATCAAAATCTATCAAAATAGGATTAAAATTCTATAACTGTAATTAAACTAAATAAATTTGAGTATTGCATTCCTCCAGACTATGATAACTGAAGTCTAATCAATGAATTAACCATAGTATGTAATTAAGTCAATAATTATTCACTAGTGTTGGATAACAGTTAGGATTCACTTAATGAAAATCTTCTACATATAGGTGATTCTTACAAATGATCAATTATAGAAATAAAAATGATAATAAGGGAAGAAACCTGCTTCACTTACTGTCTTCTGTGTGGGAAGAAGGAGCCTCAATGCTACTGTTCAATATGAGATTTAGACAGTTAATTCTTGTTCCTTTTGTCAATCTAGACTAATGCTTACCTTTATTTTAAGGATTGTGTGGCAGATTTCTTTTTTCCATGATTATTGTATTAAGTGAGAGTGATATATGGCATTGTGAAATGGTTTTTGCCAAAAATAAGGATCTTCTGGTGCATTTGCTGAATACACAAGGGCAGACTCATCTGCATCTCTACACGTATTTCAGAGAATATCAGAACAGTATTTATAGGCATAGGTAACATGTTATTAAACAATCTTGCTGGAAGAATGTGACAGGCTTTCAGACGGACAAGTCTCTTTCTAGATCTGAAGAAGAAGTAAGGACTTTAAAATCCAGGGCTCAGAGGAATGCATTGGATGAGATATATCCAAATGAGAGCAGCTGGTACTTGTGGAGATGGAAGGAGCAGAGAATGGGAGAGAGTAGAAAGGCATTTATTGCCTGCAGTAAAGAGAGGTCCATAACTCAGGATCCTGAAACTGTATTCTCAAACTGTGCTTGGTGACTATTTTCCCTGCAGTCCTCATTCTATATTTTTATCAACTCAAAATATTTTTAAAAATTCACTTTAACAAAAAACACCAAAGGTTCTTGCTTATTCGGATCAGATAAAGAATTGTCTTTAATAGTAAACAGATTTTACTGGAACAGTATTCCACAAAATTCTAAGCACTTTCAAAAGAAAATTTAAAACTCATATACACTAGTTCTTACCCAATCTATACCTTCTGCCCCCAAATTTAATAATATGTAGTATACCCTTAAGAAACCTATTTAAGTCAATAAAAAGGTTATAATTAATTTAAACAGGAACAAGACAGAAGATTATTCAATAAAATACAATGTACTTTACAGGTATCCAAGTGATACATTCCTTCTCAGCCATTTGAACACTAGGGAAAGGACAGTACCAATTGGAAAAAAAATCATTTAAAATAACATCAAATTATTTATCATGTATTTAAAGACAGGAAATCTGTTAACATGTAAAAATTATGGATAATTATTCTTGTACAGTGTTTGTCCTGAGTACTTAGTTTGTAGCACTATTTGATGTTTGAAAGTTTATTTATCTTCTAGTGCCAATGAAATAATTATTCAGGTTTACATTGAGCAGAATTTATTCCTTGAATAACCCTACCAGAATGACGTATGGAATGAATTTCGCTGATTACTTTTTGTAAAGAATCATTTTAATTTGCATTTACACAGTGCTTGGTATCAAAGGATCTCAAAGTGTATGACTGTTAATTAAATTTCATGACTGGTCCCTGTGGAAGATATGACTAGCATTATCATTTAAACTTCTATTGTATTATTAAAATCTTGGTATTCCTTCTCACTATTGTCTTCCCATGGAAAAGGTTATGCTGAATTTGGTGTGAAGTTTGATTTGGTCAGTTCTACCTCAGTGATTATAGTCAATGAAGACTGATAAACCTTTTAGGTGTGATGGCCCATAGAATGGAATGTTCATTTTAGGAGATTTAGGGAGTATTTTAGGACTCATTATAAACTTATTGAACATTGAACAACCTAAGAAAATTCCAGAAAATACTGAGGCAAAGAATGATTACTGAGGTCTTGTTTTTTAGCCCCTTGTTTAATGATGCAGGACATATTCCCTTCATGGGGGTTTCATAGTTCTAAGTCCTAGAAAATAGGTCTGCACCTCCATTTGAGACACGTTTCTAAAGGAAAGCTCTGCAGAGGAAGATAATGCTTCCCCTCTTTCCAGTGTTAGTTTTCTTGCAACATTAAGCTTGATTTTGCATTTAGGCATCTAAATTTCACCCACACTGGACTTAAAGTATTACAAGCCTTTTTTTGCAGCTGACTTGATGAGACCAAGCAAATGTAACACATCTGATCTTCCCGTTCTAGGAAATCATAGGAAAAATGTATGGAAAAAAGCTCAACACCACAAAATTTACCCAGGGAGATTGCACAATTTCTGTCTTTGGAAATTTTCAGAAGCAGATTAGACAGATCAATGATACATGATCTCATGTTGGGAACTGACCCCCTCCAACTAAGACAGTGGTCTAGGTGGAGTTGTGATTTCCCTTACAACTGAGGTGATTATGCTTCTGTGATATCTTGCCATGTGGATATCTGGTATGAGTCCTCTGGCAGAAACCAGCAATGCATTGTCAGAGGTTTTGCTGACTATGATGGCATTATGTCAACCCAGCAACACATCTATCAAGAACCAGGTTGATTTTTTTTGGATTATTATTGATCAGATTTATTTGGGTTCATCTTGTATTCAGCTTCTTAATAGTTTTGTCTTCTTCTTCTGGGCTCTACGTTCTTATTTATCTTCAGCCAGGGAGGTTGTCAGGATATGCTGATTCATGAGAGACTCATTGGCACAGTTGTAAATACAAATCAGAAAGCTTGACTCTCCATCCTCATGGTGGTGTCTGCACAGAATGTCAGCTTTTCCAAGAAGACCTGTTCTGGACTGCACAAGCTGAATGGAGAAGAGCACAGTTACAGGAATTATATCTCTGCTTCTTGGCAGAAGCCTGTGTGAAATCCCAAGGTTTCTGTGCAATGGCTAATGTCCAGTAGTCAGTGCTAGTCACAGCCACCACTTACAAATGATAGGGTAGTTATTTCTTCTAAGCTTTTAAGAGGGAGCAAAATCATACAAAATGCTTCCAGTTTGGCTGCAGCTGTAAAACAAATATCCATGAAGAACTTTTTGTCTGAAGTTTTGCAATTCACTGCCCAAAGAAGGCTCCAGTAGGGTCTGATGGAGATCAATCATTTGTCTGCTATCCATAGTCTACCATCCTGGTTGAAAATTAAAAGAGGGATGATTACTCTGGAGGTGATGCAACTTCTCAGTCACTGGCAGTTCAAAACAATATGAAGATACATGGAAAGTCTATGTACATACATATGTACATGCAAACATAGCAAAAATATTTTTATTATGACCAAAACCATGGGACAGGGTAAATTTGGTTCCATTGCTTTCTTATGTTGATTGTTTTACTAAAATTTACTGCCTGGGTAACCACAGGTTGATATTAATCTCAGCTAACTACAGGTAACTAATTTAAATCTCTTTTTCTTCTATGAGTAATGAGAAGAAACTGGGCACTATAAAACAGTGTGTCATGCATGAAACATCTAAGATAGATGCATGGATACACGAGATGAATCATAATCAGCACCTTCCTGCTTCAGCTTGGTTACCATTAATGTCATTACTTTATTAAGAATTTCTTCCAGAAAGTAAATATTCCTGCTTCCAAAAATTTTTAAGTTTAAAAAAGTGGTGTGATGACTTCTGCTTTCTTCTGCATGGTATCTTTCACGATCTTAGTGGATTCTGTCGCTCGTCATAATACTTATGAAAGGTGTTCCTGCCCATGGCAGGGGGCTGGAACTAGATGCTTCATTTGAGTGCACATACCAAATAAGAAGCAGAAGTTGATCCCTGTTGTAAAAGATCAATAAATATTAACTAAGATATTAAATATTGATGAGTTAAAAATCAATGCAAATATCAAGGAACAATACATTTTGCTGTGCATCAAAACAAGACATAATCCCAGTATTTTTGCCCTGGAATATGTGTGGATATTGCTAAATTCACAACTCTGTGCATTTGAAGATAAAAACTGAAGAGTTATGCTTTGCTACATATATTGACCACCATAATAATATTTCTCTGTTGATGTTTCTTAACTTCCTACTCAAATGAATGAGTTGCTTTACTTATTTTTCTGAATGAAAATTCTAAAGAAGAAGTGGAATTAAAACCACCGAAAAAGAAATAATGGCCCTTCTCTTCTGTAAAGGCAGCATTAAATTTGATAAAGTTCATTGTTATGAATTAGGACTGAGTGAATTATCATGACAAGGGAAATGTATTCCCAGGACCTGTTATTAACCATTACTCATGAGTTAAAAGAACAGAGATAGTTCCAGCTGGTTTCTGCCAGTCAAGAAATATGCTTCCTTTGTACAATAATACGAAGTATTTCACAATATTTTTTCTTTATATGTCATCTTTACCATTATTTTTTAGATTTATTTTCTTTATTAATTCTCTATATCCATAATTCCTGGGGCTTTGCGTACTGGAAAATACTTAATAATTGGGAATGAAATACAGGTATGGAAAATATAATGCATGGGAAAATATGTTTAGGAAGATAAGCATGAACAGAAACATACTAAAAGATGACCTTGGCAAAGTTAAAGTAAAATTTGAGCAAACTTAATTCTAACCATTCTGCTCAAACTGTCCTGATTCATCCAAGATAAACAGTTTTAGACTTAGGGGAATAGGCTTAAGTCCTTTTATATTGAGAACTTCACCCATGTCTCAGAATTAGTCTCCTTATTTTGGAGAAAGTACTTCACATTTGTCAGGAACAGCATTTTTGCCAGAGAGGTGCATCCACATATGGATGTGTCACTTTTGTCTATATTCTGCTTACAGGAGAGGCTGAATACTGACTCCCTCCTCAGAGCCTCTTTCATCTATCCTGATCACCAGGAAAAGAGTAAGGCACTGTAGGAAATCAGTTTGGCTGAGCAGGGATTCTTGAAGGAGGTTGAATTCATAGGGAAACTCAGACAGGAGCTTTGTCAGGAAATAGAAATGAGGACAGGCTACCAAGAAAGAATTGCTTGCAGTGATTCTTCAAGTGGTGAACACCAGGCTGTACTGGTATCCTTTCATAACAACAAAGGTAGAGAGAAAATACTTATTAGATACGGTTTTTCTGGTTTTTTTGAGTATGTCCAGATTTGGGAATCAACTACATGATCAGGAATCCAGACCACAAGATGTATGAAAAGACAGAGCTGGCCTTTTTCAGCTGGAGAAGAGATTAGAAAGGGAATCTGACTGTTCTCTTCACCTACCTGAAGAGAATTATAGAAAAGATGGAACCAAATTGTCTCAGTGGTGCATGATGAACAGACAAGAACCAACAACTGCAAGTCATAATAAAGGAAATTCCCACTAAGCATAAGCGAATAACTTTACAGACTGAATGTGACAGAGCCCACAGCAGCTGTGAAACCTCCATCTCTGGAAATGTTGCAAACTGGTCTGGAGAAGTCACTGAGCAGCCTAGTCAGACTCTATGCCTTAAACAAGAATTTGGATCACGTAGTCTCCACAGATCCGTCCCAAACTTAATATTTTCTCATTCTATGCCATCCAGCTTTAGATCAAGATATTAATTCCTATCCATTTTTCACTCCTAACAGTGTTCAGTTGCTGTCTTCCACTTAGTGTTTGGGTCTAAAAAAATAATTCATCAATCTCAAAAGGAGCAAGAACACAAACCAGGTTGGGAGAGAATAAAAGAAACACTGCAGTGCAAGAAACCTCAGACTTCTCCAATGAATGGAAACCTTATGTGTGGAGTTTAAACTGTGTATCATTTAATTGGGATGACTTTTTGTTAACTCGATGGAATTAAAAATGGTGCATCAAAGAGGAGATGACTGGGTACAGACACATTACCAAAGAAGCCCCATGGCTCTAAGTTTTTGCTGAAGGAAAAGTCAATAGTGACACAAGGACCTGGGACCAAAGAGGCAAATCTGGACATTTTCACTGTATAAAGTATGGATACTCCAGCTGGGAAAAGAACAGACAGGCAAGTTCTGTGCATGTATGAAGATTTTTAAACATCAGTGGGAATGGAGAAACTGTGAAAAGAGCTAGCAGTATCTGTAACCAGCCAGGGAAAGAGTCATTCTAAGGATAGGCAGCCTGAAAAGTGAAATGTGATACAGGCTTGCCAAGGAAGGAGATTGGAACAAGAATTGGAAAGAAATTTAAATAAGAGTGCCAATCTTCATGGCAAAGGCTCAGTTTATCACTCCATGAGAAATGAAGGGCAGCTCTGGTGAACAGACCAATCCTCCACCATCAACAGAAGTGCATGAAACATGCTTGGAAGCATTTTTGCATCCCTTTCTTAAGGCTTTGGTACAGGTTGTGTTTAAATTAAGATATACATGTATTCATCTGTGGAGCCTCACAACAGAAGTGCATGTACCACTTGGACTGAGTCCAGAGAAGGGCCACAAGGATAATCAGAGGGATGGAGCACTTCTTGTATGAGGAAAGGCTGAGAGAGTTGGGCTTCTTCAGCCTGGGGAGGAGAAAGCTTCGGGGAAACCTTATAGCACCTTCCTATATGTACAAGGAGCTACAAGAAACTTGGAGAGGGACTACTTCTAACAAGGGCACAAGTTGCCCAGAGAAGCTGTGTAAGCCCCATTCCTTTTTCCATTTTCAAATTCTGATTCTCAAGTCTTATCTGACTGCAAATCAGGTGGGAGGAGAGAGCAGCCAATGACAATACTAATGGTGGTGCCTTTTTTATTAGATGTTGAAATGCCTTTTCCATCCCGAGAGACTTTGAATTTTATATTTGGAGCATATGGAAGGTTATATCTTCTCATAATTTTTACACTGTACTTGTGCCTTTCAGAGATTTCTTTTGTTTTTAATTAATCCATTTTTATTATTTTTTATTAAAAAAAAAAAGTCTTGTTGAAGTTTTGATATTGGGATTTTTTTTGTGGCTTTTCCTCAGGTTAAGTGGATGCCACAGAAGCTCTATTTTGTTTCAGAACTTCTGCATCTGCATCTGTCACTTTTCTATGTGGGTTTTTTTTTTTTTTTTAATATTCTCATGATGTTAGAAAAAATGTCAAGAAGGGAGACTTTTTCTGCGCAGTCACTTTTTAATCTTGGGCTTTACACTCCCCAGCTCACAATGCATGGATGTAAAAGGGTAAATTCTTCACAAACATAAAACTGTCACGAAATGTTCCTTGTTTTGGAATATGGAAAGTAGCCACCGGCTACCTTTGTTTTATCAGTGTTTCCTCCTTTTTTAAAGTTGAATTTCAAAAAAAGACCTGAAACTGTGAAATCACTTCTTTAGTTTGTTTTCTAGCTTCCTCTGTCTGAATAAACATGTCAATCAGTCTCAGATCCTCTATCTTTCATAGGCCTGGGAAAAGAAAAAATAAAAGAGGTTTCTCTCTTCTGTCATCAGCTTCCTCAGTTTTCTTGAGTCCTAGTCCACAGGGCCTGTTTGAAAAGAAATTAAGAGTCTTGACATCAGCTTTTTAAAGATCTGAACGTTTTTAAATTAAATGTTCCCCAGGCTTCACTCAGGAAACATTTTACCTTAGCAGAAAACCATCTGAGATCAGTGCTTGGCATCATGATAGAACCACAGAATGCTTTGGATGGGAAGTAACCTTACAGATCATCCACCTTCTCTGCCATGAGCAGGAGTGCCTTCCACTAGACCAGGTTTCTCAGAGTATCATTTGACTTGACATTGAATAATTCCAGGGATGGGGAAGCCGTGACTTCTCTGGGAAACCAGAGTGTTAGTGTCTCATCACTCTCATAGTGAAGAAATAATAGTTTATTTTATTAATTGATACTTAAATTAACTCTAGTGTTGTTAATTTTGTTTTCTCACAAGCCCAGAAGAGAGTTAAAAAATAAAAGGGAAAATGAGACATAAATCAGATAGGTAGACATTTGTGGTCTGCCTTGCTTGGTGATTAATTTCTCTATGCATTTTCCTGGTTCAAATAGAGTATTCTGGTCAATGTCGTTCTTTCATGCAGCAGCACATTTTTTCATGAATTATGTATTTGCACAAAGTACCTATGAGTCATGAATGGTGGCCTTAGTAGTCAGGCGCTTCTTTTTCCTATAAGCCGGATAATATGTAAATGTAACAAAGACTGTAAAATTTCATCATCAATCTGTTGGGCTGTAGTTTATGGCTCCTCTACTATTCATGTGTATTTTCACTTTGCTGTTTTTTTCTCATCTTCTTGCATGCAGGTTTTCTTGTATCAGGTTCCCTTTCCAGGTTCCTTATGCAGCACTATTAAGCTTTCAGTTCAGAACTGCTTACACAGGCAAAACATGACTTCACACAGAGATTGCCTTCAGTGAGACACACTCATAATACATCATTTTCCCCTGCAAGAAGTTAGAAGGGGAATGGAAGATTTTAATTTCTTTTATGAGAAGTGACTAAGACAATATGATTAACAACTGCTTACAGAACCCACTTAACACAGTAAGAAAATATTTTTGAATCAAAACATATTTGTGTTCATTAACAAGTATTAGCTAACTTGTTCCCTTTCCAGATCCATGTGTTGACTTTGTACTTCTATTATTTTTGTTTCTATTGTAAATGTTAAATATAGTTTGTGTTGTAGAAGCTCTAATTAGCACTTGATATTGAGACTACAGACCTTTTTTCTTGTCTTTAATACTTTTAAGCTTTCACTAAAACTTCAGATTAGTATGTGCCTTGTTTGCTTCTGACTGTAAATCTCTCTTCATGTCAAATGATATATATATATATATATATATATTAGAAACTGAGAGAAACAGCTTATAATCTGAAAAAAGAAAAGAAAATTTGAGCCCAATGTGGGATAAAAGTAGGTTAAGCAAAGAGAGCCTTTTATTAATTTTGACACCTACAACCTGAGGAACTGCAAGGAAGTTGCAAATCCACATTTCCAAGTCCATACTTGCATGTTCACTATGTTCAATGCTGACAGCAGACTGGAAATAGCAGGTGTTCCAGGGCTGTGTCTAATAAATCTGTAACAGAGGGATACAAGACAAATAGCATAAATGATGGGATCTTGTTCTAGTATCTGAAGTGTGAAAATCCATGTGTCCCACAATGTTTTGATACCTCAGTGGTCTCTATAAGTATCTGATTCTAGGCTGTAGAAACCCCTTATAGCAATGGATTTCATAAATAAATACTGTATAACAAACAAAACCAATCTTTTTTACCAGCTTTGTATTTCCTACTCCATTATACAAGCTTCATTGTTCTGTAACAGAAGGGTGAAGAAGCAGCTGAAGTTCCTTTGGTGTCCTGTGTTTAGTATTCCATGCAGAAACAAGCAGTTTTGGTAAATAGATATAGAAATTTTAAACTTCAAAGTGAAAGATTCTCCCAAAGTGACATCCCCTATTACTGAAGTATATTAAAAAAAAAAAAGTTGAAAAGAAAAATATGTAAACATAACACATCAAAACAACTTAATCCAATGATACACCTGAATCAAACTATTAAACTAAATTTCCCTTTGGTTCACTGGGCACAGGTGGTACCTGAAGACTGCAGGTGATCCTGGCAGAGGAGGTGTGTACCCTGAAGCTTTTGTGTTGCAGGAGGACAATAGCATTTTCCTCTCCTTCCCAGCAAAACAGCACAGCATTGCCTCCCGTTGCCCAAACAACAAACAAATGCTCTTTTGCACATTCTATTTTTCTTTGCACTTGAATTAAAAATCAGTAGAAGTTGCTCCAACTTCAAGACAAGAGCATCTTGCTGGCTATAAAACAGCCTGTGGAGCGCTGTTGGAAATCCCTCCACCCCACTGTGAGCCTTTCTGAGAAGCCCCTTTACTGTTTCCCTACGTTAATTATTTTTCCAGTGTAGGCTAGTTTTAGTGTTACCTTCTGTATAGGGAAGCCACAAGACTCCTTTCAATGAGCCATTGAGCAGGTTTTATGCACTTTTTCTTTCCTGTCACTATCAATAGGAGCTGACTCCAGTAATGGCCTAACTTGCTGTCATTCAGACATTACTGGCTGTATCCCAGTCTCTCTTTGTGTTTACTGAGGTGTCATTCAGATCCAAGGGAACCTGAGGCTCATCTAGCACTTTTATATTGCCCCGCTATTATATCTGCACAGATGACTCATCATGGAATATAACAAAGTCTTCCAAGACAGTTAATGGGAACAATAAGGACTAAAAGGTATTGGCTGCTGCTCACTCAGTGGAAAAGTTTTACTTTGTTTTTATGCCAGGTAAGACACTGGGTTCTGGCTGCCCTCTGTTCTTGATATGAAAACCTAGATATTCAACCAGAATAGACCAATGCACTGGGTTCGGGATAGATCTCAGTTCTGAAAATCAAGAAAAGGGTTCCAGCAAGACTTTGGCCATGATGCATTTACATTTGATAAATCTTTTCCTTTAAAGCTACTTCCTGAGCTTTCTAATCACTATATATTTACATACAGTCATCCATTTTAAGTCTTACTTTTTCCCAGCTATGTTTAGAAAACTGTGAGGCCTATTAAACCATTTAAACAAGTGTTTAATACAGGATTTTTTCTTGGCCACTGGAGCTTAGATGAAGAGTGATCTGTCTGGTAGCCCTAAAAAATACTGAAGCTCAGGTATGTTCCAGTATGGATAAATTCCTATAGCTTAGTATATGGCTTCTGCTGACTTTCTGGGTATTGCAGATTTCTTTTCTGAGGTTTTCTGTTCATAGTAAGAGCGACCTTTGTGTTTCCCACTGGTGCCAGGCATATAAGGTATTTGTGCTATAATATCCAGCTTAAAGGCAAGTAAAACCATGCTGAGGCCTGCTCTGGAGTCTACTTCTCTTCCCAGATCAATTGGGCCAATACAGCCACAAGAAAATAAGGTGTGTAGAACTGTGGCAGAATCTGTATTATCTCCGAGATCCTAAACAATTAAATATATGAGCTAGGCTATTGAAGAGCATATCCCTGAGGCATATCACTTTTTCTTCCATTGATGTGATGACTTTTACTTCAGGCTGATGGTCAGGAGGAGATGATGCTGCAATGGCTGCTTGTCTCTCTCTTCAGTCTTTCAGGATAGCTGAACAAAGACTTGTCACAAGGAAAATCAAATTTTTCAAGAGTTCTTGTTATTAGAAAATGTGAGGATAAAATTAAACCTGACACCGAAACAAAAACAAACTTAATTTTTCTCCATATTGCATGTTGAATAGTACCCAAAGAGTTAATGTACCTTTTTCAAAGCAACTATTATAGGCAAAGTTTTAACACTTTTACCCTATTCAGTCTGCCAAAACATTTACCTGAAATTCATTCTTCCAGCTTGTTCTGTCTCCCTGCTTTGCAATTTGTTCAGTACATTTATTTTCCTGCTAATTTTGTATTGTCCCTTTTTACCGAAATATGAAAGAGACCTATCGGCAGAAACAATTAATGTAGTTTTCTCTCCAACTTCACAATGTAGTTGTTATTCTTTTGATTTGTTTTGGTGCTATGGAAACTCTTAATTGACTTTTAATTAATAGCCAAGCTAGATACAGCTGAATATTGTTTAACTGGCATATACACCTTTAGGATTTACAAACCACCACTAACCCACTTCAAATTGCTTGAGCATGCTAAAGATTATGCCAAGTTATTCACAGAAAGGAAAGCTAAGAAGGGCAAAAGTTGCAGTCATATGCTTCCTGAGAACTTATCAAAGAGAAACAAAATCTATTTTAAAAAAAGCCAAGGTTATTCCTCTGCCCAGGATAATCTGTTTTGCTCTGACAGATCAAAACTTGAAGGTACAAACACAGTTTTGGAATCGAGAACTGCCATGAGCCATGAATTTGCAAAAGTGGAGCTGGCAAAGAGGGGAAGGTGAGCAGGCTGGGCTTAGCTTCAGATGTGTGTTTTTAGACTACCTTCCTCATCTTCAGTTCCTTCTTTAAAGCTGTATCTGTAGCCATGGAATTTTTGCATATAGGACATTGCTTCAAAGCTTTGCGTAATTTACCTTTTTCTCCCTCTGATCTTTCTGCTGGCTGCTTAAAAAGAAAGCCATTATGAATTACCACTGGACTAACCAGAAAAAGGCAAGGATGCCTGTGCTAAATTTTGGCATTTACGATATCTCCTACATTTCATCCTTATATTCAGTGATCTCAATTTCAAACATTTTCATAGACCACCTACAAAATTGTACCCACAAAGAAATTATGGAAATACTAATGCATACAGAAGCTGTCAACCTCTGTTCAGGATACTGGCTCCGGACTTCCAGAAAAACTCATCTACATAAGCCTGTTCCCTCCTGCCTTTTAATTTCAGAAGCCATCAGACACAGGTAAAAAGGCAAGGCAAAGGTTGTTATGTTTTGGCCACGTGATGAGCGTTCAACCTGTTACGTGATGGGCTTGAGTAGAGGTATTTGATCAGTTTGGTAGAAAGGGCTTAGTCAGCTCAATTTAAAGAGCTTCTTATAGCTAATGACAATGAAAATGTGCACCAAGAGCACAAAGTTGCACAACCCCATGTTATTTGTTTTGAAGCTGCAAAATGAAGTACTTTTGAACAGCGTTTGTCACAGGCAAATGCTCTCTGTTAGTGCAGTTACTCAGCCAGAGCAAACTGAATATGCAAGAGAAATTTATGACAGCTCTACTCCTATTTAAAGAATCTCAGTGGATGACTAGAAACCCTTGGGAACCTCTCCCTCTAAGTTGCACATGGCCATATGTTGGCTCAGCAGCATGATGCAGGACCAAGAACTCTAGTTCACACACTTCCTTGTGTCCTCTTTCTTCACCTGTACTGCTTCCCTACCACCTTTAACTCTAGTCCAATATCTCAAATGCATTTTGGTTCTTACAACTCTTAAGAACTTAGAAGAGTCAGGGCAGTATTAGTGGAGTCCAGTGTAGTACACAAAAAACCAGGAGGTCTTATCATGCCTTGAGAAGTCGTTCTGATGACTGTAGAAATTTCTTTCTCAACCTTCATGGAAAGGGAAAATCAGATGTATTAACTTCTATGAAATGATCAGAGTTTCTTTGATGGTAACATTTCAGATGTGTTTGTTTTTATCAAAGAATCAGAATAGCCAGTTGATATTTTGTATTCTCTACACCATTTAAATGCTTTTGTTACATGGGTCAGGTTAATCTGCTAGTGAATGAATATTAATATAGCTCAGTATCATCTTTTGGAGCGTGAATTTTGATTTCATGACATGCCAGTTTCCCTGGAATTACTCTCAATTTAAACTGGTGAAAAAGGAAACCAGAATGAGTCAAAAGTTTATGAATCAAAGAGATTTTTTTTATTTTGATAGGACATGCTTATATATTCATAGGCAGAATAGGTTGTGCAGCAATCATCTGGCATTTTGCAGCTCTCACACTACCTGAATACAGAAAATGAGAAAGAAGTTTCTGAAACTCAAATAGGTCTCATTACTAAGTGATGCATGAACACTCTCGTGTGCACAGCCTGCAGCACCTAGGAGATATGAAAAATTAAGAATGGCATAAAATTAACACAGAGCTTGCTGTTCCTGTATCTCTTAGGATGTAATTTAATGATTAATTCTCCTGAGAATAGACTGTGTCAACTGATCAATGCAAATGAAAGCTGTTGAGTGGCTAATACCTGCAGTGATGGTTTGAAAAGTGGATGGAGCTAAAAAGTCTTAAGCACCAGAAGTAAAACTTGTATTACATTAAGAGACACTCTTTTTGCTTCCCTCAAAGGAAGTCTAGTGTGCCTGTGGAAAACAGGAAGCACATTCACTGCAAACAGGTGTCTTGTGTAACCCAGGTTAAGTCTATAGGGTGTGATTGGACCATGTTGAGTATGTCCTTATGTCTTCTGTAAACTGTCTTATCCATTATCTCCTGTGAAACTGTAGTTTTCTGTACCTGTCCCAATACATTTTCTCTTTATCTTATTTCTGAGAGCCTGTAATTCTAAATTTAAACTTAAAGGAGGATAGAGTAAAGATCTTGGAATCTAAATGTCTTTCACTGATATACTGAGAGGCACACAGCAAGTAATTCAACTTTCCTGTCTAAAAATATCTGCAGGGTTTTTTGTGTTTGTACTGCACAGTGCTGTTTAAAGAATCTCTTCTTCAGTAAACTTTCATATACAATGTCATCATGATGCATATTGACTTGAAATCCTAAAAAAAATAAGCATAGTGGTGGCCCTCATTTAATAAAAAAAGCCCCAAATAACCAAAGTCCAACAAAATAAATGGAAGTTCAAATGTGGCATTAGGAAGCATTTCTATATTGAGAGGGTGGACAAACAATGGAACTGGCTTTGTGGAGGGTTAACAGATCTCCAAGTCATTAAGAAGCATATGAACAATGGCCATAATAATGTGCTTTTATTTTTGATCAGCTCTGAAGTAGTCAGACCAGATGACTGTTGTAGGTCTCTTGCAACTGGAACTATTCTATTCCAGTCTATCCCATGAATGTCATGCAAGGTCATATTATGATCTTTTGCCCCAACTGCTGATCTTAAGTTGATCTGAGAGCTCTTGGTGAATCTTCATTAGGAAATTTTCTTGATTGATATTGCATTGATCACTGTTGCTCTTGTCCTTTATTAGTTTGTCTCTTTATCAACTAATGATTTCATCATAAGTTGATGCTACTCTGCATCTCCAGCTTCTTATGTCTCATTTCACTGTTTTCTTCTGTGGTCTTTATAGTTTTAAATTTCACTGATCCACATTTCACAATTTTACATTTATTTCCCTACATTCATTTCATGGACCATTACTTGCATAAGTTTTCAAATGACTCTATGGATTAAAATCTCTCTTGGATGAAGATTGGCAGTAAACCATACTCATTCAGAAAGTCTTGTCAGATATTATCAACTTATAACATCCCTTTTTTTTTTGTAAAAAAGTCTTCCTCACTTTTAGACCTTTAATAAAAAATCTTCATTCCTTATTTTTTTAGGCTTAGGAAACTGAGGGTGAATTTAAAATTGACTGTAAAGATAAAATAGAATTAAGAGCAGAAAATGTACAAGACCTTTTGACTGAGAGTATATATTAACAGGGGCAAAATGTAGAGGACAATATGGTGTGGTATAGTGTGGTGTGGTATACAACTATCTCATGAAAAATCTGTTCTGCTGAGAAATGGCATCTTGTTGAGGTTAGCTTTGTCATAAATACTGATATTTCTCCTAAATTGGACAACCTACTGAGAAAGCAGGAAGGATTGTCTGATGCACATTTCCTTCTTGCTACAAGAACATTGTGCAACAGACATAAGCATTTAGATGTCATTTATGATGGAATTATCAGAGCAAATCAAAATATACTGCCTTGAGCTCAGTGACCTCATCAGGTATCAGCTGAAAGCTTGTTTGACTTTCTAGTTGGCTATACATATAAATTGAGATAAAATTCCCCCACCTCATGGGATGGATAGCACCACAGCAGCTCTATATGGTCCTTTGTGAACCTGGTTGTTTTTTTCAACAGATGAGGACCAGAAAGGGATTTTAAATACATCTAAGCTTTTTTCAAAAATACCTCAGTGTCGGGGGGTGACTTTATGATACTGGTATCCCCAATCGTCTGGTTTATGTTATATATTAAGTTCTGCACCTTTAAGACTGGCTTTGAGAGCAAGAGAGGGGGAAGAAGAAGCGCGCAGTTTGTGTTAAGGAAAAACATCACTCCCACACATCCCGCTCCTGGACTGTGGTGTCTGCAGCACGGACAGACAGCGGGACAGAGCTTCTCTCTGGCTTTTAGTTAGTTTTAGCTAGCTGAGGCAGAGGAGTTCCCTGGACCTTTGTTTGTTTTTTTCCCAATTTTCTTGGATCTGTGCAAGCCTGCTCTGGACTGAACACCCAGCCAAACCCCGGGAGCTCACGCCTGTGGCCCACCGGGGCCTGGGCCTCGGCACTTTCCAGCGCCGGAGGGACTGATAAGGGACTGAGCGAGCCGAGCTACACCACATGAAAAGGACTTTTCTTCCTAGACTTGCCATCCCATCGAACAGCAAGAGGTTTTATTATTTAATATTACTCAATTTCTGTTAAATAAACAGCTTTTTCCACTTCTCTCTAAGGAATTTTTTCTTTTCCCGGACCAGTTGGTGGGGAGGGGCATTTCCCTGGGGAAATCCCCATTTGGAGTTTTCCTTCCTAATTTGCCCTAAACTAAGACACTCAGCAATACAACCCATGTTGGAATAACATCTGGCACATGTGATTATTGCTGTTGGATGGGTCACTGAAGCACTTAACACAAACCTGCATCCAAAAAATCAACCCAATACTGCCTAACAGCTGCAAAACAAATGGTGAGGCTAGTTTTGGCAAAAAATGCATTACAGGAAATCATAAAGAGCTGGTCTGATGCTCACAGCTGCTGCACCTGCTTGTGAAACTCTTTCCAAGGATTATTGCATCAAGAAGAACAGCAAACTTTATATTACTTTTTCTTCTTGCTCCAAATTCCTAGTTTAAATGATGTAAAAGTTGTTTCGGTTAACAATAATTTAAATAAGAGGCACAGATTGTGCTAGGTATTGTAGACTTAATCAGCAGCAAGATGGCTGTCGTGAAAATTTATTTTTAAGCCAAAATCTGGTTACTTTGTATGAAAAGCCCATATTTTTGTGTTGAGGCTGATGAATCATATGCACAGCCTGACAACAGCCATGCATGCACTGCAGGTGGAGGCAGTTTCTGGAAAAGCTCTGGTTGAACAGGAACTAGTCAGGACTGCAGCTCAAAGACTGAGAAGACACATGCCAATTTTTAAATTTATATGCTTGGTGTTTTGGTGTTGATGTGACTGCCAGACAGTGATTTGAGGAGTCTGTTGCCATTTTAAACAAGCTGTGACAAACTGGGTTCAGCACCTTTGTGATAACCTGAAACAATGCCTAGAGATTTGATCCAGGCAGCAGTCTCCCAACTACATGACTTCATTAACTTCTCTAATCTGGTTGATGTTGATGAATGTTGTGGGTTTGGACTTTATATATTGTAAGTCACAACAAAGACTTTAAGGAAAAGGAGAACCTGACAGTAGCTGGCTTGGTCTTCTCTTAGATGTCCTAGTAGTGCTCCTGGGGAAAAAAAAAGACTTGTGGAACTGCAGGGTCACACAGGATAAAGTGCACCGAAACAAGCACCATTTTTATCCTTGGAAGTGTATTCAAGGTACTAGCAAAAGACCTGAGCACTTGTAACAGATTTGATGACATTTGATACAGTGAGTCCATGAGCCAACCTGGATTTTGGAGCATCATGCCAAGACTGTCCTAGACAACAAAGTTGTTCAGTTTTGAGACAGAGAGTTTCGTATTAGCATATTTAGAACAGACCTTTCCAGTAAAATAATAGCTCAACAGTAATTAAAATGAAAGTTCCTTATGTGAAGATTAAGAAATTATTGTGGATTGTTTTATAGTACCAAAATCCAGTTGGAGAGTGAAATCCTTTCTATATTATTTTATTTTTCACTAAAACTGTTTGAGTCCACATTAGCTCTTATATAACACTATCAAGGTTTTTTGAAGCTTCAGCTCAGCAGATATTTTTGATTATTTCAGCAAGTGATATCTAATTAATGCTTGTAAACCCCACTCAGCTATGAAATCCTTTTTACTTCCCTTGTTTTAGTCACTAGCAGTTAGTAAAAACTGCATATCTGAGGGATTTTTTTAAATGAGGGCCTACTTAAAGTATAGAGAGTATATGTTTTTGGGAACCAATTGTGCAGGTTTCATACACATTACTGGAAAGAATATCCCCAGACATTCCCCCCAGCATAAATTTTGGCAAGGTCCTAGCAATTTATTATACCAGAAAAGTTTCATTTGCATGTACAGATTTACATTATGCTTACTTACATCATATTGCTAAATATCCTGTGATCCTGCTATAGTTGCAAAAAGATAAAACCCAGTTTTTGGGAAGCCTTCAATGTCCATGGAATTTTCTTATACAGTCACTGGCTGTTACTTTGTTGGCTAAGTTTCCCTCAGCTTCAAAATAAACAAAACAAGTTCTCCCATTGCACAGAGAAGTTGGGGCCACTGAAAAATAATGTTTATAGGAATATAGTGAAAAGGTTAATGCCAAAAAACTTCTTTCAGACTTCCTGCTTTGGCTGCTCTTACAGTGTTGGATGTGTTGCATTTATGATCTTATAGCACTGAAAAACAGATTCTTTCCAAAATGCCTCAGCTGATGGTCATTCTGACTCCAAGACAAAAAAATAGGTTCAGATATTTACACCTGATGATTTCAAATAATTCTGCCTTGTTGTATAAGGACCCAGTTTGTAGACTCAAGGGATGGCATATAAATGTATGGGTTTTATATAAAAATTTTCTTAGATCTTACTATTACAAAGATATGATCTCAAGAGCCAAATGTAGTTTGAAAAATACAAGAGAAATATTTGTTTCTTCAAAGAGTTCTCTCTGAATATATCATCTTAAGTGATGCTTTTTAAACACCAGTTTGAGACTATTAAGAGAGGATCATACAAAATATTTAGCTTGACTTGCATTTCCCTGACTATTTCATGCAGGAGTTCCGGTCTGTATTTTGTGATCCATGGTGATGTTATTGAGGAAGAGGTAGATTACTCAGTCAAGTGCATCTGTGACCATCACAAATGTTTTCCAGCAAAATTTGCGGTTATACCCAAAATATGCATAAATGATTGTTATATTCTGCAATGCTCTGGCATATTCTTGTGTATATTTATAACATTGCTATACACTGTGTACTGTATGTGCTATACACATTCTTCCTTCTTCTTTTCCTTTTCTTATTATCTGAATATTCAATGTTACCTATTAAAAGGCATAAAATAAAAGGAGCTCTGGCTTGCAAGGCTTCAATTCATTGTAGGAGAGCTGCCTGGCCTATTCCATATCATTCATCAGAAGCACAGGAGGGATTCATCCTAACTAGCTGCAGACATCCCTACTAATAGCTATAGCTGAGTTTGTGTCTCTAGTGTGTTCATAATGACTGGAGGGAAATGGTAATCTGTGGTGTGCATCAGCTGGCCTATTCTAGACATCTACTCAGGATAAAGTCCATCAGAGAAACACTAGGCACCCTAATTTCTTCACTGATTCTGAGAAGAGTCTAAGGACAGTGCATATCTGAACTCAAGACATTGGCATTCACTCAGATGACTCATTAGTCCCTTGGTGCATGTTGTCAGCCGATAATTTGTTCTGCTGCTTGGGGTAGAGCAAAGTGGTACTTCAGAATGAACATCTTCAGCAGAGAGGCAGATGTCCCACACAGAATAAAATCCTGCTCTTTCAGAGCCATAGATTTGATTGACAAGGAAGGTTGAGAGAAGGATTTTGGTTGGTGAAGTGTAAAAGCAAAAGATGCAAATGTGATTTCTAGCTATATGTATGAGAACACTGTCAGCTAGCCATACTTTTTGCTTGGCTTTGGACATTCTTCAGTAATCCAAAGTAAGGATAATTGTAATTTTCAGAGTACTGTGAATTTTTCATTACCTTGTTTGATATATCTAATTAGCATTTTGGTAAAAACAGCCTGACATCTTGAAATATGGCAAGCACCTAAAGCTTCTTCACATTTCAATGGTTCTTGTTAGCCAAAGTCTCTAATAACCAGGCAAAGAAGAGATTTAAGGACTAACTTTAGACACTGAAGACAGTGCCTGGGCCACAAGAATCTGTAGCATTTGTAAACTAATATAGCTATCTGGGTTGAGAGGTATTAAGTGACCATAGTCAGAACTGATGCAGAAATCCAGGGCTTTCAAAGGGATTTGGTCAGCTTTCTGACCTTTTGAAAATGGAAACTCTTATTCATGGATTTCAGCATCTATGTCTCTAAGACCAGAACTAAGAATCTGTAAGAACAGTAACCATGGAACTATAAAGGCTATCTCACCTGTAATATCCTATGGTAACATACATAAAAAAGAATTTATTAAAATCTTTCCTGGATTAGTACTAAACTTTAAAACTGCAAATTATTTACAGCTGAATTTTGCAGACCCACTGTCTTCCACAGAATCTAGAAACAAATCCTTCACTTGTTTAGAATATAGGTTTACTTACAAGTTTACAAGTGTCTCAATGCATCCCTCATAAGCACTGTGATAATAAAGATTGAATAATAGATGTGTGTTTTATGAGGAGTTTGTATGAGCTTACAAGAGAATTTTCTCATCCCATCTTACCAGTGTCCTATTCACAATGAGTACAATGTGCTTTAACATGGCCTCAGGGAGGAGTCTATTTGTGGTTCATTAATAAGGGCTGTTTTCCAAAGAGCTATCTGTTATATAATTGCAAAGAGCTCTGAAAAATGACCTCGGTGTCTGTGACAGGGCTGTTCAATGCTTCCTGATGGCTCGAGAGCAGATGAAAACATCTGTGCAATCCTAGCTTCTCGCCTAATTAGGCAGCTCTCATATATTTGCTTTTTCTTAAACCACACAAACACATTTTGCAATTTCATTCTCTCATTTATAGTCTATTGGGTGTAGGGATGAGATGTAAATTACTGTAGTTAACCCTTTGTCTTTCTGCAGACAGATAATATTACTCCTGTTATGTGTCTGTGAGTGACGTGCTGGATATTTTCTGGGGGACCTTGGGATGTAGCTCTGCCTGATGTATCATTAAGGGGAATAATATGCAGCAGGAACAGCAACTGAGAGGAAAAACTTCTTTGTTTTGACATTTGCATCACATCTGAGAAAAGAAGGAGGCATGACAGCCCTTAGGTTGGGCAGGAGCCTTCTCAATAGACTCGGTGAGCAGGGTGCATCCTACTGATCTTCACTGGCATAAAGCACTCTGCTGTCTGTGTGACTCTAAGCAAGGTGCTGGACTCCTTCATCACTCTGTGAAATATTAAGGCCAATATATAATCATCCAGCCTACTGTGAAAGGGTAGTTCTGTTTGTAATGGGCTTTGGGCTTCTGGAATCAAGGTGCCCCAGCAAACACAAAATATATGATGGCTCTGAGATTGAATTATATATATAGCTGGATAAGGGAAAAGACCCTGCTGGACACTGCATAGTGCTTCCAAATACTCATCTTTATATGTGTTTTCCAGGGGTATTTGTTGTTTTAAAATTCCTTGTACAAGTGTAAAAACCAACGAGGTGACCAGGTGTAGCAGAAATGATGTTTCTGCTAGTAGGTAATAGGATTATACAGAAAAGAGAAAGCCCACCCTCTTCTTCCTAGCTTTCCTCCAATCTCACTGTGTAATTCCTAGTAATGAAAAATCAACACAAATACCACTTGTGTTTTCTTTCTCAGCTCTGTAAAACAAATCCTTAATAGCTGACTCTTCTCAGGTCACCTCAAACATGTGCTACACTGCTCCATAGTAAACATTATTAAATACTATTGCAGGCAATGTTCTGAGTCATTACTGCATGAGTAGGAAAGAAGGAATTTTTATTAAACCTTCATATATAAATTAATGCATTGAGGCTTAATAGATGGTTAATTGATATTTCAATAAATAATAAATTATTACAGAGCTTCTCAGGTCATTATTTTGCCAATTTGATGTATTTATGTACATGTTGCACTTATAACCATTTGGTACATGTGCAGCTGAGACCTATTCCATGCTCTTGACATGTACTAATTATTATAAATAATTTTTAATTTTAATATTTTAATGATGTGTGGGTTTTAGCATATGAAAACTAGCAATTTCAGGTTTTTTAAAAGGAAAAAATATTTAGTTATTGGTTGTATGTTCAATATGTTTGGCATCTAATTTAATTTTAGCTTCTCTTGGTTTATGACAACATGATCTTTCCATGACAGCTTTCCTTTGACATTGCTAATACTTGCAGTTGCTTGTTCATGTGTAAATACTATTTGTTAAGTCTCTATATCCATATGCTGTCATTATTCTGCAGTAAAATAAACCAGCATCCTTTTCAGACTTGGGTAGAATCAGATCAGAACTTTTCTTTTCACATGAAGATAAAGTAAAATGCTGAAGGACAGCATTGCTGTGTTTTAGGAGCTTTGTGAACTGAGTTGATGAGGAAGCAATTAAAGACAGGAAAAAACAGCCCCACTAAATCCTTCTCATACAAATTACAGGAATCAGAAAAGCTTTTCCTATGTAGGAGCCTGTTTCAAAAGCTCTGAGGAGCTAGGAGTAAAAAAAACTTGATTTGTGAGCAATGCACAAAATGGACTAATGTCCATTAGCTCCAGGAGCTTGGAAACTGTGATTCACCTCTATTGTATAATAGGTGTTTTGGGGAGCTAGATGTCCAAGTCCTTCCAGATGTATTCACAGAATCTGAACAGTAAAGAATTCTACTATGATTGCAAAATGTTAAATATTTCTCATTTACATTTCCTTCAGGGATTAAAGGCCAGCTCTGCACCCTTCCTGACTGAGACAGAAGACACAGGTTTAAAAAAGAAGTTTAAATTCCATGCACACTGGAAGCAGATATAAAAAGCAAAATGCTTTGTATGAAGGACTACAGACAATTCTTCAATAGGGCATTTATGGATTCACACATGATTTGCTGTGAGTCAAAGTCAGGCAGCTGCCTCTGAAAGTGCCTTTTCCCAACCTGTTCCCAGGCTCAGGCAGACTCCCACCACCAGCACTGCTGCTGCTGAGGATGTCACACATCTTGTACGTGGGTTTGCAGGGCACTCACAACCACTCACAACAGGGAGGCTAGTGCAGCACTGGCCAGCACACCGGGTAGGATTTTATTCAGAAGGCTTAGAGATAGAGCAAGGGGTGATAGAAATGGTTTTTAGCAATTTTCAGTCTAGCTAAGCCATGTGCAGGAGTCCATTCTGCCTTAAACAGCTTCCACAGGGTTGTGAATTCTTGCTGCTTCCAGGGTAAAGATAAAGGAAGCTCCAGTGTAATGGAATATTACAAAATATACAAAAAGTATAGTAAATGCCTCTCTTCCCTTCCTCCACCACAGATGACCATGGATTAAATAGTGGTGAAAAAATGTTCATGGGCACAGGAGCTAAAGTGACCTGTTAGTAGGGTTCCCTCTTATATCTTTTCGTTCTTGCCAGTACCCTCACTCACACTATTCCTGGATATGACACAAGGGCTGTTTCCAAGGGGCTGCCTGGATACACCACATGATCCTGGAAGCCTTGAGAGCTCACTGTATGAACACAAGCTAGTTCAGCCCTGTGAGTCTCAGGGCCAAAGAAAGATCCTGGACACATTTAATTTACATGTGCACACCCTGTGCTTAACTGGTACATTAGTGAGTCAGGTTCCTCTGCAACCTCCCAAGATCGGGGGGACAGACCAGACTGTCACCCTGGATCTCCCAGCTCCAGGTGGCTTTGGCAATGGGGGTGCTAGGGTGCATAAGTGGGATCCTCACCTGTCTCTTTTTTCTCTCATTGGGGACTGCTGCTCTTGTCAGTCCTGCTGTCTAGACATGATTGTGTAAGAGTAATGAAAGCAGAGAACGAAGCTCCTGACCATTGCCATCTTAGCACAAATCAGTGAAAAGCTGATGAGCAAAATGTTTTGTGAAAGATGATATTGAGTGCATTCATCTTGTTATAGGGGAAATTAGATTCAAATTGTTGGAAAGCAGTGCAAAACCTGCAAACAAGAAATAATTCCTGGAAAAAGCTGGAGGAAGTCAAGGAGCAAAATGCCACACTGTGATACACAGAAAGGAGTACAGCTGTGGCATTGATGGGGCAGTGCATGGTAGCACAGGGTTGCACCAGACAAGGCGGATAGAGGTGCAGAATGCTGCAGCTGCTGCTGTCTCCTCCAGCAGAGGCACAATATGGGCAGAAGAGGCAGCTCACCATAACAGAACCACATTGCTTCAGTTCATGATTTCATCAGGGCCTTTGTGCATGGACAGACCCCAAGGCATCTCGAGTTTCAATACTTGTAAAACCCAAAAATATGAAGTAAATTGATGCCTAGAGGTGAAAAGCACTAAGTATTCTTACAGTGTTTAGGGTGAGGATCTCAATACCATGGAAATTCATCACCAATCAGAAACAGCAAGATGGTATTTTTATGCTCAGATTTTTTCTTGAACAGACAAAGAGCAAAATCTAAAGACTGATCAAATAGCAAAATCTAAAACCCATCAACTCAGTACAGAATCACAAATTAGCACCCATTTTCAATACTAGTCCAATAAGTAATTTTTCAGTTTCTTTTAAAGTTTTCCTTCTTCTTGTACACATGACATTGGCAAACAATCTTGATAAGATAATATGAAGTCAAGCTTATTAAATATAGGGTACCATATACATGCTAAATAATGTTAATTGGAAACTATCTCTACAAGATTATTTACAACCATAATTTTCCATTTCTCTTTGTGCATTTGGCCTCCCCTTGGGACCCCTGATCTGGGGCAGATCTGGGAACTTTGTATTCCCATAGCAAGACTCATCAAGGACATGAAGATCAAACCCAATGCTATTTCATTTAAAGGGTGAAATTCTTTCTATCTCCTACAGGAGTCCTAGGTAGTTAGGTTACATTAGATTCTAAATTTACAGATATCTAGACTCAAGTCATGTGACTGTAAACATGTTTTAAAAAGCAGAGGCCTTCATCCTAATAAAGGTTACATAAAGCTACAAAATTTATTGCTACTTTTGCTCTTAGCAGGAAGAAAAGCAGATAGCAGTCACCCTCTTCTGTCCTGCAGCAAGGGTGGGTGTCGCCCTGAAAACTCAGCTTCGGAGCTTGCTGACATAGTTTTCTAAGACTTTCCCAGGACAATAACTGTAAACATAGAGATATGTGTACATTCCTTCTGCTACACATCTTGTGATGGACATCTCTCATGGCCAGTGCAGTGGGAAAGTGTTATCCTGACCATCCAATCCCTGGCTGTGGTCAGAAACCTATAAATCCTGGGAGGAAAAATAAACTTTCTCTTTCTTTCACCACACCTCAAGCTGTGTCCGTGTGATCTATTCAGCACCAGCAGCAACAGGTGGGAGAAAGTGTGTGGTAAAAGGGTTTATTTGTACAGTCCATGCAGAAAGGACTGACTTGTAGTCTTCCAGCACTGCCAGAGGTGGGCACAAGAAAGCTGAAAAAGTCTAACGTTCCATTGCTGCTGTAATTGCTGTTACTGCAGTAACCTCAAAGAATACCTGCCATACATCAGCACCTCACAGTGCCAGGCTCCTACTAACACAGGACAAAGGATGATCTTTCCAACAGTTTTACCATTCAAAAGAATAATAAAATATTCTTTCAGCTATATTCCCTGATCCATACTGGTCTGAGTCGCAATACAAGAGTGCACCTGAGCCAAAACAATCTCTTCAGCAATGAATACTACCTGAATCTCTATTTTTAAATTTATCTTTGCTCACTGCTCTTCCAGCTCATGTGTCTGGCAGTGAGCTGCAAGGCTATTTCTGCATGCTGCTGCTGGAGGACCCATCCATTACCAGCCCTCTTCCTTCCTTTCTGTTTGCTTGGTTTTTCAAATACATCCTCCTAATGATTCCCCACTCCTCCCAGATGAGTTTCACTCTCTCAATTGAAACAGCTTCACCAGCATCTGGAAACTGGAAAAAAGGTAGACATTAAAAAATATCATGTAGTTGCCTCTTACATTATAAGTAATTGCCAGCTCTGAAGGTCTTTTTTCAACATAATCTGTGATGAGGGAATTTATACTGCATGTAATTAACTGGGTTTGTTTTATGGAACTAAGGATAGGCACCCAAAAAAAAAGTGCAGTAGCAGTAATTCTGCTTCCACAGAAATGGGCCTATCTAGTGCACAGAATTTAATTCACCTAGGAAAAGCACAGGTGTGTAGAAGGACATGAAATGACAGTGAGGTAAAATATGGAGAAAAATATTCTGAGTTCAGTTAAAGGGTAATGTAATAGTGAAAAAAATAGGTAAACAGAATACTTTGTGCCCACAAAATATATTGCTTCAAATTAATAGCATAGCACAGACATGGATGTCAATGAGCACAGCTCATTACATTAATTTAATACTAAATTAACTCAAAACCCAAAACAATTCAGGGACACAGAAAGATTGTGTCTAAGTCAACAGTGCAGGAATGCTGATGTAGAGCCAGAGGGGCAGTGGTTAAATCAATTGTCCTGCTATGGTGCAGTTCTCATGAAGAAAACAATTTATTACTCTTGTGTGGGTCTCTGAGTAAACACAGAGAAATGCAGTGGAGTTGTAAGTGATGAAGCTTTGATGGAGCAAAATTATAGCCTGATCCTGTAGAATAAACTATAAAAAAGAACTATAAACTCTTCCGGATATTGAAAGATACTGAATGAAAGAAACAATATCTGTTAGCCCTATTTGTCTTGCCTGTTCAGTTCTGATCATATTCATGTTTATTTTACATATAAACACAAATAATGCCAAGAACTTAAAAATGGAGATCTAAATGGATCTAAAAAATAGACAGTCCTGCCTCACATCCATTTGTGTAAGCAGAATCTGGACCTCTGTCAGCAGCAAGATAGAAACTATCTGGGAGAAATGATAAAACACAAAGTAGACTGATTTTCTCAGGGTGGAACCATCCTTCATCTGTGAAGAGCTGCTTGACACAGTACAGTCAGCTGCTTTTGTCTGTGGATTAATCTCATTAGAAGTCAGGAGACCGAGGTCAGGACTCAAAATGTTAATGGTGAAGGAAATTAATTTCCTCCCTCATCCTTCAGAAATTAGGTGGAAAGCCTTCAAAAACCTGACCTGAGTGGTGGGATCCTGCCTAGCTCAAGAGCAGTAAGCAAGCTTCAGCATGGGTGGTTGCTGAGGAAAGACCCAAACATGGTTATAGAACCAAGTGTCCTTCTGCTGTTTGGAAATATTTGAAAGCAAAATAAGCTGGGAAATGTAAGGAGCTCTCTCAGCCTAGATATGGCAACAAGCAAAGAGTTGTGCAGGCATGAACAAACTTTTTTGGCAGTCATCTAAAGGGGTGGAATCAGGTCCCTTATCTCCAGGTGTCCAAAGCATCTTGTTTCTGGTAATCTCAGTTTCCTTTGGGGTGACTATGGGGATGGCAGACTGTTCAAAAATACCACAAATTGCTCTCTGGATGCACTTTTCTTTTTTCAGTGACCAAAGGAGCTCAGACAGCCAGCTTGGACCAGACACCATACTCAAGATGCATGGAATTAGGTAAATTCTATGTTTAGTAACCCAAAACATACCAAGGCTTGCCATCAAAGAGCGTGACAGAGACATGGGCCACACCAGGCTTGCAGCTATCATTGGAAGCTCCAGTATTTCTGTGTAAGAGTGGATTTGGGACAAAACCAGCTCTCCATGTCAGCCTAGAATGAGACAGTTCTATCAGTTCAGAATAAAGTTTCCACAGCTGCATGAAAGCTGGTCAGCCCAGACTCCTACAACATGGTTGGTGCTCAAAGTTAGTGAGTCAGTCCTGTTTTGAGTGAGGATGGTAAAGTCATTGTGCTAAGACTTTACCAGAGCTGGTAGGAATTTCTAACTTCTGGAAAAGAAGAAAAGAAGATTTGAAAAATGGATTCAAAATACAAAATCTGTTTTCACATGAACAACTTTTCCACAAGGCCCCACAGCATGTGCTCTTCACATGCCCTGCACATCACAGAGTATTCTATTAATTTTATTTTCCATTTTAAATTGTGAGCTTCTGATACCAACTTTGTAAAATTCTTCAAGCTCTATGGGCAAAAGATCCAGGGATGGTTATACTCACTGTAATTCCTTACTCCCCCAAAAAGTTTGCTGAAATGAATATTTATTATTTTAGGATGGCTTTGACTTAATATTCCTGTGTGCACATGTGAAGAGACAGGTACCAGATGTTGACTACGATTTCTGTAGGATCAAAATTAGTAACCCTTGTGCATTACTTGTTTCATCACCACCTTGAATGTATAACTCAGAAGCTGACTGGTGAGCACTGGCTGCCGTGATCTTGGCAGCATGAGGAACAAACCTAGCTAAGATTTACTTAGGAGCCCAGTGCCTCATTAAATAAGGGACTGGAAAGAGGCAGAAAAAAAGCAACTATAAGGCTGAAAATAAAGAAAATGTTTCACAAGTTTGCCCATGCTCAAGGGAATAGCTCTAGCTCAAAACATAAAAGGGATGCTTTGACTTACAAGCATATGGCATGCTTGTTCAACTCACAGTCATTAAATCTGCAAAAATTAGGTAAATATTCTGGCAGCTTTATTAGTCATTCTGCTTTCTCTAGAAAGGCATATCCTGGATGGAATTCAGTTCAGAGAGAGGTTCTTAGGCTTTACCAAAGGCACAAAATGCAGCAATTATATCACCCAATTGATGGAGCTGTCATCCCTTCCCTTGGGAAGCTTTTTAATCTGGTAGAACTCACACTACAAGGAAAATCACACTAAAATGTCAGGTTGAGATCCAATCTATTTTTTTTCAATTTTTTTTCCCCTACTATATCTAATATATTTTTTTTAAAATATCTTCCTCCCCTTCAAATTAATGCAAAGTATTGTTACAATCATGAGCATTGAGGTATAAGCCCTTCAACTTCTGACACTTAGTTGTCTTTTCCTTGATTTTTGAGCTTTTGGGTTAAGTTGTAATAGTTTCTAATATATTTCCTTTGACAGAATCAATCATGACCTTAGCTGTTGTAGTGACCAGCTACTGCTGCCAGCCAGGAAAACTCTCTGTCTTCAGTGCAGCCTGTGGACTCCTCTGTGCAAGGAAACAGGCATGTAAGCAGGGAATTTTCAGAAAACACAGTGAACTAAATGACATGTCTAATAGGAGCAGACCACTCATGAATCCCTTCCATTTAAAAGCAGTGGATATCCACCTGCTCTTGGCATTTCCAGTCATGTATCCAGGTCAACCCTTTACCATGAAGGACCTCAAAGTCTATTCCAAATGTTCTCTGTAGATGAGGTCCGTGTCCTCTCTTCTTTCCCATAATTTCTGTGGAGTGTAGTTGGATAACTCAGTCTCTGTCGTGCTCCTGTGTTTTCTTCCAGAAAGAAGGAATTATCACATCCCTAAGCTTTTGGAATTAACCTGCACCAAGAAATGTACTTGTGTGTGTTTTGTGTGTACTTGTGTGAGAACAATGACCTTGTTTAGCCTCAGATGGGGTCAGTAGCAGAGGCTGTGATGGGAGCTCTCAGCAGTTCAGCAGGGACACATTGCTGGTGGGCTGGAACAAGCATACAGAAATGAACATAAGCACCTCATGGGTGTTGCTGTCTGTTTAGGTTCTCAGTTACTGTAAGGTTAGGCTGTAGCTGGGCAGAGGGCTTGAGAGCTGAAATGGTACTTAGACAGTCAGTCCATTGTGTCTCTGGAGAGACCTGAAAGAGGGATTAAAAATGATGCAAGAACTTTAATTTTGTCTTTTTTCCCCAGAAGGACTGAAACACAATAGCTGAGTAGGTCCAACAAAAAGAACTTTGATAGTGGTGAGAAGGTTGTGTGATTCTACAGGTTACAGATTTATTCTCAAAGCTGACGTGGGTTTTGCAGCAAAACAGCACTGTCTGTGGTGACACCTGGACTCAGTGAAGTCAGTAGGAAAACTCCAACAACCTCAGAGGAAGAACAGCCTTGAATGTGGAAACCAGTGAGCAGGATCCGATCTGCTGTCTGTCCTGTTGGCTTCTGAATCTCTGAAAGAGGGGTGCTCAGTTACAAGTATTTGGAAAGAATATGCTAGGTGTAAAATACTCAGTTCCTAAGCCAGGGTCTTGTAGCCAAGATATTGTCACTGCTTTTTGTCCTTCCTTAATTGTGATTTTAGATAATTTAGATATGCTTATCTCATTGCATGGGGTATTACATGAGTTCTTTGGACATGGAAAAGCCACATCCTCAGCCTTGAGGCAAACCAATTTAGCATTTCAACTTATTTCTCACCGAGATTCAAGTGATAATTTGTGCTCTCTTTGGAGCAGAAAGCATTCTTTCATGGCCCAGACTGCAGTTTTGCCTTCTGAACCAAACAGCTTCTCCCTTCCCCAAGGGCTCATCATCAACACACACGATACCCAGCGCTCGATGAAGTTCGCTTCTTTCCATTTAGTGTTTAACACGAGTTGGAGAGTGAAGCACAGAGAGTGCAGAGCCCCAGGACGGGCTGGCACAGCTGCTGAGACACATCCATTGCATCAGTTCATGTCAGCGTGTGCCGGGCTCTGCGCAGGTTGGGAGGTAGCGCTGCCGCAGTACCAACCACACCGCCCTCCCGGCGGAATTCCGTGCATGCCTGGGAAACTTTTCCGAGGGCATGTCGCTGCCTGGGAGGGTGTGAGAATAGAAGAATGGACACAGCTGTTTTCCTCATTCCATGTGCCTAATGTTTTCCCTTCTTGTTTACAATGCTATAAATTATTTTTTAGTCGAACCTTTGTTCTGAGCGCAGCTTAGCCTTGAGCTAGGTTTGCTTATTTGTTTCCGTTCCTGCTTCATTTCCTCTGCTGCCTCCCAGCATGACTAACACTGTCTGTGCTGCTTCCCTTGTCTCCACAGCTTCCCCCCCAGTGCTCTGTCCCGGCCTGGTCCTCCGTGTGCTGCCAAAGAGCGACCTGCTCAGCATCCAGCAGCACGGGGAGGTCTGCTAACAGCGACGGAGAGCTGCTCACTTCATAGCATCACGGAATTGTTTAGCTTGGGAAAGACCTCTGAGATCATGGACTCTGGTCATTAACACAGTGCTGCCAAATCCCCCACTTAAGCATGTTCCTGAGTGCTACATCCACACGTCTTTTAAATACCCCCAGGGATAGTGACTCCACCATTTCCCTGGTGAAGACCTTTGTTTCTTGTTAAGAAAACGAAAACTTTTCTAGGCTTTCCTTTTTTTGCCTCTTGCACTACACGAGCAAAGCAGGATGGATGTGTGACAAAGAGAAAGAAGTCCTGTGTTCCCCGATGCTGTGGTCTAACCCCTGGCAGCAGATAATCCCACACAGCTGCTTGCTCGCTCCCTCCAGAGGGATGGGGGAGAGAATCAGAAAGGTAAACGTGAGAAAACTCCTGGGTCAAGATTAAAGACAGTTTAATGGGTAAAGCAAAAGCAGTGCATGAAAACAAAGCAAAACAAGCAATTAATTAATCCCTTCCTTTAGTCAGGCTGGTGTTCAGCCATCCCCAGGAAGGTAGGGCTCCATCACATAACAGTTGTTGGGAAGACAAACTGGAGTTTGTCTGAATGTGTCCCCCTTGCTTCTTCTCCCCCAGCTTGAAATGCTGAGCATGATGTCATAAGGTCTGAAATGTCCTTTGGATCAGTTGGGGTCAGCTGTCCCAGGTATGTCCCCTCCCAGCTCCTTGTGCACCCTCAGCCTCCTCACTGGCTGGGTGAGGTGAGGAGCAGAAAAGCCTTGGCTCTGTGAAAACCCTGCTCAGCAGGAATGAAAACATCCCTGTGTTATCAACAGTTTCCAGCACAAACCCAAAACCACAGCCCTATAGTAGGTACTAGGAAGAGCAACAACTCTGCACCAGCTAAAACCAATACCTGATGAAATTTTTGATGGATCAGTATGTCTGGGAGATGTGAAGTGGCACCTGCCTTCATTTGATCATTCATATTCATTTGAACTGGTATGCATTTTTCTTCTTTCACTTTGTCTTACATTTTGCTGGTCTGGGACAAGCTTTTTTGCTCTTCTATAATCGATATGATACATCTTCATAGATAACAACTCACTTTATCATCTCGAGCCTGTTAAGCCTCCCTGCAGACCTCCACCACAGTCCTTCAGATTCTGCAGTGCCTTTGCTGCCTCTGCAGCTGCTGGCAGCCTCTGAGCTCAGCTTTTGGTTCATGGGTTTTCAATGCTTCTCAGAAAGTGAAAACACCCCCCTAGCACAGGACCAGCTTCCTGCAGTTGTGGGTGACCATGCCCTACAAGTGTGGACCTGGTGAGCTGATTGCCTTGAGCAAAAAGGATTGAAATATTTCCCTTATTTACTACTCCTTTCACGTCTTTTG
This sequence comes from Pseudopodoces humilis, assembly GCF_049639895.1. Taxonomy (NCBI): domain Eukaryota; kingdom Metazoa; phylum Chordata; class Aves; order Passeriformes; family Paridae; genus Pseudopodoces; species Pseudopodoces humilis. The sequence goes on along the minus strand of NC_142201.1, from coordinate 74,523,750 downwards.
CAAATTGAAGTGAAAATAAACTTGAACCAAATCCCACTGAGGTCAGTGAAAAAATTCCTGCCTATTTCAGGGGATAGTGGAAACTGGCCCTGAAACCTACAGCTCCTCAGGGTACCTACATTGACCAGCTTTGCACCTCAAGTTATCCTACCGACTTCAGGCAAGTATTTAGAAGCTTTGCTGCATCCACTGGGAGCTCACAGGGACCATGCTTCAAAGGCTGTGTGGCAACGGAGTGATGACAGCACAAAATGCAGCAAAGTAATGGGAAAAGTAAGAGTTCTGTTCCTTAACAGGAATGATTGAACAGAATCAAAACGAGTCAGTGTAAGTTTGTGAGTGGATTTAATGAAAGCTTTGCCAAACCTAGCATGTGTTTTGCAATGGACAGATTTCATGAAAAGAGAATATTTTATCTCTGTTTTTTTCATTTCTCTGATTTAAATTAAGATGTTGATGGCAGTATTTTTCACTCTGGACTGTTACTGGTACGCTCTCAAGTGTGAAAAACAATGCTGTGGGAGTTACTGTATCCAGAGCCTGAGACACCTGTTGGGACTCAAAGGACCTGGAACATTCTACAGCTTCATCATGGACATTGTAGATGGTCTGTGTCAGCTACTGCATCTCATTTCCTTGTTTATAAAATATGGATTGCAGTGCCTCTCTGTTTTAGAGAAAGCTATCAGGATTATGCCTTCTAATGATTATGAGACACCTGATAGTGATTGAAATGTGGATAGATGAAACCTGCTGAGAGACACACATTGACAAAAATAAATGGGGATAATCTGAATCCAGAGGATTGTTTTCTGCTGAATTACAATGTATCAGATCAGTTATTACACACACCACCCCAACACAAAAATTCCTTTATAGGAATCCTTCTGAATGTATACAAGATCCCAACAAACAAGGGAAAGTATTTCAGGACATTCTCTGTGCACAATCTTAGGCATTACTCATTGGCAGAAGGTAAGCCAGCTAAGCATTTCCCCAGCTTGTCAGCTCTCTAGGAAGCCAAAGACAGGCCCTATCACTGGGCAGGACTGCCAGCTGAAGACTTGTCTTTCTTGTCCTGAGGAGCCCAGACCTGGACACAGCACTCCAGATGTGCCCCACAAGGGCTGACCAGAGGGGCAGGATCACCTCCCCTGACCTGCTGGCTCTGCCCTTCCTAAGGCACCCCAGGATCCCTCTGGCCTTCTGAGCCACGGGGACACTGCTGGCTCAGGGACAGCTTGTGGTGGTCCACCAGGACCCCCAGGTCCTTCTCTGCAGAGTTGCTACCCAGCAGGTCAGCCCCAGCCTGGGCTGGTGCCTGGGGTTATTCTTCTACAGGTGCTGGAACCTGCATCTGCCTTTGGGTATCAGTCCCTCCTCCCAGTTCTGTACCATCAGCAAACTTGCTGGGGGTGCACTCTGTCCCCACATCCAGGTCACTGATGAGTAAGTTGAACAGCTTGTTCAGTTTAGGCAAAGCTGTGCAACCTGCTGACCATATATAATGTATTTCTGATTGCAAATTTTATTACTGAATAAGTCTGTTAAAATGCTCTAGCATGGAGGCATAGGAGCTTAAATAAATATTAGAATGCTCTGTAAAAACTACTTGTATTTTAAGCAATGTTTGCCATGCTGTAAGGCTCTTTTTGTATCATTCAACAAAAAGGGATAAGGAACATTTATCCTTTCTGATTTAAAATTACCTACAACTCAAAATTAAAAATAAAATTTAAAATAATATTAAAATTTAAGTAGGCTGAAAAGCAATGGCTGTTACCCTTCCTGGCCTAAGACAAATACCTTATTTGTATGAAGTCCAGATGCCTATTATAAATTATAGTATATATTATAAATATATACTATTGTTAGTGCAATGTGGGTTCCTGGTTCTGAAACATTTCATTGCCCAAGTGTTTTATTCAGAGTATCAAACAACATGTTAATAACTTATTTAAATGCCAGTGCATCCAATAATTTTATGACATTGTGATTTAATTTATTCCCTAATTAAACTGAGCAAACTAAGGCAGGAGAAGAAAATTAAAAAAAAAAAAAAGGGCAGAGAAGGTGAGATTTGAATGCAAATGTAACTCTGTCAATGATTTGGGGCTGGAAGAAAGTATGCATCCCATAATCTATTCTTTTTAAGAAATATAAGCATAAAATATGGTTTACCTAAAAAGAGAGCTTCTGGGCAGCTCATTATATAGACAACATGGAGTGAGAGAAAACCTCTGGCTTGCTTTAAGGAACTTTTTCAGGAAAATTAGTTATTGAAGTCCCAAAGAGAACTGAACAAAGCTAAATAACTTGGAATTAAGAAAAATTAGAAGAAAATTTATAAAAATGGTGTAATGTGCATCCTGAGACAGTCAGTATAACCATCCAGTTTCTCCTGAAGAAAAGGAGGAAGATGCATCTGCTCCCAGCCCTTCTCCATGCAAAGACCCCAGGATGCTGAGCCTGCAAAGAGTGACTGTCAGCATTAGTACCCAGAACAGCACTGACAGGGTGAGAGTAACACCAAAGAAAAGGAGGACATACTAAGATAACTTTCCTATATAAAATATTTTAAAAATAAATAAAATTTATTTCTGTAGAAAATATTTTAAAGATATTACAGTTTTTCTGTATTAATTTGGGTTAGTGTACAGTGTGGAGAGATGGATGTGATGGGTCTGTTGTGAGATGGATAAGAAACTAGTTGGATGGTCACATCCAGAGGGTGGTAGTCAATGACCCAGAGTCCCAATGGACATCAGTGACAGACAAGTGGTGTCCCCCCAGGGGTCCATAGTGGGACCAGTGTTATTAAATATCTTCATTAATGACACAGATTAAGGGATTGAGTGCACCCTTAGCAGGTTTTGAGAGAACACCAAGCTGAGTGGTGCAGTCGACACACCTGAAGGACAGGATGCCACCCAGAGGGACCCAGGCAGGCTTGAGAAGTGGGTCCATGGTAATCTCATGAGGTTTTACTAAACAAAGTGCAAGGTGCTGCACCTGGGTCAGGGCACTCCTGGTATCAGCACAGGCTGGAAACATATGGAGAGCAGCCCTGTGAGAAGGACTTGGTGGTGCTGGTGGGTGAGAGGCTGGCCATGAGCTGTCAGTGTGCACTCCCAGCCCAGAAAGCCAAAGGTGTCCTGGGCTGCATCCAGAGCAGCGTGGGCAGCAGGGCCAGGGAGGGGATTCTGACCCTCTGCTCTGCTCAGACCCCACCTGCAGGGCTGCAGCAGCTCTGGGGTCCCAGCACAGGGAGGATGGGGACCTGTGGGAGAGAGTACAGAGGAGGGACACAAAAATGATCAGAGGGATGGAGCACCTCTCATATGAGGAAAGCCGAGAGAATTGGTATTGTTCAGTCTGGAAAACAGAAGGCTCTGGGGTGACTTAATTTGCAGCCTTCCAGTACCTGAAGGGAGCCTACAGGAAAGACAGAGAGACTGTCTACAAGGGCATGTAGTGACAGGACAAGAGTGAATGGCTTCAAACTAAAAGTGTAGATTACAAACGAGAAAACGACTTTTCATAATTATTCTTTACATTATAAATAATGTATCTGAGTTTCTGAAAATAGCCTAACTGTTCAATGAAGCAACTAAAGCTCCTCAGACCATGGAGAGCCTACCCCTTTCTGTATGACTGATTCACATATTGTAATAATTCTTTTCCAGGCTATGATGTGTTTTTTTTCTCACTGATAGTATTATGTACTATGATATAAGCTTTGGAGTACAGCATTTCACTTTAAGTAAAACTTTCTTCACTGAATCATTTGCAATAGAGCTTTTTTCAGTGACTAAATTATGATTCTGCTAGCAGCTTCCTGATATAATTTATTTTTTTATAAAAATATAACTTCCTATTAAGAGGAGCTTGAAAGAATAAAAACAATAAAGTTTACTTAGGAGTTCAGCTGCATTAGAATGGATTCATTTTTGACAACTTGTTCCTGAACTGTTAATTTGGCTGTTTAGAGGGCTCAGGCACAGGTGAATTATTCAGATACTTCATATTTTTCCTGTAGGTAGAAAGTTGATACCACAGGAAATACATGCACTCTGTTGTGGCATTTTTATTAAGAAACCAACTTAAGCCTGAGACTACATTTTAGGAAATAAGTACTTAAATGACTTTCTTCAGGTGAGTATTCAAACCTAGATTTTTTGGGTTTTAATCAACATTTTGGTGACTGAAAATAGGATGAAGTTTTTAAAAGAACTTAAACACCTCAAAGATTTAAAGTGAAGCATTTGACACACTGTGATTGTGTAGCCTTTGGCAAATCATATAATAGTTTTTGTGCTAGGTTATGTAGCATGCATGAAGCTGGTCCTCACACATAGAGAAGCCTTCAGAATAAATGTGGCGAACCCCAGTTATGCTCTTTGGGCATCGAAGGAGGGGGGCTAACCCCCTGAAGGCTTGTTCCCTACCATGAGGGACCCTAAGGCACAGAGATGTGTAGACTCCTGGTGTCCCCATCACTGACATGAGTCCCAGTTCACCCCTCTGGGATGTTCTGGGGAGCCTCAAGCCCCGGGCTGGAGCACCTCATCACCACAAGACAAAGGAAGGGTTCATCCCAATGAGAAAGGGGTCACTGCCAGGGATGTGAGGATCACCACTGGGGGCAGGGAAAGGATATTTTAGGACTGCACAGGATTAATGAGATGTTCTGTAAAGGGTAGGGGAAAGGTGGGCCAAGGTGTTTTGGAGAGAAGTGAGTGGGAAAACAGTAGGATAAGGGGATGCAATGTACAAGTATGCAGTGCACCTGCCTGGCTGGTGTGACCAGCATAGTCCATCCTGGACTCTGACTAAACCCCACTTCTGGCCATTTTTCCAGGCAAACAGTCCTGTCCTCTGTGCAGAGGGTCTCAGTGACAGCCCCTGGAATGGGACTAGGGGCTGGAGGCTCCTGTCCCTCTGGTGAAAAACAGACTCTGGTGTCTGGAGAGACCAAGCTGGCTCCTGGAGGGACCAGAGGGTCCAGATCAGAGAGACTGTGGAATCCAGACCTCAACTGAGACCCACCTATGTGTGTGTGTATTTTTGCATATCAGAGAGTTGTCCATAGCAGCAGCTGCAGGGTGGCAGCCTCAGAGGCTCATATGTCCAAGTGCCAGCAGCTGGGGAAACTGGGAACCCAGGGCAGCTCCTGAAACGGCTGAGTATCTGAGCCCAGCTACTGAAGGAATTCACCTTGCAGGATCACATTTCCCAGCATGGGACATTCTGCCTGAACTGACAGACAGAGGACAGAATGAGGCCACTGGTGCCTTTTGTGTCTTTTGTGCTATATTCTCTATCTCTGTGTGGCCAGCTGGGTATATATGTACATATGATGTGTATATGTGCTGTATATGCACATGTGCCTTCTGGGGATGCCAGTGAACCCTCACTGATGGCTGGGTCTGGGGCTATGGAGATGTGGCAGCCTTACCTCTGTCAGACTGCAGGATTTAGCAATCACTCTAACATCATGTGTAGCTTCACCTTCCTGTAAGTGCCAGTACCAAGGCAGTCCTCTGTTCTCTAACATACAGTCAAAGTTCAAATTTAAGAAGTTGTCCTTTAACAATTTTTCACTTGGAAAAAAAAAAAAAATCTGATGTTTAAAGGACTCAAAACAACCTAGGATTCTGTGATTGTGCTGTCTCTGATCTGAGCTGAGATGTGAGGTCAGGGAGTTCAGGGGAATAAGGAAATTATCTGGTGTCCAGGAATGGGAGTGCAGAGCGAATCTCAACGAAATCACTTGGAAACTCAGGTAGAGGCTGAACCATGAGGAAGCTATGGCTATTGGACTCTAGTCTTTTTTTACAAATTGAAAAACTAAGTTGTCTTAATTTCCTTATCTGTGTTGAGATTTTGTTTCATGAGTCAGTGCAAATAATTATCTTGAGAATTACACTAATTGCTGGGAAACAAAGCTAAAATCCTAGACAGTGACTCTTGGGTCAAAGCAGCTTTGACATTTATCAAAGATTTTTTTTTTTTTTCTGTCCTGTATCCAAACTGTGCAGATGTGACAACTTCCTCTACACCAGACAATAGGGAATGATTCCTGAGACTGAAAACACTAGACTTAGCCAATGACCAATTTTCAGTTTCTTTTTTCTTTGACATAAGAGGGTCATTTTCTATTTCATATTTCTACCCAGGTCTTGCTGCCTGAATGGCAACAACATTACTGACATGCAGGATGGATTGCTGTGATGGATTGCTTGAGCAGCAGAGCCGATGTGGGGAGAATACCAACAACCTGCACAGAGAGAGAAAACAGAGCAGGAACCAGCAGATGGCTGGGATACACGTCTATAAGAAATGTTTGTCAAACACCAAACAGAAGCTCTAGAGGGTCATTTTATAGGCACATTTTGGTGCTTGTTTAAACACTTGCCACATCTCTTTCCCAGGGAAGCCAAGCTGCAGAAAAACATAGTAAGCAGTTACATGTGAGATTTGGCCCATGGACTCTTGTTTAATTTGGTAATTGGCATCTAATAGGCAGTGGACATTCAGTGATGCAATAAGTACTATTAAAGGACAAGTGATTTCATGTTTCTCAGGGTCTCACAATGCAGTGGGGTGTATCACTCTATCTTTGCAATACTCATGTTTCTTGTAGGACTCAAGGATAAATTTTATGCCCCATAACAAGAAAATCCTGACCCCACAGCATCTCTTTGACATTCCATATTCTTAATTATTTCTCTGTATTGCTCAGTTTAGCATTATTTTTCAAACTTATAACAATATGCTTAGACATGCCATTTGATGATTCTGTTGTGGTTAGTTTATTTAATTACAGAGCCCAGAGAAATCCAAACCCATGAAACCTTTGTTCTTTATTCTAAACTATGAACTGAAGAAAGGTGAGGGAGCTGGTTGACAGACTCTTTTGAAGACAAGAATCTAATAAGAATATATTCAGCTTATTGGTAAGTAGGATGTTGTTGTTCGTGGGAAAGGCACTTGGGCTTTCCATGCAGTTCATTCCCACAAGCTGCTTGGACAAGCCAAAAAATAGGTGTGGGAGCTGTAGGTCTTTTGTGCACCTTGTGAACTGACCATATAGTGGTGCAATACTGCAATGTTCAGAGAGTTATAAGCATAGGCAAGGGAATGCACAGGAGCCAAGGATCCTCACACAGATGTCCCATTTTATAAGATAGACTCTAACATTTAAATCTTAAAGCAATTTATTTCCACCATGCAAGGTTTTTGATGCAATGTCTTTAAGAAAAAATGCTTTGCTGCAGAGCACAGCCATGCTTGCCCGTCCTTGCCCTGACTTCCTAGAATCTGTACATCCCATGGGAGCAGATCACCAAAGCTTTGTCTTCTCTGGCAGTGTGGTGCTGTCAACTACTCAAGCCCAAAAACAATATACAGGTTACAGCACCTAACAACCATGGGAATTAGCCTTCACACAGAGCTGTGTTACAGGATAGGTGAAATGTCATTCACAGAAAAAATATAAAAAAGATAGACTACATCAGTCTCAGAGTCATTGTTTTTTTGGGATTTTCTTCAAAGGACAACTTGAGCTGAATTTCAGCAGTGTTTTTCCTCATGATGACTCCTCATGAATGACAGATTTTTGAGTTTAGATTACAACAGGTTAATAAAAGTGGTTCAAGGTTGATCTTCCCAGTCCTCATCCTGCAGCAGAGAAATTGGACTAACTGTGCTGACTATTGCGGACTGCTGCAATTTGCATGGGTCCATGCTCATGGCTGCTTTTTTTTTGCATGCAGTGCAGTTCACCAAAGGCACAGTGGTATGTTAATTCTGCAGCTTTTTCAGTTTGGGGAGTTTCCATGATATTCTCAGTACTTCAGGTGAGGAGGTGTTGGAAACCGAAACATAGAAACTTCTACAGATGCTGAAGGGTTCACTTTGCAGCCTTAGAAAGAGCTTGGATTGATGTAGTGATGAAGGTACACAGACATTGGGTAATTATAAACTTATGCTCCTATAGTTGTAAGTAAAAATATGCCTAGAGTAAGTAAGAAATTATAATAAGTAAAATAGTTTGAAGTTTAAACTGTAATAGAGTGAGTTATAGAGTAGATTAAAGATCCAGAAACTATAACAGAGGTATGCATCTGTATGTAACCTGTCACCTTAGTGGCTAAGACACAGAGGCAGTGCAGCAAAATTAAGCAAAGGTGATAGGTTAATAAGTGAAAACAAGCTTCGTATCAACTGCTTATTAGACCAAAAAGTTATATATTGTTGTGCAAAAAAGAAACACATGACTTACTCGAGCTATGACTGATTTGTTGCTTCTAAATCTCACACCTTGAGACTGATGTCTTATCTGGCTACGTGAGCAATAAATCATCTCAAAGCAAGGTGGTCCCATCCCTTGTTTTTCATCTCAACAAGGAGGGCTGCTCTTTGTGGACACCACCAGTCCCTCCAGCCCCCACTGGGCTGCCTCCAGCCCCATGGTTTGGCCACCCACAGACAGCAGCAGGGGTAGTGGGTGCTGCTGGCACCAACAAGGCCTTTGCAATTGAGCTTGCACTGCCACAGCTGAACTCACAGCTGGTTAAGAGCAGGGTGATCTGTGCAAATGCAGATTGTGATATTCTTGGGTTTAGATCATCTTTTAGAGAGAGGCAGGGACTGCTTCCCACCAGTAGCTGATGGGATGAAGCTTATGTAGTCACAAAATCTTTTCTCATGGCATTGACATTGCCATGATGGGCACTCTCAGATTCATTATTAGATGATGGTAAACAACCCTTAGAGACAGAGAGACTGTGCAGTGACAGAGATTTAGTGCCTGGGTGTCCAGATGCACAGAGCTTGCTGAAATCAATACCTGTTAGTTATCTGACCAGCTCTGAAGATCTGGGCCAATGGACTCTGAAGATTCATCAGATTAGCAAGTGCAGCTTTTGCTCTGAAAACCAAGGACAGAGGCCCCTGATGAGTGTCTAATAGTGCCTCATTATGCCTGCTGATTTTACATAAGAGGTGCTCAGACCATCTGCAGACGGAGAGCAGGACAAATCTTTCAGGAGCTGCCTAGAGAACTCAGTGTTGGTGTTCAGTCCACTGGATGCTGCTGTTTCACATCGATGCTGCTTATGCTCCTTCTTGTTACAGCAGTGATAAACTGTCAGGCTTATCAGCAAGCTCTTGTCAAAGGTGTGACTTGCATGTGCATTCAGAAATCTCTTTTTTCAGTCCTACTCAAGAGTTATCTATCAGCATAAATTTTAATCATTGTTATCTCAAGAGGAAATGCTATACTGCAATTAATGGCTCAAATAATTGTGCTCCGTATGTGATTTGGCTGACAGTCACAGCTCCTGTTAACTATATGATCGCTGTTGTGGTGTGTACTGGAAAATCATGTTATTACCATTCCAAGATAATCAGCATTAACTCTGTGAATTCGAGGCTGAGCAGGGCAGAGCTGCACAGAGCAGAGTTACTCTCTGTAACCTACTGCATTGCAGCAAGACAGCTAATAACAGTGCAGCAAAGCACATTAGCTGTCAAGCAATACACTACGCTGTGGAGAACAGACTGACACCGTGTCATATTTTGTAATCATGCATACACTGGGGGATTTTTTAGGAGCTGAGGCGTATTTCTAACAGGGATGCTAATATAATGAGCAGTCAAATGCATTTCTTTCACTTCTGTTATTTGCAAAATATTATCACTCTGATATTTGTAGATGTTGGTGAGATGATTACCTGTTAGAGTGCGCTGTTTGTCTGATGGCACATCTCTTTGGGGACAGAGAATGATGTGACAAGACTGTTGCAGGAGTTATACCCTAGTTTAAAGAAAAATCCAACAGCAAGAGTTATAGAGCCACAATATTTTAGGATTATTATACCTTTTCTGTGAGGATTTTTTCAGTCATACAAAGCAGAGATGGACCTTTGTTTTTCAGTAATTTTGGGATGTTATTCAGTAAATGTTGGGATAGAACAAATGGAAATTTCACTGGATAGTTGTCATTGCTGTAAAGGTTGTCACTGTTTTGCCTTGTGATTGAGGATGCTTGCAGCAGAGAAAGTATGAGAACTAGACCTACTCCCATGAGTGAAAAACTACAGACCACACTACATTCTCCCGTGTTTTTGCAGGCATTTGGGATTTGGGAACCCCCTGTTAACTCAGCTGTCCTGGACTTTCCCACTGGGCAGTTCACAGTAAGGCAGTGGTGGAGGGAAGATAGGCCAAGTGTGATGTGTGCTCAAGTGCCTATGCAGACTTAAGCACAATAATCACACTTTGTAGCACCTTTCAGACTGTGACATGACCTCCATCTGTACCTTTTGCTTTGCACCATTTCCTTACACAAAAATGTGTGCCAGTCCCAAGAACTGGCGTCTTTTGCCTCCCTGGGGCATGTCATTGCAGCCTATTAGTAGTTACAGGTGCAAAATGAGTGGTTAATAAATTGCTCTCAGACAAAATATCCCTTAGCCTGTCCTTCAAAATCTGTCCTGAGAAACTAGCCTTCCATTTTCTACACATCCAAGTCACCTAGAAATGCACTGGTGGACAAAGATTAAGTAAAGGCTAACCATTGCTTTACTGTATAGTTGTACACTAACACATGTTTAGTACTACTTGGGATAAAAATCTGCTAGTTTTCTATGCATACATGGAGGAAAATGTTCAAAATACCTTCAGAACTATTAACAGAAGCTGCCATTTAATAAGTGGGAAGTGAATCAGGTGGAAGACTTTTTCAGATTTGATTTTATTATGATAAAAAATAAAACAGCTTTCTGAATTTGCACTGAAATACTGAAACTGCTTTTAAAGAGCTCGCATAAACTACAGAGTGATCCAAAGCAAGAATCAGAAAATTTTACCATGAACACTGCAGCCAAGATTTAGCAAATTCACAAGGATATTTTAAAAAAAAAACACCCTCATTTGTTGTACACAAAAATAGCTCTGCAAAATGTGAAGAAAGGAAAGCATCTTGCTGCATTATCTATCCCAATAAATGGTTACATTATATATATACAAGTTAGGTATACCAAATTTTAGTGCAAACATAAAGACAACAGAATAAAGGAAGAGACAACAGCTGCCTGTTTGGCTTCCAAATTTCTGATGAATCAGAAGTGTGCTATTGTGCAGAGGAATTTAACTGCTCTGTAATCTATATGGTCTTTTAAACTTTGTCATGAAACAAATGAAGAATCATGCATAGAAATGTTATTCTCTTTAAAAGTGCTTTATATGAATGGAATATTTTAATAATAAAACAAAACAAATAGCAACAGCTGTTTAATGACCTTGAAGTGATTTAGCTCAAACTCTCTCCAAATGCTCCTCTTGTCAGAGATAAATACAGAAAACCCCAGGTTTATAGACAGGTTTTTGAAAAAAAAAAATGAGAAGTGCATGATAATTGTCTGCCGAAATTCATAACCTTAATTATAGTCCCTTTTTCAATAAAATAGGACTATTTTTTAATTTTGAAAATATAGATTTGTCTCTGCATCTTTGTTTTCATAGTTTCTGTGAACATAATGATATTTTTTTAAGGTGATTCCTGAAGTTGATTAGTCTTTATTAAACACATTTTAGGTTATGGGAAATTTTTGAGTGGTTCTCTGCACCCTTTCTTCAACTGTGTGACAGATGTAAGCCATCATGATGCTTGTGCTGCTACTGAAGAAGACAGAGAGTGAAATTAGTTCCATACAAGGAACCCATGCAAATTATTTATGCCTGCCATGGAAAAATTCATCATGATTTCCCCTGCAGTGTATCTCAAAGTATGATCAAGGAGGCTGGTTTTTTTATGCTGTTGCTGCTATTTGCATCTTTGCAGTGGGCTTCTGTAGCATCTATAAATATTTTGTCTCTAATTAATTTTGTTAACAAGGCAGCCTGTTAATCAAAATGTATTCTGCTCCATGTGCAGGGAGTTAATCTTTCAGGATTCCTCTTGCTGACCAGTTAAAAAAATCTCCTGTAAAGTATAAGTGAGAGGCAATGCTAAGTTAACTAAAAAATATGGAGATGAACAAACTACCCTTTATTTAAGAGCATTGATTTCCAGAAGTATTGAGTTGTAGAGCTCTGTGCTCCTTATTTTAGCCTCAGAGTGAGCTTTTATTATTCTTCTAACAATTCCTAGGATTTTGGTTTGGAGAAGAAACAATGTAGCTCAGCTAGGAAACACCACTTTCCCACCGGTAGCCTTGAATATTTTATCACCCAGCAGCTAATCAAATGAAAAGTACTGAGATGATATTCTCTTTCTTTAAAGCCATTTGGGCAAAAGAAAGGCATCAAAGAAGCATTTCTGCCAAGGATGAAAGGCTTCTGGGACAGCTAGCTGCTAACAGAGCTTTTTGTGCTGTTTTGGGGTCAGTTTTGGCTCAGACTTAACAAGCTAATGTCAATCTTGACTGGAACATGAAAAACCATGATGGTCTGAGAATAGTCTGGCTCCATCTCCTCTGTAATATCCCATCAACTAACTGCAGATAACATCACCTGTTTTCCAGTCTCTTCTCTAGGGTGAACTCACTCAGCTTCTCCCACTATGACAGATACTCCAAAACATAGACCAGCTTTATCTCCCATCACTATCAAGAGTTGCATTCCACAGAATTTAGACCTACTACACCAATGGATCACATCTAAGCATTGGCTGAAGAAGTGAAGGATTTGTGTTCAGCATTGATTGATCTCTGTTGCCATTGGCTTGAAAAGTAATAATTTCAGCAAATTCAAAATAATTAACATCACTGTTTGAAAAAAATTACAATCTAATGCACTAATTTTGGCAACAGTCATGGCTATCTTTTGGTCATAGAGAAAGCAAGTGTGGTTTTGAGTCACTTGGCCATTTTTGTGAATTATTAATTTCTTGTGTCCTTGTTTACAAAGAGCCCTTACTTAGGTTCACTTTCCACCTCTCTGATTTGAAACAGGCACTGAATAGTTATCTATAACAGACAATGCATGTTCCCTATCTACTTCTGCAAGTTGCTTTCCTGGGCACAGGTAAAACAAATCATCCACAGATTAATTTGTTCCATGCTCCGTAAAAGAGGGTTAATCATTATGAACTAATGTGATTTTAATGGGAATGTCTTAAGTACCCCAATGCAAAATCTATTTTAATGTAGCCATTAATTGTGCTATAATTTCACCCAATGAGATAGCTTGCAATGCAGCATTAGAGCTGGTGCACTGAAATGATGTGACCTTTGATGCAGACCTGTGTTGCTGACAGGACCTTCCCACATAAGCCTTGAAAATAGAGTGTGGATCAAGAGGGTGGAAGGGGGTATGTACAGACCAAATTTGATTCTCTACTCTTGTTTCTTACATAGTAATTAATCCAACCAAAGGAATCAAAAGCAGGCTACTAGAGGATGACTGGCCAGTATTGAAAAATATTTCATTCTTTGATGAAGAAACCTAGTTTCTAAATCATTTAAGAATTCCTAATTCTCACAAGGAAAAGGACCTCTGTCTCCACTGACCAGCATGACTTACTCCTTTACACTCATATACCTCTACTGGCATTTTCCCATTACTTGTAGTATTTCCAAGAGTCATAGACAGAAGAATAGACCTTCCCATCTCACAAAGAAGTGTAGAAATTCCCTCTGTAGTGCTACTGAAAGAAATGACCATCTTCACAGTGAGCTGGGACAGTAACGAGGGTTCAGAGCCCTCAGCACCTGCATCAACAGCTGAGAAATAGGTTTTTGGAGAGGTGTTTTGAGGCTGACATGCTCTGTCCCACACTTCTGTGACCACCTTATACTGAAGTGGTCTTCTCACACCTCCCCAAATCATGTGATATCAGTCATAGAATTGCAGTGACCTTCAAAGAGAAAAGAGAAAGGGGTACTAACTCTTCACAGCTACTGATAGACACAGGTGGTTATCCTGACCTTGAGCAACAGTCTTCTCTGTCAGTGGGGAAGGGAAAGGCTGCTATTCAGGTCACTGGATACTTGCAGGAGTCAGGCCCCCTCCCAGACATATTCTGTCCTGTCAGCTCAAATTTGACTTGCCTTCTTGTGTAATACCCCTAGTTCTGGTAGTGCTGTGCCATTCTTTTGTGGACTAAGGACATATTCTGGGAAGGGAAGGGAACCAAAACCAAGGAATTCAAACCTTCAAAGCCTGAGAAGGAAAAAAATCCCAATCTACTTCTTTTTCCTAGGCAGCAGTCTGGTTGATAAGTAGTCTCCCAAAGTGAACCTCTTCTGAGGAGATTTTGAATGGTCAAAGGTGCTACTGTGTATAGAAAGGTCTTAAAGGTAGTTGGAAAATAAATTGATGCTGGGTCATTTTAAAAATATGGACAATATTTCTCCAAGGTGAGTAAGAGTAATTTGAACTCTAGAACTTCTCTGGCAGGAAAATTAATTGCTATAAATTGGTCATGAATAAAAATAGGTCAGAATTTACAAGAAATTTCCTAAACTTCTAAAGACTGAATCTTTGGTAGACTTTTCCAAAGCTCCTCCAACAGAGGGAAGAAAGTCAACACCCTTTAAGGCAGAGTTTGTTAAAGATAATTAGGAGAAACTAGTATCTTGGCTGAATGTAACATCAAGAGACTGGACTGAGTGACTCAAGAAGACTTTTTGGTTTATATTCTTATAGCTATTTTTTTAGCAAGTGCCTTTGGGGCCAGACTTGGCAGCTTACATGAGAAGATTATGAGGGAATTGCTATTTTTCATCCAGTCAATTTTTCCTCTTGTTTCTGCCATTTCATTTCCACTTTTCATCCAAAGTGATACCTGTGATCAGTTTTTGTTGTTCTTGTTTTCAATCAGGATGAACAGAAGCAATAAACACCTGAGATAATCCCGCAGCTGTTAGCAATTGGATTTCTTTTTTTCCTTAGGAAAGCCTTACAGCTACTGAATTTGAATTAGAAATGAATTTGGAAGTCAAACAGTTTCCTGACTGATGCACATTCCTGTTTTTTAGATGAGACTCCCGTCCCCCAGAGCAATGAGGGCTACACACGACTCATACAAAACTTGAGCCTTTGCTTGTGGCTATTTCCTGCAAACTGGTTTCAGAGCAAATTCACTCTGCAGCACATATCTCAATTACACATTTATTCCAATTGTTAGATACATTGTCAGGAGGACAAGAAGGATAGTGGGGACGGGGAAGATTTATCTGGCTAGGAAAAATCGCATTGTGTTCAGACTCCCTGTAAAGCTTTCACTGACTCTGCTGCCAGCATAGATTACTGCAATGCAAAAATGTTAAATACAAAACCAGCACTTCCCATTTAAATGGTTCAAATAATTAGCAGTTCTGGGCCTTTCCACTTACAACATTTTAACAGCTGGCAGAATCATTTTCAAAAATATATCTACATGGATTTGCCTGACCCTTTAACACTTCTGAATTCAAAGTCTTTTACTGGGCAGCCAATAACTGGATAAACATCTTACCCAGTGCAACATCTTCAGAAGAATAATAAAGGCATTAAGACACTGCCTCTTCACAAAATTTAAGAAGCCACATTTCATACGTAAATTATTTTATTCATTTATATCAGTCAAATAATTTCTGTACCTACCGGGTTTTACATTGTGTGGTAGCATGAATACAGTAGATTACTTTCTGATTCTCTTCCAGTCAGATTTCTTTCCACTGACAATAAAGAGACCCTGAAGGTATTCAATTCTCTGTTGACTTCAGTATCTAATAGTTTATAGAAAGCTGTCAATGTTTGCTCTCAGGTGTGAGGCAATGCGCCCTTTCAGACAGCCTGGTAGCCAACACAGGATGGGAAGGAAGTGGAGGAAGGATGGGTCTCCAAAGTGTATTACAGTGTATTGGGTTTCCATGGACAGGTTTTGGAAGGAGTGGTTTCTGTGAGCAGCTGCCAGAATCTTCTCCCATGTCTGAGAGAGCCAATGCCAGCTGGCTCCAAGATGGACATATGGCCACTGGCCAATGGCAAGCCAGTTAGCAATGGTGGTAGTGTCTTTGGGATAACAGATCTAAGAAGGAAAAAAAGTTATTGCACAGATGTAATTGTGGCTAGAAGAGAGAGTGGGAATATGTGAGAGGAACAGCCTTGCAGACCAAGGTCAGTGGAGAAGGAAGGGAAGGAAGTGTTCCAGTCACCAGAGATGAGATTTCCCTGCAGCCCCTGGTGCAGACTATGGTGAGGTAGCTGTGCCCTTGTTTCCCCATGAAAATCCATGATGGATCAGAGATCCACCTGCAGCCCCTGGAAGAACCCCACAATGTAGCAGGTGGATGCCCAAAAGAATGCTATGACCCTGTGGGAAGCCCACTTTGGGAAGTGACCTGTGGCCCCATAGAGAGAAAAGCCCTCACTGGAGCAGGTTTGCTGGCAGGACTCGTGTTCCTGTGGGGGACCCAGGTTGGAGCATCCTGCTCCTGAGGACTTCACCCTGTGGAAGGGACACATGCAGGATCAGTTCATGAAGAACTATAGCTTGTGGAAGGACTCACGTTGGAGAAGATCACAGTGGACTTTCTCCTGAGGGTGAGATTCCACACTGGAGCAGGGAAAGGAATCCTCCCCTGGGGAGGAAACAGCAGAAGAAACAACATGGTATGAACTGGCCATAAACCCCATTCTCATCTCCCTGTGCCATTGGAGGGAAGGAGATAGGGAAATGGAAATTAAGAGAAATTAACCCAGAAAGCAGGAAAGGGTGGTGGAAAGGTGTTTCTAAAATTAGTTTTACTTCTCATTATTCTACTCTGATTTTGATTAGTAATAAATTCAAATAATTTCCCTAAGTCAAGTCTGTTTAGCCTGTGACAGTAAATGGTGAGTGATCTCTCCCTGTTCTTATTTTAAGCCATGAGAATTTTATTACCAATTTTTTCTCTCCTGTCAGGTGGTTGCAGAGGTGAGTGATAAAGAAGCTTTGGTGGGCACCTGGTGTCCAGTCAGGGTCAACTCCCCATATACAGTAATCATTTTCTCAGCTCTGTTTCAGATCCAAAGGGTTATACTTCAAGATGGGGATGGTACAGGAGTAAATTGTTTCTGTTTGTTCTTGGGTGCTTCATTATTATTGTTTCTTATTGTGCTTTCTCTGCATTGGTTTGTACAGTGCTTCCTCTGCCTTGTCTGACTGAATGATACTTGAAGTTCACTATAGAAGAGGCTCAGAATTTCAAAGGTATGTGGAGAAAATAGTGATGGAGAGGAGCTACATGCTGTGTATAAAATGCCTACCTAAGAGCAAGTATTGCTTCAGACAAGGTGGGACCCTGAGAAAAAAATGAGAAATGGGATTCCATAATATTCTTAAAAAAGGAAAAACCAATGTGACCCTGCTGGAAGCCTGTCCACTAAGCAGGTCAACTTTCTTTTCTTGTTTGCATAAGCCCACTTTCCCCAAAAAGCAACAGCAGCAAGATTAAAGAGAACAGCACATACTTTGGCTGTACCATGCGATGATTGCAGATCCAGAACTAAGTGCAGTGGTATTTTTTTATTAGTTTTGATTTATGTCTTGCCTCCTGACAGACTCTTTTGAGTCTGATACTTGACTTTAGAGAATTGTCCCCATAAATTTGCAGGGACCACTTTGCTTAATCTGTTTTGAAATTGCAGGTGACTTCAGGGCATAAAATGGGAGACATTAATTGGTAGTTGTAATGACCACATGGCTAAAGTCCAACCCCGTAAAAGCTGCTGCCTTCAAATCCTCTGACCTTGGTATCACTATATGCTCCCAGGCAAAAGGTCTTTACACTGGTAGCTGTGGAAAATCAATCTCAATTCCCTAAAGATGGAAACGCTGTCACTAAATGTCACTGAGAGTTAGAAGCTGCTTTTCACTGGCTGTAGCTTTGAAGAGAAATATTAAAAAGCAAACACTGGTTTGGGGACTGTATACAGGTTCAAATGTTTGGGTTGGTGTTTCAACTGTGATTTTTAATTTTTGGTATCCCTATATGAAGAAATTTCATCTCAGTCTGCACTGTTGTCTTTACCTCTCCTAAGTTTTTAATGTCTTTTGGGGGTCATCCATAGAGCCGTGAGTGTTGTGGGCTCTCATTCCAGGCAATGAAACTGAATGAGACTGACATTCACATTATTTTGGTCCAATAAATTCTCTGTGAATAGTTAGTAAAACAAATTCATGTTCTGTTTAATTTAACCAAATCAAACTCAGAACAAAAACATCAGTAAAAGGGCTCCAAAAAGATTGATTAGTCCAGCCAACTAGAATGTGCAAATGTGTACCAGTGTATCTGTGTTTGTGCTTTCTGCTGGTTATAATAAGCAGTGATAGAGTTAAATTTTTATGCCTTTGTTGGTTTTTTGATGATTGATATTTTAGAAAAATAAATAAATAAATAAAACAAAGAAAACAAAAAAAAAACAAACAAAGGAAGAAAACCAGTACAGGTGATTAAACATGGAATTAATAATCAAAAGTTCCAGAAGGCCCTAGACTCAGCTAAATCCCTATATATCCTCAGTGTCTTTGGCAACTCCTGAAACCCTTTTCTCTCTGGAGCATGTCCATAATAAGAGCTATTTGTCTAATTCGTTGTGAATTTGAGGCTTTCATAATAGATATTTTTTGATGTCTTAACTGTTGTTACTCAGATTTTTTTAACACTCAAAACTGCTGAAGAAAAATACCTTGAACCAAAATAGCTATACTTGTCTTCTATTTTTCCATGGATATTCCATTTCTTCTTCAAATTCTGAGTTGCACACCAGCAAATTACAACCCTGCCCAGATAATCCTGTATCTTCCTTTTCTTCCCAAATTTGTAGTATTACAGTTATTAATTTGGATGATGGTTATTTATAATCAGTGGTGTCAGTCTTGAATACACAGATTGCAGGGTTAAAGGAAAATAGTGGTTAAAATGTAGTTGTGCTCCCCAGGATATTCATAAATCCTTTTCAGTGTGTTTGATGACAAATATTTGAAGGAAGCACCCTAAGACCCTGAAAATTATTTTAAATGAAATATTGCAATTTTATGTTTTAATCAGCAGCATCAAATTATTGCTAACATTAACTATCTGCCACAACTGACACATTTAAATGAAAAAGCTTCACTGAAATGTTAATCTAGCCATGCTGTCACTGTATTTTCTCAGAAATGCAATAAATTATTTGACTAATAGGGTGGGATGCAGTCTTCTAAACACAGGTTTCAAGATGCCTTTCCAGAAGGGTTTGGGACTCCACAGACATTGTTTCACATCTGCCGGTCCCAGTTGGGTGTCTCAGATACCACAGAGCATCTGAGAAATGTGTTTCTGAATATCAGTGTTCAGGGCATTGGTCTCAGCTCACTATGTGTCTTCTAGCAGTTGATCTTCCCTGGGAGAAGGAAGGTAGAGAAAGAGGAAGAGGATACAAATAAGTTGCCATTTCCATATCTGGTACAGTTTTAAAAGGCCTTGAAATTATTTAACTAATTCCTGAAAATTAAGTCCTCAGTAATTTATACTTTTCCTGTGCATCAGGACTATGTGGAAGTCTTAGAAAGTGACTTAAATGGTTGGGAGGAAGTCCTAGAGTCTTCTTGTCCAACATCTTGCTCAAAGCAGGAGCTGACACTAGGTGATGGCTATGTGGCTTTAGTGAGATGAGTCTTGAAAGCCTCCAAGAATGGAGGTTTGAAAGACTGTCTGGACAGCCTGGCCCAGGGCTGCACTGCTGCAAAAAAAATTTTTCCTCATGTTCATGCAGAATGTCTTAAGCCAGGAACTGTGACTGGTGCTCCTTCTTACACCGTCTTACACCAAAATGAGTTTCACATTGCTGTTTCTCTAAGCCTCCTTCAATCAGCCACTGACAACTATTAGCTTTTCCCTAATTCTCCTCTTCACCAGCTCAAACAAACCCATTTCCTCAGCCTTTCCCTATGGCCATGAGCTCACAGCTTCCTCACTGTCTTGTATTTTCTCCAGTCTTTCAATGTTTTTATTGAACTAGGGGGACTAAATCCAGACATGGGATTCCTGGTGTTGCCTCATCACTGGTAAATGTGGGAGGACACCACAAATTCCAAACTTCCATGCCTAAATGTAATTTGAATGAGTATGTTCCTTCTTTATGTTCTGCAATGAAATGATGTTCAGCTGATGAAAATCACCCTAATACATGTCAGGATGCAGTTTGCACTATTTGCACTGAGAGCACACAGCTGGCTGATGTTCAGCCTGGTGCCAACACTAATTCTCCTTTGATCATGGCTGCTACTCAGTTGTTCATCTCCCACATACGGTCTTGCAGAGAATTCACAACTGTTATCTGGTTTACATTATTTCCCAGTCAATATTTTGTTGTTTGTTCACGTGTATCAGATTACACCAGCACTGCATATTCTTAAACTCAACAGACCTCTTAAATTAAAACAGACAGTTAAGGTCTAAGTGCTGGGAACATATTCTTCCTGCAGAAAACAAAGACAGCTGGGTGAACTCGGTAACTTTGAAAGAGTAAAGAAAAAAAAAATAGCTTAAATATGGACTTAGGTACGAAATTTTTGTGATTAAACATTGTATTATTCATGAAATTTATGGCTTGTACAATGTCCAGAGAATGCACTAATTTCTACAGTCAGATACTTAACAGAAGCCCAAGGTAGAAGCTGTATTTCATTACTAAATTCAGTGAAAGAAGATGATAGGAACAGAGAAGCACAGCTCCAGCCAAGCACATCTTTGTCCAGGAGGTACTTCATCCTGCCTCAGAGGCACCTTTGACTCCTGCAGTAGGATTCATCTCACCTGCTGTTAGAGATCTACAGTGCAGATAATGAGCATGCTGTTAAAATTCCTGTAGGGAAATAAGCATTTTCAGGGCATAATTCTTCTGACAAAATGTAGAAATCCACCTTAAGTTGTCTGTTTCTCTCTCTTGGTTATATATGGGGTGTTCTTATTGTTGATTTACTTGTGAATGCTCATGTTGTGGACAGCTCCACCTGGTCAACTGAACCTCACCCTTGTTGACTAAGAGGGATCTCGTGGTTTACACAAATTCCAAACTTCCATGCCTAAATGTAATTTGAACATGTATGTTCCTTCTTTATGTTCTGCAATGAAATGAAAGCTGTCTTATTGACTTCTGTGACCTCATATCAAGTCAAATTCATCTCTTGATGTCAAATATCTCATCTAAATGCTTTGTAGCAACTTAGATCCATCTTTGCTCTACTAATTTCTGTTCTACATTTTGGTCACTGCAAGAATGGGATTGTCTCCAAATATCAGTTATCCTTTCTCCTGTACAGCCACAATGAGAGGACACCTCTGGAGATTATCAAAATGCATCCTCAAAAGACACGTGGTTTAAACTATAAAACAAAGAGTGATCTAATAGTAGTTGAAACTTCAGGCACAAAAGGAAAAATTCTGGATAGAATCAGAGAGGAAAGAATCAGGAGGAACATCTAGAGGGATGACAGAAGTCAATAAAATTCAGTATCCAAATACAAAATTAAATGAACCTTGTTTTTACTCAGGCTTTTACAGTTAGGCAAGACTGACTCCATTGCAGTGAATAAGCCACTTACATAGCTGTCATTTTAGTATTCTAAAAATCTTCTTGTAATTGTACACAAATGACTAGAGACCTTGAATCACTAATACTAACAGGATTGAAGAAGATACCTGCTTCTACTGCCATGTGGGGAGAACAACAGACTGTCCATAGAAATAATACAGTACTACTATTAGTAGTATTAGGTAACTGCTAGTATCAAAGAATCACAGAATCATAGAATATCCTGAGCTGGAAGGGGCCCATCCGGATCATTGAGTCCAACTCTTGTCTCTGCAGAGGACACCCCAAGAGTCACACCATGTGCCTGAGAACATTGCCCAAATGCTCCTTGAACTCTGTCAGGCTGGTGCTGTGAACACTTCCCTGGGGAGCCTGTTCCAGTGCCCAAACACCCCCTGGGTAAAGAACCTTTTCCTAATATCGAACCTAAACCTCCCCCAATTCAGCTTCATGCTGTTTCCTTGGGTCCTCACTTTTTTCTCAGCTATTTCCCGTTACTTGGGATCTTCTACCCAGATAAACTTGCTTCTGCTTGATGTGGAACTTCTTTT
Organism: Pseudopodoces humilis; assembly: GCF_049639895.1. Lineage (NCBI taxonomy): Eukaryota > Metazoa > Chordata > Aves > Passeriformes > Paridae > Pseudopodoces > Pseudopodoces humilis. Next base: position 74,501,644 of record NC_142201.1, on the reverse strand, counting down.
GCAATCTTCAGCAATGCTCTAGCTTAGAAGAGCCCTGACATAAGCCTGAGAGCACTTCGGCCTTTTTATGTTATGAACCACAACATTAGACTTCAGTGGGGAAACAGGATTCTTCACAAGGCAATACCAGACACTACCTAGAAATCACAATTTGTTTGAAATAAAACTATTTTTTACATATTCTGTTTGTTACATAGAATTCCTAGTCTGGGAATTGGACAGTTGCCCAGTTGATCTCAGTGGGAATTTTTGTAGTGAAAAAAGAGGTAGTTTATGTAGTGTTGCATATGATAAAATTCCTTAATGAAATCAAGCTTTTATCGGCTATAAAACACAGCCCTCCTGGTGCAGTAAAATTCTGTAGGTTCTATGGAAAGTGCTGGTGTGCACTCTCAGATAGTATTTATTCTCTGGCAAGCTGTTGAATCTTGCCTCAAAATCCAAAGTGGTAATGTATGCTTTTGGCAACTAATAAGGTGGTTAAAGTTTCTACCTCTTTTAAACACTGTGTAAAACTTACAGCATATTTATTCTGACTGCAGAGTTTTAAGAATCATTTGCTGACTGCAGCACAGCATTACTCAAAAAAAAAAAAATCTGTTGAAAAATTGGCACTATTTACTGTGCAGTCAGCAGGGGTGGCAGGTAACATTTAATTACATATTTAAATGCCTGCATGTTCTGCTATGAACATTCAAACAAGAAAAAATATCACATTTTATTAATAACACAAATTCCTAGTCAGGCTATTGTTCCTCATGGCATGTGGTGTTGCTAGGATCACAAAGCTGTAATCAAAGGGGTATTAAAGCAAGATTGATCATCTTCAGAACGCTTACTTTTTTCAACTTGCATGATTTTTACAGTTTTTCAGAACTGTCTTTCTTTGTGACATTGCAACGCCATTCAAAGGCATAATTTTCTGCAGTTGCAGCTCTATCCTTAGGCATTGCATTTTTAATTTCTTTTTACTTATGTCCCCCCTCCCTCCCTCCCTCCCTCCCTCCCTCCCTCCCTTCCTCCCTTCCTCCCTTCCTTCCTTCCTTCCTGCCTTCCTTCCTTCCTTCCTTCCTTCCTTCCTTCCTTCCTTCCTTCCTTCCTTCCTTCCTTCCTTCCTTCCTTCCTTCCTTCCTTCCTGCCTTCCTGCCTTCCTGCCTTCCTGCCTTCCTTCCTTCCTGCCTTCCTTCCTTCCTTCCTGCCTTCCTTCCTGCCTTCCTTCCTGCCTGCCTTCCTGCCTGCCTTCCTTCCTGCCTTCCTTCCTTCCTTCCTTCCTGCCTTCCTTCCTGCCTTCCTTCCTGCCTTCCTTCCTTCCTTCCTTCCTGCCTTCCTTCCTGCCTTCCTTCCTGCCTTCCTGCCTTCCTTCCTGCCTTCCTGCCTTCCTGCCTGCCTCTTTAAATGGTTGCCAATAAACGTGAGTTTAGCTAGTTAAAACAATTAATTATTAAAATTACCTAATTTATGATAAAGAATTTACTTCCAGCTGCAACACTATGAAGCTGAATAAGCTCTGGACTGTTCTGTCAGGGAACAAGGTGATACTGCCTTCCCCAGCCAGCCTTTCCTAACAGCTTAAAGTGATGATTCTGAATGTCTGTTTTGATTTTGGTTTTGGGTTTGTTTTCTTTTCTTTTCTTTTCCATTAATTTTAATGCAGATACTTCTGTGGTGTAGCTCACTTCATGACTATGTGTTAGCAACAGTGGAGGTCAAGCAGAAGAAACTAAAGTCCACTAGACTGATATCAAAGCCATTAGAACTTTGCATTTGGGATGAAGTACAAACCGTCCTAAGCCAAAGTGACAACATTACCAAACCTCATTACCTTCAAGAAATTAACTTAAGCATGCACACACAAGCTTTGCTGAAATTCCGTTTGAGTAAGTCTCTTTGAGATTCATTGACTGAAGTTGTACCCTCTAGACATGCTCAGACCCATGAAACCAAACCAGAATTAACAACACACAAATTAGCTTGTTTTCCAGCTTATGATGAATTTTCTTCTCAGCTTCCAGCTTTGGGACCCTTTATACCCCTTTGGCACTTCTCTTTTTCTTTAAAGGTATACCTTAAACCCAAAATCTTCTTAACTGCAGGAAACTTATGCTTTACATATTCTGTATATAAATATTTCTACCTCACTGTAGAACAGTTCTTGCAAGAGGTCTTTCTGGATAATGTTGTTTTCTGTCTCAAAGCCTATACAGGTATTTATTTTTAAACTCATGATATTTACTGTCTATAATTTAAAAAAAAGTTTTGAGAAATAAGCTACAGCACAAATTTGTTTTAGTGTTTAGAATCTGTCTCTGTTTACTAGATCAAAACAAAATTAATCCAGTCCTTCTCTACAGTATGAAAGCAGCACTAAATTAAATGGTATCTTCTGTATCATTCTGCCAGTGCTGCTAAGAAATACAGCACTAGAAATAAGATGCCACAGTACTCATCTTGCACTTTAATTCCTGCAAGGCTTCTATCATTTGTTTCTCTCTAATCTGGGATTTCTTTAGCACAGTAAGAAACACAGAGAGGATTTTTGAGAGAGCAAAATCATAATTTATAGCATGCTCCTTGACCCATTCCTCAACTTATATGACCAGTTCTACCCTCTGTGATACCTGAATGTCATGGGGAGTTAATCATCAGAGCTTTTGGTTGTTGCACAGTTCCCACCAGGCTTACTGCACCACAGTTTCTCAGTCTAATATCTCTTCTCAAATTCATATTGCTTATCCTGTCCATATTATTCTGCTGAATTATTTCTTTGGGCTTTTTACTAATGCATCACACACTTCGGTGGGCCCAACATTGAGTAAATGAACACATTAGGTGTCTACAAAAATTCTGAATTTTGAAGTTGATTTTCAATATCCAGTTTGTCTTTAATGTGACTGGGAATTTATAATCAGCTATGCAAGACAGCTACTAGATAAATATTTTTATTTTTCTGGAACCAGGATCATCATATTTATGTCTCTTAAAAAAATAATCCTGGGAGTGTTAGCTTTCTGTCATTTACAGTTGCCTTGAGTGCTCAGGAGTCCAGCCTCTTCGGGCAGGTTTTATTGGCACCCATTGCTCAGGAATGAGCACTGGCCAATGCCGATGAGGTTTGACTGAGCAATGTTGCTGCAGGGACAGTAATCAGGGCTTGTAAATCACCAGCTGCACACAGGTTGGAAAGGAACCTGCTTTAAAAGTTGGCTGGCTTTCTCAGAAAAAATGGGTTTAGGTGGGATTTTATCTTCAACAACGCAGGAAAACCTCTACAGTAAGTATTTGTGAAGAATAGTGAAATTTCACTTAGAATAGTGAAATTATAAGTTTCACTATTTTTCCAAATAACATCACACATCAAGAAATTTCAGGAAACTGAAACTCTGAGGTGTGTTCATTTTTGGATGTGTGCTCTCAGAATGTTTTTCTAGCTTGTGGTGATGTCACTTTGATGCATGTAAATAAATACTCAGCACAAGCTGAAAATTATGGCTCAAGTGCAGCATGGCTGTTCTGATTTGCATGGACAGGTTTGCCCCATCATTTCACCAAAAACACTTCCTTGCAGTCAAGATCTAATGTAAAATAATCAGCAGGACTGCTACAGAAAGAATAACTGTTTCTTTGTAGACCAGAAACAGTTAACTTGTGAATCCACTGGGGAAAAAAAACTGACATGGACATGGGGTTAAAATGAAATCTTGCTTCTGCACACTACCTGATATGGAGGGACCTGAAAAACTTGGAGCAAACTGGTTGTGTTGGAATAGAAATAATAGAAACACGAACCTGTGAGCTGTAAGCATGTACCCCAACTAAGCTTGGGAGCTTAGAGATTGGCATTTTGCTGTAGAACTACCTCTCAAAACAATTGTAATGACCCACAGCACGAATGACATGATATATGAGGTTGTACGCATGAATAGAATTAGTACTCCACAAGCGTGATAAATCCATCTGCCATCCTTCCCAAAGGAAAGAGGAATTCCTATAGCTTCCTCTGCCTCACACAGCCCATTTCAGCTGAATTCCAAACAACAGTTGGGCAGGGTAGGTTTCCCAGCCACTTGTACATTCTCTTGTAATCATTCTTTTAGGGGAACTCAGTCTTCCTGTTATTAGTCGGAATGTACTTTATAATTACCCATTGCTTCACTCTCTCCTAACTGTTCAGAATTAAGAGACTGTTCGGAATTAATAGACGGGAAGCTTCTGTTTTCTGAAGCTTTTATGACTTTTTTGTTACATTGCATCCTGCCATTCAGTCATCACTGGAAAGAACAGAGAGCATTGTTTGCCAATAGATATGGGAGAGGACCTTGCAGTGATCTATCATTTATTTTTAGTTTCAACAGATTTTAGTGTGAAATAATTGCTAATGTAAGCATCATAACAAGTTTAGTTGGAAAACAGTGCCTTGGACTAGGCAGTGTGAATAAACAGCATTGTATTAGTAACTTTCTTCAACGAGAAAAATTATTTATTTGCAATGCAATAGTGTGTTTGTGCTTGAATTTACCTTCCTCTCTACAGAACATGCCAACTTATCTGAATTTTAGTCTTATAAATGCTACCTCAAGACCATGTTTAACAAATATAGCTGCATTTAACATAATATTCCAGTTCAGGCCTGTGTAGCAATAGCATGAAAATACACTGTTTTAGAAGGAAGAGGTGGGGAATGGCTGTACAATCAAGTAGGAACAGTTAATCTAGATGACCTTTATTCAAAGCCCAGGAAGAGGTGTGTCTAGTTACCAGTGACAACTCAGTCCAATTATTCAGCTTTTCATCTACAAATGTGTTTACTGGGACCAGCCTTCAGCTTTCACCACAAAGACTTCATAACCCTCTGTACTACTTTGTGTGAGCTGCTCTTCCCATGCCTCACCAGTCCCTATTTCTTACAGTACCACCTGCTACTTAGCTGTATGCATTAGGAACTGAAGCTGTAGAGTTGCACTGAAGTGAGTTTTTTTTGGGTGACCTTGACAAGGGAGCGCTTCTTCCTCTCTGTTCTCCTTCCCTGACCTGGTTTAGATATTTGTGCTAAGGTCAGGGAAGCTGCCCTGCATGGACCTGATTCTCTCTTGTGACTGTCAGAGGACAAAAGGCTGGGCCAGAGGTGTATTACCAGACATTTGAACAGTGCTAGGTTTCTGGGCCAAAGATCCAGTTGTACACTGGATAAGCAGTGTACAATCATAATGTCAAATTAAAGCAAAGAGTCTCGAAATCAGACTAGCCTTCTTGCTGCTTTTAGAGGAAAGAAGGCTCATAGTCATCATTCCTCCTCTGTGTGTCTTTTCTCAGACTGCTGTAGTATGCACTGGATAACTTCTTTAAGGTCTCCTCTCTCTGTAGGTTGCTGCCCTATGAACCCAAGACTAATTATCACCTTAGATGAAAATGATAGTGCTAGAGGGTTTTCTAGGAGTAACAAATCAAGGTTGCTGTTTGCAAGTGAAACAAGGTAAGGAGGATGTTCATGCTTTCATGCAGTTCACCATTTCCCTAAGATCTTAAGGCTTTGCTGTATCTTGAGACAGTAAGACCTCAGGGTTCTTCTAAGATATTTGAGGTCAACAACAATGCCTAATTCAAAGACCTTGGCTGAGGTGTATGTAGCATTTCCTCTTTTCTCGTGCACTGAATTTCTCTATCAAAGGCACATTTCTTTGATGTCTTGTAGGTTTAAAATCCCAAAAGACAAAGCATAGCTGTTGGCAATCTTTCAAGTCTTGTGCAGAAAAACCAAACTGCAGAATTCACAGAAAGAAATTCAGCTAAAGAGTTTCAATGAACTACAGCTAACAACCTTCAGTAACTATGCTGAGCAGACATCTCAGGACTTCTTGTGTGAACAATGGAAGCCTGGAAGAGAAGACTGGGAGAAAAATGAGACTGTCTTGAAGAGAGGTTGTATTAAAAGCTTTCAGTGATTTTTAAAGAAAGGAAATTTACCTATGAATACCTATCCAGGAATATTTCTCTTTGTCAGCTGATGAATTTTATCTTGGTGGAGGATTTGAACATTTTCTGCCTATTTTTAAAAGTAGAGTTAGATAATAGTTTGTATACTTGTATGTGAAAAAATTCTACATGTGCATGGCTATATTTATACGAACACAGGTAAGTTCCTAAGATGCATCTGATCAGAGAATTGTTGCAATTTTTTATTAAACTGAGGACAAGCAGCTTCTTGGAACAAAAAGCAGTTAAAGAAATTACTCTGGAAACTTCCTGAGACCAGAAAAATCACTATAGCTTAAGAGTAATTTATCATGCACTATTGTACAGCAAATTTCTTTGTTATTTGGTACCTTATCAGGTGCTCTACATGCAGGAAGGTTCATAAGGACCATTGCAGTTTTCAAGGATCACCTAGATAACTTTTTTTTTTTAATCTGGAACATGCAGCCTCCATAAGTTTTCTCTGAGTTAAAGGCTTTAGCATGGTCTTTTAAAATTCCCAGCATTTATCTACAGGCAATGCCTTGCCTGTTTTATGCTGCATGTAATTGTGAGGCTTACACACATTTTTTAAAGAGTAAATAACAATATTGTGTGTCAGCCTTCACTTTGACAAGCTAAAAAACTGTCAGGTTGATTCTTTGGTCAAACCAGTTGTCAAGAGTTTACCTGCATGCTCCTGAAGGTCAATGTCACTGGGGATCAGACATTGCAGTTTGTGTGATGTTAATCTGGTTTAGTGTCAGGATGCTGTGGAAAAGGCAGGAGGTGTCAGTGGGAGGAACAGTTCACTTAGCAGATGCCTCAGATTTGGTTTATAGGTGGGTTACCACTTTCAACTGATAGGTGGGTTATTACTTTGCCAACTTGTAGCCACTGTTGATTATTCAGTAGGGTCCGACATGAATATTCAACATGGTGTTTTGGAAACTAAAAACAAACTGCTACCTGTAAACACATCAGCCACAAGAAAACTCCCTCAGCACACACCAACAAATCATTCTAAACATGCTGTGACTTTTATTTAATGTATAGGTTTGTGTATCCATGCGAGCTCTGGTCTATTCAAGGAGTACCCTTTGGTCTCTGTTTTTCAATAAGTGCTTTTGAGAGGGATAAAGAACAGCAGCTTGGTATTTGATGAAAGTTGCCTAGCTTCTAAAAATGCTTGTCAGACAGAACTCAGATAAAAGAAAAAGCTCTTGATACTGGCCATAGCTCATTGCAATCAGCTATGATATTAAAATTCAAGGACTAGTTTTCATATGCTCCTTGAATTAGCTTTATGAAGGACTTTTCAAGGGATACTTCCATTTTGATTATTAAAATTGCTGACTCATTCGCTCCTGAACATTTCAGGTACATTTCAGCTGCATTTCCCAGTGAAACTAATTTGCTTACCTTTACTTGTCAGGGTCTTAATTTGGACCCAAGTGTCTTTATTTTAATTGAAAAAACAATTAGTCTTCTTCATGCAAGCCTACATGGCTTATCTTCATTTAATAATCAGTTGTGTAATTGGTGCTCAGATACAGTTTAACTGAGAAAATTTCAGCATTTTTGCCTGTGTGGGGTTATTTGAATACAGAAAGTGCAGCTTCCTATAATGCGATCAATTCCTTGAGGGCGCACAAATCCTTGCCTGACCTTTTGAAATAAATTAGCAACAGAATCAAAGGGTTGATATTTTGATGTAAAGGTTGCAATGAATGCCATCTGTCGGGTATTGGAACAGTTTAATGAAGGCTTCATATCAGGTGCTCTAGAAGTTCAGGAAGATGCTCTGGGGGCTCTGTTCTGCATCTGACCTGTATATTCTGGGAAAGCTGGACAGTTTGCTTTCCTGTGCCTTAATGAGAGAATCTGTCTGGAAGCTACAAAATAACTGCACCCTCCAGTCTTTCCACTATGTATATGTATAAAGCATCTCTGTGATGGCTTGCTGAACACTGTTAGTGGCTCCTGAGTCTGGCAGCCAGATGGGGGCTGCTGCAATCACCCTCCCATGACAGTCCCTGGCAGTGACCATCCCTCCCTCCATGGGGTGATGGAGATCCTGTACTCTTGGCTTGTGGTGATGGGCATCCCCCACCCCTGAGACTCCCCAGGGCAGCCTAGAATGAGAATGTTGGGGTCTCCATTGTTGTGGTAAGGTGACTAGGGCTCCCTCCTGTGCCATGTGTTCCTCTGCTCCTTCTCAAGCACTGGTAGTAGTCTTTAGTCATGTAAGCCAAAAAATTGTTGCTGTACCCTTGGGGAAAAATCCTCCAGCGTGGATGTTTGGCCCTTCTCCCCATACCACCCGAGACACTCTTTCTGGTCCTGGAATCCTGGTGATGCTTTTGGATATATGTGGCAGAGAGAAAGGCCTGGTCATCACAGATCAGTGTCTGTGAGTCTTCCATGAGCCACAGCCCTCAGTGGAGAGGCAAGAGTTCATCAGACTTTTCTCTGTCTCCACACAGTTGGTCAAAACTAATACCTCACCTTTCTTCTACATAAAGTCTAGGAAAAAGAGGTGAATTTCCATCCTTGATGAAATTCAAAGCCCAACTGGACAGGACTGAGCACAGCTGTGGTGCTGTAGGTGACCCTGCTTTGAACAGAGGGCTGGACAAGACCATATTCAGAGGTCCCTTCCCACCTCAGCCAGCCTGGATTCTTCAAAGTAAAATGGTTCCCCATTTTGGGGGAGGGAATCCTCTTTCTTTCTGTAACACATCCAAGTGGAAGTACAGTATTACCAAACCAAATGATTTTTTTTTTAATTCTTTGACAAAAAGTGATGAGACTGGGAGCACACAGAAAGATTTCACAGAATTGCATTGATATGAAGGGTGGGTCTCCAGACCACCTTCATCTCAGGAAGAGTAAGCTGATTTCAGACTGAAATGAGAGAGCTCATTTCAGTGTATCCCTATTTGAAACGATACTCTCCAAACTCAGAACAAAAAGGTTAAGATGTCTGTTCTTACTATTTTTCTAAGGAAATGCAATGAACGAAAGGCTTTTTTCTTATATCAAAGAATTTGACCCTTTATGTCAAAATATTTGAAGGTACCCAGTCGTTTTTATCCTGTTTGCTTTGTGCTGGTTCTGAAACTGAAGTTCTTTCAAGCAAAGCAGAAATCTTTGTCAGCTTGAAATTGGAGCATCAACTACACTGTTATTACATAACTATTTCCATTTTTATTAAAGCATGTCTGTGCCACAGCAAGTTTCTATAAGTAATACATAAATGAGGTTTTGAAACTCAGTTTCAAAAATCAGGTTATATAAACTCAGTTATGAAATACAGTTTTTTGCTACAAGAATTTAAGACCATCTTAGTCAAATCAATTTTAGAAGATAGACTGAACCTGGAATATTTCCCTCCTATTATTCATGGCAGAACATTTGCCGGTTTGGAAATTCCATTTCCAAATGGAATTTGGAAGGAGAAGTATTTGGAACTAGATGATCTTTAAGGTCCCTTCCAACCCAAGCCATTCTATGATTCTTTGAAAAGAAATGGAAAATTGAATTTGGACTTCGAACACTTAAAGCAGATTTTCACAGCCTGTCAATGAATGACCAAATAAACTGTGAATGTTATGTATTTCAGCATATTTGACCAAGACTGTCAATAAACAAAGTTAAAACTCCTAGAATGAAAGACAGGAATACTGATTTCTAAATTTTCATTAAGTGCTGCACTGGAGTCCCTGGGAGAATAAGTACAAATTGGACCTCTGCTGAATTTACATTACAGCAGTGTATATGAGCAATGCACTCCGGACAAGAGCAAGAGAAGGCTTAACTGAATTTACAGGCAAGCATTTTTTCAGCTGTTACAGAGCTTAAAATTGGCTACAGAAAGATTCTGTGTTCTTCAAAAAGGAGAAGAAAAATGTTTAAAAAACCCACTACTTTTAGAAAAAGGTGATGGTGACTTCCTGAATGAGGTTGTGAACCATACATTTTTACAGAGGAAGACACACAGAGCTGTGCTTCCCAAGTTTCAGATTTACAAAAGCTTTCACTAGCACACTCCTTGTCCTGTGAGCATAGGGACAAACTGGTGTTAGCTAGCCATTAGTTACAGAGGTGTGTAGCACCCACCAAGGTGGGAGGAGCTTTATGCCATCCCTGAACATTTCGCAGCTGCTGAGTTGCTCTCTAGGAAGTGTATTCCGTGCATTTCCAAAAGGCAAAAATTATCTCCTTTACCCGTTAACTATGGCCCTGTTCACTGTACGCAAGAGAAATGATTCCTTTGTTAGAAAATGTCTCTTCTGACTGCCTTTTTAGAAAAAAAAAAGGAAAAAATACACAGTATTTTTTTTTCTCTCTGAGTAACAAGGACCAAGCCAAAGGGGATAAATACGATCATCTGAATGGCTGTTTCAGATCAGTAGCACTACTGTACAGAAAAAGGTGCTCATGCACAAGGACAGACTAAAAAGCTGTGTTCCCAGACTACTGTATGCTATCTGCATTTCCCTTATCCGACAGGGGATCTAGCTCGTGAATAATCAATTGGGAAAAAATTTCATGTTCTTATTCAGTCCAGTGAAGGCCTAAGGCAGCTTCAGCTTAACACAAAAACCTTAAATTGAAAGTAGTTACCAAAGCTTTGAAGGTTATTATTTGCTGCAACACAGCAAGAATGGCTGCTGGCAAAGCTGGAGGAAATGCCCAAACTCATTTGAAGCAGAGCTCAAATTCACCCAGCTTGAGAGGCCCTAGGCTCCTTCAGCTGCCCTGCACACATAGGATGCTTAGCTCTGCCCTTGCTCAGGTGAGACAGAGCTCCTGCAGCAGCTTCCTCTAGCAGGAAGGAGCAGCTATAGCAGGACAAGTGCGGACATCTCTCCTGGAGCCAAGCCAAGCCTGCAGGGGCTGAGATCAGCACCAAATATGGGGGGGTAGCCTAATCCAGCTCTAAGAAATGCTGTGCTGCTGTCACACTGCTGCTGCTCCACAAGGAAGCTGTCAGCTCTGCCAGCTCGGGGGTTCAAACTCGATTATCCCAAAACTGCACTTTGGTCCTTCTCTGATGCTCCTGGGAATGACTGCTAAAATTCAAAAGGAGACCTTGTGAGTATGGATGGTGTCATGTTGTGGAAATGTCTTTCAGTAAATAACAGGTTTTACTTCATCCAAATATGAATAATCACTCAGAGTATCTTCTTTCAAAAGCAGTATTTATTTTTTCATCAAGATAAGACACATTACATACTGCATAAAGTAAAAAGTACTGCTAGGAAAGCTGCATTTAACTGAGATAAAAAAAAAATATACATAGATTGCACTTGAGAAAGTAGACTCTATCCCAGAAGACTATAGTAAATAAAAAGCTGATGAGTGGTTTGAAATGAGGACTTTTTCTGAATTGCCTTTGAAAATATATTTATTTTGGGGGCTTCCAATTCCACCAATAAAACTGATCCAAATTAGTTTTCTTAACATCTTTGCTCTGTAAATTAAAATAGTATGCAAACAACACAACAATTCTACAAAGACAAAAGTATGGAGATACACCTCTGCAATTTCTGCTAATAAATAAAAAGGAAAAAAAATGCTGATATTTGGGTTCATCAGGGTCACTGCATCTGGGGACTTGGGTTTTGGGGAGTTTTTCTTAGTTCACATGTATGTTATCATCCCCACACTGCCAGATGAAACCCATCCTTGACCCTCCTGCACTGGCTGGGACCATTATGTCTGTATGGTAGCAGGAAGCAGTGAATGGTTCCATTAATTAGTAAGTGTCCCAGGAGTAATACTGTAAACTCTGTGACAAGCTTCACTTATATTTAAGAAGATAAACACATCATTAATCAAGAGGTTTTTTTTTTTTTTATCTGATTTTTTTTCTGTTGGATCCTGGCACCCACTGCTGCCTTTATCTAGCTCAGTTAGCTGAATTGTCAGCTGTTCAGTCTTTAAAAGGAGTATTCATACTATCTACCTCTGTGTATTCCACTCAGATGTCCAAATCAAATTTCTAATCTTCCTATATAGACAAAGGAGAGAGAAGAATGCTCTCAAACTGGGTGATTTTAACCTTTGGACTAAGGCACACTATGGGAGAGCCTTTCCCAGTTGCCTCTGGGGGTCCCAGACAAGGCCGAATACGCTGACCAGGAGGCATAAGCATCCCTCACAACACGTGGTTGTTGGGGTGGGAATTAAAGGACCACTCAGAGCACAAAGCCTTGTGAAACCCATGTGTCCTGCAACCAATGCTAACTATGAAATCAGAGTGCTTAGGCATGATTCAGAGACACAAACAGGAGTGCGGTATCTCAAAAACAATCCGTACTGCTCAAGTCTTGCATGCAAATTTATTCCAAACTTAGCTAGAACTTATGGAAGGGCTGGGTCAATCTTATTATTAATCTAGAGACAGAAAAAGAATGAGATGTTCTTTAAATAGTCCTGAACTACAAAATGAAGGTGGTAATCTCTGGTTACAGGGCTGCTCTTTAAATGTGAATTGCTTTGAAAAATGATGAATCACTTCCCAAGTAAGCATTCAGAAGCATTTTTAAACAGACATCTGGGAGCCAGAGAGGAAAAATTAATATAAATAATAAAACCCCCACACTTTCTAAATCTCCAAGGTTACAGTACAGGAAAGAAAGTAACACAACATTTCTAAGGGATCTTTCAGCAAAGTTTTGCTAAAATGATAAAAAAAGCACTTACAAAATACTTGAGCTGATGAAGAGAGAAAATGAGAACGTTAGGGCGTTTTAGTAACAAACCTGTGGAGTACTAAAACATACTGGTTTGAAGGCCTTGTATTTTATAGTACATGCCATTTTCCACTAATTATAATGCATTATTGTCAACCTACTTCACTCTTTCAGAGACAAAAAGACAAGAGCCAACACAGACAAGATGATTTGATGCAGCCTATGTCTATTATAACACACGAAACTTCAGCCATTAAATGTGCCACCCTATTCCCTCTGTTACATTCATGAGCAAAACTCCAATTCTATGCATAACTTAAATCTGCCTGTTTTTTTTACATTTTTGGAGCAGCATTTGAAAATCCTTAAAGCTAGTTTGGAAGGATTTCTTTTCTTTTTTCAGCTAGAGCACTTTTGTAATAGTTTAAAAGGCATAGGAAGATATGCTGTAGCTTTTAAAGTGCTAAATTTATGAGGTGGTATTTATTAATATTCTTCTGGAAGTTAATAAATGATGCACATTTTCCATGACTGACAGACATTACTTAATGAGTTAATATGCTTCAGCAAAATGCAATCAAAAAAAAAAGAAGTTCACTGTCAACACTTTAACCATGGCAATACACAGAGCTGGAATGAGACAACTAACCTCAGATAACTAAGATTAATGCATATATGACAAAGATAAAAAACAAATAAAGAAACCCCAAACCAAATAATGATAATTAAATCTCAAACACGGTTTTGTTTCCCAGTAACACAACTGCAAAACAAATCAATATTTTCAACAAACAGGTGACCTATCTTCATCTCCTCCACAGGAAAGCACGGCGCTCCTCGAACTGCTGCGAGGAGGGTCCAAGGGGAGAACTGTCTCTCCCTTCTTGTGTAGAGGGGGCTCCTCCTGGGCAACTGTGGGGCCACTCTGGGCAAGGGGCAGGGATCCAGGTCAGGTAGGTAGTGATCAAAATCAGTTCCAGCCCACAGGCATCTGCCTGGGGAGCTGGCAGGAGCCCCCTCGTGCAGAAACACTCGGGCAATGGCTGCCATGGAGCCACCAGGGCAAAAGCACCAGCCTCTGCACCCCCTACCATCCTCAGTGTCCTGGCTTATGCAAAGCATCTACTAATTTCAGCACACGATTTGCTCGAGTACAAACAGTGAGATTTGACTGCACTGATGTGTAATTTCATGAAATGATGGATTTTATGCGTTCTATCTCACTGCGTTGGGCCAGAATGCTGGGAAGTTCCCTCCCAGAGTGGGGCAAACCATTTTGCACTCCTTCAGGCTCAAATCCTCTCTTCATTTATACCCACCATAAAACCCTACCTATCATCAGGAGAGCTGAGGAGATAGAAATAGGAGCAGAATTTGAGTGTAGGAACTGGTGAGTGAAAAACAAATGCAATGTTATTTCATTGCTGGCTACCACAAATAACCTACATACCTGGTATTTAAATTCAGTGGGCACTGTGTGTCTAAGGACTGCAACTGAGCTTTTAAAATCTCAACCCTCAGAATCTAGCTACAGATAACCACAATCCTAAATTCTTGGATGCTGATACATAAATGTATGATATATCTGTTTAGTTGCCATGACATTAATCAGCACAGCAATGATTTTTGCTAATTGCAAAGGCAGGCTAGTAGCAAATTTCAAATGATTAGTGAGTAAAGGTCCTCAGAGCAATCCTGCTTGAAAGTAAATGTCCAGTAAGATGCAATTAGTGTGTCTGGCTTTTTTCTTTTATTTCTTTGCTTTTCCTTTTTTATCGGGGTGGTCTTGAACTGCAGACACAATCACAACGCTCATGGTGATCCAGCTGTATATCTACCAAGGACATGTTGTTCCTGATTCTGCCTCTTCTTCTGGCATGCCCAGCCTCAGGGATGAACTTCAGCACCTGGGAGGATTGACAAAAATGCACTGAATTAGAAAACGCTGTTGAGATCTAAGGCTGAGAACGTTGGGGCCCCAAGGGCACCAAGGGCACCAACAGCCCCTAATGGCCCTGGCCAGCATTAATTCGGACACATTTTTGGTTCATTTCCAGCTTTTTCTTTGCACACTTTGACTTCCTGCTGTATTGTTTGTCATGGAGCTTGGACAGATTGTATTTTTTCCTATGTCAGGTATCTTTATATCGTGCAGTTTCCTAACCATGTCCAGAGTTGCTCCTTTGCATGCAAACTATCAAGCATGTTTCCTTTGGCTCATTTTTGCAGTCCCATACCTATTTGAGTTGTCCTGTCCCTCCTCTCCCTTGTACAATATTTCATGAAATATGATGAAATTCTTAAGAACAAGGAATGTTTCTTTACACAATTTGAAAATTCTGAAGCACTTATCATTAGAATTTGTCCAAAATTTTAATAGTTGTGAAGGGCAGAAGGAGATGAAGGAGCTTGCACAAAATATATGTCAGATACCACTGATTTTCTGTGGGATCTAAGTTTTGTTGGCTTACCTTAAAAATCTCTGCCTCAACCTAAATGATTTCTGAAGAATTTACTGTGAATAATGTCAAGCAAACAAGAAAACAGAACTACTTCCTAGGGAAGTATACATCATAATAGACACTTCTGAAAAAGTTCTATCTAGTCAAGATGATCTCAAGACCCCTAGGAAGGGGGTTGTAGGTTGTAAAAAAGAGCTATCTTGGCCAAGTGACTGCTAGATCAGCTGGATTTCTCTTACTTGTTCAAAGATGGAGAGATGTCTGTTAAGTGCATGACCTCCCAGAGCCAGTGGCCAACTGGGAAGCGGGACCTAAATGTCTGTAACACCTCCACCACTGCAGCACCCACATTTCACACCATACAAGAGTTGAGATGGTTTTGGAAATAACAGGGAATAATAGGCTGTGTGTCAGATCAACAGAGTCTTAGCATTTTCAACAGAATTAGAAAGTCACAGAAAGCAAATGGGAAGCACTTGCCAAAGGACAACCAGAGATGCTGTGCAGGGTGGGTGGGGAAGGGCAGGCTAGCAGCTCTCAGGCAACACCATTTGTTCTCTGCCATTAATGCCTTGAGGCTGGAAAAGTCATGAGTTATCACAGAAGTGATAAGCACTGAACACAGTCTATTATTTTGTTCTCCCTTTTGTGATAAAATTCATATTTAGTCTATGTAATACTGAGAGGAAGGACTCTGCCTAAGCAAGGTATAGACAGGCTGCTGTACTCTTTTGGGAAAATAGAATTACTTTGCCCTGTTAGAAATGCAGAAACATGTAATTTTACTTTTTTCTTAAAGCTACAAAAATACAGTATCTTTGAATTTATTTCAAACATTGGCTGCATCCATATATGCAATAAATCCTGATGGACATTAGGACAATTGGATGTATCACACTGTCATCCCAAGCACAAAGGAACTGAACCCAAACAGCTTGCTGCAATTATTACAGAGCTAAAAATAGACTATGTCTTCAAAGATGCTTTTTTTAAGAAAAGATACTTTTAAAATCAAGTACAGATCTGACACTGAACCCATGATAAGTTCCTTCTTTAAATAAGTCTTCCACCAAAATATGACAAATCCAGATGATTGGCAATTTGTAAAATCATGGGTAGGTAGATCTGATTTCTCCAACTGAGAGCAAATCAAAGTATGCAATGGGATGAGAGCAAAGATGTGGACTGTATTTAAGTTAACAGACCTGACAGTTATTTGACAGCTTGGGGACTTTCCCTGTGTTTTTTATCAAGAAGCATGAGCACAGTATATAGACTTTGCTGATAAGAAAATGAACTGTAAGGCACTTCCTCAGACAAGACAGGAAAACAGTGATTAAAAACACACCTGAAATTATCAAATTGAATCCTTTAGGTGGGAAAAGACCTCTGAGATCACTGGATCCAACCATCATCCCAGTACCACCAAGTCAACCACTAACCTCTGTCCTCTAATGCCACATCCCACATGCTTTTTGAACACTTACAGGAATAGCAACTCTCCCACTTCCCTAGGCAGCCTGTTTCAACATTTTACCACCCTTGCTTTGAAGAAATTTTCCCCTACATCCAGTCTAAACCTCCCCTGGTGCTGTTATCTGGGTGAGGAGACTGACCCCACCTGGCTACACACTCCTTTCAGGCAGTCAGAGAGAGTGGTAAACTTCCCCTTGAACACTTTTAATTCAGCCTAAACACCCTCAGATGTAAGACTTAGGCTCCAAACCCTTCTCCATCTCTTCTGCCCTTCCCTGGATTTAAAGTGTGGCCTCAGCAGTGCCGAGTGCAGGGGGACGGTCACTGCCCTGCTCCTGCTGGCCACACCACTGCTGATCCAGGCCAGGGTGCCATCGGCCTTCTTGGGCACCTGGGCACTGCTGGATCATGTTCAGCTGCTGTCACCAGCACCCCCAGGGCCTTTTCTGTCACACAGCTTCCCAGCCACTGCCCCAGGCCTGTAGCACTGCCTGGGGTTGCTGTGAGCCAGGGGCAGGACCCAGCACTTGGCCTTGTTGAACCTCATATTATTAATCTCAGATTCACTCTGTCCAGATCCCTCTGCAGAGCTACTTTAATAGCTGATCACAGAACTGATATTCAAAGCTCTCTGTCTCACGCCCACCTAATAGTTTTATTTTCATCTAAGTACAAGGGAATTGAAAAGAATGTGGAAGTAAGGCCATTTCTGGTGACCACAGTAGATTGAAGACAACCCTTTATTCTGCAAATACCTGCTGTTTATTTACTACATAGTCATATCCTTAAAGCTGAGGAACTACTGAATTAATGAGAATAAATTCTGTTCGGAAATTTTATCACTCATCTTTTGATGGGATCAGTAGCTGTAAGAAAATACGTATATGACAGGTCTAGAATGCTCAAAAGTTTGTTTTTTTTTGTGGGGGTGGAAAAGAGCAACCTTGTAGTTTTCAAATGAAAGGATCAATGTCTGTCACTTCTCATCAAATTGCAGTGCCTTGGCTACTCAGATCATTGCCTCACAAAGAGCATGTAACTACAGTCATGTCCCTCTCATCAAACACTGAGTAAATTACGGTCATAAAACTATTAAAACAATTAACATAAAATCAAGACAGATTATTCTGCTTCTGAGCTGGATTTGGAGCTTAGAGTAATATGAATAGAAGTGCAGCAGGGCATCTTATGAGCAGATAGTCCTATAGGAGCACATCGATATGCTGGATAGCATTTTACTTTGTAGATGTGCCTGAGCACCTGAGAAGTTTCAAGGCAAGATGACTGTAGCCACTATATAATTTTCCTTGGGGGCAGTGTAGGAAATATAAAGAAAATGCTTACATATGTTTCTTTGCCAGTAATATAGCTCATTCATCATGTATTGAATTTGGATGCCAGCTTCTGAAAGCCTCCTTAAAACGAGATCAAAACCATGACAAAAACCAGGATCTGGAAGCTGAAGCCAGAAAACCTTTAAGTTTTGAAGTCTGACTTAAGTCAGGACTACCCCCCACTTGAACAGCCCTCCAAGGAACTGGGGGGTTTCCAGCCTGTTTGAGGACTGCCTTTCCAGGAGGTGTACGGTACCAGTTTGGGTTGTGCTCTGGGGGCAGCAGGTGCTCTCCAGTTGCCTGTGGAGCACAGGAAGTCAGGGCTCATGGCCCCTATCAGGTCTGCAAGAACACTTCAAGATCAGGGCTGAGGACAGCAGCGTGGCAATGACTGCCAGGAAGAGGATCGATCCAGCTGGAGATAACCTGTTCACCCTGATGCATATGTGGCATGTCTCCAGTAGAAGCCGCAATAAAGCAGCAACAGCAGAGCATGATTCACCTGAAACACCCACCTTGGCGGGGCTAGCTCTGGGGACCAGGAAAGGAGCCCAAAGCTTGGACTCACAGTGTTAGACGGGTAGAGCCACATGAGGTGAACCATCCCTTCAGCATTTGCTGACAGTCCTAGCCAGGTATCACTGACGCTTGAAGTCAGGCAACACTTAGCCATGACAGTCCATGATGGCTGATTTCTGTTTTATTAAAGAGCAAAGAGGGAGAGCAAACCCACTCAAAACTTAAAAAAAGGTTCCCCACAGGCATTTTTGACTTACCATCTACTTATTAGTAACAACAGTAACATTTTTTTTTAAATTCTTGGCCAGTATTTTAAGCACCAATAGAAAAATGAAGCCTCACTCAAAAATTGGCTTTTTTTGTCTTTCTGATTAGCTTAAGAAGCCTACAGAAAATCAATAATATGACTATGGCAGACCCAATATCTAATTAGCTTCATATTCTTGTGACAGAGGATGGTGAGCAACTCTGGATGCTATTTTAGATAGTGAAATTTGTACTTTGCAGAACTTATTTTAAAATTCTGCTATGCAGCATTATCTAATCTCCTTCTGCACATCTAAAAATAACACCATTCTAGCATGCAAACCAAATTATACTTGTCTGAGATTCATGAAAGAGGAATCATCAAAAGTGCAAAACATTCAACACAGATCCAAGTTCTGATAGACATAAAAAATCTTACTCCACAGTTTCTGAAAGTTATCTAATCCAAAGGTCACACACATGGTTTAGCTGCGCTCCGAGTATAAGAAACTAAGTATTATGGGAATGTGGTTCACAATTTAGCACAAGAACCTTTACTCTAGTAGGAACATAGCCTAAACCAATGACATAGACCCAAAGATGTATTCTTTCTTACCACGGATGATTACAGGGTATCAGGGACAAGAAAAAGGAGTTGGCTTGTTGATCAGTGGTAGCAGACAAACTAAGGGATTACTAAATATAGATGGAGTTATTGTTTCTATTTTTTTATTTGTATACATAAGAAGCACATGGTTTTAATGGTACAAATATGGGAAAAATCAATTGGCTTAAAACTCAAGTACCTGAAGCACTCACTAAAGCAATGATGTTTTTGACATACATGACATCAACAAGACCCTCACTTTTTCTGATCTTGTCAGGATTTATGTGTGCATTATGCTACAGCTGTTGTTTTAGGACTGACTAGATACAGGTGTTCCTCCTTCACAAACTGCCTCTCTGTCCTGACACGTATCACAGGATGTCTCACTTGCTTAACTTCCAGATGTCAACACAAGAACTTTATTTTTCATCTAGTTAAAAATAAGCCTTTTTTCTCTCATTGCACTTCTGTGCTCTCTCTGCTCATCCCGTGACCTAGCAGTCATTTCTGACTCATTTTGTTTCCTTGTGCTTGCATTCCAAATAAATCCCGTTGCTGCTTCTTGTACAATATTCCATGAATTAACTCTTTTGTCAGGCTAATTCTGTGCCTTTATTACCATAACAACCTTTTATCTCCTTTATACATGTACTATCAACTCCAGGACATACAACAATCGGACCATATTCCTTGCACACTGCTTTGATGATTCTAGCTCTTTTTTTATCCCTTAGCAAATTCCCTTTGTCATGTCAGCAGCATTTTGATCATTTTTTGACCAGTTATCTTATGTTTCCCTCTGTAAGGACAGGATGAGAATTATTGTCTTCTATCTCAAGTGCCTCCTTAAGGTTTGCTTCTCATTTCTCTGAAAAATAAAAGAAGAAAAGAAAAAAGCCCCAACAGCATCAAATTGTATTAGTTACATTTCTTAACTCCATTGCAGTAACTTTGCCTTACTGAAGTTCCACTTTTTAATTCTCTTTTGTGCTCCCATGCTCTTTTCTCCTGTATAATATTCCCTCTGTCTCGTTTTCCCTTTGCAATGTTGTGTTCAGCTGAAGTTGTTTTTATGTCCCAGAAACTTGTGTGCCAAGATGCAGTATTGTGTGCTCTGGGCTACCTACTGTCTCTCTTAAGGCAGCCAAAAGTTATTGGGGAATTGCCACCCTAACACTAATCAAAACCTTCTCTCTGAGAATTAACTGAATGTATGTCCTGTGAAGGGACCAGACAAACTCCAGTCTACATCAAACTTGAATGCAGGCATAATGCTTCAAAAATGGGTGGGGTGGGGGAAGAAGCACCTTACAGAGAGTGGACAACACATCAGTCTTTACAGGAGAGACAACTAAGTAGGTAAAATCTGCAATCAGCTATCACCACTTTTCTTTTTCCTTTATATGTCCCTTAGCTGTGCAGTTCAGCACTGTGTTTGCAGAGGCTTATACATTCTGACAAATTCTGGTTGCTACCTTAAGAGCACTTATTCCCCATGGAAACTCATTTCACATCTCATCAGTTACAGCAATGAGATGGGGAAACTGATTTCTTGTTTCTCTGTGGTAGGTGCATGCTGGCTTGATAGCACAGCCACAGCTGAACTGAGTCCTGGCCTGAGTTCCCCCACACCTTCTCTGAGCTGAATGATCTCCAGGTTTACAGTCTTTGCCTCTTTAAAGAGCAGCTCCAGGCATTTTAAGGAAATGAACTGCAATGGGAGACACGCTTTTATATCAGGTTCACTTTAGCAAGTTAGACAGCAGTAGGGCTGAGCTCCGATTAAACTGTGCCCCATCCATTTCCATGTATTGCTTTGTCTTTCTCTTGCACAGAGCATTGCAACATAAGTCATATCACTTATGGCAGGCTATGCCTGAGAGAAGTTTTCAGACACTGACAGGATTTGGCCTGTTTGGTTTGAAGGGTTCGTGACACTATGTGGTAAGTCATGAGTTATTTGTCCAGGGTATTTGCTCTGCTCCAAAGCAAACCCAGAAGCCACGGAAAACCACAGAGCCCCACAAGACTCCTGCAAGGAAAAAAAAAAAAACATAACCCACCAATAAAACTGTCTGTTTACCCAAGTTATGAACCCATTCATTTCTGAAAACTGATGAGTATTTTGGTAAAGTCATGGCTAACTTCCAGGCTATAAAGAAGACCAAAGATCTCAAGATTAACATCTCTCAGGGCAATAAAGAAAAAGCTTTATTTAAAAAAAACCCTTAATTGTGGCCATCTCATGTTCTTAAAAAACCCTTAAAAAACCCTTTATTGTGGCCATCTCATGTTCTTATTTTCCCTGCTGTTGCATCACTTCTTACAGTCAGTTGTGACAGAGAAGAGCTGTACATTCCCTTCAGGGAACTGGAGCAGCACTCTCAGCTTGGGAAAATTAAAGGCTCCACGTGATAGCTATTAGTCCTGAGAGGCTAGGCTAGGAGAGAGTGCTCAGTGATTACAGTGGGAGGCTTTGAACAGAGAACTGAGAGGGAACTAAAAAGCATTTAGAGCATAAGGAGAAGATAACCTTGAAATCTCTCTGGACTAGAAGCCTCTCTTTCAAGAAACACCCTGGACTTTAAGGTCCCCACAGCTGCCAACACGCAGCTACTCCAGCACTCACCACTAAGCCAAAAAGGAGCCTATCGCTTCTGGAAAATTTGCCTGCCTGATTTGCTCACACAGAAATACTGGGTAGCTCAGCAATGCCAGGGAACTTTTAAGTGACCTCCAGCAACATTTTTACTTTTGAGGACAAGCATATCCATGTGCAAGGCACAAAGCTCTTGCAGGTTCCGGAGTTCAGTAGATGAAACTCCAAGATAGAAATTAGGGAAAATCAGTCTGGCAAGAGAAGGGTTCTAGGGTCTGCAGGACTCAGTTTCAGCTACTTCAAACACCTTCTTTGCTCCACCACCTAATATTTCTGGTGTCTTCTGTAAATCAAATTAACTGAGACTTGTGTTTGAATCTGGCCTGTATCATCCTGTAGTAGAAACTGAGCTTTTTAACCAAATTAATGGTGCTGGGGATTTTATAAAGTGTAAAACTCCATCCTTCGTTATGCAACTAAGGCTCTTTGGATAAGGTTAGTGGGTTTTAAATTGGCTTTTAAGAGAGTAAACTGGCTCTATGGTTCTAAAACTGGCATGTGGAGAGGTGTCTCCTCAGTGCCTTTTCCACCTGGTGTTTAAGTAAAATTAAAGTGTCAAAGGAGAATAAGAATAAAAATGATCAGCTGTGTGCAGCTAATAATAATAATAATAATAATAATAAAGTAGAAAACATTTTGGACTAAAATGAATGGACACATCTTTAGTATGTCATACATGAATTTATCTGCATGACTTCCACTCTTGTTAATGGGAGACACTTGGCTAAATATCTGCTCAGTGAGCTGTTAATTCATCCCTAAGGGATAAAATTTTAATTTAAATTTACAAAGGCCATTTAATGTTAAAGATGAAACACTGTCTTGAATTCACATGGTTTTCAGAGTAGTGAGTAGGAAAATAAATTAGTAGTGATATTTTTTTGTGAATGTTGAATTTCCTGAATTTAGTGATTCATTTGGGGCAGTCATGACATCCTGATGCTGAGCAATACCTGGCTAGTGTGACATTCTGGTGTTCCAGCACTAGCTGTTTCCAAACACCTGAAAAAAGTGCTTGATAACGTATTTATAATCAGCATTTTTCTTTCTAGCTACTGTCAACAGTTGACTTAATTTTTGATACAGGTGTAACCCAGGATTTCTTAGTTTATATTTGACTAAAATATAAACTATATTTTAGTTCTTTCAGAAATCTTCTAAATTATGCACAACTCATATTTAAGCATTGAAATTCCATACAGATTTACTGTGAAAAAAAACCCCAATTCCTTTTTATAATTCTAAATTAGATCCTTTCCAGTCTCTCTCTTGTTCTTTTCTTAAGGGAAAGATTATTTAGGAAGATCTAATTTTGTTTTAGCTACTATTCATTATTTCCTATCTTTCACTCTTTTCTAAATGAAATGATCCAAAACTTTTGAGCCACTTTCCTTAAAAATGTTTTTGATCTGTATCTTCCCCTACTTCTCTCGTGATGTGTGATTGCTGCTTCTATTTATTTTTTCTAGTCCTGCCTTTGTCCTATTGAGCATCAGTGGTCAAAACTTAGTGTAAGTTCCCCACCAATTTATCCAGACCACAGTATTTGCTGTGTTATTACTCCTTTATCTCCATTCCTGTAGAAGACTGTCACTTGTCTTTTTCTTATCATTGCACTAAACAACTGTTTTTCTGAAGCTTTTCACAGTGATTCACTGTGTGACCTTTAGCCCAATTTCCACTCTTCATTTCTTTCTCCTCCCCTCACACACCCAGTGTTATATGAATGAGACCACTCATCCTAATGCTTGCTGCTTTTCTAACCTGCATTTATAAGCAGTTAAAAAGACCTGAAATTCCTCAGAGCCTTCTGTGCTGTTCAAGTATGTTATCTCCTCTGCCACCTGTCATTTTTGCCACCTCTCTGTTCAATTCCCTCCAGACTGAACACACATGAAGTAATAATCTTTGTACTGGGGGCACCCTCGGATAGCCCTTTCCCATTTAGAAAATTGCTCGCCTCTTCCACCTCATTGCCCTTTATCTCTTAACCAGCTTCTAATCCATGTCTGATCTTGTCTGGCTGACTGTTTGCTCTCTGCAGGAGGTGCCAGTCCTTTCAGTATTCTTGTACCATGTTGTGGTGCTGTGTAAATATTTATTCATATATAAGGCATTTTGAGTTAATTTTATCAGCTCATAGTCATCTAGCTGCTTTATACCTATTAATTTTTTTTCCAATTAACTTTTCTACCACCGAGATAAGGCTTTCTGCTCTGTAATTACTAGGGTCATCCCCTGCATCTTGTTTAAAATTAGAGAAAATATTAACTGTTCTCCAGTCCTAGCATGTGGAGTATGCTGTATTCTGCAGTTATGTGTGAGAAAATATCTCTTACCTTTGAAAAGAGTAAGCACACTGCTCACAGTGTAGGCAGGTTATGACCCTCAACAACCCTCTGCTATTGCAGCCCTGGGGTCTCTCAAGATAATGCCTTCATGTTATGGGCCTACATCACATCCAGGTTTAAAGTCCATAAAGCCCATTCTCACTTGGGCCTTAGGCCAAGTGGTAAATCAGGCTCTTACAAGAGGTATGTGTCAGAAGAAAGTCAGCATGGCATGCAGCTACCCTACCTTCCAACAGCTGAAAGGCAGCTACCAAGTAACTCTCCTATATATGCTCACTTTAGGGAACATTGCTCATGTCGTGATCTGAAAATACTGCTTTAGAGGAAAAAATTCAAAATGCTCCTTCCTTGTGTTTTTCCTCTTTAGATGCATTCTGAATGGATTAAAATAATGAGCATTGTTTCCATGCAAAATTTTTGCCTCCCCAAAAAATTGCTGAGTGGGGAAAAAACGCTAAGGCTGAATGATTCAGCTGCCCCCTGTAAGTAATAAATCTGGAAGGGAAGAGCGTTTACAAGTGACTTAATTGTAATTTCCAAGTGTGAGCCTAAGTTTAAAGCAAGAGGAAATGAAGTCAAATACCTCAAGTCTCTGTGTTACTATAAAGAGTATTTCCAGTGGTATATACATTTACTTTGTATTAGTCCTTGACTGGGAAAAATCAGTCCAACATAAGGCTTGTTCTTGAAACAAAGCTCACTAGGATGCTGTGGTGGCATCCACTCAGAGGTTGCAAAAGTTCTCTCCAACTTCTTCTAAGTTAACTTACAAGTAGACACTGCCAACACCCCTTTCTCACACATACATAGTCTATTAAAAAGCAGCACACACAGCTCTGTGAAAAGACTTCAGAATCCATGCAAGCAGTAAATACCCAAAAGAAGTAACAAAGAAAGAATGAAGATACCTCATGATATTTTTTCACTGTTTTCCCTGATACGCAGGTGCAGGATTTCCAGTTTGGAGTCCCACAGCCACAGTTTCCACCACAGCGCTGGACCAGGAGGCAGCGGGGGAAGAAAACGACATTTGTCAGCTTCAGCTCCTCCCTTAAATTGACAGAGTAGTTCCTCGGAGTGCAGCTGTAACGCTTCACATCATCATTCAACCTGTCCAGGTCAACTGCAATGCAAAAGAAGTTTCACTGGTGAGGTTAGAGTGGGACATTCCTCTGGTTTATGCTGCTCCCCAGGCAGTCAATAACACTGAGTGATGGGGTGCTGGTTCAAAGATATGTGAACCATATCATAGGAGTGATTTCTGAGCAGATAAACATAAACCTACCAATTTTAAATCATTAGAGGTGGCCATCCAGGCTGTCATCCTTCTCCCACTGACTGCCATAGCACAGATCATACCGACCATAAAGGTGAAGGGAAGGTTTGCAGTAAAATACTGGCCTGAAAGCTGAAGACTGGTCATCTTATTTGCTTTGTCACTCATCGCTGGATCCTTGGGCAAGAGATTCCACTTCTGCTACTCTCTTCCCTCCCTCTGTTTATACCTGCCTTACTTAGATGCTAAGATCTACTTTTTTATTATGGGCAAAAACAAGGCCTTTCCTGTGGTCAGTAGAGAAACATTTTTGGAGAGTGATTCATTCCTTCCTGGGCAAGAGCATTTAGGACAGCCTGCATGACTTTTTTCTCAAGTTGCCTGTCTGTACTGCTTATGAATAGAATTTAGATAATTCATTTTTAGATGGAGAAACCAATCTAAGCAGTATTAATTTTATCTGGTAAATGTTACTATAATAGGCATACAAATAAATACAATTAAAATTAATAGGCCCATTGAATGCCAGTAGTTGGTTGGTGTTTAAATGCCTAGTATCTGCGATCTGTCATGTAAACAAGTGGTAAAGCCAGCCATAAAAATAATTTATAGACTATCAAATGTGAGTTTAAATGCTGTTTCTAGCTTTAGCTTGTAAAGCAAAAACAAAACAAAAACTCGCTTTTATAATATATTTATATTATTATATAATATATATATATATTATTTTAATATATTTGTATTTTCCACAATTGTGACACAGAGGAAAGAAACAAATTTAATGAGTTCTCTTTCTATAGAAATAGATTTCTTTTTCCTTCCTTTTCTGTCTTCTTCTTTCTTTAGGATTCGGTCCACCAACTAAGTGTTCAAAGGTCAGTAATTCATTCAGGAGTGGGGGACATGTGAGCTTGTGTGGAGTTTGACTCCAAACAGTATTTGCTAACAGAAGCATCAACAGGAAAATAGGGATGGCTCAAATGAGAACTGAGGTAACAGTCTGGTTTGTGAACATATCAGATTTCCAGGGCCTGTTTAATGGGTCAACATAACCTCTGGTTCTGAGAACACTTATGCTTGTGCTTTAATACAGATATGTGAAAACTTACAACAAAGACACTTCATATTTTCTGAGACTCAGGCCTTGTCAACATCACTAAGTTAATTTTTGAAAAAGCTGTTGATTTGTAAATATCATGCACCTTTACATTTTGACCTGGAGATATTCACAAGGCTGATATGCAAGAGGCAAGGGTACATAAATGTCAGAAGTGCTATTATAGAAAATCATAGCAGATTCACTTTCCTGACAAGGTGTTATCTCAGTCAATGGGAATTTAGCAGATAAATTGCTATTTTATAGCAATTATGATACATCCCCCCATGAAATCTCAGTGGTTCTCTCCAGAGAGCTAGCATCTCTCCAAAAGAGGTATAGATCATCCTCCTGCTATAACTACAAAATCAATGGGACTGGTGGTATACTCATTCACTAAGAGAAAAATACACTGTGAGTGTCCTTAGCCAGGACTGGCAAGTCCAGGGTATATTGATTTCTTTGTTTTAACAGATGATATTTCCTTCTCTACTGTTATTCTTCAAAGCCACCTCTTCTCACTGCAGGCTTCAGGCTAATTCTTTCCACAGGGAAGTGTTTCCCACACCTCTAAACATTCTCATCAGGACCTTTGCCATCCGCTTTGTTAACTGGCAAAGCAAACAGTATCAGGCTAGTACTCATTTCAGCCAACTGATATGAAAAAGAAAATCTACTGAAGGAAGAAGAGAGATGGAAATTTTCTGCCTTCATCACTAATGAGATTGTTTGAGGGGAAAACCTGGATCATCCACATTGACACTGCAGCAATCCAGGGGAACATCTATGAGATACTCGGATAAGCAGTCTTATTTTAGTGATGTTGAAAACATGAAAATAAGTAATGTCAAGCAGAGAAGAAAAGCCTAAATAAACAATTTAAGAGACACACAAGTCATCCTCCATTAAAATTCAGCTGGAGGTAAACACCTACACTCTTTTTTACCCTGCTCTACAGAACTGCAGTGCTTGGTGAGAATAAGGTGAGCATGCAGTGTACTCTGTGAACAGTGTATACTGTACTCTGGTAGCACCACACCAACACACAAGAACAGTTCCCATTGCCTAATTAAATCCTAAGCTCTAGATCATGGTTTATTGCTCCCTAACAAAAGAACACATTTTATTCTGAACAACTCTCTCTGCTGAAAGCTTCAATATGCATTTTTTCCTGTCTTTGGGTTGTTTTACTGTCTGGAGCTAGTCCATTTCCTTATCCATATAACAATGAGATTTTACAGTACAGACGGTTTTATGCATCACTTCACTGCTGTGACTAAAATGTAACTGAGCCTTGGTGTGATTGGTGTGAAATCCAGCTGCTTTACTTATCAAGGACTGAAACCACTGGAGTCCTTAATTTAAAACTAGAACTAAAAGGTTCTTTAGACTGGATGAAAATAATTCCCAAGTATTATTATAGAATGTCTTCATCAGAGACAGCTTAAAACTAAGGGAAACATAAAAGAGATGTACTGGACCACTAAACTGGATAGTTGGTGCCCAATGTTTACCCCTCCCCTCCCTTAAATCCTCTGCTTAAAACCATTTCACATAGCTCTATGGCATGTATTTACCTTGAAGCATTCATCAAAATATTCTGTTATTCTGTGATCTTAATCAGAGGTAGGCACTGAAATCAGAGACTGCAGCTAATGTCATGTTTTATTCTGAAAAGGGGAGGCCTTAAAGATTGAGGAGAAAGCTTCTGCAGCTGGTCATTGATTAATTTTAAAGAGATAGATGGTCTGTTAGGGTTGCTTTTAACACTTTATCTATTCAAAATTCACACATGGTCTTAACATCATCATAGCTGAATGTTCTACACTTTTTTCATGCATCAGTCACAGAGCAGAGCGAAGGTGTAAGAGATGGCAGCTGCCTTGCCATGGTATTCCTATACCGCATGTCAAAGCCATCTACAAGCAAGGCAAGGAGGATTTGGGCAGCTGCAGACTGGTCAGCCCATGATAAAATCAAGGGGGAAATCTTGGAAGCAGTGCCCAGGCACATGACAGACAAGGGGATGATTTGGAACATCCAGAATATATTTAACAAGACCAACTTCAGAGTCAGCTCTGATGAGACATCTGTCTTGCTGGATGAGGTGAAAGCAGCAGAAGCATCTGCTGGTTTTTGAAAGTGATGAATAGCATCCTTGCAGCCAGATTTCTGATATATAATGGAATAGGCGGACTATAAATTCAGTAGATAACTGGAGTATCTGAGAGGCTTGAGGAAAATGGCCAGCAATTTGAAGTACAATTGGTAGCTGGCTAGTATTTGTATTCTCCACAGGGTAATGCTGGGGTCAATACTGCAAAAGATCTGCAGGTAAACTAGGGGCACTGTAAAAACCATGAAGGACATTCAGAGTAGTGCTGTATATGACTGAAGCTATGGTGTGGCTGAACTTGAGGTGGAAAATTCACAAATAAGATGGAGAGGGACTTTCAGGGCAAGTAGTAATAGGACAAGGAGATATTGATTCATACTGAAAAAAAGTAGGTTTAGATTAGATATTAGGAAGAAATTCTTTACTGTGAGGCTGGTGAGACACTGGAAAAGGCTGCCCAGGGAGGTTGTGGATGCCCCATCCCTGGAAGTGTTCTAGGTTGGATAGGTTTGAGTAACCTATCTGGTGTCTCTGTCCACAGCAAGGGCATTGGAGCTAGATGATCTCTAAGGTCCCTTCTAATCCAAACCATTCTGTGATTTTATGATCTCAATAATATAACAGTGAACACTGGGATTACCAACATAATGATATCCTCACAATTATATGGCAATAACAAATGAAATGTAGTTTCCCAGTCACATCTTCTGCTGGTTGAATCATATAAACGCTCTGACATTGATGAAATAATTCTCCATACCAAATTTAGACCAAACCCTGTGGCTTCTAGACTTCAACACATATGGCTGATGATTTTCACTGTTCCACTGCACATGCTTAATGATATCACAATAAGCAATTTGTTAAATATACCTGAAAACTTGGGAGCTGTCTAAATCCTTCTCACGGGAGCTAAGAAGATCATGCAATTTCCATTTACTTTACAGCACTACGACAAACTTCCTCAATACAGCAACTATTATTTTAGAGGAACGAAAAGATCAAGATTTCAGTAGGATTATAGCTGTTTTCATGGAACAAAGGGCAAAATATATAGGCCTATTATGGACTGGCAAACCGATTATCAGCTGTGGTACAGGTCAAGTAGCAAAAGCAGGCCAAACTATTGGACACAGCTTCATTGAAATCAATGGAAAAGAGCAGCTTATTTCAGTGATAAATAACATGCTGTAAGTTTCACTAGCATTTTAAAAAAGGGTTTAATAAGAAAATCTTTCACTGCAGTGACCAACAATTACATCATGTAACACGCGAGGGAAAATCTCATTTGTCACAGAGGGGGAAGGTAGGAATGTAGATCTGAATTAGATTGTGAAATGAATGAATGTGTGCAGTTTGAAAGCAACAGACAACTTGGTTCCTAACTGAAGAAGGGTGGGGGAAATAGTCTGGCTTTTTAACCACAGGGAATACTTTAAATTATCAGCTATTTAAGAAGGTATTCCATGTACTTGGAATATTCAAATTTGCCATGCATGAGCGAGCATTCAGCATTTGTGATGCCTGCACTCCCTGTCTGGTGCACTGAAACTTGCTGGCAGCTGTCCCAGAATCTTTCAAGGAAGAGTGCATGGACGTTTGCAGTAATTTACTGGCCAGTGCTTGCAAGCCTCTGAGAAATAACATTAAAATTTTAACTTCTTGCTAGACCATTTTAAGTAATGAGAATTAGAAACTATTGTTAAGGACATGGTGAAACTTGACTGATCTTGGGAACTGATTTGGCAATGAACAGCAGAAACATTCTGTGAAGAACCATTGTCTGACCTCACTACTCCCCTTCCAGAGAGCAGTGCGGTTATGCCAGCAAGTGTTTATTTATTTAACTTGTAAAGCTGTCACTGCAGACACATGCTATTGCAAGAATGTCCCACCTGATTAATTTCCTCTGATAGCCAAAGGCTTTTTGTGTACTATTTCCTAAAAAGAAAATGAGCTTAGAGGCAGGGGTAGTCTTGTTAATTACCCAAATGTATCTATCTACATGTGTTCCTGCTTCCAAGGTTTATTTATGGGAAAACAAAACAAAACACTCCATTCCTTTCTAAAGACAACCCCTTTCTTTGGGTATCAGCCCCATGACATTTGGATTTACTTCTATGATGAGGAACAGTGAACTTGTCCCTTTTCCTTTCTTTCTTCATTTGTACATAAGCCATTTCACAGCTGGAGATCTTGGAATTTAAAAACCTTATTCAATGGGAGGTAAAAATTCAGAGACAACAGCAAAACATAATTGAAAACAAGTATGTGGGAAAAGTTAAATAATGTTTAATTGATGGCTCGATTGTCGCTGATGATTGTTTACAATTGTATTAGATGCTCTTCTAATACTATTAACCAGATAAATTCATGCTTTCAGAAACTTAAACTAGGATGAAGACGCTTCCTTGAAACATGTCTGAACTCTCCTTATGACTCTCCAGAAAAACAGAAACCTGTTCTTGAAGAAGATCATCATAATTGTGAAACATGGATTTTTACTTCTTTAGCTGTGTTCTAGCCATGAACAGTATTAAATAACCCAATAGCCAGTGATACCTTTTTGGACATATGTAATATAATATATGTATATGTATATATATGTATATGTAATAACCAAATTACTATGTCACTGAGGTCAGCAATATATTACAGCAATGTAAAAGGAATTATTTTAAAGTATATACTTTGGTACGATATGCTTTTTTTTTAAGAGGCTAGGATGAACATAAAGTTGAATGTTTGTGCTTTCAGAGTTTCTAAAATGCAGCAATTGGTAGCAAACCTTTATATTTACAACTGCAGAGGTTATTTGAAATGTCTATCATGTTTTCATGTAGGTGTACACCACAGTCTATAGCTTATACGAGGCCTCTCATTCCAGAATTGTGAAAATCTTTATGTGTCTTCTCCCTCTCTTTTCTGTCCTGTTATGCCAGTCTGGACTGCTCTGGGATTTTACAGTCACCTTTCACTGGAATGGTTAACAGCAAACCTTGCTGAACATACATCAAACTTCATGTGCTAGTTAGTGAGACACATTTCATACCAGTATCTCACTTCAATAGCGAGAAATGCAATAGAAATTTCAACAGAAATGCAATTTTGATTTCAATAGAAAGAAATGCACTTAATTAAATAGAATTGCATCAGTATTGTAGAGGCGTGAGATCAGATTTTTTAGACTGAATGGAGTTACCATAAATATAGATTTAATCCACACACTCTTCAACTTTCAGGTACTTGCAAGAGATATCCAGGAAGGGACTGATCTGTATATGCATATATTAATGTGTACAAAACCAAAAAATCATAGAATCTTTAGGCCTGTAAAAGACCTTCAGACATCAAAAATACAATCAGAAATCCAGCACTGCCATAATAATCTCTAAATGATATCCCTACGTGCCACATCCACATCCACACACTTTCTCTGGGCAGTCCATTCCAGTGCCTGACAACCCTTTCTGTGAAATTATTTTCCCCAATATCCAATCTAAATCTTCCCAGGTGCAACCTGAGATCATTTCCTCTTATCCTGTCACTTGTTCCCTGGGAGAAGAGGCTGACCCCACCTGGCTGCACCCTCCTTTCAGGCAGTTCCAGAGAGTGATGAGGTCCCCCCTGAGGCTCCTTTTCTCCAGGCTAAACACCCCCAGCTCCCTCAGCTGCTCCTCACAGCACTTGTGCCCCAGAGCCTTCCCCAGCTCCGCTGCCCTTCTCTGGACACGCTCCAGCCCCTCAATGTCTTTCTTGCACTGAGGGGCCCAGAACTGAGCACAGCATTTGAGGTGTGGCCTCAGCAGTGCCGAGTGCAGGGGGACGGTCACTGCCCTGCTCCTGCTGGCCACACCACTGCTGATCCAGGCCAGGGTGCCATCGGCCTTCTTGGCCACCTGGGCACTGCTGGATCATGTTCAGCTGCTGTCACCAGCACCCCCAGGGCCTTTTTTAACTGGGCATCTTCCCAGCCACTGCCCCAGGCCTGTAGCACTGCCCGGGGTTGCTGTGAGCCAGGGGCAGGACCCAGCACTTGGCCTTGTGGAACCTCATACAGTTTGCTTTGGTCCATCAACGAAGCAATGAAGGGAGGAAGCAAAGATGGAGCTGGAGTGTACTTTGAAAGAACAAAAGGTTCCGGACTCAAATTTTAACATAGGAAAACATGTTAAGAAGGAATCTTAATAAGAAAATATTTAAATGTTGGAAACTACTTATTGTTTGTCTGTTTGTTTATTTTTGTTCAGACAGTGGTTCCAGAGAGACTGAGCAGCCTCCATTCTTGGAGATATTAAAACACTGACTTGACATGGTCATGAGCAACCTTCTACTGACGACCCTGCCTTGAGGAGGGGCATTTAACTTCTTGAGGTGTCTTCCCACTTCATCTATTCCCTGATTCTGTGAATTTCATCTATGATAAAATATTGTCTTCTTATTTGCCTGATCTTGATATTTGTAGATTATTAACAGGCAAATTAGGAAAACACACCATTTAAATATAATTTATCACCTATCCCTGCTATCAGAATTAGTATTCAGCAACACTACCTCTTTTAGCTCATTTGTACCAGAGTTTGGTATGTGCAGAAGGCTGGATAGGAGTGAAATGATTAGTTAATTATTTATGCCATTTATATGATGTGATCTGAAAATGCTGTGAAAGATAGGCAGAGATTACATCAAATTGTTCCTACCTGCCTCAGGGCTATTCTAACTTTGGATAAAAAAATAAAGCTCAAGCTGTAAGCCGAAACAGATAGGTATCTGAAATAAATTATGATATAATCTATTGCTCTTTTTGCTGCAAGGTTACCCCAGTGCCTATAAATATTCCTCAGAGATACACACTGTCTGTGTTTAAAAGCCACCAAGCATTTCCAATTTAAGGATTTGTTAAAGCTATTTCTTACTCCTCACATCCTCCAAGAACAAGCCTTTAATCTTGTCAGAAGTTTATGACTAAATAAAAATTCTTAACTGAAATTTTAAAAAGATTTCATTATGGTGAGGTACCTCAGCCCAGAGAGCTGCTAACAGTCAGGGAATTTGGCCTTTAGTTTGAAAACAAAAGGAAAACTGTTTTGAACCTTTTTTTTTTTCCTGTAACCAAACCACTACCAACAAAAAAATCCTATTTAAAAAAAATCAAGTATTAAAATTGTAACTGGAAATCTGTTTAGTTTCTTGCTACACAAGAAGCTGAATTGTATTTATAATAAATGGAAAAAGTGTTATGCATCTGAATTTTCTGAGCACTACCAGGTCAATCTGATACCTGTAGCCTGCATAATTATCATCAATAAAGCATCAAATGCTATTTTATATTTATGTGGTTATTTAAATATAAGGGACAGTGGGCCAAATATGATCTGAGAATGAAATGGTATTTGGAGAATAGAATCAGTACAGGATCCAGGATTCTAATCAGCTTCTATTAAATGCAGAGCAGACCCTTCATTTCTTTTTTATACATATCTACTGGTGCCAAATCCAGCTTGGATGAATAAGGGACACAACAGATCATGTTCCACACACCCCCATAAGGATCAAACCACTCTTGAAAGTCATGCAGTAACACTTTGGTGAAATTTTTCCCCAGAAACAGTTGTGGTGGTTACCTGAAATTTTTGAGGTGCCAAGAGGGAGTAAAGCAGTTTACTTTTTGCTGAATGGGTGCTCAGGGCTTTATCACAGATTCCTTTGAAGTGCTGAGCCCAGAAACAAAGAAAGCTAACCTGTCTTGGAAATTGTACACCAGTACCGTGTCTCCTAATACATTGTATGTGCCTGAGGTTATCCTCCTACTCCAAGGAGAAGAGCCACAGGACAGCCCACATTACTACCATTCATCTCTTACTCTCCAAGCTAAGGTAGACACATGAATGGCAGGTGGCCTCTGCCAGATCCTGGTTCATGCCCAGCAATAGCAATATGGTGACTGTGTTTTTGGGGCCTGGGAACACTTCTTGACATAGTCTTCCCTAACACTAATGCAGTCTACACATCACTTTTAAAACCAAAGCCTCATAATTTGATAACAAGTATGTTACAAACACTGAACTACAATTCTCCCTCCCTCCCTGCTTAATGTATGGGGGTGGGATCTGAGATGTAAATAAATGGTAGATTACACAGAATTGGAACTGTTATTTGGAATTATAATTTTAAAGTTATAAAGAAGAATGCATGTGAATACACAACTTGAAAATAGATTACAACAAGAGGAATCAAAATTCTTCACTCCAGATCCTCTGTGAAAACTACAGGGGTCACCATCCTGGAGAATCCTAACAGACCTCCTATGTCTATACTGCTCATGAAGGGCAATTTCATCAGGCCCTTCAGTGCATGGTTGCCCCAGAGCACAACTGTGTCTTCTCAATAGTGTTTCTTTATCCTTATGGCTTTGTACTGCCAGCTAAACTCCCCTTTGCTTTACCATTTGGTGGATGATTTGAACTAACAGAAGGAAACAAGAAACGTAACCCAGAAATGTGTGCTTTGCTCAATTACAGACAAAGATGTTAAACCACAACAATGTTCCCTGCCAACATAGTGAAAAACAGTGAGATGTTCACATCCTAAAAAAACAGCTGCACATACAGGTGTCTGCACCAGATGCTTCCCTAAGCACAATGTGATAAAAGTGATTATTCCTCACTCAACAGAGAACAGTCCCTAAGCAGGGTATTTAAAGAAGGATGATAACACAGGTAATTAGGAGCCCCACGCTTTACACACAAAGGAATGCTTAAGAGGGTAAAGCTGAGAACCATCTGTCTTTATATGTGGATCTGTGTTTTTATTTGTGAATTTATCTTAAAAAAAGGAAGTTTTCAGTCTGATTTCTCAAGTGAGATCCTACCTAGAAATTGATTAAGGATTAAACAATACATCCCTGGTTTTAATAGGTGGTACCTTGCCCTTGTCCCAAAGTATGCGTATGTCCCAAAGTCTTTTCCTACCTTTGGACTTCCTGTCATGGTAGCTCCTGCCTCGGTAATGATGCCCACTGTCTGTGTACAGGTTCTCAAGATCTTCTTGCCAGGAGTCCGGGTTAAAGTGTTTGAGCAGATCCTCCACCGTGTCAAATGCGGCAATGGTCTGATCCAGTGCTTCTGCCGTGAGCGTAGGGTCAGTCACTGATGGAGAGGGATAGGATACCCCCTAAGAGTGACATACATCTCAGTGCACTTGGAATAAATTACAGCGCCACTTTAAACAACTGAAAACAATTATTGACACACTTGTTTCATTATTGAGTGAAACAGTTACTTTGGGCCATCTTTTCAAGTCCTTGGGCCAAGACTTTCTTACACCCGTGTTTTCTTCTTGTAAGGAGAAGAGATACCAAGAAACTCCCAAGCAAATCCCAGAGGAGATGCAGGGACCAAAAGTGTTGCCACTGGTGGACTGTCAGTATTTACATGCACTCCTCAAAGGGAATGATGGTTTGAACATATACAAGGATGTAATGAAAATGTCTTTTGAAAGCACTATGATGGCCATGGCCACAGATATGGAGATGCCAGTTCTGTTGGTTATTTCACATGAGGCAGATCAGAAATCACAGCAGAGAAAGACAAATGCAAGA
This sequence comes from Pseudopodoces humilis, assembly GCF_049639895.1. Lineage (NCBI taxonomy): Eukaryota > Metazoa > Chordata > Aves > Passeriformes > Paridae > Pseudopodoces > Pseudopodoces humilis. The sequence continues at coordinate 74,465,249 of NC_142201.1, read as the reverse complement.
AGTCTGCTAGACTGTTTTTCTCTGGTCAATTTGGACAACAAATCTGGCATGGTTAGAGACTTGGAAAAATGGCCCTTTGCTAACCAAAATTAAATGTATTACAAAACACTGATGAATTGACATTGAACTGACCTTTCACCAAAAATACAGCTGACTAAACAGAAAAAACATGGTATTTGGATTTTGGGGGTGCTGGTGGGTGAGAGGCTGGCCATGAGCTGTCAGTGTGCACTCCCAGCCCAGAAAGCCAAAGGTGTCCTGGGCTGCATCCAGAGCAGCGTGGGCAGCAGGGCCAGGGAGGGGATTCTGCCCCTCTGCTCTGCTCAGACCCCACCTGCAGGGCTGCAGCAGCTCTGGGGTCCCAGCACAGGGAGCACATGGACCTGCTGGGGCCAGTCCAGAGGAAGGACACCAAGATGATTAGAAGGACTGAGGAAAGACTAGGACAATTGGAATTGTTCAGTCTGGAGAAGAAAAGGCATTGGGGTGACCTAACTTCAGTGCCTGAAGACAGCCTACAAGAAAGATGAAGAGAAACTTTTTACAAGAGCAGGTAGTGATAAGACAAGGTGGAACAGCTTTAAAATGAAGGAGAATAGGTCTGGATTAGATTTGAGATTTACTGTGAAGGTGGTGAGACCCTGGAACAGGTTGCTGAAAGAGTCTGTGGATGCCCCATCCCTGACAGTGTTCACAGTCAGGTTGGAGAGGGCTGTGAGCAGCCTGATCCTATGAAAGGCATCCCTGCCCACTACAAGGGGATTGAAACTAGGTGATCTCTAAAGAACCTTCCAAGCCAAGCCATTCTACAATTCCATGATCTCAGCAATATAACAATGAATATTTGGATCACCAACATAGTAATATCCTCACAATTATATCATAACACCAAATGGAATGTTTATCTTCCACCAGTTAGGACCAAGTACCATTTTCTGAGTGTTCCCAATGAACTTCTGGCACAATTTGACTTCAAAGGAATGATTGCAGCATTTTCAATTTTACTGGAGAGGACTTGAAACATTTGTAAAATCCTTAATTTAGAACCACAATATTCACTATCCTGATATCACCTTTTCCCTTATCCAAGAACAAGGACAAATAGCATGTAAAATATGTACAAAAAACCTATTCATGCAGATCTCTTACTTTCTGATGGACCACAATCAATTTTGTTTCAACCACAGGCACAGTATAGCACACAAATTGTTTGGTCTTGTAAGCTGAAACATCAGGGAGAAACCCCTAGAAACCTAAATTCTTTCATGAAAATCCAGCTCTGAGCAGAAATATGCCAGTTAAAATTAATGGCTTCCCAAAATATTTGTTTTGCCTCATCTCCCAAGTAAATGCATATATTAAACTATTAATCTTTGTGATTAACCTCACTCAGTTGGGTCCATAATGGGAGGGTCTACTCATTTGAGTAAATTCACTCATTTGTTTGCAAGATTGTGTCCTTTAATTCCCCCTATAAGGGTTTTAAAGTATATATATTTTAAAATAAAATCTTTTAAAATAAAACACTTGTCTTTAATGGTAAGCTGTATCAAAAAACTAACAATTTTTGACATTTTCTTGCATATACTACTTTCTTACTGAGGAGAGCTTGGTGGAGCTCATGGCAGTCCAGTAGGGAAAGATCAAACCCTGACTGCCTGTCAAAAGTGAGAGAAGGTCCAAGGATGCTGAAGAAACAGGAGCATAAAAATCAGGCTTACTCAGTGCAGGAGGTTTTTTCCCCACATGTTCAACTGTACATTTCATGACAGAAGTGGAGGTCGAGCTGTGAATATGCAGAGCATTTCAAACTCATACAGGCAGTTGGGATTCCCCATTTTCTTTTCATATAAAAGCTCTTACTCAAGAGATTTGTGCAGCCTCGTTCAAACACAGAAGAAAGCTTAACTTTTTCTCAGTGACAGCCAAATCAAGAGGAATTATTTCAACAGCTGAGATAGCCTCCTGGCAACAACATCATGTGACAGGCCCGAAAGCAACTTCAAAGCTGCCAACCCAACTGCCTCTCTTTTGTCCTGCCAAGAATGAGGCGCTGGCTTCAGGAGAGTTTGTGCTTGTCATAATCTGACTTCTGAGATCACATCCAAAGATGGGGCAAGAGAAGATGTAAGAAGCAATGAGGAGCCAAGATCCTCCACATTATGTACCTCCTTTGAACTTCTTAAAAACACTCAATACGTTTTTAATTTACTGCGACACAAAGGTTGTTTTTTTTTCGTATGTGCTCTTGCCCTCAATTTCTGTTCACTCAGTCTTTTCACTTTCCTATCTCTGTTGTGAGCCTGACAGGCAATTCAATGTGCACCACAGTTTTTTGTTGGTCATAAAATTACTTTACATATAATGGAAACTAACCTTATAAGGAGCTGAATTTTGTTTCCTTTTTTTCTCCTGAGTTTGACATGATGGGTTAAGGGCAGAAGCATTTTTTTTTTTAACTTCCTGAGAAAAAAACCCAAACAAACAAACAAACAAACAAAAAAAACCCAAAAAACAAACCAAAATATAACTCTGTGATATGACCTCGGACATGGAAGTAAGAATTTGCTCACTCTAAAATTTTCATTCTGAGAGTTTTAATGTGTCTATATACTAAAATGACCCTTTGGGTTACTTGTGGGTTTGAGAGAACTCAAACCTGCCATACTACCTGAGCACCAGCAGGATTGTATGTCTTCTTGTCCAAAACTGGTAGGTCTGAGTCTGTCCTTCTGCCTCTCAAGACCGTAACAGAATCCCTGAATCTTTCTCTTCTGAAGAACTTGGATGTCCTCAGATATTTTCCTTGGTGCTTTTGTGAAAAATTGCTCAATCTCCCTGCCTTATTTTCTCTGAGGATAAAAAGGATTTGCGGGTGCAATGTGCTGGAGAAAGTACATTTTATTAGATAGGGAATGACATGGGAAAACCAATGAAACCGAGGTTCTGCTTCTGGTTTAGCTGTAGGTTTCCATGACCTTGGGCATCAGCTTGCTACCTGTAATATTTGTACTGAACTTCTTTAGCTGCAACACATTAAAAACATTTTTTTCAGAAAAAAACCCAGAAGATGAAAAAAGATGAACTTGATTTTTCAATATGAAAAGGATACTGGGTTATTCTTTGGTATATTGTGCATTTTATGATGTTAAGGATATGAACTAACATGGCGTTTACCATAGGCTTAGTCTCTTTTACATAGTTACCTGATGAGGGAGCCCTAGGCTTACTTTTTCAAACATCAGCCTACCATATTTTTAAACAAAATATTCCATCACATTGATTTTTATTTTTTTTTCCCAAGCACACATTAGAATGAAGAATGAATTTGTGTCTTTTAGTGAAACTGTTCTAGCATCTCCTGCTTGGCACATCCAGTAGATCTCAGCCGTGCTAACATCACTCCTCGAGACTTTCAGCACAGTTGGTTCCAGGCAATCAATGAATCGTATGATGAAGGGCAAGTGTCATTTGCAAATTCAAGAGTAAACACAAGTGAGATTGGCTCAAGATCTAATTTTGGCAGCACAGAGTTTTCTCTTTGCTTGCTGCCTTGATTGGACCCTGATCAGTAGAATTTACCTAGATTTTATTTATTGCTCCTTCAATAGCTGCTACTGTATGCTACTGTAACAAAGGTGCTATCACTAAGCTCTCTTCCATGAATGCTTCAGACATTGGTCTCAAGTCTGCTTTAAGCACTTAACCCCATCTCATGTGTTTTAAGAGGAGTTAACAAGAACCGAGATGTGGTGCGGAGTAGGAAGTAAAGCACACAGAAGAGAACTGCCCATATTATGAATTCTCCTGCTACCATGCCATTCCCCAGCACTGGGAAATGGCAGAGAGGACTGATTTTTGCCAATGACACAAGTCAAATGTAATGAAAAGAAAATTAAAATTTTCTATTAGATTACTTAGGTTTTTTTTCTTTCTTAATTTTTCTCCCAAGTTGCAATTCACTGCTGAATATGGAGTAATTCAGCATATAATATTATCAGATATAATATTTTATTGGAAACACTTAAAAAAAATTTCTCAGTATTGACAATGAAAGGCCAAATCCATTTTCCTGTCAGCCTGCTTTACATATAGGCTTCCATATAAGTCAAGATTAAAAATTTTAAGTTTGCATCTTGTATTTTCATACTGGCAGGATGGGTTTGAAAGCAAGAAATGTTTCCCAATGGCTGTCTCTTGTGTTTACAACAGCTAAAGGTGTATCCTGAATCTTACATCCCTAAAAACACTGTTTGAATCCAGTATCATTTGGATAAAAGCTTTATTCATCCTCTTTCAAAGGTGAATACATTGTTTCTCTGTGCAGATGCCATTTTATTGAGTTGGATTCAAGCCACCCTATCAATCCATCCATGGGCAAAACAGTGAGAAATTACTTACTGAGACAGAGCTTGTGACTGACTCCCAGTTGGTTTCTGAGGCTGCATGCTGGAAATCATCCTAAGCGGGAGAAACACACAGGAAAAATCACCGTTAAGGCAATATCCTAAATTAACTACAGAATCTAAAAAATGTTTCAGCATTCAACATCTGTCACTTTCTCTAACCCTTTTTAATGCAGAAGTCCCTCGCCATGTGTCACTGCTTAATAAAGCTACTTCCATTCAGGTTCCTCCCTTTTCAATGTTTATAAACTCCTTGTGAGCTTGCTTGGACAAGAATGGGTGAATAGTATTATGGTTGTTGTTGTTTTTATTATTATTATCAACAACAATAACAGTAATAATAATACCAATCTGATATATGCTGGTTTGCATAGCAGGACCTAATCTGGTCAAGGACATTATATTCATCTGCCAACATAAATATTAAACACCATTTCTGTATGTCTACAATCAGAGTATTAATGCAGTTGCCAAATGGATCTGTTGGAAAGAATGTGAACATGCTAATTCCCTGGTACTACTTAGTCAAGGTGAAAAGCAGGGTAACCCAATCCATTTGAAAAGTAGTCCTAACATGACTGTAGTGCTTTTGGTACTTGTGCTGAACAGTACATGATCATCACTGCACTGTGTTTTGTTACATCAAAAAAACCCAGCCACAGTACATTCTTGTTAACAGTGTCATTGCACAGAATCTCTGGGCATTTATGATTAATTTGAGCACAGGGATGGGATTCATATCATCTACCTTTGGACATCTACAAAGCCAACATCTAAGCTAGTCTTATTTCCATTTACAATCAACTAACCCTGGTATTTCTAGGGTGCAAATCATCTGATCTACTTTAGAAGCTTGGGATGACGTGCACCCTGAAAATGCATTTTTGTCTCCACTGTCTTTAGAAAGGGAACCTGGGAGGCTTATCGTAGATACAGATGTCAAAACTGTAGATATTGACATGTGATCACCTAAATCCCAATCCACTTGTCTGACCAGTGATAAGCAATCACTACATAAATAATGAAGAAGCTATTTCTTTAATCTTTTGGCAGGTTTACTCATTTCCAGCTGGAATAACTAAACTGTGAAAAATGGAAAAAAAAGGCAGCATTACAGAGTGATTAATAAACACACACATGCAGTGAATAGCTAGTGATCAGCATGAGTATGCAGGTAGGAAAGTGGACTGAAGTGACAGCGTACCAAGATTTTAATTTCTAGTAATAGAATTTATAATGAAAAGGTTTGAGGAAGATGGATCAGTGCCTTGGCTCACAATTTCATACTGAATCAGTATCTGATAAGCTTTTTTTTCAGCTGGCAACTGAAAGGGGAAATGGAAAGGAAACCGCACAGCTGATGCTCACTAGACTTGATCCTGCATTGGACCATACATAAATAAATCTATCTATCTATCTATCTATCTATCTATCTATCTATCTATCTATCTATCCATCCATCCATATATTAAATTATTTCTTAGGAATGGAAAACAGAAAAGTGAACTCAAAATTTGCTAACTCACCAATAAAATGTTTCTTTAGTCAAGAAGGGACAGAGCTGCTTTCAGATTCAGAATCAATATACTTGTTTTTTTAAATGTTTTTCATTTGCTATGGAAAAATATTTAAAAGCCTCAAAAGTCACAAGAGTGTTTATTCAATACTGTTACTGTTTCTTCTTCTTCAGTATTTAACAGAAATTAAGAAATCCCATCACTAAGAGACCACTGAAGCTGCAATTAAAATATTAATAATTATGTGGTTATTTTCTGCTAAGAATACAGAAGAAAAACACTGGTGAATGCAGATTTTTTTTTTTTAAAAAACAAAACATTAAAGAGATCTACAGGCTATAATCAGGTCATACACCATTCTGAATATGCCCACCTTGGCCACATTCTCTACACATTTGGTTGCCCAGTTCTTGACAAGCCACAATTTAAATTAAATAATAATGTATTTGAAAAGCTCATGAATCCTCTGGTAAAGGCTGCCAGTTGCAAAACTTGGAAATAATTTCCTCTCTGTCATTAACTTCTATTTAGCATTTCCAGGAAAAAAAGTGGCATTGGGTTCTAAAGCATTATTTTAAAACAGAAACAATTTGCTTCACTGAATGTTTTGAGAAGACTGTAGTTTTGTGTTCAAAGGGATGGACCACTTGTTTTATCAAAATGTGGATATCAAAACTGTTTCTTTAGCCTGTGATTCTTTGAGTTGGTTCATGCCAGGAAACCCCTCCAAAATCCTGATATAGACACGTGTACCACCTGCTTCTTGGATCTCAAACCTGATGACTGCACATTTCAACTCTGATTATATTCAATCTGCATAAACTATTCACAACTCCATGGCTTTGCTCCACCACCACTCAAGGCAGCTGCAGTCATTCTTAGCTTCTTGGCGTTTTCAACCTCTGCAGTTTGGAGATTATTATTATCCATGGTTTCTGCTTGCAGCTATTTCAAATAATAGTATCAAAGTGGCTCTCATTACAAAACTCTCTCCTTCTCACCTTTGCCCCTAGCAGAAGCTGAAGGACAAATCTATTTTCAGTGCTATCTGTTCAATTCATTCTACCTCATTCATGTGAATTTGCCTGTGATTGCTTTGGCTGTTATTTTGCTGTTGTTTCTTCACTACTTAAAACAGCATTAAAACTTTTAGTGAAAAGATTTTAAAAAACACCAAAATTCTCATCTATTTTCTTACTGAATCACGAACAACAGGGTGGTAATAATTTGGCTACATCACCTTGACAACAGTGCTTCTATTTCTGTGTTTGTGTCATGGTAGCATAAAAACTTTACTGGAGACTTCAGCAAAGCACTGAATTAACTGTTCTACAAGCAGCAAAAATACAGTCAAAACAACGGGACTACCAATCGCCTTCTGACAGCAGCTACACTCAGTGAAGAAAAACGACTTCCAAACATCAGCTTCCAAAATTACACCTCAGCAAGACAAATTCTGAGTCACTCCTCTGAGTTAAATATGTATGGACAGTGATATACTGTTCCTGGCTCTGTTTCAGACAAAGAAAAGCTACTCTCTCCCTTGCAGGTGGACTTTACAGCCTGTCTCCCACCACTGATCCCCAGTAAGTGACAAGGAATCACAGGGAATAATCCATGTTTCATCCAGGACTTTCACAAGTGGAGATCATGATGCAAAATCATAGCTATCAGTGATACATGAGACTGCAGAGCCAGATAGCACTGGTCCCTGAGGAAGATGATTTGCAGCCTGGGGGTCCATGACCTGCCACAGCACAGGCTCTGCAGTGTTGAAATCATGGGGCTCAGCAGGGTCAGTAGGAGCAGAGAGGCATCAGGAAAACACCCAGGATGTGGCTGGGAAGCTCGCCAGTTTGAGAAGCATGTTGTCATGACTCACTTTGTTGTACCATCCATGTGGCAAAACATGCGAGTCCTCCCAGCTATGCCGAGTTACTGTCTGGTCCTCAAATTAAAAGCAAGAAGCATTGCGATTCTTCACTTTTTTTATGTACTTTTTAACACTGTAGGTTAAAAAGTACATAAACTTTTTAAGACTGTAGGTTAGTCTTTTTGTCATCTTGGTGCATGATTACTATGAGGGAGGATGCGTGGGACAGGCAATAACTACCACAGGATGGGTACAGCACACTGACAGCTCTCTCCAGTGCAAAGAAGCAGCCCAATACCTTTATAAGCTTCTCTGTCAAGTCTTTTCCTTAATCTGAATCTTTCTGGGGTGATTGGATTAGATTTGGTGAAAAATCATTAATCTGACAAAACAACTACAAAATATTGCTCATGAAAGTTGAGACAATGAGTGAGTGGGAAAGGTTCTCAAAAGAGTTGCAATTAACAAGAGTGCAGGCAGCACCCCTGACTGATGATTAGTGCCCACTGGTTCAGTAAGGTCCTTTCCTAAAGGAGCTACCTTCTCTACTCTGCCCTTCTACTCAGAAGAGAGGTGAGGGAGAAAGGGTCAAAATGCAGACATGTTCTTGGGGCAAGTAAACATGAGAAAGTGGAAGAATGAAGTAAACTAAGAAAAAATTAAGACAGAGAAGCTAAAGTGTTGAGCTTTGCCTGTGGCCACCCCATTTGTGGTATTTTGACACCATAACGATAAACGATCCAAAGGAAAAGCAGTTTCTGGACATTTACAGAAGAATGGGACTAAGGGATGTACTGAGACACACAGAAGATCCTGCAGAAACAAATCATGGTGAAATGGAGCATGCTCAAAGATGTCCAGTACAGAAACCAAATGAAGTTGGGAGCTCTCCCTGGAATGTAATAATTAGGGATGAAGGACAATGGAAAGTTTGTAAGGAAAAATTAGAGTAAATGGCAACTGGAAGAAAAGAAGACACTAAGTTACCCAAACATTTTGATTTATAAACAGAAAATTATACCCTTTGTTGAACAACAGTTAACATGTATCTATTGCATTCAAAGTTATGTGCAGACAGGTAGCTGGTAAGCAGATACACTTGTATTTGTATATACTAATAATAAAATATAATAACCTGTAAATCTTCCTTTTTTTTTCCCTCCACAAGCAGTAGTACCTATATTCTCACTAACCTGAATTTACAGGTATTACATTTCCTATACAAAGCGACACATATTTCAAGTAAATAAACTCCAAACTCAGAACATGCTATATAACAGGAATGGTATTGTGGAAGTTGGAGGCAAAAGAAAATTCATGGTTCCATTAAAAAAAATGCTGTGATACATATTCAAAGTTGTACACTTCAACTGATTAAATTTCATTTCTCATGTAGCATTTTAGTACAATCCAATTTCTATAATTATAAGCTTATAGATTTACACTTTGAAATATCTTTTTCTTGTATTGTACTTCCATTTCGTCACATTGCTGGGTTTTAATTTAGTATCAGAATATTATTTATTAACACCTCCTATGGATGCTGAAAGATACCAATAGCAGGTTGATAGGAAGCCAAAGGCTGCATTTTTCTTACAGTAATGGTCAAATGGCTGCTCTGTTCAGCCCTGATGACCAGATATTAAAATAAAAGTTACTGAATTTGGAGAGCGTGCAACAATGATGGTTCATAATCTGGGAATCATGCCTTGCAATGAAACATTAAGTGTCTTTCAAGAAGGTTAGATGTGAATTGACCTTGTCTCTCCAGATAATAACCCATACTCTGCTAAAAGAGCCTATTACCAGTGTCAACAAGCTCTTTTATTTGGCAGTGCAAGCATTAACAAATCTAGGTATCTGTAATGCAAGGGCAGCAATATCCAAACTGGAAGTATGAGCAAATTTTACCACTGACGTCAGCTATTCCTGGAACAGCTAAGAAATTAACAAATAACTTTAATAATACTGAATTTTCTTTTCTATTTTTGATGCAGTCCCATAAAAGGCAGGCCATCCATGACAACAGTATTTTAAAGTCAGTAGCAAAAGGTCAGACTGCCACCAAAATATCTGATCTCAAATGTAAGAGCGTGATTCTTGTCCCTTTAAAAAAGACATAAATTGAGTTTCTGAAGCCCAGTTGCCACTACATAGCAGTAGTTACAACCTTATCAGTTAAGTTAATACTAGTGCAAGGCAACATATTAGATCCCTCTTGATTTTTTCTGACACATTTACTAGCTGTAAATGAACAGTAAATGTAGGATACTTAAAATTTCAAAAGTTTAAGGCTTTAATAATGACTTAGGTTAACTGCAGTTTATTACATTTATTTATGAAAAGCTGAAGTAGAACTGAAGCAGAAGACTATCTTTAGTAAGTTATGTTTCATCAATACTCCTCTTCATCCTTCACCCAGCTCTGGAAATAGGCATTGCTGGGTGCATACTGAAAATGTCTGGGACACTGACTTTTAAATGATCTGTCTAAAAGGTCACACAATACATGTTCAAATGAGATGGCAGTTATGCCTTTGAAAAATCAGATGTTGTCTGACTCTATTATGCCTATGAACATCCTGTTTGCTACTCATACCCACAAGAAAGTGTGCAGAACTTCATTACTGTGCTGTGCAAATTGTGCATTACCTTTATTTTTCCCATTTATCACAGAAGCCTGTCCTCACATCTCCACGTACAAAGGATTTGCTAATAGCTAATCTGCTGCATAATGCAGTTAAGCAATTGTAAACAAAACACAAATCAACCAGCATTCATTGTAAATATTCTGCAATTTCTCCTTTGCCATTTTTATCTGAATGGCAAATTTTGATTCTGCAATTAAACACAGGGACACAAAACTTGAAAGGCTCTCCCAGGCTGTCTCTTCCAAACCCCTCAGACTGGTTGGCTGTTTCCAAGCTAAATTTATCTTTATTTCACTTATGTAAGTACCAGTTTTATCCTTTTCTTCCCCTCCCAAGTTTGCTTCCTGCAGTAATTCTGAAGAGATATTATATCTCTTCTCAGCATCCATTTTATTACACTAAGCAAGCCAAGCTGTCTTGGCCCTTAGTAAGAAATGTCCTCTTCTCCCCCATTGTCCCTGAACTCAGTCCAAGAAAAATGTAGTTGCTCTGTACCATGGAGACCAGAACTGTACAAAGTATTCCAGAAAAGATGCAACTACAGCCTCATTGGTCACATGCCTAGTACACTGAGAAATTTTCTTTTCCCCTCTTCAATAACCAGTGATATGCCATTTAATAGCAAGTACTTTGGTTATTAATCTCTACATGAGTGACCTCTTTGCTCATATTTGGGCTGTTCCATTTCACTGCAAATCAATTCTGTGCTGCTCAAGGTCATCCAGCTTGCCTCTCCAATACTCTGATTTTTCCCATTCATGAGTAATGAACTTCAGTACTGCGTGTGCTGCAAAAACCATTAAAATGCTACTCTGCAGGTTGTACTCCGGTCCCTGAAACATCCCAGTATTAAAACTGACCATAAGATCGACCTCTTAGAAACTCCTGTTAGCAAGCTGTCCCTGGCTGGATACTCCCTTCTGCATTACATGACACTGCCTGCCCTTTGACTGCCATGTGCCATCTTCTCCAGCACAAGGGACTATTTCCTGCATGACACTGGGTGAGATGCTCCTCTCAAGTCCAAATACATTTTCTAGACAGCATTTCCTTCCATTCTAGGCTATTGTTCAGTCTGGAATGAGCTTCTTTGATAAAGAGATGTGGAGGTTTTTTTCCTCGTTTCCTACATCCTTAACCCCCTTTTTTTTTGCTGACAAGTGCCCTGCAAGCATTCTAGGTGAGACTTATGAGTGTGAAGGTGCCTGGGGCACTCTCCTGTCATTGATGCCATAGGCTGCCACTGCATTCACCATCTCCACGTGAGCTCTGGCTCACCTTACTGCAATCCAGGGATGCAATCCAGGTGCTTACACTGCATCTGCTCCTCACTCCCTTCCTATTCCTATTGAATACAAAGGAGACCTGCGTTCAGAAGTGACTCTTGGTGCCTTCTGGTCTGCAGTGCCCACGTTTTGGCAGTGATAGTGGAGCGGTCTGAAGGCAACTGGGCTCCTTGCTCACCTTGGGTCTGTGTCTAAGCACACCTGGTGGCATCCCATTTTGCAGGGCTTGTTGGTCCTCCTCTGATGCCCCATGCTGGCTCTGCCAGGGCAGTGGGAAGCAAACATCCAGAGGGGTCCTGATCAGGGTGATGCTGCACATCAAAGTGGGAAAAGAGCTTGGGAGGAGTGATCCCATGAGCCAAAAACTTGCTCTCAGGTCAGTATCTAGTGCCCTTGTGAGGACTTTGGTGAACTTCTGCCACGCTGACTGGCAGGGTTTTGGAAGCAGCATCCCTGGTAATAGGTAACTCTGCCCTGAGCAAAACTGAAAAGCTGATACTTCACTTGCCCTGGTAGTGTCCAGGTGGGCAAAAAACTCTTTCAGAGTTAACAGAAGGCAGTGACAGCTGGTTATTTCAGGTCCTCCTCCTTGGTGTGACTCATACCAAATGGGAATGTACTGAAAGGCCCCAGTACTAGGGATAGAAGGGAAAATATTAATGAGACAAGGAGCAAGCTATTAATTTTCTGACTTCTTTCCACTTGGGTTTCTACACATTTTTTATAGATTTAAACACGGTCCATAATCAGAGAAAAATAATCATTAATAAATACAGTGTAATTTCATTTAATATTCCAAGTTTTCCAAGTTCTACCAGGAAGATCTGCTAAGTGGTCAGACATGCACACTTACATTTTCAGATGTGATTTGGGAGAAACATGGAAGCAATAATATTAAAAATGAAAAACTTTAATGGAGCTAAGAAAATTTAATTCTAAAGCTGAGGACACAATGTAGAAGGGTACTGGTAAGGGACATTAGCTATCCTAGCAGAAATCCCAGCCTATTGATTTTTTTGTGAAGGATCCATTTGTTTTTGAGCTCTGTCAGAGGATGGCGTTCAATTCTGCAGTAAACATGCAGCAGGAGCATGTGTTATGTTTCACAGATAATGCAAAACATAGCAATTTGTTCACTCTCCTGCTTTGACTGGAAGGCACTGCATTTTCTAGGACAACAAAAAAGGACTGCTATCCAAGCTTTCTAAGATGTTCAATAATCATAAAAATGGCAAGAAAATCTAACCTTTGAAGAATAGAAGGTCCATTTTCTCTTAGCTTTTCCAGGTTTTTGATGTGATCAAAAGCAGACAATTTACTGCACACAGCATAGGATACTGCTTACTGGGGATTTTGTTTAACCGGAGTTTCATCAAACAGCTAAATTAAGGAAAAAACGAAACTATTCCAACTGAACTTCCTGATCCAGATCTATTCCTCAGAAACACCACTGCTGTTAGAGCTAAATACAAGTACTTTAGGAGCAGTTATGTTTCTCATTTGTCTTATGCATAATTTTACAAAAGCAGTTGTAAATGACACTATGAGTAAAGACCAGGTGAAAAACACCATATATTTGCCACCTTTTGCAAACAATCTAACTAAACCATGTTATCAGTTTTAGGATCAGCTTACCAAAAAATGGCCTTGAAAATCCTTCTAAATACCAAACTGAGACCTTAATCTCAGGACCAGGAGGGTCCTGGGCCACAATTACTGTGTGACACATTTTATTTGAATTCTGACTAAATATAAGCATAATCAAATAGACTAAGGATGGCTGTAGAATTATAATAGGCTAAACATTTTCAAGCAATGAAAATCAAGACAAACAGTTCAAATCATTTTTATACAAATGGCCTGGAAAATGTCACAGAAAATTGAAACCGGCAAAAAACTAAAAAGTTGTAAACATCATTTAATACAAAGAAATATGGTAGGATTACCAGAGGTCAGAACCAGTCGCAGGTAAGAAAAACAAGCTTTCACTTTAAAGAATGTAAGTGGAGAAAAAGGTACAAATAATAAACTCTATTTGATGGCACACATGGACTCAGAAAGGAATGGGTGCCAAGAGCCTGGATGGAACAAAGATAAAAAACCATGACATTAATCTGAAATGTGCCATGGAGGGTGACTTATGCCTGCACACACAGAGATCTTCCCCAGGGCACAAGGAGATGCTCCCCCATACCAAGAGGACACCCATTACCACTGAGCACCACCAAGGGGACACCACATCACCATAAACCATCACCTCCCAGGGGACCATGGGCACAGGCAGGGCCTCTCCTCACCAGCAGGATGTGTGAGCATTTGCACATCTTCACCACCTTCCCATGGGTGCAGAACAGGGTTATGCTCAGAAAAAAAGCGATGTTTGTGGGTGCAAGCAGCTCTTCCAGAAACTGGAGATGGGTATTCTCAAGACAACAGGCACAGTTAGTTATCACACATGGGTGTGGTATCAGTATCAATAAAAATTGCAGGAAGGAGCTACACACCCCATCTATGGAGATGCCAAGGACACACCAAACCCCTGCCATCCTGCCCTTGCAGTGCTGGTCTGCACAGGCCAGGCTTTTCAGCTGCCCACCTCCATCAGCAACGCAGGCTTATGGGAAAAAAAAACACTGGGAAGGGCTCTCACAAACTCCAGCAAAAAGACTTTGCTCCGTGTCATAAAAAACGAATCCTTCCTGAACACCAGACAGCATTTTTAAAGTACCAAACCCACAGACTGTCTAGTTTCTACTGCTGATTTTTAGCACAGCCCCCTGGCCACCCTGCCCATCTCTGTCCACTTTGTCTAGGAGGACTAGAATTGGACTGCACCAGCAGTAGGCCCACACCCATGCAATAGTCCTGATTTCAGCAGCTGGAATTGTCTCTGCTTTTAATCTACTCCTTAATGCACCTGGAAAATGTACCTGAACCGGCACTCAGCAAGCACTGTCAGCACACAAAGTTGCTGCTGAGGTGGGAAAAGAGAGTGTTTATTTTCACATATTTCTGATGGAGATAAATTGTGTGTATAGGGAGCAGTGTCCTATTTTCTGCTGCCTTACATTATCTTCTCTGAGTTGGTTTCTTTGCTCTCCCGTCAGAGCTTAACAATGCCAATTTTTCTGTATAAACTCATGCATATACAAGAAGAGTAGGAAGGCCTGAATAAGAACATGGCTGATACATACAGGCTCTTCCCTAACCATCAGCATAAGATAAGCACACAAGACCTTGGTACACCACGCCTGCTTAGAGAACAGGCGGTTCAGAGATAATACACATGTGTAAGTACAAACCACATTTTGAAATAAGATCTCATTTCCAATCAGGCAAAAAAGTTCCACCTCATCTGTAAAAAAAACCAGCAATTCCTTTGTGCTTGGTTTAGGTTCCCACACCAACAGAGAATTCCCAATTTCTTGTAGAGAAAACAAAGCTTTCAGCAGTCTATTTATGTCACTAGTGTTCAGCATGCAACACAAACCACATGGAGCAGTCAGACTACTTGTCCTCATGATGCCCGGGTTCTTTCAAGGTTTCTTTTTTTTGTTTCAAGATTATTGAGTTTATTGGCCCAGACCTTGCTGTGAGATACATTTTTGCAGTCCCAAGGTGGGTTTTTTTACCCTGCCCTACAGCAGTGGAAAAATTACCCTCATACTTTCTAAGCTGTTTTCTGAAGTTTCAGGGTTTTTTTGTTATTTTCATTTTTCTTTCCTCAAAGATAAAATTCTTTTTCAAACTTAACCGTAAGTCTACAAACATTGAATCCCAGGGCTCACAAATGCCATTAACTGTGTCACTCACAGTGTTGTCAGGAGCGACAAGAAAATGAAAGAAGAGATAACCTCCACATGAGAACTTCTGGGCTACATCTGTATTAAGTGGTAAAATGAGGTAGAGATTGATCAGATACGGTGTGACTCATGTCTTCAGACACAGCTATTACCCTATAAAACAGAGCAGCCACAACAAACTGCACATTGGAAACAGCCCGGGGCCTGTGCTAGCTCCAAACTAGCCATGCTAAAAATGTGATGTGTGCAAATAACCTTGTGCCTGTGTCTCGACTCACATACATCCCATTAAAAAGTCTCTGCTGACAATTCTGGATACGCAGACTTCCTTATGAGAGGGTCTGATCCCGCAAGAGCTTGTATTTAGGTTTCATTTATAAGGTTGATGGCTGGACAAGAACAGTGCCAAGAATCAGGAACACACAACGAGACAACATAGTGCCTGATTCCTACAGTCTGAGGAAAAGTTTATTATTGTTTTCCACAAAACTTGACCTAAGGAATACATCAGGACACAAAAATTGATTGAAAGGAAGCGTTTTTATAGCTGCTAAGATCAAAAGTATTATTAAAAAAAATAAAAGGCTTCTTCAGGTTAGGAAAGGGACCTGAAAAATAAGTTTTATCTGCCACAAAACACCATTTTGTACAATTAAGCTATATTCCTGAACAAAAACTATTAAAATAAAAAAAAACAAAACCAAAACAACCCTGTTGTTACAGGTCACAGAAAAATTGGATGTTATTTGATTCTACTGAAAATGATCTAACAAGACGATACACTAATTCCACGAACCTAAAAGCTATTTTTAGCTTTCAGTGCTATAGATGAGTTGCAAAATCTGACCCTGTGTTGTTACAGGCTCAGACCTTCTCTAAGCTCTGACTAATTATCAAACTGACAATTGAGGAAAGCAGAACTGCATTTTTCTTGGGACTGTAACAGATAAGAAGTAGGATTATTTTTTTTATTTTTTTTTTTTTGGCACGCCATGTTTGTTCAAAATCAGTTCAACATGGAGAGAAATCTGTGGGTTGAAAAACAGAGACAGGGTTGAAAGCAAAGAATGATGATAACACCCCAAGCCCTGGGCTGGAGGAGGTGCTCAGTTCAGCAGCACAAAGCTCAGCAACATGCAGGGGGTTATTTTATGTAACAGTGCCTTTTAGCCAAAATTATCCACTAAGATTTATCCAATCAAGTTTAAAAATTACAAGAACCCTACAACTAGCAAAAGACGTGCATGTAAATATATGTGTGTAAGGACAAACCAAGAACACTCTGCCAGGTCTCTCACCTATTTCATTATGAGGACATGCATAGACTTTATCGAGTGCTCAGGGCAAAACCAAAGGTTGTAGATTTAATAAAGATGCATGCACACAAAACACAAGTCATATTTACACAGCACTGTGACTGTCTTTTGAACTGTGGTGTAGAGCATGAAGGTTGTTGAAGCCAGAACCACTGTGCTGAGCAAACAACAGCAGCAGCCTGTGAGCAAACCAGCCTCCCCAGCAGGGAGGAAAAACTTTCTCTGATCTGTGCCTGGGGCTACAGAATCAGAACAAAACTAAGAATTGTTAAAAGGAAGTGTGGAGATCCCAAGAGCTCCAGTCATCATGCCACCTAAGAAAGAAGTGGGGGAATGAGAATAGTGACAAGTTTTCTCACACCCACCAGACCAGTAGCTCAGTGTGGTCTGAAGCTGATTTTTGTTCTTTCACCTTCCTGGTTTGGAAGCCAGGATTGTTGTTCTCTATTTTGTAGGCATGCAATTTCTTACACTAGAGAGGACCCAGGTAAATCCAGCAGGCAAAGGAAAAGTGAGCATCTAAATAAAACAGCACAGCAGACAAACCCCTTTGTTCATCACTCTTGGTCAGGCCACGCAGCCCACCCTGCTGGCACAGTGTCCCAGACTGAAGCTGGAACACCACTACCTGCTTCTGTACTTTCTTTTAGAAGTTAATTTTGTGGCATTTTACAATTGATATGCCTGTCTTTGAGGTGGCAAGGTCTCAGGCTGTGAGAAAGTGCTAGGACAGTGGTGGAGCCTGGCCTGGAAGCCAGCAGCCTCCCTGAGGTCATGATGCTGCATCCAAACCCATAGAAAATCAACTGCAGGCACAACCATCTTCACTGAGGACATGCAAAAAGCACTAATGGTACCATAACCCAACACAAGAAAAGTTGACTGTGGAAAGATGCAACCTAATGTTCCATGCTGAATGGAAGAAGGAGCCTAGGAAACTTGGGAGCCCAATGACAGACTGAGCTTACAAAAGAAAACCCATTAAAGGACACGTTCCCAGTGTTAGGGCAGACAGGGTGGCAACTGTGATGCAGACCTGCCTAAGCAAGGTAACTTGGCAGGTGACACTGATGACAAAATGATTTTTGACAACACCACCACCTATAACACAGCCCTGGTGATGCCTGAACCACCAGATTCAGTTCCATTCACTACCACAGACACACATTAAAAGTTAGGAAAATCTGGGGCAGTTCTGGTAAGAACATCAAAAACTCTGAGGGGATAAGATTTTTTTGGATAAGATTAAAGGCTAAATATGGACATAATTGCTTGACTAAGCAAAAAGCAAAGAAGTGTGAAAGCAAACTGCAAGTATCTAAGGGAGATATACACCCACAACAAAAAGAACAGACTTCTTTATCATAAATCAAGCAGGAATATAAATGCAGGCAATGGTATGGCATTAAAAAAAAAAAAAGTATATTAAAACTTATTATGAAAGAAAAAATGTCTTTGCAACAGTGATTTATTAGTCCATGGTTAAATGTTCTGTATATGCTTGCTATATTTAAAAATTATACTAAATGATCAAGCAATGAATTTACAATACAGAAAATTCTTGTCCCGAAGGAAAGTTGACTAAATGACCCCACATCAAAATTCTAGGTTTGTCTGCGTTAGACATTAGAGATTACTGGGGAATAAAAAAGAAAAAAGCCTAAATTTAGATTCAGTAATCTTTAAACAATCACTATCATCTGATTCAGAGATGTAAGCAGTTTACAGCAGTTACAGCTGTTGCAACAAACAAGGCAAAGATTTATTATGTAAGCAATTAAACACCCATTATACACAATGCATTGTGTTCCCTGGCTTGCCAAGAATGACAAAAACACATTGAACAGTGCTAAGGCTGAAACAGACCCTGCAACCCAAACTTGGCTAGAACAGTACAAGAGCAGGATTGTGCTGCCAGGCTTTGCAAGATACTGACACACAGTAAAATAAATAGTATTGGAGGAGTACAGAACATGAAGTTGTGCCTTGGAGCCCCTCTCCACACAAGGCTGTGAAGACACGCAATCCTTGTTTTGATTTAAAAGACAACTTGCAACCAACACCTGCTGTGATGGATTTTCACAAGTTCCTCAGTGCAGTTGGTGGTCTAGCATGTTTCACTGCACCGTACCACTTTCGGTATTTGCTTCTGACAGACTTCCAGAGGAAGCAGACTGACTTCCTACTCTTCTCCAACACAGTTGGTACACTTAAATTACACTGTGTACCTTTGTTTTTTATATAAAATCTAGAGCAGAGGCTGCTAAACAGGGCCTGGGAAGAACAGGCCATTTCCTCTTCCCTTGTGGCCACAGTAGTAGGTCAGACCAGTGTTGCCACATTGAAGAGCCAGGTGGAGTTAGTTAACACCTCTTTACAGCATTGCAATAGAATGTGACCAATTAAACTTTTTAAAAATCAAGCATGGCACCTCCCTTCTCCCAACAAATCTGCCATTCTAACTAAATTTTTAGAAAACACCCTCCAGATTTACCAAACCAAAATACGTTTTTCATATGTTATGAACATTTCACATGCCAAGATCCTTCAACTGTTGCTGAAGTGGAATTAAAGGACAGAATACAGATTTACAGAGACAGCATTACATTCTCAAGTTAACAGTCTAAAATAGTCCTGCTTTTCAAACAAATGGCTAATGTGATCGACAGGTTAATGAGCGCCGTTAGAAAGTTTGACAGTGTAAACTCACCTCATGTTCATGCACACGGATGCGCTGTTTAGGGTTAACAGGGGAGAATGGTTGGATTTACCCCTTCTCTTTAGTGCAGATACAAAAGAGGATCACAAGTCTACCAGCAGCACTGATTGGGTGTTTATGGCAGGCTCAGTTCACTACTCCATTTCCCGTCTCTCCTTCTGATGTCTTCTTAATGGTCAACTCCAAGCAGACAAATTAGCTGTGAGGCCTTTCTATGTTGTCTAACAGCAACTGAATTAAAACTGTGACTGGTCTGTCTCTTGTACAGTGTCAAAACACCAGGTCCAAGCTACTTCTACTTTCTGTTTGTTCGCACAGACATGGGAAGAGAAGTCAGGGAACAGGTGGTCTTTGCCCTCTCCCAGGTTATGCTCATTATGGCATATAAAATGTACCCTTCCATTTCATGCACTATGGTTTTTGGTGTTGGATCCATCCTACCTGTCTGTTACACATATTTAATGTTAATTAAAAATACTGCTTTATAGATACCATGGGAAAGCTGTCCAACACACCTGGTAAGTAGAATTCTGGATTTTAACACTGACAAGCTCTAAAAGCAGTCTTAAGTATCAAATGTACTTTTTAAAATGGACTAATTTACCCAGAGTAGTTTTAATAAAAAATACCTTGAATATCTCCCATCCATTTTCTAACCAAAATTTATTTATTCCAGACTACAAGGAATCATTGACTTGTTTCCCTAATTAAGACAACTTAAGATTTTCCCAAGTTTGGGAATGAGTTTAATTTCTTACTTGTCCAATAGAACAATTTTGCCACAACCAGTATCACGAACTCTGGCTCACTGGAAGTCTACCTTTCATGTACTCTATACTTTTGTTTAATGGAGATTGCTTGACTGTAACTGTTGTCTGAAGAACAGCGAAATTATTAGCTTTCATATTGATTCTTCTTATCCAGCATATATCCAGATACATTATAACTAAACCATGACTATGAACCAGGTAACAGTATGCATCCTGGTTTCAGCTAGTGTAGAGTTAATTTATTCTCTAGAAGCTAGTAGCTGTTACAGAGCTGGTTCAGAAAGAGAATGGTGCAGGTAACACACAGATTTAGGTTTTTGTTAAGTCATGTTTATCCTAACTCAAGAACTCTTTTTTCTCTCCTAGTCTCACGTCTTTGGCATGCAAAAGAAACTGGGAGGGAGCTGGGACATCTAACCCAAACTGACTGCAGGGATATTCCTCACCACAGGACCTCACTTTTTGTTTACTGTTTGTTATCATCATTATTACTGTATTTTATTTTGTTTTCAATTATGAAACTGTTCCTACCTCAACATAAAAGTTTTACTTTGATCCTCCTCCCCATTCCACCAGGGTGGAAGGGTGGAGAGAGGTGGGGGATGGATCTGGGTTTAAACCACAACAGCATGAAAGCTAACAGGACAGGCGATGTGTGAATCTTCATACATGCCCTCACTTACTCAAACACAGTAGAAAGATCATGGCCAGTTGCTATGATACCATGGCTCCCTTCATTCAATTAAAATACTGAAGTCACTATTCTGCCAGTATTACACACTTCCCAACGACTGCAACATTCCTGTGGCTCTTATCTGCTATTCTTACATGCTATGATCTCATTGCTAATATAAAGTGTGTGCTTCTTGGAATTTGCATTTTCCAATTTGCTTCTGCTGTATTTTGCGAGAGATCATCTTCATGCTGAATGAGGCTTTTGAGTCTGACTATTTTTGTCTAACATGGGTAAGCAACCCCCTTGAACTGCACATGATGATATGTTCCTATTGGTGTCTTTTGTACCTCTAACTTGGAAAAGTGGAAATTCCCTCTGGGTCACTAATTTCCTCAGGAATTCTTTAAACAGGTAAGTTCTGACTGCATGAAATAGGAAATCCAGTCCTTCAAAATCTAGAGCTGTCCTAAATGAACAATGCCTCCAAGTCTTGTTAGAATCAATTATTTGAGACAGGATACTGGATTTGAAAGTAACACACTTGTGTTTGTACAGTCCTTTGAAGGTGCAAAGTGCTGCATTTTGTCATCCTCGACCACCATGAGTTTGGTGAACTCTCATCCAGTGTACAGCACATGTCTGGGGTTAAGATGCAGGATTTTCAGCAGGAATTGGACATTAACAGGACTACTGCTATGTTAAGACGGATCAATGACAACATCCTGCACAGTAGCCACACTTTAACTGAGCTGTCAACAAATCAAGGACAGAGGAGAGCAAATGGACAGTTCTCCCTCATGCTGTTCAAACAACAAAACTGCCAGGCACACATGCTTGCAGCTGAGAAAACACAGGCATTAAGATCTATTTTCCTTTCTGATTAAAGCAATTGTTTTATCAGTTGAAGTCTGACAGCTTCCAGGAGCTTCTGTGTGTTTATATGGTCCCACTGCTTCTGGTTCTGCTATCTTCCTTGCAAGAAAGTCTGTATTTCCCTGGCCATAACTCAATTCTTCATTCATGTTCCCAGTTGACTCTTTTCACTTTTCATATATTCAAACCCAGTTCTCAAGTTCACAGTCAGAGGTTTTGCCAAAAAAGGCTGATCTAGTGAAATGGTCTTCTTGTCTTGCTTTCTACCTGATCCACACCTGCCTTCCCTGCTCTCTTGGACACAGTCTTTCTTATTTCACTAAGTCCACTTCCTCTTTAAAATCTCCCGTTCATTTTCCTATTTTCCTTCCTAATTATGCCACCATTACTCCTCTACCTTCCCTTCACCACCTTGTTAGAAATGTTTCCTTATTGCCAGTCACCCTCTTGAGTCCAAGTGAAACTGCATTCATGTGACTGTAATGGACATGCGACATGCGAACACCTTCCTAGTAAAGCGGGAAGGGTCCTTTCTTCACAGTGTCCTTGCCAATTTTGATAGGGTTAGTCACAGCCTCTTTGTCCTTCAGTTTTGTAATTTTTTACATATTTCCAAATATTCAAGAACATTTGCACGTCTGGGGCTTCACCTACCTCTCCCACCATGGCATTTTGGTGTTTCTGCTGCCTCCTCTCACTCTGTGGACTTGACTCTTCTACTGTGCGTGTTTGTCTTACCCACAAAACCCTTTATTTCTGAACTTGGACTATATTTAACAGTCCTCCTTTGTCTTTGCTGCTGCTGCTGTTTCACTGCCACTCCTGGATGATCCTGTATCAGTCCCTCCCTCTAGTACTGCCAAGCTGGTAGGTGATTCCTCTTCTCCCTGAAATCTCTGAATTTTGAACGGCTTTAAAAATGAAGACACAAAACAGGGAGACTCCGAATGAAATTTAAAATTTAGAGAGTCACATACCAGAAGGATTGGGACCAATTTTAGTGTCTGAGACAAGAGTAAACATGGAAGGGCCTTCAGAAGATGTGCCAAGAGAAGGACTACCTTAGACCACAGTCTAGGGAACACTGGGGGACAATGCAGTCTGACTGAAGTGCTGGGTCGTGTCAGGTTTGGCTGCTCCGGCTCCAGCCCCCAGCATACTCAAATGCTGCATTTGGCTGGTGCATCTCAGACTTGAAAACCAGCAAGTTTTCCCACCCTGGAGGAAAAGAGATTGGGTGGACAAGACTTGGGAGTTAGTAAGTAAAGGTTTAGGGTTTTGGAAGGTGTGACAGGATGCTGAAGGCAGAAAAAGCTCTTGGTTTGATGCAAACGTCAGAATGAATCTTTTAATTAGAAAAACTTTGGCTGTCCCTGGAGCAGCCAATTCTGCCTGTGAAACCGACAATACAGACATGCCTTCTGAATCCAAGAACACCTTTTCCTCATTGCCAAGCTATCTGACTCCCACTTTTGCTTTTTTTTTAATCCTTCACTGTTTTCTGTTTTGCTCTGAATGCTGGGAGAACCAGAATGTGCCTGGCTACCACACTGCTTTTGTTTTCTACCATGTCACCTTCCTTTCTTCATCAAACTTTGCTGAAGGACAGGTTAGGTCCTGTGAATTAAGCAGCAGGTTGAGGATTGCTGGATTCTCAGGAAGACTTATTAAATGGAAAGCATTCCTCCTCCCTATATAAAATTACTCTGAGATACTCCATGACTCAAGATGTACTGAGAAGTAGTATCTCTTTTTAACATGCTGTCATCTTATGTTGCCGTTTAAAAAATTTAACATCTTCCAAAGTAAAAAAAATAAAATTGTGCATAGATAATCTCTTAAATTCCCTGCTTATGTGAAGTTGGAGAAGTAATGCTAAAGATTTTGAGCGAGTCTTATCTAATTAGAACCTAGGACTTAATTACTTCTCTCCTGAAAGATGAGCCTCTGGTGGATTAATTTTATGAGGACAGTATGCCTTGAGCAAAACACAGAAAATAGTTTTCTGTCAGAACTTAAGAAAATAGAAGTTTCATCATATGGATTGCTACATGTTTTGCACATGGGTTGCATTTATAAAAAGTCTTTGCTGTCTAGCACAGACAGGCAATCAAAACTGAAATCAGAGAAAATAGCAGAACTGATAAAAGGTCCACGATTAAGTTGTTCTTTTTTCATTGTGAAATCTATTTCATGTTCAACCACTTTATTAACCAAGACATGCCACTCCACCCCATTCCTTTCCTTTTGTACTCCCAGCAATTTACTTGAATTCCTTCTGTGGATTATCTAATAACAGGGAAGGTATAGATGCACCATTATCACTCCTGTTGTCACATGAGATACATTACATAGAGTTTCAGACAGAATATTTTGCCCTGGGTACAGAAATGAATTATCTGTCATTCTGTGAAAGAAGTGACATGCTAAACCAAATGTTCAGCAGCAGACTCATGCAGCTTCCAGACTGGCTTCATCTTAGAATTAATCATTCTTTATGATCTTAATCTGTATTCCCTGAATACAGATCCTGTATTCAAACTAAGTTCCTCCCTCCTCCATTCCTATAATTTCTTTATGGCTCCCTTATCCAAAAAACTTCATTTTTAAACAAGCCAAAATTACTTAGGATTTAACACGTTGATACATATTTTGATGTATAAGCTTATCTTGGGACAAGTGCTTTTATGTTCTCCTGTTTAATACATGTCCACATGTATATGTGTATGTATATAAAAAGACATATATGTAACCTTACATCTTTATATATATATGTGCATGTTTATACAAGTACATATAGATCTGCTCCTAGTTTTTTGGTAGCCCTTGTTTCCAATAATGATTCTAGTCTAAGTTCCAAAGTATGGATTTCATTTAGGGTTAATCAAACAATTAGTATGGCAATAGGAATTTATAGTTATAAATGTATAACAAATATGTGCCTTTTACAATAAACTTAAAATAATGTTTGTAATTAGCAAATGGAATTCAACATTTTCTATCAGTCTCATTAAAATGAAATTAGATGCAGAGTTGGGAATTTTAATTCCAAACATTCACCTTAATTGTTGAAACAAGTTCCTGAATGAGTTCCTAGACTAGTTCAGCAAATGTCCATGCAAATGAGGTAGTAAAACATGGAATCCAATCTTGTTAACATTCCTTTCCAGAATTATGACATTGAAAGAACTTCAGAAGGAAAAAGAGGATTATAGAAATTTATATTCCTCTGCTTCATGGATTTCTACTTTGTTTGTTGTGAATGGTTATGTCCTTAGAGTAAAAAATAATGTAACCAAAAAACCCAAAACAAAACCACAAATAAAGACACAAAAAACACAAACAAAAAACCCCACCACCCTAGAATACTTTAGTCCCTTCTATAATACAATTTAATATTGCTAAGGCAACTTAATCAAGAAAAGCATTAAAAAATATTGAGAAATCATGGCTTTACGTGATAATGGTAGGGAGGAATTTCAAACAAATTTGCAATCAAATGAGACTCATGCCTAATAGCTGTCTAGGTCTTGCTCCAGACCATTTTTGCTCTAGATCTGTGAAGCTTAAAGAAAAAGGCAATTTTTAAAGAGGTTCAAGGGAAACAATTCCCTTTGTGGATACCCAGACTAAGCCAACAAACCACATGGCTACAACCGGGAGCTTTGAATGAGAAGTGTTGAGTGTAGAGACCAGCATCCAGCAGTGCACACCTACCTCCTCCTGCAACCAGCACAGAAGAGGAGGGACATTTTCCAGAGAGGTCAGGACACTTTTGACTCTTAGGCAACTTGAGGTTGGCAGTGGGAAATGGGACACATGCAATTCACTAACAAACTCCTGGAGTCACACCCACCCTGGAGCTCCCACCCCAGGGACTGCCATAACTTTGTGAGGGAAGAGCAGATCTGGGACAGGCAGCAGCATGCTGGACCCATCCCATGCCTTCAAGACCATCATCATGCTCCTCCTCCAGCCTTCCAAGTCCCTCAGACCCACAGAGGGGAGAGCAAAGGCAGAGGTGCCAGGATACAGGGGATGAGGGAAGAGAAGGAGGAAGAAGGTGGATACAGCCTTGACAAGCAAAAGTTGTTAAATGCTGTAATTAGATGGTCAGACTTAATTTCACAGATTTTCAGATTTTTCTCCCCTGTCCCTTTTCTTATCTTGGGACAGTTAATATTCACACGTATCCATACAGTTTTCAACCTTATACTGTTAAAGACCACCCTTTTATCTTTTTGGTCTAATTTTCCAGAGTCAGTCTGAGTTCCAATCTAATCAAGGACTTTAATCCTACATGGGATGTTTACTTTCTATACCTTATTTCACAAGGGCAAATATGATACACGTGATACAAGGCTAATTTATGACTTCTCTAAAGAAATAATCGCCTTTTGTTTCTCTAAATGGTACTGAAATGTGAAGTTAATACAAAAGCACAAGTATACAAAGATAGTAAAGGATGTTTCTGCTAAGCTGTGTGGTGCCTTATCTGTGCCTCATGCAGAGTGCTGATCTAAGTAAAAGCCTGATCTGCATCAAGTGTAGTGAATTTCACTGACTTCCTTCAAGATTTATTAATGAAACGCCAAAGAATCAGGCTGCAAGGCTGCTTGGCTGCGTGAGTAACTGTGAGAAATTCACCCAGTCATTCTGGCATGATGCACATGGATGGAGCTGATCAATAAATTCCAAATGATTTGCTTTATTTTCTCTGGAAAATTATCAGAGTCTGGCATACAAATAAACAGCTACCACACAGATCCAAACTCTAAACATAAGAAAAAGCAAGGGAATTGAGAGATTTGCACATATCGTGTGCACCACGTTCCAAGAAAGGCCCCAGAAGTAGCCCTTTGTTGGAGAAGGTTATGAAGGGAAGGTAAAAAGGCAATGTAAAGGTCCTTAATTTCATCTCATACAAAATACCATATGTTTTTGCATGCTTCATTAATGCTCCCTGGTTTACTGACTAGAAACACACAGCGAGTCCAACCTTCAGGGGTCAGCAGTGCTCAGCATATCTATGAACTGCGCTCTAGGCAACTCTGGGGACTGTGGTATAAGGGCTGACTCTGCTCAGTATTATTCCTGCACTTTTAGGTTGGATGGTTTGGAAACTGAAGATGAGCCAAGTACAAATCACCCCCCACTCTCACAAATCCCACCAATCACCTGTACAGGGCTCTTCTCTGAAATAAAGTAGTATTTAATTCAGAGGGTGAACTTAAAGATTATTCTTGAAAATCTATTTGATTTTCAGATTGCAAATTTTCTGTTTACTCACAGTTTTGAAACAAGATAAATACAGTAGCCTTTGCTGAGCTTCCTAGTGCAGAGAGTCCTGTGTCTTATGAGCGATAACATTCATTTTTTGGAAAGCCTAATACTATCAGAGTATCTGTATATTATCTAGGATAAAACCTGCTAAATGCAGCAGAGTTTCTGGGCTGAAATACAAACAGAATAAAGAACGGCTGCTGCTTCAACCTCATTTTTATGCCCAGTGGTCTTTCGTAGACTGTTCTGCCTGAATTTGAGTTTTAGTAGACTATCTTCAAATTAGAGGTCAGGATGTACTTATAATTTAATGCCTTACTCCCTTAGAAGCCTAACGATTTAAATGCAAGGGAGCAAAATCTTTATAGCTTTGCTCTGCCTTGACAATGAGCTGTTTATGGACTCTTTTTAGCATACACAGGCATACATGCATGCAAAGCCAAGAGGTGGAAGTGAAATGACTCAAACAATTAATCTTTCCTATTACAACATTATTCCAGGCTTTCTTATTCTTGTTAAAGGACAGTGGATTGAACAAAAAGGGAATAGGAAGTGTGATGGATAGGAAAATATAATGATGACAGTATAATAAATTATCGCTTACCATTTCCTGAGTGTTTGCAAAATCTGCCTCTTTCGAGCTACACTGCACCAAAAGCATTATAATATTAATCAGAGCAATACAAAGGAATACATATCTGTATCAAAATCTAGTTAAGAGTACTGAGCATTCTTGCTCCCTAAAAACAAAACCAAAATAAAAACAAAAAAAAGAGGAGGTTTGCATCTCATTGAAACAGTACATGATACACTACTAATGCTTGTGCATATACAGAGGTATGTTGATATCGGATTAAAAATACAGTCTGAGCCTTAGCACACTGTCTTGCATGCAGACTTTTATTGCAAACAGAATAAACTACTCTTTATCTGAGAATCACAGCCATAACCCCTCAAGGTATTTTTATTTGATCTTGATTGAACATGAAAAAGGGCTTCACAGAGCAGCCATTTGTTTTCTATTTCTGCAGCATCTCTCAAAGCAGGGGCAGTGCAGCTTTAGTGTAGAAAGTGTTGGTGCTTCTGAAACATGTTATTAGTGCAAATCTTGATCAGAACTTGACTTTATTTTATATTTAATGACACGATGTCAAAAATACTTTGATCTACATTAATGCACTTGCTGGAATCAAATTACTTTCAGTCATGTAGTGTTTTGATCCCATCCTTAGCTACACCATCCAGTCTTCAAGAACTGATGCTCTTTTACACTGCAAGCTGTCTCTTACCCCTATTAGCCCTAGGAGACTTACCACAAGAGAGTAACATATCTTGAATCCAGGTTTAGCCACAAAGTAGTCATCAGATTTGAAGGTTATCTTTATGTGATTTGTTCTTGATGTTATTCTTGGAGGTACTTCCTTGTGTCCACACCACCGTCCTCGAATAACTGTGCTGGTCTCTGATACATCTTCCACTTCCACAAAGTCATACCTAAAAAAGAGTATGAAGAATCAGTTTTTGCTGACTCTGGTTAGAGATGATGCTTGCAAACTGACAAGAGCACAGCTGGAGACAGAAAGACAACTGTCCCCTGTTCTCCACTTCAAAACATCAGACTAAATACTACAAATGGTAGACAAATTCATGTGTCACAAAACACACTAAGCTGCAAGCTACTGCCTGAGTGCTCAAATGACTGATTTCTGTGCTCCTGGAACATGACAGTATTTGCTACCACGTTAAAATAGCAATAAGAGGCACTTGCATGTGCTCAGTATAAAGTAAGCATACGCATTGCATTTCATGTTGTGGGTAAATAATTTAGAGACCTGATAAAATATTATTTAAGGCAGGCTGCCCAACCTGAGCAGCTGCAAGCACTTGTGCACTTTCTGGTGGTCACCCAACTCCCTGCAGCAGCAGCGGCAGCAGCCACAGGCACCCGCCTGCTGTGTCAGTCAGAGGGCTAGAGACGGGCAGCCACTGCGCCAGGAGCAAAGGGAGATGCTGGAGGGACACAGGGCAGTGCATGCTTTTTAGGAACTTCTTGGTAGGTGACACATTGCTCCTGTAGCTGATTTGGAAAGATTTATGTCTAGCTTTCAAGCAGGAAAGCATGCTGCCGCTCTGCATGCTGCAGTGGGAAGTTCATGTGCATGCTGTCGCCAGGGAAAATGCAACAGCACATCTTGTTCTGTGAAAAGTCACATCTTGGCCAGGCACCCGTGCCACAACAGTGGTCCCTGAGCCCAAAGAGGGCTCTGCTAGGAGCACGAGGCACTAAACCCCAGGGATGAAGGGACACAGAGCCAGCACTCACTGCTCCAGTCTGTGCACTCGCCTGGGTATAAATGACCATATAAATCAATAAAAAAAATGAGTCCAATTATTGAGCTGGAGAATAAAGGGGACAGAGAATAAAGTTCTGCTATTACTAAATCTATGACAAAAGGTCTCTCAGTATCTTTGGAGCCAGAATTAGGCCCCACACATTGCTGCCAGAGAAGCAGAGGTGATGACAAGAGGGACAGCTTAAGTGCCATCCTCACAGTACAGTTAAGCCTTAAAACTCTAGAGGTCTTTACCAGGAATGTTTTCTATTATCAAAGCATCTGCTCCCTCCAAAGAGGGAGTTCAGAACTGTTAAGTGATTCTTGCTAGCAATGCACTGCTCCCCACCCCTGGGTCTGTGAGCCAAACACCCTCCTCCTTGCCCAGTTGTGGGAGCTGAATAGCTCTGTAAATAACAGACCTGCTTTTCTTTTTCTGCTGAGAGCCCATGAGTAAAAACCCACAAGTACTATGTGGTTTGAGAATATCAGCTCTGCTGCTTTTATATTCACCAAGCCCAAATCACACAGAACAGAAAATAACAGATCCACCATGACCACTGAAATCTGCCCAAACTCTGCTAAAATATTCTTTTTGTGTTACACACTGAAATTTTGTTCCAGGCAGAGGTAAACTTGTTTCAATCTCTCTGCACCATCCCCAGCTCCCACTCGCTGGTGATGGATGTGGTACCCAGCAGAGCTCCCAAGCATCCAGGCAGCACAGTATTGCAACACAAGGGGTTGTGGTGTTCAGCAGGAGATAACCTTGTAAGCTTTGGTGAAAGCTGTCCTGACTGGCCTCCCCACTTTTGAAAGCCAGAAGCCAGACTAAATAGCAAAACCAGGGAAAATTCATGGTCTTTCAAGGACTATATCTGCTTTCAACAGCAGAGGCTTTGCTGCAACAATCATGGAAGTAGGTGTATTCTCAGTTGCTTCTGTGCATCCAAGGAGCCTCAGAGGCTGGGTAATTTAATTGCTTTTCAGAATCATCTCTTATCAAGTGCCTGTGGAAATGCTAACTGCACTTCTTGAACATTCTGTAAGACCTTGAATATTTCCTCTCCTTCTTCAGAAGCTCTGAAGAAACACAGCTCTGCTAAAATATACCTCTTCATTCCTCAGCCTGAATGAATTTCAATCAGTTCAGTCTTAACAGCATGCAAATTACAATAATTAGCATTAATAAAAAAATTGAGAGAAAATACTAGGAAGTTTTTGGAGAAAAAAGCTTAAGGTCAAAAGCAAATACATAAGCAAGGTAAAGTGCTGAGGTCCTGAATTACTTGTCCAGTATGCCTAGCTTTCAAACATATGCTCAGCTCTCGGCATTCATTTCAATTAAAACAGTTCTGGCTGTCTCTCTAAAGCAGCACTGCAGGGACTGCCAGGGACTGAAGCTGCAGAAAGGATCTAGTTTTGAAAAATATATTGACCATTGCAAAAAATCCAACTGCACACAGTACCTAACAGTCTTAAAGCCATCACAAGCTGTCTGACCAAAAAATTCCTCACTCTGGAAGTAATACTACCCAAATAAAGGTCTTCCAGAAACTCTAGGGAAAGCTTCACTGCAGAAAAGGATGTGATATTTCTCTAGCTTCTGTAGAAAGTATGGATGATGGAAGGTCTTTGCTTTTCTCTGCATTCTAAATTAGTTGCTCTGGAAAAAGCAAGCAGACTGTCTTCCAAGATGGTCTCCAAGCACATAATGCCAGTAACAGCTTGACTTTCCTCCACTGTGCTACCACCTTTAATGGCTTTTGTCAGAGAATACTTCATCTTTTTTTTTCCACAGTAAATTAGCCCTCTGTTTCAAAGTTGCAATGCTTTAAGGTCAGCCACAGTTTATCCACTATGTAAATATTAACAGGCTGCTTCTGTGTGTATTAGGCTCTGAATCTGGGAAAGTGTTTGGGGTACTGGGAGGTTACTGTTACTGACTCTGCTGCTGATCTTGGACCAACATCACCAGAGCAGACCTGCCAAGGAGCAGGGAAGGAGAGCCAGTTTTAGGCTGCATTCTTTTATTACTACATGGAAAACAAACCTGCAGGAACCTTCTGTTAGTAATGCAGAAAACCTAACAAAGAAAAATGAGAAAAAAAAAAATCCACCCTGTAAAATGCCTGCAGAGATGCCAAGCCCTACTAACACAAATTAATTGACAAAGATAAGATAAGAAGAGGATGGGTGTGCAGAAATACTAACAACCAAGTTCTCTGTATAGATAAGGTGTAAGTAACAACATTATCAGGTAGACCTAGAGGCTGAGACTTGAGCATTTTAAGTAAGTAGCATCACAGCAATCTGCCTTTTGGAGGGCATGGGAATCCTGAGCCTGTTTTCTCCCACAGAAAAGAGAGCTGAATAAAAAAAATATAAACACATGGATTTATACTGTTTTAGTGAATGTTGGCAAGATTCACCTCTGTACTCTACTAACACAAAACAGCTTATGAACCTAGCTTAATCAACCAGATCATCTGAGCTTAAGGTCACTTTTCCTTAAAAGGGGAACCAAAGCAACTAGGATATAGTAGGGTAGGCTTTAATAGATTTATAGATACATCAGCATGCATCAGCACACTGATGTTTGTGAACCTATATTTAAAACTTTTAAAAGGAATTGTACCAGTGAAGAGTAAAAATAAAGATAAGCAAGTAATTTGAACATAACTATATTTTTCAGTATGTTTTTATCTGTCCCTCACACCCCAATATAAACACTTACCTACTCACTCAAACCTCCTACAGCCCTCCACCTATTGAAAAAGATGTTTCTTGCCTGACTGAAATGTGACAGAGGTGATAGAGGACAAAATCCTATTAAAGTAGCAGCCATGTTGTTAGATAGCTGGATTTGAGCATTCAAGTACCTTGTGCTTCAAATGTTATAGGAGGACTAAACCTGACAAAACTGCTTCAGGTCCAGGACAGCTCAGTTTATTTATGAACTCAAAGATCAATTTCAGCTGGGAGGGCCCCTGAAAGGTCTGTCCTCCTTGCAAGGACACCCTAGACCCAGACAGAGGTGCCCTGGTTTTGCTTTGTAGTCTCATGCCGTGAGCTCAAAGGCGCTCTTAAAAGAACCCTTTGCAAACTTTCACTTTCCACTCACCTGCAGATCTCATTTTCGGGTTCCTCCAGCCCAAACTGATTATCAAAAGCCAGCTGGATCCTGGTGCTCTCTGGGGAGTGGAGCCGCCACGTCAGCAGGAGGTTCCTGGGGTAGCTGCTGGGGAAGCGAGGACTGTGGATGCAGCCGTTCCCTGCCACGCTGATCGTCTCTTCTTTTCGGTACAAGTCTGTGAGGTGATTGCTCTCTGTTAGTAGTCACAACTTGTAGAAATTAGTATGTTGTTCCAGTTACAGGAAGGCAAAAAACACAACAGTTTATAACACAGCACAATTATTTGCATTTCAAGTCTATAAAAAGTTGGGTCTAGGAGCAGTTATTATTAAATAGGAGTACAGTGTATTTTCTCTTAATTCAATCCCCTATTAAACAGTAAGAACAACAGAACTCAAGTATATGGACTCTTTATTTTACACGAAATGTATCATTATTTTTACATTTATATTGATTATATGATTTCATTCTCACCACTTTTGTTTTAAAACAGAATTAAACTTTAATAAAAGCTACAAGCTTGAGAACAATGAAGTAAGACAGACTGAAATAAAAAAGGTAAACAGTCCTGCTTCTCAAATTTTGTGCTCTGGGGAGCAATGCCCTCTAAACAAAAGCAGCAATGAAGGGCTTCAGGAAAATGAGTATGGGTGAATTGAAATTTCTCTATTGTGCTTAAATATTTCCTCCCAGAATCATGTGTAAGGTCATGTTTTGATTTTATTTATATTGTGTAAACCATTTTACGCCTATGGTCCATTCACTCAAACAGCTACTCCGTGCTTATACCAATGTAAGTGAGGCCAGGTCCTGTCCCATCAACCATCTTACTCAGTAACTTCAAGACAGATAGCCAAGTCTTTACTTAATTAAAATTCCAGAACTTTTGCCTGAGGAACTATTCAGTTGTTTCCAAAGTTTACTTATACTGAGGTAAAGCCCCAGCTACTTTAAATCCATGGCTCCAAGGATTACAGAAATTGTGCCAAAGACCCAGCTCTCTACTCAGTTGCACCATGTATTTGCACTGCCCAGTCGTCTCTGATTCTAGAATTCGGGTCAGTTTGCATCAAAGAGCTGCAAACAACCATTCTGCCATGCACCCACAACTTTAGTGTGGGGAAAGTCTGAGGATCAGAAAGCTCCAAGGCAATGCGCAGATCACAGCAGGTTTCAGTTCCCAGTCAAGACACACACTTCTGAGCCTCCACCGGTGGGACAGCTACCTGTGTTCCTTCCCCACGTCATGTGCGGGAATCTACACGAATTCAGACACCTCTTTTCATGTAAAAAAGGGTATGACACCCAAACTCTGGTGTCTTTATCTCAAACTGGACATCATCCCACTCTGCTGAATGCCACTTCAACCTCCAGTTCCACTGCAAGCAATAGGAATAGAAAACTTGTGCCTTCTCCTGAATCTGGCTACTAAAGAAGAACAAATGGGGGAAAAACATCTCCACCAAGCCACTCTGTGAATGCTGGAAATACAAAACCAAAGCAACCAGCCACAGCCACCTGTCACACACACTACTCTAAGTCTCCACTCTTAAAAAGCAAAATCTAACATATGACTGAAGTTTTCTAAGCTCTTTATATGAAATAAATATACCTGTTTTATAAATGCTCATTGAAAACAGGAATCCATACAAACGGTACAAACTTCATGATTAGTCTATTTTTCAGGTTTCAATATTTTCATCTATTTTTAAGGTTGATTTCACTGGTTCCTGGCAGTAAATACCTTTCTGCACACAGCTGTAAGCAAAGCATGGTTGTCTAACAACAGTTCATTGTACTCTTCTGACAGCACAGTAATTATAGCTTCCAAACAACCTGGTACTCAAAACACAGAAGTCTGTGTTTCTTATAAAACTATCTCCACAGATCTAATTGTGACATCTTTCTAAGATGCTTTCAACACTCTGAGCCACCCTTTCTAAGCAAACACAGGCCTACCTCACAAAGTGCAGAACTAGCCAGTTTTGTTTTGTTCTGCTTTGACCAACCACTTTGCATGGGAAAAGTGCCAATTTGGTGAAAATAAAGACCACCCACCTATTAGTTTTGTTGTGATTTTCATTAGGGACATCTATGCTTAAGTCTGTTTTGTATTTGCTTTTATTCTTAAAAAAGGGGAAAAAAATACATCTGTGTTTTGTTTTTTTTTTTCCCCATGATCTGGAATGAAACAAAATGTCCAGCCAACACTACTGAGTTCTTACTGAAATTCTGTGGACCTTTGCCCTCTGAAAACAGCCAGTATACCAAGAGGACAAGATATTTCATAGGACTTTATCCAAAACATCCAAGAAAAGGGATAAAAATAAAACAGATTTGATGATAAAAAATTTTAGTGTAAAACAACCATTCCCTAAGTCAGAGCAAAAGTTACTGTAGTAAAACATGGCAAAACTCATCCTGTGTCTGAGAGTCCTTTAGTCTTCTTTCTTGGACAGCAAACTATTGCCATTATCCCTGTGTCACCATGCACTTCACTGTGTGGCTCCATCTGGTTCATGATTCTGAGGGGAAGATTCCCTTTTCCCAGGCAGTCCTAGCACAGACTTTACCCTCCTGTTGTCAGCTGCTGAAATTAAAGTTCTGGGGACAGTATCTCTGAAATGTGCTCATAAATATGCCCCCAAACAAAACAACTGTTCACACAACGCACCAACTGAGAATGAACACTACCTGCTCTCTTGTACATCAAGAAGAGGGTCTGTCACAAATTTTAATTTAAGTTGAATTCAGAATCCCACAGACTACAGTGTCACACCTGACCAAGACTAGAAGTGTCACAGCTGGCACAGCTCTGCAGTATCCAAGTTGTACATGGTACATGGACCAATAGAGCCGCACATGTTATGAAGCTAAAAAATCAAAGCACAGTGACCTGTTATTTCCATCATGGTAAATGCAGCATGGTAAAGGCTGGAGAGAAGCATGGGGAGAAAATTCTCACTATAGTAAAGTAAGGGGTATTCAAATATTCCACTCTGAGGAAAAGCCCTTTCCACAAAAGAAGAAAGTATGTTTGATGAGAATGATCATAAATACTGTTTCTATAGCCCACATGGGATGAAATCTAAAGCTATTCAAAGCCTTCACCTGATGCTGGAACAGACTCTTCAGGAGCTCTGAAACAGCCTGATTCCCTCTCACCCTCCTGACCATGCACTAAATTACAACCTGAAGTGGTGTAGCCTGCACTGTAATCAAACACACTAGAATTTTCTAAGGGGATTTTCATTGGGATTTCACAGTGTTAACAGGCTTAGATAGAACAGAGTCAACCCAGACTCACTCCCAGGAGGTTGGCTTCTCATGAATCATCAAGCATCTGGGAAACAGCTTCAGGAGATGTGAGCAGCTCTTGTATCTTTTGTAGCAACAAAGCTATGAGATTAAAATAAGACCTTTCCAAGCAGACAATTGTCCTCATGAGATGCACTGGGGGAACTCACAGAAGTCACATATTCACCAAGGGGAAAGTCAGGATAAAAAATACTTAGTAGAAGATAGAGGGAAAGGAAAAGACTCTGTCTTTCGAGGCACTGAACTGTCCCATGTTGCAACACAACACAATGCAGCACTACACAGTGTCCTGGATGTCACATTCTAACTGTGTTCCATAATGCTTTATGGGAGTAAATAAAACATGACAGTGCATAACACACTGCCTGTCACATTTACTAAAAAGCATATAAAATCATTTCACAATGAATAAAAGTAGGTGCTAAGTCATAAGGCAAAAAGGCCATTAAGGCCATACACAGAAGGAGGATGTTCTAGATGGCAGGAGCCACAAACACATCCTTGCACTGGGGGAGAAAAACTATCTCATAAGGAAGATGAGTGGGAAGGAATCTGGAAGACATCCTCTTTGGTGAGGCAATTCCCTGTAGAGAGTCTGAGCTGATTGCAAAGCAGCTTGCTCTATATTTTATTTATCTGAACTAATCTCTCCTTTTTTCTCCTTTTAATTCCCTCACAACCACGAATATTAAATGTAATGGCATACGTGATAGTCCAGCTGTCCAAATTAGAGGAGCTCCCATTTAAATGCTCAAGGCAGCTGCATTTTCCAAAGTACTTGCCTTCCTCCCCCCGCAAGGAGTGCAGCTGGGTGTCAGAGTGGGAACCAGGAGGTCCAGTTCGATATATCAAGAAAATGTGCTTGACTCAAGGCAGACCCCACCATGGGTGCCCAGCACAACCAATGTTTCCCTTTCCCAGCTAGGCCATGCTGCAGGAGCACCAAGAATCAGAAAGACAAATTTCTTCCTGTGTTTTCTTTGGATGCCTGTACTTCCTTGTGAGCTTTAGCAATGTATCAACACTTTCCTCTTAAAGCTACTCCTCCTAGCCATGACATGCCTATTACTACAGACAGATACGGCTTGTATCATCGTTGCTCAACAGAAAATTAATTCCTTCACTAAAACAATAGCAATAATAATTTTAAAAAAACTCAACCAACCTGAAAGGCAATTTCTAACTGCTAATCTGACATCTGTTCTATGATATATCCAGCAAGGAGAGTCTGTAAGTGTCAATTCCTTCAGAAAGAAGAAGAACTAAGAAAATGACCTTGTCTAAGGACCTAATGAACAATACAGAATACTTAATTCCACCTTCTAAGGTTTCTGGAATTTCAGCTTCACTCCCTAAGGTGCTGTCTTATGTGTATGTTTGCTTCTGTCTTTCTTCCCCCTTGGGGAAGTTGGTCAACCAAGTTTGATACAGTGGTAAAGGCTGAAAAAATACCATACTCTGAATGTATTATGACAAGAAATACACCCTCTCAAATGCCATGGAGTGTAATCTGATGAGCTCATCCTCTGGTACAGCTCAGGAGAGAGTTTCTGAGAACCATGGTGAAGTTCATTTTATTACTTGTGAAAGTATTTTTCATTTCAGGAAAGGACCTTGGGATTTTGCACATGGGAGTTTTCCAGATATAACTCTTCTCCCCCTTTGCTGTTGTCTTAAAAAAAAAAATAATACAGCAGTCAGTGGTTTGCCACCAGTTTTTAAACAAATGAGATAACCTTCGGGGGGAATAATAGCTCTTCAGTTCCTCCAGTTGAAAATTAGCCTGATCTAAATGGCTGAACCCACAGAGAAGCAAAGAACAGTAAAACACTTTTGAATCCAAACCACAAATCAGTTCACCTTGGGGACAGGCATGCCAAGTGAGTTGTATTTATGGCAGCCTGTTCAGGCAGTCACTTGCCTTTTTTTTTTCCCCACCCTCCTGCAATAAGCAGAAATTTTGTTATCCATAAGGTTCTGTGTAAATCAGATGAAAAGATGACAGAGTTCATTGCCAAAATAGTGTATTCTATAGCTGGAATGGGAAGACGTAAAACTGTAAGGTCATTTTACTTGTTAAAAATGGAGACTTCTTGGATTTGCTTTTTTATTTGTTGTGGGTTTGTTTGTTTAAGTAGATATAAACAATAAAATAAATCCTAGACAGTGAGCACAACATCACACTTCTGTTCTCTAATGCAGAATATAGTATTATATGGTAGTACCAGTCCTAGACATCTCTGTCCTTTTAATGACAGAGGTCTAACTCACCTCAGTCAGCTCTGCTCCCATCATGATTCACCAGCAGCTCTCCAAGAAGGAAAATCAAAGGAGGGAAAGGATTGGGATGATCAGTGATAAAACAAGCATAGCATAATCCCAGCCCAGGTAGAAGCTGCAAATTGCTTCTTATAGAGGCACTAAACTGAGAAACAGCCAAACTGGTGTAAGGATGTATATGTAAGAGTATATTAAGGCAATGGATCCATCCAAAACATCACTTCAAGTTGCTTTCAGCTTTATACAACTTTAATAACCCCATTTATTTCAAGGACATGACAAATTTATAGTTAAGCTCATACTTAAGGAGTTTGCTGGATCAAGACCCAAAAAAAGAGAACAGCACTTTAACACCACCTAACATGTTCCTTACTACCCAGCAAATGAGCAATTAAAAAGTGAATCTAAATCCCACAGGAGCTGATGTAAGACTATCAACTTGGCTGGTTTGCCACTGGACCTCAAGGAAGAAGCTCCAGGTACCTGCTGCTTCTCTTATCAACAGGCCTCTTCTTTTTATCAGGAGCATGAAAAATACTCCAAGCAACATCACAGTTCAAATCTAAAGCAAGACCTGTTCTGTCACAGAGGCAAGATCAAAAGATGCTCTGTGTATGTTCAGCTAAATACAGACCTCACATGCAACCAGCTCACTCCAAGACCCTGAGCTGTGTGCAGAACTTTGCTAGAAGAATATATCCATAGAGGATTTACAAAAGAAGCTAAAAATTGAGCTTTAGTTGAAAGATACAAAAGTAGCCAGTGCACAACACCAGCACAGAAGGTATCAAAGAATGAAAACACTCCAGACATCTGAAATTTAATTCAGAGACATCATCCATTTGGTAACAGAAGGATCAGTAGTCTGCCTGTGTTTCTATGCGGAGCAACCCCACAAGTCTTGGTCGTACACAATCTGTGGTTGAGCAGGACCTCAGCAAAGACCACTTAGGAGAATATTAAATGATAAATTAATAAGGAAGTCCAGGCACACAATTCAAAGAGACAGCCTGTCTCTGCACCTCTCACTATAATAAGCATAATTTTATTTGCATTTAATAATATTATTTTCCCTGTGAAATGGTCACCATCATAATTGCATTTTTTTGCATACAGAACTAAAAAAACAGTCCTGAAATGAAGAACAGGCAGGACTACATTTGAAGGCTCTCCTTTTGTCTGCTTCAGTGGGGGCCTTGTTCAGATTTCCACAGATGAATACTGAGAAAACAATTCCTTAATTATGTTTACAAAGATACCAATCTCAGAGGCATTTGCTTTCAGCAGTTACTTGCATTATTTGTTTTTATTTGACTTCTTGATAAGAGATGTTCTTCTACACAAAAGAACATCCTGAATGTCTTACAGTAAAGCAAAAGTGTCTTTAGAAAAGTAACATATTTTAGGCCAACTTATAAAACACTTTGTTTAACTACTAGATCTTTCATGATCAGTGGTACTGTTGCAATGCATCTCTGTTGGATTCTTAAACCAGCAGCAAACTGAATGCTGCATATTTATGTATTCTTTTTCTTGGGATTTCATAATTAAGTATGAAAAAGGGAAAATGTGTACATCAAAAATGTGTAGCTCTATTGATGTGCAGTAGGATTAATGCATATATCCCCACAATCATGAGCATAAAAACACATAAAACCTTGAGAAACTGAGAGAAAAAAAAAATACAGAGGGAAATGGTTCTCCTGGTGCTGCAAAGAGCATAAGGGAAACATGATAACTGAAGCAGATGTTTGCAGTGAGAGCCAACATCTTTATGAGAAGGCTGGTACATAAAACTTGTGTAGTGCCTTGGACAAGATGGTGCCAATTAGAGACACAATTGCTAGTAAGCACAAATATCCACACTGGACATTGGCTCATAATGTTTTGCACAGAAATAGCACATTTTGAACTTAGACACCCTGAATTTTCCTGTTTAGGCAGTGGCTTCAAGAAGGTAGACCTTTATGGGAAGTTTCCTTCAAATTCTCCTGGTGAGATGAAAACATATTCCTTTTCTATTTTCCCCTCATTATTTTTCAGTTTTTTACAACCAAACAAGGACTTTTTGCCTCGTAAGTCTGGCATAGCTCAAGTCTTAGAAGAGAATTTGTTTGAAAATATTGTTTCAGAAACTGTTTCACTCAAGCACTTTTAAGCATGAACAAGACATGGAATTTTCTTACAGAAATAAAAATGTTGATAGAAGGAAAAAGAAAATCCAATCAAAAGGGTAAGGTCATGTTGAACATGTTATAGCAGATAGATAGGTAATTACAGAGTGAAGGTCACATGTTGGAACATTAGGCAGTAAAAGAAGATCTGTTCTGTAAAACAAATCAAGGCAATTGTCTCTTCTGATGCGATGTTTCCTTACCCTCTATGTCAGCACTGCAGATCTAAAATCTCTGAAAGGGAATGAAAGCTCACTCCTTATAATGGAAAGTCTGGCAACAGTATTTTAACAGACATCCTTTCCTTGGACTGCATTTGTCATGGGACATGTTTTTTGTCTCTTAGGGTTCATATATCAACCAACTGTGCAAAGATAAAAGCTTCAGGGGCTATTTCAGTCCCTTTAAGGCAGGTGCACTAAATACCTAATACAGTAAAGTTACCTAAACTTTGTTTAAAAAAAAGCAGAACTTATTGTATTAAAATATGATTGTTGGTAGTCTGTTCCTTTTTATACAGTAGTATAACAGCTAAAAAATTAAATCTATTTTCAAAATAGCTTAATCTCCTCCAACGAAACAGAAGCCTGTGTTATGATTCTTCTATTTTCTCAAGAGAATTCAGATTGCTTCTGTCTCCTCTCAAGGGGTGGATGGGTTCTGGACACTGCTCCAAAGATGGCTTGTCCGTTTTCCATGGAATGGATGGAGGTAAAATGCAGGAGAAATTCTTGGCACAAGGACCAGGACTCGAGATTTAGCCAAAAAAACTAAAGACCCAGCAGCTTTTCTGCTTCCTACTCCAAGGCACTCTGTCAATCTCTGACAGTTCAGACCAGAGCAGATCACACCATAGTGTGCAGCAAAAAAACCATTTTTGCTCCCATGCCTCAGTTTTCCTCTGCTGAAAACCACAGCACTGGTGAAAGGAGAGCAGAAGACATTGAGATCTTTTCCTGGCGTGAAGGCAGAACACAAGTAGGGCCACAGGGGTGGCTTTACATCATTCAGATAAAACCCATGCTGAGAAACAAAATTCCCAGTCTGGAAAGTAATTTAAGTCATGCATACTGAAAGTACTGAGAACTTGAAGTGCGGGGGATCTTTCCTGTAAGTGCTTAGGATTGTCTCTGGAGGTCTGGCATCAGAATACCGCAGAGCTGTCATGTGGATAGATACTGCAATTCAACAAAGTTTCCAGGCACATAAAATTCTTGGCTGTGGCCTTCTTTTATTGTTATGATCTTGCACCAAAAGGGCCATCTAGACAATTCTTTAGTCCTTCACCTAGGAACAAAACTACATGTGGTTGATGTGCAGGAGAGCTCATTCACTGCCAATATATAGGGACCAGTGGCTGGGAAGATGGTACTGGTGTGTATCAGCATAGCCCACAAGCACAGGAGTTGCTGTACGATAGGCAGCAACCATGTCTCATACCACTACAGACACATCCTGACTAGTGTTAGAGAAAAATCAAACTGGAAAAGGAGCTTGCTCCAAAGGTTTCATTTACACACCTCGCTTCCCAGGTCCTTTCTGGAAAGAACAGCTGTTTGGCCATTACCAAAAGGAAGTTATTGGAAATATTCCTTCTAGGCTGTATGAGGGGATGTTGATGAAAAAAAGGAAGAGCCGAACTTACTCTTGGGTTTGTTAAGTTAGAAGCACAATAGATCCTGCAGGAGCAGATGAAAACACTGAAACCTGTGTAGAGGCAATGGTAACCAGGACTTTGCTAAGACTCCACGGGGAGCAGACATTATGTATCTTCATGTTCTGAGCAGGGCTGAGTATACTGTTGGCAAATCAGGATGTAATTCAACAATCCTTTACTTTCATGGACCTTCAATGAACTCTCACTTTTAAATGGAAAGCTGGAGTTCCCCATGCAATTGTGCTGGAGACAAAGCCAAACTTCAAAGTCGTCCTTTGACTGTGGATTCAGTGTAATGTTTGACTAAAAAAGAATCGAGTGGTTACAATGAAAAATTCAGCCAGCTTTGGCTACAGATCTCACCAGCAGGAACATCAAGGGACACATTTCACTCCTCCAACTTTCAGAAGATACATGAGATGACTTAAGGTTAACCAGCATACACCTTCAGCACCCCCTCACATTACAGCTTCCAGAGAAAGACGGTGAACCAACCAAAACCAGCTTGCTTCCACCTAGCTAAAAGCCTAATAGTGAGGAGAAATGCCTGTGGGTATCATGGCAGAGGATTTAAGTGAGCAATCTCAGTTTCCACTTTACACTTCCTGACGTAGACTGCACAGTGAAAAAGGAGAGATGCACACAGTGGGGGTATGCATGCGGCTGGACAGCAGGTAGGACTTGGATGCTTTGCTGAGGCATGACCAGAATGGGTCCCTAAAAGCATGTGGAACCCAAGAGATCAACAGCAGGCAACCAAGGCTTGTAGCCTGCAGGTGAGAAGATTTAACCTCCATCTGTTTTAGATGGGGAGGTCAAAGGGGACTGTGCCACCCCAGTTCTGTGCTGGTACTGATATTGCATATCTAGGTGAACACCATGTGCTGAGGTCTTGTCTGCTCAGAGCGCACAGCTGTGCATTGACTATTAAACACAGCTCCAAGCAGCTGTTTGGCCAAAGAGGTGCCAGATAAGAGACTTATGTAACTGAGATAAAAAGGGTGAGAAAGTCCAATGAATACAGTACTCTCACATTATTTTGTGAACACCCTATATCAGAGCTATTGAAGGCAGACAGGGACATACTGCACCATTTCCTGTGAAAACTGTTTTCCACACTAATGCTCGAAATGCATAAGGATACCTTGGCACTCTTTAGACTACCCAAACAAGTGGCTTTTACTCAACTGGCTTTGTATAATTTTTGGCAAATAGGATTACAGTCCAGTAAGACAAAAAATATCTCATTAGCAATGGAATATACAATGTC
Source organism: Pseudopodoces humilis (assembly GCF_049639895.1). Classification (NCBI taxonomy): domain Eukaryota; kingdom Metazoa; phylum Chordata; class Aves; order Passeriformes; family Paridae; genus Pseudopodoces; species Pseudopodoces humilis. Next base: position 74,421,909 of record NC_142201.1, on the reverse strand, counting down.
AGAAAAATATTTTAGTTCATGTGTTTGACACAAGACAGAAAAAAAATAATCTTAGAAGAACACATATGAAAATCGGATTAATGACAAATTTAGTGCCAAAATTGTATTTTTCTGATTTCTGTTTTTGGCAGGAATTCCGGAGACTACCTTTTTTGTTGTTTGAACTTCCAACCTGTTTAATTTATTCCTGCTTAGTTTTTCTCAGACTTTTCCACGGAAGCAATGAAAGAACATCACAGCAAAGGATGAAATTTTAAACCTTTCTTGATTTAGAGACTTCCGAAGTCCTGCTTTACAGCAGACACTCTAGATTACTCCATAAGAAGGAGTAACAGCAACCATTTTTGGATTCCCTAGGGTGAAATGTTCTGGGTCTTTTTATAGTTTAGACTGTAAATAAGAAAATATCACAACTATGACCTTAAGTATCATCTGGCATAAACTATAATTAAGTAACTGACAGCTTTGGTAAATGACAGCTTCATTGCGTGTTGCTAAAATCAGTTGTGAGAAGTTTAAGTACTCTACATAGCACTACTGTCCTATCATTTGCTGGCCTATGTACTGATTTACTTTATTTAATGTGTTCATTTTTGCATTTTCATGGCGCTCCCCATCTCACAACAGCTCCATCTTTCTCAGACTTTCACTTCTCATTTGCTACTAAAACAAAGTTCCCACATGGTAAAGCTCATGAGCTGTTATGAACACTGACACACCCCATGGACAGCCATTTCTCCTCTCTGCTCACAGCTGCACTGGGCAGCTGCAAGGACCAGTGAGATGCTGGAATTGGCCACAGCAGTAGGGGAGGGGAGCAGACACCAGCTAAGACAGGCTGCAGGAGCACTGGTGGAATCACAGTGAGATATTTCATGCCACCTTCTTCCCACACAACAATTTGCCAACCCAGTCCTTGCCCTTTCATTGCACAAAACGAGGAGCAGCATTTCAGAGCCATTGCTCTCACTGTGCTCCCCAAGGGCATCACGGGCTATGGACAGGACGGAGTATGCAATGGCACAGGCTGCCCATATCCATGCTCTTTGCTCAGCTACAGGTCTGTACGAGTTTTTTAAGCCCACTTGGACATACGCAAACACTACCAAGATTTGTGCAGCACATATCTGCCAAGGGGAAGGCAATCCTCCCTCTCTCTCCCTCCTTCCCTCCCTCCCTGTCCAGGAGCAGCAGGGTCAGTCCTGGCATGCACTGGCAGAAGGTGGTGGCATTACCCAAAAAGCAACTGGAAACCCTAAAATTCCAGCAGAACTCCAGGTTCCCACCAGCTGAGGGTTTGTCTGCTACACAGCTACAAGGTAAAGGCTGAGAGTCTTCCCCGATTCATTCACTTTAATTAAGGGACTGAGGGTCACCCATCTGCCAGTACAAGTCTAGACACATACACATTTACTCAGTTATTTCATTTAAAGCTTTAAATAAAATGCCTTTCTTTTTTAATGGATGCGGAGAACCATTCTGTCAAGAAAAAAACAAATGCTCCACTAAACCCATGTCAATGGACAATTTGTTTCTTCAATGCAGCCCTTAAGTAATAAAAAAAAGAATAAACATAACATTCTCCTAAGAAATAAAATGAAAACACTCTTAAAAAAATCCCACTTGTCTGAGGCATACTAAGATGTTAATAAACTCAGCTCAGACATTTACAAAAAAAGCTCACTCACCAAATCCATTTCCACAGAGCAGTAAGACAGTCTGGAAACAGACCACCTGCTTGTGTAAATCAGCAGCATCCCTACAGTCATCACAGATATTTACACCAGCTGAGGATCTGACCAGAGCAGCAGGTGAAAAGGGAAGGAGAAAACTTTAATCTGAGCAAGAGCAGCAGCAAGTGCTCAGTGCAGTGATACACTGAACTCATGGGAAAATGAACTAAATCAGCTCATAGCGGAAATTCAAGGTGAGCCTCTCTGACCTATTAAACTGAGTTGAAGAACTTATGCATATTTTTTTTATTTGCAGGTTGAGTTGGGGAAGATTCCTAATTATACCAACATGGACTGAGTTATTTGATTGAACGGAAAATATTTTCATTTATTTCTGCACAAATATCAAGATATTATTAATTTTTCTGTCATTGCCAAATTATCTTCTGTACATAAATGTAATAGCTGAATTCAGCAAAATTTATGGTTTTCATTCATCATTTTCACACTTTCAGTGCTGTTAGAATTTGCTGGAATCAGCAAGTCAGTCACCCTTGAAAGTCTCACCCACGTGCACTGGCGACTCCCATGTGATTCAAGAATATGTCAGCTCATCAACCAGTGCAAACCAGTATTGCTCATGTGACCCAAATGGAGCTTTCACACATCACACAACATTTTTCCTGTCATGGCTTTTTCCTTTCCTGGTCACCTTTTGAACAAAGTTGTCACTACTTCACAGAGCTAAAACACAGATTTTAAAGTAAGAATTTGACATGAAAATACACAGTTTACCTTTCATAAAATCACTCAGATGTATACCATTTGTGGATTTTTAAAAGCTAATGTAATGTCTGTTACTGATGCAAACACACAGATACTTTCAGGGCCTTATTTCAAAATTCACCTAAAATTTTGTCAATGCCAGATTCCTGTATATGATACTTGACTTTAGGGTTTTTTTTTTCTTCCTTTCTTTAATCATCTGAAATATTTCCATATGGCTATAAAAAGACTACTTTTGAGAAGCAAGTCCTGGAAGAAATGCTAACTAGTCATTAAAAGAATCAATTACATATGTGCTGAGTTCTTCACATTCTCCAAATACTTGTTGCTGTTTTGTCAAGATGCAGAATTCTCAGTCTTTATGTACTATAAAAATTAATGAAGAATCCAAGAGCAGAAGGAGACAGCTCAAAAAAAAAATTTGGAGAAGGTGGTTTCAAAAAAGTCCACTGGCAATACCACTTTGTTAAAAGGAATATTAAAGAAAAAAACTCAAGCCAACTACAGGTATGAAAAAGATAAACAATGAAAAGAGAAATTTTAAAAAGTAGGAATTTATTTTCTTAAATGAGGATGAATAGAGTGGATGTAGGGATTAACCTCTTTCTCCTCCAAAAATACAAAAACTCACAAAGTGCAACTACTCTTGGAGGGATAAAAGTTTGCGGAGAACAGCTTTCTACCAGAACATAACACATGGCTGATTAGGGGAAAGCCAGAAGACTGTATCCTCTCTCAGAAATTAGGGAGCAGGACACAAAGACTGTCAAAGCATTTGATGTTACTGTAAATATCTAAGGTTAGTGAAAGGACATGAAAGACAGTACTACTCTCCAAATTCAACAGTGGCACATACAAGAAGGGAGTTTTCTTGGCTTCTGGAAAAGATAAGAGACATGTTAGAACTATAAATTTTTAGCATCATGGTAGTAGCAGAAATATTGTTAATATACAGTTACTTCCTGCAGACTAAGACCAAGGCTCTGTTATGGCAGGTGCTGAAAAACAGAATAGGAAAAAGGAGCCATAGGAGGCCATGTATTGAATAAATATCATCAAAGCAATCTAAATTACCTTGGGATTCAGACAAAATTTGCAATTCAGGGAGATTGGGCACTGGGTTGCTTTATAAGGAGAATCAATACATTTGTCATAACTCATTTGTACTCCAACTTGTGGCTAGATCCAAAAAAACCACGTGGGCATCACATTTGTACTAAAATTCTGGCAGAGCTTTATTTCTTAACTTCACTGTAAAACTTCCACCTCTCTTCTTAGATACCTGTGAGCACCACACCTGCAGGTCTTTACTTTTCACCTTCTGCCCCAGCCCACCTCCAGGAGATCCCAAAGACAGACTGACTGGACACAAATTACCCCTGATTCAGTGTTTGTAAGAGATAATAGTTATCGTCTCACAGATCACAAAAGCCTTTTTTCAAGCATGCCACAGAGCACACATACTGTGACAGAAGTCAAAATGTTGATAGCTTCAATTTCTGTGCATGCAGAATTATACATTCACAGCCCTTTTTTTGAGAATCTGCATACACAGCTAAGACATTTCTGCATGCATGCCTCTGGTGATTTATTTCCCCCCAGATGAGTACATCTATGATTAAATTATAATAGTTTTCTACATAGCATTCTTAATGTTTAGACAGATTGATAGAAGAACATATTTTACTCCCATTACTTGAAAAAGCTCTCTTACTGAAAGTAAACAGTGATTAAAGAAAACATAAACATTGCTTCACTCACAATTAAAGCCACTTCAACTACTTCTTTCGTAGGAACTACGGAAAGAAGCAAGGCAGACATGGCACTGTTACTCCACAGAATCTGCTCACAGCAGATTGATTTAAAAAATTTTAAATATAAGTAACTGTTTAGTGTCATCATATTTTAGCAGGAAGAAATGCAATTATCAGAATAGGCAGGTCTGGATCTCAGGGTGTTTTACTATCCCACTCACTTCCATTGCCAACAGGAATAAGAGAAACTAAGCAAACTGAAAAATGTCAATCACAATTAAGTAGCAATTAATTATCAAAGGCTCTCTTGTTATAATATCACTGATTCTAGATTCGGTTAGATTTTTACAGAGGACACACAATGGCTTAACCACATTTTGAACAAAAACTAAAGATCTGGAGAGAAAAAGCCCCATTTTCTTGCCAAGCAGAATTAGGGGAGGACAGTATTAGTGGATGTTCATGTAGACTCTTTTTTAAGAGATGATTTTGTTCTTCTTGAAACTGTGGTAGTTTCATCGGTAGAAGGTCTGGGCTCCAATTTTTCATTTGAAATGGATTTTGTTTCTGTGTTTCTTTTCTTCTCATCCCTGCTTCATAGCTGGGAAATATGTAAACCATGTAAACAGATGGGCTTTTGCTACGCTAGTTAACATGTTGATCAATCACATCATCTGCTATGTGAGCCATCCTTCTCCTCCCTCCCCTCCTTTTGCAATCACACAGAAAACCCCAGCAGGCTGCCTGCATACCATTGGTCACAATGACAGGCAACACATTTCTTAATCTGCTTCCCCCTTTGAATGTAGTAAGGTCTACAGAAGGTTAACTTAACCACACTTAACCACAGATACACAATACTCAGGAAAAAAAGGTGGTGCTGTTTTCTGCTGTGCAGTGTACAGTGCAGGACAGACGTGCCCACAGCTTCCAGGAAGCCTTCCTTCTGGGCTGGCAGAGGAGCACGTCACAACTGCCTGGGGACACCTTCAGGGACGAGATGTCTCCCCATGACATGGCTGCTGCTCTTAAAATATACCACGGCAGCAACTTGTAGTCCTCAGGATGCAAGGCATTTCCTGTACTGGGTCACCATACGGTTCCATAAAACCCTTCTGGCAAAAGATGCCGTGATGACAACTGGCAGGACGGGAAAAGAACTGGAGATGGAGCATGAAAACCAGGTAGGTGCAACAAGGACAGGTAATAGAAGAACATATAAAAAGCAAGTCATATTCACATCCATTAATAATTATATGCCCATCATCTGCCAGTAGAAAAACACTATGTGGTCTGAGGGTAGGAAAGAAAGTTCGCAAGAAAAATTAACATTTTTAATTAGACTAACTGAATTGGATTAAACAAAACCAAAATGCCTTTGGGCACACAGGATTTTCATTGATCCTCCCTTTTTTGTGTCCGAGTCCCACTGGTGAGGTTTAGACGTGGAATTTTTTTGAGGTCTCCCTCCTTTTTATGCCAGACTGGGGAGTGCAGGTAGGACAGATGAAATACGCTCTCCAGACCACTGGGACCAGAGCTTTTCTCCTGGAAGTGAACACCTTGAGGATAATGGAGAAGGGCTAAACCACTCCTGCCTTAAACAACAGGCTATCTTACTGCATGCCAGTGAGATGCCAGGGCTGGACTCCACTTCTAATGAAACCCATAAGCAGAATCATACCTACTTTATTACAAGAATTTTTTGCAGTAATTAACACACATAGATTGCAAAGTTCTTCTAGCAGCTGTGATGCTGCTGTTCTCTAAAAATGCTCAAGAAGACACCACACTGCTCCCTGCCTTAACAACTGCTAATAAAAGCAGCCTTTAATTCTGAAGTGCATTCAGAGCACATGGGGGAGCAAAATCAATGCTTGGTCTAACAGATCAAGGAAAACAATTCCCTGGCAAAGTAACCATGTTACTGGCTCCTACATGCCCTGCTCAAATGCTACTGAAGTCGATGCAAAAACTCCCCTAGGAATTTGACAGATCAAAAAAACAAGGAAAAAACCAAACTCAAAACCCAAAGCACATTTAAAATCCAACCACTATACACCTCATATTCTCTGGACCCAAGTGTTTTAGTATCAGAATCAGAAGAAGGTGTACAAGGTCCCTTCAGTTGGTTCACGTATTAGTGAGAGAATTCTGCCAACCATCAAGATTTGAACAGAAATATCATTTCTGTTTAACGTTATCTGAAAGAGCTATAGCTTCTAATATTTAAACATCAAAAGAACTGAATATATCCCAGCAAAACTACTAATCTTTAAAGGCAGAATAAAGCCAATATTTTCTACACAATGAGAGATTGAAGATTTCTCTGTATTATGTTACTATTGTTCAATAATCTGTGTCCATTCAGGAGTAGCAGAACGTGCTTAAAATATTGAAGAAGAAGAAATTGCATTCCAGCCGTGGCAACTGTATGGATGCAATCGACTCCTGACTTTGATTCTTTTGAAGTGAAAAGGCTGAAAAATGGGGCTGGATTTATGGTAAAAGCAGTGCAAAAGTAGTTAGAGAAAGATAGGAAGAAAAAATGCTAACATTTCCCTTTTGAAATGACATCTGATCCTGAATATAAAGATTCAATTATTATTTAGTAATCTATGTTTTCAACAGACATTTTCCTAAACCCATAAAGGAAAAACACTCCAGTATTACATCAGTAACTTTTATTTCACAGTTTTTTCATTTTTGTGAATAGTTTACCACTAGAAAGTGGTTGCTAAAAACATATATCAATCTCTGAATTTCTTTTAAAAATTTCCAAAGTTTTCTTTAAAAAATACATTCAATACAGGCAAAGAAATTAAAGAGAAGAGAAGCAGTGGAGAGAATTCATAAAATCAAAAATTACTGATTTTGCGTAAGTATTATGCACTATGTAAGAAGAAGGACCTTCTCTTCAGAATACAATTTTTTTAATGCAATACTCATTCATTTCTGCTAGAGAGAAACCCTGGGCAATGCTATTTTGGTCTTTTTAACTTCATCACCAAAATGTGAAAATCTTCTGCCTACTGAAGTCTTATATATATTTCCATTTTGTGACTGGATTCAAATCATTCAGTGCATTTTTCCTATAACAATCAAGCTCTTGTGCAAAATTTCTGATGACATTTTCCATGTCTGGATATTGCAATTACATTAGAGAAAGAGACTCAGAACTGACTAGGGACCCAAGATCTGAACCTGATGCACTCTCTCCTGTAACATTTGCTTCATCAAAGTCTTTGCACAATACCAAATTTCCAGAAATAAAAGTTTACAATTAACAATTGTGATTAAAAGTATTTTTGTGACAATCAACAGGTTTTATGGAGCACTAAGATAAATAATTCCTGAAGAGGAAGAATTTCTGCAGAGAACAATCTAATTGCAACCAAAGCTCGGAGCAGTATTGTTTCTCTGTGTTTTAAATGCACCACTGACACAAGAACTGGTGAAAAAGAAACTTGATAATGTATGAAGAGGATTATTGTTCATGCCTCTAAGTTGTTCCTAAAGGTGCTGACACACACTACAGTAATACCTACACAGGTGTCAGGAACACACAAGTCCACCCTCATTCAGAAAGCCCATGACTGAACATAGAGTAAAATGCATGAACAAATGAAGTAAAATCTGGGATCCCTTTCTTTCAAACCTCACTGAAGAGGTGATTTCAGAGCAGTTGTGAGATAACAGGCAGCAGTTAGCTACCTAATTAATAAACAAATGAACAAACAAACCAATAACCTAGTAACACCAAACCCAAATCATTATCTAAATCCATGATATATAGGTTATAATCACAGTGGCAGTAAAAAATAGGAAAGACAAAAATGGGAACAAGGTATTTATATATATGCAAGAATCAACAAATACATTATTCTCAGACAAAGAGTTCAGAGATGATAAAATCAGAACAGATCATCATGAATATCCATTTTAACTTTGACAGGATACAGGCTGTAGCCCACTGTCAGAATGCAGAAGATTAGAAACAATGGTTCTGCAAACAGCAGAACGAATGAAGATTGGTTTCCTACTGTCTCTTGCTTGCTCAACTTCTGAGTTGAACTATATTAAGGCATTCTGTTATCTTCGTGTTTCTTCTTATTAATTTTACCCCACAGCATTTGGTAGCATTCTCTGAGGTCCCAAAAATGCTATGGCTGCAGCACTTCACTGACCTCTTCAAGATCATGCAGTAAAACACTGCAGAATGGGCAGAATAACCTGACATGAACAGCAAGCACCTGACCTTCAAGGGCTCATGGTGAGCATTTCCCAAGGCCATTCGCATGCTCAGTTTCAGACTGTCTTAACAAGAGGGATCAGAGAGATCTGTGGGAACCAGATGATGCCAAAATTGCCCTTTCTTAACCTCAAATGTGAAGATCAGAGATCAGGAGATAACTGACAAAATGCTGCACTGGATTTTGTGTGGCCAGGTTTTGGTAGCAGGGGGCTGCAGGGGTGGCTTCTGTGAGAAGCTGCCAGATGCTTCCCCAAGCCTGGCCGAGCCAATCCCTGGCAGCCCCAAGACAGATGTGGTGCTGCTGGCCAAGGCTGGGGGAATTAGAAATGGTGGTAACACCCCTACCACCTATAATGCATTTAAGGAGAAGAAAATAAAAGCCGTGGCACAGATGTAATTGTGGCCAGAGAAAAACAGAGTGAGAACATGTGAGAGGAACAGCCTGGCAGACACTTATATTTGTGGTAACTGATACTTGCATATGGGAAAGAGATATGTCACTTGGCTACTTACAGGGAAGTATGAACAACTCAACAAACAGGAGTCTCCCAGCTTGATTCCAGCAGCAGGATAGAATATATGTTCATGAATCTGATTTCTTACAGATGCCTCCAGGGATAATGAGCAAAACTAATTAAAATGGCATAAAAAAAAAGCAATGGAATTCTTTCTCCACTAAATTCAGGTACTAATTTAATTCTCCAAATGCTGTGTCAGTGATGGACTCTGAGAAGGATGTAACCATATCTCAGGGACTGTACATGGTATCTAAAGTATCTTCCAAACAGGCAAAATAAAGGATGGAAAGGTACTTTCTCTACAGAGAAAGTAGTTCCAAGCTGCTTTAATATCTAACCCTGTCCTTTCCCAGAAATTATTATCTAGCAAAGAAGACAACAGCTTTAGTATGGTTTCATCCAGTGTGACAGCATATTTATGTGTTTGACAGGTATGAGGATCATTACTTGTCACCATTCATTATGGATCCCAACCACTTCTCCTACTTGATGCTTTGAAAGCACACACATCAAAAAGGCAGAAAAATAGATCAGCAATCATATCAATTTCTTCCACTTTAGATCCTAAGCCTTGGAATGAGTGTGTTTGTCAGTGGTTGTTCTGTTGATGGAAAAGGTCGATGTGTACAGAAGGAGCAGTTCGTAACACAGTACTGTCTGATCTTTCTGTCACAGGTACTTTTAATGTATCCTTCATAGGGAGCCCACACTTAGAAAATGGAGGAGTCAACTTAACATAAGAAGCAAATTACAATATTGGGTGAAGAAAAGAGGGTTAAAACACATTAACTCACAGTTATGGTGGCAACATTGTGAAGTTTTGTGCAATCTAGACAATGTTTTAAAACAGCAGTACTAGAAGCAGACCAACAAAAAAGATGTCCATTATTACGAGGGGACAAGGGTTTTGTTTGCAGTGTTTTTTGTGAGTTTTACTCTTTTTTTTAATCCAAATCCTCGATTTTATATAATTGAAGCAAAAATTTCCAATTTACAAGACAGTAAAGTCTTGTAAAGACATGTAAAGTTCAATTAGAGGGGGAGATAGTTTTCTGTGACCCTATAAAAAATTCCAGGAACCTTGCAGAAATTTTCCTTTGCAGCAGCACCTTGGCTTTATAATGTGAGTCAGATAAAACTGCTATGGGACCCAGTAGCTGCTCCTCAATATTCTGAAGACATTCAGATCACACTAAGTCAGGAATATAGCACAGAAAATATTTTTATTTTAAATAACTGTCTTCATAAGTCCATATTTAATAAGAAGCACTTTTGACCTTGAGAGCCAGCTAGCTATTCATAGTGCTTCATCCATGCACAGGGAGAGACTGAGGTGCAGGGAGCTCCTGTCCTTTGTCAAAGGGCACTGAAGTCCCTCAACAGCACTTGGTGCAACCTCTCATGTCTCTGAAGTTATATATGGACCTAAACACCTGGAACAAGACAAGAGTCGCCGCATTCTCTTTGTTTTCTGACAAGCATGAATAATATATGCAAAATTCACTCCCTACCCTCTGAGGATTATCTGTCCTAGCAGAGATAAGGTTGTGTGCATTTGGTTGTCAAAAATTAAATAATGGGTTATACCACATTTGTAGCCCATGTCTGCTGGAAGAATTGTGTGTAGCTCAGTCAGCCCTGCGATGGACCATGGGATGGTGGCATTCTGTCACTCACAATTTGTTTCGTTTGCTCTGCGTCCTGAAGTCCAGAGCCAGGTCAGGATACCAATCTGACAAAGCTGTCTTGGTGGAAGCACGTGGTCTTGCACACCAATGTCCACATGCACCCAAAGCAAGCAAGGCTCTGTAATGGAACTGAACAGCATGTTGGAGTTCAGGTCAGGGAACTCCGATATGCTATAGTCAGCCAACAAGAAGAGCAGTTTGAAGAAGCTATTTAGAGCTACAATGCAAGAAAAAAATTTCCAAGGTAAGAAATAGCCCAAAGAAGGGGATTTGGTTTTTTGATTTCAGGAACAAATACGACCTTTACTGAAGACTTGCTTTGTTCCAAAGGTAAAACTCTAATAAAAACAACTTCAAGTTTTATTAGTCATGTAAGTCCTTTTGAAGTGCTTTAAAACCAAACTTATGACAAACATTTATTTTAAAAGGCCATGCTCATGGTTTTCAGGGGCTAGAGTCTGAAATTACTTGTTTGCCTGCTTTCCCTCATTCAGGAGTAAGTTGCAGAGTCAACAGCATGCCAAGCTGACAGAGTGCCAAGCTCCTTACTGATGGGACTGTCACAAATCTTGTACAAGTGTCACATTTCTGAGGACTGAAAACATCGTTATTCTGCAATACTAAACAAGAAGAAAATTGAGTAAATCACCAAACCTGACACTGTAATGCTCACAATACTTCTCTACGTACTTTTTCATTTAATACAACAGCAGCCATTAAGAAACCATCACTGCCAGGCAGTGAGACTTCAAAGCCTTGCTGCACACTCTAAGCCTGGGATAATTAATTTCAATTAACAGCTGACATGCTGAGCTTTGCTGTATCCAATAAAGTAGATATCTATGACAAAAGATGTACTGATAAGGAGGAAAAGAATCAGGTAGTCCCTTACATCTCATTTATTGGGGTTCTACCATCATACTTATGGCCTGTAGTGTCAGCACCACTTTCTCACTCCAGGTGATGTATTTGTTATGTTTGCCGTGCATAAGCTGTATCTCTTGTCTCACAGCAAGCCGTGCAGCTGAAATGCGGTCTAAGCTGTCGTCTCTGCCTTCATCACGTGGACTTGTGCACTGTTCATATCTATCCTGAAAATGCCTGTAGACACCATTTTCTCAGGCCTATGCCTTCAACCATATCACGTCACCTAAACATCACTTACTGACCCACTCTACTCTGCTGTATCAAATATGCAGTGCTTGTCCTGACTTCCAAAGACTATACAATGTATTATGGCTTACTCATAACTTCTTATGTGCTATCCAACTCCTGATTATGAACTATATCCTATGATCTGCAGTCCTTGACAGCCATAATTAGTAGTTTGCTATGTAACTCAGATCCACATCTGTATCAGCCACTGAGAAACTCATTTATGCTCCTTACACTCTCCTGAATATAATACCCATGGAAACTTTACAATGAGCAGGTCAGACCAGATGTTGGCTGTTATGGTAACTTGTTTTAGAATGCTTTGGAGGGTACTTCCAAAGATCATCTAGTCCAATCCCCCTGTCATTTGCAGGGACATCTCTCATTAGATGAATTTGTTTAAGGCTCCACGCAACCCGTCCTTGAAAAATACCAGTGATGGGATATCCACAAATTCTCTCACCAACATGTTCCAGCATCTCACCATCCTCACTGGAGAAGTATCTTCCTCACATCCAGTACAAACTTAACCTCTTCCCAATTTAAAACCATTGTCCCTTGAACTGTCACTACATGCCCTAGTAAAAACTTTCTCTCTTTCTTATAAGCCCACTTTATGTGCTGAAATACTGCAGTAATATCTTCCATGAGCCCTCTGTTCCCCAGACTGAACATTTCCAACTCTTTCAGCCTATCTTCATGAGAGCTGTTTTCCACCCCTCTGATCATTTTCAGGGCACTTCCCTGGACTTGCTGTAACAGACCCATGCTCTTTTTTATGGGCTCAGGGCATCAGAGCTGGATGCAGCATTTCAGGTGGGGTATTATCTCAACCTGCTGGCCATGCTGCTTTGGATGCAGCCCAGAACACAATTGGCTTTCTGGGTTATGAGTGCACATTGCCAGGTGATTTTTAATTTTTTAGCCACCAAGTTCTTCTCTGCAGGACTGCTCTTAACAATCTGTAAATTTAATCTGACACTGATTGTGTTGGACTCCATCTGGTCAGAGTAGCCTACTCTTTCTTTTCTGTTCATGCCACACTCAGGACAAAAAAGATGCCAAACAGTACTGATGGCAGAGGATAAGACTGTTTTTTCTTTGGGAAATGTGACCTAAGCAAAACCAGGACTGGCATGTGAACATGCTGAAGAGGATCATATGTTTGCTGCCGAAAATCCCACTAAACCTGTCACATAGACTCCATTTACATTAAGTGGATTCAAAATTAATTAAGATGCTTATCTGCTAGCAGGAGCAAGTGAATCATCTCACTTCAGGATGCTCATTGTTTTGTGTGGCAATGCCTACCTTGAAGTAGGAGGCTGCAGGCAAGGGCATGGGGCTATTGGTTTCTCCAGCTCCTCTCTGGGGACTGTGGGGAGCACCCACTCCCATCCACTGAGGACCTGCTCCCACCTGAGCAAGCTCCAACAACATTCTTTGCTTCAATCCCCTTCATCACAGCTAGGTACCTTGACCAGGACCATCACAGCATCTGGTGTTACCAAGAGGGCTGAGGACTCTGGGGACCACTGTCATAAGTTTTATCCAGCTACTAAAATTTAACATAGCTTCTACAACAACAGCAAGTGGGGTTTCAGGAAAGATTAATTGTCTTTCTGGTCTACCTGCCCTGATGTCAATACACTCCACTCACTGGAGTAACAGGGGGCTTCTCACACACAGCTTGAAGTGAATGGTTTGCATTAAGTTTCAGTGAGAGGCAGAGAGCTGAACTACCTCAGGAGTACTTAGATCATGCCTAACTGGGGACTGCAGAAATTTAAAAAAGATTTGCCATTCTTTTTCTTCTGGACAAGACTACATATTTCAAGTTTTTTCTTCCCCTCCGCTAACTCAAAACCAGAGAGACAGCACTCATGCCTCTACCAGACCTGACACGATCTGATGCACACTACAATAACTGACAACACTGGCAACTTTATCTGATTTTGTAGAAATATATGGTTTCTGACTCCTTCTTGAAAACCAGGTCTGATTCTGTGTTTTCACTGAGTAGCACAAGCTTGGATACTGCAGGCATTTCTCCTCCTTGTTTCTTATCAATAAGCCTCCCCAAACTAGCACAGCTTAGGAGGAACAAGGAGGCTAAAAAGAGTAGGAGTTGATTTATTTTTCTACCCCCTTCCACCATTTGGTGCTGCTGTGGCATCACAAACCTTGGCTCTTTGGTTTTTTGGTTTTTAATCACTCCTGGGGTGTATATCAGAGTTATCTCACCCTCAAACATCCAGCTGTAGATAAAGGCACTAAGCACTTACACAGGTTAGAAACAAACTTAAACAGGGCACACACCAAAACAGGACTTGCACCATCAGTGACTGCTGCTGGCTGGATTCAGTGGCAGGAGTATGATTTCCAAGTTTTGGAAAGTTTTGGGTATTCTGGGTACCATGACTTGGGTGTCAGGAATCAGTGAGGAGTGAACCGGAGACCCCAAGTGCTGCAGAAGCCAGTGATGCACGAGTACACACTCCAGTTCCTGCTGGAGACAACACACCTGATATGAGGCAGACTGCTCCCTCCTGAGCAGTCCCTTCCTCCTGGTGATCATTGGTAAATGCAGTGCTCCCCTTACACCAGACAGCAATATTCTAACTACTCAGCCAGCTGGGATGTCACAGAAAGTACAGGCAGCCCTGTGTTCCCCACAGAAGCCCTGGTGTGACCATAGGGAAATTCATCTTCAGCCTCAACCAGGAGACACTCCAGGTGGCTTCACTCACAGGAGCTCCATGGAATATCCACTCAGCACCAACAAAACCACAGCTTTTCTCTTGGATATGTGTAGGAGTGGCACAAAACCCCCTACTTTTTAAAAAGAAATTCAGCCCCTAGTCCAAACCACCAACCACACCCTGACAAATGTCAAGCCTTTGTCAAAATACAGAGAAGTATTTGAGTATAGCTACTCAAAGTCAACAGATTTATCAAGATCAGAAAACAAACATTTTTTCCCTCCTACTTTATTCCCAGAAATTCCTGACATTTTCTGGTCATCATTTTTCTAAAGAAAATAATTAAAATAATACGGCTTAGGGCAGATATTCATCTTGGAAAAACTCATCCCAAGCTGTCAAAGTGTAGCACAGTCATCAATCTTGAGGGGAAAAAAGAAAAAAGAAAAAAACAAAGAAAAAGGAGGAAGTGAATGAAGGCTTCATATGAGATGTCATTCCCAAGAATGCTCAGTGGGGCTGTGAGTGGACCTGAGCTGAGCCAATTCTCCCTTCCAAAACACACTGGGTGGTGTCTGGTGGATGGTGCAAACCACTGGTGTGCCAGCCAGCTCCGGAGTGTGCTGAGTGGTGGCTGCCCTCAGGGGCATGGTGGTCAGCTCTCTTCAGCTCTCTCTCCAAGCACAGAATTAAAAGGATAAACTCCAGACCATGTAAGCGAATCAGGCTTGAAAAGCAAATGGATATGAGCAATAATCCTACAGATACATTTTAAAAGCATGGTAACTGTTTGTCCAGGAGCTTCCCTGATCTATCTCCACCACAGACCCCATCTCTGCTTTGGTGTGACACAAGGGTTTATCAGCACTCCTCCAAGAAAAATGCATAACTGTGCCATGCCTCACCTCCAGTAATACAGACAGACCCTGTAAGACTTACAATAAAATCCTTATCTCATTTCCCACAGAACAGTTTTCTCCCCTTGTTCTCTCTCACCCTTCTCTTTACCTACAAATACATACAACTCATGATTGTAATCCTGTATAAAATTTAAGAAGTAAGACCACCATGAGGTGCTGATCACATTACAACACTGAGATTTTATAAATTAAGATTGAATAAAATTGTGTGCATACACATCCACGCAAACTGAGAAGCTGAACATGTACTCCAAGAGAAGACACTTTTAACTGAAATTGCCTTCATATCTTGCCTCATGCCAGGATGTAGTTCTAAAACCTGTAAATCCAGGTAGAAAAAACTGCATTACTAACTAATATGTATCAGTCTCAACTTATTCTACTCTTCAGGCATTGATGCTTTTGCCCTTTAAGTTTAATCATTTAAGAAGACAATATTTTGACTTTTCAGAGCACTGTATATTACAAGAAGTGTTGAAGAAAGAACTTCACTGAAAGCCCTTGACAAAACATTCCTCTGGGGAAAAAAACTCAAAAATCAATAAAACCTTTGAAGTGTTGTTTTGAAGTACAACTGGTCTCTTTTTCTGATGTTCCAGGATAAAACAGGCTTCTGAGCAATTTCTAATGAAATAAGTAAGTAGGAACTGTCTTATATGAAATGAAAGCCATTATAAAATTAGTAGAAAATGTACACAACCTTTTAGTAAATGCAGTTAACAATTTCAAATATTAATGGCAGAGACAAATTCTTGAACTCAATGAGGCATGGGTTCAGCATCTACCTGCAATTTTAGACTGGGAGAAGATTTGAGTTTCCTGTTCCCAGGATCCCTACAACTGTCTTGGAAAGAAAGTTAAAGTGGTCAGCTGGTAGTGCCTGCAGCCTCCCCTGCTTTCCCACCAGTGCTGGTGCGGCTCAGGAACATGATACACATCCCACAGGAGAGGGCACACCCAAGCCCACAGCTGGCAGCAGACTTGGGAATCTGTGCTTAATAAATGTGAGGTTTTAATAGCATGCATCATTATTAATTGTATTCAAACCCAGCAGGGGCCATGCCCATATTGCATTCATCAATTTGTACAAAAGCTAACAAGCTTTAACCTCCACATGTGCAAAAGCAGCCTGTGTACCTGGCACAAACCCAAGGAAGCTGCAGCAAGGTGGGAATCAGCCTCTTCCCACAGGCAACCAGCGACAGGACAAAAGCAAATGAAGTCACACTGAGCCAGCAGAGGTTCAGGTCAGACACCCGGAAAGAATTTCCGCACTGAAAGGGTTAGCAAGCATTGGAATGGACTGTCCAGGGAGATGGTGGAGTCTTGGACACCCTGGAGATGTTCAAGAAATGACAGGATTTAGCACTTAGTGTGATGGTGTACTTGAGATGGTGGTGTTGAGTCACACATTAGACTTGATCTTGGAGGTCTTTTCCATCTTAATGTCTCTGTGATTCTATGATCTGCACCAATGATCTCCTAATCCATTAATTCAACCCTTAACTAGAGTGCAATGATATTGATGGAATTGTATAATCTCAATCAATCCTAATCGATAATTAGTAATTGCAAAGCTCACAAAGGCTACTGAGTAATTTGGAACCATTAGATGATAATACTATCTGATAGGGCTGAAAAAGGGTTTTTCATCCTTCCTTATATAAAACCTGTTAAGTTACAATGAGCAATTGAAGGTGTCCAGCTCAATATTTTTCTTCAGAATTTCAGAAACATCTCCCTGTATTTCCAGGACTATCATAGCACTTTACGGGATTATCAGAAGCATCAAAGTAATGTTTTAGCTGATTAAAATATCACCACATTTTCATGTTGCATTGGTGAGAAATATTATTTATTTAACATGGTGCTTTTAGGCATGTCACTCCCTTAATGCATTTTCACACAGTTGTACCTTTTTTTTTTTTTTTTTTTTAATACCATGATTTTTTATGTGTTAAAGTACCTTTGTGAGATTGCTACTCAAAGCAGTCCTGGAGCAAAGGTTAAAAGCAGATAGGAGAGGAGACTTCTTCTATTTTCTCCCAAGCATCCATCAAGAGGTGAACAAATTATTTTGACCACTTCTAAGGGACCATGGGCAATGCTTAGAATTTACATGCCCTTAAGCATGATCACTACCCTGTCCGTGTCTCACAGCTCCCACCTCTGGAGCCACCTGTTGAAGAGCTGCTTCCACTCCCCTTTTGATGTTCCAAAACTTTTTTCCTTCTGAAACATAATTCAGCATCACCCCCACACTGCAATGGTCTGTGCAACCTCAGAACTAAATATTTTTCAGTACACCAATGGGCTGGCAGCACTGACATGTCCATGCCATCCCAGCCTTATGACAATACAGTGTCCCTCTGTCCAACCAGACTTGTGTCACTCTGACCTTCAGGCAAACACTGATGTCAGCAACTATTAACTTTGCTTTGTTTGTTATGCATTAAGAGTTTTCCTTGAAATTATTCTTGTTTGTAATCTTGCACTGTATAATGTTACACTCAGGATTCTGTGATTTTCAGAATGGTGTGGAATCAGACTTTGAATACCATTACAACAAAACCAGAATAGCCATCTTTATATTTCCTCAGCTTGGAGATAAATAATTGCAAATAATAGAGAAGAAACAAATGGGCAATCACAGCAAACAGAAGCAGACATGGTCTCTCTTTAAACTGTCGCTGACTCATGCCACCAGAAACCACTTGTGCCAAAATAAGACGTCCCACTCTTCCATGATTTACACAATTCATGCTATGAGGCAAAATTATAGGAATTATGCTGATATTATCACAAAATCTCAACGTTTCTAATTAATTATGTCATAATTTCATGACTACTGAAATATTACAGTGCTAATCTGTAAAAGAGAAGTGTCCATGCAGGCAGTCACGGACTTATTAAGATCTCCAGGTTCATGCAGATGACTCAGTACCTTCAAAATTATATTTAAATGCCTAATCATTTAATGATCTCTAAATACCTTTTAACACCTTCTGCAACATTAGAAGGGTCCTGGTAGGGTTAATGGGAAACATCTATTCTGAAGTAATGTGAAATCCCTCTCAGTATCTCTGTTCCAGCTTGTCCTTAAATAATAGGTCCAGACTTCACTAACAGTTTTTGTGTCTTAGAACAATTTCTAAGCTAATCCAAATACTTAGTCTGATATGTGTGAGTGATATAAGGGATCTGTTTGTCTTTCACTCTTTTTCAGGCTTCTGAGAGGGAAAAAAAAAAAAACTGGCTTGATGCCTTCATTAATATTTTGCAGTTCACTAATAAATGCTATGAAATACAGCCTCAAGTGAGAGGGAAATAAATTAACTTTCTGAGCCACTGGCAATTAGTTTTGAAAGACTGCGTAGATCTGGTGAGCTTCCAAAAAAAGAGAAAAAGGAAAATGTGGCCTCTGTTTTTCAAAAACAGATCTAACAAGTACCTGGAGAGCAAAGCAATGTGCCTCTGACCCTTCCAAAGGCAGGCAGCTGAGTCCCTAGCCCTCTACTTAACCCACAGGGGGAACATACTACTTGGGTGTCATACTGAAGAAGCATCAAAAGAAGAGAAAACTGACAAACTGTACATGGGACAGTGACCAAATTGTGAAGAACAGCATTTTTCTGCATCATTTTTCAAAAGCAATAAAGAACATGGGACCTTATCTGCAATGTAGAAAATCACATCGAAGGGGACAATACTATGTCCCCCAAAAAAGTACATGAAGTATTTGGCTTTATTTTTAATCCATTTAGTAATTTACAAAGAAAGACCATCAGCAAACACCCAATCAGAATTTTACCTTCTTGAGTTACAAAAACTAGCAAGTTTGTCATTGCAAACCATCTGTTAGACACAGCTGGCAATTCCTCTGCTTATAAATCTGACGCTGCCTTTTACAAGCCCTTGCTGAAGTCATGGTGATGAGGTTGTTACTTCATAACTGAATAATGCAGTTTTAGAGCTTGTAAATTCCCTGCTGAATGGCTTGAGGTGAACTTGTGGAAAACAGAGGGAGACAGAATGGCTGGAGAAGACAACTGCTGCAGAAATCTGCCATCCCACTGCCCAGAGGCAGCTTCACGTTCTGTCTGACCAAAGACTGAGCCTGCAGCTTGAAAAGGCACGAGAGATTTGAAAAATATTTCAGGATGCATGACAGAAACGGTGCAATGTGTTTTGTCCCTGTTTTCTGCATTGGTTTGAAAGTAGGAAGAAAGCATTCAGAGGCTGTGCTGTGTTTGGCTCATCAAATAACATTTTGCTCTCCAAATTTATTTCTGTTATATTTCTGAGTTACAAGCCCCAAATTTTTGCAGGTCAGGTTTGGGCTTCTAGAACTTCTTGCATTGTAAAACCACCCTACTACATACAATTTCTATTCAGAATAGGAAATGAGGGTTCTGGAAAAAATACTAGCAGAGAAACTCAAATTATTTATAAAGAAAAGTAAGTGCTTTATTGCAAAAGATAAAGAAGTGAAACTGCAATACAGCATTGTAGCAGAGAACTGCATGAAATTGAATGAAACACTACAGCATAAGAGGGAGAAGAATTCACAGAGAAACACAGTAAAGAAAATTATTACAAAGTATAAAAGATTAAACTGTATTTCTATGATGTATGTTAACCCCTAAGGCACTTCAGGGTATATATTTGCAGACAATGTGCCTAAACAAAAGTCTGGAGAAAGTTATTTCTGTCAATGAAAGGCAGATTTTTCTGTCACCAGTGCTGAAGTAGCCATTTTATTCCCTGCCAAACTAC
Organism: Pseudopodoces humilis; assembly: GCF_049639895.1. Classification (NCBI taxonomy): domain Eukaryota; kingdom Metazoa; phylum Chordata; class Aves; order Passeriformes; family Paridae; genus Pseudopodoces; species Pseudopodoces humilis. The sequence goes on along the minus strand of NC_142201.1, from coordinate 74,401,682 downwards.
AGATTGCTTTGAATGAAAAGAGGTTTCCTTTTTATTATGAGGACTCTAAACTAGTTACAGCTGTGCAACAAAACAGATGTGGGATGGCAGAAGTGGGGGAAAGTTCACTGGATCGAATGTAAAGGAAATAATTATGAGACAATACACTATTCTGGAGCCCGAAGTCAGAGCAGAAATGCTGACATCTTTAATGTGGGTTCCCCCTTCCCAATCGCATGATCTGCTGACAAATGCAAACACTGTTGAACTGCATTTCCTCGCTCCTGAAAGGCACTGAAAGGCACAGCCTGCTGCTGGGATGGTCTGAATTTTAATGCTGCCCTTTCACAAGAAGAAACAGACACAGTAATTCTTATCATGATTGTGTCCTGCACTTCCCTCACGTAATTTTCTTCACCTTTTTCATTTCCTACAGTCAAACTGAATACCTGCAAACAAAGAAAAGCACTCTTCCATTTTCCATTATCTTGTTGGGTATAGCCCATATATTATATAGGATACCCATTTCACTGTGTAATCAGAGTACTTATTCACAGTCAACACTCCAGGAGTCACCAGAGCTTAAGGGAACATATTGGAGCTTTCTTTAAATTAGCTATCTCAGTGCTGATAGCAGGGTAGCTATCATAACACACAGCACATCACAGCATGCCAAATATTCCAGCTTCTTGAAAGTTACCACAGGTATTTCTAAGAGAGCTTAAGCTTCAGCAGACTTTCTAATGAGGGGCTCTTTAATGTTTTTTCTTTCCATATTTACTGTAAGCATTCTAAGTTCACAAATGAAGAAGGGAGGATAATGAAATAAAGAGAAGAAAGGATGAAAATCAACATGAATTAGCTGAAGGAAAAAAACAAACAGGCTTCTTCATCCCATAAGTCATTCAAGTTATTGAGTAGTATTTTTACCATATTACCAGGCAAAACAATCTTTTGGCCTAGATCTGCTCAAATTGAAGTCAACAGCCAAAAATTTAAAAAAACACAACAAAATGAATGGGATGACAATATCAGGCTGAGTGACTTCCCAGGGCTGGAAACTACATAGAAATGTGATGACAAATGATAGGAAGTTTGGAAAGTCATTATTTTACTAAAACTTAGGACTCTGAAAGAAGCTAAGTTTGCAGTTATGTAATGGACTCTTACATATTTGCTTAAATTCTCTCAGGAAATCAAGAAAGCATACACTTACTTTCAGGTGAGAGAGGGACGTAGTCCTGGTCAGTAAAATGGATATGAGGGAGGCCCTCAGGTATGATGCAAGAAACATCTAAGACTATTTGTTTCTTCAAGATAAGCACATTTCCAAGCTATTAGTGCTGGGAAATTGCCCTCATCTGGAAATTCATATCAGGCATCATGTACACAACAGAAAGAGTATCAGTGAAATGACCACACAACTTGCAAAACAAACTTTGAAATTTCTTACTGGTCAGCCTTGTTTGACTTAAACCACCATCTAAATCACCCAGTGTTCTGGATCTTCACCCGAGGGAGTACACATAGACAGATGAGCTGTCAGTCAGTTCCCTCTCCTCCCATTTTGAGACCTTTGATCTATCTACTTTTCTTAAAGAAATGTCCCTACTGATGCATTTTCAATATCTCATGTATCTAATCTTCATTTTCATCAAGATTGTTTCCTTAGCTAGATAATTTAAATGATCAATATGTTATGAAGCCAAGAATTGTCAGAATATATTGTGAAATATCTGGAAGACTGCAATAATGATACTGGGAAAAGTTGTTTGAATTATATTCCAAAACTTGCACAAAGCCTCAAAACTTGTGTAAACCTGTATTAAACTGAAAATTATTCTCATTCACTGGATTACCACATGTCACAGGTCTTGTGCAACTGAAGTAGAGATATGGAATAAAAATGAGGTAAAAAGCCAAAGTCTATCATAAAAGATTTAGTTTTTAAAAAAATACTGCTATAAATACCCACGAAAAGCATTCCTGGCAAGTACTCACCAGAGGGAGTGCCACAGATCTAGGAAGAGATAGTAAAGATTAATGTTGAAGCTTAATTTTCTAAGAGATATCAGCTTTTAATCTCTGTAGCCTCTAGACACAGCAAGTGAATTTGATCATATAAAAAGATGGTGATCAAAAGCTTGGACAGTCATAAAAATGTTATGGGGGAAAGGGATAATACTCAGTAACACAATATTCCATGTTGTCCAGCTTCTTATCATATTTACCATTTTATGATGATATTTACCATCATTCTTAACATATTTACTTACCTGAACACATCCAGGGCAAGTATTGTCCCCAGCTTCACCAAAGCCACTCAGCAAAGGTCCATGAGTTGAGACAAATGCAGAAAAAGGCTCAATTATGTTATTCACTGCAATTCATCATTTATGAACTATGCTAACAACATCCACTCGCAATAAAAAAGTAAATGGAAATATCTGCATAGACTTAGTGGTTAGCTTTTTATATAAAATTATCTTTCTCTTTCAGAGAAATTAGTCTTTTTTAAACTAATGCAGCATATTCATGGGTGACTATGTCCTCAGAGAACAGTAACATTAGAAATAATTATGAACAATCTTAATTAATTAAAGCTGTTTTTCCACCCACTTAAGTTTTTAATCTATTGCTGTACTAGCCAACTGAAAAGTGACATTCTGACAGTAAGGAACTGATTATATCACCCCCAGCTCTTTCTGAAAAAGCCAAGAGCCAAACATCGGCTTGTCCTTAGGCAAGAATTCAAGGTCAAGAAAAAAAGTCACACTAAACCTGGTAAAAGAAGGATCAGAAGTAAGACTTGAGATATTTGTGTACTTATGTCTCTTCCCAAAGCCCACTTCCAGGAAGAGATGTCCACACTGGCACAGGTAACAGGCCAGGAAGAGATCAATGTGACAAGCACACACGAAAGACAACAGAACAAACTTAACCTCTCTGCAGTGTGAGGGAACAAAGACACGGTTTTCCTTATGTCTTTAATGTTGGGTTATCTTTAAAAAGGCTTTTCAGAAAGAATGGTGCTCACATACTCCACATTGTCTCCAAGTAATGTTAAACATTTTGGCCAGGAATAACTATGCTGTGGCTCTGCTTCCCTAAGTGCCACTGCACAGAAATGCAGGATAATACTTAGTGGATGAGAGAAGGAATGTTCATGCAACGGCACCTAAAAAAACAGAGCAGGCCACAGTACAAATATTCTGGACCAAGACTTGTGGGGAATGATGTTGTGAATTTCCATTCATTAAAACAAATAGAAAGTAACAAATAAAAGATACCAATGGCTCAAGAAAATGTAGCTAATTTCACAGACAAGCTTTAAAACCCCCGTGTCTGAGGATTATTTACTTATATCCAGCTCTGCTGGACCTGATCTTCATCAACAGGGAGTGATCAGAAATGTGAAGGCTGGGGGGCAGCCTTGGCTGCAGGACCATGAAATGGTAGAAGTCAGGCTCCTGAGAAGAATGTGGCAAACAGTAGGATCACAGCCCTGGACTTTGGGAGAACCAACTTTGGTCTGTTAGGGAATCTGCTCGGAACAATGTAATGGGATATCATCCTGGAGCAAAGAGGTGCCCAAGAGCTGGTTCACTTTCAAGGATCACCTCCTCCAAGTTCAAAATTAGTCCGTTCCTAAAAAGCAGGAGGTCAAGTGCAGTGGCAGGCAGCCTCCATGGATGATTAAGGTTCTGCTCAAACATAAAGAGTATAAGAGGTGGAAGCAGACGTAGGAGAAGTGCTGAAACAGCTTGTACATGCAAGAATGGAGTTGTAAAAAACTAAAGCAAATCTGGAGTTTAATCTGATTATAGGCAACAGCAAAAGCTTCCACAAGTATATCCACAACAAAAAATCCAGGGAAAATGCAAGCCTGCTGCTGAATAGGAATTGAGACCTGCTGTCAAAGGACAAGGAAGCAACTTCATTTTCTAGCTGTAAACAGATGCATAGTCTAGGTAAGTGGACAGTGAGCTGGACTGAAACCTGTCAAACTCACAGGGCTGTGGTCAGTGACATGAAATCCGGACCGGCCTGAAAGCCAGTCTCTAGTGGTGCACCCTATAGTTCATACTGGCACCTACTAAATACTGCCTAGTATCCTCATTAATGCCCTGGATGATGGAGACAGAGCAGCAAGTTTGCAGATAACACAAAACTGGGAGGAGTGGCTGGTACATCAGATGGATATGCTGCCACCAGAGGGACCTCAAGAAAATGGAGGAATTGGCTGACAAGGACCCCATGAAGTTCAAAAGCAAATCTTCAGAGAAGAACCTGGGGGTCCTGGTAAGCAGCTAGTTCAACATAAGCCAGCAATGTGTCCCTGTGACAAAAGCCAACAGCCTCCTGGGCTCCATCAGGCAGAGCACTGCAGCAGGTGGCCCTGCCCCTCTGCACAGCACTGCAGAGACACACCTGGAGTGCTATGTCCAGGTCTGGGCTCCTTAGTTTAAGGGAGACATGGACATACTGAAAGAGTCCAGGAAAGGATGGGTAAGGTCTTGAAGCACCTGTCATATGATGAGAGGCTGCAAGAGCAGGTTCTGCTCAGCCTAGAGAAGGCTCTGGGGGATCTTATCAGTAAGTGTAAATACCTGATGGGGGTGTAAAGGAGGTGGAGCTAGAATGTTCTTACTGGTGCACAATCAAAGAAAAAGAGGTAATGGGCACAAACTGAAATGTATGGAACTTCATTTAGCCATCATTAAAAAAAACCCCTTAGTCTCAAGAATGGTCAAATTCTATAAAGGGCTGCCCACAGAAAGTGGAGTTTCATCTTCACATATATTCAAAATGCAACTGGTCACAGCCCTAGGCCACCTGCTGCAGCTGACCTTGCTTTGAGTGGCCTCAATGATTTTCAGAGGTGCCTTCTGACCTCAGCTATTCTGTGACTGCAATTCTGTTTCTCCTAGTATGCTGTCAGTTGCCCTCCTACAGTGTGAAAATACACAGCATTTTAAGAGCACAACAGCTCTATGAAGTGCATACATGTTTTCATGCACACAAGCAATCTACACAAGCAGAATAGCAGATGCCTTTACAGGATTGCAATACCGTGTGGAAGCAGTACCACAACCTCTGTTCTTCTGCCATGACCCAAGTCCCTACACAGCAGAAAAGCAGAGTATTCATGATTTTTCAATCAAATGAAAAGAGAGAAAGTGTGATGTGCATGCTGCACAGATCAGGAATGCTGGGAAGCAAGCGCCAGCCATCAAACCACATCTGTACTCCCGGTGTATCATCTTACACTGCTCATGGCTGGAATGCGCTGCAGCAGCATGGCCCAATTGGCAGCTGGAGTGTCAAACCCAGTGCCCACATTCAGCTGGCTGCCTTTTCCCTGGGCAACACAAAGAATAGCTGGCTGAGCAGCCAAATGCCTCCTCCCACGCCAGCTCACAGGCCTCTGGGCTTTCCTGCCTGGCTCTGAGGGAGAAGATGGGAAGAGTTTACTATTTCTGGGGGTGAGAGAGAGAGGGAATAATCTTTGGTTGCCCACGGGGTGGGCAGCATACCTAAGGTGAGAAAAGGTATGAGTGGATTGCTGCTGCCTGCTGCTACCTTGGGGTGGTGGGGAAGGTGGGTTCTTGTGCAGGAAGTGTGGATCTGGGAAGATGCTGTTAGAGAAGTGGGTGGTGTTTTAGGTGGAGAAACAGGGAGTAGCCCTCTCTGAGATAACACAGAACAGCTCCAGCTGTCCAGATCGCTCTGCACAAGTACATCCCCATAAATTCCTTCAAACAGCACTAGTGATAAAATGCCTTGTTTCTGGTATCACAGTCCTGTGCTATTTAATTTTCCACTTCCCACTTCAGGTGTGAGCACATCACCTCCCTGCCCTGGTCAATGTCCAGCTTTTCTGCTACATGCACAACTGCAGCCACTCTGCCATGCAAGCACGGGTACAAGATCACAAGGATGGAGCTACCAGTCTGCAAAGCCTCTTATGTACTTGCTTCTTCAACATATGATATTGCTTAAGCACCTTCAGTGCTTTGCCTGAATCCTGTAAACAGGAAGGATCCTATAAATATGAAGAAGAGGCATTAGCTTTTCCTCTACCAATAGACCATTAATAACTTTTACTGGCAGTTTTCTGTTCCACTCAAGTCAATTTTTCAGGTCAGTTTTACTTTACTATAGCTATGCAAAATTATGAGGTAATTTTCCACCAAGGCATACAAACTTATCTAGATACATGGATATATGAAGTATTAGACATAAGGGACGCAGCATCAGAATTTATATTAAAATATAGTTAGTAACTTAACTGACCCAACAATCAAGAGGAAAATGTATTTGAAGCTCAGATTCCACACACTCACTGGGCTCGTGCTAACGTCACCACTCCTAGGCAGGGTAGTGCTCCAGCCAAATGCATAACTCTGCTTTCAAAACAAAGGCAAATTCTAAAGCCAACTTGCTTATAAGACAGACTCACAAAGCTAATTCTCCAGAGAGTCTGAAGTGAGGTGCCCATCTGCTCTTCTCCACTGGAGATACACTTCCACAATGATAAACGACTGCTAGAAAAACTTTGACAGACAGTACCTGAGAACAATGTAAATTAAGACAAGTTGTATCAGAAAAGTCACTACAAAAACCCATGCACTTCTGATAACAAACCAAAGGGCCTATCCAAGATGTTAAGACCCTCTACAACTAGCGGCTCCATAATGGCACCCCTAATCCCCTATGATCCACAGCTCCAGGGAATGTTTTCTACCCCACAGGAAAATTACCCATCTCTAATAGCTGCAGGATGCTAGACAGATGGGGAATTAAGGCCACACACTAAAGACATTGAGTTTTATGTGGCTATCTTTCTTGTCTGGCAGTACAACTGTTATGCCAGACAGGGGGATGTGGCCTCAGCTGTCAGGAATGGGAGAGTCCCTATAGGAGGTGTCTGGAAACAGCTGGGAAACCTCCCCACACTTTCTACTCCATGATAAATCAGTAATAAAACAACACTTTGTAAACGAAGCAAATACCTGGATTTAGTGCGGGTTTTCTTTCCAGTGACCCTTACGGTATTGTACAATGATGGGAAAGTGCCACAGCATTCATTTTACATCAGAGGAACAGGCAGTACTTCTAATGGCAGTAATGGAAACTAAATCCAAAGCTGCAACACTGGCTCCATGGTTATCTTAGAAGTTTTACCATTAATACAATTGAAGCTGAATTGCACTTAGTTCCTCTTGAGTCCTCCACATTCCTTTCAGCCTCTTTTTTTGTATGAATTTGCTTTACCTTTTTTAAGGTGTGGAAAGAGCTGTTCCCTTGGATTTCTCTTAGTAGTACCTATTTATTTTTTACAAACACACTCACTATATACCATGGAAACAAAGAGCACTTTTGCACTTCTTAATTCAGGAGTCCTACGGTTGATATAGAGAAAGATGAAGACTTTGAGAATCCAAGAAAATAAAAAAAGCCTGAAATTCAAAACAATAATCTGCAAGAATTGATTAACTGCTTTTGCTTGTATTTAAACTGGCAATATGCATGGGACACAATACAAACTTTCTCCATGATATCCCCAGAACACACTGTCTCCTGGATCCACTGGAGTCAATTCTAGGAGCACAAAGATAACTCAGTACCTGTTCTCATTCATGCTGAGGCCTCTGAAGTGAGGCACATGGCAATCTCAGCATCACTATGCCTTGAGCATGATGTAGGACCTCTCCTGTTATTTTCTGTCTTATAAAATATTCATTACTTTCTCTATCCTATCATTAACTTCTGCTGGAAGTTCTCTCCTATGGTTGACTCTGTCACCTTGTGTTTGATCCCCCTCAAAATCTGCCCATGATTTTCTATTCCCTGATCCCACCATGTTAACAATTCTGCCTTCTAGTTTCCAAACAGTGTAGTGACAGTGCCAAGCCATTCTTTACCTCCACAGACCCCCACTGCTGGCCCCTGGCACTTTGATCCTTTCTGAAGTGATTCTGCTGGTTTAACAACATTAACATTTACAGAAAAGCCATGGGACTGTTACTTGGATATGGGCTTTTCCAAAAGCTCTGGATTTGTCTGACTGAGATTATACACCACCAACAGAAACCAGCTCATTAATTTAGGCACAGTGCCAGAACACTAAACCTGCTATGTGGATAAAAGGTACTTCTTGAATTAGCGTCACAGAAGGACACCGACTTCTCTTGTCACCACAGACAACCAGAACACACTATCTCCTTACTCCAAACTCAAAACAAAAACAAGTGAAAAACCTCAACCCAACCAAAATCAAACCAAAGCAGATCTTTGTCAAGTCAAGAACTGTTCTCAAAGACATCTATGCCCCTAAAGGTAATACCATACCTTTGAGCAACATCAAGCCACATCATATCAGTAGAAGCTCATTAATCACCAGTCACCACAGTGCTTTAAAGAAGGTTGCAGGGAACAATTATTACAGAAGGAAGCCCCACTCCATACCTGGCCAGCACTGAGGGCAGGGCCATTACTCACCATCACTTGGAAAAGCAGCAGTGCTCACCACCACCTCTCATCGTGGGCAGAGGGCACGATGAGTGAGCATCAATCTGGCTGATGCCAGGATGCACACGGCTTGATCTGCTTGCATCCAGCATCATATGTCATCAAATACAGTCAGCATGCTACAGACTTTTTAAAAGCCACAATGAGGAGACAGCATGTTCTTCAATGATAGATGGCTCTGAACAAGCTCATACATAAAATTAGAAGCAATCTGTAGAACTGCAGTTTTCATTCTCCCATGGAATTGAAAGGAGGATGATTATTATAGCAGCAATTGTTAGGGCTGCTATATCAAAAGGTCAATGTGCAATTACCTACACCCCTCAACACACACACACACAATAAACAGCAAACCAATCCCATTTCAAGAGCTTATAACTCCTCCAGACATGTCATGTAGTATACAAATCTGAGGCCAAGAGCACTCACTCACTATAGTAAAACTAGAAGGTCTATTTGTAGGTATATTTGAAGTTGAGAAGGGCTGATAAAACCTGGGTACATTTTCATGTCAGCTTGTTTCACACACTTCAGCAAAACAGCTTTTATTTTTTCTTACCAAGAAATTTTGCACCCTATTAACCTTTCTTCTGTTGTATCAGGAACATGAGCACTGCAACATTGTTCTCTTGTGCAGGAACCAGAGGCCAGACTGATCAGGGGACTCTGAAAAGGGACTGATCCTTCTCATTGATCCTTTCACCCTCAGAACATTTGCAGAATGTAACAAAACTACAAAGCACATTCCCACAGGATTGAAATGTCAACCCACAGTAAAAGGTAAACTATTTTACTGTAACAAAAATTTTAAACTTGCATTGTCCCTTTAACATTGTAAAAGCTTGTTCTGAAATCAAAGCCATAATATCTATTGGTTTCAAGACATTTTTAAAATTGCTAAGTGTTTTGTGATTGTGATTGGAGAGAACGAAATTATCTTATTTCACATGAGAGCTTCAACTTCTAAAAATATTATCCATGATGAAATGATATACTAGTTCAATAAGATGCTCCACTACAATGCCCCACAAGAACATCACTGAAATTTTGGGTGATGAACAATGTAATACTGAACACTATATAAGACTGAAGGAAAAAATATGAGAGAATCTTCAGTGCATTAAAAGCAATTACCAACTAAACTAAGATCAATGGCATGACAAAGTACAACAGAGGAATGATTTTGCTTGCTTGCACTGCTTCATCTACTTTCAAGTTCCAAGCAGAAATCTAACCTGGACCTCCTGAATTTCATGACCTTCAAGTGCAATTTGCTTAGTTCACAACAAAACCTTGCAGATAAATTTATCAGCATAGTTACTTTGATGGCATAAAACTAGTCTTATCTGCTGCAATTCATTCTGTTTCAAAGCAACAATACACCACAGATCAGACACTGACATTATCTCAACCTAAAATGTACATCTACTCTTGACACCAAACATGGTATTTATTTTTAGAGGGCAGTTGTAGTTAGGTCATTATATAAAACTACAAGTAAATAAATCTCCAGCGCTTCAACAGTATCACACAGCTTGGTGTCGATGGCAAACTTTCTGTGAGTGCACTAAATCCCACAGTCTCCTCTTGGATACTGAGCCACTGACAATAACTCTTTGAATGCAACCATCCAGACAACCCCTTTTACAAGCAGCCATACTCCTCTTCCACTCTGCTGACCTGGTATTTACCACCTTCAAACAGCCCCCGGGCTACCTCTATGTACCATCTGCACATGACTTCACAGCAAACTATTACAGAACCACTGCTCCCCCATAATTATCAGTTTAAGAAGAGAAAGGGGAATTCATATCAGGAACTCAAGCCTCTTCAAGTTTTTAATGAGGAAAGAGAAAGAACCTAGGAAATTAATATGGAACTGTATTTTGATTTCTTTTGATAAAAGAGAAGATACAAAGGCCTCACCTCAGTTACAGTCTACTGCCTAAATGAATTAGGGGTAATTTGCATGGAGTGTCAAAAACTATGGCAAAAGCCAGGCCAGTAAAAAAAAAAATAAATATATATATATATATATATTTAAACAGCATGGCTATGTTGAGGATAAAAGAAAAATGTATTGTGGTTGAAGTCTGGCATGTGTTTGGGAATGTAAAGCAGAACACTCTTGGAGAAGAGACACTGGCAGAGTCTCAGTTATAACACACAGTTATTCCCACTATAATATAATTCAAATATTTCAAATATTTCAAACATTTATTCTTTTTGTACAATCACAATACTTTTGAAAATTCACTGTGTTTGAGCAGTGCATTTATGGGGCTGAAGGACAGGATGTGGCAGGCAGAGATGAGATTCATCGGTCACGAAGCAGGGGGATGCCTCTGCCTGAAGCAATGACACAATTCTAACACACATTTTTACATGCAGCTGTACAATTTCAGACTCCAATAAGAGAGTCAGCTTTTACTACCCTGTTTCTAAAACAGCTTTGTCAAAAGGTGTTAAGTACCCTGGTCTTTTGCTCCAGAATAACAATTCTTGCACAGTAGGTGCAATTTCTTCTTGATCGCAGCTAACCATTAAAGTAGTATTACATTTTAGTACAAAAATGGTAAGGAACTTAGGAGTATTTCCTGTTTGAAAATGGGATCAAAAAAACTTTGAAGCAAATAAAACTTAATGATAATATCTCTACCTATTCCTGTTAAAAGACTAAATTAAAAATAAAAGCATTTAAGCATTTAATTCCTTAAACAGTGAAATTATTATTAAAAGAAAATTAAATAAAACTGAATATATTTAAAATTTATTCACTTTGCACTTGGTGAAATGCAGAGGAAACCTGTATCTCTGCCTCTGAAATCAGCAAGTTTTAAATATGACTGTTCTTTATTTTCTTTCCATGCAAGGCAGTGTCTAAATCACTGCTCTACACCACTCACACAACCATACTCTTACGCCCTTGCCAGAACCCAGCTTTATTCTTGTCATCTCAAAGAGAATGATGGCTAAACCTCAGTCCTGTGAAATCAAGCTGAAGCTTCCTTTGCTGTCACCAGAGCACCAGAAATACACAGTGGATGGATGGTTCACACCACCCACCAGAGATACTGATGCTAGGACTGCATGGACCCTCTTACAGAGGTGGATAGCTCTTTCCATTGACTGTGGAGAAAGACTGATGAAGCCCTTCCCTAGGTCTGACGTGTAATTTTAAAATCTCCCAACCAGATGGATACCAGTCTGACCAGGAAGGAGATCTGGCACTTGTCACAAGGGAATGTCAGAGCACAGCAGTCACCTGGGACTGGCTGGTGGAAGGAAGGCCTAGGACAGTCACTGTGCTACACTTCCTGGGACAAGGACCAGCGCTGCTCTGGGATATTTACAGCTCTGACTTCTCAGAAACAGTGGCTGTTCAGCACAACTCCTTAACAACTTAAGGGAAGTCATAGAAGGAGGTGGGCTACAACAGACACTCAATAAAAATGTGTGTATGATCTTTTAAATAACAACCCTTACACCTCAAGTAGGTTTCATCATCCCCTGATTATCCAAAATTATTTTACCATCTGTCCTCTTTGCAATCTGTCTTCCCCTCTTATATGCTAATATATAACTGAACAATGGACCATGCCCCCTGATTCACTGTGCTACTGACACCAATTTTTTTGGAGCACAGGTAATGGATGTCAATGGCACCAACACAATCCTTCAGTTTCTTGTGTTGTTCCCTCCAAACAGCCTTAATTCACATCATGTCAGTGAGGCCACTGTGAGGCCACAGTGAGATCACTCCTTCCACTAGGAGGTGTTCATACCAAAAACCGGTCACTTCTTTGATCCCAAATGCAAAAGACACCTACAAGAGTAGCTCAGCCATTCCGTGTCTGAGGCTGTGAGAGCCCTATGACTAGTCTATTAGAGGACTGGAAAGTGCCTTGCATCAGTGCCAACTTTCTCATATCTGACAATATACTGTTTACTGGACTGTTTAGCTCTATATATGTAAGCAAGAAGGGAAACCCAAGACACACTATTCACTCCAGTTACTCACCAAGACTGAAGAATCTCTCATCTCATGAATATAAAAATAAACAGGTGTAACACACATTCCTCTGAGACCAAGCCATGGTTGTTCATAAAGCTTTTGAATTGTCTGGCAAATCCTTTCCGCTTATCGGCAGGCTGTAATTTCTGCCTCTTAGCTGAAGTGAACCTCCAGTCTGATGCCTGACCTTGTCCCTGACCCCCCCTTTTATTTTTTATATTGACTTAGATACAATCTGGGCATAACACATTTTGGCAAAGTACCACAATTTGATACTGTTTTGCCTTTGACAGGCTTCTCCTAACTCTGGCCACTTCTGTGGTTTCACTCACTGCAACTATATGGCATCATCTGGGGACTGAAATGTGCAAATGGTATGTTGCCTGTAAAAAAAAAAATATCTCCAAAAGTTTCCTTCAGGCCAAATAAAATTCACTGCCTGCCCTTAAGCTCGGCTCTCCTCATTCTTGGTGTCCCTGGGCTCGAGTCTGGAGGGAGAGATTGGCTGCAGGTCAGAGCAGAGACTGCCAGCCCCCAGCACGGCTCTGGTCTGGCACAGACCCCAGCAGAGACCTCAGCAGCAGGCGTGACAGCTGGGACCTATGACAGAGGTGGAAAGGCTGGAGCTTTCAGAGCAACCCCAATGAGAAAGCTGGCAGTTCTGCCATTAAACAGGATTTGAAACAGATATTTTGGATATTCTTTGCTCATATGTTCGGAAAGATCATCAATACAGTTTCTCAACAAGAAAAGCCACAATGAAATTAACATTGATAGAGAGGAATGCAGGCCTTTTACAAAGATCCAGGATTTCTACGTAACAAATTCCAGAAAAAGAAAGCAAAGCTGACACTTACTTGGTTGCTGATGCTTTCTGAACAGAAAGATTGAACTGGCTTCTTTATGTCACACAACTTTCCCTGGCCCAGAAGTCTCCCAGGGGGGATCACTCCTGCCCTCTTCCTGCTTTTGAGTCCAAGATACTTACCAGTTTGAACCCACACAGGTAATTTTCTTTCCTCTCTTCCTCTAAGAAGTAGAAAATAAATGCATGCTATGTTACCCAAGGTGGGGCTCATCCAAGTACAGTCATCTAAATCCAAGGTATCTCTGTCTCCTCAAGGCTTTTTCTGCAGCTGGACAAGAGAGGCTGCCTTGGAAAGGAGCTCAACCTCCATACACCTTAGAAAAGGAGGCATTTACTTTTACATGGAAAAAACTGGAAGATAAATTCCCACTAGACTAAGCTTAACTTTTCAGTTACCTTCTTTCCTACACAAGAATAAGAGAATTGCAAGGAATGGTTTCCAAAATAATACTAAATAATAATAATAATACTAAATAATACTAAATACTAAAATAGAAGTGGTCTGCATCAGTTCAAGGTAATCACAGCTTCAGATGAGGCCAGGAATTTCTGTTGCAGTGAACAGGAGCTCTCTGGATTTCACAGTGGGGTCTATGGTCTATGTGACAAGCTACCAAGCTGTTTCTATGTCACAGGATTGCTCTTCTAGCCCTACTGCCGTGTGTTTGTGGCACTTCTATGCTGGCAGGAGAGCATACACAGACTGTCTGGGACGAGAATCATCTGCTATAATTTGCTGTGTTCAAATGTTAGAAGGCAGCTGGCTTCAGCTCTTTCATGCCAAGCAAAGTGACGGAGAAGAGAGACAGAGGGGAAATGCACTACTTCAGATGTTCCTTGCAGCCTCACTCCTCTGCTCCCCTGGTCCTTATTACATGTTTGCTCAATCTATTAAATTTATTCAACTATTGTTTTCCCAGCTCGGCTGTTCTGCAGGAATTCTGACAACACAACCATTCCTGATGAACATCTGGGATTCCCAGCAAATTATTGCAGAAGAAAGAATGACACACAATACGAAAGGAAAAGAACAAAAACTGGAAGATGTGGCTTCATCTAAACTGTAGACTGCAAGATTCAGAACCTCTGTTTTCCATGAATGGAAACGAAGAAGAAAGGCTAAAACGGTACCTTGAATGAGCACTACCATGCAGATTGCTTTGTACAATACATACACTTTAAGAGCAGTTTTTATGTATCATAATAAAAAGAGAGCAGGAGTTGATATATGTTCACAGAAACAGAACAATTTTAAAGCCTCATAAAGGATAGGAAAGGCTACAATGAAGAGAGATCTAAATAAAAAACACTAACGAATTTTAAAAAAAAAATCACTAGAAATTGAACTGGGAAGTCACTGGAAATCTGTCTAGCAGGAAAGAACCTGATAGTGCTAGTTAACAGCAGCTGAACATGATCCAGCAGTGCCCAAGTGCCCAAGAAGGCCAATGGCATCCTGGCCTGGATCAGCAGTGGTGTGGCCAGCAGGAGCAGGGCAGTGACCATCCCCCTGGACTCGGCACTGCTGAGGCCACACCTCAAATGCTGTGCTCAGTTCTGGGCCCCTCAGTGCAAGAAAGACATTGAGGGGCTGGAGCGTGTCCAGAGAAGGGCAGCGGAGCTGGGGAAGGCTCTGGGGCACAAGTGCTGTGAGGAGCAGCTGAGGGAGCTGGGGGTGTTTAGCCTGGAGAAAAGGAGCCTCAGGGAGGACCATATTTAGAAGCAGGTTGTAGTGAGGTTGGGGGTTGTCCCTTGTCCCAGGTAACAAGTGAAAAGATGACAGGAAATGGCCTCAAGTTCCCCCAGAGGAGGTGAAAATTAGATATTAATACAAATTTCCTCAATGAAAGCTGTCAAGCATTGGAAGAGGGTGGCCAGGGAAGCAGTGGTGTTTGAAAGACTTCTACATGTGGCACTCAAAAACATGTTTTAGTGGTGGACTTGGTAGTGCTGGGTAAACGGTTGGACTTGATGACATTAGAGATGTTTTCCAATCTAAAGGATTCTGTGATTCCATGAATGTTAGGGTTCTCTAGCCTCTGCACAAGCTCCAGCTGTCTGTGACCTAAGAACTAGATGGAACTTGGCTCTCCAGGGTGCCTCTTGTCCAACTACAGGTGAGTAAGGGTCAATTAAGAAAACGCTGTATTTTTAAATTATGCTATTGCATTTGAATTAATCTGTCTCCAATAAGCCTATTTAAACTCAAAATAAAAACAATATAAAATTAATACTGTTTTACTTACACTGGATAATTGAAATAATACGTGCTTCTTGTTAAAGTTTCAAAACAATTCAAGTACCTAAAGTGATTTATTAGTAATAAGTTAAATGGAAGATAGTGGTTAAGCACCCAGAATACAAAGTACTAAAACTGATTCTGACAGCACTACTCTCTTCTGCAAATACAGATAATGTATCTTTCTTGACAGTTTATTTAAGTATTTTTGGTTCGCTGAATAATTCATTCCAAGATGAAACCAACCAAGAGTTGAAGAAATAAGAACCAAAACAAAAAGCTACAGAGACAGCTTGCTTTCTAATTTTCATCTTGTGAATAAAAGCACAGGGTGAGAGGATGAGCACTGCAGTTCTGAGGCCTGGAATGTAGGTATTAGAAATAAACACATCAAGTCAATAATTAAAATGTTATTTTGTTTAATTAATTACTTTGTTATAAATGATAAAACTTGCAGAAAAAATAGTAAAAGCAGAATATATTTCACATGTATAAGGCAGTTTTGACTTTTAAACCCTTTAGGAATGATGCCTTTGAACATTATTCAGTAAATCCCGTGTTTTGTTCTTATTCAAGTTGGGACAATAAAGATTATACAGGAAGAACTGCATTATTCCTTTTGGCTTATTTGTTTTACTAAAACGTATAGATCCAGGATCTGAGTGACCCTGGAGTTTCTGTGTTGCAAAAGAGATGCTAACATCAAGTTGCCACTTGACAGCTTGCAGAATGGGAGGGCTTTGCTGATGGAGCAGAACTGCTGCCGGGGAAGGTGCGTCGTACGAAGTGAGGCTAACTGCAGTGCAACCTTACAGCCTCTCTCCTTAGCCCCTGAGCAGGGAGAGCCAGGGCAGAGACCACAGATCAAGCTGCACTTGAACAAGAGAGTCCTGGCAAGGGTCAGAGACCACAGCTCTGCACAGCAAATATGTCAGGAGCAGGATTAGCTCCCAAATCTGCAGACCTCATGCTCAGCACAACTGTACTATACCCAGCACCACAGCCCTGCTCTGCTATTTTTCCCTGCCTTCCTCACAGCCGTGCAAGGAAAGTGATTGAGTTGAGGCCTGGGGAGCACGGCTGACTACAGAAAACATCATATACTTTAATTGACTGAAGAAACAGTACTTAAATGAACCAGAAAAAGAAGCAGAAGGTGGTTTTCAATACTCTTTCCTGCTCCCATAGAAGCAGATTCAAACCTGTAAATGATCACTATAACGAAGTGCAAAAAAGAACAAAATGAGGAAAGTCAATGTGAAGAATTCCTCTTTCAGAGATCATGCTGCTGAAGTATTTGCTTTCTGTTAAAATTCTTCAAGCTGTGAATTTAAAATATCACAGGTCCTTTATCACTTGAGAAGACAAATTTACACTGCTTAATTTGTATCCAGAAGAAATGAAGGAAAAAAAGCTTCACCTGACACTCAGTTATGCAGTCTTTTCTTAGCTCTGCTGTATTACTGCATTGAAGAGATAAAATACCATCACTGGCGAAGTTCTGAATGCTTCAAGGTAGCGAACAGCCTCCTGGGCACTTGAACAGCTCTGCAACAGCTTCCCCCCAAACGTTCTGCTGGAAATCAAGGGCTGGCAGACTCCAGGAGTGCCTGGCCACTATCTGCAGAGATTCAATCGCTGGAAAGACTCTAAACAGTTTTCTTCAAAGAGGCCACTTCATTAAAACTTCAATATATAAATTAAGTTTGGTCTTGTCAAACACTGTTTGGGCACAAGAGAAGGACTGCTGCTGTGACAGACAGAAAGTCTGCCTGAATTGCATGGCTTGGCACTAGAAAAATCCCAGCCCCTTTCTGTCCTGCAAAGAGGGAAACAGCAGCAAGAATTAGTCAGTGGTGGGTCACAAAAGCTAAAACAATGTTGGCCTGCTTTATTTCCACTAGCAGAAACCAGAGATTATTCAGCACCATACCTGTATAAACAACCTATTTCAATGCTTTATGCCAAAAAAGTAAAACAAGAGTCTTTACTTACCAGCACATGACTACAACACAACTTTGCTATTCCTGAGATGCTGGAGAGGAGAGGAACAGCGCCCACACACCCCACCATTCCACACACTGAGCTGCACAGCTCCATTTTGGGGGTCAGAAGGAGGACAACTGGTTCATCGATTGACTCCACCTCCCAGTGCAGAGAGTCACAACCCCAAAACTGGGGATCCTGGACAATCCTAACTTGCCCTGACTCCCCATGCTCACCACAGGTGACCAGCACCTGGCAGCTCCAGATGCCTGACACAGACCCCTCACTGCTCTCATCATCTCCAGCATGACAATCACTGCAGTGTTACCCACACAATGCAGGAGGTCTGAACTCAAGGATCCTTAATTACTTCCCAAGTCCTCAGTGAGGAAACAGAAGTTGCTGAAGCATCTTGGCTTCCCCAAGGCAAAGCAGGAGTGAGCTGTTTTGTTTATCTTCTTGGCTTCTGCTAGGGTGGCCTCGTGTAGTGTGTCTTGAGCACAAGGAGTTGCACAAACACAGACAACATTCCTGGGCCTCTGAGGGTAATTCTGGTGGGTGTGGAGCCATTCCTCACCAACACCCGAGCTGCTCCGCCCAGCTGAACTTGAAAAAGCAGTATCTCCCGAGGCCAAACTCTATCCTATAAGATCATCAATTATCTCACTGAGAATCATCGACATCATAAGGCAGGATTTAGTCTTTGAGGTGGGGAAAAAGTTACTGGGGGAGATGCCAGGGGATAGCACCATGGATAATCAGTGCACCATAAAAAAAAACAAAACACTACAAAGCAAGCCAGGCTGTAGCAGAACAGTCCTATGAAACAGGTATTCTACATCCAGGACTTGCAGAAATGTTAGGAGTTCAAGAGGAATTACTCTAAAAAGACACAGGATTTATTAGGAGGTGTTAAACTTCCTGTTAGCATTTTGACCTATCACATATAAAATGCTAGAGGTATGCAGCTTTTGAAAGCATGTTCCCAATATAGCATTTTTTTTTCTTATTTTCTATTAAAGGTTTCATGAGCTTTCACCAAGCATTTTATTCCTACAGAATTTATTTGAGATCCTTTTCTGTTAGTCCAGTGGTGGTCCAAAAGCATTTGAAAGGTCTCTCCTGACATTTTTGCCTCCACTGTTAGATCTTTGCAAAAGGTGACACACTCTCCACCACAAGCTGCCCAGCACAGGAAAGAGATGAAGCACCTGCCACCTCCCCTCCTATTTCTGTAAGGAGGAGAGAAAGGGAAATCTTTAATCCTGAAGAACATGAGCTGAGCGTCACAGACATGCTACTGTGGAACGCTGCTGTGGGAAGACATGCGGGAAGGTCTCCAATAAACAGTCAAAAGGAATCAGGAAAAGTGTCATCCTCAGACAAAAGGGAATTCCACCTAAAAAGTTAACAACACAGAAAGACCTTGAATTTGCATTTAGGGCTTTAGAGCATTTCTGCATTTCTGAGCAATGCTGGCAGACCTGGGAAGATGTCATACTGCAAAGTTGATGCTGCTGCACTTGTAGTGTCCCTCTCCTGCCAGAGGGACCCATTAATGCACAAAGATGTGCACCAGCTCTGCAAGAAGCACCACAGTCACAGTGGGTTTAAGAGAAAAGGCAGCCTCCTCCCTGCTCCTTTCTCTTGTGAAAGCTAAGAAACCAGTTCAGCATTCAACCACAATACCAAACACACAGCCCTCCCCCTCAACTTGGTATTAACCACTCAGGTCTCAATAGATACTAATTCTCACCTTACATACTATATAAGTAACTTATATACTACTGCTATCCACCATTTAAAATACAATTGGTTGTGCATTAAAAAATATTTTACATGTGACTAAGTTTCTGTTTAAATTAGCAGAAGTAAGTGTGTTTAGGACATTTAACTAAAACCAAATTAAATAATTGGCTGGTGGTTTTAAGAATTAAATGCTTTTCAATTCCTAGGCTGAAAATGGGACAGCATGTTAGCAACACAGAGTGTGTGGGGAAGGTCAGACACTTCACTGAATATAACTTCACTTCAGTATTTTTCCAGGAAGTCAGCAAAAGTGCCACTGACACCTTTTTCTGCCAAAAGAAAGCAGGGCAAGAAATGGTTGGGTTGAACTTAAAATGAGAAGGATAGTCCTGTGCTTTCCTACAGCCAAGGAATGTCATGTAAAGAGGCCAATCACTCCAGTCACGCACAATTTGGCACAGGAGAAGCAGCAAAAGGATAGTCATCATGTGCCCAAGCTCAACCAGGTACTCTGAGCCACACTTTCCAAAACTTCTTACCCTCTGCAGAGGGATGGGATGAAAGTGACTTTCAGTAAGGAAAACGGATATTGTGGAATACAAACAGAACATTTATAGACAGCAAAATCAAATAGCTTCCATGCAGCATATAATTACCTTGTAGAGCTCACTGTAACAGAAAATGGAAAAGGTTTACATGAGTTTAAAAAACATTAGACATTTACAGAGGATGGATCCATCATAAGCTATAAAATATGATGCTTTGGATGCAAACTATGGCTCAGCAAGCCTCCACAGTGCTATTGATTACTGAACGTTGTGAGAGCGTAGAAGAGAAAATGTCTTCAGCTCCAGCTTTCCTGTGATTTTATACTCCTTGGCTCGATCCGGTGTTATTGCAGTCTTTGCACAACTGAAAATAGCCTCTCTGTGTGCAAGAGGCTACACCAAGAAAGCCAGAAACTACTTTGTATTAGGTACTGAATGTCTTTATGGCCCTGGGGAAGGCATATGACCTCAGTTCTCTTTCTGCCATCACCAACTTGCAAGCAGTTTGTTGACAACTGATTAGCTAATGCTTATATGTCTTAAACATGAAACAGAATTATAGAATCATTTGGATTTGAAAATAGCTTTAAAATCATCAAGTTCATCCACTAACCCATCACTCACAAGTTCACCACTATAAACCACGTCCCTAAGCACCATGTCTTTCAAATACCTCCTGGGATGGTGACTCCACCACTTCCCTGGAGAGCTTCTATTTCCCCCTGTATCCAGTAAATGATAGAGATTCTCCCTGACCCTTTCTTCTACTGCTAATATATTTGAAAATATATTTTTTGTTGTCTTTTATGGCACTAAGTTCTAATTGGGCTTTGGGTCTTTTCATTTTCTCCCTGCATAACCTCATATTCATTTGTAGTCCTCTTGAGTTGCCTTTCTCTTCTCCCAAATCTCACAAACTCTCCTTTTCTTCTCAAGTTCCACCCAGATCTCTCCATTCAGCCATCCAGTAATCTCCATTCCCCACTGGCTCATTTTTCGATATATGGGGACAACCTGCTCCTGCATCTTTTAAGATTTCCTTCTCAAAGCACATCCAGCCTTCCTATACTCCTCTGCCCTTTATGGATCACTCCCAAAGACTGTCAGCTGGGCTTCTAAAATGGATCAAAGTCTGCCCTCTGAAGTGCAAGATGTCCTGGAACCAAAACTGTCACTGCATGACTGCTGCACCCAGAACAGCCTCCAACCACCACACCACCCACCTGTCCTCTGTTCACATACAGCTGGTCCAGGGGGACACCTTCCCTGCTTGGCTCCCTCACCAGCTGTGTCGGCAAAGTTTTTCCACAGGCTCCAGGAATATCCTGGACTGTTTCCTCTCTGCTGTGTTGTACTTCCAGCAGACATCTGGTAAGTTGAAATCCTCCACAAGAACAAGCACCAGTGATTGAGAAACTTCTCACAGTTTCTTACAGAATATTTCATGCGCTTCTTCATCCTGGTTGGGAAGCCTGTAACAGACTCTCACCAGGACAGCTGCCCTGTTGGTGGCCTTCCCCTGGTTCTTACCCATAAATGCTCAACCCTATGGTCACCATTGTTAAGCCCCAGACAATAGAGACCCTCTCCAACACACAGGGCTACCCCACCACCTCACTCCTTGCCCACCCCTTCTCAAGAACTTGTAGCTGTCCATTGCAGCATGCCAGTTGTGTGAGTCATCTTGCATTTCTGTGCTGGCAATGTCACAGTTTTCCTGCTAGGCCATGGTTTCCAATTCCTTCTGCTTGTTGCCCATGGTGTGTGCACTGGTGTAGATGCGCTTCACAGGCTACAGATCCCACTGCATTTCTGCAGGGAGAAGTCCTAATTCCAATGTGACCATTCTCAGCCACATCATCAACCCTTCCTTTGCTGCTGATTGGATCTCCATCCCCAACTTCCACTGACATGGTACACAGAAGGACCTTGCTAGCACGCCATCTCTCAAACATTGGTGTGATGTCCCCAGGCTTATCTTGTGACCCTCGTTTTAATCCTTTCCCCCTTCAAATCTAGTTTAAAGGTCACTCAGTGTGCCCTGATAACGTGTGTGCAGAGATCCTACATATCATATTCATCCATATCAATTAATCTCATTTAACAAACCCCAAGGAAAAGTATTTATTAAAAATCCATTTTCTTTAGGAACTTGTACAAAGAAGTAGCTGTTACAGTTTCTATTACAGCAACCTGACATTAAAAAAAAATAAAAAAATCATCAGTATATTAAAATACCTTATTAAAGCCGTACAGCTTTGAGTGTGAGATGTAGATGACATGGCCACTTCTCAATTGTTACACAGTATTAGCTTTGAAGTCACAATACTAAGTTTACATGGATATATGCCAGAAACTTGTGGAGATGATACTACATAAGCAGTATCTTCCAAATCGATCTCATCTCAGAGACTGTAGAACACAGACATGACTATGCCATGGTCTGCTGAAATGGCAATTCATGGAAACCACTGCATTATCTTTCAAACTATCTAAATCTGGATACCTGCACCAGTACAGGTGCAGCACTATAAGGTGAAATAACTACCAAGATACGTGCCCAGTTCCTCGGGAAAGCTTCCCCAGCTATCCAGAGCTCTATACGTAAAACATCATCAAAGCAGTCCAATATTACACTGGGTATACACCAATGCAGCCCCTACATTCGAAGACCTTACTAGGTGGGATAAGCCATCTGAAGCATCCTACCCCATTTAATTCAATGTTTGGGTTTCCTCCATAGTCAAAAGAGCTGGAATGTCCAAGCATTGACTTTTTTTTGTGTAATAATAAATATCCAGTTCTGGACATGAGATTTTCTGGGTACCAGATGTGAACTACATTTGTACCTCCATACTTCATTCAGGTTGTCTGCTGTTCTAATTGAATAAAGTAATAAAACTATCACTGTGCTATGTAAAAAGCCTTAATGTGGCTGCCAGAGCAAATTAAGAGACAAAAGGACCAGTAGTTTATCACACCACTTACTGCTGAGAAAAACAGTGCGTTCAAGCTATTACCACTGTTATGCTACAAGTTATAACAGGAAATCAATAAGAGTAAGAAAAAGAAATGTCCACATTCATTCCCAAGGCACAGCAATCTCCTTTATGCAAAAGGCAAGGGGAGAATTGAATGACTGCAGTGTTACTGAATGATGTCAAAAGGCACAGCTGCTACTCACAGTAAAGTGTTGCCACCGCAGCCATTTAGTGAACTTTGAATATTTTAAATTCAGTGAATTTCCTAGCAGACAAGCATCACACTGTAGCAAATGGGGTGCAAAAGCACATCCTCTGCCCAGCAGAGCCCTCCCCAGGCCTGACACTGACTGCAGCTGGCACCTTAAGATGCTGATGGTCAGGTCTAACACCCATCTCCTGTGCAAGTGCCTGGAAAGGAGTTCCCCTCTCCTCCTGCTCTGCTCCTGCTTTTCTCTCACCAAGCCCAGCTAGGCCACAGGCTGTTCTTCCCTCCACAGCTCACTGTTTCCTGACCTTCAAGACCTTTTGCTGAATGTTGCTACTTGCTATTATCATTGGTATACTTACAAAGAAATACGTATGTACTACAGAATAGTAGTAGACCAGCAAGTAACAGATGTCTGAATGAAAGGTCAGTACACTCTCCTTGGTGGGGGTAGAAAAAAACATTAAAAATTACTTTTATTCAACTATCTTGCATCTGTTCTGGTTATAGTGTGGCTCTCTAGAGGATGTGAAGGAAAGATAAACACAGTCAGTGAGGTCACTCATGATCACACCTACTGGAGTCTCTTCATTCCACTCTGCAACTTCTGCTACCACTCACATTAACCCACTTTTGCTGCATGATTTTCCCCAGCCTGTGCTGTGCAGGAGTTAAGTCACTAGAGTTATTTCTACTAAATTACAAGGAAAATCAAATTTAACCTAAGATGTTAAAATTATGAAGGATGGACTGTCAATAAACATTCTATATTCCCACTGATTTTTCATTTATCCTCTATTCTGTGTCTTTTCACAATTTTTTTACCATACATTAAATGTATTAACTTCTCTCTAGCAACAAGACACAAACACAGCAATTGGCAGCTTATCATAGCTTTTATCTTTTCCAGCCATTTTTGGTTCCAGTTGTGCAACATCTTTCATGTGCTACAAGCTTTTCAGATCAACACATGGCCTAGCTTCTTCATTTACAAAGAGAAAGAAAGGAAGTTGAAAAATAACGTAAACTAATATATTTTCCCTGGGGACTAGAGCAAATAAAATAAGGAAAAGAAGGAATAAGACAGGTCATAGATCAAAGAAATGCCCTAACCAAAGTTTTTAATTGAATGGAAATTCAGAAACAGCTCGCATGCTTTGAAATGCTAATAGTGGGATGCAGACTTCTGTTGCACAAAACCCGTAAAACAGTCCCACAGGAAGACAGCAGGTTAGGAAAAGAAAAGAAAGAAGAGGAGATTACTATCACACCTTGTCTTAACATCAGTCTGAGGCGTGGTAAAGACTTCTCAGGATGAGCACATCACTGTTCACTGTCTGCAAACAGAACCTAAATGAACAGTTTCACACACACACTGCTTAAATCATTGAGTGAGATGAATTGAAAGGTGGCACCAACTCTGCCCCATTTCAGTGGGACATTCTTCAAGTGAGGAAAAAAATGCATCTGTAAGGCAGCCGCAGTGAACATCTGTGCAAGAGTGCGACTCTGAACCCACTACAAGTCTGTGTTCTACTGCATGTCCCTGTAAATAAGATGATATCACTTTCTATTTCCATCCTCTCTGGCAAACTATTTCATCAGCATTTCTCCTGTAATCACTAACAACACATGTTAGCACTTTTTAGCACAATATTTAACACTGTAGAGAAATAGACCTCTGCCTAAATTTCACTGTCTTATTGGCATGTTAGGTAATGCTAGAAATATTCTCCAACCAGAAAGCCTGTCACTTCCACAATCTACTCTGTTTTTGTTTTTTTGTTTTGTTGGGGTTTTTTTCCTGGAAATATACTTGATTTTCAGTCTCTCCTGACTCTGCAAGACTCTCAAACTTTTATCTTGATCTTCGAAAGTTTCATTACAACAATTAATATATTAATATAATTTCCAGTTCACTTCACAATGTCCTTTATTCATAATGACATCCTACAGCACAATCCCTTGCCTCTGTTAAGCAAGAGGTAACAGCTTAGACTCATTATGTGTGGGCCTAACAAAGCACCACGAAGCTACACCAAATCTGAAGGATCACCACACTGGAGTCAGTGGCTGCATTCAGATATTTCCCAAACAAAACTTAAACATCTCTCCTCATGCTAGGAAAAAAAAAAAAAACAAGCTTTACATAAAAACCCATGTCCTCCAGACCTCATGGCTTAAATAACTGTATATGTGTCACCATCTCACAGCAATCCAGGTTTCTGGGGACTAATAAGCATAAATCATAAGGGTCCATGCTTTTAGTTTTATGTGAGACTTTCTTCAGCAGTAAGGAGAGCAGCAGACATCAGAGGGAACACAATATGCCCTAACAGGTAGAAGACAGGAGATACAGGTCCCCTTTTATCAGCTGGAAAATAGCTAATTCCAGAGTTTTCCCATATGGAAAGGAACAGACCCAACATCACTGGGGAAAAAAGTCCTCTCAAAACAACAACCTTCATGCAGGATCCAGGACATAGAACAAGGTATGTATTTTTGTGAAAGCAGCTGTGTTATGACCATGATTTTCACTGGTAGATCATAAGCTGCTCTGAGTCTGGAAATCATCCTGCCACATAACTCATTTAAGTATAGCAGGGCTATTTGACTTCATGTCACATCTTATTTTAAAATTTAGTAATAAAATGTGTAATTATCTTGAAAAATCTAAATTCCAGTCAGTCTCTTAAGTGACAAAACTGTATAAAACTGACATAAAGAACAAGTTGTTTTATTGCTTTAAAATGCTGGTAACAGTCTCTCACACTAGAGGAAATTCACAGACTGAAAATTTTCTTAGCTAGTACACATCTTCTAGTCTCATTACCATTATCACAAATATTTATATTTGAGGCACAGCAAGCTGCTGTAGTTCAGACAAGCCTAGACAAATTCAGACTGAAAATTAGTTTAAATTAACTCCAAAGCAGTGGAATAATTTAACAATGGATTCTAGTAAGTTTAAATGTTTTAAAAAAGGATTTTAAGTAATGGAACAAAAATTTCCTCTTAGCCTACTCAGAAATATGTCATTGCAATGAAGTAACCTTTTGGTGAAATACTGCACTCTGTTTAATGAAGAATGCCAGAATCAAACCGATGGTTTTTTCTGGTCTATAACTTGCTTACCAGTTCTGTAAGAACTCTTCTTGTAGAATAACTACCCTGGGATAAAACCCCCTGCATTTATAATAATCATGTAAGCCCACCACAATGGCATTATCTGAAAGGCCACTGTCAGCATTACAGCTGTAATGCATCAGGCCTCTCCTTTGTTTTACCATACTTCTGCTGAGATCATTCAAGCTACAGCGGTGTGAAACAAGAAAAAGGTCTCCAAGACTCAAAAAAACATAGCCTTTGTTTAGAAATGAGGGAGACGGTGAGATCAGTCTTTCAATTCAACACCCACATGGTGATCGGGAACCACAATGGAAATAACAGTAATATGCAGATTGCATGGAAAGAGATTTCAGTGTAAGAGAAAGATTCCTCAGTCTTTCCACCTTAAAAAAGTATTCAAGTATTCAAAAGTATTTCTTTTGTTATACTGTTACATTAACCTCATTCTTTCTTAAAACACATGATCCCTCTCAACAGAAAAAAACACCACCAACTAATAATATAAAATACATTAGGTAATTCTGAAATAAATGCAAGTATTGATTACATTTAACCCTGCAGTAACATGCAACTTTTGGTGAGAGCCCCTCTAGCTCTAACTGCTGGCACATAGCAGCACTGTGACCTCCTAAGTATGAGGATTTGACAGGGCATCTCAGAAGGAGATTTTCACCTTTAGGCCACTGGTTCACATAACTTCTGCAATCATCCCTTTGTTTACGATGCACACACATGGAAACACAGAAGCTTAATGCTACTGAAGTCAATGGGATGGAAGTATGTGCTTGAGTACTATCTTTATTCAGGGCCAAAAAATAAGTCTCTTAAAAACAAGAGGTTCACAAAATGGGTGTTGAAAGTCGAGACTCACTCTGATGGAGAACTCTTCTAAGTATTTAACACCCACTAAATCAAGAGCATCAAAGGCTCTTGCTCACTTTCTTCCACTTAAGCCAAATCCCAGAGGTGCAAAGCTTTAGAGCTCTAACACTTAACCACCTCAATGGGTTGTGTATGCCTGGTATTTCAAGAGTATCAACATTATCTCCACTTTCCACAAAGAACTCCCAGGTGGGAGACCAGCCTTCAAACTGTTTCCACAAAAACTCTTTAGTTAGATATGTTTTTTGTCAAACTCTCCTAATATTTTTAAGTATGTGACATGTGCACTTGATAAGCTATAATTAAATATTATATAATTTAATAATTACATTTTGACTGAAGCATGCACAATAGCATTTAATAGCCAGAAGGATCCTGTGCAAGGCACACAATTACTCGCAGAATTTTAGAGCTGGTTACCCATGGAACCACACTAAGTGACCACGCCTCTTCATCAATATCCACTACTGGATTTTTAACCTTCAAGCCAATTGGAACTAATGCGAGGTAGGAAGAGAGGCTACAAGGTACAGTATTTCTGCAAATTAAGAGAAAACAGGATGCCAGCTAGAAAAAGGGACTCTGCTAATGACACTGGCTTAGGAAAAGGCTGCACAATTGGAGGACCCTTACCAGGTATCAGAGAATCCACACTGGCTCTCATCATAAAGGCTGAAAACCCTAAAGAAATCAATCTTTATTGGTTCACTGCTCATAAAACTACTTGCTGTCATTCACCCAAAACCTAATTCATCTGTCATCTCTGTAGGTCTTCAACCACTCTTAATATGCTGTCCACTGCTTGAACATCCTCATGTGCTAGAACTGGAGACCAGCATGCTATTCTGCATTCCAGAAGGGACTAGGAAACAAAACTACTCAGAACGTCTTCCTATTAGCAAGGGTCAGTTTATCAGTACACTGATAAATGATACATAATCATTTTCTATAAATACACTATGGTGTTAATTTCAAAGAAAGAGAAACACCCAACATGGAGGGAAAAGTTCATCTGGGAGCAAAGAGATGAAAACTTGACACATACAAATCATGGCCAGAATGGCAGGAAGGCTGCTAAACAGCTTTATTACAGCCCCAAAGTAGTACCAGCAGTAGCAAAGAATATACTATTTTTAAGATACAGTTCACTTGACATTATAGAGTCTTGGACTGAGGCAACCCTTTCAACTGCAGTGTCAGCAAAAAAAGGACAAAGGTGAAGTACTGGCACAAATGAGGTATGTGAATAGTAGCAAAGAATTTCATAGAAAGTGTGAAGAGCAGGAAATTACCTTAGGAATATTGCTTCTTCCTGCCTAGCAGAAGACAGATGCAGCTTTGTCAATGGGCAGAACCTCATACTCCAGAAAAATTAGTTTAATACAGCATAATACAAAAAGGCATGAGAAGAGAAAGACAGCCTGTGGGTAGCATGAGGTGGTACTCACCCCTACTGCAGGATACAAAGTGCAATGAGCTGCTGAGGAAAATGAAGGACAGAAATAGCTCAGTTGAAGAATGGGAGAGGGCAATCAAGATAAAGAAACTCCAGGCATAAGGCAAAACAAGTCTCTGAAAGGGGACTATTGCTTAGGGTAGAGAGACCACAGGCTTGCAAAGTGTGAAGGATACTCAGTAATCTATTGCTCCGATTAAACACATTTAAATTTGTTGCTATATCTGAGCCACAACTCTCAGAATGTTTAAGATCAAGCCAGAAAGGAGGAGAAAAAAGCCACCTAACAACTGCGAACTTCATGAAGATATCAAGTGAAAAGATGGAGAGCTGCAGGAAGAGAAAGGAGTACTTTAGCTCTACTTTTAATGCATGTTGAAAGCCTTTATTTTGCAGACTTGAAAATCTATTTGAATGAAATGCCATTACTCTCTTCAGTTCCTTCATTCTGAACTAGCCTTTTCCCCCAGTGGACAGCTATTCAGTCCAACAGAGGACTGATGCTGAGATCCTTTGGTTCTTATCACTCCCAAGTGAATTTTTTCAGTGCATCAACAGATAATAACCAGAGGAGAGGAAAACCAGCCACATCTTGTCCAAACCATTATCTCCAACATATTACACACATCTGCCTTTGCTTTTCTGTTTAATCTAAGCGCAATAATAGGAGCCAAGAAGGAACTCTGATGAAATAGGTCAAATCAGTCATTCGGTCTGATAACTCTCTACTGATAGTGCTTCTGCCAAGTTCCTCAAAGGGCAACTTGAAACAACAACAGGCATAAGCAATTCTGCAATATTAGATAACAAAGGAAAACATCTTTTGGTCCATAGCTTTGAATTATTTTATATTTATTTATTTTTAATTTTTTTTTAAATTCTGTTTGGATCCCTAGCCCTATAGACATTTGATTAATTTAATGACAGTTCCATTTCATTCAAGGTCCAGTACTGAACTTTGGAAACAAAGACAGTAATGTCATTATCTTCCAGGGCATATGGTCAAGTCCAGAAGTGTCTTAGCATTGCTCAAAATATATTAAACCATTTGTCTCACATTAGATGCAAACAAGTCTTCTACCACATGAACTTTCAAAAGTAAATTTATTGAGTAAATAAATCCTTATGAGACCTATACAGAATTACTAGTTTTCATTTAAATAGGGTTCCATCATATTCCCAAAGAGGTTCAAAGACAGAATCCCATCTTAACTTTTCTTGTGCTATCCTCTCACTTCTGCATTTGTATACAAACATACACACATATATATACACTCACATTTTCTGCTTCTTGGTGCAGTTCATTTAACCAAATAGAAGACGCCTCACAGCAGTAAGACAAAAACAACAACACTCAAAGTCCTCACTAAATGTTTCTGTAGATCAGCTTTTCAAGCTTAACTTTGAGCAGACAACTAGTTAATAGTTACACCATTTAAACTACAAGTTATTTGTAGAGATAAACATCCAAGTTGCAAATAGTTTTTGTAACATGAGTAGTTGAAAGAAAATAATGTAAAGGGCTGGGAAAGAACTGGCTGTGTCTTTTCTTGAAAAGAAAGAAATGGGGCATTCTGAGTTATGAAGTTTTGATTGTGCTGTAAATTCAGTATGTGTGAACTAGAAACAGTATTCGAATGATCAGAAAATACTCAGTTTTTAGTTATTTTGCAATTATTTTGGTTTCAGAGCCATTGCACAATGCTAAATAAACTTTATAGACTCATGGTATTCCTAACACAATATAAATCTCAGTCTAATATCCAAAATTATTCACCTCTCTACTACTTCTCTCATGCAAACTGTCATTTATAATACTATGCACATGTTCTACTTTTAGATATGAATTATATATTAACTACCTTTACTGGAAAGTTTAGATATACAATCCTATTAATGGAGTGGAGCTGAATATCTCCAGACTCTTTCTTTCATTAATTTCTTTTGACTATTACCATTTTAAACAGACATTAATTTTCTCTTCTTGAAAAACAAGAGAAATTCCCTACTATGTTCTGACTTTGTTCCTTTATGCATTTAAATTCTAGTGTCTGAAATACTCATAGCTCTCTGAGAAATAAAAGTATGACTGGATGGGGATTTCTGAAAGCTCCCAATACTCTCTTTCCATTGAAGTCACTGCTAGTTTATTCTACAGTCCTGTGAGATGAGAGCTTAGGCAGCACTGAAGCCTGATTTCATGTTGTAATGTTTCCATAAATTGACTTCTAGGTGTACACAAAATCTATTTTTAATCCATAAGCACTCAATAACAACACCAGTGTGGATTTACTCTATGCCTATATTCACACTTGTGAGTTTCCCTAATAATTGTTGAACCTGTTGGCTAAATTGAGGATAAAGCCTCAAAGGTATTTCAGTTCTGTAAGCTTTTTGAAGACTAGCAGGAAAACAGAGGGAATAGAGACTGTATTACTATCTCCCAGGGAGCTGGGAAGAGCCTCATTCTCACTGCTCAGCAGTCAATCCAGAGGGAGAACATTAGAGTATGCCTTAACATGGGGAAAACTAGAATGCAGATCGCAAACACAGAATCACAGGATCAACTGATTTGGAAGGGTCCTACCAGGATCAAGGAGCCCAACTCCCAGCCCTGCACAGGACAATCCCCAAGAGCCACAGCATGTGCCTGAGAGTATTGTCCAAACACTTCTTGAACTCTGTGAGGCAGCCTACCAGTGAGGTACAAAGCCTTAAGGTTTTAGCAAAAAAATGCTAAAAACTAATTCTAAATATATTTGGGATTATTTATTTTTTCTTTGCCTTCGTATCTTCTGATCAACAAGGAAAAACAGCATCTTACAGCATGTGAGCAGCAGACAGGTACCATGTATCTCCCACTACACAGTCTGAGGTGCAGGAACACATGTAGGACTCAATGACTACATGCACTACAGCTGCTCCAGGGAGGAGATCTGCAGGTACAGATCTTTCAGTCAGCATTATGCCTGAGTGGGTTTGGTCAGGATGAGTGAGAGAGAGAGGAGGAAAGGAAAAAGAGCTGGTTGGGCAGTGAGACAAACATAACTGAAAAGATTCAGAAGGTAGAGAGGTACTGGGCTCAAAAGATGTAAATTCATGTTTGCACTGACATGTTCGCGCAACCAGCCCACACTCAAAGTATATTCATATGAATGTTACCACAACAAGATTTATGATATTCTTTGCAGTATTCAATCAATCCCTTTTCTCTCCAGTACCTGCAACTCCACAGCAACCCCTGGCTCAGTGTTTGTGACTATGTACCTTCAACTAGGTGTTGCCAAGAGCTGCTTCCTTACAAGCAGTGATTTTAGACCCCGCCAGAAACCTCTGATAAATTCGTTCTCCGTGAGTCAGATACTAATGCCATTATGAGGTCTAAACCAGCTGGCAGGGGTGAGAAGTATTAATCTCAGTTGACCTCTGTACACATAAAAAATTGGTAATATAAGATCTTGTCAAGTATATGCTGGCCTAAGTCTATTTAATAACTGTCTGAAAAAAAGAAAAAAAAGAGGCAAATCTAATCCTAAACCTTCTCTAACTCCAAAAGTATCGTCAACCCTCCACACTTTATCCCAGAAGCAGTGGTAGTGAACATTTAGTCTTGAAGCTCACATTTCTCAGCGTAATGGACTGTTACGACTTGCTAGTCAGAAATAATTACTATAATGCCATTGCTCATCACTCTAAAGAAATCTTTAATCTTATCCTAAAGATGCAGCATTTTGAAGATATCATGAAGATCCGAACCACATTTCTCAGACAGTAATAAAAACTGAAATATTTTTAGGTACTTTTGTGAGCTTGCTGTGCTAGTGACCTACTTGCCCTAGACTTGCTCTGAGTGCAAAAAGAAGACACATGAACAAGGTAATTCATCCCACCCGAAGGTGGACATCTAAAACAAATGGGATGAGCAGTTCTCTGCAGGTGTCCTTCTCTCCCCTTCAATTATAAGGGAAGCTTTAGCAAGATGCCCCATTTTTCAAACCACCAAAGTTTTTAAAATGAACTTTTTCTCTACCCGTTGCATTTCAGCCTCATTTAAAAGGTAAGGCTGACTGAATCTAAATGTAAATGTGTATGAATCCCTTAAGCACAAGGCAAACCAACACACAGATAGATATGGCTGTACATACATATACACACACACTTTTCAGAGGCCTGCAGCCAGGACCTGAGATAAAGTGATTGACTTCATGACGTATTTTCTGATCTGTTGTGGAGCTAGGCAGATGGATGGCATCACATCTGAGATTTCAGCTCAGTTCTAAAGGTACTGGTAGGAAACCTAGCTTTATATCTTAATTTTATTCTGGGTTTTCATTCTTAGTTTTTGAGATTGCTTGTTTTAAAGAATATTTAAAGACACCCCCATCAAGAACACACTGTCTGCAATTAAATACAGCTTAGCACAAAATCAAGTAGCTCTGCTCCCTAGGGAGATTAGTTACATTTAATATTTAAAGCTATTTTGTCTCAACATACATATATTGTGCAGCCTGAATTTTATAACTTTTAAGATGTCAGAGGACATGTTCATAATAAAGTTGT
Source organism: Pseudopodoces humilis (assembly GCF_049639895.1). Classification (NCBI taxonomy): domain Eukaryota; kingdom Metazoa; phylum Chordata; class Aves; order Passeriformes; family Paridae; genus Pseudopodoces; species Pseudopodoces humilis. The sequence goes on along the minus strand of NC_142201.1, from coordinate 74,368,547 downwards.
TTTGACTATGGTTTGCACTGAGCTCCATTTAGACAGAAATCAGAATTCAATTAAAATGTGTATATCTCAGCATTTTAAGCAGTTCTTAGTTTAAAAAAAACACCTAATTATGTTTAAAATATCAGAAAAACAAGTACCATAACATGTTTGACTTAGTAAATGAAGAAATTCTGCCTATTCATCAACTCCCATTGCTCCTATTCAAACCAATAGGAGCCATATTTATGAAATGATTCATGGGCCCAAAATAAAATGAAAATTTAAATATTTTTGAAAGCATCTGTACAGGTCTGTTCCTGTTTTTATTTTGGATGTTTTTCTCTGCAGTGCTGACTTCATACATTTGTTTTTTACTTATGGACTGAAAGAGAAAACCAGTTGTTCTGTTTGTGATCTGTTTGGTTTGGGGACTTTCGTTAGCCCAAACTGACTTCTCAATTTTGAGGGAATAGAACAAAATGAAAAATGGATATTCACTCTACAACTGTCAGATAAACTGAAAACAGGAATAATGAAAGCAAAATTTCTGTACAGTAGTAATTGAAGATTGCAGATTTTGAGAAAAAAAAAAAGGAATTCCAACACATTTTTTCAATCTACTGTAAATGTGGTCCTTGCTGATATTTAATGAACTGCATCCCACTGTGCTACGGCTGAAAAACTTAAGCTGACCTCAAGAGATAAAAATAGTTTTAAAGTCCATCCATACATAAGAAAACAGCAATATTTCAAGTAGAATTTGACAGATTTCAATTAAAGCATTTTGCAGTTATCCATAACATGTCTTATATTTTGCAAAGTACTACATTTTGCTCACCTTCAAATAAGCTGCCATGATTTCAAATGGGTTTCTTTTTCAAACTAGTTAGCATGCATTTTTTATTAAGAATGCTATTACTACACAATTGAGCCCTAGGATAAAGAAAAGTATATTTATATATAATCACAAAGAAAGGTTTGCAGATTTATGGAGATTTGTGCAGAACACTCTCCAGAATGTAGAAGCACCACCAGCATTCAGCTTGCAATGCAACAGATGTAAAAAATTCAGAAAAGGTAAACAGACCTTCAGAAAGCTTCTAATGTAATCAAGACAATATGATATCAATTCTTCAAAACAACATAGGATTAGAAAGATTTTCATTGAAATATAAACCAATATTACACCTAGGAACAACACATTTAGGATTGTATTATTGAAGCTTTATGTCCAGTTAACTCCAAAACTAGTTTTATAGAAGAAAAAAAGCATGACCTGCTTTTCATTGTCTGTCAGAACAATAAAAAGTCCTGCAGAGATTTTAAATAGGAGGTTGTAGGCCCTATTAGCAGAAATGTACCATTTTGACACCTGAATTCAGAGTCAGGTCCCAACTACTGAGAGATCAGCATCAGCTTAAGACCATGTATACCACCAGGGATTGTGAAACAGAATGATTCTATGAAACTCTGCATTTATTTGAGAGGAATTCTAACTTTATGTGACATATAAACTTTCTCACTGGCTGACAATGTCACTCGGTCCATAGCAAGAATTCTTTGAAAAACAGAGGCAAACAGAAAAGGATTATTCTGAAATTATTCCGACAGGAAGAGCCAAAGGAAAAAAATGCAAATGTTACAGCATAGAGACTGCATATTATCCTTGTAATGCTCTATGGAAACAGATATTTGCACTAGAATCAAGCAAGACTGCACACTGTTAGATTAGCTTTCCACAGACAGACTAGCTACTATGCACAGTAACCACCTCTCTTAGACAAGCAGGATGTGGGAGAAGGTGGCAGAATATGGTTGAAGCCTTAAAACTAGATTCTTGAGAACACTAGAAACCAGAGAACTCCAGAGAAGACTCCAGAGCTAAGACTTCCACTTAACACCCCCAGCACTGGCACAATGAATTCAAGACTGAATCATATTTCAGCAGAGGATTTCTTTATGAGGAGCTGTCTGAGGTATTCATTTTCCAGTTTAGAAGTTACCAGAATAATTGTAAGGACAGAGACAGTAACCATTAAAGGATAATACAGATAATAGAAGAGTAACTCATAATTTACATACTTTAAATTAGAATCAGCCCCAGTACTGACTGCATGATCCTGATGGATTTATGAGATACAATCCTAGATACTGCATTCCTCAGTCAAATGTTTCTTTGCATACAGGACAGCATGCATATATCAGATCTAGAGGGGAAGCACACATGAAGACATTCCCTCTCACGTTTTCTGTGATGTTTCTTTCTCCTCTGTCAAGCACAAGGGAGAAAAGCCATGATTGTTTCATACACTATTCCTTCTCTTCTCTAATAAAAGTTATACATGAATTCATAAAGTATAATTGTAAAGATACCAATTAATACTGAAAAGACACACCTCAAGCCACAGTGGCAATATCAGCTTCATTACAGTTTGACTACTTTCAGCAAAGATGTCTAAAATTTGACAAATTTGAGAAACTAATCAGCGTACTAGGGAAAATAGTGCTAATTAAAATATCGAACTATCTGAACTTTCACAACACAAAAAACTGTAAAATAGATTAGCATTTTATTTATTGTGCATTATTAGGACGTGAGCTGCAGCTGAAATCACACCACATTAATAAGGTCATCATTGCAATTACATATTTACAAATCGAACACAATCACACAATGCTTAAAATTGCATTATTCCCAGTCATGGGAACAAGGTGAAGATAGGATCTACACCTAGTGTCCATTTTACACAGGAAGTAAAAATGGCATGCATTGACAAACAAATGCACAAAATATACTTCACATGAGGCATACACAGACTGTTGCTCCCACACAGCTCAGTGAGGAATACAGACTGAACACATCATCTGTTTTTCAGAGAATCATATAACCATAAATTAGTTGGAAGGGACTTCTGAAGGTCATCTGGTCCAACCATCCAGTAAGGACCAGGGACATCTTTTTCTTAGCAAGAGCTGCAGTAGCACATGGAGGAACTGTGAAAAGTCAAATCTGGCAGTATATCAGATTGCTTGCTGACAACAGGGCTAAGCTGTGGCTTCAGGTAAACAGACACGGGGGGAGGCAGGAGGGAGCCCCATCCAGTGCACACTGAAACAAGAGGATGCCCTTCCACATTCACCTGCAAGACATGAAGCAGTTACTTCAGCAGGGAGTAAGGAGGAGTCTTAGCATGCTATCCAACTCCTTCTGGCCTCTCTGTCTTACCAAATATTTACAATGACCAGTCCTTCTATTGCACTGTGCTGGTACACCCAAGGGGAAGATTATTTGGGAAAGTGAGGCAGGGCTGCAGCTCCTTCATCTTCCCTATCACACTCAGTACAGTGTCAGTGATGTATGCGGCTGAACATGTATGATTTCAGCCTTCACTCCTGCTGTGTCTGGCCTTACAATGCATCTAACAAAAAAACCCAAAACATAAAAACTACTACCACCACCACAACAAAAAAATTTTGTCATTTTTAGTTCATCTGTTTTCTTTATTTTGAACATTTAACAAGGCTGTGCAGTCAATTCAACTTCCTACCTAATGTGATTTCAAAATTCTTCTTTAAAAAGTATGCCTCAGGTTAAACCCACATCTTCAGTGATCTGACTGTGCTTTCTTTTTTTTTTTTTTTTTTTTTCCCTGTTATGCCCTGGCAAAAACTGGAATGAAAATATCTCTGATGCTTGCTTTCTTTCTGGCTGCTTTCATTTGCTTTATTTTAAAAGCATGTTATTAGTGAAAAGTTTGTAAGAGCAGTGATTTGCTTTGAATACAGTAAATGTGGCGATTTCACATGTTCTAGAAATCTTCAGCTTTGAGTATTGCCACTCTATTCTCAACTTTCTTTTTCTGAGCTTCAGACATCAGCATCAGACAGTCAGAATTTACCAGCTTTTTAACAGAAATGCTGTGCATATGTGCAGGAAAAACTGGATACTCCATGTGCAATTATTCAGCAATTATGGGTAAGAACACTTTATTAGTGTCCATCATAAGCAGGCACAGTGTATCTTGCATGTCTTACGTAGCTCTCTGACAGGAGTGCAGCCAAGCCCCCAGTGGGAGCTCCCTGGGTTTCTTCGAGTCAGCTCTTTTACCAGGCCCACTCGTGCTCTGGGAAAAGCTCTGCCAGCTGCTGCTGCACGCACAGGAACCTCTGTCAAAACCAATTTAGAGAACTGCCTGGTTTCACGTGCTGGCATTGCATCCTCTATTTTATCTGGCAATTTTAAGCAATTTTTAACTAGCAAGAACATTAAGTTAGCAAGATAATAATACCGTGGAGTTCATAGTGGTTTGTGTCTTAAGAACAGGCTTTGCTTTAGCCACAGTAAATGTAAAATGAAAATTTAAAAATCTAGAATACTGATTTATAATAAATAACTGAAGGAACTGCTTCTCTCCCACCTTTGGAAACAGAAGGGAAGCATAAGTTGCATTAGGTAACTAGGCTGGGTATTTCCCTAGAAGGAAACAAGGCAGCTCACAGTAGTTTTGTTCTGGTTTGGCCAAATACCTTTGAAGGTACCTTCAAACACTTTTTTAAAATGGATGTGCTAGCAATTAATTGTCAAAACTACAATGACATACTTACATTTGCAATCACCTCACTGTAAAAGCATATACAGAAATACATTCTGCCTCATTTCTGATAAGAAAAACAGGTGACACTTTTTTCCCTTGCCTAAGGTAAGCTTTAAAAGCAATCTGCTTGACAAGGTTTAACTTTAGGTCCTGCAAGGATTGGTGATGGCACAAAAGATAGCAGGAGAATTAGGAAATAGCACAATCATTGGAGACAAATCCTGAGACAAGATCCCTGTACAATAAAAGGGAACTCCTGCAAGCCTTGAAAAATATCCTGCACGCATTGATAAAAAAGCCTTTAAAGTCATTCCTGAAAAAAATAAACTGAACTGATATATCAAGTCATTATGATTTCTTCTTTGTGACCTTCCTCTATATCCTTATGCTCTAGATGAAACCAAACCCATGGAACAAAAGTGCAAAGTAACAAAACCAGAACAATAGCTTTCCCTGGTTTGTTCTAGGGTTTCTTTGGAGAAGAGACTGCTATTTAACTCCCATGCCACTGAGGTCATATTCAGGCAAGCATGTGAAAATCAAGATATTTGATTTTTATACAGGACATCACACTGTCATCTTGTGTAATTCTTTGTTCCCCAAAACTGTCTATTCATGTGCCCTGTTATTTTCCTTCAGTATGTCACACAGCTCTCAATCTGCAAAAACAGTGGCAGCTCTGAGCAGGAAAATAGACAGGAGGTAGGACAGCACAGGCAGCAAGGACACACAGCATTTTAAGGATAGCTGCACCCTGGTAAGGATCTCCACTCTTTGCCCACATGCAACAGTGGCTGTAGGTGGCACTTCTGCCTCTCCCAAGCTGCCAACGCTCAACCCTTACAATGAAACAAAAGGTATTTACATATAGTGATACTGCCTGCAGGAAAATATTGTCAAATGCATGAGCACTGCCCAGGAAAGGCTTACTGTGTGTGCTGTGACCGGACTGGGGAAAGAGCAGGCTGAACAGCCATACTGATCCACTTCTCATTCTCCTTTGCCTGCCAGTGTGGGAACAACACAGGTACAGGATCAGTCCTCAGCTGCATGCTGGACTATAGCATGAGGTTCCTCTGTGGTGCACACAAGTTTATTTCTGGAGTGATGCTTGTTTCTACGTTGTCACATGGCCAAGAGAATTAGTCATTTCTTGAAGTCTGTTGGGAGGCAGGCTGTATGTATGGAGAAGTGTGTATGCATGCTTTGCCATGCAGGTCCAAGAACAGACTCAAGACACCTTAACACTACTCAAAGGTTCTGCAAGGATGGAGTTGTCACTGCAGCCATTTCTCAGAGGCATCACTGTCCGAGAACTGACTCTGGAGGTTCAAATGTTTGCACATACTAATTATGTGACAGCAGACCACACACATACTAGAAGCAGCCAGTTCACTACTATGTATGATACAAGAATTCTGTATTTTGCTTAAAAAGAAGAGTTTAATTTTCCAGGATCTTATAAATGACAGGAACTGGTGAGAAATTATTATCATGTCAATATGCTCTCCTCGGTGACAAGTATTAATTCCGAACAAAAATAAAACCAAGCCTATTCAGGTACAGAAAGTTTTCCATTAGGAGGATGAAAAAACCAAAGAATCCTTCTTTCCCCTTCTCACAATGTCAAAGACATTTTACTAGAGTAGCAGTGATACTGCTGGGTTTGGGAACCCCAGGTCACACTGTAAGGACAGCAATGAAGCAAACCAGCATCCCCCTGTGCAGACTGACAAACATTCAGAAACCTAACAAAGCAATGTGAACGTGGCTAATGGAGCAAGGGAACACACTTGCAACCTGATCCACAAAGGGAAACAGTGCCATAACTTTGGGGCTTTCTATTAATTTCAAAGCAGCAAATTCTCTGTAGGCTTCTCCAAGGAGCTCTTAAACCCTTTTACTGGCATCTGGATGTGCGAGTGAAATAACTCCTATCAGTGATTATCCCTGCTGTGGTATCGCGATTAAGAAGCTGTGTTGGTCCATCTCCACAAAGAATCCCAAGGCATTATCACCACCTGCTTGCTATTCTCACTCAGCATTACTGTCACTGGTTTCTTAAGGCAAAGGATTTCTCTTTCAAGAAAACTGGCTGAATAATTAAGGGTAGAACAGTAAATAAAGGGTTTCCAGATCCCACAGTACCTTCAGTGATCAACATTCTATTTTTAGATCCTATATTTAGTTCCTTTATCTATTTTTAGATACATTCTCTAGCCAGTCTGGGTCTCTGCTTCATCCCAAGCCACTTTCTTTATGAGTCACATCAGATTAGAAATACATTCAAGTATGAGAAAAATCTTTTGCAACTGATCCAAAAAGAAACAATAACAAAAACCCTGCATACTACATTTGGAGTCTCTTTAAAAAACAAACAGAAACAATGCAAGAGACTGAAAAATACTGACTGACATGTTTCCTTATGGTCATGTTTGGAAATGTACTGCAAATGAAGTCACTTGTAGGATATCCTGTGGGTGACACATAAGGTAGTACAGCAGAAAAAGAAACTGGACATTTGAATTCAAAGCTTTGTTCTGTATTTTTGCTGCACAATCTGTAACTACATAAGTTACCCCTACATCTCTATCAGTGCAAAGGATTTGTTTGGTTTGTCTCAGTGTATGGACACTAACTTAACATCTTAACTTTTGAGTACCATACACAAGCCCCTAACTACAAGAAAGAAAATGAGGTGCTGAGGCACATCCAAAGGGAAATAATGCTCAGGAAGGGTCTGGAGCACAAGTCTGATGAGGAGTGGCCAAGTGAACTGGGGATGTTCAGCTGGAGAAGAGGAAGCTCAGGGGGACCTTATCACTCTCTGCAACTCCCTGAAAGGAGGGTGTAGCCACTTGATCTCCAAAGTAACAAGCAATAGGACAAGAGCAAGTGTCATTAAGCAACAGCAAGTGAGATTTTGATTTGACATTAGGAAAGATTTCTTCACTGTACGGATTGTCAAACACTGGAACAGGCTACTCAGGGAAGCGTTTGAGTCTCTAAACCAAGAGGCATTTAAAAGATGTGTACATGTGGCACTAAGAGATATGGTGGGCTTCGTGATGCTATGTGGGCTCAATCTTAGGGTCCTTCTCAAACTAAACATTTCTATGAGTCTTTGATTGTATTACAAACTCATCACTGAATTCCTAAGCATTTTATTTTATCCTGTATTAATTCATGTGAACTGTGTGCCAAGCCTTGCCATGTGAAGTGCTGATGAAAGTTTTGTCATTGATTTTAGTGCAACAAAAGTCAAGACAGCTATTTTTCAAGCTTTTCATGGACCTAGTGCTTAATAAATAGTTTTAAAGAATCTCAACATCATCAAGTCCCAAGGCACAGCAAGGATAAAATACATTGGCAGGAAATTTGAGCAGAAGGTAAAAGTGTGTCCTCCTGCACCATCTCCAAATAAGCAGAGGTCTAATTAACAAAGCAGAAACATGGGATGTTTGACTTCACAGAATGGGATACAGATGAAAAAGCTAACACGAAACTGTAGATTACTCAAGTACAATAGGAAGCTTGAGATCATGTAGGATTTACTCACTACCAAAAATTTTAAAGCCAAACCCAAACTCCCAAAAGAAAGTATCTCCAGTTTCACACTGTAAACAGGACACTTCATTAGCTTTGTAAACAGGAGACTGATTTGAAACAAAATAACTCTATGCAATCCAGTATTTCAGAGAACCTCACTAGAAGCAGTGATTAAAGTGCTGCCTTTTTTCCAAAATGTGATATAGTGTAATAAACTTCATAAACAGCAGGAATTTTGGACAAAATTTTTGAATACAGCTTGAATCAAATGACTAAAAAATTACTAAATTTCCCTGCATTAGTGGGAAAATTCTTACTACAGAGAATGCCAACACAGAACCTTCATGGTATTTCTTAGGACTCCTTTAGTATCCTGATGTAAAATCCCTGCAGGTGCACAAAAGCCAGAGCAAGCCAGGGTGGCCCTTTGGGCTTGGGATCATGCAAAAATCTTTGAGAGTCAACCCAAGATTTCTCAGGTAAGCAAAACTGAATGCAGCTACACAAGGAATGGAGGAGGATGGCAAAGAAAAGGGACACAGCTGAGCTCATAGATGTAGAGAACCGGACTCCGTGCTCCTGCTACTGCTGCACATAGAGAAAGGGGGAGATTGGGAAAGAGGAAGAGCAGAATGGAAGAGATAGGAAAGGCAAGCACTACTTCTTAGGACCACTGTGTACCACCCATTGCCACTCCTCTCTCAGCTGCAGTAGATGCCATTGTGGAATGGCTGAGGTTGGAAGTGACTTAAAGAAACCACAATTACTGCTCTGGAGACAACAGGAGATGGTATTTTGAGGCCTTTGGGACTCTGGTATCACACACAGAAGCCTACCCTGTGTTCAGTGCCAGTCCTGTAAAATATTTTAATTGTTTTTATAGAGATCAGTCTGTCATTTGCTGCAGATTTACTTTAATATTAACCAGACTATCCATAGGAAAAGACTGGAGTATAAAACACAAACTCCTGCTGCATCTTTTGTACATATAGTATATTAGAAGTATGAAATAAAAGCCGTTCCCTGTCCTAATTTACAGCTCCTCAAAGGAATTTCTTGCTGTATAAATAATAAACATTTTGTGGCTATGTTCATTTTATGTTATTTTTACACACAGTCTGAAGAAGGAGTGACAGAAACACATTGTAGAGAATTTGTATACTACTTTGTTCAAGAAATACCTGCCTTGGTAATCCTTTTTCTAGTAAGTTCCTTTTCAATTAGTATAAATTTTAATAATGTGAAAATTACTTTCAGACTATTAACTAGAAACCTGAAAAACTGACAGACATTATTAAACATAACTGCTTTCAAACAAAATTCCATAAATTTCGTAACTACCAGAATCATCTAAAGACCTTAACTACCCTGAAAAGTTAGGTTTGAATACTGGCCTAATAGTTCACTCTTCAACTAGGACTTCAAGAAATTATATTGAACCTGGGGTGTGGGGGATTTTTTTGTACTTTAAACAAGCTGCCAGGTACAATATTTTTATGATTTTAATGCTGATTTATAACCAACTATATCAAGCATACTTAATCTCACTTCCTTGTGCTTCTGTCCTTAATTTATGTGTTCTGTACAATCATTTGGACAATGCTCTCAGGCACATGGTGTGACTTTTGGGGATGTACTGTGAAGAGCTAAGAGCTGGACTCAATGATCATTCTTGGTCCCTTCAAACTAAACGTATTTTGTGATTCTGTGATAGGTGAATATCTATTTTGCTATATTAGACAATATTCTAAAGAGTAAAATTATAGTTATTCTGCAAATGCATGTACAAAAGATTCATGCCATGCCTACGATATATATACTTTTTTTTTATTTTGGTATGCTAAATACAACTGACAAAAACATAGCAACAAAGCTTGTAGAAAAGCCAAAGTTATGTTTGTCTTCCTCGCCTCAGCCTTTGATAGTAAGACCAGTTTGCTTCGGGTATCCAGCTTCCTGTGCTGGAAGAGAGGGACAGGGAGCAGAACGAAGCCCCCACAATCCAGAAGGAAACTGTCAGTGACTGGATACACCACTTAGACACAAGTCTATGGGGACAGATGGGATCCACCCAAGGGTCCTGAGAGCTGGCAGAAGGGCTCACCAAGCCTCATTCCACCATTTACCAGCACTGCTAGCAAATCTGAAAGGTCCAGTTAACTGGAAGTCAGCAAATATCACACTCATCTACAAGAATGGCCAGAAGGAAGACACACACAGGGAAATACAGGCCTGTCAGCCAGACCTCACTGCAGGGGAAAGTCATGGCAGAGCTCATCAAGTGTCATCATGCAGAACTTGCATGACAACCAGGGGATCAGGTCCACTCGGCACAGCTTTGGAAACACAGGTCCTGACTGACCAACCTGATCTCCTTCTGTGACCAGGCGACCCACTCAGTGGATAAGGGAAAGGCTGTGGATGTTGTCTGCCTGGCCTTTATGTAGTAGGTTTACCTAGGCTGGACACCAAGGGCCCACCAGGCCTCTCTATCATTCCCCTTCCCAGTGGGACAAGGGAGAGAAAGTAAGATGGAAAACAACTTGTACCTTGAGGTAAGGCACTTTACTAAAGCAAAAGAAAGTGAAAATTTGGTGTGTATAAACAGAGAGAAAAAAGTTTATTCTCTATATTCCATCAGGGGGTGATATCCAGCCACTTCCCAGGAAGCAAAGCTGCAGCGCACATAGTGATGGCTTCATAAGGAAAACATTATAAAATAACAAATGCTCCCCATTCCTCCTTCCCTCCCTTAGCTTTTATATCTGAGCTGATGTCATATGGGGTATGGAATACCCCTTTGGTTGATTTGGGCCTGGTTGTGTCCCCACGCAGGACCTTTCCCACTCCCAACCACTTGATAGGGGCAGAATGTTAGAGAGACAGCCCTGATGCTGAGCCAGCACTGCTCACTCATCAACACCTTTCTACCTACGAATGCAAACCACGGCACTGTGAGGGCTGATGTGGGGAAAACAAACTCCATCTCAGCCAGTCCCAAGACACTTCAGTAAAGCTTCTGACACCATATCCCACAGAATTATCCTGCAGAAACCAGATGCTCCTGGCTTGGAGAGGTGCACTATTTCCTGTGTACAGACTGTATACACACTGTCCAACTGTCCAAGTCCAGAGCGTGGTGCTGAATGCAATTGCACCCAGCTGGTGGCTGCTCGCAAGTCAGCTGAACAGAGCCCAGTCCTGTTCAATATCTTTATCAATGCTCTGGATGAGAGAAGCGAGTGCACCCTCAGCAAGCCTGCAGATAAAACCAAGTTGGGCAGGAGTGTTGGTTTGCTGCAGGCTAGGAGGGCTCTCCAGAGGGATCTGGACAGGCCGAATCAATGGCCCAAGGCCAACTGTATGAGCGCTGAGTAAACAGCTGGGCTTGATGATCTTGGCGGTCTTTTCTGACCTAAACAATTCTACGATTCCTAGTTTTGCAAATATTTGGTACACTTGGTTCATAAAAAAAATAGTTCTTTTTACTCACTTCATTTACATATAAACTATTCAAGTTTTCTTATTACATTGTCCTGTACGACTTGAACCCCTTGACTTCAACGGAATTATGAAGACGGTCGATGTTAAGCACAAGATGAGTATTATTGCACTAATGATCCCCTGTGAATTTTCTATTTATGCCTATTCCTAGATGCTTTATGAAACACAACATCTGTGGTAGGACAGTGGAAAAGAAGTCCCAATGTTATTTTAGATTTTCAGCACTGTTCAGTTTTTACAAATCAAAGCAATACAACTATCAAGTTTTCTCTTCCAGTCCTTTAAGAATTACCTGGCCTAATTCAGTTTCATAGTAATACTTAAAAAAGCCCCAAATGAAAACCAAGAAGTTTCATGAGACTGAAGCATTTATAATGACTACCCCTATGATATACATATGCCTGATAAAACATATTTCAAGTTCCCTTAGAGAATTCCTCTATGCTGCTTGCTGCTGAGTCAGGGTTGGAATTCTCATGAAATATCCTTTGATATTTCAGTCCAAACTGTTAATTATACAGATAAGAGACATCATCAAAGTCAGATAATTGCAGACCAAAGTGCATTACTGCAGGGAAATTAGTAAGGCTTTTTTTTTTTTTTTAACTGATGAAGCCTGGAATACACATTTCTATACAAAAGCTAGAAAACAGGGAAATAAAACCTATAAAAAACAATTTATTTTGGCCATTTTACAGTTGACACAATTTTATGTTACCAGAGTTCTCTAAAAAAATGTATATAAGCCTATTATAAAATAACTCAGTAAGTGCATTCCAAAAGTGATGGTCTATACCACTAGTGATACCAGATACATTTCACAGAATCCTAGAATGGTTTGGGTTGGAAAGAACCTTGAGGGTCATGTAGTTCCAGTCCCTCTGCCATGAGCAACGACACTTTGCACTAGATCAGCTTGATGAAACCCCTTGAACAGACCTCTCTGGGCAACATGCACCAGCACCTCACCACATCCACAGAAAATAATTTCTCCTAATACCATATAATCAGAGAATCATAAAATGGCTTGGGTTGGAAGCATCTAATCTAAACCTACCTTCTTTAAAAACCAACTAATCAAACAAGCAAAAAAGAGAAAATAACACAATCTTCTCCCAAGAGGAGACACTTAACATTTATTTGGTGAGAGAAAACCACCATAAACTTTTTCCTTTGATTAGGCATAAGCCAATAAAGGGAAGAAGAGAGTAGAGTTAATGGCATACATCCATTTGGACTGGCCCTTAAAGAGCCATGAGCTGTTGGCAGGTCCCCAGAATTATAAAGTACAGTTTTTTCTCTGTATTTTGGTGGTGCACAAGTGAAGCAAAGTTTGAAAAATCTCTCTTTTTGTTTTTTTGGATTCATAATGAAAACCACAAGAGCTCGGAATCTTATCTCAAGTCATCTGATGTTATGGTTTCAAATCCACATCAGAAGATACTGATTCCATGGCTTTCAGCTGTTTACATACTGAAATGACATGACACTATGCTGTTTGTTCTTTTCTGTCTTTTCTTTAAACTCTGGAGTTTGAAGTTTAAAATATGTATTGTGACGCTTAGTCTGAAGATAGAGACTAGGCATACTTCCCTAGACTAAGCAGATGTTTGTTCAATAACTGATAAGGAAAAGCATGTGTTGTTTCAGTTAGACATTATATAGTAAATAATATTATTTAGCACTTTTTATCCTCTACTTTTCATCTCCAAGTACACATAAACAACCAAAACAGGAGAAACAAAATAGATTTCTTTTAACTAGGCAGTATTACCTGCATACCAGGAAACTGAGTCAAAACAGAACAATGAAAGCATCTGCAAGACCTCTGTGTTACTCTGATGAACTTCAAGGTACTTAACTTAATAGCATTAATAAACACTCTAAGTGAATACCAGTACTTGTGCTATAAATGTTGCTGGCACCTCCAGGACACTTTAAAAAATTGATTAGTGCTCCACTGGACTGCTGAGTCATTAATGACCGTCCTTCAACTAGGACAAGAGAATGTCTTGTAAGCAAGTTATTTATATTCTTATTATCTTCAGCAGAAAGTACAGTCTGGTTAGGTTTGGTAGTCATTAAATGGCAATTTTTTGTATGTGCTGCCCTCATCTATAGATTTCTTATCAGATCAACTTCAGTCTTAAGTAAGAGCAACTACAAATAGGCAAACTTCTTTTAGTCTGAAAGAATACTGAATCATGCACACTGCAAACATCTGTTTTGGCCAGAAGCAAGACCAAGCCTCCATATTAAATTCTGTGTATGCAGTACTACTAGTTTATCCTGCTTGGAAGCAACAGAAAACTGGAACTCAAAGAATTTTTCTTTTTTAGTAAAATGTGCAGGTGGTCTTGGATTTACGAAGATATTTTTTTGAAGCTGAATGAGCTTTGTTTCCTCTTCAGTATCTCTTTTAATTTCACAACCTAAAAATCATGAACATCAACCGACAACGTAATATTAAACTACTTTTTACCTTTGCTGTGTGTTTTCAGAGACTGTTGTAACACATTTACCCCAATGTATCGCGTGCTCTCAGATCCCATTCTGTATTGTCATGTCTGCAAATATTTACAAAGCAGAAAATACTGCCTGACTCAGCAACGCAACTCACATGTCTTTCATGCTGTTCCATATCATTGCTTCAGACCAAAACAACACAAAAACACCACTGCAAATTATAAAAGGCAGAAATACTATTAGTGGCCTACAGCCAACTGTGGTCTAAGCATTTGCTTGTGAGCTCGTCACATGCATGCAACATTTGGAATACCGCTCAAAACCTTTGGCTGCACAAATACAGACCCTCAGTCAAGGAACTCAAGCAACAGTTTTATCTGAGTAAAATCAGGGGGATCAACAGCTTATCTGCTTTAAATGTTGGAACCCCGCACCCAGCTCCACTGGCCACACCAGAACACCTGGTCCTTTGCAGAGAAAAAGCAACAGGGAGAGAGCAAGGCTGCAGCATGCTAAGGAGTCTGCATGTGGTCTTCATCAAAATCTGTGACCTCTTAAGCACATCCATAGCATCCACTCAAGAACTGCAGAAGTGTCTGACTTCAGCCTGGGCACATTCACTGTAGGCTGCAAGTCTCACTAGCATGTGCCCCAGTGAAGATGAAAAGTAGGATGTAATTACATACAGATCTGCCACCTTCCAACAGCCTCAGTATTAGTCCACCTAGTACCCACAACGATCAACCACTACCAGTTGCCTCAGATAATTTTAAAGGTACAAAGCTTAATCAAATTGTTGAATTATCACAACTAGGAAGACAGCAATTAACTAATCATGTCAGAGGCTTATTCTCTTCATCACTCCAAGAAGCAATTTCACCACAGGAAGTCTTCTGAGGAATAAAAACACCCATCATACTGCCATTAATATGAAAACTTTATTTATATAAGGGGTTAATGATTTCTTCATTGACTATACAGAGAAGATCAGACATTTGAACATTTTGATGTTCTAAGTATCTAAGTTTTGAATGTAAAATCTTGTTTGAAGTTTGAGCTGGATGGAAGCTTGCCTAGGTTAGTTCAGAGATGGTCTCAGTTCTTCTATGAAGATGGCAGGCTAACAAGTCATGAAGCTTGATAAAACACGGAATAACATTTAAAGAATGAAACGGAAATAACAAGGATGTACTTTTACTACAAACACAAAATTGTTTTTCTTTAATGAGATTAAATTTGACTTCTGTGTCGGAAAGAAGTGCAATTCTGTCCTGTTTTATGATTCAACATTTCCATTCTAAGAAAAAAATCCTCCACCTTCTCTAAGTCTTCTTTCAGTGACTAGGAAAGGCATAAAAAATACTAAGTTCAATATGGCTCCAAACTTTAAACAAAAACATCCTCCTAAATCAACTGTATAGCCATTACATGCATTGTATACATACTGGAAAATAAACACTGGCAAATACAGTCTTGGAAGTGGCTCAAGTGACTGGGTTTTTGAAAAGGGTTTATAAAATATATAAATGCTGTAAACTGGAAGATGTTAACTCCGTTCATTTGCAAGGAGAACATCCCGCATCTCCTCGTGTACGAAGGTACATGGCAACGTGCAAGAGCAAGTTCTCCCACGTGAGGCTGGAGCACACCAGGCTGCTCCCTGGCCAGAGGCCCATCACTCTTCCCAAACTGAAAGTCGTGGATTCTAGAGGAGAGTTTCAGCAGCGCTATTTTTATGCAGTCTCCCCGTTCATTCCCCGTGGGGCCAGGGCACACGACCACGTTCACTCGAGGCACCTGGGTCCCACACTCTGCGCTGCAGACCCTGCGCAGCACCTCGGCTGTCCAGGGCATCCTCTGCCGGCAGGTTCCGGAGGGAACCGCACCGCAGTTCAGGCTGAAAACACCCTTCCTACGGGGCGGGCGGTGTCCGAGAGCCCGCTGCCGCTCTGCTGGGTGTGCACCATCCCCGGACATCACAAGGGACGAGGCCAGTCCTGGTGGGGCAGTGCCCAGCAGCTCCAGGGGAACACCAAGCGCCGGGCTCAGACCCTCCGGTCGAGGAAGTCCCCTAACCCGGCGAGCAGCCCGCCGACAGCGCTTACAGGAGTCGAAGGCGGGGGAGGCTGTGGCAGGGCCGGGAGACGATCCCGATTCCGCTCCCGCCAAGGAGCCCTGGGGCGACGGCGGCGCCCCCGACACGGGGCCCCGAGAGCCCCCGCAGCGGCGCCGTGAGTCTCGAGACGCCACAGAGCCGCCGCTCGCCCCGCACTGCCCCGCCGCTGGCACATCACGGGCACACGGGGCACACGGGCCCAGGGGTGCCGCCCGGCGGGGCCCGCCTGGGCAGCCGGGACAGAGCACTCCGCGTTGTCAGGGGCGAGGTGCCCCCCGCAGCCCAAAGGGGACGCTGGGGGTGCCGCCGACTCCCAGGAGACCTTCTCGAAGTTGCCCCGAGAAGTTTGGGACCGCCCGGAGGTGCAGCCGCCGGGCAGAGTCGCTCCCTCAGCCCACACCTCCCTTCTGCCACCTGGCTACAAGCTCCGGGACCGGACCCCAGGACCGGACCCCCGAGACCGACCCCACGACCTGGCTGATCCCCCGGGACGGGACCCCAACCGCACCGACCCCAGCAGCCCTGTGTGCATGTGGCCCTCGCTCCCGGGACAGGGGAGCGGCAGCCCCGAGGCGCGCTCAAGGGCTTCCCCCGCAAAAGCAGCCCTTGGGAATAAATAAAGCAGCAGGACGCTTACCATCTCGCCTGATGTTGGAAGCCCGCAGGGCTTTTATAGATCCGCTCTGGGCAGGGGCGGTGGTGCCCTGACGGCTGCAGAAGTTCGCACAGACCACGGCGTAGAGCAGGAGGAGGATGAGCAGTTGCATTGGGACCAACTGCGAGCGGGACCGTGTCTCTGCGAAGAAACCCGCCGAGGGTGCTTCCCTCGCTCGCGTTGTCTTCCCCCTTACCGGACTTTTTGATTGTTGCGGGTTGCTCGTGTGTTTGGGGGAGTTGTATGCGGGGAGGGGAAGGAGGCAGAATCCCCGCAAAAAAAGCGCAAAACCCCAGAGCACGCGAAGCAGCGCTCACCGCCGCCGCGTTACTCTCCGAGCTGCCTCAAAACTTCCTGCATGCTGAACTCTCGGCTGCCCTTCTGGGCCGGCCGAACTCGGCAGAGGTGCGGAGCGCCCGGGCCGGGACCGCCCGCACTCCCCCGGTGCAGCAGGGCCGTGGCCAGCAGGCGGGGGTTGCCGCAGCCGGCCCGCACCGCGCCCCGCACCGCCCCACCCGCCGCGCCGCGGGAGCCGCCGCCGGGGGCTGCAGCGCCGGGAGCGCCCCGCTACCCGCGCCGGGGGCCGGCGAGGAATGGGGGCCCGGGGAAAGGGGGCGGGAGCGGTGCCCGGGCCCTCCCTGAGCTACCGGCCGCGCCGTCTCCACTCCGGGCAAAAAAAGTGGTAGGAGGGATGGTGCGAGGAGGGGGCTGTCCCCGGTGCGGAGTGAACGCCGGGCTCCCGGCGAATGGGTAGGACGGGAGCCGTGTGCCAAGGGCTGTACGCCAGCACAGGGGCCACGCACCCGGGGGTCTCGTCATCCTCGGGCCCGCGGTGGTCGCGTAAAAATCATCGCTGGGCCAAATGACGCAAATGTCCGAGCTGTGCCAGGGCGGGTGAGGATACTCAGTGGGACAACTGGTGAATAACCCGCAGTTGTCCCTGGGAGAAATACATGGGCTTCTTCTGTCATGCCGAGCACTGTCCAAAGCCTTTCCTTACAAGTTAGTTCTTATTAATTTAGACTCTCATTAAATTTGGTCTGGTATTAAAAGTTGTATTACTGCCTGGAAGAATTTAGGTCTAAACCTAAAGTATGTGAGGGTTGTGATCAGATTGTTAGTTTAATACTCTTTTTCTTTCCATTAGCCGCAATGAAAATAATCAAAAGGAAGTTGCAGAGAAAAAACAAACAAAAAAACACTCAGGTTTTTTGATTTTATAGTTCTCTAATAAATTTTTCCCTACTCAGTTTATTTCTTACAACATTTTATGCAGTCTTAGCCAGTCTAACAAACTGTTACACGCTGCCAGATCTTTAACAACACGAAACATACATCACTAGCAGAAGAATGTCAATATGGTGCTGTATCAGGAGTTTTGGATGAGTCCTGCTACACTGTGAGGACTGCCTCTGGCTGTGTGAAGCTTTTTCTCCAAGAGCATGCTAGGATGACAATGGGACTGAAACATCTTGTATGTCTTAAGAAACCAGTAGGGTGCAATTCTGTTATGCATAATTCATGCTTCTTTATCCCTTTCATGTTCCCCAAAACTGACAGCGAACCTAATCCTGCTCCCATGTGGTAGATAATGGAAAGGCTCCAACAGTGCTTCATTTGTGAGCAGATGTGCCTATATTTTAGGTGCCCATTTGAGGGGGGAGCTGGGTGAGGAGAGGGAAGGTGGCCAATTCAATCATCCTAATAGAAACAGAAAGTCAAATAGAGGACACAGAGTGAATGAGTATGGGGGAGCTTCGGAGATGTTCTCTGTTCATCCAGTCAATGTGTCTGCCTCTCTCCAGTTACCTTACAAGGGACTGCCAGAAAACACCAACAGAATTCCAACTTCCCAGCTCTCTTTTGACCTTTACCACCACTCGTAGTGAAGTCTTGCCTTTCTTAGTGCCTTCAGGCCTTCCTTCTCTTTTAGATTCAGGCTGCTGGAACCTGTAATTAGTTCTCTTTGGGGGTAGTGGCCATTTTAAGGTGGAAGGGAAAGAAGGACAGATTACCTTCCAGCCAAAAGTCAGACAAAAGGTGTTTTGACAGCACCTGAGCAGTTGCACAATTCAGTCAAAAAATGGCACTATTTCCAAGGTTGTTTCTCTTTCTGTATCCAAATTCATCCATATAAATTTTCTTATATAAAATTCATACGTCTTCCCAAGACCTGGGTCTAGAGACAGAGTCTTTCTGGCCCCATGCCTCCCTGGCTGCAAAGGTCCAGCTTTAACAGAAGAGTAAAAGACGCTTTTGCCTTAAACACTCCAGAGCTGTTTGGCTGACATACTCCCTGGCTTGATAGAGACTATAAATTTAAACTTCCTTAAGCTGACCAGGGCACAGAAGTGAGATTTCCTCAGTTTTTTTGTTTTGTTTTGTTTTGTTTTTTTTAAGAGTACATGCTGTTGTGGTACATAAGATTAAATTCCTGTTTATGTAGCAGAGATACTTGGTTGCTTGGAGAATTCTCAAGCAAAACAGCATGAGACCTCATAAACTAGATGCTGATGGAGACAGGCAAGTGGATTCCACCACCAGTGACTTTGATACATGCTAAGAGGAACCCTGTGTAAATCCTATCATATGATCACAGTACATTTCTGTTTCTCCCTGTACAAAGCATGGGATGGTGCCACTCTTTGTTCTTAAAGCAAAAAATATTTCTGTAGCAGAAGAGGCAGGTCAGAAAACAGGGAATAATGTTGTGGAGCCCAAAACAGAGGGCTAGCTCTATGAATTATCAGATATTTATTTTTGCCCTAGTATCAAAACCCCCACAGATTTTCCCATTTGATGTACAGGTGTACAGGAAGATTTTGGAACAGAGAAGCAAAACTAACATGCATTGGTAGACTGTTGGAGAAAATGCCTGCATTCCAATGACTGTTGCTACTGTTCTTAGATCATTTCAAAAACCACTAGACCCACTAAAACCCAGAAAAGTATCTTTATAATAAGGTGTCATAGAACCCCCATCAAAGAGAGAGAAGTTTGGATTATGCTTAGACAGTTTTATAAGCATATCATTGGGTCTTTACTTTCTGGCAAACATTCTAGCACATTGGCTAATTTGCATTCTAAGTGCTTGGGGTAATTTAAAGCATCAGGTGGCTTCCACAGGAAGACCTATAGCAAGTCATGGTTGCTGCACATAAGGACACACTGATGTACAAGTTTGATAACCTAGGTAATTTTAGATTGGTCATCTTAACTGGGATCCTAATAAAAAAGTCTCCACAGTTGATATGAAACTCAATTAATAGAAATTAGAAAGAAAATAATATAATTATTTTCAATCAACCTGGAAAATCTTAC
Source organism: Pseudopodoces humilis (assembly GCF_049639895.1). Lineage (NCBI taxonomy): Eukaryota > Metazoa > Chordata > Aves > Passeriformes > Paridae > Pseudopodoces > Pseudopodoces humilis. The sequence continues at coordinate 74,348,362 of NC_142201.1, read as the reverse complement.
CATGCTAACTTGAAAATCTGGTTGACAAGCATAGTATCATCCAATTATGGCTTTCATAACACACCAATTGGTACTGCATGATTTGAATCATATGAATTGAAAGCCGTGCATACTAAATGTTTGCAAAACTTCTTAAATGACAGGCTTAAAAATGTTTATGAAAAAGGGTAACATTATTAAATGGATTCTCTTTGAGCGAGTGCCATTTAGGCTAATTTTTTGCTTCTGCATTGGTTTACATTTCCAACAATGACCTGTGAAAAATGCAGCTATTACTGATGACTTTTGAAGATGACAAAAACTTTGGGGGAGCAACAATAGGATGATTTATAGCATTGGTGATATATTGACACAGATGTGTAGATACTGAATATAAGTGTAAAGCTGAGCCCTGGCACAGCTTATGCTTTAAAATAGCCACTGGCAGCACTGCCCAATGCCTGTGGCATCCACCTCACCTCATTTTAGTCCTCTGGAAGTGCCTGGTGTTAACCAGTCACACAGGTTCACATTGTTCATGGAGAGAATTGGATTCCCATCAGAGGGCCCTCTAGCCCAGAGGTTTTAGGCAGTAATGCTGGGGTGGTTTGGAAAGTCTAGTTTCTCTCCACTGACTATGGAGAGAGTACAGGGAACAAATACATTCGTAGTTATAGGATAGAGTATTTTATCCTAGAAAGCCCTGATGCAGACAAAAATGGTGGGGGTCAATTATCAAGGAAATCAATGGTCTGTAGCCATCTCTTATATCATTTGTTGACTGGGAGATGCTCAGAGTCATACAGTTTGTGTATGGAGCACAAATGCACTGTTTGTCCAGAGCATTTGAACTATGTTGATTAAGTAGCAAAACCCAAAATCTCTGTGTGTTTTCTCTGGGATCCTTGAATACTTATTTAAAGAAGGGAATATAAGTTACAGTAGGGGCATTATGCTTTCTTCTGTTATTATTAGACTGCTGCCTCAAGTTCCTATGAATAAAGTCTTAGGAAGGATCATAATAAAGTGAGAAACACTGAGAGGAAAACCACAGGGTTAGCTGGAGGTTGAGAAATGTGCCACTCAGGGAAAAGCTTAAAAAAAAATCACAAGCCATTTAGCTTGTCAAGGAGAAAATCAGAGGGGTCAAGCTACCTCCCGGAGGTAGGATATTGATTCTAGAAGGCTATTCTGTCTCGTGGACAATGACGTATCAAGGTGAAAGCTGGAGATAGACAACGTTAGAAGTAAAAGGCACATTTTTCTTCTATGGAAAGCTATGGAAGTATCCAAGTTCTTAACCACTGAAAATTTGAAAGGCAAGATTTGATGTTTTCCTAGAACTAGTCAAATGGTTTCAGTTTGTGCTTAGGAACTCTTGGGGTATATTGATAATTTCTAGGAAGTCTGTAAAGGCAAAAGAGGAAAGCATGTTCCTATGTTCTATACTGCAAGCCACAGATAAAATTTTAAGTGATTCTTCAATTTCTTGGAAAACAACTAAAAAAAATATACCTCCAAGGATTAATTCCAGGCACTGTGATTTGTTATATAGGAGGGCAGTCAAGTGAGGGCAATGACCTCATCCCTCAGTTTATAATCTGTGAATAAGACATAAGAATGAGCAGAGGTACATACAGTACCTTGGAGAAACATCTCAAAATTGCTAAAATATGTCTTAAGTAAACAACTGTAACTGTGATGGAAGACCAAAAGAATGTAAGGAAAATTAGACCAAAGCCAGTATATGTCTGGAATTAGAAAACAAAGGCAGAGTCATGTGTTACTAAGAAAATCGCCCCAGGCACCATGACGTTAAGAAAAAAAGTGCAGCACAGGGATCTATGGCTAGATTTACTACTTGAGCTACAGGCAGATACTCAACAACACACATAAAAAATCCCCAGTGAAACTGATCACTTTAGGTGATCAGACCTATCAAACACAAGCCCAAGCACTGCTGCCTGGTATCACTACAAACTGATTCGTGGAATCTCATGTTAAAACACTGGACATTAGATCTGGACCACAGACCTACAAGTGGTGCTGCTGTTTGTCCTCCTCCAGCAACCAGCTGTGTAAGGTCACTTGTCTGGCCCATTCTTCAGAACAGCTGCAGACAGCTGTGATTTATGCAGTCTTCTGATTTTCCTTCTCGTGTCTGCATCACTACAGGATGCTGTGCCCTTCTCCCTTTCACCATATACCTGCTTCTGGTCCCAACTCTAAAATTACTTTTGCTGGCTCTATGTGACTTTTGGATAGTGCTACTACAAATGTTGAGGCAAATATTGCACTAATATGCACACAGGAAGGGAATAAAAAACAATATCCCAAGCTGAACATGCTGATATATTAAATTTTGAGAATCTGCTATATCACTCAGACTATCTTCCTGGTACCTAGTGACAGTACTAATTGACATATAGTGTCCATGCAATATTCAGAGTCATGCTTTCAAAAACTGAAAAAAATCCATAATGAAATAAGAAATGCTTCGCTCCTAAGTAGGATTTTTACCCCCCATTTCTATCAGTGGAACCAGGATTTAGACATAAATTCAGGTTTTAAAATACTGGGCTATGTTTTCTCATAAGTTTTTTATTATTAAAAGGTATTAGCTTCAAAAAGACTGCATTTCTTCTGTAGCCCTGTTCCCAGGTTTGCAGATTTAAAGAGACCTTTCTGATATGATATAGTTTGACTTCTTGCATTAATAAGCCAAACTGTTTTGCTGTCTGACCTCCTGCTTTGTTTGCTTGAAAGTGTGTTATCTTAGAGAAAAATAAAAGATCAAAAACTTGATTTTAAAATAGTCGGAAATCAATTTTGTAGTATCTTGAGACAATCACTCACCATCAATGGTAATCAAAGGTAATTCAAGTGATTAATGTCTGGTTTTAATTTTTTTTTTTCCTCTGGATCTTGTGTGTAAATGAACAACAATGGTTTATCAGAATCCTATGTTTGGTCTTAGATATTTGGATGGAAGTAATCCGAAACTATTAGTTTTGGAAATAGTAGAAGACCTGTCCTCAAACCCTTGTATCTTCTACATAATCACTTTTGTTACTTCTGTGATCAATTTCTTAGCACCTGTCAAAATGATGTCAGATTTTGTTTGTCATAAATACATTTGAATTAGAAAACTGACACCTAAATTTTTAGAGAAATACTAGGAATGTTTTACTGCTGGTAGTATGAGATCGCTAGGATCTGAGGTTTCAGACTCAAAATTTTTCATGATAATTCATGTTTTCTGTGTGCATGTTGCAGATACTACTTTACAAATAAAACAACGAGTTTTAGTAAGACAGGAACAATATGACGTAGGTTCTCTGTGTGTAATAATGCCAAGACATTCCTTCTGGACTGCTCTATGTTCTCTCCTCTGGGGCAAGATGTATTTGCCTTCTCTTGACTTCAGCATCTCTTTTCTTCAGCATGTCTTCTGAATGGGAATATTTTTCAAATTCTGTAAATTATTATCTTGTAAACAACTTAGGAGATACTACCTGAGCATTGTGGTAAAGACTGAAATGCATCTTGATGCTGAAGCCTGAGAGCAAAAACTCGTGTCTTGGCACCGCAAAGATGGCACATGAGCTTCTTGTCATCTACTGTGTTGAAGTTTGTGTGAATTCAGAATACATATAAGAGATCAAATATCTTCCTTTGGTGAGTGAAGATTTCCCCTCAGTTTCCCAAAGCTGAAGTTCTGAGCATCCATCATATATATGGGTCCTATGTAAACTCCTCTATTCAGCCACCTAGACGATCAGTTTATTGAAATATTTTAAGGATCTTGTAAGGACTAAACCTTCTAGTTATGTGAAATTCTTTCTTGTCCTCCCGAGTTACAGCTTGTCTTTAATCCTTTGTTAAGTTCAACAGAACACCACTGACTCATATTGTCAACAGTGTTTCAAAACTGCCAAGTCATGATCCTGGGGTTTTTTCATTCCTTCATGGGTAATTTAATTCCTTTTTGAGGTCTGGGCACACATGTGCAGTGGAGATGCTTCCTAAATCTGATCATCTAAAAACCTCAGCCCTTATTTTTTCTGGTTTTCTTTCCCACTCAAGAATTTTCCAACACCACTTCATAAGTGAGGAAGATTCTGTCTTGCACTGAGAAATGTGCAATGCAGAATGGAGAACCCTTTATCCATTGCTGACCCTCTTGATACTGAGTTTAGTTATGTTGTTTTGTGAAGTAAAATTGTTGTATTTACTCCTGATTTGCCTGTATTTCACAGATATAGCAAAATGAACCCTTTTCAGTCATTTCACAATCAATAATTTAACATCATTAAATGGAAAAATCAAGAACATAAAAAGTCAAAAATGCAAAACTCTGAGGCTCAAAATTCAGAGCTTTTATCATAGAATCATAGAATGGTTTGAGTTGGAAAGAACAATAATGATCACTAAGTGTAACCCCCTTGCCATGGGCAGGGACATCTTTCCTTAGATAAGGTTGCTCAATGCCCTGTCCACCCTGACTTTCAACATTTACAGTAGTGGGACAACCAGAACTTCTATCAGTGATCTGTTCCAGTACCTCACCACCCTCACAATGGAAAAAACCAAAACAATTATTCCTTACATCCAATCCGAACCTCCCCTCTTTTGCTTTAAAACCATTGCCCCTTGTCCTGTCATTACCAGGTCCTGGTAAAAAAATCTCCCTCATCTTTCCAATAAGCCCTGTTTGGATATTGAAATAAGTCAATAAGGATTCTCTCTGAGACTTTTCCAGGCTGCATATTGCCAGCTCTGCCAGCCTTTGTCCATAGAAGAGGTGTACCAGCCCCTGGACCATTTTCAGCATCCATCTCTGGACCTGCTCTAACAGGTTGCACTGAGGCCTTCAGAGCTGGATGCAGCACTTCAAGTGGGGTCTCACAAAGGGGGAATTGAGGGGGGAAACACCTCCCTTGCCTTGCTGACTACACTTCTTTTGATGCAGCTCAGGATATGGTTGGTTTTTTGGGCTGTGAGCACACATTGAAAGGTCATGCCCATTTTTTCATCCACTGATATCCCCAAGTTCTTCTTCCCAGGGTTGCTCTCAATCCATTAATTCCTCCAGTCCATATTGATACTGGGCACTGCCCTTACCCGTGTGCAGAGCCTTCCTGTCACCCTTGTTGCAAAATGCACTCTGCACTTTTGGTTTTATTTTAAAGAAGATTGTTTTAGATCATAAGAAAAACAGAACCCATCTACAACTAATTAAAAAATATACAAACAACCAGATTTTCAAATGGAATTGATTTAAAAATATTGGAGAAAGCACATGAAGCATAGTTAAGATTTTTATTGTTTTTTTAATAGGTGCAGTTTTTAAATCAGCTTGCTATGAAAAAATATTTTGAATCTGCTTTGGATAGCAATGAGAGTCTTCAACTTATCTTAGGGGCACCAGTGAGAATGGCTTATCTCTGTTTCCAGATTAGTGGGAATACATTCAGGCTGCCCAAATCTTTCTTGAGATCACATTGTCATACAAAGGAGTTGAGTTCACAGTTTTATGCACACAACACATTAACACAAACTAGTTAACCACCTGGCATTGGTTAAACAGAATTTATGCTGATATTGTGCTAATGACCTTGCACTATCATTAGACTAAATCAGTCTCCTGGGGGAGAACCCAACAAGGCATACTAATTCAATGCATTCCTAGGAAGTAGCATGTACACTAAAATATATTTTGTCATTTATTGAGCTCTATTTTAATTCAGAAGTATTAAATTAAATACCAAGGCCTCTCTAGAGACCTCTGGAATGGCAGAACAAGATAAAAACATGCAGTAGAAAAAGACAAGGAAAAGAAAGATTTGTGCACACCTACAGCAATTGTGGACATTTTAAAGTACTGATGTACTCAATGAACAAATGTTGGAATAATCTGCTCTAAACATAGATTTAAAAAACAAAATTTAGAAGGGTAAGCTTTGAGGGCTAAATTTGACATGGTATATTCTGTTTACAGTCTGAGAGAAAAGCAGGTGCCACCAGAGGGTGCTTGATCTAACATGCCGCTATTATAATTAACTTAGGAAGTGTTGAGTTCCCCTTGACCTTCCCTCACCTCCAAGGGCTTCCTTTTTGCCCAGTAAGTCAAATATGGATGATTAGCACAGACCTAAATGTCTAACTTAAGAACATCTAAGTTACCAGTCAGGAGTTAGAACATTTCAGAAATAAAACACTTTATTAAACTTTATTCAGCCTCCTTTTTGCATATGTAGGGCATATGTTGTAGTTACTACATGTGAAAACTACTTTTCTCAGAGGATTAAACATACCTGATGGAGATAAATCATAACTTTGCAGTACAAAGGGAGATAGTCTGTAGAACCTTTATTTGTTGCAGTGCTTAAAGTTACAAACTGAGTGGAGCAGGAGGTGGATGGAAAAGAAAACTGAGTCCCTGAGGCAGCTGAGTGACATGGAAGGCGATCTATACCCGCCTGTGTGCCGTTAGATGACACAAACCAGATTTCTCACAGCTGGTCTTCAGCTCTGTGTTTCTCATTTTCTGGATGCCCAGCTGGAGACAGTAGAGTCTCATTAGAAGAAGTTCAGAGCATGCATAACTATATTTGAAGTTAATAGTTGTTATTAGCTGTTTCTTGCATATATGTAGTGCTGTAGAATACCAAACATTATAAATCTTAGTGTCTAGAACTAATGGAAACTTAATATTTCTGCACCCCAATCCCATTTGAGAAATACACTATACACTGTACCCAAATTAAATGACCTGCCAAATAAATTTCTGCATCTAACCATAGATATGTCTGTAGCATAGACAAAAATTGACAGTTTTTGAAGAGGGTTAATGTGTCTATCTAAGAATAAGCTGAGTTGCACCCTGGAAATAGTTTTTCTCTTTTCTTTTCTTTTCTTTTCTTTTCTTTTCTTTTCTTTTCTTTTCTTTTCTTTTCTTTTCTTTTCTTTTCTTTTCTTTTCTTTTCCTTTTCTTTCTTTTCTTTTCTTTTCTTTTCTTTTCTTTTCTTTTCTTTTCTTTTCTTTTCTTTTCTTTTCTTTTCTTTTCTTTTCTTTTCTTTTCTTTTCTTTTCTTTTCTTTTCTTTTCTTTTCTTTTCTTTTCTTCTTTTTTTCTTTTTTTTTTGGTGAAACTAAGAGAAACACAAACTGTCTACTTCAGCTGTAGACATCAGGGCTGCAGATATCTGGAGTCAGTACAGGTGAATCCTGCCTTCTGTGCTGACCTCCTTTTTGGGCACTGAATGAGGCAGAGACTATAAGAAAAAATAGTCCCTGATCATCTTATTTGCTAGTTGTCTTTGTAATAGCTATGCACATGGGACCAAACTAAGTTTGCACAGAATGTTTTTTGGAAGTTTGGTATGGCAAGCTTAATAGCAGTATAATAGTTGTTCAGTGGGAATGAGAAAATATCAGCCTGAGGCAGACACTTGGAAAGTTGCGTTTCAGTTCAAACAGTTAAAGTTTGAAAAGAGAGTTGAACAGTAGGAAAGGAGAATTGATAACAGGTAATTTTACCAGCTCTCTCTGAGAAACTTTCATAATCTCCCAGTCCTGTGGCATGCAACAGAGCTTGCAGGGCAGCGCTGTAAGGCTGTGCATGTCTCAGCTCTAGTACCATGTTCAGCATTCCTCTGGAGTTAGTAAGGACATTTCATTTTCAAGAGTTTTCACAAAAATGACCTAATCCTGAGGGCCTTTTGCCGGAAGCTATCTAGGTGTTTGTTAACATTCACACTATAGAAACAGGGAAAACATCAACTGCAATTATTTGTCCAGTGTCACATTGCACAAAATTAGCAGGTAACAAATGGAAGTACGAGTCAGTGTTTAACTCATTAGGCTAACATTCCTTACAAAGTTTTCTCTCTGTTTCTTCCTGGCAAGGCTGTACTGTCCCATTGCATGTGGGCAGTGGCTTTGCATGCTGATGTTACAGGCTTGTCTAAAAGGAGAAGGACCTTGACTAAGCCCCGAAAACTGTCTGCTATGATCACTTAAAACAACTTAGGGATTACAGTGTCTGGCAGGAGGTGATTGATTACTGCTTGATTCCCAGTTCCTCAGACACAGTTTATGTTAAACTTACAAGGCATCTTTCATGAGTCCTCCTGGTGTAAGTTTTGTGATATTTTATGAGCAGCAAAATCTTTCATTCTTACCAAACAGCATTAGATGCCATTGTACTTCCTTCCTAAATTTCTTTCATCTTCCCTTTGCTTGCTTAGGGGCTGCCCTGGATAGGGGAGGTCTGTAAGATCAGGCATTAGAGGCTCTGCTATAGGGTTGTTCTGGATACGTTGCAATGAAACCTTATTTTAAGCAGGGGTAGGCCATATGAGCTCCTTATTAGCAATTATGAACTCACTGAACAGCGTAGGAGAATTTGTGACCTTCCTAGGCAGGGCATAAATATCTAACATATGTAAACATATGTAAAAGGGCTTTGGAGGCATCATTTCTGAGCCTGACTTAATTTAGTTTACCACAGGACACAGAAAATGACCTTTAAATAAAGGTCAAACCCAAAACTGCCTACTAATTTTGGAAATCTGATTTTCAGAAGAGTGCATCATCTTCAGCCACAGCAGTAAATATTTGGGCATTACAACTGCACCTCTATTGCTGTTGCAGATTTACTTGGGAAAGAAGACAAGAAATGGACCATGAGCTTTTTAGCCATTCTATTAACACTGACCAATTCAGCACATTATTAGATATATTTGCATTAATACCATTCTCCACCCATAGTTTAAATAAAGACCATGGGACTACTCATTGAGTAACCAAGATTTTTTTGAGTACTGATGTTTGTCTGGCTATACTGGTAGCTACGTTATATCAAAAGTCAGTGGAGGTGGGAATTAATTGTATTTATCAATCTGATATCCGAATTTACCCTATGCACATCTGCATGACAAAAAGTCACACGGTGATGCTATACACAGACAGCTGTCTTAGACTGAGCACATCATGGTTCTGGTGCAGATCTAAGACACCAAGCAAAAACTTCAACAAAGACATCTACAGATATTTACTGATGAAAGAAAGATCCCTGCTTTAAACTTCAGGACTACAGAATCTGCAGGTCTGGTCTCCAGTCAGGTGTCAAAGTAAACTAATCTTGAGCAAAATCAGCTGAGTCACTGAAATCTGAAAAGAACAATTTGTAAAAGGAAAAATGATGAGTCTCTTTCTTGGATTAAAAGAGACAAAAGAAGCTTACTGCAGATTTTACAAAAGCATTCAAACAATGTTTTCTGATTAAATTTCACAGTTTTAACAGAGAAGGAATTTGTTTCGGTAATTGAAATTGAAGTTATATGCCTATTTTTGCTGTATTCTTACAGCTGACATTTTTGCCTCTTCACACCTGCACAAACACACACAGAGTCATATATTTGCATAAGAAAGATGCTATTTTATGTCCCTCATTGGATCCAGTCAGTAATGAAAAGGACCTCAGTTCTAGAAATGTAGCTTCGTGACAGCAAGGCAGGTTACCAGTCTATGATTTACTGACTGACTATTTTTCACACATTTTCTTAGCATTTTCATAACAAAATAAGGATAATAACTCTCTACAGAGGCAATAATAATGCATTCTTCTAAATTCTGTTGCTGAACACACAGAAGAAAAAGCAAATGAGGTGGAAGGGGCAATCTTCTGTTTGTCTGAAAATGCCCTTCAAATTGTGTTATACTTTAAACAGTGTAAACAGAGATTTAGATGAAAAATTAGAAGGCTTGCTCTTATATTAGGTGTTTGAGATGCATGAAGAAAAGAATTTAATCCAAAGAAGATGAGCATTCTTAGCTTGGAATTCAGTACATAATTGCAGAAGAAGGAGCTATAGTTTAAAGAAGTAAATCAGCATTGGTAGTTTGCTATTCATGCAAGTTGAGCAGTAGGTGATTTTAATGCTTGACTTCCTGTCGGTATTTTCAGACATAGCCTCAATGTGATTTATTATCCAAGTAAGTAATTGTTTGTTGTAGCCCCAGTAGCCAATTATTAACGTATGTTGAACTATCCTGCACAGCATTTATGTGTTACTTTACCTTTACCCTGAGTTTTAAGATACCTAAGGTGATCATTTTTCCCTTTTTGAGGGAGTGATGGAAAGGGCCTTGGGCTTATTTACAAGCAGTACTGATTCATGAGAAGTAGTTTATTTGAAGTTTTTTGTTAGTCTTCATAAAACATTATTCATTTTAAAAATGGAAATCCATCATGTTAGACATGCTTGGTTTGGTAAGAATATCTCACTTTTTGAGTAAATTAAGCTTTTGGGAGCTTACACCAATTTGTATCTTTTCAGAAGTACTGATTATCAAGTGACAATCTACCTGGTAACAGGATGAGGTGTCTCAATATGTTCCCATACCCACTGAATTACTGTTTCAGGTAGAGTCTGTAAATTCAGACTCTCTGTAGTTCATACAAAGGTGACAAACAGGTGTAGTGAAATAAAAATACATTTGTGCCTTCCTTTTATTTATCATTTACATCACCTTCCTTCTTCTACTATCTCCTAAAATTCACGTTTTCTTTTCTTTTTTGTAGCTATTTTTGAACTTCTGTTATGCACATCTTAGGCTTTCTGAAGGCAAGTATATTGGCCTATGCTACAGTAATCATCTATAATTGATTTGGGATGTGTGCCAGTCTCTTCTATTATTCTGTGCTGATATCTTTATATGACTGGCTTTTATCCAAATGCTGTCATCTTTTGCATTTTCCTTACCCCTTTGCTCTTTTTGTGCTGAGAGACCATATTTTTTGCCTTTGTGTGTTGCCCCTTCTTCCCTCTAATTTGCAGTGTAAAAGGTACAAAGGGCAAACTTTCCAAATATGGAGATCCTCATGCTTGGCCTTTCTAATATTTTCTCTACCCTTTTTCGTTAAGGCCATTGTTGCATGTAGTTACTAAAATGACATTTAAAAGGTTTCATTAATTTTATTCTGATTTAGTGCTTTGGTGAACTTATTTTCATTGCCTTTTTTTTTTTTTCTCATCATTTTACTTTGTATTTTCCACGCTATATTTGATTCATGAAAGAAGAGGATGTGATACATAATCAGAACGCTGTACTCTCATCATGTTCCCATATAGGTTTCTCATGAGGCAGCTCTTCTGTGACTGCTCTACCCCCTCAAGTGCCCTGGCATGATAGGGCACAGATTTTTAGGAGTTCAGTTGATAGAATCCCTTGGGAGGCAGACCTGAAGGGCACAGTAGTGCAGGAAGGCTGAACATTCTTCAGGAAGATCTGAAAGCCACAGGGGAAAGTTGTCCCCATGTGCCAAAAGATAAGCCAGAGGAGCTGGCTAAACAGAGAGCTTTATCTGGGGCTCAGAAAGAAAAGGAGAGTTTATGAAACACTTTGGAAAAAGGGGCAGGCAACTCACAAGGACTGTGAGGATGTTGTGAGGCTATGAAGGGGAAAATTAGAAGAGCAAAAGCCCAGCTAGAACTTAATTTCTCTACTGCCATAAAAGACAACAAAAAATGCTTTTTGAAATACACTGACAAAAAAATAAAGGCCAAGGAGAATCTGCATCCCTTATTGGATGCAGGGGAACACTTAGCAACAAAGGGTGAGAAAAAGGCTGAGGTACTTAATGCCTTCTTTGCCTCAGTCCATAATACTAAGATTGGTTGTTTCCCATGTACCCAGTCCTCTGAGCTGGAAGACAGGGATGAGGAGCAGAGTGAAATCCCTATAACCCGGGGAGAAATGGTCAGCAACTGCTACACCCCTTAGACACACATAAGTCTATGGAGCTGGATGGAGCTTCCAGTGAGGTGTGGGCTAGTCTCTTCTCCTAGGTATCAGGTGACAGGACAAGAGGAAATGGCCTCAAATTATGCCAGAGGAGGTTTAAATTGGATATTGGGAAAAAAATTCTTCCCCAAATGGGTTGCCAATCACTGGAACAGGTTCCCCACAGCAGTGGTGGAGTCTCCATCCCTGGAGGTATTTACAAGATATGTAGATGTGGCACACAGGGACATGGTTTAGTGGAGCACTTGGCAGTTCTGAGTTAAACTTGATGATCTTGGAGATCTTTTCCAACTTAAACAATTCTATGATTTCTGTAAAACATATTTTAAAATAGATAACTTTATAAGTTTTAATGTAATGGAAAATCATTTTAGTTTTATACTGGGGATCATTGTGATTTTATCTTCATTATAAGGCTCCTAATATATATTACTTCAAAGCTTATAATATATATGACTTCTTTTTGATTAAAGGAAAGAAGTTATTCCTAGACAAAAGGAAATTCCTGTGTTGTTTATATTTGATTTTTTTTCACATGGTCCAGCTCTTTCTTCATGTGTCATCTGGTGCAAAATGTGCTCTGCTGTAGATAATATCGAAAAAAACCAGTTCCTTGATATCTTGCTATGAATTTTCTGCAGCAATCTACAGAAGAAAAAAATGTAAAATTCAGTTTAACTGTGGGCCAAGAGAAAAACACACATAACCAATAACCTCAATACATAATTTTTTAGCTTTTTATCCAAATTCCAATCAAATAATTTCTCATTTCAGACCATTAAACCTTGGATAAGAGAGAAACCTTATTCAGCACAGTGCATTATCATTTCCTTAGCCAAAAACGTGTGGCTAATTCCGTCAGTTGAACTAATATTGTTAGTAGGCTGTATGTCAGGTTGACATTGATAAATTAAGTATTTGCTGGAGAAGATGGATTTGCAAACTTTCTTTCTTCGGATTTATTATCAGCCAGATGCCTATAACCAACTTAATGAAGACCTTGTAGCCATCCTCTCCTGTGTTCAGTTCATGACATCATCAGTGATTTACTTTTTACTACTCTAAAGACAATTTTTTTGCATATGGAAAAGTTTTCATGGATGAACCCAGCCTAACCCTAGGTGAGTGAGTGAGTGAGTGATTGAGTGAGTGAGTGAGTGAGTGAGTGAGTGAGTGAGTGAAAAAAGACTTTTTGTTATGCTCCTTTTGTAAACAAGATTATGATTTTCATGTCTGTGGTTTTAAGGTTATAAATACCGGAGAATGTATAGAAGTTTGAGATCTGGTTCCAGCAAATATAAGGATAGTTACCTGGATGCTTTAGGGATTACACTATTTGAATGCATTTCTGGATAATTAGATTTCCTTTCATATCATTATGCAAATGCAGATAACACCTTGTAACTGTGTATGGGTTTTTTTAGTAGTACTAAAAATAGTAATGAATTACCATGTCTTTAATACAATTTATGTAATATACTATATAGAACTGATGCAATTACAATCATTCCCACATCTAAAATAGTATCTGAGCCATTTTCAAAATAAGTTAATTTCCATAATACCTCTGTTATGCATTATTAATTATTACTTGCCATTGTTTTACAGAAGAACTGGAAAACAGAGATTCTGTGTACACTGTTCTTTGAAAGTAGGTTCACTAATTACTTCATGATGAGTGAGGCAAAGGCCAGGTTTAAGGTAAGCCAGCTGCTGTACACAGTAGAAAAAATTCTACTTCCTCCTGCATTGTAAAGTGCATCCAAAGGCACTGTTATCTGTCATGATAGCAGATCCACCCCAGCAGAATGTGTCTGGCTGTTTTCATATTTCTTGCCCACCTTTGCAGTGGCATCAGAGGACTAATATCATGCATGCAAGAGAGAACAAAATTATTAGAAGGTACTGATTTACTATTTGCAAGGGAGAGTAGAATTTTTAGTCAGTCATTCTAACTGCTTGAATCTTATGGTATCAAGGTAGATACCATATCCCATAGTAATATTGTAGATATTTGGCTTTCTGTCCTGCAACTGAAGCAACTTATACTTGCCAGCTAGTGTTCAAAAATTTTGACAAGGCAAAAGATTATTATCCTGTGTACACATGTTATTAGCCCTCAACCCAAAGGCTGTGGTGTTTAGCTGATTTAGATCACGGATTGGAATTTTCTGAGCAATTTGAAATTCAAGACATAGCACCACAGAAGATCAAATCCTTGTGCAGTCTATCCAAATGATTCAGTAGGCTATTTTGCCATCTTGTCCTATGATTAACTATAGTGAGTAGTAATTAGCAAGGGTGCTTTAAGCTCTTGATTTAATGTGCTTCTAAAATGGATACAAGGTAAATAGAACCCTGGACAATCTTTCTGCCTTTTTCTTCTCTAGAATTTCAAAGGCACCTAGAAACTTGGCTTCTAAGTACTACTAAGCAGGTTTTAGACCTAAAGGGCATGAGATACATAAAAATTAGTCTGGCTGTAACAGAAAATGGAAAGGGCAGATTGGCAGCATTACATCAGAGAACACTATTTCTTCAGCATAAAAGACGAAAAGAATGTGATACTAGGTTGGACTATCTCTTAAAACTCTTAGACTTCACATGACATTAATAAGCTAATTTTTCTCTCCTGCTAGCATCATTATGTACAGGAGAAGAATATAATGCTTTTGTGCATAATTTATTTTTTCCCCAAGCTAATCTCATACTCTGGGGAGAACTTTCAGAGTTCAACTCCAAATTGACAGGACTTGAAGAGATGTTGAAGTGTGGCTGCAGACACATGAACGTGAGTGAAGCTGACATTAAAAAAAAAAAAGCAGATAAGCAAGTGAACTACCAGTATAAGTTATTGCTACAAAATTTACTGAAGCTAATAATTCAAGAGGAAACAGAAAATAATGGATGATTTGTGAGTAAGCATACAGCAGCCTTGTAGTACCTAAAGATGATCTAGATGGAAGCTGGAGAGGGCTTTTTAAAAGGACATGTAATGACAGCACATAGGGGAATAGCTTTAAACTGAAAGAGGTCAAGGTAAGATTAGATATTAGAAGAAATCCTTTACTGTGAAGGTGGTGAGGCACTGGGACAAGCTGTCCAGAGAAGTTGTTGATGCGTTATATCTGGATATCTGGAAATGTTCAAGGCCAGGTTAGATGTGGGACATGGGGACATGGTTTAGTGGGAATTTGACAGTGCTTAGTTAACAGCTGGACTGGATGATCTTAGAGGTGTTTTTCAGCATAAATGAATCTGTGATTTTGTGATTCCTGACTGATAAGTCACAGAAAAGAAGTGTGACCTACCATGAAGTTTAATGTATAATATCATCTCAAGCCAGCATAGAAAGATATTTCTTTTGCAAGCTCCATAAGACCCCCTGAGCATTCGTGCTATTTATTTCTCACAACATAGCTTTCACAGTATTTTCCATCAAGAAATTTGCTCTGGACTTTGCTTTCTATTCAAGATTTAAAAGGGTGATGAATTTGGCTCTCTTTTGAGTAAAAAATGGTTGATTCAGCTCATTAGTCAATTAATCTGTTATTAGTAAGCAAAACTGGAGCAAAAATTCTATGATAATAGGATAAGTGTCCAAAATATTGTGGTAAAGGACTCCAAAAGATCTGTTAGACTGAATTATTTTATATTATAATATTTAATTATTGTAGTATTTAATTATTATATAACATTAATTCCTGCTGTGAAATGGGATAAAAAGCTAGTGGTTGGAACTGGTCTTTCAGAAAATACTCCTAATTAGAAGTAGCTCAGATTTAGTATCAGATTCATTGTATAATATAAAGTAGAACAATGTAAGAAAATAAAAATTAATTGCTGTTCATGAAGTAGAGGTTCCTTACTCTCTCCTTCAGTGAAGTTTAGCATGACTGATTTTTCTGGGAAACTACATTGTCACACTTGGTATAACAATCAGTGTCCCAGTCTCAGTCACTATGTAAACATCTACATTTAAATACACCTATAGTGCATATAGTGCAGGGGATTGATTCTAGTAAGTATTTGGGCACCTAATTCCTACCCTTGTGACCTCCAATATCCTTCCTAGTCAAGTCACATCAATCAAACACTTCCAATACTACATCTACTTTGCAGATAATATTTATTAAATTCTTAGGGCCATGTGAGTTTGACAGACTTTGGGCAGCTGTTTTAAAGATCAGTACATGCAAGTTCAAAGGTGCTAAATTGATAATGAGGGACATCAGTGGAAGAGTTGTGTCCAGTACCTATCAGACTTAAATTCTAGTCCTCTGCATTCAACAGTTCTTTATGGAGTCACCTGTATATCATATAAAGTCCCAAAAATGTGCACTTTAATAAAATTTCTCGTACTCACTAATCTCTGGTATATTTCTCTATAGTATTCTCTCATACTTGAGATTCAACAGAGATAGTTTCCTAGAAGTCAAAGCAAATGAAATATAAATATGAGTTTCAGTATGAGTTCCTAAGGTGAATGGGACTTGTCCAAAGTTCATCTTGCTGCTGAAGTTTACTGTGACTTTTTAGTTATTGGGGGTATTTTTCAGTCTTTTGTGCAATGATTTGTTATTGCCAGAGAATATGGAGCTGTTCCGTGCAGTTTTCTTTGCTTTATGGATGACGGCAGGAAGACACTGACAAAGGTTAGACATGGCAAAATTTACTTTATTTGATACAAAAAAAAATAGGAAAGATACAAAATTCTATTTTTTACTCTATCAGAAATACTACAAGTTAGCTAAATTGCAAAATACCTTATCATTGAATACTAAATGGCATTCTGACTGTATAAGTTATACAAGATGCATAAGACAATTTCACATATGAAGCATTTTTATTTGAACTTTCTGTATAGGCAAAGAAAAGCCGTGTGTAGTTTGTAGAAGAAGTTCATAGTTATTTGGTCAGCTGTAGAAGCTTGCATTCCAGTAAGTGATATCTAAGTCACCTTAGAGCTCTCACTACATATCCACTCAAGGGAGGCAGAAATCCTGCAGCACTGTCAAGCCATAAAATGGTAAAAGATTCTATGTAAAGGCTTTTCCAGCTGTACTATTTCAGCTAAAGGAAAGCTTTGCCATTATTTACAGACTTTTCCATGCCTGTCTTCTCAGGCAGCTATGATTACATTACTGCTGGACCATTTTCTATGGCCCTTTGATACAGCATGCCTCAGCCTTAAGGAAAATAATGAGACCCTGAGTCTGAAAAATGTCTTCAGCCTTATTTTAAACCTTGCAGCATCCATCTTCAAATTGAACCACTTTACAAGCCTAAGTATAAGCACCCACTTAATTATTTTGTGGAATGGGAATGCTGATGAGCCACAGAAGTAGTAGAGGAAATTCTTACTGAAAGCTTTTAACAGAGCTTTGCTCTGCCCCCCAGCTTCTCAGAATATTGTAACACCAAGGGTGTTACCTGCCCCCCCACCCCATCAAAATAACAAAAACAATGAAACCACACAGAAAACAATGGGGGAGGGGGGAGGAATAAATGAAAAAAAATTCTGAAGTTGCTATTAAGAAAAATGTTAAAAATATGTAGAAGTAAATATTTTCTATTTTTCAGATATATGTTCAGTGAAACACAATTATCTTAAGGAATATGAAGATACTGAAAATGTATTTCAAGTGCTATTAAAAAATAAAAGGTGTAATAACTAAAAATGGGTTATTTTAAAAGAGCTAAGCCAATTCCCAATTCCTCTGAAAATCTACTAGGTGCTTTTTTAGATGTGCCAACTGTACCTCTGTGCTATTTTTCATTTCAGATTTCCTATAGATTTTTTACAAAATTTGCTATGTGATAAAAAGTGATAACCTCCATTTTTTTTTGTGGTTGATTGATATCACTGTCAAGATCCAAGTTTTTGGGCTGCCTGAATGCTATGAGAGAGAAAAATCCATCTGTTATCTTTTTTTATTAATTTCATCAGGTCAGTATTGTACCTCATGTACAGCTTTGGAACATGGGGGTTCTAAGTGAAGAATCTGTATTATTTCCTATATGGAAATAATAATGGTCAAATTATGGAAGTCTTGGACTCCTTCCCAGGGCTGCATGAAATTTAAACATTCCAGTGCAGAAATGAAGATACTAATCCCACACCTCTAACAGTAAGGTTCAGCAGATGCTTTGTGTCCTTGTCCTTGGCAAGACCAGACAGACACCTGTCAGTCTTTGATGGGGGCTGAAATGTTTGGCTCCTGACCAAGTAAGAAGCCCTTTCCAGAGAGAGGGAATTCCCACAGTCCATACTCGTAAGCAGCCCAGCTCAGTAGGGGAGCCTGTAACTTCTCATAAAAAGATGTACAGAACCAGCACAGCATTAGAACAAATGAACCTCTGTGTTCACGCAACAAGACTTGAGAATATTTAATTCACTGACTTAGCTGTATTTAAAAAGGTACACTATACCCTCTAAAATGAAAAGATAAGACAAGATTTAGAAAACAAAGAGGTTGGGGGTTTAATTACTTGACCAGTTTTTAATTATCATCCTTTACAAGCAAAAGAACAAGATTTCTTAGGAAAGGAGAAGTTATCAACTAAAGGGCAAAAGAGAAGTTTTTTAAGTAGTATAAAGCATTTTACAGAATAACTCCTTCATTGATGCTACTGCAGAAAGGGAAGAACAGAGTATGTACAGAATTTTAATGTGCATCTTTCTTCTCATGAGACAGCTTCAGTTAGCTGAAGTAACATGTCTAGGGATTATTCATCCTAGAGAAGGCTTCAGGGGGAATTTTATTGTGGCCCTCTGATATGTATAGAGGTCTTACAAGAAAAATGGAGACTTTTTAACAGGGTCTGTAGTAACAGGAAAAGAGGCAATAGTTTTAAAACAAAAGAAGGGTGGTTCAGAATGGATCTAAGGAAGATTTTTATTTTGTTTTACTGTGAGGGTGGTGAGACACTGGAAGTGTTGCTGAGAGACTTTGTGGATGCCTCACCAGTGGAAATGTTAAGAGTCAGGTTTGTATAAGGCTTTGAGCAGCATGATCCAGTGAAACCTATCCCTGTCTATGGCAAGTCTGTTGGACCAGGTGTTCATTAAGGCTCTTGCAAACCCAAATCACTCTGTGACTCTATGTTTTGGAGTCCTTTGTGCAATTCTATAGCTCTCATATCAGCAACTTGCCCCACTGGTAATCATTGTAGCATTATGGATGCTATATATGAACAAAAGCAGGGAGCACAGTGCGTGTGGAAAAGCAGGCTGCATAACTTTCTCAGTCTCACCTGAGAAAGTGGCCTGGGAAATCATAAGGAGGAATTAAAACAATCCCCAGAGATAGAAAAAAGTCTTGCAGATGCTGTTTGTCAGTTTCTTGTTTTCTTGCAAGAGAAGGTCGAGGGGTGGTGTACCCCACTGACCAATGATGGTAATGTGTTCATTAAGCAATAAGAGTTTTACCTTTCTATACTTTCATGTATTGGTCTATAAAAGAAGATCTGAAGTAATAAACCTTGAGCTCTTCTGTTCAACTCACAAGAGAGTCTGTGTCGTTCTTCTCGCCGTTCCCAATAGAGTGACATAGCTTCTCTTCTATATGCCTGTGAGTAGACAGAGATATAGAGGCTGGAGATGTTTGTTGAAGTGGTCTGAGGTTCTCCTTAGCTCTCAGCTGACATCATGCCCTTAACAGCTTGGCAGAACAGAAATGGCAGTGATGCAGAAGCTGTTCTGGACATTACACCAATTCTTTCTAATTATTTGGAGCATACATAGTATGATTCCGTTATATAAAATGTATGTAAAATTAGAAATGTTTTAGGGAATTCATTGCAGCTTACTGGTACCACTCAGGGCTTGTAGAAGGCTGATTCCTTCTGCAGTAACATCTGAAGGCCCAACAGGATACAGAAGGCATTTTAAATGGCATCCAATACCTCTAGAAAACAAGCCCCATTGGCTTGAAAATGTGTGGGTGGAAAAAAGGCACAAAGTTCACAGGTTCATTAAAACACCACTCCCACAGGAGAGATTTTGGGGAAAAACATCCAATCTGCCATTTTTAAGCAGCTTTAAATCAAGTTATTTTGTTTAATCAGATTTACTCTCATATTAAAAATAAAAACCCTCTAACAATTCTAAGTTTTCGATATCCATGTAAATTACTTCCTGGTGCCAAATCACGTAGGAGTTTCATTCTGATCATTGTTGCATTGCACACTGAGCTTGAATGCTTTTCTTTTTTAGATACCAATATATTCTCAAAAAATAACATTGTCTTATATATTTTGGATTTAATTTTTATTATTAGTGGCATAATTTGTTGGGAATTACTGTTAGATTATTTCAGTATTTAAAAGATACTTTTTTAGGGTACTTTGGGTAAACAGTCCTGAAAAAACCAATAGATAATTAGACAAATTCCCTTGTATCCTCTCAACTGCTTCTTTTTTATTAGTATGATTTATATGTTTAATAGGAAGCTTTCACTTTCTTATGCTTCAAACCAAAATTACATTTACTTAGAGAAGCAAGGGATGGGTTATCTGTCCTTAAGAATGTCTATTTAGGATTCACTGGAAAGTGGGCACACATTTCAGGAGAGGAATTCACATCCAAAGGAGAAAGAGAAAGGCCTTTCTGTGACCACATCACCACCCATTACTGAATCATATCCTATGTAGCCTGGCTTCTACAGGGTGGGTGGAAAAAACACTATTTGAAACAATATTTGAATTTGATCACTGTGTATGACAGTTGCCAGCCTTTCCCAAAGCATAAGTAACAGTGCCGTGATCTTTCTACCATTGGTTTTGTGATCCAGTGCAGAAAAGAAGCAGAGAAAATGTGTGGGTGGAAAAAAAGACACCAAGTTCATGGGTATCAGTTTAGAACTAGAAAATGGAAAAGTCAGACATCAGAAAAATTGTAAACTATGAGAAATGGTACAATTTTCCCAGGAAAGCAACATCATCTAAAATGCAGTGTGGAATTTGTTCAAGTGCACTTTCTGTTGCATTATTAGACATTAAAAAATAACATGAGGCTCATAAAGGTCACCTGGGAATAACACATAATCAAACTATAACAAATTATTTTCTGAACAACTGGAGTCTACCAGCTTTCTTTTATGTGGCTGAGGTTTTATTTCCCTAGTTTTTGATAACTGTGCTGGAGAATTGATTCCTATATGGGATCTTCTTCACTAGATGACCTTACTAAACTTTAACATTAACAAAGAATGGATTAGGCAATAAAAAGACGTTTTCCACTGAAATAAGTAGAGCTGTGCTAATTTAGCTAGACTGGTTCTAGCTCTGGAAAGCCAATAATGCACATAGGAAAAAAGGGCTGTGGTTTGGCAATGCCTAGACCTGCAAGGAGAATCGAGTCACTGAAAAGTAGTGCTTTGATGAGTGTGGCAGAGAAAGCCCTGAAGCATTAAGCACACAGCTTTAATCATGTGCAGAATTACTTTGTAGGATCAAAAAAAAAAAAAAAATCATCATGATGACCTAGCACAGTAGATATTACATCCATTAAAACTCACATGCAAAAGTAAGAACCAAAAGGTCACTGCAGGTACTAATAAGAGTAATGAAAGATGTGGTGAGTTGATTTTGTGTGAAAAAAACATTACCTTTGGTGCCACAAATTATTAATTATTCATGACCAGCATAAAATAGCAATGAGGAAAATTATTGCTTATGCTGGATACATAATATTTATTAATCCAAGTCTGTATTTAAACCTAATCAATGCATTCCCAAATGACACTTTTCAGTGGAATTCTAAAGACAAGGACAAAACTGTGCATGCTTCCATTATATTAATGGAAATACATTATAAATACCAAAATCCCTTAGGATTAAAGTTTTCACAGGAGAAGAACATCATATAACACAAGAGTTAACGGGTTAATTATGAAATTATGAAACTTTACCAAAGCATTTAAAGCAGCAATGATTAAGTAGTTTGGTGGAACAAGTCTTTCAAATGAGATCATCTGGAAAAGATACTGCAGTGTTGGTTCTAGGACTGTTGGGTACAAACTGAACCATCAGGAAGACGATTATTTAGGTCTGTGAAATAGTGAAAAGATAAAGAATAACGAGATATGAGGCTCTCAGTTATTGTTTAGATAAGTCATCACACTAAGACCAACAACTGTATCTTGCCTTCCCTCAGAAGATAAAATATTGGATCCTGAGTTGAGAGGAGAATAAAACCCCACTAATGATTGCTTTGTAATATCCAAGATATTTATGACTTGGACTATACTAGAGAGTTAACACTGTGTGTAAGATTATTTTTAGATAGTAAAATTCTGGTATGAAGGATCATTCTAATATTAATCCATTAATTCCATCTTAATATGAAACTATTTACCAAATAGGTGATTGAAATGGATAGAGATCTTCATGTAATTGTGCTAAAATGCCTTTGCAGTTTGGCCCCGGAGATGTAGAAGTAAAGGTCTGTGAACACTGACACTTTATAAATAACATGTATCCAGTATAATTTTATATATATGTTTTACATATATAAAATTTTATATAAAAAATTATATATATATATATTCTGACCTCCTCTCCACAAATATTAGTTCAGACACAGGAGTAACTGTATCTAGTAAGATGAGTTTATATCTTTGTCTGTTTTAAAGCCCTAAGTATGACAAAGGCAATATCAACTACAAACCAGCTTGCATAACAGGAATGTAACTTGTTTCAGTGAGATCATCGTTGTATAAAAATACCAACTCATAACCAAAATACATGAAGTAACACTTTTCTATTTGACCCATTTGACCCAAGAGTTTATTACTTCACTTCAAGCATCAATATTAATTTTGACTGGATTTTGTCTTGTTTGAGCTTCCAGTCAATATGTTTCTTCTATTTTCCAGGTTCTGCTTATTTTAATTTTCAGATTTTTTTCCATAAATACTGAGTTTCTTCTTTTAGTATAATGCAGGATTGCTTAAATTTCTAGAGATCATACCATTCACTTTCCAGCATATGTTTTTAAATTAATTAATAACCAGACAGAGAAGGAAAATCACCTCCTTCTTTGGTACTGTCTTACTTAGAGAGACAAAGTTTGTATTTGCGCAGTTAGATTCTGCAGCTTTGTTTTGGGATTATACATTCAGTTCATGATTGATGTTTTTCCAAAACATCATCTCCCTAATGATAAAGAAAATGCCCTTTTGTAATAATATAATAATTATAATAATAATATAATGTAATAATGTATCCAATAGTTTATCCAGTAGTAACTCCATTTCAATACGATATATGTTCCTTGCTTCCAGATTTGTATTATTTGATTTAAAGCAATGAGCAGAATAAAAACACCAAACTCAAGATAATTCTCAATGACCACAGTTCAAAGAATGGAGAAGTCTACTTTCAAACAAATATCTGAAATGATAAGGCAATGTATATGGCCCTGGTCTTTTGAACAGTGGTCAGCGTATCTTCCCCACTCTAAAAAAATTATAACTACAGCACTTTAAAAAGCTGTATGTAGTCATCATATTGCACAATCCTTCCCATGTTACCTGGGAATTACTATTTCCTTACCTCCTCTGATGTGTCTGAGTGGAAAACCTTTCTCTTGCCTGTATCACTGCAGCCTAGTGCACCCATCTCTATAGGGAACATCCAAATGACAATTTGTGCCATCCTCCAACCATTGGCATTTGACAGTTCTACAAAATTTCCAGGTGGATGCTTTTATACCAAAGTGTTGAAGGTTCACAGTACCTTCCACTGAGAGCTCTTCTCTGTACAGCGTACATTTGTTCTCCAGACAACATATTCATAAATGAGCTGAAGAGTGTGAGCTCTGAGGTCACAAAGTCTGCTGATGATATGAATCTATTCAAAATAAAAGATCACTATGAAGAACTACATAGGAAGCTTACGATATTGAGTGACTGGACAAGAAAATGAAAGATGAAATTTGTTGTAGATAAATGTGAAGTGATGCATGTGAAGAGAAAGACACTCAGTTTCCTCTATAAAGCAGTGGAGTCTGAGGTGACCATTATTGCTATAAAAGACTTGAGGTTATGACAGACAGATCAGTGGAAAAATGCACTCAGTGCCTGACATAGCAACTAACCAACAGAAACAAAAAAAAAACCCACCAAACCAAAATCAACAGATCACATCCCAGAACTTATATGAAAATTATTTGGGATAAAAGAGAAAACAAAACTGTATCAACGTATAAATTGAGGGATCACCCTCATGCTGAATCCACAGAGTATGCAGAGCAAGAGCATTCCTGTCTGCACCAAGCAGTGTCCATTTTGTGCAGAAACCAGCACTCCAAAGAAAACAAAATTACAGCCTGATGCAGAGTCAGGTTGAAAATTAATTATGCTGGCAACCGTGATCTGAAATGATCACTGAGTAGAGTAATAAAGCCATTGTTTCATTTGTCTAGCAAAAAGACAGAAAAACACTTAGAAAAAAACGGTGGCAATGAGGAATATTGGTATTTGTCTAGCTTTTGTGTTTATACATATATATATATATATGTATCTAAAGGAAGAGAAGCTTTCAGAGGAACAAGCTTTTCACAAGGAGAAATACAGTATCACACTAAATTGCAGCTGTGATCAATTGACATGGATATAATTTTTATACCAGAGAAAAAACAGACTGTTGCCATCTGTGGGCAGAGGGAAGAAGTGACTGGAAAATTGTAGAGTTTAAATCCATGTCCTTATTCATTCTATGACTCCACTAGCTATGAATTTTAATTTGCCCATGTCCTTATTCAGTCTATGACTCCACTAGCTATGAATTTTAATTTGCCAAAAACTAAAATTTGTTTCAATGACCACTGAAGAACAATACTGAGATGTAGTGATTGGTGGAAAATAAGGGGATTGGAAAAAGCCCATATCCGATCAGCACCTTGCCTACAGAAAGCAAGAATTTGATTTTTCTCCCTAAAGAAATGAGTTTGCTTTAAACTATACTCTTCTTCCCCAAGGATTTAGGAAACCTTCTTCATTTGGAAGAAAGAGACTTATAATCTTAAAAAATTTCATCAAATGAAGTGCTTCACTCAAATTTATTTCACAAAACAGGACCAAAGAACTGCTCAACATACTTTATTCAAAGATTCTAAGATTACTGTACTCAACTAACATGTGAAAAACACAGCTTCAGTTTGTTCCTCCATGTGAGGGAATTGTAACAATGTATCACCTAAGTAAATTAGAGATATTCCTAAATGGGATATTCAGCCAGATATTTTAGTGATGCTGCTTCATGTTGTCTGAGGTAGGCAGGTAAATTCTGGGCAGGACTTGGAATATCCATAGTGGTAACAAAGCCCAAGTACCAATAAAAGAGCGAAAGTTTTATTTTTCTACTGAAAGAGTTATTACAGTATGAAAGTTTTCTAGATCTTTGTGTTACATACAGCTTTAATCTTTCCCTTAAACATTCTGGGACTTTTTTTTACTTTGTGTAAAGTTTAGTTCAGAATGTGCCCTCAAGACCTCCCACTTCTGCCAGGTCAAACCCTCACAGTTAGATGAGCAGAAAAACTAGTTTGGGCATCTGAGAAAGCACAGGCTTTCTCCAAAATGTTGTTTAATACTTTCAGGACTAAATTTATGCTGGCCATGGCAGTAGCGACATTTACATCTTCTGAGAGGAAGCTAAACATCATTTTTGTACTAAAATTTATAAATAGGTCTTTAGATGAGATGTGCATTACACAGGTGCATCCATAAAATATGTGATGGTGTCCTAGATTTCATGTCTTAACGCTACTAGAATAGTTTGGATTGGAGGGGACTGTCACAGATAACTTAGTCCAACCCCCTTGCCATAGGAAGAGATGACTTCAACCAGTTCAGGTTGCCCAAAGCCCCATCCACCCTGACTTTTAATGTTTGCAGTGATGGGCCATCCACAGCTTCTCTCAGCAGCCTGTTCCAGTGTCTCACCACTGTCATCATAGGAAATTTCTTTCTTATATCCAATATAACCCTACCTTTAAAACCAGCCCTTTCTCCTGTCACTACAGGCCCTGTTGAAAAGTCCCTCTCCATCCTTCTTATTAGTCCCCTTCCCATTTTGAAAGGCCACAATAAGGCCACCCTGGAGACTTCTCCAGGCAGAACAACCCCATCTCTCTCAGCCTGATTTTTAGGGCATTATATCTATTAAAGCTTGGAGAAAAACTTTCAGAAGTATTCCAGGGAAGGGCAGAGACTAATTGTTAAAGATGAAATTATTCTTGGATGATACTAATGTAATGAAATAGCATTGAGTTTTTCCTGGTTTTCCCCTTAATAAGTCCAAATCTTCCATCAGGAAAGAACAAGAAATTGAATGAAAGAGAATATGAGTCTGCCTAAAGAATTTAAATACACTAAGAACACAGTCTTTCTTATTGCCTAAATATTTCTGTCCTTCAGTGATGTGCAAGCTCACCAGGGAATAGGGAGGAATAGTAAATAAGAGGAATTTATATACTAGGGAAGTAGAAATTATTAATTATTTCTGTTGCTAGAAGCTTTTCATGGCCTTATATTGGTCTACAAAGAAGGAAATGCATCTGAGGGGCAAGAGTATGAAAAAAGAATGACCCTGATTTCCTGTAATAGGTCAGCAGCGAGCACAAGGGTCAGGCACAGAGTAAAAGTAAGTGGAGTGACATCACTCCATCCCCTGGAGGCTGGCATCCAGTCATTAGTAGGATTTCGCAGGGCTCCATCCCCAGCCCAGTTCTCTTCAACATCTTTGTAAACAACTTGAATGTGGGGCTTGAAGGAATACTAAGTTTGTCAGTGACACTAAATAGGGAGAAGCTGTTGACTGTCTCAAAGGAAGAAAGGAGTGGCTGAGGTCACTTGGTCAGTTCTGCCTGGAGGAGACTGAGGGGAGACCTCATTGCAGTCTGCAGCTTCCTCGTGAGGGGAAGAGGAGGGAGGTAGGCACTGATCTCTATACTATCATGACCAGTGACAGGACTTGAGGAAACAGCACAAAGCTGAGTCACTTACACCTTGTAAGTAAGATATTGGAAAAGGTTTTTCACCCAGAGGGCAGCTGAGCACTGGAACAGGTTCCCCAGAGAAGTGGTCATAGCATCCAGCCTGTCTGTTCGAACAATGGTGTGGTTCTTGAGGTATTCTGTGCAGGGTCAGATCCTCCATATTGAGGACTACTATGAAAATATATCTGCCAACATCCTTTCATAAGCTTGCCTGAAATAAGTTGCAAGTAACTGGTCACAGTGTTTGTAATTATGGTGAAGAGGACAGTTTTATTCTATTGATGTTGTTTATTAATTAAATGGCAAGATCTGAATTGGAAGTGCTGGGAAATGGCTTACTCCTGGTCAGAAGGCTATGACACCTATTGGGTTTCACATACCTTTTCTGTTTCTTTCCACATGGTGTTTTTCCTGAAGGGAAAGAAAAACTGTGGGGAGTGAGAGGACAAGAAATTTTTGTGACCCATTGTCTTAGTTTAGGGCAAATTAGGAAGGAAAACTCCAAATGGGGATTTCCCCAGGGAAATGCCCCTCCCCACCAACTGGTCCGGGAAAAGAAAAAATTCTTTAGAGGGAAGTGGAAAAAGCTGTTTATTTAACAGAAATTGAGTAATATTAAATAATAAAACCTCTTGCTGTTCGATGGGATGGCAAATCTAGGAGGAAAAAAAAGTCCTTTTCATGTGGTGTAGCTCGGCTCGCTCAGGTTCTTATCAGTCCCTCCGGTGCTGGAAAGTGCCGAGGCCCAGGCCCCGGTGGGCCACAGGCGTGAGCTCCCAGGGTTTGGCTGGGTGTTCAGACCAGAGCAGGCTTGCACAGATCCAAGAAAATTGGAAAAAAACAAACAAAGGTCCAGGGAATTCCTCTGCCTCAGCTAGCTAGAACTAACTAAAAGCCAGAGAGAAGCTCTGTCCCGCTGTCTGTCCGTGCTGCAGACACCACAGTCCAGGAGCGGGATGTGTGGGAGTGATGTTTTTCCTTAACACAAACTGCGCGCTTCTTCTTCTCCCTCTCTTGCTCTCAAAGCCAGTCTTAAAGGTGCAGAACTTAATATATAACATAAACCAGACGATTGGGGATACCAGTATCATAAAGTCACCCCAGGACACCCATGACAAACTTCAGCCCAACAGGGTACAGTAGAAAAATGGACTTCTGTAAAGCGAGAGTGATATCATTTCTCACACACCATATCTTAATGTCCTTTGTATTCAGCTTCAAAGCTGTTTGGGATCAGGCATCCTTTTGACAGAGGTTACAGACAATGAAGGCTGATGTTCTTGGGCAAGGGGATGGATGCCAGCATCAGAGAAGCAGAATCTGCAGGGACCTCTCCGCCAAGATTTGCAAAGGTGGGAACAGGTAAGACCTGCACCTCGCACAACAACATACTTTGTGCCATGCAAAGGGTAGAAGGGATACTGAATTGCTTGGTGCCTAGGGAATGACACTCTATTCATACTTGGGGAAAAAAAAACCCAGGTCTTGTTGACATGTGTAGGACAATCTAAGAAACCATCTATCCATTGGATTTGTATAATCTAAATGGTGGTATTTGAAAAGAGATCATAGGAAAATGAAAGTCAAGTTTTCTAGGAGCAAAGCTACTGGAAAAAAGCACTAACACAGGTCTTCTGTTAAATCCCTTTGTGCGAAATTTAGCTTCGAAAATCTGGAATAAGTTCCCTTGCTTTTAATGTGAGTGCATGGTAAGGGGAGAACAGTAGATTTGGCAAGTCTGAGAAGCAATCTATTGCTTATTTTTGTTGACCTTCGCATTCACCTAGCTGCTGAAAGAATATTTTTTCAGAATTATGCAGAGAGGTAGTCTCTTTTAATAAAGTCCAAACTTTTTCCCTTCCTGCTCAGATTTTATCCCTAATAAAGGGTGTTGCTACATGGTACAAGTACCCATGGGAGTTATAAACATAGTACTGAAGTCTTTTTTAATGTTTGGGATCCTGAATCATGTTAGGGTAGAATAAGAAATAATAAATTAGAATTTGGTGCTACTATTTATATGTATTCAATAAATGTCCCATGCAGACTGCATAAATAGCCCTGGTGACACCCAGATCATCCCCCTTCTGTGTTAGTGCTTAAAATATTGGTGTACAGAATCAAGACTTTGGGATGCAGAAAAGTTCATGCAGTTAGAGGACTTGCTCCATAACCACCAGTCTGTGATGCTGAAGAGGCATCTTTTGTCCTTAGGACTGATTGTGTTAGACTCTTGTTACAGTCAGTGGAGAGAAACAGGAACATTTAATGCTGCTATTCATCTTAATCAAAGGGGTCATCTGCTGTAGAAGTACTGATCACTCTCCATTGACTCAATTGTCTACATCTCTATAGAGACAGACACCCTTACACATGTCAGTAGTGTATTATCCTGTGGTCAAAGGAGACAAATACCAA
Source organism: Pseudopodoces humilis (assembly GCF_049639895.1). Taxonomy (NCBI): domain Eukaryota; kingdom Metazoa; phylum Chordata; class Aves; order Passeriformes; family Paridae; genus Pseudopodoces; species Pseudopodoces humilis. Next base: position 74,319,146 of record NC_142201.1, on the reverse strand, counting down.
TCCCCGGGGATTTTGGTGGTACACAGATGTCACAAAAACAAAGTCAGTATGAGATGAATGATAAATATTATGCTAGGAGACCTGCAACACCAGGCCTCAAGATTTTGAGGCTGGGCATCCTAAATTTGCAGACACTTTGAACTTCCTGTTCCTTAAGATCTTCTCTATCCCTGTGAATAAAATTAGTGCTGATTTACCTTGGAAGGCAGTTCTATAGTCTGTAAATCTGTGTAATTTTGACAATCATCACAGGTATACCAGAAAAGAAATAATGTGCACTAGCTTTGAATCAGGAAAAAAGTACCTTTCCAAGAATCAACCTGGACTGATAGAGCCATGGGAAGGAGTTGCCCAAGGCTAGTGAGCATGAGTGCACTATTGCCTGTTCTGCCTTTTACAGCTCCATCTGCAAAAAAGGATAGGACCAGATGAGGTAAATACTGATCCTAAGCCACAAAGACAGGAAATCTCAGGGACATCAGATGAGAAGAGAGCAAACACCTTAATTTAACATGTTAACAGCTCTGTAACTTGCCTGAAGTACCCCTGAAAATAACTGACAAGATAAAATAAAATCATTCCTTTCAGGAAAGGAAATGAAATCATAGAACCATGCAGAACAAACACTCTTGAAAGGAGATATGATCAAATAAAAATGCAACTGAAGAAAACCAGAAAATTTTGAATTCAGTGACTACGACCAATTGCACTGAGATGAAATGGGGTGCAGTGAAAAGGACCAAAACTTGCCAAAATTATTCCCATTGAAATCCCTAAGAAAATGGAAGAAAGGTAAACAAAGAGAGAGAAATTAAATTCCAGGAAAAAAAAACTGAAAAAAAGTGAAAACAAGAAAAGCCAGTGGGATGACTTGAAGTGCAGGGAAATGGACTGAAGCTTGCCCAATTGATCCTCATTGAAATCACAAGATTTCATTCCCTTTCCTGAAATAAAATTCTTCAAATGCATTTTTAATTATTTGTGGATAGTGGAGTTTCCTAGAAGGTATTGATAAGACACACATGATATGTACTTCATGCTAATAATCCAATAAACCATATAAAGCAATTATTGTCAACATCCTGAGTTAGTTTATCATCTAGATATGTACAATAAGGAAAAAAACAAGAAACCACCATCAGGTGTATTTCTATTCCTAAGAGCAGTGAAATTAGAGGGGAAATGTGGTACTCTTAAATGTGGCACATACTGAAGCAACCACTTGGAAATAAATGGTCACAGGACACTAGTGCAGAAGAAAATGAATGGACAGAAAGAGGAACATGGGGGGTTTATTTTAGGAGAAAGAAAAATAATTTATAATGGGGAAGGAGCCTGAACACTGAAATAGATTGTTTGGGGATACTGTGAAATCTGCATAATTAGGACTTTTAAGATTAAGATAAATAAACATAGGTCAGGAGTGATTTAGGCAGAAATAATTGTGCCCAGGCACAGGATGTACTACAGTATTTCCCTTTGTGAATGATGTAATTATATATATCTTTATTGATGACCTTTGAGGAGTCCAGGAATCATGTGAGTATGGAGAATGACTGCTCCTAGTGACACTCTTACCAGAATAGTTGCAGTTTATTTGAATGGTGCTTCTCTTTGCGACATGCATACAGAAGACTGACAGAATTTCTGTTTTTTCATAAACACTTTATAAAGGGAGCACTGTAATTTTTACAAGAGAGTAATCAGATATTTTAGGAAAAAAAATTGAAGAGCTTATGCTTTTTCATGTATGTTTATCGAAACTGCAGTCATTCTCTTTATGTAAGAATTTCAAGGGTGAGTCTCATCTCATCAAGGACTTCAAAAGCACTTAATCTGAAACTTGTTCATGACAAGTTTTCATGTTACTTCTTAATGGGCTTCATGTCAGGATTGTTGTGTGCTTTTTGTGTAGTGACTGCTGTTTTCTTACTGGGAATGAACACACAGTATGGCAAATATTCCTTTTACCTTGGATTAAAGGAAGTTTTTTCCATGACCACAGTAAGCTGCGTGTGTCCAACACTGTGTTCCTGAGCTGTGTTGAGGAAAGTTGTGATATATCTGTTGAATTAAGTCTGCCTGCCACAGTGACTGCAAGAGACTTTGACTATTTTTGCCTGTTAAGAAATCATGATACATCTTATGAAAAGACAAGCTGTGTTATCAAAATGCTGCTAGCCACACAGGAAAACATCAAACTGCCTTACCTTGTTTCTTTAAATGCATCTCAGACTGAATTTAAGGGTGCTTCTATTTTTTTCTCAGACCTATTTCAGACTACACCCACTCTGCCTGACAAAGACAACCCCCTTAAAAAACGCAGAAAGAATTTTAAAAATTGCCTGAAATTGAACCCATTGTCATTTGTTATCTTAACATGTCAAGACCAGAAGTTTGGAAACATGTAAGTGCTGGTTAAGATTGCATTGCATTGCTCACCAATGAGTATTTTTCCCCATCCCCTAAACCTTTAAGTGGGTCTTTCCTCCACTTCCCTCCCACTACCAAATGCAGTTACTTGCTGAATTTTTTTAATTTAGAAACATCTATTCTCAATGCATTTTAAGAAAATAGTTACTATTTTTTTTAGAAAGCATAGAAGCAAAAATTACAGTAAGATGAAGTACCTGATGTGTCCAGACTTAAAACCAGTACAACTTAAAGGTGTTTTAGGAGGAATATTAGAGAACAATTATTATCAAAGAAGGTATAAACAACTTAATGAATTTGAAAGTAGATTGGTTCAGACTCTGTATAACATTTTCAAAGTTTCTCTGCAGTCCAGTAGAGTTGCTGTTATCTCTTCAGATAACTTTTTTGGTTTTTTTCCATGAAAAGCAAAAAAATTTGAAAACATACATGCTTCCAAGTAATGGTGTTGCCCAAAACTGCATTTATCTTGTACTGTTTCTGATAGTGAGCCAGTGAGTAATCATGCCTTGAAACTTGGATGGTTGTCCTTCAGCAAAATCCAGCAGTCTACAGGAAGAAACCCCAGGGTGAACACAGCCTATTGGTTGCTGAAGGCACAGTCTGTGACACTGGGGGTCACAGCTTGGGGGCTTCAGAGTTGCTTTCCTCAGAGATGCCTGATGGTTTGTGTGGCCAGAGCTTTGAATGGCTGCCTGCCTCCCTGTGGCTTGTTCTTGAGTAACACCCAACACCTGTACCTACTGTTCAATTTCAGTTTCAGTCAGGTTGCAGGAGCTAAGCAGGTGATGACAGAATAATACTTATGGTTTTGAAGCAGTGATGGGGAGACACCTTTCATGTGTATCTGAAGCAGCAAAGAGGTAAAAGCCAAAGGCTGTGAAGGAAAGACAGCTTTGTTTAAAGGTTTTTTCTGACCAAAAAAATGAGGAGTGGCTATTGTGAGAAGTGGCAGGTTCTTCATCTTTTTAGATACTGAGAGTCTGTATACTTTATGTCAGGTAGGTAATGGGAAGCAGAATTATAGAAAGCGCTATAGAAAAGGTTGGAATAGGGGATCATTTATCTTGTTCTGGCTTTACTTAATTCACATGTAACAACTGCTCATTTACAGTATGCCTCTCAAGTCTGCTTGTCACATGCTAAACAACATAAAATAAACAGCTAAATAAACAGCTAATGACTTTTTGTAAACTGGAGTATTTTCTGCCAATATATCAAACACAGATCCAGCCTCTTCTGCAATAGTCCCAATAAGTGAGGTGGGTTAGTAAATCAAGGTGTATGGGCTTGAAACAGCTGTGAGTCTTCTTCAGTGCATTTGCTGGAATCACAGAAAAACTACTATAGGTATTCTAAACCATATCAAATGTAATAAAAGGATCAGGAATTTTTTTCTTCATGGGGAGAAAGAGGGTTTTAGTACTTATATTTCAGTAAAAGTTACTCTTGTTCTGTTGTAGTCTTGATAGTTAAAGTTATATACAGTCTGAACATAGTGCATATAGATTTACATGTAGATTGCATATAGATTTACACTTGACCTGTTATGCCAAGTGTTTATGGAGGTGTACTATAAACTGCTACCCGCTCACTGCATTTATCTGTATTCTAGATATTCTAGATTACACTCAGGTTGCCTTTCCCCCTGCCCTCCTCTTGTCTATACTCCACTTTTAAAGGTTTTTAGGCTTACTTTTCCTAAAGTTTTTGAGGTCTAGGAGTAAGAATAGCATTTGAACATTTATGTAATAAGGAACGAATAGCTTAATAATTTATCATTGTTTCAGTCATACTGAAAATCACAGTCTTTCAACAGCAATGCCAGTTAAAGTGAACTTAAATAATTATTTGATTCTTATCAATAAATACTGAGGAAGCTGTAACTTAATAACTAGTAGAGTGTTTGTCAAACAAAATGGGCAGTTGGTTTGACAAAATTAGCTACAGTATTAAACCACAGCCAGTTATCTCTCCTTGTATGCTTCTCCTTAGATGTAAAATCTCTTAGACATCCACTTGCAAGTGATTTTTTTAAACAATTTTTTCACTGAAGTCTACAATATGATGTAGGATGTTTTTAAAACAGATGTTCTTTGAACGGTTTAGTCAGTTCCAGTTACTGATAAGAAATGACTGAAACTCCTGCTTGCTTTATGGAAAATATTTTTGAAGAAATGAACAGAAGGTGTTTCTGCCTACAAAGTCATCTTGTTTATCTCTCATAAAATAAACATATTAAAAAATATCCCAATCTCCTGCTCAGTGTTGAGGGCTTAGTTTATTTCATTGGTGCTTTTTAAAAATTCTTTTCCTTGCTTTGGGCTACTCTCAAAAGATTCACTAGACCTGTTTAACAGCAAAATAATGCAGCTAGAGCAACTGGGCAACTACTGGACAGGGCCTAGTCTGGACATTAATGTGTATTCATTCCATAGCCCTTTGCTAGGACATTTGCAGAAATAATGACGTGGTTTTACTTGGAGACAGAGGCAAGAGCAGGGTGCTATTGCTATGTCCTGCACATGGACCAAAAAGGACTTCTGAAGCCGTGGTTTGTTTTCTCGGGTGACACTGAGCACGACAAGGAAAGACTTGGTCTTCACAGGTTTGTTTACAAATGAGAAAGTGTAATCCACCCTGTTTTAACTCACTTTGATTGTATGGCATTATTCTAATACCTCTTGTTTCTTTTCTCCTTTGAGATAAGTCTACTCATCCTTCTTCATGAGTTTCTGGGACTTTTGATCTATTTGCTGTTCTTGTGTTTTGCCTCTCCTTACTTTTAGAAACCAAGAGACAGCAGAACAGAGGTTTCTTTCTACCACACTGTTCACTTCCATACCCATATGGGAGGTGCATAGAGCAGCTTTTGAACTGATGCTTTTTCCTCTCTATTCTGCTACATAAAGAGATTTGATTTTCTTCTGCATAAATCAGGCTGTGTGTCTTGGGGATGGTTTATTATCCCATCCCATTTTTGGGGTCTTTGATCTGTTTTGTTTTGTTGTGTGCTGAGGGGTGGCAGCTGTCCCTGCCCCAACCCCCATCCTTCCTGTCTCCGGGGCTCTCGCAATGACTGGAAGCTGAGCTGGGATTTCTGGGGAGAGCTGGAGGCGAGAGGCAGTCTCCTCTCTTCCAGCGGGTGCTTTGACTTGACACACACAGCCAGTATATTTGACCAGGGATCCTGCTGTTTCTGTAGTTTTTGCCTGCTTCTTTCTGTTTTTTTTTTTGTTTTTTGTTTTTTGGTTTTTTTTTTCTTCAGTACTGTGACTGAGCTTGCCAGCTGGGCTTCTTTTTTGCTGCTCTACTGGCAGGGAGCCCAGAGCCAGTGGGTGTCCCACCAGGATCCAGGACCATCCTTGTTTCCTGCTAGGGGACTGCCCCCATCCTCCATAGAGCCCAGATGCAAAGAACCGGCCAGCACTGGTGAGAAAAGCCTGAGGAGCCGGACTGCTACTGCCTGCCCAACTCTCACCACACTGCCATTGCTCTGGGTTTGTGCTACATGGTAGCTTCTCACCCTCTGCCTGCCCGCCGGAGGTCCTGCCATTCCAGCTTGCTTCTCCACAGGTTTCCCACTACAGCTCCTTTGCTATCCAGAGGGGGCTCCAGGATTGGCCAGCCCTGGAGGTTGGTAAGAGAAGCCTGTTCTCCATCCCTTCCTGCCAGCTGCTTCCCCTGGCACCACCTGCTCCCTGAGCCCGTGCCACAGCGCCCCTGCAGCTGCGGGGGAATCACTGCACCCGCCCCTCCCGCCGGGAGCCACCAGCACCCCTGCCAGCCATGACCAGAACTGCACTGAGGGGACAGTGCCTGCGGCCAGGAGGGGCCACTGGCTCCTGCTCTGTTTGGTGCTAGTGCCAGAGCTGTTGTTGTTTGCTTTATTATACATGTTAGTAAAGAACTGGTATTCCTTTTCCCACATCTTCACCTGAAAGCCCCTTAATTTCAAAATTATAATAATTCAGAGGGAAGGGGGTCATATTTTTCCATTCCAAGGGGGCTCCTGCCTTCCTTAGCAGATACCTGTATTTCAAACCAAGACACTGTGCCATAAAAGTTTTGAGAAGTTAAAGATCTCTCTTTTTTATGATGAGTGCTTGCAATGAGTTGAACTCGGGTTGTTTGGGAACTGAGTGTGCTCACCACCCAGCCAAAATCATTCCTATTTCAAACTCTCTTAACTGACATTCAGAATAGATTATTGGAAATGATCTAACAAAGAATTTCAAGTAGTGACTGGACTGCTAAAAAAACTCCACGATTTGCTAAGGGATAATCTGTGAGGATACAGTATAAAATAAAACAATCTATATAACAGCCACAGTTACTGGAAAACAGTCAGTTTTCCTCTTTTGTATGTTTTGTTACATTGCTACAGTGAAACAGCCAAGCTATAAAAGCAGTAGCAGGAAATGTACAGATGCTTCTGTTTAGCATAGCTCTGCAGTGCTCACCAAATTCTGCATCTGCTACAGGCAGCAGTAGATCACTCAATTATTTTTTCAGTGTTTTTCCAAATGTCTCAGAAAGAGGCTGCTAATATTTTGTGAGCTCCTTGGAGAATCCATCTCTGAGGTCTAAGTAGCTCCTCTGGTACCACAAAGGAAATACCATATTATTGGGTCCCAGCAGTGTAGAAAGCAGTCAGCATCCCATCATTTCCTGTTGCTGTCACTTGCTGCAGAGAAGTGGTGCTGACAGGTTACTGTAGAGAGCAGAGAGCTGTTGGTAAGCCTATTTGATTTTCAATTTTCTTATACTATGTGCAGTGTAGCTGGGTACACTGAACTCTCTTCTATATTGTGAATAATTCCAGTGAGTTTCATAGATGAATTAGAATGTAAAGATCCATCTCAAAGGATGAGATGTAATTGAAGAAGGAATGATTGCGTTTGAGAAAGGAGGTCTTACTGCATATGACTATGGGATGCTGTGACCTGGAGGCTATTTTTTCACTGGCTGTTGATAAATATGTCTGCTGAGGCTACCAAAGGCATAAACAAGTATTAACACAGAGAGAGGGCAGGAGACCAAACCACCCCTCTTTCTCCTGCTGAAAACAAGGGCACATTGCACCTTTATCTCTGCAGAGGATTTGGTTTCTGAACTGCATGCTGCTATAAGTGCTGAGTGCATATGCATTCTGCTTGCTGCACTGTATGAGCCCTCTGAGCTTCACGTTTGCACTAGAGATATTTTTCTTCCTGGTGATTAAAACTCAGATTACGGATTCTGAGCACCAGCTTCACTACCTATGTCTACCATGCATCACTTGGTGACCTTGGCTTTTGGTGAGCCCCCAATCTTGGTGACCTCCATTGTGCCAAAAGGAGCCTCTCTCTGTCCATCCTTATTGTCTTGAAGATGCACAGCAGATGCCTCTTACGAGATGCTGTTATGATGGGCCACTGCTATTATCATTTGCTTCTCTGCCCCATCTTTGACCTTACACTGCTGTGCATTTTTAAGGCTATAATCATGTCAGAAGGCTGATGTCATTACAGGACGAAACAGTGGAAAAATGGGGTCAGAGTGAAAGCTTTTATTCCAGTATAAATATCTGAAATAAGACAGGCACTCCTAAGTCTTGACAATGGATTTCTCTTTCCATGTGTTTCCTTTCCTTTTTAATAAAACATGCTCTGTTCACAAATTCCTGCTTCTGTGATCGAAGTGTTAGGATTGGATGAGCTACATGTTAACCCCTGAAAGATTAGTGATCCTCTAACACAGACTTTAATGGCTCATTAGTGTAAAAGGAAGGGTTGCTGGACTGGTGGGACATAAACATTATTCATACTCAAAATTAATATCTTGCTCCGAGTTCATGTGCTAACTCCCTCTTGGCAAAAAGGGCAAAGTGCAGCCATTAAAAAGCAGAAACCAAGAAAACACAGACAAGTGCTTCTGACCTGAGTGATATGCAGGCAAACTCATCACTGGAGGAGGTTTGATTGGTTTACAGGTCTGAGTGGGTGCAACTCTCTGGGATTAAGTAAAACTACTTGTCTTTACAGCAGCAGAGAATATAAGAGCAAATGTTTAGTAGTTTGATACACAGTTCAGAGAAAACAAGTCTACATCCATTACTTAATTTTATTGAATATTTGAACCATCCACATGTTTTCTGATGTCTCCAGCTCACATTGCAAGAACAAAGGAAAACACCACAAATTTAAACAATGAGATGTAGTCTAAAAATGAAGCATTGGAGATGCATTTGAATTTGAATTGTTTGCATTGTCTGTTTCCTCTGTGGGCATCCCCTGTGTACATCTGACTCAAGTCCCTTTGGCAGAGGTATGGATGTAGCTGTTTTAAAGCCTACGTTGCCTGTAACCACTGATAAGCTAATCACCATTGGCTATATACCAGGAGCTGGTGTAAAATAATTTGTTTGCCATTGCTCTCTGCTTAGAGCTGCCTGAGTTAACCTGGTTACTTCTCTGATATCACTCTTTGACTCTAGAGACACCCTTGTAACATTTCCTCTGGCACTTTGGAGTAGGTACTTATATGTTTGACATCTCCTTTGATGTTTTGAGTCGACAGGGGGGACAAAAGATGCCCTGCAGAGTTGAGCTGTAAGTGCCTCTGAAGTGGGAATAGGGTCATGATATTGCTGCTCTAGCAAGATGTACTTAAGAATGTTCATGTCGTGCAGGTTCTCAGTAGCATTACTTTAAGTTGTAATTCATTCAGGAGTAATTAATTTTTTGGCTTACCAATATGCTTCATTTTAGAAATTACTAATTTCTGTTTTTACCTGCATTTGGACCAGCGATCTTGATTAAATGGTTCTTCCCCGATTTCTAGTGCAGTGATTCATTCAGGAAGAGTTTTCCCAATATCAGTAAGTATCTTAAAATGCCATCATTCATTTTTAGTACAGTCAATAATGGCAGGTCATGATGAAGGATCAACAATTTTTTTCTCTGTCTCCCCCAGAGAATTTACATATAAGCACATACTCTCTTTAATAGCTGAGGCACTATACCTTTGTCATGTGAATATTTACACTGAAAGTGTTTTTCATTGAAAAATTAGTTCTAATTGACAGTACTGCCCCCTTTATGTACTTACATTATCTATTGTCTTTTTTTTCCTCTCTGCTGATCTTCCACTACAAATTTCAAGTATTTGTAGTTCTGGTTCACGTGTCTTCCTCAAGGTAGATTATAGATGCAGTCAATAAGTTATGGTGGGTTAAGAACATTTCTTTAATCCCTTATGACTAATATAATAGATGCACCTTAAGCAGTTTCAAAACAAATACATTTAACTCATGCAAAAAGTCTTCCTGAAACATTATTTTTTTCTATCCTGTTTATTTCAAGGATCAGTAATAGCAGAAGTTGCAGGTAAATAACTGGTTCTTTAAAAAAGAGAGTGCATGATAGGGAAGAATGCTTTTTTGAGAAGTTGCAGTAGGATACAGGATGACACATGGAGAGCCAGTGAAAGGAGTAGGTAATGCATTTATTTGACCAAATTCATATTTCTTGTAGTTTCTTACACCTAAGTTGGCTGTTTTGTAGTCAGTAGAGGGAAACAGGAGCTTCTGAGATTTAGCTTGTAGACAGCTAAAATAGATCATATGAACCTTTAAAAAAAAAACCCTTTTTGGTGTGTTTACAGGGAGATCCTTGGGTGGCTAGTTTCAGAGCAGACATGTACTGAGGTGTCCCACCACATGAGTCCTGATGTTACCTGGCTTAGTTTTGGAGCAGTGGGTGTGATAAAGGGAAGGTGCCCTGTTCCAAATTCACCCAGGTGTATGTAGCTCTAGCACGGGTCTCTCTTGCACTGTGCTGATGCCATGAGGTCTGATTTATGGCTGTGTGGGGAGGCAATGCTGGGTCCCATGGTGCTATTGGAACCTCAGTGGTACTTCTTGATCAGGTAGCTCAGGTAGCTGACTGAAATTAAGTGGAAAAATCTCAGCCCAACAAGGTCAGGGTGTCTCTTTGGCTAGTCCTGTTTCATGAGGAAAACTGAGAAGCCTTGGTTCTGATGAGGAACAAGAAAAAGATGTTTGAACTATTCATGTGAGCAACTCATGGTAAAACTGCAAAGCAACAGGAGAGAAATTACAAGGTCTGACTTTTTTAAAATGAGGGATGAGTTTTCAAGTGGGATGCCCAGAAGGAAGAATGTTAGTCTTTGGAATATTCCCATAATTTCAAACAGTTATTCTTTTAGTAAAATTGCATAGTTTTTTTAATCATTATCATTATTAATTTAATATGCACACTGTGTCTGTATCTGTTCTTTAAAAAAAAACTTGTTCTTGGAAGAGCTTAATTATCTGTTTCCTCTCCTTTTCTCTTTTTTACTATCATCATCCCCTGTGCTAGTAATCCCTGCATGCTTTTTTTTTTTTTTCCCTCTTTTTAAGAACACTGAATCTACTTGTGTCTCTTAAAAATCTACTGATTTTTGTCTGGAGACCTGAAAAATTAAGCTGGTCTACATTTATTTTCCAAAGATTTTGTGCTCCTTCCAAAATGCGAGCTGTGTAGATAAAGAGAGCTTATGGCAGGCAGTTGAAATTAATTTTTTCTCCAAGAAGTTCAGAATCAGCTAAGGAAATGTAGTTCTTAACAGAATGGTGGAGACACTGCTGCAGTTGATTGCTATGATGTTAGCCTAGGAGATCAAGCTGACTGCACTGTGTAATTAATACATTGCGATGAATGCACTGGATGATATCGCTTAATAGCAGGAACTTGTGCTAACCATCATTATCAATACTTCTTTTTCAATTTCAGATTGTGGTTAACTGATTTGACATTAAATTCCCCTTTACGTTTGTCCTGCACTGCAGAGATTAATTGTTTTGTGGCCAGAGATCAACAGAATATTGATCCACAAGTCAAATCTGTCTAGCCACCTTTTACACGCTTTTTGCTTACTACATGGCAGAGTAAATTAAACTGATCTGCTACTGTAAGCTGCTATTTCAATATAAATCTCCCCTTTTATCTTAAGCTCTTTATCACAGTTTCAACAGTGAATTCTGCTCACTCAGTTACTCCTGTCTGTTCAGATTCACCAGTCTTAGGATCCTTCATGCCAGACAGTATCTGCTTCAGTAGGATTGGAATAATTTAGAAGCTCTGAAAATGCTACTGTCATTTATTCTAGGAGTCAGCTGTCTTGGAAGGACCCAGAAAAGGCCAAAGTAGTTTGCATTTATTGGCAAACTATTGCTTGTGTTAGTACTGACTTTTAATTTGACTGCAAAGATGAGAAGGTAAACATTATTTTGGAAGCTTTAGTCAATAGAGATTTTAAGGAGGTCTTTTTTATTATTTAAAAAAGAATAAACCAAATGTTAATACTGGAATTCATTATTAATAATAAAAAAAAAAGGCTAATGCTCTAAAAGGCTAGAATATCCTCAAAATGCTTTGAAGACAAAGCTGGTCACTCTATGCACATATTTACCTAATTGAAATAGGCTGTTTCATGAGCAGAGGACCAAGGTGCATTAAAATAATGGCAGAATAAAAGCTATCCAACATTATCCTTCTCAGGAAAAATAAAAGATCCATCTTTAAGTCAGGATAGTGACAATTCAAGAAAATTCAAACACAAATCCAGAAATATCCAGTCTGTGCGTCTTATGTTCTGCCAAGGAGGTTTGTGAAACCAGGCCTGCCCCTACTTAGAGTGGAACCTGTGAATAAGTCCAAAACACACTTATACCAATGACAAATGCCACCAGAAAGAATCAACATAATTCTGTGAGTTGTGCACCCATATTCCTTTGCTGCAAGAAAGGCTTGGAAATGAATTGACTGTTTTGTTGAGAACTCTGACGTCTTTGTACGTAAATTATGGGAAAGTCCAAATTTGGCCACTAAATAAACACTATCACCTATCTAGAAAGATGCAGGCAAAATGAAGACAGTTTCTGCTGTAGACTATATACAGTGTAGAGTGGAAGGGAAGGAAGCACCAGTGCCCATTGGTTTTAGTAGAAATGTACCTGACTTGGTGTTCCAGAAAAATGAGTTGCAGTCCTACCTGTTCATATAATTAAATCAGTGACATGAGGGGGACTTGGTTCTTTAGAAGTGTATCAATTAAAGCTGTCACAAAATTTAGAAGTTTCTAAACTCTGAAGCACCAAGGTCTATTTTAAGAGCTTGACCTATCATGATATATCAACAAGACCTGTAATATGGCAGATAACCATCACTATTTATTCAGCTTTTGCTAAACATTGATTCTTTATATAAAAATGTGATGTAGGGATAGGGGTATTGCTTATCAGTGCTCAGTCTTAGCAAGACTTTGCAGATTTTACAAATTAATTTGTATTAGAGTTGTACAAAATGGTTTTGCTGCTGATTTAGACAGCAGACAATATTAATACCTTTTAAAAAATATTCAGCAACACAGATAAGAGATGAAAATCCTGGGTTTATAATGTTTTATGGGTTAAGTGTTTTTCATATATAATTTCAGCCAGGTTAGTCAAAATATTGTGCTGGTACTGAAGTATTCTGGAGTTAATATAAGAAAACAACTAGTGAGCAAAAAAGATTTGACCAATGTTTGAATACAGTAAGATTTCAAAATTTGTTAATGGTTTTAGAAATCTTTAACAGTTATTATTTTGATATTCTTTCTAGCAGTGTCTGTGCCTTTATGAGTAGGAACAATGAGTAATTACTCTGCCTTATTTAGCATGCAAGCATCAGTAGCTGTCTCTCCCTTCACTCTGAATCAAAGTTTTCGTGCAGGTAGAAGAGAAAGATTTTATTCCCCTGCAAAAATAAGAAAACTGTTTGAGCTCTTTAGTGCACTTCTATAACGGACAAAAGTTTTAGCATTTTCAGTATTGCGAAGTCTTGTGATTTTTTTAGATTATAGAGGGTGTTAATCTTTATAAGCCTTAATATTCTCTTTGGATTTTGACATTTGGGACTAATATGAAAATCCTGTCTTGTGCCAAAGGAATTTTTTGGGGGGGGGGGTTTGGTTGGTTGGTTGGTTTTGTCTTTTTGGTTTTTTGAGTTTTTTTGCTGGGTGTTTAAAGTGTGATCCCTAGCAGCACCATATTGCTCAAAAAGAAATTAAAAGCACTCTCTTCACTTTTATTTCATGCTCTTTGGTCACAAGAGAGGAAGAACAGAAAGCAGAGCCAAGCTTGATCATTAAAGAGCAAATGCTAACTTTCAACATGTTCACTCAGAAAAAAACTCTTTCACTCTGTCTTCTTTGTGGCATCTCTCTGGTGGACAACACAGGTATCTTCTAGACAAGGTAAAAATAACGCCATAGGAAAAGTCTAGTCTTGAGGTCTGAGATTCTCACCTGCATCAGGGAAGCTCACTGGGGAAGGATGTGGGGACTGTGAAACCACTGGATACCAGAAAGGCCTGGAGGGTGAGTAAAGAGGGCACTGACCAGAGCAGACAGATCTATGCTGACTATTAGCAGTAATGCTTTAAGATAGTGTCTTTTCTAAGAAGTCAGTTTACACATGTAAGATGGCTGCAGTAGTTTTGTACTTCCCCAGCATGAACAAGCGCCACTTCCAGTAACTTTGCTTTCCTACAAAACTGTAGGCTGCACAAAGGAGCACTATGTCATCTCAGTGAAATTTTTATAATCATTAACATTTCAACTTGAAATTCTCAGTAGCTGAAAAGCTTTTTCAGTTGCTGAAATAAGTGTCCACAGCACTGATTAGAAGCTGAAAGGATTAGCTTGATGTCTCTAAAGTTAATGCTTGCTGAAATGAAAAGGAAAAAAAATGTTCAAAGGCCCAGCCATAATGTACCTGGCTTCCTCAGACCTATCAAAGGGTTAGCATCAATAACCAAGTAATGGCTGCTTTATAGTTTGAATTTTCTGACCCAATGTTTTCAAAAGGCTAATAAGAAGCCACAATGCTGAGACAAAATTTTAGGTTGGAATGACTATAAAAATAAAATAGTAATGATAGAGAAATTTGTCCAGGTATAAGAGTGGAAGTTAAACCTGTAACCATGCCAGTCTTGAAGAGCAAACTGGAGAAAAATAAGTTGCATGTTTTCATGTGCATAGCTAAGCATGCTAAAAACCAAGGATTGCATAGGAATGACAATTTTTAAAATGCTTTTGTTAAATCTCTGCTTTTCACGGAAAATGCCCCTTTTTGCTCTACAAGAGGGTCTTCAACACTATCAAAGTCTAGGTTGTTGAAAGCAGGCATTTTAAAGATGTTGACTGCGATGTCCTTTTGAGTGTAATGTGAAACTTCACATAGGCTACATTTTAGGCTTTAGTCAAACAAATAATTGTTCAGCTATTTAATTTTTATATATGCATCAGCCTTCATGGAACTGGAAGTAGAATTCAGAAAATTTAAACTCTATTTAAAAAGAGGAGAGTTTGGGCCTATAAGGATGTGATAACTCACTCATAGAATAGAATCATTGTTAAAATTAACTTCATTTCTGTACATGCTTCAAGTTCCTGTAGTATTGACAATAACGCTTAGGGAAGGGAAACAAATTATATTGGTTATACTGCAGCTTTAATAATTTGTATTTTCCCACTTTAATTTTTCAGCAATACATTCATACAAGCATAAAGGTTGTCTGGTAGAAAACAGTTTTTCTCCTTCAGATGTAATAAACACTTTTGTTCTCTTTCTGTCTGAAGCTTGAAAAATCTTCCATCTAGAAAACAGAGTGCAGGAAAATAGTTGGTTAAATTATGCAGTTTTTAGAAAACAAGCTTCTGCAGCTTGTAGGTCAGATAGTGCCATCAGCACCTCTGGAGATTGCACCTACCTTCCAGGTTGTAAAACATCACAACTCCTTTGGATCTCCCTGGACACAGAAAAAATGTACCAAAATTTGAATTATCAGAAATCATATTTTCAGCTATAACAATGTGGATTTTGAAGACCGTGGTGTCTCTGAGTTATTATCTCCCATTCTACACTCAGAAGCCAGGTCACATACACCAGCTGTACCTTCTCATTTTGGGGTTACATCCAAAAAGATTTTGGGTTACATCCGAAAGATTTATTTTCCCTTCATAAATGTCCATGGAATACTCAAGTGCACTTCTTCACACAGGACAAAAAATGTGAAGTAATGGGAAGAGAAATCCTTTAACTCTTCCTTTCACAAAGCAGATCATTTTCCCTCTTACTGAAAAATTTTTTTTATATGTATAAACAACATTTATCTAGTTGTGTACTGTGGCATTTATTATGGTGGAACTGAGAAGTGATATCTGCCTTTGCAAGGCTAGAATTTATGGTGCATCCAAGTTTCTTCTGCTAGTCCATTTTCCACACCATCTTTCTAGGTGGCTTCTCTCAAACTCTGCCAAGAGTTACATTCTTCATTTTTTAAGCTTGTCTAGCTTTTCAATTTCCATTATGTTAACTGGCTGTTGTGTCCATTTTTTTCCCTAGCTTGCAATCTCAGTGTATAAGGAAATTTTATTTAGATTTATACACTTCATCAAGACCAAGGCTTTGCATGACAGTTTTTGTGACACTATAGGAGAAATAAAACCCCCCAGTGATAATGAAAGATTACAAAACATAAGGTTCCTTTTTAAAGTTTTGCCATGTGGGATTTAGTCATAGTAAGTATTGTGTTATGTATATGCCACTGTCTTTTATGTGCCTTTTGTCAGTTCCATGAAGTAGACAATGTCCCTTGTTAAGTGGTAGCCAAGGTTATCCTATATTGAATGGCAAAATAAACTTGAACATCAAATAGGCTGGAAACATTGGACAATTTCTTTTGAGAATGGCATCTGTTACAATAGGCTAAATTTTGGGTTGATTTTATTTCAGTGAAGTTATATCTAATCAGTGGCACAGCACATAAAATGAAAACTGTCTAAGATGCTAATTGTAACATATTTAGAAATATTTATAAATAATTTAGCCCAAACACTTATTGTTCAGCCTAAAATTCTGAATAAAACCTCCCTTCCATTTTTTTGGGGGGGTTTGTTTTGCTTTTCCCTCCAATGATTAAGTCACGTTTTCAATGCTCCTTCTTCACCCCAAGTGGAAAATTTGAAAATAGCTGTTGACTGAGTTATGGGCTTCTGGCATGAAAAATATTGGTCTCTGACATTAGTATGCACAGGGAGGAAGTTGTGCTGAGAAGCTCTGTTTGAGCTATAAGACCAGTGGTAGTTTTCAGTCATTCTGTGATGCCCATAAGGGGCCTGCCTGTCCATGAATTCAGCTCAGCTCACCTGACTCTTGGCTCCAGTAAGCCATCGGCAGCTCTAATGTTTTTTTCTCCCCTGCTCGCCTCTCCCCTACAGAGAAAAGAGATGAAAAACATGGTAGAGCAGTAAGAAGATATTTAAAACTGAAAGTTAACACTCTATTATTCAACTGCCCAAAAAATGTGTTTTTCAGTGAGGTCACTGGTTGCATGATTTGTTTCACTGTGAAACTGTACTAGAGAAAGGACTCAGCTAATTTTTACATGGGTTGACATTTTTACCAAGTTTGAGCTTGTCTAGCTGTGGCATTGGAAAGACTTTTTCTTTGCTTTGTTTTCCTAAGAACTTGGAAAAAAATTTATGATTGGTCAAAAACCACCCCAACAAACTCTCCAAAAAAGAAAAAACCCAAACCCAAAACCAAAAAAAGAATACACAGTTAACTCTGGGATAACAGACACAACCATTTACTATCTTCTATTGTGAATGAGTGAATATTCTATACACCCTTAAAGAGTGAAAAATACCTGGTGAATTACTTCATTAGTAGGAATCCGGCTGTGAATTGGCAGTGTGTGAGCAGAATGAATCACAACCTCTCCCATGAATTATCTGTTGAGAATTAGTCCTTGTGCCTACATGATGGCTGCTTCTGATATTCTTGTGTGAAAGTGTTATCAGGAATAGAGTGATCCACATAGTGTTTTGAGTACAGGAAGCTAAAAGGTCTTGGCTTTTTGCAGATTGGTATCCAATGACTGATTTTGGTGTGTCTCTGTGAGATCCAAGTGAAGCTTTCTCGTGGTTAGTATGTACAGGAAAGGAGAGGAAAGAGGAAGAACTTCATCCCCCTTATGTTTTCTAGCACCAATGACATCTTTAGTTCCTGCATCACCATACCATACCTTTTCTCTTGTGATTTGTATGTAGGCTTTATTCCTGAATTTCCTGGACTGAATTAAACATCCTGCTTCACAGCAGAGGGTCAAACTAAAGCATTTGCTGCAGTGGAGAGTTCCAGGCTGATGTTGGAACCAGATACCTCCATCATTCAACTGAAAAGCTGTCTCTTGCACTCTAAGCAAAGAATCTGTCAGCTTGCTTGCTGTCAGCTGTTGCCTGTTGTCAGTAACACAAGTTCAAGCACCTTCAGAAAGCCTAGTTTCCTGATAATCCATAAACAAATAAACTGTATGTAGGAGACATGGGAAAAGTTGTCATATAAGCCATTAATTCCTGCACTTTGGACAACTTAGCGTTTCTTTGGATTTCATGCAAATTTTCTGCAAAACAATTTATGTAGTGAGTGAGACTGAGGAATGGAAAAGAATGGAAAAGTGGCTATTTCTGTTTTTTTGAAGGACAAAAAGTATGTCAAATAACTTTTCATCTATAAAACAGAAAAGTTTCCAAAATAAATAAAAATAGTTTTTAAGAAGATAAAGATAATAGAAAGTGCACTGAAATGATTAAATTAGATTAAATAATATATCTTTTAAGGAAACAATTACTAAATAAAAATAATAAATGTTTTAATTGTCCTGCCTCTATGTTTACCAGACTCCCTTGTTTATGCTATTTCTCCTTGGAGGTTTAGGCAATTTAGTTTTTCTTACTTGCTACTTTAAATCTAATGGGATACAGTGAGTTTTGGGGCAACCTGATTGCACCTCAGGGAGCATCTGTGACTAGAAGAACTTCCAACCAGCTGAACCCTCTGACCATTAAACTTAAGGCCTATGTAGGCAGTTATAAATCTGTAATTATGTCACTCAGGAAGACTAAACGTTAAGAGACATTGTCCAGAACCACAGAATCAATAGCAGGAAGGAGTAATACCAATGTTTCCTAGATCTAAGTGCTGTTTACTAATTGTATTGCAAGTCAATATTCAGTATGCTGCAGATCAGGTTTAATTAACTTGGTTGGTATTTACCATAAAGTATTTTTGGCACAACTCAGTGAAGGACTGTACAAGCACTGAATACTGCACAACAAATGTTTAGCAGGTGGAACCACAATGCCACCTGTAACAATACATGCATTACTGTAGACATGAAGCACGTACAGTCTACATATTCAGTGTTTTACATTCCTAGTTAGTCAAGGAAATTATATCTGATTATTGGCATGGTCATAGAAATATATGAAAAAATTTGCCTCTATACATATGAATTACATCAGTCTTAAAAACATTAATATAACATTTGCTTTAGTGTCATGTCTTTGAAAATGTTATCTCCTGAAAAAGAATAGCATTTAAAAGGCTGCATCTTTGTAACACTTCCATGAAGCCTGAATTATTTATTTTGTCAAATCTATAGAACTGATGTGGTATGTCTGTGACTTGGAATCATAAGAAAACTATCTAAAGAATATAATTTTGCTAGCCCAGTCTAATCTTTGGGTTATTAGTGTCTATTGTAATGGGTCTTGCTGAGAACAGTGGTCTATTGAAACCATCAACTTGTTTTTATGAAGTTTGGTATCCCAGTGGTCATAACTTAGTGATACTTCTATATTGACCGAGTTTGCTCTGTCATTGGAAAAAAAGTTATTAGTCACACAGCTATAAATTACTGGGAAAGATATGATGTTTCAAATTCTACTGCATGATAAATTGAGCCTGAAAAATCCCTGGATTCCATTTTATGAAAAGGCTTACAGGGACTCACAGACAAAACTGAATAAATGAAAGACCTAATGATGAGGATGAGGATGGATTGACAGGGCAATAAAAGAATACTGCACTGCTTATCATATGATCTTCCAACTCCCAGCAGTATTTCAGAAGTTTGGTAGAGAATTCACTTAAGTGAGTTAAGATATCTTCAACACATTATTATACAGTTTATATTGTTTCCAAGTGGCTGTTATGAATTTGCTTTTCAGAATTACTGCTGTCATCTTTAGACTTCATCTTGCAAGGAATAAAACCAAAAATTTTGCTGATATAAAAAAATACTGCATCCAGGTCTATTTTCAAACATGGTGGTAAAAGACATATAAAGCCAGTCAGAAGCGCATCTTCTCTTCAAGGCTGTTTCATGCCATATCACATTGACATTGTGGATTGAATTATTAGTGATGGTGGTGTATTTTCAGAGCCTTATAAGATTCTTAATGAGAGTTTCTTGCCTTGAATAAATCTATACCTGGGTAATTGTGTGATTTCTGCAAATATGATCATGATCCACCCTGATTCACGGCCTTTCTGAAGAAGTGGGAAGTAGGCTTGCAGCAGTGTCAGGGATAGGAGGAACGCAAATGGATATTATCAGGTTTTTAGTTTCTCCTAAATATTTTTATGATCTGAATGAACACTCAGAAAGCAAAAGATGAATTGCCAGTGTGACAATCTTTTCTGGAAAAAAAAGTCTGCCCCTTCATATACAATGCTACTTAATAGAAGTACAGACAGATTTTTCGATTCTTATTGACAGCAATTCTACGACATTTTGTAACAGCACATGCTAACTGGAGGCAATAAATTAGTAAATAAAATAAAATTTGATTTCTGCTCTGTAATCCTTCAGAAGCCAAGTTAATTGAAATTCAGAGATTATTTCTACTGTATATTACATTCATTTTTCACACTGAAGTACTTTTCCTTTGTGCTTATCCATGGGTAATACAGTCTTAAGGGATTGCATAGTATGCTTTAGTATCACCTGTTGAGTGTTGACTAAAGGAGAGGTATACAAAGAATGGCCAGATTTAAAAGAATTTTCTTCATTTTAAAAACAAAATGATGGTAGGCAATTCTTTGTGGCTTATTAGTAGCTGGGTGATGAAATGT
Source organism: Pseudopodoces humilis (assembly GCF_049639895.1). Classification (NCBI taxonomy): domain Eukaryota; kingdom Metazoa; phylum Chordata; class Aves; order Passeriformes; family Paridae; genus Pseudopodoces; species Pseudopodoces humilis. The sequence continues at coordinate 74,298,697 of NC_142201.1, read as the reverse complement.
GATATTCATCAATATGTAAAGTAAGATTGAAATGGCAAGTATGAGGTTTATAGTACTATAGAAGTACTATGAAATGCTCAGAAAGGGCTCTTCCTTTTCCAAGTGCTGAAGGTTATCAGGAAACCTTTGGTGAAATCAATCAACTGGGAGAAGTCACAGTACTTTGGGGGGAAACTGGAATTATGGTATTGATGCAGGGGTTTCACAGTGATTCAGAACAGGTTGTGCCTCTGTTATTTGTATTCCTTTGAGTCCATAACTGATCTGCCAAGGATGTTGGAGGAGGTTTGTACAGAGAAGCTATCATTAGAATAAAGCCTCAGTGTAGTAGTAGTTTGTTTTGTTAGATGTAACTGAATAGCTGTAACCTTACATTGTTGTATAAAAGCTACATGAAATTTTTTAGTCTCTTTCTGTAGTTATTGCAAACTGGGAAGGACATCCAGGGAAAATTTATTCAAGTTTCTCAGGTATATTCTGTTCAAGTTGGATCATAGAATCATAGAATGGTTTGGATTGGAAGGGAACCTAAAGATCACTTAGTTCCAACCCCCCTGCCATGGGCAGGGACAACTTCCAGTAGATCAGTGTTCTCAAAGTCCCATCCAACCTGGCCTTTCCTGAATACTTTCAGGAACTGGGTACCCACAGTTTCTCTGGGCAGCCTGTTCCAGTGTCACACCATCCTCACAGGAAAGAATTCATAATGCTAGAGTAATCCTGAAAGCAAATTCTCCTCTGCTGATTCAGAACTATGGAATAACTATTTTTCTATAATTTGTCTAAGGCAAGGAGTAAAATGTTTTCTCAAGTGCCTCTGACTTGGGCGCTTCATTGCAAGATGATATAGAGGATCTATAAAACTATCCTAATCTTCTTTTGCAGTGAGTGATGAACATGGAGGTTTTCAGAGCGGATCTGTATATGTTTTGGGGCATTCTTCAGGTAAATAAAAGGAAGTGGTGGCACTACAGTGATGTCTGGACTTTCATGTTCTAGCATGTATGTGACCACAAATAGCTGTACATAAGTCATCTCTGTCCATTTCCTGTTTTTCAGTGAATTCCTCAGTTAAAATAGATTCAGACTGGAGACCAGAAATCAGATGCGAAGCCCAGTCCTGTCTGGTGCCACAGGAGATGGGGTGAAGCCTGTATAGGCAAGCTGCTGGTGCCACTCAGGGCACTGTTCCAAGTCTGTCAGTCTGGACTCCATTAGAGTCTGGGCCTAGGTCTAACAGAAATCTTCCAGAGATGGCAGGAATGATTTTGGAGTTTGCAAGGCTGAGGATCACCCTCAATAAGCAGTGACTTAATTGGCTCTTGCCAACCTATTTTGGGGAGTAAAGAGTGGAGATTAATTCCACACATGCACAAGTTTTCCACCTCAAGAGAGCATGAAGGGAGTTTAATGTTGTATGTAATAAGTGATGCAATCACCATAAAGTAGACTTCTGGGTCATCTAAGTGCCACACATGCCTACATTTTACTTGCTAGATTTCAGACTCTACAGCTTTCCCTAGAGACCAGTACTTAGCTCTTTTTAAAGTTATTATAACAATGTTTTTTTATAGGCATAAATAACTGATGACATCATTGCCTTTCTGCACAATAAAATAGACAACTGATATTGAAAGAAGTTATCTGTCTCATGTCTCATTATTCTAAATCACAAACTCTTGTTCAAATGGGAGGTTTGGTTTTAAAATACTTCTTTGAGGCAGGTATTTTTTCCAGCTTGGCATTTCCATTGCACAATATGAACTATATTTAGTAGTTTACTGCTTGCTTTCAGGTCATAAAATACTGAAACTTTGTTAGAGTTATGCCTATGCATGATGACACAGTATATTTTGTAAATTATTAGGAATCTTGGAACCGATGATATTAAATTATTTTTATATCAAGAATGTGGCCTGCTAGAAAGTATTGTTTCATCCACGCAGCAGTGTAAGGCATTGATATTTTAATACTCATCTCTAGTATTATTTATTTAGTTAAATGGATAACGTTGATATGTTGAAAGAATCAATCATTATCTATCAAATAAAAACTGTCAAATCCCAAGGATACAACAGTAAACAGCTCAGCAGTGCTCAAATGCAGGATAGTTAACTGCAAAGCTGTGAAAAGACACAGCTCATAGAAATGGACATTTTATTAACTCTCTAGAAGCTGATACTATTATTGATAACCCATTCTAAGGGATGATTTAATGGGATTTAGCTAATATCATAAAACACTTATATAGCAAATGAAAAAATGGTCTAATCCATATCTAGACAAAGGAAATGTAATAGAATGAGGGGAAAGCATAACAGAAAAATAGGACTAGAAGGTATTTTTGGCGTGGGAGGGGGAGAAGTAGTCCACTATATCCTCTAAAGTATATCTTTGACAAATGCTCAGTTTTATCCTTAAACAACTCTTCCTTTCCTCTTTGCAATTTATTTCAGCAGTTCATTATCTTTACCAAAGGAAAAATGTCTTTAAAGTCCTCCTTGAATTTTCTTAGTACAATTTCAACCTCCTATCTGTTCTACTAGCTGTCATTAGCATGAAAGACACATTATTCTCTCTCTGCTTGGCAGCCATACTTCGTTACCAGCTACCTCCTCAATCTTCTCCCTTTTTGGGCAAAACAATTTAATTTTTTTTCAGTCTACTTGATTTTAGCTCACACCATGAGCTAAACAAATGGCAGGTGAATTTCCTGTCCTCTCATCATTCTGCAATTCTCTCTTGGACTTCCTTATTTGGAAAGTTTTGATCAAAACTGATCCAAATGCTGCAGCTGCCTCAGTATGAAATTCCTTCAAAAATTGCAGATTCTTATTCTTTCAGTATGACCTGGAGACGATGCTACTTTTTTCACAAGTGTGGCACTGTTGACTCATATTCAGCTGTCATCGGCTGTAATCTCAGACCCTGCTCTGAAGTGTGTTTCCTAAGCAGTTGTTCTGTATTCTATTTAAATGGATTGTTCCTGCACAAGTGTATAACTGCCACTTATCGGCCTTTGAATTTTATTTATTATTTCTACTTCCTGTTTCCATTTTGTCAAGATTACTTTGAATCCTGTCCTCCACTTCCACTTTCACATTTCTTGCAGATTTCATAAGCATAAATTCTGTCATTTCATAAACATAAAGTCTATGCAGATTTCATAATCTGTGTCATGAAGGGAAAGATAAACCCAAACCCAGGTGCAACTTTATGCTAGACATTCTTCTATTTGATTGCTTGTAAAATATATTATTTAAAAAAAAAAAGAATAGTATGATATTTAAATTTAGATCATATGTTCATAGCTTGATTGTGAAAGCATCACTTGAGCTACCTGGAGTCAAAATTCCTAAGCATCAGATAGCTCATGTCCAGACTTGAGTATTTTCTATCTGTGTATTTTTGCTAGTAGAAGACAATTAGACTGATTTAACACAAGGTGTTCTTGAAAAGTATATGATAGCCATTGTGCATGTCTTTTGCAAGCTGTTTGCCAGTGTCTAGATTAATTACTTATTACAAAATCTGCTGAGAATTAAAGTCAAAATAGTCAGTGTATAGTTCATCATTTCTTAATTTGTTCCTTATTTTAAAATTTTAAAAACAGCAAAATATTCAGTCTTTTTTTCACATTCCAAGTATTTTGCTGCCTTTTCACTTTGTTGTTCAGAAAGAAACATTAATAGCTCTGATATTGCTTCAGCTATTTCTTTAGGTGTTGTTGAATTAATTTTATTAGTCCCAATGAATGTGCATTTCATACAAAAGTTTAGTAGCAGCTGGGTGGTGTTGGAGTCAGTGGAATTTAGAAGCTGATACCAGAGTGAGTCTGTATTCCGACAAGAAAAACTACAAAAACGCAATCATCCATTTAGAACATAGTAGAACAGGATTGCTTCTGTTGTGGTACGATCAGGGGAATGGAACGTCTTTCTAAGAGGTGTTTATGGCTGAAGCTTCTTTTTCGTGAAAATGTAAATGGAAAGGAAGACAGGTTGCTGTTGATAGTATTGATAACTGTACTACCACAGTTATAAGATAGTGCAAAGGCTTTGTGTTTGTAGGTCACCATAGTTATAGCTAATACTGCTCTTAGGATAGCTCTTTCTTGATTAGCCAGAGGTAGAAATTTATGCATTTTACCATCTTGATTGATTGCGACTACTGTGTAGACTGATAACCTTGGCTGAACATGCAAGTTGTACTAAGTCCACACTCCCTGAAAGAAAAGTAAAAAACTAAGAAAAGAAAGAGAAAGAGGTAAAGAGTGGAAGATCATTTGAAGTCAGTTCTCTTTACAAACACTCAGGATAATTAGTGCAAGGAATGTTTATCACATTAATTTTAAGATGTGGATGGCCAAAGAGAAAAACTCGTGTATTTTCTGTATTATATAAACTGCAAAGCAGATTAATGATTCTCAGAAAAATTATGCCCAGAAAAATTATAACTATTTTCTTTCTTATAAAGATAGATACAGATAGTTTAACCTTCTGCAAGAGCACTGCCAAACAGACATGAACATCTGTTTTTGCTGGTTTGACAGGCAATGGTTTTAAAGACACTGGGTGCCAGGATTATGCACCACTAAAGATTCACTTTTCAAGCCCTCAAATTCTATGCTGGCAAACATCCAGAAGGATCAAACTGAAAGGTAGATTTCCTATGACATAAGTGTCACACATTTGTTTAAACTAAAGATGTGAGATGTTCCAGTGCTGCTATGACAGCAAAGAATTCTATTTCCCTAATTATGGACTAAAGTTTTCTCTCCTGAGTAACTCAACGCCGCTGTTAAAATCAACTTATCCTCACTATGAGGAAACTTGTCATGTTGCACTACTAAATCTCTAAGTAAAGAATAGCCTGCCAAAATTTAGGAAAAAAATTACAGAATAGTTTAAATAGTCATTCAGTTTTATCAGTCTATCTTAACAAACTATTCTCCAAAAATAAGATTATATGCTTGTTAACCAGTAGCAAAACTTTTATATACAGTCAGAGCTCATACAACTAATTTGGGACCAGGAACTGAAATTTGCAGTGCATATGGCTAGTGAGGTACTGCTTCGATATATTGTCTGTGTTACTTGTAAGCACTGGAAGATGACAATTCCAAATTTTACAGTGTTCTGGTTCGCCTCAATTTCATTTGCAGCTTTCTTACTTGGGGGAAAGACCTTTTATTCAATCTACAAGTCCTAAAAGAATGTCTGGAGGACACTTTGAAGTACAAGAAGTCTCTGTACCAGCAGATTTTTCTCAAATTAGCAGGCCTTTAGTGGAGTTCTACCTAATTGATTGAATGGCTAGGATAAGTGATTTATGAGAAAAGATTAAAATAACTTTATACATATTGCTTGGTTAAATTACAATTACTCTGCCTTTAATAACGATCTACAGGTATTATTTGAGAAGCATATGTTCCTTGGATGGAGATGAATTGTTCACTGTTATCCAGGGACCTATAACTAGAAATATAGCTACAAGAATGATACAAAACCGATCACCAAGATAATATTTGTGATCCCTTTAGTCACTTAAAATTAAGATTCATGCAAAACCAATTTCCTTGACAAGCAAGTTCATAGAATATTCATATCAGAGTGTTCCTACAAATGAAGCATACCATTTTTGTGCCTAGATTCCCTCCTTGTATTGGCAGCAGCTAAAAATCAGCATAAAAAAAGTTAGGATTGAAACCCATCCATTGCACAGACAGAAGAAATAGCACATGGCTAGGCAGACACAGCAAGTAACCAGCTACGAGTTGATGATATTAAAAGTAGTAATCAATAATCACTTAGGGAAGGATCAAATGCAAATATTAATATTAGCCAAAGGAGATATAGCTAAGGATGGGGAGAAAGGCAGTAAGACAGACTAATCTAGGATGCGGAAAAATATTTTCCTGAATTTTCTCAGTTGAGTAACTTGTTTATTCTTCCCTATTGGCTGGTGGCACTCTCCCCAAGCTACTGTTGGACCTTATGTACATCCCACTGTACTGTCTGAAACAGGCTTGTTAAAACTACTTCTCATGCAAGAGTACAAAAACAGAGGTCTCAAACACTGTAGTGTGTTGTAGTTTAGGGCATAAGCGGTGCGGAAGAACTCGGGATGTAACAGAAAGTCAGCAGACCCCCCTCTCTGTTAAGATAGCAAGGCCCCTTGTAATTAGCCAATAGCACCTAAGTGTGATGTAAGCAGATGGGAGTAACACAGTGACCCCAGGCTGTAAAATGTTAAGTTTCCCTGCAATAAATCGCCGTATTCGTCATCCATCACATTGATGCTGTGAGATGTGGTCCGTGCGGCTGGGGATAGCCGCCTGTGCTGGAGCTGGCCAGGGCGCCTACCTTGCTTGAAACCCAACATCTGGTGCACGAAACCTGGGACGAAAAGTGGGAAGAAACGTGAGAAGAAACTCACAAAGCAAGAATACCCTGTACTGGCGGACAGCGGCCAAGAGAGCTGGACTTTTCTTGGTGAAGGAAATCCTGGGCCCAGAAGAAAGATGGAATCACTGATAAAGGTCAGATTGCAATTAAGTTGTAAACCTAATTTGCTTGCTATTGCAAGGCTTTGGGTTGTTAAAGTTGTAAATGAGCTTGTAAGGTTTATCCACCCTAAGGTGTGGGACAGATGTGCTAAAATCCTTGCTGAACAAATTTGGGAAACGACAAGGAACTGTTTGCTGGCTACCCTGAAATTTGGGGTTAGAGCTTTACAGCTCCCAGACGACAGCAGCTCAACTGAGCCGAAGGGGGGTCGAGAGTCCCCTCAGTTTCAAAATCCTTGTGTGCTCTGGAAGAAACAACAGAAAGCAAGAGACTTTTGGAAAAAGTTAACAAAAAAAGCCAGGAGTGCCGTGGAAAAAGCCCGGAGAGAAACCTCCTCCCTGGTGTCTAAAGATGGTGCAGAGAAAAAAGTTGTAGAGCGGGAAAAATATGTCTCTAACAAAGAACAAAAGCTGGCCTTGGAGGGTGAGCATGGCTGGGGGGTTGGGAAAGATAAGGAATGTGCAAAGGACAGTGGGGGATGGGTACAGAATGATTGGAATGCAAAGGGAGGAGGGGGGAGCAGAAGGCGGAGGGAAAGGTGGAGTGAGAGGCGGGGTGGAGGCGGAGTGGAACCAGGAGAGAGGGAACAGCCTGCCCACAGGGGTGGCAGGAGGGGCTGGGGCCCAAGAAAAAGGCACGGAAAACAGGAAATAACCAGCCAGTTAAGTTCTGACTCCGACCGAGACATAAGCGGTTCACCCCCACCCCCCACCCCCACTCCCTCTCTGGGAAGAAGCGCCGGGATAATACCCAGTTTGTTACAAAGTCATGATTTATTGAGTTTTTAAAATGTGTTTATATACCCTTTTGGAGTTAATTTTGTGTTTTAAGTAATTATGAATTTATGCAGTTGGAGTTTTTAGAGTTTTTTCTCAGATTCAAAACCAGCCCAGCGCGGATGGGTTTAGTAAAACACACACACACGGTAGCATACAGCAGCTAGAAACGCTGTCGCTATGGCAACCACCAGTGAAACAAGTAACAGCAACTTCGATGAAACCGCGGAAAACAAAGCAACAAAACTAAATAAAAACAACAGAAAGCTGGACATTTTAAAGAGGGATAAAAAAGAGAAAATTTTAATTGGATAATTTAAAAATTAGAAGCTTTATAAATTGTATTAAAGTTAAGTTTTGTTATTTTCTTTTGTTATAAATAATTATTGTTAGGTTTAAATTTTGTTTAATTTGAATTGTTTTATGTTTTATTGGCGACATTTGTTTAAATTGCAAAATATAGTTATTTTCTTAGAGATATGAAGACAGCCACAACTGAAACAGCTGTGATAGAACACTGATGAATACCTGCTTGTGGACAGAAATGAATGCAGTCTGTGACACCCGTGACTCCATTGAGAGTTCTACTGAGTTGTTGCAATTTTTGCAGTTTCGTTTGTTATAGCTTTTTATTTTTTACTGTTTCCAAAATTTTAAAATGTACCATTGCTGAGAATCAGCTGCCATGGGAAAAGTGTCAGATTAAACCAACTGTTGAATGATTTAATTGATCTGATACCTAAGGCTTTTGATCATTTGTTTTGTACAAATGCATTTTAACAGTTTACTGTGCTGTAAGCATCTCATAGCTGCTACTATTAAGAACCTTGTTTTAGAAATATATTAAGAAGCATCTTTCCAGTTTAAAGTTTAAGGCCCTGGCCAAGTCTTAACTTTACCTGGACAGAATGTTTATTAACAGATCCAGATGTTTTTGTACCAATCAATATTTGAGTCACTTTTTAACTCAGAAATTTGACCCTATTAATATGACAGCTGGATCAATTTTAAAGTGAGCTTGGAGAATCATTTCCAGAAGTGATTATCCAATCCTTCACTGATAATTTTTGTTTTTGTTTATTTGTTAACTATGGGATGCTAGTGCAGTGTTTTAATAATTAACAGTATTTTTATATTAATTGATTTTTAACTGCTATAAGTTTTTACTAATTGTGTATAAGGTTTTGTGTTAATGTTGAACAGAAATACATCTCATTTTTATTTTTTAAAGAAAACGGGGGAGATTGATACCCTAAAAGCATTTGATTAATGTAATTTACTAACTTCAAGGAGAGAAGTGCCTGTGTTTTGTTGGCAGATTCAGAAAGGTCACCTGTCCATCTGACCAGACTGTCTGCCTCTGAACACATGAGATCCAGTGAACAGAGATGTCATCACACAGCCTTGGTACTCCAGACATGGATCAGAAGTGGACCTGTCAGGACACAGTTGTATCTGAACACTACATAGACAGTTGCCAACAGAAATTTTATGTTGTTATTATGATGTTGTGTCTCTACCAATTTTTCAGTTATCTTCTGTTTTAAGATTTGGAAAGATCTGAAGAACAACTTGAACATCAAAGCCCTCAGTCACCAATCAGCTGCCAGCTGACATCACGGGAGCAGTGAACGTTCCAGGACTGAATCGTGTTGGAGAAATTCTATAGAAGATTTGGGAGGTGTAGAGACTCCATCTAATTACATATAAAGCAAATTGTAATTGTGTGTTTATCCTTTTAGCAAATTGTTTTTATGCTCAGACTACATATATATCAGAGCACGTGTGTTAAAAGTAGTTAGATAATAGCTTAAGATAAAGTGTTTAGCCTGTGTAGTAATTGTTATGTTAGTATAAAATATAAGTATTTTCCTTTTAAGAGGTAGTGTAAGCATCTTTGAAAGTTCATCTAACGCTAAAGTTTTAGCTGTAAGTTTATAAGTATGGTGTCATTTACATGGTAAGCTGCTTGTAGTAATTGTGTTGTTTATAGTTATAACACCTGAAGCAGTGAGCCCCAACCTTGTGGTACAAGCTGAGAACCCATGATCTAATAGTCTAGCCCTTGCATTTATACCCCAAGTTTTAACTTTTCTGTTAACTTTTGTGTATTAGCTGTTATCATCCCCAGAGTCCTATACCACAGTTGAGCCTGCAAGTGGAGAGACTCACCCAACTTCAGAAAAGAGAACTGGTGACAGGTGTAACCATAGCGATGCTGCTTAACCTGAGAGCAACTGGTGCTGCCACAGGTGTCTCTGCCATCGTGACCCAACAACAGAGACTGTTTCAGCTACAAATGACTGTAGTTGAAGATCTACAGAGAATTGAGAAATCCATATCCTTTTTAGAAAAATCAGTCTCCTCACTCTCTGAAGTTGTTTTACAGAACAGGCGAGGTCTCGACCTTCTATTCATGCAGCAGGGAGGCCTCTGCATCGCCCTGAAAGAAGAGTGCTGCTTCTACGCTGACCACACCGGAGCAGTGAGAGACACCATGGCAGAGCTACGAGACAGGCTGTCTCAATGGAAGGCAGAGAGAGAAGCTCAGCAAAGCTGGTTCCAATCCTGGTTCGATCAGTCTCTGTGGCTAACCACCCTAGTGTCTACCCTGATTAGACCAGTTGTGATAATTTTACTTGTATTAATTTTTGGACTCAATTTTATCTTATTCATTTTTAAGACTACTACACTTTATATTTTAGCAAATTAATTATTCATAAAGAGAGGGGAATATGTTGTAGTTTAGGGCCTAAGCGGTGCGGAAGAACTCGGGATGTAACAGAAAGTCAGCAGACCCCCCTCTCTGTTAAGATAGCAAGGCCCCTTGTAATTAGCCAATAGCACCTAAGTGTGATATAAGCAGATGGGAGTAACACAGTGACCCCAGGCTATAAAATGTTAAGTTTCCCTGCAATAAATCGCCGTATTCGTCATCCATCACATTGATGCTGTGAGATGTGGTCCGTGCGGCTGGGGATAGCCGCCTGTGCTGGAGCTGGCCAGGGCGCCTACCTTGCTTGAAACCCAACAGTAGTGATTGAGATGAGTAGTGATGTCAGGGTTCATTCAAGTACGACTACTGCTCAAATTTGCATCTGGTTTCTTTCAGTTTTGTGTTGTGGTGGTTGGACTTTCTTGTTTTCATTGGGGATTCTTGTTTTTTTTTTTTCCTTTGTTTTTTTTAAATGAACTGATTGATTCCTTGTTTTTGATAAGTGACACTAGGAAATTCAAGCTGTTTTGTGTGGGTGGGACTTGCCATGTGGTTTCCTGGTACAATGTTAGGCTGATGCATTGCAGATTGTTTTCCAAATCAATCCTACTGCTGAAGTTCAGGACAAATTAAAATAAACCATTTTTATTTCCTGTTCAATATTTTCATGTTTTGGTGGTGTCTCAGCCATGAATGACCAAGGACAGAGGGTTGCAGTACAGCTACTCAAGATGGTAATAGACCTTTGGAAGCTGCACTGAGCTTTGTGACCTGTAGATTTTACAGGATGATTAGAGAACATAGGCTAAGGAAAGGTCATGAGAGTATATAATAATCAGTCCTGTGATTCTTGCAAGAGCATTTATTTGTGCTTGTACTCTCAGATTGTTTCCAGTGACATCAGCTTTTATCCACCTGTATGCCAAACATAATTTCAAAGTGTTTTGACATATATGTGTATGTGCCTCATATCTACAGATATATCCACACATGCACCTCACCAACAACATTTGTTATATACAAAGAATCTCTCTACTAGTATCTCTGATTCAAGAGTGCTTCATAAAGATTTAATCACATCTTCCTCTTTAAAACAGTTTAAAACTTCTGTTTTTCTGAAATGGGACAGGAAGATTAAAATGAGGGTGAAATAGCAGAGCCCTTGCCTATTAAAAAGCTAGCCTTTGTATAGTAAAGTGATCATTACTGCCAGATCCAGGGATAACAACTTGGTACCCCATTCAAATCTAATAGAATCTAATAAGATGCAGGATTTTATATCCTTATCTGAAAACTCTATTATCACTGCTTTTATAGACAGAGTTCAGTGTAAAGTGCTGAAGGAGACAAGAGGTAGTTACTTTTATGCAGTTTCTTGAGTTGTAAGTTCCCTGAATTTTACACTGTGAAAAACAGCTACTATGAGTTTGAGTGTGCTTTACAATGAGATGGGAAGTTTTTAGACACATGACCACTGTCTTTTTTTTAGATGTTTCTGACAGATGAAAGGAGCCTTAATAAGAATGAAGAACAAGAATTTGTACCCACTTCAGAGCTCCTTTATACTGCCAAGGTGGCGATTAGTGGCTTTTGTGCAAATGGCAATCAGACCCATGTGATTTTGAACTGTTTTTTGATGTGTGGAGAACCACTTAGTAGCATTATGCTGTGTGGAATGGCTTCTCATAGCTACAACTTCATTATTTTTTTATGGTTAAATATGGAAAGGAGTGGGGGGTTAATTGTAATTTTATTTAGTTTTTCCTACTTGTTGCCAAGTGTGAAGGGGTTTTTGGAGAGAAAGGAAAATTATTTCCTTTGGTTAATATGCTGGTTTTAGCTGGAATAGTTATTTTTCTTCTTAGTACCTACTATAGGTCTGCATTTTTTATTTGTGCTGAAAACAGAGCTGATAACACAGGGATGTTTTAGTTACTGCTGAGCAGGGATTACACAGGGTTAAGGACTCTTCACCCTCTCACCCCACCCCACCAGTGAGGAAGCTCGGGGTGCACAAGGAGTTTGGAGGCCACACAGCTGGGACAGCTGACCCAAATTGACCCAAGGGATACTCAGGCCCATATGGTGTTATGCTTAGCAATAAGAAGCTGGGCGAAGAAAGAATGGAAGGATATTTGAGGTGATGGCATTTGTCTTCCCAAGCAACTTTTATGTGTGATGGAGTCCTGCTTTCCTGGGAAAGGCTGCACACCATGGTTTGTTTGCCTATTAAACAGCCCTTATATCAATCCACCAGTTTTCTCACTTTTCTAATTCTGTGCACCATCTCACTGAGGTAGAATTGAGTCTATGGCTGGTTGGTGCTTAGTTTCCAGCTGGAGTTGAACCATGACAGCTCAAAAAATAAATATCCAGCAGTGTCTTATTTAGTTTCTGACCTGATCTGTCTCTGTGAAGAATTTTCAACCTTTTAAAATGTGTTCAAAATAGTGGATAAGGGGGCTTCTCCTAACATTTTCTTGTTTGATTTGTTCTGCTGTAGCTGGTGTCTTCTTTCTGACAATTTCCTTGAAAGTTTTTGAGGCCAGGGCAGTGACCTCATTAATTTTAGAGTGTAGTAAGGACTCGGTGTCTTAGTGAAATTTTAAGGTGATGTAGTAAGTAAATACTTATGACTACAGTATTCTGATTGCTAAAAGGATAACCATTTCTGGTGATGTTCCAGGTACAATTAAAAGGAAAATATTAGTAATTGTACTGGAAAGAGAGTCATAGTTTGACTCATAAGGAGTCAACTTGTAGATTCGTTAGGCCACATGAGAATTAGGAATCATTTGGTATTCTAGGGGAAATGAGATAAGAAGTTGTGATTACTTATGATTTATCTGTTGCATTTCAACCTCCTGTAGTTAATTCTGACTAAACCAGGCTTCATTTCCTAATGCATTATGTACACAGAGTAAGTCATGTATTCAGACCAAGGTAAACTCAGTGAGATAAGGGGAGCAAAATGCATGTTTGCCCTGAGTAGGATTGGCAGTTAAGGTAAATTTTCAGTGACATTTCTGTGCCTGTGAAGGTTTAGAGGATGTCATGATAATTTTTGGGAGCCGTGGAAACTCTACCACAATGATTCAGTGCAGTGATAATATTTTGGAATTTTGGAATTTTGGAATATTGGTGGAATTACCTAAACACCTTCTGATGGTTCTAGATCCCAGCTGCAGTGCCACCACAACAGAGGGCTGGCTCCTGCTCCAAAGAGCTCTATCTCATAATGTTGTAATACACAGTCAAAGTGTATGGGTGCAAGAAAGCAGTGACACTTTACAATTATAGAGCCAGAAGATACCTAGGCATGATCTTGAAACTTAGAAGGATAAGGAAGTAGCTTTGACAATCACAGGAAACTCTTTCTAAAAGCAATAGAAATCATGGAGAAGGCATGAAAATGCTCCTCTGAAATAAAGTGAGAAATAGTTTTGGACCATCAGGAAAAATAAACAGAATGTTTGATGCAATACAGAGAGAAAGGGCTGGGACACTTCATTAGGCCAGGTTGCTTGTAGCCCCATCCAAACTCACCTTGAGCACTTCCAGAGATGGGGCATCCACAACTTTTTCCAGTGCTTCACCACCCTCACACTAAAATATTTCTTCCTGATACCCAATCTAACCTACTCTTTTTTTCAGTTTGAATCCATTCCCCCTTGTCCTGCCACTACATTCCCCAGTACAGAGTCTCTCTCCATCTTGTAGAAGGAACTACCCTTAAGCTACTGGAAGGCTACAACTAGGTCACCCCAAAGCCTTCTCTTCTCCAGGCTGAACAATCCCAGTTCTCTCAACCTTTCTTCACAGGAGAGGTTCTCACTCCCTCTAAACACCCTGGTGTCCCCCACTCTGGATTGGCTCCCACAGGTCCCCATCCTCCCAGTGCTGGGACCCCAGAGCTGCTGCAGCCCTGCAGGTGGGGTCTGAGCAGAGCAGAGCAGAGGGGCAGAATCCCCTCCCTGGCCCTGCTGCCCACGCTGCTCTGGATGCAGCCCAGGACACCTTTGGCTTTCTGGGCTGGGAGTGCACACTGACAGCTCATGACCAGCCTCTCACCCACCAGCACCACCAAGTCCTTCTCAGCACAGCTGCTCTTGATCCATTCATCCCAAGCCTGTGCTGATACTGGGATTTGCCCTGACCTGGGTGCAGCATCTTGTAGTTGGCCTTGTTTCAAACCACACGAGATTCCCATGAGCCCAGTTCTCAAGTTTGTCTGAGTGGAGTCCTAGGTGGGATTAGGTGTGTACAAGATTCATCCCAAAAGTCAGTTTAGCTGGTCTTTCTTCCACCATGCTACACAGGCAATATTGTCAGAAACCATGTGTCAAACCAGCCTGGAGGGAACTTTTCTGAGTTCTTACCCTTTTAAGACTGGGTTTTAAAGTAGGAGCTAAGATACAGATTTAACTATTGCAATCATTCTGAGCACTGCTGTAAACTAAAGTGTCGAAATAGACAGATAGGTAGATGGATTGATATAAAGGCTTCTGAATAGCTTCTAAACTTCTGCTTTTTCCCATGGCAGACTCCTGCAAGTAATTGTATGGATTTATATTGCATACAAATTACTCAGCACTTTGGCAGTACATACTTCAATTATTTGCTATCACTTGCAGAATCAATGCTTCACATGCACAAGCTTGCATGCAGAACAGTATTTTAAACCATTTAGTAGTAATAAAAAAATATATTAAAAGCAAGAGGAGGAAAAAAAAGGTAGAAAATACTGATTAATAGACATAAAGGCAAATCTTAAGTAGAAGCTTTAATTAGCTGTGAACCTATGCTATGCTATGAAGGTAATTTTCCTGTGCATAGAAATTATTTTTTTTTTCCTACCTTTGCAAATAAAACCTTGAGATATATTTCAGACTTTAAGGAAAGTTATCCTGACAGAAAGATTACATAAAAATGTGGGGGAGTGGGAGAAAATGTATGGGTTTTACTTTGGAGTCATCTAAATGACAAAGTGATCATTGCAGGGTGTAGTCTATTTACAAGTGCTATTTATTTATTTTTATTTTTATTTTTTTTTAATAATAGATTTCTAATTTCAACACAGAAATAACTGCAGGTATCTCTGAATGTAAATAATACTTTTCCTTGGAAGTTTAAAGAATAAAATCTCAGTTGCATAGCTGCATTTCATGTATATGCTGAAGAAATTTATACAGAAATTTAATGGTGGTGAGCTTTTAAAAATCACTGAAATAAATTCATCTCATAACTCTTCTTGATTTTCATTCTTTCTGGCTCCTCTAAAGATAGACTGTACCACACGTTGCTGCACAGGCAAGAGGTGTGTGAGCATCAGACTAAGCTACTCTGGCTAGCTGGAGGCAGTCTGGCTAAGCAGCATAAGGGTCTATCCAGGCTGATTAATACCAGTGAAAAGCACAGAGATCTCTGCTGAAATGAGTTGTTTGCTAACGGGATTTAGGATTGCAGTCCTGAATTCAGGATTGCTTTGGTATCTGTGCCCACTCTCTGACCTAAAAGACAATGGCTTGGCTTAATTTACCATGCTCTCCCCATGGCTTTGCAATAGTTTAGTAACACATTTGCTGTGCCAATCTCTGCTGCTTTCTCATCCGAAAAAACAGTTTGATTAAGTCATGCTAGCTTTGTTTGTAAGTGTGCGGGAGTCTGTGTGCTTTCCTGGAGAGGATGCAAGGAAGATAGGTAAAATATTATCTAATGTTATTTTGATTGTAAGGAATAATTTTAAAAAAGAGTGTTGAAAACAGAAGATGCAAATTAACAGAATGTTGGCAATGTCAGCCACTTTCTGCGATTACAAAACACTGAGACAAATTTCACACAAAATTATGATCCTGGCTCTGCGATCCATACATAACTAAAAAGTTTTTCTGTCAAACTATAGCTTTGGAGTAATGAATTTCTTCCTTTTAACACACAGTTGCATACACATGGACAATATGCACAAAAAATTATAAATTAGTGTACATATTATTTACATTTTAAAAAATGCAATAGAAGATTTACAGAAATGCTTAGTGAAAATGAATAGCAAGAAGATGTTAAGACCAAATTTCTTCTTTAATGAGATCCTTTTATTTAATGAAATATAATGAAATTATCTTTCTATAATTGTTCGAAATTACTGAGTAACCTTGGGAGTTCAAGTAGAAAATCAATTTACAGCTCTTGTGGATGGATGCATAAAATTCTACTGGCCACCCCAAATAGCTCTGCATAATAAAATGTGTCTTAATTTTAAAGTATATAAATTGCATTATTTTTTTAAAAAAATTATATATATATATATATATCATGACCCCATGATTTAAACATTGACCTTATGATTTGGAAGTAGGCCATAATCTGAGCACCTGTTGGAGAACATTATAGAAGGTAAATACACTATAACATGTTATAAAATGGCACATTATATCTCTCTACAGTCTTGTATGTGAGAAATCAGGCAGCTAGAGAATGACCATTTTAAGAAATTAATGGAAGTCTAATGCTTTTTTGAAATTCCACTCAAGAGCTCGATTCAATAAAGCCCTTTATTCAGTCAAGGGATGAAATTCTATACCTGGGACAAGACTGACCCAAGGTTTTACCTTCTGGTGCAGCAGTTCTTAAGAGAATATGAAGGCAGAAGCTGTAATTCCCTTTCCAAGTGGCATGTGGAAAACAATTTCTTTATGTTACTGTGCTGACAGGATTGAGCTATGTGCAATCCCATTCACTCACAGCTGTGCTTGAGACTGTTTCTCTCAAGGGAACAAGGGAAAAGACTTCCTACAGCAAGTTTTAAAGAGACTTCTTATTTTTTTTAGGTTTAATGTGCATTTCCTGACTTGGAAGGTTTTCTCAAGCTTTTTAAATTTTTGTACAAAATATCCCTATGGGCTGTGGTATCCATAAGTTTCAGACCATGGTGGTGTAGCAAGACAGTTCTGAAGACTGTTGCATCCTATGAACCCAGTCCGGTATTTCTGTGTCGCTTTAGCAGAGTATCCAAGACATCTCATGACTAAGTTGAGCACCATTTCATATTGTGTAAATCAGCCAGTTCTCATACAGCAAATGTGTTTTAGTGGTCCTTTAGTACTTTCATTCCATAAAAGAGAAAAAGAGAAGTAAAAATCAAGCCCTTGTTGGAGGGACTGTCTCCTTAAAAAGGCACTGACCTTTTCATGTAATGGTTATTCTTGGGAGGGCATTCTGTGATTTTAAAATATTTTTTAACAAATTGCATATTTTTGCTAAGCCAGTATTAGAAAAAATCACACAAGGCATAGAAGATGCATACCATATTAAGTCAAAATTAATTAAAAATGTTATTAAAAAGAAGTAAAGGCTGTGTAAGAGAAGAATTCTTGTCCCATGATTGCCTCTTTAAAGTCTATATTTAGCGTCCATGGTAGGTTATTACTTTGCCTAGAGAAGGTTCAATGGCAATGTGTTGAAGGAAGTACCAGGTGCCATATACACTTGTTCTGTCATTTTACTTCTTTCTCACTTCATTTTGTATGTCTAACACTTACCTCAGGATTTTTCTGCATAGCCTGTTCTAAATCAAATATGGTGTAATTTTTTTTTCTCTTCAATTCCTGCTATAAAAAAAAATCCCATTTTTAACAAAACCAGTGTTATTTAGGATAATTACTGCCTTCTCTTTTTACCTCATCTCTTTTCATATTTTTACATTTACTCTCATTGTCTGAAAGTCCTCTCTAGCATGTATGGAGTTTTATATAATATTATTTTAGGAATGTTTTGTTTAATTCATTGCTCAGTTTCCACAGCTTTGCTACATGCCACTGACCCATTGCTGTGTAAACTGCTGTGTTAAATATATTGTAATTAATTAGCAATTATTGAGATATCAACAGCTGTCATTCAGCCAACTGATCTCTGCTAGATCTGTTTGTATTTGTGCTACCAAGTTACAACCATTGTTTATATAAATGCCTGCTGTGCAGTTATCAAAACCAGCAACTGCACTGATTTAATGGAGAATATAATGAAATTTAGTGTGAAATCTTAAGTATGTGGATAAGTTCATTTTTTTTTTCTCAAGTGACAGTGGTCCAAGATACAGCTGGATGATATGATGAATCCTGTAGTGCACTTTGCAATACCAGTGATGTTACTCCCAGACCCTTCTCCTACTTAAATAGGTATATTATATGAGTTAAGGAGGATTTACTCAACACCTGGACAGATTAAAGGTTAAAAATTCCATCTGTTTGTGCAAGAAATCTGTTCTTATATGTCTTTTATTCCATTTCTTAGCTTTTTGTAGAAGAAAAAGTCAGGACCAAGGCTTCAGCTGATTTAAATTTAGGGAATCTTGTTTGATTTATCAGAGTTGCATGGGCTTAGAAGGAGCCAGGAGCCCCCCTTAATTAGCATGCAATTTTACTTGATCTCTACAAAATGTAATTTAAATTAAGTTGGAACTGTAAAGCTTCCAGGAACCCTATGTGATGCGAATGGAAAAAAAAATCAGTACCAGTTGTCCACTTACCATCTGTAAATGGCAATTGAGGTGATCTCCTTGCCAAAATAAAGTTGCAGTGAAAAATGGGATGCAGGGATGAGCACATGGCAAAAACTAAAGCAGAACACTACAGAGGAAAAAAATCTGGATCAATAGTGACAAACCATTCCCTCATTTTGCATGGAAGGTAAATAGAAAGATATATTGCACACAGATGCCTGAAAACTCCGTCTCATGCAGCAGAATTAGACACACATGAATACTTAAATCAACAGAACTTTTATGTGTGACTAAACCAAACTCATATTAGATATACTATATCAGCTATGTTGCAGCTGTCTCTGGCTATCAAAGATTCTTTTTCTGACCTAAGGGAACGGTAACTCACCCATAAAATGTAAGATTCAGGAAAAAGGAGCATTCTTTAAAATTTTGGAAATAAAAAGTCACAAACAGCCCCATTGTGGTCACAAAGTGGAATAGGATGTCAGGTAATACTCAGATCATCTGTTTGTAGAAAGCTGTCTATTTCCATCCGCTTACATTATGTGGGAGGAAACAGAAGGATCTAAATCTTGTTAAGTACCTTAAGTCTAGCTGATGCTTCTTTCTAAGAGCTGTTTTGATTGAAGCAATTAAGGCAGACATAAGATGGGAGAAGGGAGGATGATGAAAAGTGTAGCTATTTCAAGATAATGCAATTTCTGATGTGTACACAATACATTTGTCCTTCGGAACAATACTGAACTGTGGGAGGGGTCAGGGTACAAAGAATTGTGGCTTTGCATGAGCAAGCAACACATTTGTATCTGAGAACTGAAGGAAGAAGGGTATAGATGCTTGAAATCTTCCCTCTCTTATTGTGCAGACTTAGAGATTGTGCTTCTTCCCCATCTTCATAGCTGCTTCACCACTAGGCATGGACATACCATGAAGCTGAGGGGCTTTCTGTTTTCTTCCAGTTTTCATCCTGCTGCAGTAGCTGCCAGGGGTGGGCAAGAAAATTTTACCTCATTTCCACCCCCCCAGGTCGCACTGCATCCTGACTTGTAGCCTGCTGCCTATCATCAGAGAGATGATGCCTCAGGGCTACCAGTTACAGTGCTGTGAAAGAGATTTCTGTACCAGTGTTTTAATGGTTCTTTCTGCCAATAAGTAAAATTTATTCTCTTCTATGCAGAACAGAATTAAATAAAACAGAATGTAAAAGCTCCCAGGCTTAGATGTCAATGAAATTTTCTCAGAACAATTGTCTGGCCCATGAACAATCATATCTAGTCTGTTTGACCTGATAACACAATTTAGTTACATCCAGTTTGACCAAGCTAAGGGAGGCATAAAGGGAAAATAGAAGTTTCTGAATAAGAAAATCAAGGCCCACTGACTATAACCAACATTTTCTACAAAAATGAACCCTTCTCATTTTGCCTGTCTAAATCAGTATAAATGATTCAGAATACTAGTAGGGCTCAGATATTGCCTCTATTGCATCTAGTACTTACAACACAGCCTGTGACTCTTTTGGAACAGCCAAAACAGGCCAGACAGAAGAGAAGTTAGGCTTCTTAAAAGAACACAAGCGAAGAATGCTCAGTAGATTTTGAGATTACTTTGAAGGTAGGAGTTGCCTTTGAATGTGCAAGAGTATATGTTAGTGAATTCATAAAAATCTGTCACCTTCATAATGCTTTTCAGTCAAGTCTTTTCCTCCCTACTTATACGGCGGTTTCCTACAGTTCTGGCACAGACTGGAGCTGTGCACGTGTAACATTGCTCTGTCTTCTTCAGATCTGGTTCCCTGCTATATAAATGTGTTTTTACTTTGTGCTGATGTTGTGCTGTAGTAACTAGAATTGCTTACCTGATCCAGACTGCTACAATCATTTGCTTGGGAAACATCCTCTTATTTCAGTAGTTTTATTGTTGAATTGCACTAAGGGGAAGGACTGTTTATAAGTATATTTGGGAGTAGAAGATCTTGTGCTATGAGATGATAATGAAAAAGATGGTGGTAATAACATGTTATGGAGATGGATGTTTACAAAACAGTGGCATTCCAACAGTGAGCAAGCCAATAAGAAAGGAAAAATGTGAGTCATTTACAGATAAGCAAATTTCAATCCAATGTTTTGCACAGCTTTTTAAAAAGTAATTTTAGCAGTTTGTGTGAAATTAGCATACTAATTAGAAAGCAGATTGTTGGGTTAATTAATATTGGTTAATAAAGATTTAATTTGACATCTCAATTATTTTTTATTTATTTATTTATTTATTTGCAATTTCCAAGATGATTATATCAAGGAAAATATGCAGAAAAGTGGTTTTGGCATCCAATCTCAAATTCACAAATTCTATAACTTACAATATATGATATTTCAGATATCATACATGAAACACAAAGTTGTGTCTGAGAGTGATGAAAATATTTGAATTTCTCTTCTTTAAGGCTGTAAATACTGTTGGTCAGTGCAGAAAAGCTTGCTTTGATATTATGTTTGAAAAACACACTTGTATGGAACAAGAACTTTGTTTTCCCATATTTGAATGCTCCTTTAAAGAGTATAGAAGACTTTTACTAGCAGCTTTTTACGGGAGTGGCCATAATCACTTCTCACCTTCCTTATTTATTGAGCAAGCATCAATTTGTAATTCCCTCAGATGCCCTACCCAGCTGGTTGACATACCTGCTCTGAAATAGAGCAGTTGTTCCACTCCAGAGATGTGAAGTCTTATGCTGTTTTTTTGTTTTGGTTTTTTTTTTTATTTGAATGTGAGAACATCTCAGGTGCCCCAAATGAAATATCTTTACCTTTTTAAGAATATACAAGTTAGTTTAATGAAAGATACTAACTCTACAGACCTTGCTTGACATAAAATAGTAAATAACACTCTAAATTAGTTTTCCGACACTTTTGTTAGATAGCTCCAGGAAACACTGTTAATACTCTGGACTAGGTTTGCCTTATGTCTATATAATCTCCAAGTTGACTTGGACATTAGGAAAGAATTAATGACAACTGCCTTTTTCTTATAGGGAAGTTTTTCTTAGCAATCTACTCCAGGTGTTTTTGTAGTTCTCAGGTTGGACCTTGAATATCTCACACTGCAATATTGTTTTTCTCTGGAGACAGTGATTGCTATTCTTTTTATAGACAGAAGACCATGACAGAGAGTGCCAAATCAACCAAGCACAAGTCAGGCTACCTTCTGATTCCTTGATCATGACACCAGGTTGTCATGAATGACAATGAAGAAATGAAGAAATATCTTCATTTACTAATATAATCAGGTCCAGTTATGCTGAAAATACCAAATTCTAGTTGGTTCCAGTTAAAGGGCCTCATTCAAAGAGTTGTAACAATTTCAGCTTAATCACTCCTCACAGCACTATATTGGAAATGTTTGAAATGAGCTGAAGAACAGCTGCTGCAGAGAATAATGCTGTATTAGAAGTGCCACAAGTGGAAATGCAAGTGTTGACCAAACATAGATAAGGCAGAAAACAGCATCTACTCATCTATGACACTGATGATAGAGAGGCTGAACCTCACAGATTTCAAGGCCACTGTGGATCACCATTGTCATCCAGCCTTGACCACTCACAAGAGCATGCTGCAGAATTTGGAGAGTAGAAGAAAATTATTCTGGAAAAGAATAACAGTCCAATTCCCAATACCCAAAGAATAATTTCAGTTTCTTGGAAAAGATAAGTGCTTTCTTGCGTACCTCTGTGATGGACTTGGTCAGAATTCCTTGGAAATTCTTGCAGTCCTTTCTTTATTGCGAAAATCAGCTTCCAGCCCTGTAAACGTGCAAAAGCACTCCCCATTTTGTGTTTCCTTTGCACCACTTCCAGCTCTGTCTGTTTCATCATGGTAATCAAGGTAGATGTACCTGCCTTACCCGTAGAAAAAACTTACATTACAAATTATGTCCACAATTTGCCTCCTTTCCTGCCTCTGCTTCTGTTTTCTTCTGACATGAAAATGAGTGACCTTACAAGTGTCCTTGAAGGTAGAAGGAATGTTGAAGCTGCTGTTTGAGGACAAGAGACTGCAGCATTT
The DNA here is from genome assembly GCF_049639895.1 of Pseudopodoces humilis. Classification (NCBI taxonomy): domain Eukaryota; kingdom Metazoa; phylum Chordata; class Aves; order Passeriformes; family Paridae; genus Pseudopodoces; species Pseudopodoces humilis. The sequence goes on along the minus strand of NC_142201.1, from coordinate 74,276,075 downwards.
CTTAGACTAATGGGATTCAAACTGTACATTCTAAAGTAGTACAGGAGTAGAGAGGATTCCTTTATAGGAAAGTGGTGTCATCCTTGCAAAGTTACAAAATCAGGCTCCTTGATTTCTGGTCTCTGGCTCTGCTTTTGAATGGAGAATGGATGGGTTAGTCTTTCCCTTCAGATCCTCTACAAGCCTTGATGAAGAGCTACAGGCTTGATCTACAGCAGTAAATTTCTTGCTCCTGCTACCTGTGAGGCCAGTAGGCTGTGAGAGAGATGAAGGGGAGGGCACGTGGAAATTCAGAAAGGGTTTTCAGGGTATATTTTTTTCTTATAAGCACTGAAAGAAGTAGAGAAAGAAAATAAATTCTCTCTTTCCTGTTTCTTGTCTTACTAACATGGAAGTTAGTAAACTAACTAAAGTGTAGTTTAAACTTGCTAAAGTAAAACACCAAGTCCTTTTGGTGTCTGGATTTCCCCAATGACTATATGAAATTCTGGTATTTCTCTTGGGTTTTTGTGTCCAGTGTACCTTGGGAGTTTGGATCCACAGGTACTTGTGAAATATCTAATGATGCAGGATAATCTACATGGGCATTTAGAAAACCCAAAGTGTTGAATAAATCTTCCTCCAAGAATGCCAGTCAGAAGGATACTTGGTCTTTTAAAGTATAGGAACATCTGAAAAAAAAGTGAATTTACTCCTGTGAAAACATGTAGTCATTACTAGTAATATTAGTAGTCTGTAAAGCAAGAGATTCATTGTAACCAATTACTTTTTTTTTAATTTTCTAAGAAACTGATGATGATTCAATATGCTTTACTGCATCTCTTTTCAATTTTCTCTGTAAACTCTGTGTTCAGTCTAAATTAGAAGATTGTTTTCCAATGCAGAACTAAAAATTTTATAGATTACATTATTCTGTCTCTAATTAACCACACTTTTAACACAATGTCAAAAACACTGAGCAAAGAGGCATGATGTTATTCTAATCCCTTAGAGTATTTTCTTATGTTGACATGAATTTTTTGTGTGTTTTTTCAAGCCACCAAACAGCTTGATACAGATATATAAAGGACTTTTTTTTGCATGACATCTGTACTGTAATCTTTATTGACTGAAACATCCATGATGGGTTGCTAGGTAGTTCAGCCTTGCCTGTATGGTATCATAGTGATTCTGTGGTGCCCATGAATAGCAGCAGCTGTTATTAAAAAGTACCAGGTCATTTGCATTCAATTTGTATTATGTTAGCCAGTAGTAATTTTTTTTTTCCCCTCACTTCATCTCTGGACATTTTATTTCACTGTATTAGTTTTTTCACTTTAATGTACCTGATTCAAAATATAACAGGACCAGGGATCTGAAACCATCCCATTTTGGTTATTTAGGCCTCATCATTTAATTTCATAGACTGAAAAGAAATTATATTTGTTCTCTGATTGGATAAGCATGTCAGCAGTTATCAAATAAACAGTTGCAGAAGCAAATTTAGATGCATGAAATTGAAATTTGTTTTGCCATGAACATATACAGAAACTGTATAATAAGGTGGGTTAAGAAAAGTGGAGCTGGAGAAGATTAAAAAGAATCATCTTAAAAAAACCTCTCAAAACAAAAAGATCTGCAATTGAAATTTTCACGAGACTGAGATGTTGGTGTTGATGTTCTCAGTTTGCCTAATAGATTTTGGAGTGCAGAGTGCATCCCTATTCAGAGGCTGTGGAGCCTTTGGAGCTAACAGGGATGCTTCTTGATCAATATTTAATACTTCAGTAGGTAGAGAGTGAAAACCTCATATGACACTGAGCAATGTGGTCAGAGCAGACACCATATCATGATTCTGAATGTGCCTAATGTCACACTGTATCACTGTATCACAGAGTTATTATTGCCGTGATATCCAGAATATCTGTTTTTTAGTGGCAGGCGTATATAACATGTACAGAAAGAAATTCTGAAGTAGAGAAGCCCCAGCTAAGTGTGCCAGCCTTTGGTGACTTTAGCTATGGCCTTCTGCCCTGCACTGATCTGACAGCCAGGCATGACCAAATACAGTGATGCAAAAAGCAGGGGGAGAGAGGGTGGAATTAAACTGTGGAACGCTTGGATTACTATATCTCAAGGTCACACAACTTCTTTTAAAGAACTGACATATTTAAGGTAGTTATCCAAGGCATCTCAAGAGAAGGGTAAGTGGATTGATTTATTTGATGTTTGTTATAAAAATATCAGCGTATTCCTGACACTTTCTCTGTCTGGGCACCTTTTTATTGCCATTGTTCCATATGAGAAATGAAAATCTGTTCTATTAAGGATAACTCAAGAGAGGACTATTTAACAAGAAAATTTTAAAAACTTATCAGTCAAGTGACCATTTGAAGTGATTATACAACTTGGATTGTGTGGACAAACCAAGGTCTCCCATCTCGTCCTCACCAGGCTGCAGACACCAAGTGACTTCAGCCACTCCTCATATGACTTCCCATCATGACCTTTTGCCATCTTCCTGTCCTTCCTCTAATAGTTTTATGTCTTTCTTACATCATGGTACCAGAATTGGCCCCAGCACTGAGGTGAGGCCGTCCCAGCTCAGAGCAGAGCAGGACAATCCCCTCCCTTGCCCGGCTGTGATGCTGTGCCTGATGCCCCCCAGGACAGGGTTGGCCCTCCTGGCTGCCAGGGCACTGCTGCCTCATGTTCAACCTTCTGCCAACCAGGACCCCCAGGTCCCTTTGTGCAGCGCTGCTCTCCTGCATCTCATCCCCCAGTACATCCAGGGCTGCCCCATCCCAGGTGCAGAATCCAGCACCTTCCCTTCTTGAACTTCATCTGGTTGGTGATTGCCCAGCCCTCTGATTTGTCAAGGTGTCTCTTCAGGGCCTCTCAGCCTTCAAGGGAGTCAACAGCTCCTCCCAATTTAGTATCTAAATGCTTCAGCTTCCTTTCTGAGATTAGAAATTCTTCAGAGCAATCCTACCCGAATATTCATTCCTCCTTATTTTCCATGAACCTTCTGTACATCACAGTGGGTCTGCAGATTAGGGGGCACAGGTAAATCTAGGAATATGAAACCAATTAAGATATTTTTTTATCACTCCTTCAATGTTTTCCATATTCTGCTACCATAATTCCAAGGATATCCTCATTGTGTGCATGACTATGGCAATGAGATCAGTTATGACAGTGAGTGACATCTAAATTGGGAGTGAGGTAGGTGTGTAGTTCCCCTGTATGTGCTCCTGGGGACTTCCAATTAATGTTTTCAATACTGGAACGAATTTGCCAATTTCATTCAAGAAACTATGTTTCTTTTCATGCAGAAATGGAGAAGAGCCTCTCTGAGGTTACCCTTAGCTAGTATGCCAGTGAATGATCTGGATTGCAGGAGGGCAGGGAAAAAACCCTGGCATTCATTCTGTGGGATCATGGGTGGACGTCCAGCTTTACCTTCAGCATCCCAGGAAAATGAGAATCTTTACAGACATGTAATTTGAGTTGTGTGGAGTCCTTCCATGTAATTATCCAATAGATAAAATGTGAAAATCTATGCCAGCAGTTCGCCTGCTGAGAGTCAGCAGGGGAGAATGTGTTTTACCGGCAAACACAGCAGCAGGCAGCCAGGATGGGCTCAGAGAGCTGAATGACGTCACAAAAAATGTGTCCCAGCCTGGAACAAGAGGTGTGCTCATTTAGGGTCAGGAAAAACAGTCACAAAAATTAGAAGAATGGGTCTAATTGTTGTTGTTTCACTGCTGTGGTGTTCAAAAGAGTAAGAATAGGAAACTGATGGAAGAAGTAGGAACAGAATCCTAAATGTGGCCCAGAGCCTGGGGTTCAGATTAGATTTAAGAAAGCCAGATTCTGCTTTTGTTCTTTCTGCTGATCTAATACTTGGCTTTTGGATTCATGATGTTTAAGTGCCTCTATTTCTTCTCTATTGCCTGCCTTGTTTGATTAGACACTATCAAAATACAACAACAGCAACAACAACAACACCCAATAGAAACTCGTTCAAAAATGTTTATTTTACATTTTGTAGAAAAATTCCCAAAGGCCAGTAGTATGACATGGGCTTAGGTCTGACTGCCATTTTATGACACGTGGAAACTGCGTTACAGAGCTTGAAGCTAAGCTGAAGAAGCCCCAAGTATTTTCACTTGCTCTCCTGTCCTGACAGTTGGGATTCATCTCACTTTACTTTAGGGTCCAGATGCAGTTGTGTGACCAGCAGCATCTAGGTCTGTTTGAAGCTGTTGTACAATGTCATGAAATTCTAAATAATGATGGTATGTTTGAGCCAAGAGTTCCAATAGATCTGCTCCTCTCTGAAATGGCTATGTGAGGCACCAGGAGATGTACCATGGCACCTGATATGACATGAGACATCTATACTTAGATAACTGAAGTTGTTATTATTTGGGATCTGAAATAATCATCCTGTTCTGCTTTATAGTGAAGGTCTACTCAAACTTTATTGACTACCTCAGCAGATAATTGCATTTGTACTCCACTGACTGCATTAACTCAATTTCTATTGGCAGTAAAAAAGCTGTGATTTCTGTTCAGATGTGCATGCCTGCACCATGGACATCCACAGTGAGTCAGGCAAATCACGGCTGCTCTCAGTGCATTTGCTAGAGGATGGGAAGCCAGACACGTAGCTGTTGTTCACATGAAAATTGAAGATGTGTAGCACCAAAAAAGTTACACCAAACTGATGGAAAAAGATGGGGTTTGCCAACATTTCTGAACTGTAGGGTTTTATATTGTTTTTTCTCCTTATTTGATTTACCTATTTGCTTTGGCAGCCTATATTGTAAGATGAAGCTGTTCAACAGTTGCCTCTTTAAGGATTTTAGTTCAAAGTATGTATAGGATGACGTAGAAACAAAGGTGAAAAAGAAATGAGATCACATTTTGTTACAAACACCAAAGCACAGAAAATTAGTAGAATTCTTGTATTATGCCATGCCAGCAATCACAGGGAAACAAACAGGGAATCTAATCTTATCATTAGGCAAACTAGTAATTTTAAAAGATATATTCAAACTTTTCCCTCCCTTTGAAGCACACATATAGTTACACATCTTACCTATGAAACTTTCTGAGTTTAATCTCTCTTGGAAATTTATATCCTTGACCTCAAAGGTGAAGTTTGACAAACTTTGATCAGTGATTACAGCATATCTATGGCTCAGAGTATTAGTAATTTAAAGGAAGTAATGCTAGAATTCTTCGAGCCTCATTCTGTACTCACTTTTCTTCCATAAAAGTCTGAGCTTTGATTTTGATGGTCATCAAGGTGAAATCTGGTAGTCATCCATGACAGAGGGCTAGTACATGTTTATGATTGTTGATCTGAATCTCTGGTACAGTCTGAAAGTGTTAGGGAAAAAAATATACAAGAATACAGTAATGGAGACTTTGCTAGAAAACCAAGGGCTAATCATCACACCTAATTTTTAGTCTTTTGCTAAATAGCGTTGTGTAGGTCATTTGCACCTCTCTTGCATAACCAAGCACATTAAGGAGCACAAATTATGTCTGCAAGAGTTCTCCACAACAATCCTGCCCTCTTTTCTCATTCATGTGTACCTGAAGTGGTAATTGAAATCTGAAGTTCTAATATGCAGAGCTGTGAAATGTGTGTCAGCCTACTGAGTCCTCTCCTCACCAGTACAGAACAGAAGGCAGCTTCCTGGCTAATTGGAAGCATTATGCTACCAACAAGATTCCCTGTCTTACAGCAGAGACTGTCATCTGTTCTCACCAAATACAGAATTAAAGTGTATATTTCAGGGTAGGGAGTAGGATGTTTAAGCTTGAGGAGTGAGAAAAAATATCTGTTGGTATTCAATACCCATACCTTTTGCCTGGTTAATCAGATAAGGGGTTTGTTCCAGATTTCTCTAGACATACACCTCATTAAGCAGAGAAAGAACTTCCATTGAGAAAGGGCAGGATCACAGGTTAAAATTAGTTTAATGTGATTTCTCACACATACTGCTGGTATCTGCAGTTATTTCAGGTTCATGCCGGTGCCACTTGCTTTTCTTTACCCATCAGGCAAACACAAGTGCCTCCACCGAGCAAGATGTTGGGTGAGATGCTCAGAGGTCAAATGACCAAAAAACACCTGGAATATAGTTTTGAATGTTCAACAGTAAAGTCTCCAGAAAGGGATTCTGTGCAAGAGGAAATTGTTTTATTAACTTTTATTCCCTTAAATAATTTTTGCTTCTTCCTCCCTTTTTGTTTTGCTGTGTTGGCAGGATTACTCTCTTTCATCCTTTTCTCAGCAACACACAGAGGTTTCTGTCAAGTTTGCACGTGTGTGGGAGACCAGTGCTTGGTGGGTACCCAAAGAACTCAAGCCTTGCTGGTGCCCTCACCCACAGTACTGCTTCTCCAGTGATGGAGACAGCCTGCTGGGGACAGGGACACTGGGACCAGGGCTGCCTGGATTCGTGGGAAGGGCTGGGAGCATGGGCCTTCTCCTTAAACCAGTTTTTGTGGGAGGAGAGGACAGACACTAGGATGTGTCTGAAAAGGAAAGCTTGGGATATCTGCAGAGAGAGACAGAAAATACTGAGGCAGAGGAGGATCAGACTCCAAAATCCATAGTGAAAAATGAAGACTGGTCAGTCCGAATCGTGCATTGCTTGTTATGGGGAAGGATGGTTGTTAGAGAAAGTTTCTTTCAAAAATTGTTTTTTCAACCCGCATTTGTTTGCCTTTAGTTTTGAACCAGATTGTACTTGCAGAACAGAGTATGTGTTTAAACTCTGCTGAAAGCCTGCAGCCAACAAAGGAGATAAAGACCTTCTGTTCCTCATGATACACAATAATAGGGAAGGAATTAATAATGCTGCACTGGAAAATAACCTCCTGTATTTAGATAGCTTTATGCAACAAGGACAGGAGCCTGCCCATGAGCTCAGTGTACTCTCTTTACAATGTATACTATGTGCAAATTACATGAACATGCTCGAGCCACTGGAATTGCAAAATTCACAAGCTAATTAATCAGAACTTGGCAACAAAACAGAGTCCACTTTACCTCACATCCAGTGCCAGAGAGAAAAGATCATTTTGTCATTTGGGAACAAACCTGTGTTAGAAGACAGATAATTTTGATTCCTAACTTTGTTCACTCAGTTCTGCTTCAGTTCTTCAGGGAAAAGTGTTTTAGATTGACCAAGCTGTCAATGTTAATAATTAAAATTTGAAACTGGTGTGGTGGGAGGTAGAGGGAGAAACATGAGCACCTTTGCAATAGGTGAATGCTTAGCTCAATCCAGAATTACTTTTTGGACTTTATCTTTCTGTAATATAAATAATTACACATTATGTACAATACAAGAAATGTATGACTTACAGCTAGTGCAGAGGCATCCTCTATCAAAAAGACAGTGTCAGTTTGTCTTCAGAGTTTTTTCTCTGTAAGGTTTAGGAATTATTTGGTTTTTTTTTTTTTTCACTTTGTGGAGTTCAAATTATTTGTAAGATCTGTGAGATGCAGTCCCTGTGTAAGATATTGTGAATTTCTTAGTTGTTCCTGGGACTGGGTAAGTTTCTCTCTTTATCTGCCAAGTGGAACAGCAGGAGCATTTTCAGTAAGGAGCTCTCAGCCAGCAGCTACACTAAAAAACAAATTGTTGGTTAGAACTGTATGCGACAATCAGAGATTGGCAGGAAAAGAAAAATTGTGCATAAAGCTAAAGCTAGGAAATCAGTCACTCAAACTCCACTAAGCATATTTATTAAGTTGTGGAAATTCTGAAAAAAACCTGAAATCTTCCTTGAGAGCAATAGTTTGGCATATCCTATTTTTCATAAAATTTTACCATGCTGGCCTTTCCAGAGGTCTCACAATAGCATTATCCTTAGCTTTAGTTTTAGGTTGCTTTGTTCAGTCACTGTGGTCAAAATTAACCACAGAAATGTGAAGCATGAGCATTGCTGCATGTTGTGAGCACTGTAAAAAAATCAACATTTGCCTGCATTGGAGATTTTAAACTTGTTGTTTTCCATTTAAAGAAACATCTCAAAATCTTCTCAATGCTACAATTACCCCATGAAAGCTTGTAATATAGTTAAACACATATATTACTTGGATAACCCATTTTTTTGATGGATGTTCACAATGTTTAAGGCATCTAACTTGTATTTTGGTTTTTTCTGTCTCCCAGAGGTGTACCTAGGCAGACCTAGGGTACCAGGTATCTCTGTAAATAAAGAAGGATATGAAAAGATTTGATAGATGTTTTGAGAAATGACACATTTTACAAGTTTGGCTGAGGTTTTTTGTAAATTATATGACCTACATAGAATAAGTGATAGAGAATGGCAGAAAGAAAGCTTTACTGGCACAACCTTTATATAATTCTCTAGTGTTATTCATTGCTATATATCTTTAATGAAAAATGGAATATGAACTGGATTTTATTGCCATTTTGCAAATGCAGCATATGGAATTTTTTCAGCCTTATATTCTCTGAAATGCATGATCAAACTCTCTTAGATTTCCTTTCTAAAGATCCTTTCAAAAAAGCCTCAGTGGTGGAAAACATCTTTCAAAAAATGAAAAAATGTTTTTGTGAAGGGAAAATTTTAAAGAGGATGGAGTCTTTGTGCATGTTAACATATCCTGTTGTTAATACCATAGCATTTTTATGTAAAATAATGATAAGGAAAATATTCTCTATTTCTCAGCATTTTTTTTTCTGTAAGAACAGATTGCTATTCTCCTGTCTGCACAAAACTTGCGCCAGCTGTATCAGAAATTTAGCACAGGAAAAGAAAAAAGGTCATTTACATTGCAGATCCAACAGCAGAGAGTACGCCTCAAGTCTTTGGCTAGAGATGATCAATATAAAAAAGAGATGGTTTCAGGTTATGTAACATTAGACGATGGGGTCACACACTAGGAACTATTCTAATAATAAAAAGGTTTATAAAGAAGAAAGAATGAGATGTACTTTCCTGGCCCTAAGTTCTGCAAGCTTAGAGGACCATTTGTCTTAGTCCAACCTGAAAAATTTTCAAAACTATCACATTTTGATGCTTTAGCTTAAAGCCTGATGCTTCCTAAATCTGATTTTCTGGAGGATGTCCTTTCAGACAATGACTATTTTGCAAATTTCTCTACAAGAATATAAAATACTATGTTTAACATATATGTGGACATACAGTTTCTTGAGGTTTAATATTTTTAAAAGACCCTCAGCTGGGAGTGATAGCAACTGCTAAAGAAAATTCAAGTTTCCTTGCACAAATCAAAAACAGAATATGATCAGAGACTCTTGCTCATCTTCTCCATTTTCAAGGCTCTTTTCCCCTGAGGAATTTGAGAAAGGGGAAAAGGAATAAGGTAGGGAGAAAAAAAAAATAGGATGAAACTTTATACATTAAACTGTTTTAGATAGATTTTCCATGAAAAATATCACTATTTTCCTTTTGGGAAAAAAAATCCTCTATAGAAGAGCATAGATAATTTGAAATATTTTGTGGCTACGGAACCTCAGGGTAGAGGTTTGGTTATCCCTATCTGCATTCCTTGACAGCCTCACCAGCTCTGAGGCTCTCAGGCTGCGAGGAACTGTCTCCTCATAGTGCTGCATGGAAAGTGTGATCCCATTTGGAAGTCCAGACCGTAGAAGAAAATGGGACGGTGATTCATTTCCCTGTAATGGCCTCGCATAGCCATTAAAAAACCCTTTTAAGTTAATGTGTATCATTTGGTTTTCTAACCAACATAGTATTTTTTTACTTTTGGCTAAAATAAAAGTTGCATGGGAAAAGTTCTATTTTTTTCATTGTTAGTCAAGTCTCAGGTTCTTGTTTTTTGGGTGAACCATTTTGGGGTTCAAAGGTCCTGGGTTTTTATGACTTTGGTTTACTGGTGACCACTGACATGGATCCTGCTCACCTCACCCAGAAGCTCCCATCTGTATTAGAAATTAGTCCTTACACCAGTGTCCATGAGGAAAACAAAAAGCCCAGTTGGGCAATGATTTGAAAAACTGAGAAAACACTGAAGCAATATTTCACACACCCCTCAGATCACAAAATGGAATGGAATTTCTGGAGGCAGTAGTAGCCATCTAACTAATTACTTTAAGCAAAAAAAAGCTGTCAAGGTCAGACTGGAAACACATTGAGGCAGGATATATTATATTACAAGGAACCTCTCAGTGTTTTGATTATGTTATTAGTTCCATGTAAGTGTATTAACTGGAAAGGCATGATTAGCTGAATAAATTTCAGGCGGGATGTGTAAGCTGGTGTCATCAGTTAGAGTACAGACACCAGGTTTTTCCTAGCAAGGCAAGAAAGCAGAATTTAAGGTGGAACTTCCCAGAAAAGACAACCAAAAAAAAAAAATGGGAAAAGGAAAGGGACATTTATGTGATTTCTGCTTGTCCAGATAGAGGCAAAGCCTCTTTGATCAAATGGCAAGAAAAAGGACAGATAACATAGCCTTTTGAAGGTCAAGTCAACCTTTGAAAATTCATCTGGAGAATACAGTTCTAAAAAAAATTTCACTAGCACAGTTCTGAGGCCTTGTCTGAAAAAATTTTGTACACTGACAACTAACGTTCACTTAAGAAAAAAACCCCAGCAAACAAACAAACATACAAGACCCAAAAAATCCCAAAACCCTAACAACAAAACAAACAAACAAAAACAACCAAAAAAACCCCAAAACCCCACACAGCATAGTTGACTCTGCTTCAGGATATATTTGAGGTCTTGAAAGGTAAGACTGAAATTTCATTAGATCACCAATATAGTCTTTTGAACTCTTTAAAGACAAACACTTCAACCATGATGCCATGAACCCAGCTATTCCTCCTTTCCTTTTCCCTTTGCCTCTCCTTGTACTTCAGCGTATTCATCTGCTCTTTTTGATACTCTCAGTATTTGAGCTAATCTTCTGATCTTTAATGTTGTCACTGCAGAAAGAATTTGAGAACGTTAAGAATTAGAGAGACTACATCTGTCTGGACACCAAATGGCAATTACTGTCTGGGTATATCAGAAAAAGTAGATTTTTTTCAGCATTGCAAAGGAAGAAAAGCTGGACTCATGCAGGAATTCCATATGTGTATAACTAATGTGTTTGTGCTCTTCTAGGGGGAGAAAGGTCTTCTGCTGTGAACAAGGCCTTGATGTTGTCCTTGACTTCCTATTTGCAAGGAGTCAGGACTGCTGCTGGCAGAGACCTTGTTTCTCACCCACACCTGTGTTGCAGAACCTGCAGAAGAGAAAGCAAGGCAGAATGAGGGGGGACATGTTAAGAAAATACTGAAAATGCTCTCCCTGAACCTAGGAGTGTTCTCCAAGAAAAGGAGGCAAGTACATAAGACAGGACACCTGGTGTCCCTGGGCCATCAGAGGTGACAGCAGTTCAGTCCCTCCAGCCCAGGGGGCTGTCACCAGCTGAGATGTGAGCAAATGTAGCCCCAGATTCTTTTATTGCTCAGGACTTGGTATAAGATTTTTCTGCAAAAGGTTTGGTTCCTGCTTTCTTGAGAGGTGAGAGAATATGTCAGGAGGCATTGTCTCCTTTAAGTTTAATGTGAGGTGCTAAAAGTGGATCAGACACTTCAGAGTCTCTTTTACAATGGCACAAATCACAAGTGTCTGCCCCTCCAATCCTTTCTTCCCTTCCTGTTTCTTCTGGATGAGTTGGCTTTCTATTTTCACTGGAAAAAGGATTAAATCTGGGCTACCTGTTTTAGTACTCTGATTTTGTCCCATTTTGACTTGGATTTCCATTCCAGTTTTGCTGCTTCCAGGAAAAAATACAAGCAACTTATTTCTTTTACCAAATTTATGGATGTATACTTGTAAGAAATCACTGATTGGAACTCTTTTTATTCAATATATAGGACAAACCCCTAGAAAGGAAGAAATTATTTTGGTTTCCTTTGAACTTGATTGCCTTTGTCCACAAAAAGGTTCTGAGAGATAATGATGCCAAGTTGGTTTTGCATCCATCAGATATATAGCTTAGCCATTTAAATTTACCTATTGGAAGCCTCTGAAAAGCTGGGACTACAGCACAGAGACAGAAGTGAATGAAAAGTAAAGTTTTAGAAATGGGAAAACTTGCAGCAATCATACTACTGAGTTAATGCCAAAATGAAGAGTGTGTGCATATACACTATTTTTTAAAAGTTTTTAGAATAGTTCACATGACTGTACTTTGGCCTCTGGGGAGGCAAAGAAAAAAGAATTCTCTTCCTATCAGCCTATGAATTATTGGGTGGGAAGGCATCAATTGTAGCCAAACTGGCTTTATTTGTATTTACCAATAAGAGATGGTTCTGAAAGCTCTCACTGTTTGAGGAAATCCTGTAGAAATAATTGCCATCACTACCACTAATCCCTACTTAGAGAGCTAACTAGACACTTTGCTACAGCACAGGAAATTCTTTATAGTTTGTGTGTTTATTGAGACTTCTGTGGTGCATTTAGATTGAAATAGAAGCACACCAGTCATTGTTATGAATAGAACTCACCAAATTCAGTATGAATTACATTTATAATAAACTTTCCTTTTGTATGAAAAAATGAACTACCAAAATCCCCTGAGTGAAATTATTTGATGCCTTTTCCTCAGCCAGAGATCCTTCTATAGATTATTTTAGAGTTAGTTATTAAACTCTAAATAAACACTTGACTGCTATTTTTGGATATCAAAACGTAGATAGAGCAGGCTGTAAGGAGTTACAGCTGTGAGCAAAGGTTCCCTAAACTGGTCTCTAACTGTGTTTCAAGCTTACCAAGACAACCAGCAGTCAGCACATCTTATGTCCTCTTCTGACCCTGTTGGAAGTGAGAAAGAGACTTTGACAATTTCAAAATATCCCATCATTTCATAAGGGGAGGAAGGCAAGGTGCTGCTTCAGGGCACTGTTCCAAGGTGATAGAAATAGCCACCTCTACAATGAAATACATTAGGTCCATACTAATAGCCTAAATCCTACCAATTACTCCCTAAAATTGTTTATTGCTTTCACTGGTTATAAGGCAAGGCCAGGTGCCTAGAAATAGACTGCCTTGGTTAGATTCTCCCCCCACATGCCTCAGGAATATTCTCTTTGCTGTTAATCAGAGTAATCTAGCATACAGAAGCACAGATGAGTGTGCTCACAGCAACATTGCTTCTTGGCATTTTATAGATTCTATGGGATCCTAGTCCCTTTAGAAGGTACTTAGTAGTAGTAGCAGAATTAATATTGGTATAATTTGTTTTAAGCTTCGTGGGGAAGCTCCTATAATAGGAATATTGTTTTGTTTATCATTTTGTAGGCTCACTAAGTTAGGAGCGGTCTGGGGCCTTGTTGACATGGAAGGAAATCGGAATCTCCAAATATGGGAAGTAGCAGGCTAGGAGATGTGATGAGGTAGATGCTAATGGGATCTCAGCTCAATGTTCAACCAGCTCTTATTCTGCAGCAGAGGGTTTGGGAATCTGTTGTCACTGTCCAGTTATCAAGTGCTACTCTTGGTGTCTCTTCCCATCAGGCCTTGGAGAGGTGTGTATTCCAGACACCTCAGGTTTTGAAATTAGGTTTGTGAGCAATGGTAGTCACTCCTGAGGATATACAGAGTATGCAAATGAACTCAGAAATGCTGTGCTGGTTTACATAAACTCTACCATAGAAACAACACCAGTAACATGCTATTAAACCATGAAACAAAGATAATTTTGTCTGCCTAATCAAATTCTGACAAGTTCAGGAAAATGTTCCTTTTCAGACCTGATACTGTGCCCAGGACATTTAGGGTGGGTTTCTTTTAGCGGGTAACATGGTAGGAGCATCTCAGAAAATACTCCATGCAAAAATAGAGGATATTAGTGAAATAAATGGTATGATCAAGTGGCTATTGTTTTCTTGCTCATGGCTTTTCTGGCTCAGCTGCCAATGCAAAAGTTATTGATATTGTTTGTGCATTACCATTCCTGCACAGACCATTTGCTCTAATTTTTCAATATTTTGTGGCAGTTAATCTAACAGTTTATACTTTGGCAGAATTCCCATTAAGATGCATCTGTATGGTAAATGATTAAAGGATTGGGCATGCATATTGAGAAAGCTGATGACTTGCTACTTGTACTAATGACTCTTGCTGTTCTTTTATCCTCAGCCACATGGCATTAGATACCGCCTTTACAGACGAGTCTTGTCCTTGTCAAACAAGAGATAATCTGGAACCTCTTTTTTAACAATCTGTTCTTTGCTCAAGCCTTGTGAGGTGTCCTGGTGTCCTTGTTCTGGCTCTCCTTACAACACTCTGAAAACCTCAAGCATCTTTAGATTTCAAAGAGAAGCACATGGGGCTACATGGTGTACATTTTATTGCCAGATACAAGCATTTTTTTAAGCTGTTCTTTCTGCTTATGCCTCTGATATTTCTGTTTGCTTTTCTCTCATTTAAGAAAAGAGATACCTTCAGGGTCATGAACTGCAAGAATATTTAGTCCATTCAAATACTTACTATACCTCAGATTTACAGGACATTTCTTCTGGGAATAATTAGATCTTCTGTACATTGGAGAAGCTGTTTGCAGATTGTGGTAATCAGAACTAGATCAATTCAATTAACGCTCAAAGAAAATTGCTAATATTTCTTCTGCATTATCATTTTTAAGGCCAAAAGGAACTTCCCATTGCTGTGCTAATGTGGGTGAGAGAAACTGTTTTTTTCCTAATGCCTATTTTCCTATCTAATGCCAGCACTTTTAAGAACTGACAGCAGCAGCTGCCAGAAGCAGCCATTTGTAGTACACAATATTGAGTTTTATCAACCCTGAATAATCAGAAGCTATGCTGTGTAACAAGACTATTTTTCTCTTGAAAAAGCATATCAACAATAATACTAAGCCCATACCAGCATTATGGCAGGTAGGAAGCCTGTCAGAGAGACAGTGATTATAGGAAATGGTATGGCACTGGTTCAATTGGGAAATGTAAACTTTGTGACTTGGTCCTTGGGCTCCACAGCTGCATCCAAGGTTTGAACCACTTCATCCTGGGTATTACCAGTATGGAAAATCTGACTCATGACTGACTGAAATCCCAAATATATATATATGTATATCTTGACCACTTTAGAAGGACATTACCACAAATTACTTACTTTCAAGTTAATTTTTACAATGTAACAATAAAAAGTTTTAGGTCAGAGATGGCAAGGAATGTTTCTCAGGAAAAGAAAATTAAATTTATTTTTTAAAAAATTAATACCCATTAAATATTCACAGAGATATCTTCTAGAAGATGACATAAAAAACTTTGCTAGGAAACTTTCTTTAGTTTTGAAAACTTGTAAGAGTTCAGTGCTAGATCACACACCTGTAAGCAGCACAGACTGTGCTGGCAGTGTGGGAGACTGTGCTGTGGAGAGCAGCAGCCTGGGAAGAGTCAGCTGAATAAGGAGCAGCCAGTTATGGCTGAGGGAGTTAACATGCGTAGAGAAAGTATGGCTGAAGAGGAGTACAGATCTGGTACTCTGTAGGAAAGAAATGAGGAATAGGAGCCCAGGGCCCATTTTGTGGCCAAGAACTGCAAGGAGATGCACCAAGTCAAGGGATCCCTACAGCGAGATTCCAGTGAGGCTCTTTTTACAGTCAGAGTCATGATACACTCACCCAATTTTGCCAACCTGAGGGAAATTTTAAGAGCAACTTGATAACAGAATTTTAGTGTTTCTGTTGGAGTGAAGTCAGATCAGTTCAGAGTGAGATTATTTAATCCATTCTTAGCAGTAAGGATAAGAGAATATTTAAAGTCAGAGGTACAATGCAAGAGTACCTTTGGAAAATCTTGAGGTAACTATTACTGCAGGACTGTGTGGAAAAAGCCTTCTCTGGCCTTGCTACATGTGACTATTCTTCTCCCCACCTCCCCTCACCATTTCAATTAACAGATGTGTTGTTGATCTCTATGGAGAAAAACTATTTGGATTCTTTTTTTTCAGACCCAGTACCACTGAGCTGAAATAGAGTCATCATTAAAGGTAGACACGGCTATTTTCTGCCTTTCAGACGCTTCCATCTTTCAGAGCTTCCATCTTGTTTTCATGAAATTCTTGCCTACAGAAAGGTAGTTGGGAATAAAATCCCTGTGTGTAAAATCTCCGTATTCCCCTCTGAATTAGGATGTTTGCACTTTGGGTAACTTATGAATAATAAACTCTATTTTCAGATATGTCTGGAAGACATATGTCTTTACTTCAGTTTAAAACTGATGTTATCTCTAAATATTGACATATTTTAGGAACATCTTCATATGTTCTGAAGGATTTGCCTTTCAAAGAAAGCGATTATTTAAAAGCATAATGCAGCCCATCTCTGATCCTCCCTGGTTCTGACCTGCCACTTGAGACAGTGCCCAGCTGTACCTTTGTAAAGCTGGTGAGAAGTGGCTGAGCACTGAACTACAGCAGAGCTTTCATTTATAGAAATCCAAAGATAAACCAGAAGGCAAGAAGTTAATTCAAATGCTTTTCTTATAACCATCTGACTGTACAGTGTTGTTCACAAGTTGGTCCAAAATATCTTTGGGTGGTCGCCACAAAGTTTTAATGAAAATATTTGGGTTTTTTTTTTAACTTGGTTTGATTTTTATATGTTAGTACATTTTAAATCTTTTGAAATAACTGTATTTGCAAACAGAAACATTGTAATTTGTTTTAAATAAAGCAGAACAGAAAGAAATAGTAAATTCAAGAAAAATTTCAAGATTCCAAAAATTTCAAAACTTCAGTGATAATCCTAAGTGTCATCAATACTAAAATGAAGTCAAGCCTCTCCTCTTTATTTTCAAGAGAATCAGAATTTCCTATTCTGTTTGTCTTATGAAATACTATGCCATCCATCTACCTCAGCATCTTATTGTAACCTGCTTAATCACTTAAAGATGAACAGAGAAGGTGTTTTGGTACCGATGGCATTATTCACAAAAAAATTATCAGGAGCTTGTGATGTTCACAAAAACAGGATTTCCCTACAAGGTTTTGTATGAAAAGATTATACATCCTCTTTCATCTCGGAGCAGAATGCCTACCTCATTAATCTGCCTTCTCTTCATCTTAATAGTACTTAGCAGTCACATAATGCTTTGCAGCCCCCAAGCACTGTACCTAAATTGAGGATCCTTTTTAGTAGTTAGACATGTATACCTGCTAAGGGAGTGCTACAGAAATCATAAGAGCAGGTGTCTGTAATACAGTTTAAAAAAAACTTAAATGGAGAGGGATAAAAAAGGTTGTGGGGGGGTAAGAAATAAAAAAACTAGAGTCTTAAAATTGTGCTCACAATATCTTTGTCTTTGTCAGTGCTTAGATATAGTATAGATAAATGCCTTGATACCTCTGAGGAAAAGTAGATCATCAGTACATGGTTATTTTGCCTAAGTATTGAATCTGAAAGAGCAACAGGACAATAGTTTTTATGTAGTCATTTCTCTTATACTTGTCTGGGAAATTTGGTAACATTTTCTAAGTCTATATTATTAAGAAATGTGGACAAGTAAGATCTGTAGAAGCAGCAGTCAATGTTCAGGGCCTGATATTTGCGATACGCACATTTCAGCGGTTTTTTATTAGGACTAAACTGGTCCTATGACCTGAGTGTCCTTTACAGCTGGAGTGCATTAAGTACATTCCCAGGAGCACATCTTCCAATTTAGTTCCATCCAGAAGGAATCCAGGTCATGCGCTCTGAGACCATTTTGTGGTGCAAATCAAAGCACAACAAAAAGAGACAATAGGCAATTTGTTTCAAAATCTCACTCTTCCTTTAAATTGAAACACCAAAATAGGCACCCCTCTGGGACTTGCTGGAATGTACTGCTTCTAACTCATCAGAAGATCCTGTACTGGCACACACTGAGGAGCTCATACATCATTTTGAAGCACTGAATGGCTTGTTTTTAACAGTAAGGAATATTCTTGTTTCATTATGGTTTGCAAGTAGCAGCTAGAAATAGAGGTGGGAGAGCTGGAATGAAAGACATTGATTTAATAAAGTACCTAAGGATATAGTTCCTAGAGCTCACATTATTTAGTTTTTGCTGAATCTGAGCCCATAAAAGTTCAGACTTTTAAAGGCTGGGCATCTACAATAATGTTTTTCTGTAGTAGTTGTCACCTATCTATCCCTACAGTGAATTTGGCCATATGTTGAGATATGGATCTCCATATCTCATATGGATATCCATATGGATATCCCTGAGCCTGCTAGGCCCATGTGCTGCCTGCAGTGGTGTTAAGCTTCCCCCAGAGAAAGGCAGAGGCACCCCCTGCAGTAGATGGCTGTGTAACAGTCTGCCCCCAGCATGAGCTCATCAGTCCTAATTCAAGTGAGAGAGATCAGATTTGCAACTAAGGCATGAGTAACACCTATTCCAGAGTGCTAACAATAGCAGCTCTACCTTTGGGTACAAGCCAGATTGGAATGGTGTGTTAAAGGCTCTCCCTAGCAAGAGTGACCAGGGACCAGTAGACTCTGTAAACACACATTTAGACAAGAGTCAGTGACTGGCATGTCAAGAGGATTGTCCAAACATAGCCAGAAGAGTGCACGTGACTGACTGACAGCTAAAAGAGTATTTAATTATTTACATTAATATTGAGAATCACCAAAATCAGAGAAGAGTAATTGAATGTAATTATACAATTAAGTTGCCTTGAGTTATATGAGACTGGAAATCTCAAAAACTGCCCCTGAGGAAATATCTTTCTTATTGTTTTGTTAAAAGCTGGGAAACAGCCTGAGGCAGGAGGCTTCTATCCTTTCCAATTTTATTTTTTTTTTAATTTGTTTACAGTTTATAAGCCTGTAACTTTGCATGGACTCATTCATGCAAATGTTCAATCCCTTTGTCAGTCATGCTGAGCTCCTGGCTGTGTTACTGCCTCATGAGCAGGTGTTCCCAACCCAAGCAGGAAAAACACACTTCCTTTTACTGGTTTTACATCTTCTGCGTTTCCCCAGATGTCCCCCTGCTACAGTGAAGTAATGGAGAAAGTACAGAGAGGCGTTCAATTTACCACCTGAATGCTCCTCATTAGTTTGCATATCTCTATTTTGCACCTCCTTATTTATCCTCTCTTTATCTTACAATAAAATAAAGAGTCACATTTATTTTTTCTTGTGTTTTTGGTTCCTGAAAGCCATTTTCTCTGGAACCACATTTTTGCTGTTTCACTGGTTTTGCTGCAGGAAAACCAGAACTCAGTACACAACTTCAGATGAGGGACTTGCCTCCACAGAATCCCTCATCCTTACAAGCCGTCATCATGCAACCCCCACAGAAGTTCCTAATCTTTGCATAGGTCTCCTGGCTCAAGAAACCTTCATGTTCCTGTCAGACTGCTCTTGTCAGTGTTTTTACTGACCTTAATGTCTTCTTCCCTGCACACAGCTTATATTTGTCTTACTCCATCACAGTTCATCTTCTGCTTGGTTTCTTTGTGGCTTTGTAGCTCTATTATTTATCCTTGGCACTCTCTGACCATTTGACCATGTGTTTTATCAAGGGCATGAACTGCCAGAGATTTTAGCTTGGTCTCTCCCTACCACATATGTATCCTGTTAACTTCATCAGCTGCTAGTTGTAGAATCACTCCAATGTTTTTAGTCCCAGTTTGCATATCCAATATTCATTCTTCTTCCCTCTGACCAATTTCCTCCCCTGTAACTCCTAAAAGTAGTTTCTTTTCTGCCCAAGTCTCTGTTTCTCTTCACACTTGAATATCCTCCCACTTTCTACATTCTTCCCCATCTCGCTTCTGCTTTTCTGTATTCTCAAAACCTGCTTTCTCCTTCTGAAGAACTCTGGTGCCTGAGAGATGTTCACAGAAAGGACAAAATGCCTCGAAAACTCAGTGCAAATTTCTTTCTGGTACTGCATGTGCTCAGCTGATCTCTGGTCATAGCACTGACATCCTTGTGCCCTAGACTGGTGAGAGGAATGAACAGCTGTTCTGGGTGGGGAAGTGATGTATGGCTCAGACAACATCAGGAGCTGAAAGAGATTCAGGAATATATCTTATAGTGTGTGCAAAACAATTTTGAAAAAGTTCTTTTTGGTAAAATTTTCACTGGGATGAAATCTCTATCGCCATAGAATGCCTTTACTGCGGCTCAAATAAAACACGACCATGATGTTTTAACATGGATCAGGTATTATCATGTATTATTTCTCCCAGCTTTAGCTTTAATGCAGGTTGAACTGTTTATCAAAAAGAGAAAAGGTCAGGATCCATTATTAATAATGAAAAAAGGACTTACGTTGAAATATGTCAACTAGGCTGGATAGAGGAAAATGTAAAATACAGCTATAATACAAAAGCTGTAATTTAGAATTTGAACTTGAAAAAAAATTTACAAACCCGAGTAAAATACTTCTGCATTCTCAGAGAAGTATTTATTGAATGCAGTTACTCAAATTCAATTAAAGTATTCAGCGAGTCTCCATGAAGCACTTTAACATCACTTAAATTAAACAGAGATGTGAAGACTGAGTTTTGATACTTGTTTGTTAAAATCAGTAAGTTCCTGAGGCAAGTTTAGGTTCTGAAGGAGCTGAGTCTTCCAGTGGCAAAATATTCTATTAAAACTAGAACAAAATGACAACTAGCTCATCTAGTCTTCATTTTTTCTCATGATAAAATCTGGCAATAAACCCAGCTCCTTGTTCCAAACTTTGCGCTACTGTCCAAGTTGATAATAAACCTTTGTGCAAGGATAGGCTGTTTAAAAAGCTTCAGGTTTTACACAGCAATCAATGTAGATGGTTCCCCTGTGGTTATATCATTAATATATTTGAGGAACAGAAAACTTATGTGTGAAGAATTGGGTTATGAGAAGTAACAATCTGTCTTCAGTGCAGTCCTGTTCCTCAGAGACAGTGTACTTCTGCTGTAACATAAAAGGTTGATGGTTTTTAGGTGAAAAAATGAATAATAAAATTCAATGTTGTAAGAAGTAGCTTGTCTTCTCGGGATTGCTTGGTGCATTCCATATGCAATGCTCCAGTAATGTTTTATATTCAGGACTCACATCGCTCTGCACAGCGTGGTTCAGTAAATATCCATTGGGTGTTTTTAAGTAGGGGGTTGGAAAGGAGGCTGCTCAATTGAATTTTGATATCAATTTCACCTTATTTCAGATATCTATTCTTCAGAGGTTTGTATGTGAGATAATTCTCCTAGGACACCTTTATAATGAATGCTTGTACTATTTTAGTAGTCTGTAATAGATGTGCCCGTTTCTTTCTTTAGGACTTTGAATGTTCAGTGACTGCAAGCTCAGATAAAGAGCTTGTAGTCAGATGAATGTTTCCTTGCTACTCATCATCTTCAGGTGCTCTAGTGTCCCATAATTTCATATACAAACTTGAAAATTTTATTGGAGGTGTCTAACCTCCAAACCAGATGTGCCATTTTAATTTTCAGTAACCTGCCCAGTTACAAACCTTTTTTGGGAAAAAATACAATTTACACATGCTGAGACTTGCTTCACAATTAAGTCTTCTGAAAAGTTCTATTTGTGTGCAGTCCTATACTCAGTGCTATCTGGGGCTTACATTTTTTTCCTTCGGTTTTTGTTATCTTTCCAGTCCTTCTTGAGTCCCTATGCCAAGAGCCTCTTGAAGTTCTCTAAACCAAATCCCTGGCCAAAAAAACCAAAACACCCCAAAAATACCACAAAAAAACCCCAAAACCAAAATCATAGGAGAAGTTATATTACTGAAATGAGAAGAGAATGAGGTGTGATTAGGAAGACCATACCAGTGCACTCAACCTGTAGTTTGGCTGAGGGACGAAGAAAGTATGGATATATCACAACCCAAGTAATTTTTTACTGGCAAGAAAAAATCATAAGAAGTTGAGCAAAGATGATGGTGTTTGTCCCACAGAGCTGTATGGAGATAGATCTTTGCCCTTGGATCTTCCATAACTTCTTGAAAATATTCTTTCTTTTTTTTCATAATCTTAAGAAGTCACCTTATTGAAGATGGAGATCTTCAGATATGGAGAGAGCCACAGAAGATGCTACATCTGACAACCGTGCACCAAGATTGTTGGGAAAGGTGCTACTGAATCTGTCAAAATGCTTAGTTGCTGAAGGCTGGGCTGCCTCTCTGGCCACTCCTCCGTATAAACACATTTATCTGTGTGCTCCTTGGAGAACTTGGGCCTGTGTGGACTCCTGAAAGCACAGTGGGCTGCACCTCTGCACCCCTTCCTGCTAACATGGAACAAGAGGTTTTATGGAACTGCTATGGTTACATTCGCCATGTTTTTCTGCTGGAATAAGGATCTGGCTTTGTTACTTTTTTTTTCTTTTTCCTGTAAACTCTTTGTTCATGTGGGAAGAAACAACCATACAACCCAAGATGCAAAAAGGACTGGAACAATGGAGGAGCCCCTGAGGTGACCAGAGCCTGACGAAGGCAGCAGACTGATGAAAGCTCAAGGACTCTGCTTTGCATTCTGCTCTCATCCCATGTATCCTGAGGAGACTAGCTGTGAAGGATCCTGGGAAGATGCGCCCTGTTTGTGAATGAAGAGCAGCTCTTTCCATTTACAGCCGCTTCGGTTCATTCCCCTACATAAACGCAAAAATAACCATTTTGGAGCTTTGGTGAAGGGAGGGGGAGGAAAAAAAAAAAAATAAAAAAATGCTCCCAGAATTATCTCAGGGAAAGAAAGCCAGGTGCCCATCTTTGCATTGTATCCAAATGAGATGCAGCTGTTTAAATGTAAATGTTAAACAAGAGAGAAGAATGCCTTAATTAGCCCTCAAAAGGAGACAGGAAAGCTGTAAGAATGCACCTGACACTAAGCAGTATGAGATAAACTCATTCCAGCTGTCACTGAACTGACTGTTTGAAGGCAGAGAAATGTTATTTTGTGCAAACAATGTAAAATGCTTAGGGAACTGCAATTAGCATCAACATTCATAGTGTAAGTGAATGCAGCCTGCTGATGTTTACTTGGCTTTGAATTGCTAGGGTTTGGAGTAAAAAAATAAAATTAGTTATGCATTACACACTGGAGATTTTATTCCAGGCTTTTATGCGTTACTGAGAAAAAGGCACAGGAGAGTGAAAAGAAGGGAAGCCATCAATCTGACTTTAAAAGAAGATATGATACTCAAAGGTCATTCTGAATTTTCTCCTTCTGACTTGAACAATAAAATGTTCACATTGAATCTATGAGAGAAATTTTTATACAAGCTGTCCATCATATAAATAAAGCTGAAATGTCTCATGCAGCGTGTCAATGTTACATATCTCGCCAGGTGGAAAAGGTAAAGATTGGATTATTTTTTTATTTTTTTTTAACATTCACACATAGCAGAATCAAGGTTATTTAATATATATAAAATCTCTAGTTTACTTTATGTCTTTATGTGTAAATTAATACATATAATTTACCAGCATATATAAGTTACTGATTGTATGCCAGTGCATACAAGACACTGAGATGTATAGAAATACACCTCTATTAAATAAAATCTATCCTTGTATAGGACACAGTCTCCTCTCAATAACCTTAACTATAAGCCAATTTTTTGTATGTTTTCTATACTCATGGGAGTTCACCTCAATATTTAAGGTTTTCTTATCTAATCTCTCTCCAGACTTATTAAGACAATGGAATGAAGCTGTGCATAAAATGCCTTCATTAATTTTTGTCAAATCATCTGTAAACAAATACCACTTATAGAAAAGTAAAACCCCTGAGGGACTGAATCTACAAATTAGAGATTTACCTAGTGACTAAAATCAAAATCTAAATCTAAAGACATTTGAGAGAAATAAAAAGCAAAAATATAAATGGCCTTTTAAAACTATGCTTGAAATCACTCATATTGCTTATTTTGATACAAATGAAAAGTTTTGACCCATTAGGCAAGACTGATACCAGACCTTTTGAAGTTGCATTTTTGAAGGAAATTCAAGGTGCACGTGTCTATTGGACATGATGAACTGCATTTGTGGGTCCTGTAAGGACTGGCTAAGCTATTATTTATCATATTTGAGAAGTTGTGGCAATGAAGTTCCCACAAACTGGAAATATGGAAACATAATTCCCATTTTAAAAAAAGGAAAAGACCATGGAGCACATGCTTCTGGAAATTATTCAAAGGCACATGGAAAATAATGAAGTTATTGGTGACAACCAACATGACGTTACTAAAGGGAAATTGTACCCAAAAAATTTTGTATTCTATGATGGGGCTACAGCACTGGTGGATGAGGGAAGAGCTGGAGAGGGTCTTTTTACAAGAGCATATAGAAACAGGAAATTTGTGAATGGCTTTAAACTGAAAAAGGGGTAGATTTAAATTAGATATTATTGAAAAATTGTCTGCTGTGAAGGTGGTGAAGCACTGGCACATGTTGCCTGGAGAAACTGTAGATGCCCCATTCCTGGAAGTGTTCAAGAGATTGACAGGGCTCTGAGCAGCCTGCTCTAGTGGGTGGCATCCCTGCCCACGGCAGGGGAGTTGGAATGAGATGATCTTTAAGGTCACTTCCAACCCAAAACCTTCTATGATTCTATGATATGATAAACCTTCTGAGACATTAGCATTGGCAGAATTAGCCAATTTTTGCATGCTTAGAATACAGGGGTATGAAGCAGGGTTGGATCAGTGCTAGCAGTCAGAGATGCCTCTGGGAGGAGTTGATGTGGTGGGCTCAGGGCAACACTGGTCAGAAATAATGACTAAATTATACTCGTCCCTGGCCTGTCACACCAGCTATTTTATCCTAACTGCTCACAAGAAATGCCACTATAGTTTTGAGCAAGTTTTACAGTCATGGCATTTTTTTTCCTTTGAAATTTGACAATCTCTCTCACGTATACTGTGATAACAAACCTGGAAAGCAGAAAATTATACCAGTTAACGTCCATTATCAGATATATGCACAGGATGGAATGATGAGACCAGGAACTTTTATTGTGGCATCCACAATTCAGAGCCATATCTACAAGAAACATCCATTTGTAAACACAGCAGGAGTAGCCAAACTGTGATCCCAAATACAATATGCAGTGACAGTACTGCATACTCTGGTTACTTTTGGTTTGCAGATTTCCCATAACTACCAGTACTGCAAAGTGTTTCCTCTTCTGTGGTACGGGGTGGCTCACTTGAGGGGAATGAGCAATAACATTTTTGAGACTCAGCTACTCACATATTTTCATTAAAAATGGATCTCAGCTTGTAAACTCTTGATTTTGCATGTTATGTAAAAAAAGTTTATATGAACTATACATAATATTAACAGATCCCCACATGAGGGAGCAGCTGATAAGAAATAGGTAATGTCAGTAGGCATATTCTACTCATATTCTCACAAAATAAATCATACACAGAAACTGGTGGATTTGAAGGTATATGATGTCTCTTGATTGGCATGGAAAAAATGAAGATGTTGAGAGAAGGTAACCTTTAACCCTATACCAAAATATATTATATTAATTGTATGCAAAATACTTGCAAATACTAGAGAGAGAAAAACACTATACCTAACGTAAACTTTCCCTTAAAGACTGAATGTGTGAGGGAATTTGGAACTAGTGTTTTGGGTCCTAAATCTGGTGTTGACAGAAGTAGGAATGGAAATGAAGTCTCTTAACTTCCTGCTAATATACCATACCCTGCTGCCTTACACAGTATGGACTTCAGGATAGATATTTCAATGGGGTAAAAATGGGTTTGAACTGGAGCAAGAGGTACCATTAACAAAAAGCAACTGAAGGTACCAAAAAATACTTTGGTGAAACAGCCAATGAGATCTTTGCAAAACAATCACAATGAAAGATGTCATATTGTCCGTTTAGGCTGATAAATCTCCAACAAATCCAACATTTTCTTAATGATGTATCAGAAAGTGAGAAGTTTCCTTCTTTCCCAAATAAACCCTATGAAGGTTTGTTTCTGTTTGAGCATAGCAGCAATGATGTTGATTTGTCTGAAAAGTATGTTATTCTTTTCCTTGTTGCCACAAATGAGTCACATTGCAATGACTGCAGTGTCTCTCTGTATGTTCTGTCTCCACAAACTAAGAGATCTATGCTTACCTATTTTTAGTCATTAAAAATGGCACTGTACTCCCTCATTACTTGTTTGTAATACCACCTTCAAAAGGAAAACATTCACATTGCTTTGTAGAAACAGCCTCATGTTTGCCAACTGCTCATGCTGGTCAGCCACAGGAGTACCTTCCAAACGTCTGTTCCCATGCTCAGCTGTCATGTTCACCCTGACTGTCCCTGGCCTGGCTTTCTGATAAAGAGCTCCCAGACAGATGCTCATGGATTTTGCAATCCACCTAACCAGGAATAAATGCCAAATTGTCTTTTGTGGCTCCTCAGAAGCTGTTTTGTCTCACTCATATACTGTGTCCCAGCAGTAAGGAAGGATGCCAGCTATGCCACTGAGGATCTGACCACTCTAGATGGATGACGTGATTGTAGCCTGCCCATCCATGACTGTAAAAATGACACTACATCTTACATAGGTGCTTTTCAGCTATTCTCAGAATGTTTGACAAGGGGAGTCAGCACTGCTATTCTCTTCATACACACTAAGAGAAACTGAGGTAAAAAACAGAGCATCACAATACTCAGGATTGTTTAATAAACTGTTATACGAACTAAGATTGGAATTAGGTCCCCTCTGAGTTACAGACAACATCAAATTAACTGCTAATGAAAATTGTTACTATAGGGCATCTTAAAGGAATACTCAGAGATACTGTTAAAGGTGCTCTGCATAGCAGAGCCTTATATCTCAATTATTATATAAACAAGTGTGTGTATATTAATGTATTTCAATGTGTTTCAGCTGGATTGAACTGTTGTTCACGGGGTACAGAACTTACATGTGGGCACTTCAAAGGAAAGATTAACACTATCCAATTTTTATCTTAATGAGCCAGATAATCCCCTAATATAAATAAGCACAAATCTACTGAAGTAAAAATCTCAGCCTCTTTCTCACATCTGACAGGGAGAGTAGTCATAGCCTAAATCTCAAAAATGACTAAACTCATATTAATTTGTCTTTATCCAACATGTCTTTTATAACTCTCTTCTTTGTCAGTGTGAAAATCTTCAACCTGCCCATCACCTGGACTCAAAGCTGAGGCCCTATTGCAGACTATGATTTATCTGCACGTCTTCAGTGTGCATGCTCATTTATTTCCTGAAATTCTGGTTAAAGTCTCATCTTCATAGCTAAAATTTATCTAGACTAACATGATTTTATGACTCAGTTCTTATAGTATCCTTTTCTCTTGCCCTAAATAAATGAAGTTTGTCTTCCTGCTATAGATGCAGAATGCCATTGCAGTGATAGCCTGATATTTGGCTAGACAGCCGTTCCAAGAGCAACCACTACTGCATTAAGCCTAGTCAGCTTATGCTACATTCACAGTTTTTCACGCACTATTTTCTCCCTAATCCTAAGGGGTTTGGGAGGACACACTGTCATTCTCAATCAGTTTATGCTACCATTCCCTTATGCACTGGTTAATTTCCAAACAACCTTACCTGTCTTTTCCTCCAACTTTGCCTTTCATGCTTGTAAGCAACTTCCTATAAACAAAGCTGCCTTGCTATCTTTTTTCAAGTCCCTCCCCAAAATCCTGAAGAGATGCTAAAAAAACTCAGGTATTTGACTAGACTGCAACCATGTTATGATGACTCCTCACCATGTTCACCAGCACTGTCCCATGGCTACTTCATACTCCCTTCGGGCCTTCCTGTTGTCTTCTGTGCAAACACTTGCAGTTAGTGTCATCTTGATCAGTTTTCACTCCACACTTTGCTCCTGGTTTATAAGCACAGCTGAGACACAGCATAGTTGTCTTGGCTTTATCAGTTCTAAGAGACGAGTCTGCGGGGTCCAAATCTAGCTGCCATGTCACAGTCCCCACCCTCAAAACTCATTAATGGAGGTAAAAACCTTTGGTGTGTAAGTCTCACTTGGGAAATCTGCTCTCTGTGATGCTAATGATTCATCTGTTTTTACTAATTTGCCGGATGCCAAGAGAACGTGACATGTACAGACCTTTAGCAAATGTTTTGAGGGTTCAAAGAATTGTAGTCTGGACCTTTGCCAAAGTAAAGTTAATACTTACAGTACCATCAGGAGCAACTTAGAGACTGGGCCATAGATAATTAATCTCATTATGTTTGATTCACAGAAATATATTGAGCTTGTTTTTCTAACGAAACTCCATACCTTATTCTTGACTGTATTAACACCACGACTGTTTTGCCAGAACTAGAGACTTGTAACAAGGGCTTACCTCTGTTGCAAGCATCCTCCAGCAGATGTGACTTCTGTTATCTGCTTTAGGCTGTTGTACGTATTTCCCAAACAAGCACAAGTATATGACTCCCATTAATTTATAGATAGCTGTCAGGTCTGGGAACACTTCCAGCAGACCTTATTATAGATGTGTTTTATCAGTGGAGTTTAAATTAAAACAGCTGTAAAAGCACTAGGATTATTCTCTCTCTCACACAAAGATACAAGCATGTTCTGAACCGAGATCAATAAGGACCCTGACTCAGAGGATGTGCTGCGATTTACATTAATGCGTATTATGGGAAAATGATAGTCCTGCTTCTGCCTGGTGTAGGTTATGCAAGAATAAGTTCTATGCCTTCTTTCAAGGATGAAAAATGCTGCAAAGATAGAAAATTTATTTGGCAGCTCATATCACTACTTCACAGCACTTTTTTGCTAGATTAAATTGCAGGAATTGGTAACCAAGTAATGTCATGTCTGTTAAAGTAGTCTAGCTTGTTGCACCTGTACTGTAATTTCTACAGCTAACAAGAAAATTGTGTTGTCATGCAAAATCTATCTCATAATAATTTAATCCAAAAGGTCATCTGAATCAGGAATGCCAATTCTCGCCTTAAAAGCAGGAAAAAAAAAGGAAAACAAAAAAATGGAAAGTCACAAGGGGATTTTTGTAAAACATTTCTTGAACAAAATTTGTGAGTTCTATCCTTTGCCAACAAAGAAAGATTAAAAGCTTCTTGCAACTTCCTAGGTTGTCAGTCAAGTTCATGATACTATTCTGTGCCCTGAAGAAAATTGCAGCCATTTGTTTAAGCAATGAAGTTTCCATCTGTTCTATCTTGGTTTAAAGAAGCCATATATTTTCAAGAACCTCAAGGCAATGTTTACTGTAGGCATAAAATGTCCCTGAAGTGACATCACAAAAACAAAATATAGATGGCAGAATTTTAAAGCTCACAATCAGTGGAAAATGCAGTTACAATTTCATCCAGACACATACACATAATTATATCTGTATATATAAACAAAGAATAAACAGGGACAGAAGGAGCACTGGATTTACTTTAAAAATAAATGACCGATTTCAGCTGACTTAGCTGGTTAGCAGGGAATCACTTTAAATAAAAGAAATGCATTTTTACTATGTGTGACAAGCAGAAACTAAATTAAACATCAACTTACATGTAGTTTATGAAATATTCAAGCTATGTATTCCACTACAACTTTACTCAACACATACATAATGCATACTCAGACAATTTTGGAACAATGCAAAATATCACACGAAAAATTCTAAAGCCATTAATTAAAGCCACTAATTTTATATATGCTGTATGCCACATACAGAAATGTTAGTAAAAATAACCTAATTGCAGCCCACCAGTGCAAGGCTTCAGATAACTGATGGCAAATATCTGGTTAGTTTCTTGAGTTTTTGGAATAAACTGGCTGGGCCTAGAGAGTGCTAGTGGTCACTAGAGATGTTCCCCAGGGCTCAGTATTTGGGCTAGCCGTGTTTAATATTTTTATCAATTATCTGCATGAGGGAATCAAGTGCACCCTTAGCAAGTTAGCAGACAGCACCAAGTTGGGTGGGAGTGTTGATCTGCTGGAGGGCAGGACAGCTCTGCAGAGGGATCTGGACAGGTTGGATAGAAGGGCCAGGGCCAATCATATGAGGTTCAACGAGGCCAAGTGCTGGGTCCTGCCCTGGGGTCACAACAACCCCGGGCATCACTACAGGCCAAGGGCAGTGGTTGGGAAGCTTCCTGGTGGAAAAGGTCCTGGGGGTGCTGGTGACAGCAGCTGAACATGATCCAGGGTGTGCCCAGGTGGCCAAGAAGGCCGATGGCACCCTGGCCTGGATCAGCAGTGGTGTGGCCAGCAGGAGCAGGGCAGTGACCGTCCCCCTGCACTCGGCACTGCTGAGGCCACACCTCAAATGCTGTGCTCAGTTCTGGGCCCCTCAGTGCAAGAAAGACATTGAGGGGCTGGAGCGTGTCCAGAGAAGGGCAGCGGAGCTGGGGAAGGCTCTGGGGCACAAGTGCTGTGAGGAGCAGCTGAGGGAGCTGGGGGTGTTTAGCCTGGAGAAAAGGAGCCTCAGGGGGGACCTCATCACTCTCTGGAACTGCCTGAAAGGAGGGTGCAGCCAGGTGGGGGTCAGCCTCTTCTCCCAGGGAACAAGTGACAGGACAAGAGGTAATGGCCCCAAGTTGTGCCAGGAGAGGTTTAAATTGGATATTAGGAAAACTTTTTTCACTGAAAGGGTTTCAAAGCATTAGAAATAGCTCCCCAGGAAAGTGGTGGAGTCATCATCCATGAAAATGTTAAAAAAACACGTGGATAGGCACTAAAGACCTGGTTTAATGCTGAACATGGTGGTGCTGGGTTGATGGTTGCATTTAATGATCTTTTTCAGCCTTAACATTTTTAGGATTCTATGATTCTGTGGATGTAGTCTGTCTCTCAAGCTAACTTTGCTTCCATTATATTAAAAATGATACAAATTTTCATACTCTGCAGCAAGAGAAATATAAGAATGTCCAGTTGGGGGATCCATTAGGAGCAGTAGTTCAGGTATGAATTTGGGGATTTTGCTCATCCTTCTGAAAGACTTTTCACCAATCTGCCTCATTTACCATAATACAATAGTCCCCTGTATTCTAAATGCTGAGACAGACTTTCTGCTTGTTGACAAGCATACTATTTTCACTTATCAGGGCATAATTTGATCCATCATATTATTATTCGGATTCCTGAATAGTAAGTTCCTGATTCCCTTCTTGCATAAATGTGGTGAGCTCTACTAGTATTTAACCATGACTATGATGACTGAGTCATAAATAAGAGCCCTGATGTAAAATATAAGAGTAATAAAAATTGCTAAGACAGAAAATCAGATTAAGTGGAACATTGCACAGGAGCCAGAGGAAAAGATGAAGAGACTGAATAAAAAACTTAAAATTGCACACATTTGGAAGAAGAAGATATTCCGCTACCTTGACAACAACCTATTTCCCACAGCTCTTATTGGAAGTATCTATTTAGTGATTTAGGGAGAAAACAGAAGGAGGGAGGAGCAGCATAGAAAGACTGGGCATATGTTTAAAGTAGTTAACTAAGTGTTTAGGGTAGCCTGAAAAATGTGTATAAAGACAATTGCCATTACTGCATTTAGACAGCTTGTCAGCATGCAACTGTATCTTTCTCCATGTCCCCACCAATCTGCTCCCTTCACCCAGTCCTTCAGCACCAACTGAAGTCCTGCCTACTCCTCCTGCTTCCTTCTCTGTGCTCCCCATCCTTCTTCACTCGGTGCTGCTAGGAAAGAGTTAAGCTGTTTTGCTAGATGCTTTCTGTTTCCTCTCCTCTTTTTGCCTAAGGAGTAGGCTCATGGGAGCAGGGGTCAAAGCTCTCTCCACCTTTTGCAATGGCCCTCCTGTCTCTCTTGCCCCTGGGCAGACGGCAGAGGGGCAGCCGGCCAGGCAGATGGAAATTCTCTAGAGGGGGAGCTGGAAATATGCAGTGACCCACTTGCTGTTTCCAAGCTATGTTGCCCAGTTCTCTGTTCTGCCACAATCTGGATCATTTTAAACACCACTAAGTACAGTTAGCATACACTGTGTACACACTAGAGGGGACATCCAGAACTGTTATAAAGCCAGCGTGCAGAATTAAGTTTAATCACTGTGCCAGCAAGACTGAAAAAGTTATGCTTGTTCCCTGTACCTTACATCTGTTTATTGCTGATTTTATGTATCCCATTGATCTATACATCTAGAGATCAGCCAGACTCCCTAGGCTTACATATTTATGGTTTGTGGCTTTGCCATGCTATACCACTACCTGGTTCCTCAATAATTTCCATTACATTTGTACTGTACAGCAAAAGTAGTAGATAAAAGCTAGAGAAATAGTACTTGATTCAGTGCTTTAAAACAAATTTAAAATATTGACATTGAAGTTTTAGGTCTTTGAGCCCAAATAACCTTAAAATATTCTGTAGAAAAAATGGTAATGATGGAATTATATGCACGTTTTTACTTACCAGTAACTGTTCTGTTTTTGAAGTTGCACTGTATTACACATTTTCTGCCATAAAAGTTATATGTTGGCCTATTTAGGGCTGTTTTGTATGAGGCCTGGGTATGATTTGTTAAGTGGCAGTAATTTTACAAAGGGTATCGATTTTGCAATGTTTTCCATGCAATGCTTGGCAACATTTTTTCAGATGAACAATTCAATTTTACTAGTTTAGAAGTCATAGCTCATGTTGTGTTACGGCATCATAAATGAACGGCTTCAGTGAAATTGCATTATATTTAACCCACAGCAATCAAGAATGACTTTATGTCTGTGTCTTCTCAGATAACTAAATATACTTCATATATTTGGGAGCTGTAGAAGTTTGACATCATTTGCAGCCCACCCACTGTACTAGTCGCTGCACTTTGTACAGCCTTTCTGGTACTAGCAGCAGTGAGGTATTAAAGATGGCAGTGTAAAGATAACCCACTAATCACTTACAATGAATTATTGATAAATAGGGTACTGAAGATTTTTTTTTCTGTAACAGGAGAAATTAAGAATAGCCACCTATGGTTCTATTCTATGAAAAGAGTTGTGGTCAAAACCTCATTGTTCTCATGACCAGTGATGTGTGGCGTCCCTCAGGGGTTGATACCTGCTGAGGTGGATGCTGTTCAACATTCCATCTTTGTTGGTGACATGGACAAGGGGATTGAATGCACCTCAGCAAATTTATCAATGACATCAAGCTGTGTGGTGCAATTAACATGTTCGAGGGAAAGTTTTCCATGCTGGAGGGAAGCCATCCAGAGGAACCTGGACAGGCTTGAGAGATGTGAACCTCATGAAGTTCAAAAAAGTGAAGTGCAATGTCCTACACCTGGTTTGTAACAAACCCAGACCTACCTACAGGTTGGGCAGAGAATGGATTGTGAGTAATCCTGCAGAGTAAGAACTGGGGTTGGTGGTTTATGAAAAACTCAACAGGACCCACACCTATGTTCTGGCAGGCCAAAAAGCCAATGGCATCCTGGGCTGCACCAAAAGCAGCATGGCCAGTCAAAGGAGGTGATCCTGCTCTATGCTGTTCTTGTGATACCCCACCTGGAGTGCTGCATCCAGCTCTGTGGCCACCAACATAAGAAGAGCATGAAACTCTTGGAGCAAGGCCTGAGTAAGCCACAAAGTTGATAAGCAGATTGGAGAACCTCTCCTGTGAAGATAGGCTGAGAAATTTGGGGCTGTTCAGCTGGAGAAGAGAAGGCTCTTGAGAGACCTTGAAGCAGCATTTGAGTATCTGAACGGTTTCTACAGAGAAGCTGGGCAGGGACTCTGTCATGAACTGTAATGACAGGACAAGGAGTGATGGGTACTGAAAGAGGGGAAATTTAGTTTAGATACTAGAAAGAAATTCTTTACTATGGCTGTGGTGAGGCACTGGAACAGGTTTCCCAGGGAGGTTGTGGATGCTCCAATT
This sequence comes from Pseudopodoces humilis, assembly GCF_049639895.1. NCBI lineage: Eukaryota > Metazoa > Chordata > Aves > Passeriformes > Paridae > Pseudopodoces > Pseudopodoces humilis. The sequence goes on along the minus strand of NC_142201.1, from coordinate 74,242,209 downwards.
CTGGCAGTGTTCAAGCCTTCTCAGGCTGGACAAGGCCTTGAGCAACCTGGTCTAGTGGGAGGTGTCCCTGCCCATGGCTGGGATGACTGGGACTCAAGAACCCCCCCAGGATCACTGAGTCCTTTTAAAGATAATCCAGAGTGGCTTTACAGTGATGTAGTTCACCAGCATCAGCACTGCTGGGTGTGTCCCATTAAGTCCCATTGACTTGTATATTTTGAGTTTGTTTGAATGTTCCCTAACCTGATCCTTCTCCACTGAGAAGTAGTAATCCTTGCTACAGGCTTCCCTTCTAGCCTCAGGGGTCTTGAATTATTGATGGCCACTCTTACCAGTGTAGACAGAGCTGGAGTAGGCATTGAGAACCTCAGCCATTTTTGTGTCCTATGCCACCAGGTCCCCATTCTCGCTCAGCAACGGACCCACAGTCTCCCTTGTCTTCACCTTTTGCTGATGATGTACCTGTACCTGTACTTTCTTATTGCCCTTCGTTATCCTGCCAGAATAAACTAGCAGATATAGATCTTGGTTTTCCAGCATTGAAAACTTTTTAACAAACTTTGCTTGTTAAATAAGTAATTTTCTTCCTCCTTTCGAAAGCAGAGATTAGAAATTATTCTGCCAGAAGTAGACAGAGAGAGTATGGGTGTCTTGACTCTCTGAGGATACAGTCTTAGTAAATATCACTGCAAAATTTTAATTGTGTGAGATGATTTTACTGTTAACAAACATATGAAAAGAATATAGTTGCATTTCTTCTTAAGCTAATACTGAAAATTTATTACTCTTTTTGTTGCTTTTACTTCAGTGACTTCAGCAAGAATTCTGAAATATTGTATTTGTCTGCATTTCAAAGCAAATTATTCTTATCCAATTGCTGTGTTGTTTGGTGCAAATCTATCCTGCATGATAAAAAATTATGCAGAAGTAACGCACTTAGGTAGTTAAATAAATTGAGGCAGATGAGCAGCTCTACAAATAGGTGGTAAAAAATACCCACAGCTAAATGCACCATGGAAGCTACTATCTCTGCATGATATTGTGATGACTAAACACTCATCTGGAATTAGGTTGAGTATCTTTATTAAAGAGCTTATAAGCAAAGTATATAAGCATGTAGAGAGCTGGTTGCTTCATCCTCAGTATTACTTTGCACCTAGGCAGTGAATAAATAGGTTTTTCTTGTACGGTATCTCAAGTGTCTAGACTTTTCCTTTCAAAACACTTCAGCTTCTAATGTCACTCTAGTTTACCCTCTTGACTTGACCATTGCACATTCTTTTCTCATTCTGAACTCAATTCAGTTTGTTGCTGAAAAGAATTTTCTCCATATGCCACTGCTGAAAAAACCCCAAAGCCCAAAGTGCTGTTTCTCCCTTCACATATACCTCCCACATTAAATAAAATCTATTTATCATTAAAACCTTCTACAGCCTGCTGCTGCTCCAGCTATTGTCTTTTGTTGAATCATTGTTCTCATCCTTCTTCCATCTGTGATGCTACCTCTTATTGATGTCAAATTCAATGCACTGTTATCAATGACTTATTTTCCTGGGAAGTCTTGGTTTCTTCAAGAAGAATCTGTCCTAGGATTACTCCCACTCAATACTTCAAGGAATTACTTACTTAGTGATTTGCATTAATGTCTGTATGATACCAATCTGAAAGGGTGGGAAGCTTTTGAAGAGTGGAATCAAAATCCAAATAATAGAAACTGGAGAATATGTAAAAATCAACACAAAGACATTTGTTAAGGGCAAATAGAAAGCAATGGCTTTAAGGTAATAAAAACCACCAGCCTAATGCAAGAAATAACCACTTCTGTAAGACTTCAAGAATGTAGGAATACGAGTCATCAGCGTCAAGTGTTACTGTGTGCATTGTGCAAATGTCACCAGGGCTATATTAACAAAACTGTTTTATTTAACATGCCAGCTGGTTTCTCTCTTCAGAAGGTGTTCACTTGCTCACTCAGCTGGTATTTTCATATCTTATACTGCAGAAAAGGCCCAGAAAAAAAATCTGTGAACTGAGTACTGAAGCTTTGAGCCATTGTAATGGCAAAAGTAATGGTAACGACGTATGCAGAGTACATAGCTCAGTGTCTTTTTGTGCCAGGGTCCCATACAAAATCCATTCTGACCTCACTTCTAGAAGACCTCTTATTCCAGGCCTAAGCTTTTAAGGATTCTCAGCTCCCAGATCTGTCTGTGTTCTGTGGCAGTGTACCCAGAGCAGATCAGGAGAGGACTAGCTATTCACAAGATCTTCCCCAGAATCTGGGCTGCTTTGAAAAGGCCTTGTGGGGTATGCAATGGGGGGAGCCATGGCGCAGCCCAGTGTGGGACTGGGGCTGCAGTGCACACAAGTGCACAAGAACACCAGCAGCTGCATTGTCTTTCCTCAAAATATCTTCTGGATGGGGCCTCAATAAAACAAAGCACTTGGATGAAATAAAAGTATGTAGGGACAGCTGTAAGACATCAGACCCAATGACTAGGGAAAAGTATATGGAAAAATTCTTGAAGAGCAGTTACAACCCAGTAACAAATTTCAAGCATATCACCCAGAAGGAGGAAAACCAGAAAAATGATTTTGCAGTAATAAAATCTCCAGCAAACACAAGCAAAGAAAAAAGACCTGTGGTTTAAAGATCTCACCTGTTGGATTTTAGGATATCTGTTTCTGTCTGTAAATAAACTAATACTGGTTTTATAGGAATTTCACATATTTATCATCCATTGGCTGTAGTAGAACTAAGCATACTACTGAAAAAGTGTACCTACTCTCTAGATAAGAATTGGCTTTTTTACCTCTCAGCTCTTTACTCTGTATTCTTCAGTTCAGAATTCACCAAGAAGATGAGTCAACAACTTTTATCCTTCAGCGGGTTCCTTACATGAATCTATGAGTTTCTTCACAAGGTTTTTCCAGAATCTAGAACAGACACCTTCCTTAAACTACTAAAATATATATAACCTAGTCTTATCTTTAGACTTTCAGATTTCTCAACAAATGTACTTGTTACAGAGGTGAAAAGGCATTAAAAATGAAAAAGAATATACTGAATTTATAGCCTCCCTCACAGAGCCAGAAACTTATGCAAACTCAAAGAGTAAATTCAGTGGATATTAGCAAAGAAGCACTATATTTAAATACAAAAAATTATTATTTCTGAAAATATTTAAATATACATAAATAAGAAGGCAGAAAAAACATAAAACACATTATTTTTTCTCACCATCTCATTATTCGGAACTCTGTGGAAAACTGACTGCAGTTCTCTAGCCTGAACCCCCAAAGAGATTCAAATGCAACTCTATATCATTGAATACACACTCTAATCCTAAATTTTAACTTTCTTTACTTCTGTAGGGAGTGTATTTCAGCCAACCCACCAGCCTTTTTTTACAAACAGTCTCTGCATGTAGACGACATTCTAACACAATGAGCCAAAGAGAATTTTACAGCATGAATGTTTAATGTTCCTGATTAAAGTGAACTCTGGTGCCACTACTGTAGTGCTGTGTCTGCCTGCTATTGTTAATCTTTAGGTATTATTTCAGGATTTTCAGCTCTAAAGATTTTGAAGTTCTAGGATTCTCAGTCAGCCATACTGTCACTGCCCAGGTCATAGTCCAATGACAAATATTGAAATATTCTTGTAAATGGATCTATTTCCTTCATCATCAACCAGAAGGTGAAATATTAAGTCCATTCCTGGTGTAACCTTGGTGAGAGATGCACTGGTGCATCCATAGATATTTTCTTGCAATGCAGAGAAGTCAGCAAAGCCAGCAGAAATGCGCCCAAATTCCTGGAGAGTGTTTGTTTGACCTAAACCCAGGAAGCACTTGGTATCTTCTTCAAATGGTAGCTCATTTAGCAGTGACACTCATGAAGACACTGGTATAGAGGCAGGGGCAGGGCATCCACCATTCAGCACAGTGATAAGAGGGAACTAGACATTGTACATACCATGACAGTCTACCTTCCCATTTTAACTGCTCCACCCAGACTTACTAAAGAAAGAAGCTTCTTTGCCCGGCACATTACTTTGTAGTCTTCCAGGAGAATTTGTGGAATCATAGAATAGCTTGTGTGGGAAAGGACCTTTAAAGATCGTCTAGCCCACCCCCCTGCTGCAGGGACACCTTCAGCTCAATCAAGTTGCTTAGAGACCTGACCAACCTCACTGAATGTTTCCAGGGATGGGGCATCCACCACGCCTCTGGGCAACCTGTTCCAATGTTTTACCACCATCACAGTAAAAGACTTCTTTATATCTAATAATGTGATAACTTATACTATGTGATGCCTGAACCTCTGTTGAGAACATATCTGCTGTTGAAGAGCACAAAGAGGATGCTTTCTTGGTGTCATGCCAGCTAGATAGAACGCTGTCCCAGTCTTTCTGAAAGAGGAAAGAGATATTATCAAACCTTACACATTGAAATAAATGGTCAATAAACATTCATTGAAATACAGTTTTTACTAACTATTTATGATGTAAAAGGCCTGGTGCTAAATCATACATTAAAATAAAGCTTGCATTTGTTATGGCAAATTTTGTGACAGATGGAAAAACATTTCATCAGAGATTGCATTAATGCAATGTGTATATTTCCAGTGACACTTTGCTTGTACGTTTACTTGATGGATGGAAGACATTTATTTACAGATGATGCATAACTACCCAACTATCAACATATCTAACTGCCTGTAACATGTCAAAATACAATTATATTTTTTTATATGTATTTCCACTGCATTACAAGCAGAATTTTCCACAGGCTCTCACAGACATAGTAAAAGGCCTATAATAAAAACATAACAAACATAGCCCTTAATTTTACTTACAAATGTTAATTCTCCTAAAAGACTCTCAGAAGTCTATTTCAAAGCCTAAGGCTGGGAATCCATTCTGATGCTACTGGAGTGGTCTGGGGAATGATATGCTTCAATCCATATGGAGGGAGATTTCCTCTGCCAAGTAAATAACCCACAGACAGTTCCCAGTTTCTCAGGTTAGTTTTGCATACTGGGCCAAAAATCTCTGGTGTTGTGGTGGTGCAAAAAAAGAAACAATGGCATTAAGAGCAAGAAGACAATGCTTTCAGCTCCTCCACCAATCACCTCTCATAACTCATATCCATACATAATTAATCACTTAAATCAATGATCCTCATAACCTCAAAGTTCATAATCAGCCACTCAAACTGCACCTATTAAAAAGAGAAGGGGCTTTGTCTGCCAAGAGTACAGTACTGCTTCACACAGTAATGGTGAGGAATGCCACAGGATTGCTGAATAACTCTCACTGACCAGTGCTCACTTCTGAGCAGCTCTGAAGGTTGCTCTAGATAAAAATTGCTGTATTGGCTTAATGTAATATAGATTCACAGACCTAGTCAATGCGATTCTTGCCTTCACCCCATAATTGGTGCACTGCATTTAAGGAAAAGAAGATCTTGGCAGGAAATAGGAAACTATTTTCCTAATCAATTAAGCTGTGAGTTCATAAAAAACACCAGGGAACTTAGCTGTATCCTTGGGGAAGGAATTCCAGTTTTAATTTTTAAATGGTAGGCACAATAACTTGCAAATCCTGTAGTCTCTTATTTACATAAATAATCGGTGGTTAATTAATAATTTTCCAAGAACACTGATCATGCCTGGATGCAGTCACATGTATGCTACCAGTATTTTTAAACAGTGGGAAAACAAGGAGAAGCACTGCTCCTGGCTAAAATATTCGAGCTGTTTCTGTCTGAGGGGTTATCACACATGTCAGCATGAGCTGTGGTGAATCTGTGGCCAGGGTAGTCCCATCCACTCTCCTTTCCTGCACCTCTGTTGTCTTGCAGAGGGCATGAAAGGAAAACTGATGAGGCACAGCAGCATCTGACTACGCAGAAGGGTGGTGTGGGGCAGGTGGGGAGTGAGATTGGTTATGGATGCCTGTCTGTGAAACAGGCTTGACATAGGCTCAGATGTGGCACATGTGTCCATGTGCACCCATTATTGTGTACACCCTCACCAGCTGTCATGGTAGATAACACAGGGTGATAGATGATGACTGATTTTTCCAATTCAGACCACAAATCCCTCCTCCTCATCACCAACAGAAATATGGATTTAAGTCAAAGAGGGTGTCCTTTTGAAACTTAAATGACGTCTTCCCCGACTCTATGTGAATACAAGATTTCCCTGAGCTACATCTGAAAAAACCCAGAAAAAACCAAATTCATATGGATAAAACCCTATAGAAAATCACTGAAAGGAGAAGTTGAAACACACAGACCCACAACATCTCCTTACCTTTCTGAAAGTGTTTTCTAATGTCCAGGCTTCCATGTTTTGCACTGTTTCAATTACACATCTGAAGCCTCTTTTCCACAAAGAAGCAAAGATTATAATACCCAAAAGGCCTTTCTACCCATATAACTTGTTTTCATTAGATTTCTACCTTCTTTCTTCATATCAAGTATTTCTTCTGTTGCCCACGTTTCAAGACTGTGCTCATCTACTCTTTCTCTTAGTCAACTCACAGTTAAGTTATATATTTTTGCTGGTCTTAATCCTTCCTTCTTTTCATTTTCCTGGGGCGTGGTGAGAATAAGTGTTCAGACAAATAGGTTAGAAGACCTTTTTCAAAATATATATTTCACTGTGCTCTTGCTAGGTTGTCTTCTGCTTTTAGTGTTGAGGGGATGGGATGACCTACTGCAAACTAGCTTGACTTCTGAAAGTACTGCCATTGCCTAGTTATAAAGCCAATCAGCACCATAAATGTTTTAGAGGAGTCACACAGGAAGCATGAGAAAACAAACATGGCAAGGTACACCAGCTCTGTTGTACTTACTCCTGGCTCCTGTCCACCAGCCATCCTTCCTTCAGCTGTCCTTCCCTGCCCTGCCAGCTTGACAGAGGAACCATTTACAAAACGCACACTCAGTAGCTGGCTCGTGGTACCCATCTATTGATTAGCTGGTTGCTGCCAGGAAGGTCTAATCAAACTTAATTGCAAAGAATATGTCAGAAAGGGCATTCATTTCAAGGTCTCTTTCCTGCCCTACTGCCGGTTTTATCAAAATATGTAAGAAATTATTTATTAGCTGTTGGGAGGTACAGGCAGGAATGAGCCCTCTAACATTCCTGCAGTAGTGGACTATGGGATGGGTAGATGTGCTACTGCAGTGAGTTGAGAGGGATTTCTTATGTTCTTAAATGTGAGACATCTGTTCCTGTCAAATGTGGTTGAAGTTGCCTGACAGCTTCAGAAGTTATGGGGACTGTGGGGGAACTAATAGGAAGAGGGACTGTAAAAGCTTCATTTCCTTAGAAACCAGGCAAAAATATTCCAACCCATTATCTCCTTATGAATTATTTCTGTAAAGATTGCCCTTTACATGCTTTAAATATCTGAGCTACATCAGTAGAAATCTAACAGTGTACAGGCTTTTCATAAGCATTCTTATATTATGTCTTGATTTGCTTGAAAACCAGTAGAAAGTAAGAATGTACAAATAAATGCATTAATTATTTTTTACCTGTCTAAATCTAAACAGTGCAATTCTCTGTGCAGCAAGCCAGCTCTGCCTGCTGTGAAGGCAGAGCACTATTTGCAGCTGCTCTGCTCTCCCTCCAGGTCACCACATCTTCACAAGAAAAGCAGGACTGAAAGGGGTCACTTCTGAGGCTTCATCCCCCAGCAGACCTTTCATACAGCGCCGTCACTTTTGGCCAGAAATTGTAGCAGTCCTTGCAGCGCATCAACTCTATAACATACAGATTCTTATGTGGCAGTTCCTGAGCATTTATTACTTCTGAAAGGAATATTACTGCTGCAAGAAGACCAAAGGAATTGGCTTTTGAACAGAAATCACGTGCAGCCTCTCTCTGCAGCTTGTGATGTGTCTGTGGAGATATGCTGTGCACTTAATGAAACCCCAGGATTCCTTTGTTTTTCCTTTGTTTATCTGACGTGACATGAACAAGCTTTGTGGTTTATACCAGTCTGGCATTTTCATAATGTATTCTTCCAGATGTTTGTGAGACTTAGGTCAATCAGGGAATCAATCAGATACATCAAAGTTAGCACTGATAGATCCAGACACCTAATAATTTTATACAATTACCTTTAGTAGAATTTCTTATTTTTGTCTTATGACTTTAGGACTTCATATGAAATACAGTAGGGAAAATATAATTAAACCAGAACTCTATTAACCTAGTTTTAGGTCTGTATCCTCTTGCTTCTTTTAAAAATTACTAAATGTTCAATATTAAAGTAATGCGTGGAGTCTGGGTGATTCTGCAAACTAAAACCTGGGAGATAGGTAATACTAATTTTGAAAGAGCAAACAGATGTATTAAGATTCAGTGGTGAAAGGGAGACATTGGGAAAACCTGGAAAAAAACAGCACTGAAAAGAGATTACTCTCTGCTGAGAATTTATAATAATTATTTTTTATTTACTTATTTCATCTTTGAAATAATTTTCAGAAGTATTCATAATTAGTGTAATATCAAGCCCTCAGAGCAGAGGAGGTACAGCCAGTAGCCCAAGCCAGTAATTAATGTTGGCTGCTGCCCTTATGGGCTGGGTAGCTCAGATTCTCACGTGCTATCCTATGACTTTTCACTGCATGCAAATACTACTTCAATAACAGCAGAGATTTATCCTTGTTTATAGGGCAACTGAGGCTCATGCTTTCCAAGAATATTCATGTTAACAAAGTCCAAATTTATTTGGTACGAACCATCACAATAATAGAAATGAAGACATTTCAGTGGTGAGAATAACCAGGGACATCTGCTCTTCCGTAACTGCAGATTAAGATTAGATCTCTGTTTTAGAAGATATGTTGCAACTTAAATTGAATGTAAAAATCTGAGGGAAAATATTAGTGGGTGAGGTTCTTCAGCATGAGTTTTTTACCTGGGTAGATCAGTAGTCTCCAACAACATTACTGGGCAGCTGTGAAGTTCTTTTATAATTTAAGTAAATGACTTCTTGTAAATGAATCTTGTAAATGTAATATGGAATCATAGAATATACTGAGTTTGAAGGGACTTGAAAAGATTATCAAATTAAACTCCTATTTTTGTCCAGCAAGATATAAACGTGCAACAGGCAGTTTGCTTGAGGTATTAGTGTTTCAGATAACTGTATGAGGTTTTTCTCTTTCTCATATTTGTGTTTAAATGTACAAACTGTCACTGAAAAATTAACTAAACTTTTATATTTTAAATTCAATTATACCACACCAATCTGGTTACTGAACTTGTTTAACAATCATAAAAATAATTTGAGGCATTAAGAATTAAATATATAGTATGAATATTATATCTTTATGATTTCTGCCTAAAGTTTAAACTGATCTTAAAGCAGGATGAAGAGGGTTTATTTATTCTTTTAAAATCGGTTTTAAAACTGTGTAATAATTACATTGAGTACACTTATATTTATTATTTAAAGAAAATTAATTAATATTTAAATGCAGAAATTTATTTCCTAATTTAAGGAAAAAATAGAACTATACTAAACCAAACTAAAATAAAAATGGGTAAGATAAATCAGTAAGTAACCCCTGTTCTAAATAGCCCACTGTTGCTAAATATTTAAAGATTAAATCCATTAAAATTATGTTTTATGAAAATTAACTTGTAGTTATTTATGAAATAATTATTAATACTTTTTGGACATTGATTATTTTGTAACTCAGCTTTGTAATTGCTGTGGTTACTGCTTCTCCTCAGATTGAAAACTTACAGAAATATTTTACTTGCAAGAAAAGTTATTTGGCAGCAGCTGTAAGGCACACAAATCTTTTCCTGTGTTTCTCAATTTATTATGATTTCTAAAAAAGAGTTGTTCAAAAATAAAAGTTCATTTTCTGGCACATATACTTTGATTTGACGCCTTTTCTGCAGTTGTTTCTGCTTCTAGTTGTTGAGAGAGCCAAAATGTCTTGGATCTGCAGAACTCGAGATAGAAATTGTAATGAGAATGTTTATTATGAGAAAACCAATATGCTGTTATGTCCTTCCTTCCTTCCTTCCTTCCTTCCTTCCTTCCTTCCTTCCTTCCTGCCTTCCTGCCTTCCTGCCTGCCTGCCCGCCTTCTTCCATATTTTCTGAAGTATAAGACCATATTTTTTTATGTCTTACAGCTCATGGGTAGAACAATCAAAACACACAGGATAGAAAAATTCTAAGTAATAGACTTAAAAAAAAATCATGCGTATGAATGAAGTCATAATACTCAGGGAGATTTTTATTGACTTAAAACAAATTTGACAAGATCTGCTGGTGTCTGGGTATGAATCACTGCACCTTTATTACACGATTCGTCCTTATTTGTTGTCAAATTCCTTGGAAGCCTTCAGTGTAATTACATGTTTTAGTGCACAGCACAATGCATAAACATAGGGCATTTGTAAATTCTCGTTTTTTCATGTTCCTCCTACTGTGACACCAAGTCTTGGCATTCCGACTGAAATTAGGGGGAAATCCCCATGGCTGAAGACTGCAGAGGGCGTGACATTACAGGAGCAAAATGTTGCCTTTGGAAACATGGTGTTGCCCTGGTGGATCCCAGAAGGATGTCCTGGGCTCTGGCAGATGCAGGTGCTGGTGGAGAGGGGAGGAGCTGTTTCAGGGCTGAGCTCCAACAGATCCTCTCTCCTCCAGAGGTGCTGGCCCTCATGCCAGACCCCAGCCCAACCACCCTGGCAGGGGTACTTGGCCCTGTGTGGAGGTCAAGCCAGTGATGGACCAAGGGTGCAAAGCTGATGGAGATATAGGGTGTGATTCTCACCACCCTCAGGGCAATGGATAAGGGTTCTGCCAATATGAATCTTCCTTGATTGTATGTATGAATGGTGTCCCCTGGGTTACATCTTGAAGGTGTAAGGGAACAACTTCTCATTGCTTACCGACCAGGAGAGTGAAGTGTACCCAACTGCTGTGTGTGAGCTGGTATCTTTTCACCCAGGAAGAACAGGATGAGAAATAAAACGTATTTTCCTCCCAAGGAGAGAGGGAATATGCTTTCAGGATAAAAAAGAAAATAGCAACACATATATAGTTAGTAAGAATAACAAAGTTAACATAAAGAGTGATAAAATAAATGTAACCCTTTGATCTTTTAACAGACCAACTTTTTTATTCAGTAAAATTTGAATATTTAAAAGATAATATTTCCTAATTAGTTCTTTCTTTAGCCCTTGGTATGAATATCTTACATTTTCATGCTGGGGAATATAATCCAGTGAGATTCACATGGCTGATAGCCCATGTGTTCCCAAGTGTCTTCAACTACATATGACAATTGGATGAAGTTTGTGCAGTCTGACTCCACCTGGAAACTTGTAGATGTAGCAAATGCCAGAGAAAACTCTCTATGGTGTTTTATAACTGGGTATTTTCCCTCAGCAGAGAAAGAATGAAGAAGATGTAAAGAAAAGGTTGGCACTGACAAATCCTACTGATGAAAACAGCAGAGCAGCCATACCTGTGCTAAAAAGGGAGCATGGCACACCTCCACTCAGGTGTCCTGACAGAAGTTGTCTGCAGAGACAGAAGACCCAGAGGCTCTGAGGAAGACTTTTAAGACATTTGTCATTTCTTCCCCTAGACAAAGGAACTGCTGATCCATGATGGTTATGAAAACATTTGAAAAATGGCAGCATATATTACTGAGTGGAGATTTTCTATGCCCCTATTTTCTATAAGTAAATGCAACTTTCACATCAATTTATCACTGGAGAGAAAGTCAGTGTTCTTAACTGTAAAATTCTTTGGAAAGCAATGTTGTCTGGGATCCATTAATGCAGGCACAGTGTTGAGCTAGATGCTCAGGCTACCTCTGTTACCCAGAGTGGTAGATCTTTCCAGAAAGGGACTCCTCTCTAACCCACCCACAACCAGAAGACCCCTTACTCTTCACTGAATTCAAGGGGAACTCAGTATGCCAGCTCAGACCAGATGCCGAGCTTCTTGGCAGTTTAAGGGAAGCAAGATAAGTCCCACAGATAGTAGGTGGAATAAAAATGCCTGTGACAGAGATACTGAAGTTTTACAAGGAGACAGGAGCAAGCAGAGTGGGCTTGTGTAGGCAAGCGTATAGTTTATTCCAGATGGTGTTTTGCTTCAGTAAAAGCTGCAAATTCTCTTAAAGACACTTCTGTGCCCCTCAATGTAGCATTTGAACAATTTGTAACTGATGTATTCATAAAATTTATAAAAGACATTGCTCATACAAAAATGTCATGAAGCACTGGTCTTGGCAGGACAGGAGGAGAATTGGTGTAGCTGCGTTAAAAGTGAGAGGGCTTGGGAACACTCAGGAAGCGGTGCTGAGTGGAAGAGGGCCTGCAGCTGGGAGTCCCTAAAGGAAGAAGTTAAATGTGCTCACTGGTCACAAATGCAGCTGCTTCTGGGACCAGCTGACATTCAGGAAAAACCTCCAATAAAAGACATTCTGGAAAAAAATCCTGGTATTTTGTATTTCCACAGATTTCTGTGGAAAATGCTCTGTTGATGCCTGCCTCTTTCAAAAGTGTGTGCATCTGTAGCAAGTGCAGTGGAAGTTTTTGTTTGTGTTTTTTTGTTTGTCCATTTTACCCTTTTTAACAAAATTCCATACTAGAACTATAAACAAGGAGTTTAATAAGGCAAATAACAGAACATTGATACAGTTATTCATGTACATTTTCACTCCAAAAACATTTGGCCAGCTAACAGGTGATGTGCCTTTTAAATATTTTGTTCCCAGAAAATCTGATACCTTGGAAACCACAATATCTTGTTCAAGTCTAATCCTGTGTTTCAAATGTGGCAAGAGACTGTGGAAAATACCAAATTATATCCTTCTCCCCCTCTTATTCTTTTAAACAATCCTTCATTTATTCAAGCTTTCCAACTCCTCTATGGTGTAAAGACACCATATGGAAGAGAACTCCAGCACAGGCATGGCAATCCTTCTGCTCTTTCTATTCAAATTAAAGAAGACTAAAACAGGAGTCCTTTTTCCTAACTGAAAAACCTAGGTAGGCATCTAAAAAAATTATTAGTTACCTAGTTAAGAATCCACATTTGCAGCCAAAAAAAAGAAAAAAAAGTGGTTGTAGAGTTACATGTGAGATTTTCTGTTAATAAAGAACCTGATCACAAAAAATAATGTAATTCTAAATAGAAATTTTGAATAAAAAAATAAACAAATAAACTAAAAATTAGACGTGTTTTAAAAATAGTAAGGACTAGGGCTGCACATGATCCCTGCACACAATGTGCAGAAAAATCAGCTACACTGGAGATATATGGCTTTTGACTTCATGGCCTCGGCAGCCTTAGCTATGACAACAAATTGTCAGGCTGTAATATAATATGAGTATTTCTGCTGAAATCAGAGGCGCTCATTGACCTGTGTGTTATGAGTCACTTCACTTTTGCTTAATTTTTTCAGCTCATTCTTTGTCTGTCTTCTCTTATACTCCAGACTAACCTTGGATTAGACTTTATCTTGATCATGGGTGCTGACATTAGTGCAGTAGAGAATATAAATAGTAAAACAATGTGGTTTTTTACAAACAATTGTGTGGTTTCAGACCAACATAATCCACATGTACTTCGGGCTGTTTATTTTTAAAAACGTGAATAAAACTTTAGTCATCATGTTATCACAGTTTGTCTTTTAAAAGAATCAACAGTGAAATTTCTTTCTGTTATTTCTGGCAAATATGGAGCAAGTGTGACTTGACTCCCTTAGCCACAAAAGCATAACATGAAGAAAACACTCCATGATGCAACATTCCTATGGAGTTACATGTGTCTTTGTCTGACTCTGCCAGCACTGGGCTACGTCCTTCTGGTTCATCCACAAGAAAACAAGGCAGATCATTAAAGGTCCATGGTGCTGTAGTATGGTTTTGTTTGTCCTGGGAAGTGTTTATCAAGTGCTGCTGCGAAGAGATACTGTTCTCTTTAAAGACAAAAAAGCAGAGATTACTCTGTTCTATGACTAATAACAGAGTTCTGAGGAGATACTTCAAACTCAATTTATAAAAGCCTTGCAGCTCAAAAGGTGACATGAAAGTTGAAAAGGATAAAAGGACTGGCATTTTAAAAGGAAATAAGAAAAAGTGCCTTTGATAAAAATAACAGAATAGCAGCAATTTCTGAAATACAGTAATTCTATCCAAGTAAAGATATTGTAATGGTTATGGATGATAACAAGTAGGTTTCAACCACAGAGTCAGTCAGGTGTATATTAAATTGATCAAAATGAACATCTAATAGTCACCTCTGTATGTGACAACTAGAAAATAAATAGTGTTAAAATAAAGTTGGAGGTCCGAATAAGGTTAAAAAAAAGAAGGCAGAAGAGCATCAATAATGAAGTAAAATAACAAAACTTAAATAAACTGAGAATAAGGGTTGTGTGTGCTCTCATTTTACATATTGCCCTTCTTTGTAAATAAGAAAAAAAAATAAATAATGCAGTAATAAGATTTGTTAGACTTATCTCACAGGCAAGTTGTAAAGATGCATTAAGCAATATTCCTGTGGTAGTTGAGGATTGAAAACACTATGTAAGGATAAATTATAACCCACTAATCAAGTGGCTGAAATCAAGCCTTTATATCCAGGCAGAAAACTATAATGGCACTTCAGAAATGGGAAAAATTATGTTTAGACAAGAGAAAAACTGGATAAAAAGCAAAGGAGATGTCAAGGAGTGAAAAAAAAAAAAAAAAAAAAAAGGCTTTCAGTAGAAAATGAAGAAAAAATTCTCTCACATAGAAGATGGAGGAAAAGAATGAGTGATACTAATGTCAGAGTCTGCTTACTGCTGAGATTTACTCACTGAACCGAGGTGCCCCAGTCAGGGTCCTAAGCTGGCATCCAGACAGCTAAGCTGGCAGCTTCAACTTATCAGTTACCCAGTGAAACCATCCTTCTGAAATAAACACCTGAGCTATCTGACTGTGAGGAGGCAGGAGTGTGTGCTGCTTCCAAAGGGAGAGACAATCTGCTGGGATCCACTTAAAATTTCAGGTGAAGATTTGTGTTGGAGGTGGGGGCTGCTTTCCTTTGTCCTTTCCTTATTTAGCATATCAGTGAGGTGTCTGTGTCCTAAAGGTCCCAAGCCCGACACCTGGAATTAAATAACACGGTTACCCTCCTCTTAAATGATTACATTAACAAGCTGTGTAGGTGCTGTGTATAAACAAGGTCACAGTTTTCCTCAGTGTTGATGGCCTCTTTCAGAAACACCTGTCAGAGCTTGAATTTAGGGCTGGCTGACAAGAGAATTTTTCCACCTGCAAGTGTCTATGTTGGCAGTTCAACAGCAGAGACACACCTTGGGGATGCCCATGTTCAAGTCCATGAGTGACATTGACTGGGAATCCCTGGCTCCTAACAGACTTGGAACTTCTCTTCTGGATCTCCAGAGTCTTTCACTTTGAATTTATGTTGATGAGTTACTCTGAAGTAACTTATCCTTCTTTAATAAACAAAACTAATTGAATTATCTTACTTTCCTTCTAATAAGGTATAAGAAATTTTGACAATTTTAACCCGAGCACTTAATTATTTTCAAAACACTTACCTCCTCCTGAATGTATTGTGTAAGTGGGGGGGTTTGCCTCTGTATAAGAGAAAAGATGAGAAAAAAAAGTATTAAATACTATTAAAGCTTTTTGTTCTAGTCATTATGGTCCACAGTGAAGCAATGAAGAAAGGAAAATCTAAGAGCTAGAAAAGTACAGTATCTGCACTTTTATATTAGTTTAGAAGAGGAAGCAAAGGAAGTTCACTGAAAAATAATAATAATAATATCTGAATTGATTTACTGAAGTATGCATCACAGTAGGAGGGACATCTTGTTGCTGAACAGGAAAACCTACATGAATTCAGATTTGTCAGTGAGGTGATGTGGAGAATAACTGTGTAAGCTGGCACAGCAATCTCTGCACATTTCCAGACCAAAACACAGAGGTTATATGAGGAACATGCTTATATGCCAAGCAAAATAGAGCACAAATTACTGAACCATCATGGGTTTACTCATTTCTAAATACTCACTGCTTTTCTTAAATTGATTAGTCTTGGTATGGACTCACATTGGCAGGGCCTTATTAAAGCTCTGTGTACATTAGTTAAATCTTCACAGACAACAGAACTTCTTCTGTCTGACTGTTTCTGCAGCATGTTCCCATAAAAAGAATGCATGAGAATGTTAGTGTGACAGTCCTTCAAGGCAAAGTCTATTTCATCAGTCAAGAGGAAATCTTTGTGGAATACAACTGGAAGAGATGAATGCATGTTAATTTTACGAGACTTTCATTATGGAAAGGAATTTAAATAATTTAGTTGAAAGCATGTTCTCAAGTAATTTTTAAAATAGATTTAAGTTGGGGGTTTTTGATTTTTATCACTTACTGTGGCCTAAAAGAAGCTTGAAAATGATTTCCCCCTACAGACTTCCATCTCCTCTTCCCACACGGCAAATTTTATTATTTTCTTCCTGTTGTTTCAGTGAAGCCCAAGTAATTATGATGACTTTTATTTAAACTCAATATCTCAAACCTCTGTGCATAGCACCTTATGTGTGCCAAAATAATTTTGCTCTGAAAGAAACCAAAATAAAACCATTATTTTTGTGCTATTTGGTTGCAATGACTTCTACATGAGAATCACAAAAACACTGTTTATATAAATCCAGCCACCACTATTTGTATTTCTTTAGGCCAAAGGACATTGGCCTAAAGGGAAGAAAGAAAGGGGCTTGTCTCCCCTACAGCTTTCTAGAAATTCATTTCTCTGGTTTAATGTGACAGCAAAAGCAGGATTTCTGGCTGGTTTACACTACTAACCCTTGTGCAGTGAGTAACAGATAATGTGATGTTATCATGCTGTTCTTGTTACTTGAGCTCCAGGTTCAGTCAGAATATTGATAGTCTTTAATGGTGAACGCTGGAAAAATGGAGATTATTCACACCAATTTGATCTCTGAAAACTTTGTGTATCACTGTCTGAGATTCTGATTTCATACTGCAACATGTTCAGAAGCAACACTAGTGTTTTTCCTTTCCTTCTTTTACTTCTTTTCTTTATTTTCCTATTTTTCATCTCTTCTCTTCTCTTCTCTTCTCTTCTCTTCTCTTCTCTTCTCTTCTCTTCTCTTCTCTTCTCTTCTCTTCTCTTCTCTTCTCTTCTCTTCTCTTCTCTTCTCTTCTCTTCTCTTCTCTTCTCTTCTCTTCTCTTCTCTTCTCTTCTCTTCTCTTCTCTTCTCTTCTCTTCTCTTCTCTTCTCTTCTCTTCTCTTCTCTTCTCTTCTCTTCTCTTCTCTTCTCCTCTCGACAAATTCTTAACTATAGACTCAGTTTTTGAGGTGATCCTGATCTACTGAGAGATTGAGATTTTTTTTCTGATGTAAAGAGAGGTCAAAGTAAGATTCTTGATTATTACAGGATCAAGTTCCTTAAACCTTTTGCATTATTGTTTCTCAGGTCTCCCTCTTTATTTTTCCAAATAAAGTGCCTAGCAGTCTTAAACTGGGGGTGAGTGTTCAGTCACATTTTTCTTTCCATTTTAATACTGTGATGCTACAAAATCCTTGTTTCCGGAGACTGCTTCTGTTAAGTTCCAGACAAGAAAATATTGAAAGATGTGACAGTCCATCAGAGAAGGGAGGTTCTTCACTCAGTGACTGCTTGAAATGGACATCATATCAATGATTTTCTCAGTGTATAGTGAATAGAGAATAAATTTTGGGTACTACAGAACTCTGAAAAGTAGAGATATAAAGAATCAGTTGGTGTTTAAAAGCTTCATTTCATTCAACAATAACTGTTTCCCCATTTTAAAACAGAAGTGTTTTAAAATGTTTTCCTCAAAGAACTCACAAGTATGTATGATCCTAACTTTTCTCAAGAAAGCCATTGTTGTTTTAGGGGTGAAGACGGATGAGACAGCTCTTTAAATTTTTTGATGCATTCAGTAGATATCACACTGACAGATCCATGAGAGCCATGTAAACAGTACTTTATCAATAATTCTAACACACTTCAGATCTGGGGACCCAGGAGTGTGGCACTGCACTTTTGAATAACATTCAGTAAGAGGTGCATTTGTAATTTAAATTTTTCTCCATCACATTTTACTTCAATTTAATGATTATATACATTTATGTAGTGTGCCATAGAATGACAGGAAAATGTGAAAATCCATCAAGTCTGTTCCAAGTCTTTCAATTATCCAGTTCTGTTGTTATTGAAATCTGCATAAATTCATCTTGCAGTATAAATCTGCAATATTCAATAAAGACCTCAAAATTAGTTCTGGTCTATAAATGCTCTGAAATAAACTTGGCAATCTCTTTCCTTAAGTCAAACTTTGAAAAATGTGCATCATTAAAACAAATGTTTGCAAACTATTTATGTCCTGAAGGAGTTCCTTTTGTAACATTCATAGCTCTTAAGGCAACATATTATACTCAGATCCATGGCCATGGATTTTGGTTTTAGAATGTTCTCAGAAGAGAAATTATGCTGTGCCAGCAGTTCAGAGGTACACTGGGGTATACAGAATGATGGCTACAGCTGATCAGGTATGGATGGCACCAAAACTCCTCAAAACTCCTCAAGCAAAGACTTTTTCCAGATGACCTCCTGGCTTGCAAAGAGCAAGAAAGAGGTCAATATGTCATGCAGCTTTGCTGGGTTCCTATAAGTGTTCGTTTAGATTCTTACAAGCACTTTTGTTTTAAGGAACAAGAGGCCAGTTTGTCCACTTGTCAATGTCATCCTTATCCATGCTATTTGATTTTGCTCCTCAGTCTGTGTCCTTTTCCTTTCTTTATTCTTTAATGTACTTTTTATTGAAAAAGTGAAACAAAACAAAAAAAAACAAACCAAACCAAAAAAAGAAAAATAATTAGGCAGTAACAGCGTTAAGTGTTGCCTGATCTCCCAAAATACATGTAACAGCTTTTTTATCCCCTTACATCTCTATTCTTTTGCTTCCTTACATATAAGTTGCCCTCCAATTATAGAAAGTCATAAATTATTTTTGGGTCCCACAGGACATGGTAAATTTGTAAAGTTTCGCCCTTGTGTAAATATTTGTTGCTGATTTGGTGTCCAATCTCCATTACTAGAGAAGCAGGTAAAAGACAGTGAAGGTAATATTGATGGAAAACCCATGAAAACTCAGCCAGTTAAGTGAAAATTTGTAAAACTTGAAAAAGTGGAATTGCACAAAGATGAACATGTTCTAACAATCTCTTTTTGTACAGCTCTTATGTTTGTGATTTTTGGTGGCTTCATGCTTTCCATGCTGGGCAATGAGAACCACAGAAGAAGAAAATTCTACTTAAGGTCTTAACTTCTTCTAGCACAGCTCCTAACACCCAGCTTTGACATTTTAGGATGTCACTGTTCACTGTGGAGATAAAGAATCGTGAAGAATGGAAGAAAAGTTCATTCCCTTTTGTACCGTATCCCCTTTTATTTTGGATTCTTTCCATTTACTTTTCTTCCTTATGTCTATGTCTCTTCTTGCACCTATTCACAGGATTCCCAAAAACAGAAAAAAAACAGAAGCCAAAGAAGAAAAAGATAAGTGTCTTCTGCCAATACTGTTGCAGAAACACTGTCTACAGGAGGGAAAGGAAAAAAATAATGCTGACAAAGGAACGTATTGGTAGAGGAATCATCCTGAAATGAACCAAACCTTTCTTTTATTTCAGACTAAAACCCTTTTACCTGTAAAACTGTCAGCTCTCCAGCCTAGGTTTATGGAATTCAAAATCAAAAGGCTTAAAGGACAAATAGAGGGCATTATTTCCTTGTAGTTATTTCTCTCTCACTGAAAAAATGATGACTCCTTTCTGTCTGAATGAACTGCAGTACTTGAAGATTTGCAGAACTTCTGCTAAATGCACTTTCCCAAATGTAAGCCAACATCAAGGCATCATGGTTTTGAATTAGTTACAGTAACGAAGAGTTTCTCAACATAACTCTGTTATGCTGTTTTCCAGATGGGATGGAGTTCTGTGAAATCTCTGTTCTTTTTGTGCCGCTAATCTTGCCTCATGACTCAGAAGCTGAAAGCTCTAAATAATGTTGATAATCCTCTGCAGTCTCTTTTCAGTCTTAGCAATGCCTTTCCTCTAATGAAACGTGTTATATACTTTGCAGGAGAGATCCCGTGATTATTTTTGATACTAAGCCTTCAGTCCATGCTTCCTGACATTGCAAGGAATTCTCTTGCAATTCTCAATTCTTCTGATTTCTATCATAGAAAAGGATTTGCACATCCAGACTTGGCATACATTATAGGAACTATATATAATGAAAAAGTATAATTTTCAGAATCTACAGAATAATGAAAAGTATAATTTTCAGAATCCACAGAATGTTTTTCATGCAAGCCTAGCTGGTTTCTCTGAAGGACATAAGGAATTCACAGCTGGACCACAGATTCCTACCTTTAGGTGTCTGTGTGAGACCATGCCGATAGATAACTAAGCTGTCCCTATAGTTAGCAAAGAGCTTCATTAACACAGAGGGTTACTGATACTAAAAAACAAGCAGGATATCTGTAGGTAACTGGCAGAGGGGGCACAGGATCTTAGGGAGACACAGCCTCAGAGGCAGAAATTGAAGGCTGGGCAGCATACCTGCACTGGCTGAACTGTGAGGGCACAGGAACATCTCTGACATACAGGCACCTACCTTTGCACCCTAGGTTAGCTTATTCCTAAACGGATTCCCATCCCCATCCTCCTTTAGCTCTGTTCAATCATTTTATTGCTGTTTCAGAAGGTGTCTAGCTGCTGCTGAAGCAAGGCATGGAACCTGCTGGTGCCCTGTCAGCTCTTTGCAGGTGTCTCAGGTGCCCTGAATGTATTTTGGACATCTCTGCCTGACCAGGAAGGCAAGTCCATCCTGTGTGTCCCTGGCAGAGCTTGTGTGCTGTGTGGGTCCATTGGCATTGCCCTAACATCTGCAGAAGATAAAAAGTTGTCTGTTGCTCTATTTAGGCTCATGCAGAGAATAATTAAGCAAACGCTCAGCTTTGTGTGTGTTAGTTAAAAATTAAATTTACAATCACTGTGCAATGTTATGCATTATAGTACAAAACAGCTCTTCTCATTAATATACTGAAAAGGAAATTATCTTCTGTGTTTTTTCTATGTGACTGTGAGATATAGACCCCAGTGAAGAAGATAAAATTTTCCCATGCACGTATTGAAGTGTGTCAAAAGTAACTGTTCTCTACATTTTGATAAGAGCCATGAAAAAACCTACACTAAAAATGTGCACACACACGCATACACAAAAGTGCCATACAGCTGGATGGATTGGACTTTATTTCCCTAATTTAATGAAATTTTCATTTGTATCTTCTCTTTTGTGACTCAAGTTTTGTAGAAGTGCAACTGTGTAAACAACAATCTGTGACAGAAGGAGCTTTAATGACACATGGAACATGTTAAAAAGTAGCACACATTTTTAAAGGCATGTGTCAGAGCAGGGAATTTCTTTTATTTTGATTTTCTTCACAGCAATATTAAATGGAAAAAATCCATCCTTTCCTAAAAACTCACTGTAAGAATAATTTTCTTCTTTATTCATTTTTTTTACTATTATTATTAGAGATTAAGGCAACAAAAACATTAAATTTCTGCACTAGCTGAAGAGATGCTCATAAAAAAGTCTAAATGTCTATTGACCCTATGGTCTCAATATCAAATAGCCTGTACATAATAGAATTGCATTATAAAATCTGTTTTTGTTATGAAAACTCTCTTTATGGATGCATAAATTATTTATATTAGCAGTTACAGTTCAGGATAATGAAGGTTCATATTTTCTGTAATGCTAAAGGTGGACTAAATGGAAACATTTATTTGGTTCCATAAAATACGTGTTCAAATGATGTCTGTCATGTTACATTATCCATAGCACTCTTAACTTTAATAAAGTTATGGAAGAAGCTCAGCCTTATGAGCTTGAACTGGATGGAGTCTCATAAATAGGAGCTGCATAAGATCTGGAAGGAACCTAAGGAAAAAAGTGTCATCCAAGAAAGCTGGGTACCCATCTCCATTCAGGTAAAGTAGCAGGCTTGGAATCTATTCTCATGTAGCTGTCTGGCTTTACTCTTACAAAGACAAGTTGCTAAGAGGAATGACTGAACTTCTGTCTGGAGGTGCCCCACAAGGCCTTGTCATTGCAAGGCATTCTGGCTTCAAGGGAGTCAAAGCATTAAGTTATTTAAGGAGCAACAACAACCCAGAAGAACTGGTTATCAAATCCATATTTGGACTGAATGGCTGGGGCACTTTTTAGTGAGCCCCTGAGACCTGGTGTCTTTTTATTGTCCCTGTAGGGATGCCAGCTGGTGTGTGCACTCTAAAAAGCCATGGCTATTTTGTTTGCAGCCACCTTCCAGATGAATGAGAGAGAGGGCTTAGCGATTCTGCTGCTTCCTGAGCCTGGTCCTTAGGGATCAGACCATTGATCTCACGGCTGTCCCGGGGGCTTTTGCACTTTTGCCAGAATAAGCAAGAAATGCAACTTTCCCAAACTAGCAGCATGTCACGATTCACAAGCAGATGGGCTCTGTTCTGTAAGGTACCAGATGCCACCATGGAGCAATGAGCTTGTCTTTGTGCAAAGAAGAATCACTGACAATGTCCTATACTTTCTGGGAAGATTCATATTTTTAGAATTTCATAAGCACACCCACATTCACTGGGGGGTGTTTGAGTTACAATTTCATAAGAAACACTTGTTTCTATTATTTCCTGTAGAAGTAAACAAGTTACTGCTCCACTGCTTTTAGAAAATGTGGGCAACTAATGCACAAAATAGAGTTAATTTGCTATATGGGTTGTATTGATTCTGCACCATTAACAGACCAGCTTCATTTGGTGAGGGATAAATCATGTAAATAATTAGTGACTGTTTCTGTCCATAAAACTAAACAATTGGTTTCAAGCCACCCGAGACTGCAGTGTTTTTGAAGGATCTATGCAGTATTTATGTGCCAGAATGCTGTTTAAACTCCCTATAGTTCAGGACTGCTTAAATCCAAGTCTTGAAGTCCTATCTCCATTTTGTTGAAAATGTTTTCAAGGTGCTTAACCTGAATCTCTCTTGGATGGTGAGAAGTGTCTTGTTTCAACACCTCACCTTTATAGAAAACATAAAAGTCAGTCAAAAAAGGCCCAGACACTGAGACCTCTTGTCCCAGTGGGATCATCCCTGTAAGTGGGGAGACAAAGGTGCAGACTCCTGCTTTCACATATTTTCTTTCTAGCTTCACTCATTTGTTTCTATGTAGAAGTCTGGCTTCATCACAGACAGAGAGTGACCCCATGTCTTGTACAAAGAAGGATAATAAATACCATTTCAGGTATTTATTTATTCAGGTATTTATATTCACCTGTGATTCTGCCCTAGACATGAGAACAATTCTCTGGCAATGTTTCATAGAAAATGCTGTATTTCTACAGAAAAGAAAAAAAAATTCTGGTTTATATGAACCAGATTTTTCCAGAAAAAAAACAAACCAAACAAACCACAAACCAGAACACTTTTTGCTAAAGGATTCTAATCTCACTGTTATAGCAATATTATTGTACAAATTATAAAGCTAGAGGCCAAGTGCCTGCCACAGGAGGGTTTATATCTCAGGATGCTCACTAGTCCAATCATATTTCCCACAGTTGTCTTTGAGATTGCTCCTGCCTCGCAGACCTCACCTATTTTCAGTTCTTCATTCCAAAATTTATCTTTTCTTAATTTCATCCTATTACTTAATTTGTAGTCATTACACCAGTTTCATAGCTAATGGTTAGAATGTCAATGCAATATCACACTGATAAGACTGACAGTATCAGAGCACATTACTCCTTTCTGAATATCTTCCTCTACCCTTTGTGAAAATTAATTTATGGCTGATTGGGGATGTCAGGCTCTGCAGCAAAGCCACACAGCTACATCATGTTCTGACTCCTAGCCAACTTGACTCGTTAAAGCATTTAAAACCTTGGCATCAAACTGTACTGGAGCTGCGAATTGCTCTGTTGTAGCAAAACAATCTTTCTGTCAATTCTGTTGGTTTTAAAATGAGGCTGCTCTGATCAGACCTTTCACATACGGAGGTGTACAGCTGGTTCTTCTTCTTTCAAGTGGATCCAGAAATATGCCCACTGGGCCTTCTTGGAGCTGAAGGGAAAATGTTATCTCATGAAACAATTTTACCTTCTGAGGTGAGATATTTCAGCTGGTAGTGATAGCTCTGTGGAAACAAGAGAGCTAAAAGATGCTACAAAGATTTTTCACCATATTCATATTTATTTAAACTGCAGCTTAAATGCTACATCCTTTGGGGAGGTGGGGGGAGGGGGAAGAATGAAAACTGAGAAAATAATAACTTTGCCTTGCCTGTGAACCTTTAAAAGGAAATTGCTGTGGTCTGATGAGAGCAGCTCAAACAGTACTTTAGTTATGGGAAATGTGCTTCCACTTTTAACTCTGCACAGATGACAGATGATGCTGGATCTGCTCCCTGCTGCATTAATTGCAGGGTTATGGCTTAAGCACAGCAGCTTTATTTTCTACTGTTGTGGTCACAGCATAGGCTGGGGTTATTTTCCAAGGGAATAGGCATATGCATGAGTGTGTATATGTGCACTGGCATGATGTCCATAGTAGGGATGTCAAGGCTGTCTCTTGTATACGTTAATTTACTAAACTCTTCACTTTAACTAATGTATTTCAGACACTCAGACTCTTTTTTCAGCACTTGGAACCAGGGCCTTGTCAGGCAGCTAAATGCTGAATGGATATGAAAAGAATATTAAAAAACAAAGGAAAGGGGGTGAGGGGAAAGAAAAAAAAATGCCCCTAACATTTCTTGAGTAACACAATCTGCTGCTGTTCATGCTGTGTCCTTATGAATGAACTTATGAAGTGTCTGCTGGTGGTTCCATGTATAACAGGAGACAGGATTCAAGGGCTCAAGAAGCATTTGGACAGTGCTTTCAGGCACATATTTTAAGTCTTGGGAATCGCCCTGTTCAGGGTCAGGAACGGACCTTTGATGATCCTTGTGGGTCCCTTCCAACCCAACATATTCTGTGATTCTTTGGTAAGTGGGGTTTTGCTTATGCACAGTTTAAGTGCTATCCCCTGAAGGAGGAGACTCTCACTGTCTGAATCCTACAGGATGAATAGTTTGTTGTGCTGCAGTTTGACAGATCCCTCACTCACAACTGCTTCTCTGTGCCAGCATGCGAAATGTTTTGAAGTCCAATGTGGAGGTGATAGGTAGACATTAATGCTCTCACATCGCACTATTTCAGAGAATCACAACAGCTTACAGACCACTTGCTTTCCACAGGAAAGTCTGTCTTCTTCATAAAGCCAGAAACAGCCTTACCTTTCTCTGACATAGGTTTCTCTTCCTCATGGGCCTTCCAGAGACGTAATCTGAAATTGCCAGCTCTTCTGTTACTTTGGGAGGTTTATGACTGGGAAAGGAAATTCAGATCTTGGAAGGGAACACGCCTTGAGTCTGGAGTTTCCAGACTCTCTGGTATCCCAGATTATACACAACAGTAAATTTCTTTTTGTTCTTGCAGCTCACATTTTTGGTGTTTCAGGGCAGATTTAAGAGACTAAGGAGTTTCTTTTTCATGTGGATGACAGATGGGTAGCAGCAAACAGGTTGTAATGGAAGAAAGACATGACAAATGAGGCAGCTAACTTTGTTCTCTACAACTCTCCTTCACATCCAAAAAGCATAGTAATTCAGGGACTGAATGCAATGTAATTCCTAATATATCAGTAGAGAAAGTACATAATAAAGCTATGGATTTCACTGGAAAGGGGCAATTCCACTTCACAGCAAGTTCTGAAGAAAACAAAAGGAATAAATCTTACAGAGTCAAGATCTCTGTCCTTTTGTTTAATCTTCATCATTTGCTTATTTATTTGTTATCTCCCTAATCACTTATGCAGTAATAGGACCATTTCAAACAAATTTAACAGAAGATGTAAGGTATGAAAACTGTGGCATTGCATTAGGCTGATGTGGATAATGGAAAGAGTCCTTACAGGTTACACAGGCTGATACATCACTTTTCATTCACTTTGGAGGACCAGAGGTGAAATTGCTTTGCACCTACTGTGTGCAGCACTTGTATGCATTTAAACCCTTGAAAACATCTTTTGCCTCCTATTTCACCCAGAGGCAGGTGAGAAAAAAGATACAATCTCATAGCAACCCTGGCTGCACCAATTTGCAGTTTGTGGATCAGCTTGTTTCCTGTGCACTAAAATTAAATTTTCCAGTTTGGAACGCACAAACACATTTAGAACACAACTCGATGTTCCAGAAGTAGGAACAAAGGAAAGCTGTACTGGATGAGATCAGATGTCTAGTAAGGACTATGAAGGCTGGTCCTCTTTTTCCAGCAGCAACAAGTGGCAAATGCCTAAGAAAGAACACGGGAAAGGGACAGGATACAGTGACACTGATACAATGGGAACTCATCTGAGCTCTCTTCCTTCCTCCAGGGCCTAATGGTTCACAGGCGACATTTGGGGGGATTTCATTTATGAAATTTATTTGTGAATTTAGCATGAATAATGCATTTAGCAGTTTTTGGTGTATTCCTGTCTTTGCTTTCTTTTTTTGCTCCTTGATCTCACACAGAAGTTTAGATCCGGGTCATACAACAAAGAGGCCCATAAGGTAACAGCGCACCATATAATAAATATATCTTCTCACTTCATTTGAATCTGTCACCTGCTGGCTTCAACTAATGCCTCTGAATTCTTGTGGTGAGGGTGGTATGATCAACCTGGCCTTAGTTTTCCTAGTCTATGCATTGTTTTCTAGACTTTTCTTGCTTCACCTGTTGAATGCCCTTCCTCCTGTGGAGTCCTGGTGCTTGAATTGAAGCAGTGTCACATATTTTGTTGAATATATTTTATATATAGTATATAACTATATATATATATATATATATATATTAGTTTAATATATTTTCTGTGCTGGTTTGGGATTATGGGATTAAATTTGCATATTAGGTAAAAAACAAAGGCACACCATGGAAAAAAGAATCGTTATGTCTTCTGTGTTCCATCTGTTATTCAGTCCTGGGCAATCTGGAATTTGATTACCTTTATTCTCTCCCCTGTCTTGATATAGATTACTTATACACATATATAAACCAGTCTTCCTTACACTAAGGAACCTTTTCCAATAGAAGTAAAATTTAACCAAAACATTATTTGGAAAAAAGGCCAAATAACTTCTAGTTCCAAGAAAATTTGAAGGCTGATTTCTTTATGTAGGGAAGGACATACTTTTTTTTTTTTTTTGCAACAGTCCCTATGGCAGAATATTGGCTAACCCAGTATTCAGTGTCCTTAAAATTACTTGGAGATGATTACAAGTTGGGAAATAACTCCATACACACATCTGAAGATAATGCATAGGCTCATCTATGTTGTTTTTAAATTCCTTTAAGTTCTCTTTCAGTCAGCTGTTAGGAAATGATACAATATCACAGCTATCTGGTCTAGGTGAACTGAATAACTGAAACTGAAAGCTGCAACACTACTGCCAATGTATAAAATTCCACTTTTTTTTTTTTTTAACTGCACAGAACAGCTACATATATATTTTTAAAAACAATTAAAAAATTTCTAACAGAAATGTCAGTGCTGAACTTTAATTTCACTCCTAGTCTGGGCATGAAGAGGTGAAGCTGAAATTCTATGGACAGTGGATTTCAATTCTAGTTTATTTTGATGGCAAACAAGATAGAAGAAACTGCTGACTTAAATTTAGACAAGTACCAAACAGCTCATTAACATTTTAGATGCAGAAACTGGCTTACTGAAGGGTAAACCTTTTTTTACAAGGCACATCCTTCCTATTGGTCTCTAAATAACTATTTTATATAGTTCAGCACTGTGCTGTTTCAAAGAATTACTGTTTAAAGCATAAGAAAGTGTTTTGCTTTCAGAATGAGGCACATTTATTTCTACAGTGCTTGTAGAGAACAGATTTTTTAATTAATTATTTACAAACCATTTATGAGACAGGATTTGTAAGCATTGTATGGTTAGAAAATACTGTTTATATCCTTCTGATATATTTCTGGGAATTATAGTACAGGCAGACCCATGCAAGTTGTTTTATTTCTCATAATGCCTATCAGTTCTTGTGAATTTATGAAAATATGGGGGTTTTTGCCTTTCACACCTTATTTGTACATTTAATGACTGGCAGAATATATCTGGAAAAATGTTGTTCACATAAAATAGTGTAATATTTAGGATAGAAATGCAAATTTTTATTTCAGCATGGATTGCATCCTGAAAAATTGTTCCAGAATCTTTTTTCTCTTGAGCCACTTTTACGATCCAGAATGAACAAAGTGCATGCAGATAGTTATTATTCCCTGTAGTGAGGAGACAGTCTACAGAATATATATCACCATCTGAGTTTCATCTGCACACTCTGCAAATCTCAAAGTCATTTTTCAGAAGCACCAAGACAGCCCTGAGAACATACTCTGACACAACACAGGGAGTGGTGTCTGCTCATTACCTCTGGACATAGTCATGTGTGCCTTAAAACAAGCAGACACACACACATAATTGTATTCATATGCAAGTTTCCATTGAAAAATGGATCAATGTTTCATGGAATCATTGAAAAATTTAAACTGGAAATAACCTTTTCACCCTCTAGATGCCTGGTCAAGGGCAGACTTATTTCAAAATCCTCATCTTATGGACTCTGCCATAGGAAGGAAATCTTGTCCTATGCAACCTGAAAATATACCAGTTTTAAGACTAATATAATCTGCACACACAAAATTATAGGAAAAATAATTCTAATAAATCCAAACTTCATTATTAAGTCATGAAAACTGCTTTCATATGGCATTTTATATAACTCTTTCCTGAAAGTTAAAACAACGCTTCCCATTCCATATCTTTAATCTCTATTGCCAGTAAACACTTCTGAAATTGTTCTGAGTGGCTCTTCTGGTACAACCAGTATTTACAGAACTAATTCAGGAAAGTTATAGGTGATCCACATGGACTTAAGTGTCCTTTCTTTTCTTGTTATTTGATTATTGATCATCCATTCACCAGTACTCCAGGTCATTTGTAATTTGCATAACAGTGCTTCATGAGATCATTAAGAGAAATGCTGGAACAAAAAAAATAAAAATTATAATAAAAAAAATCCTAGTAGATCCTGAAATACTTTCCTTATCTATATTTTTCTTATTCTTTTTGTTTTCTTTTTCTTTTTCTTTTCATCTACGTTAAGACATTACCAATGGGGCAACCATCAGTTATTTCATAATCTAACATTTCTTGATCAGCAAATTTCTCCTATTTTCCATCCAGCAATTAATTTCCATTACTTAATTTATTTTTTAGCATGTCCACCTCATGAATCGCTGGGAAAACTGAGCTCCTCCTTAGAAACACACCTATATTTCTCAAATATCAATTGGCTAAATTGATGTTACACTGAACATTAGTCCTCCCCTGTAAATTCAACCTTTCTTCTACTACTTTTTTCTTCCATTTTTTTTTTCCAAGTGGGTCAAATCTATCAAGAGGTATTTAAGGAAGTTTAATACTCAACATTTTCTAGGAGGACAGAAGTTAAAAAATCAGGTGAACCAAGTTAATTCAAAGCCTTTGTGTCCTTAGTTCAATGCAGTTCTCTTGAATCATCATAAGCATAATAAAAAGAGAAATTGTGTGCCAACACCCTATCTGCAGGTCAGTGTATCTGTTTTCTACATTTTCCCTCTGTTTTTGGAAAGAATTGTTTTTGACTGAGTACTCATCAATATGATTAGCAGCACAAAGGAAGCAGTAGCAAACCACCAGCTCTTAACTTTTATTAAGAAAATAAATTACTCGAGGAGGTAGTTTAGCATAAACTGATAGAAAACATCAATCACAGTTTCTTTGGGGAGGACAAAGTGCAGATGAGTGAAGCAGTAGAGTATTTTGTGATGAGGAGAAATGGGGATTGGTAAGATTTGTTTGATGCTTCTAGAATGAGAAGAATCCTGAGTGCAGCTGCAGCCAAGATCTGTGAGTTATGTGAGCTTCCTACTCTACTGTTTCCAGAGGGGAAAAAAAAGGAAGAAGAAAAAAGCCAAGGTTCCAAACAATGCTGAAAATAATTTTCCACCATAAACCTCCATGAATTTTATTTGCAGTCTAGGAGTCCAGTACATAGACCTGCCACCAGCTACATTAATGGTCATGATAACAGGAAAGAGACAAATAATTCAAATCACTTCTGCTCTGAGATGCATCTTTGCATGTCCATCTGCCTTAACCATACCCATCTCATCAGGAGGAAAAAAATCTATTCTGACTTTGCAATTTGTTGTCCCATACATGTAATGATCTCAGTAGCTCTCAGTTCTGACTTATTCCTTGCAATGGTAACATACTGGATTTTCATTATCTGTCAAAATGCAGTAAGGACAGCAACTGTATGGTCCAAGAAGACTAGCAGAGCTTGTCTCTTCCCACAGATCAGGGCTGAGTCATGGTGATGGGACGGTATCTATAAGTTATCTTTGCTGCTCCATTATAGATAAACTGAATTTAATTTTCCATCACTCTGGCACCTCCTTCTACTACTAAAGTCACAGAAGACTTTAGAGATAAATGTTAATGCCTCATGATGTAAAACTCATTCAGTAGAAAATATCACGTGAGGTATTCCACAAAATTGAATAGATATATTAAAGAGTTCACTGATCCTTGTGGAAAATTCCTGACAAGATCCTGCATTGCTTAAGATTTAATTTTATCAGATGTAAGACTTTCATTTTTTATCTTGCTAGAAAAGCTATTTTAGAAATGGCAAGGTTTACACGTCAAAGCTCTGATTCCACCTTTTTTAGCAAGATCCTAAACATCCTCTTTGTTTCCTGTTGCTTTTCACAGTGAACTCTGCTTGCTTAGTAGTTCTAAAGTTGGGGATTAGAAAGTTGATATTCAAGAAATTGTTCAGGGAATGACAGGCTGGCTTTGAATATATTTTGTTTTATCAACATTCAGGGAGAGAAAGAGGAAGGAGAAATCTTTGTAACACAGAGCAGGAAAACAGATAAAAAGAGAGGAGTAGGAAAAGAAGGCGTTTGTAAGTGCATTGTGAATATAGACAGACACAGCTCACCTTCCTTTCTTGTCAAATACAGCTGAATAAGAAATTGGCTTACTTTGTATGAGAAAAAAAGACAGCTTTAATCTTAAGAAATTCTTGCAAGCCTAAGAATGGTTAGATAATGGAGGCAGCTACTGAAAGATGCTGAAGACTCAATATTATTGGAAAAGTTCAAAGTAACATTTGAACATAATACTCTTCTATATTTTATGGGTCATTTGAAATCACACTGTCTCTGCCCACATGGGAATTGAATGCTAATAAAGTCATTAGTTTTCAAATACTAATGATTGAACAGTAAAATACAGATGAGCAATGTTCTTCTTCCCTGAGGAAAACTCAGATTGCCCAATTTGTGGTCAGTGCCAAGCAGCCTGACCTAATGCACAGACCTCCTGCCAAAATGTGGAGAGCTTAGGGCAGAATGATTGAAAAGAGGCTGGAATTGAAGGGCCAAACTAGAGGGAACAATACACATCAAAAGGTCACATGGGATACTAAGAAGAATGAGAAAAAGGAGAACAAGACTGCATGATATAACAGTGTTGCTTTACTGGTGTTCATCTCTGAAAAATATGGCTTGTTCTTGAACCTTCTTTATTTTTTTCCCCATTTTTATGATTCTAGATCACAGCTGAGAAGGGCTTATGCAAAGTCTAGAAGTGGTGAATTCCGGAGAAGATAATGACACACTGGTGGGAATAAGTTCCACACAAATGAGATACAAAATATGAAGTGGGGCTGCAGGAGAGATGACAGAAAATAGTCATATCCAAACAAAAGGGGTGAGATGTTTAGGACTTCATTCAGCCATCCAATTCCTATGCCAAAAAATGATGAAATGTGTTTGGGGCACAACTGTACCACAAACGCATTAATCATTAAGTAATGTTCTCAAAACAAGGTGGCGTTCACAGCATTAGGGACATACTATACAATTGTCAGATGAAGAAGGACTTAAAAAATGCAAGTGTTTCCTAACTGATATCAGCTGAACTAGAATTTCAGCACAGACTGGATAAGATTCTCTTTACATTAGCTATAATAAGAAGATAAGTTCTTCTTATATTGCACTTTAACAGAAATGTGCTAGGAATACTGTCAGATGGTTTGCATCATCCTGGGTACAGACTGGGTATTTCACATCAGACATTACTTATATGTTCTTCTGAGAGATGCATAGAAAACACAGAAGAAGAGCAAGAGGAAAAAGAAGGAGAAGAAGAGGAAGAAGAAAGAAAAGGAAGAAGAAGAAGAAGAAGAAGAAGAAGAAGAAGAAGAAGAAGAAGAAGAAGAAGAAGAAGAAGAAGAAGAAGAACAAGAACAAGAACAAGAACAAGAACAAGAACAAGAACAAGAACAAGAACAAGAACAAGAACAAGAACAAGAACAAGAACAAGAACAAGGCAGGCCTTTGAACTGAATCAGGCTTGGGAAAAAAACAGTTCCAAACCCTTTACAGAGCCTCATATCTCTTCCTTTTCTGGTTTTGATTTGTTTAAGTTCTCTGACTTTTGATCCAGGCACAAAATCTTGGCATTCCATATTGCTTGTTGTAAAGCTAACAGTCCACATCATCAATTTGGATTTGATCATATTTATTACTGCCACACTTCCTATTTTTCTCAAGGTACAAAACTACTCAGTCACTGACCTCTAACTAATCTCTCTTATTTCTGTGAAAATCTATTTAAAGAAAGATATTCCTAAGCATTTCAGCATTATGACAACCACAGTGTGAGGAAAATGAAAATAAAATACTGGGAGTGGGCAATTTACTATAAAAGAAAGCAAACAAACTCAGAATATTTTTTTTTTCCACATGCATATTCAAAATACCATTCCAACTTGGAAAATGATCTCTGCTTGTCCTTTGCAGGCCAGGGAAGAAAGGAAGCTGTGCCCTTGCTTTGCATCACCCAGAACACTGTTGTCACTGAACTGAAGCACTGAATGCTCCAGGGACTCAGTCATTTCCACTGCCAGCATCAAAAAGGATTGCTTTTTGGTACACTGTATGGGCCAAATCCATTAATTCCTGAGGTCTTTAAAAGTGCTAAGGACTGGCAGGAGCCAGAAGGAGGACATTGGAAGGGTACTTACCAGTGCTATGAGGCAGAGCAAATTTTCTTTCATAGCTCTGGCTGGACAGCCTGACAAATTTACTGCCGTGCTGATGTCTGGATTTAGGACCAGAAAGGAGAGGGCTTTTCTTGTGTTAGACCAGAAAGTATCACCTATGTATTTCCTTCCTATTCTAAATTCAATGTTGACTGCTTGTGAACATCTGAGGATACTTCCTGGCTTTTCTGGTGAAACATCTCACACTGCCCTGCTTTTTTGACAGGGCAAATAACATATCAGTCTTCCTAGCAAAACATGCTTTGCTTGTTGGACTCAGGGCAGGATAACTGACATAAGAATAGTGTCCCATGACAGCAGAAATGATAGGTTTCAGTGGTTTCATAATTCTTTTTGGCCTCTGTGAAAATGTGTCAAAGTAATTCTTCATGCAAAATTACTTACAATAAAAATAAGCCATGCCTATTTACTTTAAAGTTTTGATCTTGCTTTCCCTAATTCTACTCTCCTATGGCAGTGAGAAGAATGACACTGCTGAGATCTGGTTTTAGGAAGTGATGAGTAAAATTCTTGTAGTGCAGTGCACTGTTCTAAACACCCCCTCCCCTAACCCCATAAAAGTGCCACTTCTGCTGTTTTGCCACTTCTGATCTATGCAGGTAACTTCAGAACCCTGGCACCACACATGCTACAGAATTATTCCCTAATGGGAAATTGTATGGGATGGTGATAATCATCTCATCAATTTCATGAACATTAACTGGATTCCTGCTGTTATGATTTAGAAGTTTTTTATATTCCTACTGCCCTTCCTGTTATCATATCTCCAGTGCAGCCCTTTAAACATGAAATAACCTGCTGAAATACATATTGTGATACAGATTTGAACAGAATGGCACTACTATGACTTTCATTTTTGTGTATCAGAATATAGTACATTCAAATTGTAAAAAACTTTAAGACAGCAAGTATGAAATAATTTCAAATAAGAAAAAATTGTAGGTCAGAAAATATCAGAAATTTGCCTACAAACAGAGAAAATGATCAAATCTGAAATGTATATTTGTCACTGATCACAGATCCACATGTATGCTTGGGAAAGAAAAACAAATCATAAGTTAATATATACATTGTAAGGAATTTAACTTAGCTCAAGCTATTTAACATAATGTATTTTTATTTCATGCTTATTTTGTGAAAAATCACTTGATTTTTTCTTATGACTGCTGTCATAAAAACAGCTTTTCCTGATGAATAACATTTGGAACAAAGCCAAAACCTGATCTAGCCCTTGTTTTTCTAAGATTAAGCAAAGAAGGCGTAAGCTCCCAATACTTTGTAACACTAAATGAAAAATCCCCATTTATCACTGGTAATCACTTTGAAAAGTGACCACCTGAATGAAATAAATAGCCTGTGTGATTGCAGATACAGCATCATTATGCAAGGACAGGAGGATGAGACGAGAAGCTGCCTTCAATCTTACGTAAGCAATCAAGAAACTGAACATGTCAGAGATGCCAAAGGAAGAGATGGGACTGCCTCATCTAAAGCCTCCAAGCTGCAGTAGATCCCTTAGCTGCTTTAATATCTTCCCTGGAGGGAGGGAGCTTGCTCTGTCCAGATGCTTTTATTCTCCCTCCATTTCAGACTAACATTGTTTAACAAATAAAACAAAGGAGGCAGTGGGAAGAGGAAGCACTGCAAAATCTGTTCTGCATTATAGAGGATGCTGGCCACTGAATTGGTGTGTGTGAATAATTTCTTTGCCCATATGAAAGCTCTGGCATTAGAAATCTGAAGCATTTGGGTAGAAGCAAAAAAACAGAAAGAAAGAAGCAGGAATAGACATGAAAGGAGCATAGTATGAATTCAGCAAAAAATTTGACAGAGGTAAATGGAAGGAGGAATAATTTTGAAGTTGATGTGTGGTAAAGCTTAGTGAAAGAGAACAGGCACAGCATATTTCATTAGAGGAAATCTGAACTTGGAATTTATATCTCTCTGTACATTACTGACTTTTCAGGTTTCTCTGCCCCATGAATATCCATTTATATTTTCCCACTTCACCTGCATTGTCCTCACAATGAATTTCACCATGCCATGACCTTCACAGAGCAGTAGATGCTTATTTCTCATTAAAAAACTGCATGTGCTATCATCTGCAGATTTGCCTGCCGTGTTATTTATGTCCTTTCCCAATATGTTCAATGGGATACTAAGTAAGTCCAAACAGGAAGGTGACCCACATAGCACTTGACGTGTACCATCTGCCTTCAGGATAGATATTTATCATTATTCATTATGCCTTGTTTCCACCAAGCAACAGTTTTTCAGCCTACATGTCAATATTACTGTCAGTGGCAATATGATTCTATAAAAAAATAATTCATGAGAAAGTGCACACAGTAAAACCTCATATATTATACCTTCTGGCTTCTGTTTGTCAACAAGTGGTGTCATTCCATTGAGGAACCAATCCATTTTGACAAGAACAATATATTATTTTATTTCTTGTTTTCCTTTGTCAGTGAAATGCAGGCCCAGGCAAGATCTTCAGAGATAAAATAGCGATGCCATGGGAAGAGCCTGGATCTCTTCACTCCCAGCTGAGTTTCCTCACCATGGCTTGCTATCCTCCTGACCAATTAGTCCTGACTTGACAGATTGCCTG
Organism: Pseudopodoces humilis; assembly: GCF_049639895.1. Lineage (NCBI taxonomy): Eukaryota > Metazoa > Chordata > Aves > Passeriformes > Paridae > Pseudopodoces > Pseudopodoces humilis. The sequence goes on along the minus strand of NC_142201.1, from coordinate 74,206,185 downwards.
CTTTGGACAGGACCTCGTTCCCTCCTTCTATCCACACAGACTCTTTCCACCAAGGCAATAATTTAATGTCTAGGGAAGCCTGGCTGCTGGGTAGACATCTGTGTTTGGTACCCTTCAGGCTGAGGGGGAACCTCTATCTTCCAAGGTAACTGCCTAAATCTTAAACTCAGATTTTGGAGTCTGCAATTGCAGACTGAAAGCAAATCTAATTGATCACACAAAAGTTGCATTTTATGTGAAATGCATTCCTCAATCTTATACGAATCTGTATCACATCTTTTTCTAAAATTTAGCTTTCTTCAAGTGCATTCTTTATAATCACTAACCATTTTTGTTGCAGGCATTTTAAAAAATTCTGGTGGTATAATACATACTCCTATTTCTCTGGGTAGGACAAAAGGAAAATTAGTTAGTACTATGAGAAGAATGAATTTTTTTCTTTCTATTCTGTTTTAATTTTCAGAGAAATTGGTATAATAGCAGGAAGACAGTAATTTTCTGCTGCATTTGGACAGAAAGACTCCCCTGTTGCCCTTGAGAGGAGAACATGTACCTTTTACATCACTCTTTTTATTCATTATAAACCACTAATCTATAGAGGTCAGTTTGCCCATAAGTGACATTTCTCCTAAAGTTATTTGAGCTTTTCACTTAAGTCTACTTAATTATTTATCTGTATAATCAAACCTGCACAATCTCCCCAGAAGAAATAAATGGCATAGTTTAGATATGCAAAGGATGCTTAGTGTCTGAGAAAGAACAAAGCCTTTGCAAACTCCTCCTGAGAGAACATAACATTTGGAGAAAGATCAAAGGAGAAAACTCAATCCAATATTATTAGATGGATTAAGATTTTTGTGTAATCTTGCAGTGGTATTGCTCAAGTTTCAGCACCAGAAAGGTTTTGTGAGCATTCCCAAGAGAAAAAGAAAGCAACAAGAATGATTTGTTCCACAATATGTTCCAGGGCCAGAAATGAGCAGATCTGCTGTTTGGAACTTTTTGTGTACTTCTCAGCATCCTTATCCTCCCAGTGTGAGAACAAAGTGTAATGTTCACTTGGGAAGGCAGAGTTGCAGTCCTTAAGATAGGCTGCCTCAAGTTCTTTTCTGGGGATTTTTATGATGTGCTTTTGTTCCCATAGGGATTTGAAGGTTTGAAGGTAGAGTTATCTGAGCATGTTCCCTCCTAACAGTTAAACCTTCTTTGTGGTCTTTAATGGGTTCAGTCACATTTCTTCGTGTTTGTAGACATGGGAGGGAGATGGTTGTTGCCTTGACATAATTCCCCCTCATCTCTACTCTTTTGTCAGCCCTTTTAAGAGAAGAGCATGTGCTACACTCATGAGAGCATGTGCCTTCCCTACCTGAGTGCTGCCTGTGACTTGGAACTTGTGCATTTCCAGATTCTTGCTGTAACTCAACCAGTGCGTGTGAAGAATTTCTACTTCATTAAACTGTTTTTCCTACTATTTTACTACAAAATTAACATCTACTGAGTTTATAGAGCAGCAATCGCTATATCACAGCCCTGTCATAATCTGTTCATATTTGCTCTGGTGAGTGTTTACAAGCATGATAAAAACATCGTAAGTTGTGACAAGGGACACATTTATTTACTTCAAGCATATGTAAAATGTTTATTTTTACTGTTGTGTCCCAGTTTGACACATAAGGTTTTACATTAGACCTTGAGCGATAAATGTGTCCCTGGTCGTTTCTGTCTACATGTGGGAGGTTAATATCTGCAAAGCAAAGTGACAATAGAGGAGCAAATCAGGGCCCCAGGGACATAAAGAAATGTTGATTCAAAATGTAAAGCCTCTTCCTTAAAAATACGTTTTTGGGACATAAAAGACTACATAACTAAAATAAATGTAATAGATGAGCTTTTGGATGGACATCTGTGATAAAGATTATTTTCTTTGTTTCTGGGAGATTATAGCAGAAGCATGTAATGTCTGCCATAAGACATTATCATACTTAATCACATTTCACGAGCAATTGTTTCTGCACAAAGCAGTGATTTTTTAGGACCACTGGGTATTTGGATATTACTCAGAAAACTCTTGAGATATTGTACACACTGAGAAGTGTGTCTGGATTTGAACAACTTGATATTCTTCACACAAAAGAACCACTGAATGTGGTGAGGAAGTGCTAAAGGATGGCAGTATAGCTATGTGTTTAAAATTTCCATGGAGGATCATCACAGTTCATCTTCACAATTTTGAACTAACTGGGTAATATAAACTAGGAAAAGCTGTTGAGTCTTATGTCAAATAAAACTTTCTCTACTATGCTGGAGAAGCTACAAACTGAAATACATTTCAAGCTGGGATACCCACAAAATGTCATAGAGATTTATGGGGAAAGAGTTAAGCAGTTCAGAAATTAGAAAAAAAGTACGTAAATTTAGTTTGCAAAGTCATTCTGATGAAGCAATTATCCTGTCAGTCTCTCTTGTTTTCATCTTGAAATATCATTCTCAGATGAGTGCATTAAAACATTGCTTCTGTTAGAACTACACAAGTAATGCTAAAGATATTCAGATAATGGCAAGTGGATTTGACCTTAAAGGACTTATTACTTCAATCTTCTTTTTATTACACAAGTAATTGGCCTGCTTAATTTCAGCTTACCAAACCACTACACAAACATATAGTAGATTTTCTACCAAAACAGAAATGTGTTTAGAATTTTTGAAAATAGGGCAGCATTTTCTTTATTAGACTTAATGACAAAGTATACAGAGTTGTGTATGCCAGCTGAATTCCTACTTTCAGTCTGCTAAAATGTAGGGCAGTATTTCATCTACTAAATATGCAAAACATTACCGTGATGTCACATTAAAGCTATACAAGCAACAATCCTGAAAAGACATACGGTGGCCAAAAGATAAAAAAAAAGAAACTCATCTCTTTTGTTCTATACATCTCTTGCATTTTCCTGTATTCTTCCATTTATCTCTACTATTTTTTGTAGAAAGTAGTTAAAGATCTTCTGACTTTTTGTCCCATAAATTGGAGGATATAGACATTTTGTGTTGCTTACTCATGTTGACTATGCCATCAAGCTTGAATATGGAGCCTCTCTGCATTTCCCTGAAACAGAAGGTATTCCCATCTGTAAGTATTCAAGAATTGTGAGTAAGCTGATTAAAAATTCACCAGACTGGCCTAAAACAATAATGTAAGCCCACTGCATTTTAGGTTGTTTTTAATTTGTAATTTTCAACTCTTTCTGGAATACTCAAGTAATTTTCTTCAAGCTGTTGGAGCCATGAAGGTCAGAAAGGAAGGTGCGGGAAGGTGCGGGAAGGGAAGGGAAGGGAAGGGAAGGGAAGGGAAGGGAAGGGAAGGGAAGGGAAGGGAAGGGAAGGTGCGGGAAGGTGCGGGAAGGTGCGGGAAGGTGCGGGAAGGTGCGGGAAGGGAAGGGAAGGGAAGGGAAGGGAAGGGAAGGGAGGGGAGGGAAAGGAAAGGGAAGGGAAGGAACGGGAAGGGAGGGGAAGGGAAGGGAAGGGAAGGGAAGGGAAGGGAAGGGAAGGGAAGGGAAGGGAAGGGAAGGGAAGGGAAGGGAAGGGAAGGAAGGGAAGGGAAGGGAAGGGAAGGGAAGGGAAGGGAAGGGAAGGGAAGGGAAGGGAAGGGAAGGGAAGGGAAGGGAAGGGAAGGGAAGGGAAGGGAAGGGAAGGGAAGGGAAGGGAAGGGAAGGAAGGGAAGGGAAGGGAAGGGAAGGGAAGGGAAGGGAAGGGAAGGGAAGGGAAGGGAAGGGAAGGGAAGGGAAGGGAAGGGAAGGGAAGGGAAGGGAAGGGAAGGGAAGGGAAGGGGCATTGGGTCAGAAGACTAGAGATAGAGCTGCTGGTGGTGATTCAGTCCATATGTAGGTTATAAGATTTGATGGGGTGTAGAGACTTCTCTGGAGATTTACAGATAGACCCAGAATAAGAAGATCCAAACTTCCAGTTCTTGGAGACAGAATTAAATTTTGACCTTCAGTCATGGTGTAGTGTAAAAGAAAGATATATCAGAAAATATCACAAGAAAAGATAAAAAGAAGATATCCTGGCATCAGGGAGATGGTGACATGTATGAGACTAAAAATATGTCACAAGCAAGTCTAGGAACTAATGGAATTACCTGCAGTTCTTTACAAGATGCTCACAGCCACCAGAAGGTGATGCTATTCCACTTGTTCTTCATGAGAGAAGAACAATGTGACAAGTCCCAGTGACAAGACAGAAGCTTGAAGTTAAGAAATGGATAAAGAGATTTCTAGCTGACTAGCAGCATACTGTGTGTGCTGGCTTTGGTCTTGGGTCCCATGTTCCCAATTGCTATTGGTAAATATCTTCAGGAGGACAGATGATATCCTAAAAGTCATAACTCTGAGGAAGAAATAAAACAAACCAAAAAAACAACAAAACCAAACACAAACAAGCAAACAAAAAACCATGGCAAAGCATCAAGAATTAGGGACCTTTTCCAGTGACATCTGCATCCTATGAGCACACTGCTGTCCACAGAAAGACAGACCAATACTTCTAAAGACAGTTTATAAAGGACATTATTTCCAGCTGAAAGGAAATGATTGAAAGGATGAATTGTGGTCTACAATTGCACTTGTCTGCACTGGCAAGAGATCATGAACTCAGGTGTAGATGTTTGTATATACCTCTGAGCTTCCTTTCCACTTAGAAAAGCCATATTCTTAACTAAGAATTTCCAAGACAGACTTAACTCAGTACTGTTATGATTTTATGAGACTCACATAGCCCTGTTTTCTATTTAGTGAAAATTATTGTTTCTTGCTATTTGGTAGCAAGATAGATGTGCCATTGTCTATGCAAATTTCTCCATCTTCCTCATCTATGATGGAAGAACTAGAAAACTGATAGGATGCTCAAACAGGGTTTTCTTTGTGAAGTTGTCAATGAATAATTTATTTTGTCAAGATCATCTCCAGTGAAATATTTTCACATATACACAATATTTTTATGAGATGAGGCATACAAAATTAGTTTATTACTTTTGGTATTGGCATCTAGGAAAGATTTTTTTATTTAAATTTTACTTGAATCATTAAGTTTCCTCTGAACTAAGCAGATGGCCTTAAAATAATCTTCATTTGTTGTAAGCTTGTAAAATGAGAATTGAAAAGCAGTTGCTTTTAACACCAGATTCAACATGTTAAATTGCCATAAAAAAAGCTCTTCTTCAGAATATAAAGCATGAGTGGTGATTGGTACTGTTTAGTTCAAATTTCTGCTAGTTGAACTGCTCCAAATCTTATCATCTTAGATTATATGATTTAAACAGTACTCTCAAAAGGAGCACAGCATCCGTTTCTTCCTGCTGGAAAGCATGGTGCCCAAATTGCTCAGGTTTCTACCAAAGCTAGGTTAGATTATTGTTTCTTTGAACTGACATGCAGAATGTAAGGGTGGCAGGAAATGACCCTGGCTGCTGGACTGACAGAGGGGAGACCTGAGGTCATTCACACCTCATAGCTGCACCTGGTTGGTGACCTCCAAACTGAACACTCCTTTTTCTGCTCTGTATGTATTTCAGTAGCTGTTGGGTAGCCTGATCCTTATTTTGCAAATGGATGTATTTGACTCAGAGAAAAACCTTTCAATTAGTCAGCAGGTGTGCAAAGCTTCTCTGGAGTGCTTTGTTTTTATCTTTGTCTTTTTTTTTTCCAAGGAGGTCTGGCTGCTTCTCAGCCTTTGGGATTGCCTCTATTTTAATTATTTCTGCCTTTAACTTATTGGGGGTTTTCCAGTCTGATTCTTTGTTGAATATGTGGATAAAATTAATTTTAAACATACAGTCATTAAATAAAATGATAGCTGGAATTCTTGGCACAGCACCACATTTTGAAAGAGAAATTGTACAAAGTATATTTCCCCTTTCAAGCATGTTTTCCTGGGACTCTTCTCTCTGGCAGGCATGCAAATTCTTTACATCCTGCCACAAAATTTTGGCATATTCCACTATCCATTCCTGTTTTCCATCATAATGAGTGTACTCCAAGGGGGCTATAATATAGTTTTGACTGCTTCACTTGATTTTGATGCATTAATGCATTTCTCAATGTTATTTTTGAGATGCAGGAGGGTCTTCTTCTTCTGCTTTGTTCACACCCTGCAATAAATCCAGATCTGCACCTAATCTGTCCCTTTCATGACCCTCCTAAAAACAGCTTTCTTGAACCTAATGGCAAAGGACAGTTGCCTGATATGGAGATGGAAGGAAGGGGTTTTTTTTGTTTGTTTGTTTTACTACTTTGAATGCATTGTATGAGCTTTAGGAACTAGGGATGTAATCCTCAATAATCATCTGAACATTTTCATGTACTGTTTTTGTTGATTGACTGAAAGAAATTTATAATTGACTGAAATCCCTTGACAGCAAGGAGTTGCTTCATGTGAATAACAACTGATGTGTATTCTGTATTCTCAAATAGCACTGACTGACTAACAGGAAAATGCATTAGGCAGAAGAAAAGAAATCCTTGTTTTGCATGCCAAAACTGTTGGTATATTTACCTCCATTTTTTTGCTAGATTTGCATGTCTAGGAAAGTATGTGTAGTATATTCTGAGAGAAAAATAAGGCAGTTATTGGAGCCAACAAAACTTAAAGGTTAGTTAGCATCAGCATATACAATAACTGGCAGAAAGCAGGATGGGGTAAAGCTCAGGAGCATTTAGGTGGTGTAGAAAGAACTGGGATTTGATGTTCATATACACAGCAGACACTATTTAGAATATATTGTGTGGTACTTGGTGGTAAAGACATACAATTTCAAAGCATTGCCTTGAAATTTTCAGGCCTCAGAGATGTCTTTAAAGCAATGAATCAGTCTATACTCAAAATGGTAAAAAAAAAGTGTTGCTAATAACTTTTTAGTCCTTATTTATTAGCAGCTGTCATCAAGCTTTCTGAACTGTAACACTAAGAAGAAAAATGTAATCACTTTAGTGGAAAATGCATTTGGGGATTAATTTTTACATTGTTTATTGCTATTTCAGAAGCTGACTGAGTCCCATTTAAAATATTGTATTATTAATGTTAAATCAGGACATTTTTACCCACATCATCATTATCATACTCTTAGGGTTCTTTCTTTAGAATATCTATAACCTAAGAGCAAAAAAAAGGCTGTATTCTCTGAAGACCAGAGAAGTTAATCTCCTAAAGAAAAGAAAAAACAACTCTGCTTCATGAATCATTTTAAGCAGAAGACAAATTAATTTGACCCGCTTTCTTGGAGCTGTCTGAAAATTTAAATTGTTACAGAAGTTGTAGGAAAGTACTACACAGAACAGATCCTACCTTCTTCTTTCTCAGATAAAAGTCTGTAATCAAGTGACCAGACAATCAAGGCTATTGTTTTATATTGAATTCCAGAGGGAGGAACAAGACCTTTAATGAATGCAATGGTTCCACATTATAGGGTGTGGTGTGACTTCTTTCACCAGTATATCAACCCTCATCTCTGTTTTTCTCCCCACTGGAAGTCAAGGCTGGTCCTCTCTTCCCACTCCTCCTTCCCTCTGCCTGAGGATGGCCTCAGGCATGGGTGACACACTTGTTTATGCCTCTGTGTTCCAAAATCATTCCTTGAAGTGACCTGGTTTAAGGAAAAAGAAAATGCCACCATACCACTTTTCACAAGGAAAGATCAAAAAGTGTGTTTCCCTTTGCTCCCTCACATGATTTTTTTCTTCTTTTCCATGCCTATAACCAAAAAAACCATTCTAAATGCTAAAAGATATTGGCTTTTAAGTGGGTTTCTTGAAGCAAAATGACCAAGGTGTATACCACAAGCAATGAATAACACCTGATGGCAATTCATTTGGACATTTACAAATAAATACAGTCAGAGAAATCACATAATTTCCAAGACAGTTTGAGGTATAAAATATAAAGAAAATACTTGTCTCAATAAAGAAATTGCTTATCCAACTCTAGTAGTAACACATTTAAAAGATTAATTTCCTCTTCTGAAAGCTCATCTGCAGTGGTGGATCTGTCCTTTTCCTCCCCTGTGAAATATGGAAATGTGCCTGAAACAATTTGTGAAAATAAACAGCCCTCTTTACCAAGAAAACCATAAGCTGAAACTGTCCTGGTTTTATATCTATATGGATTACAATCCACACCCTCCAGAAATCTATTGTTTATTATCTTAAAGACATGTGAAGGAACGTATTGTTCAAATGCATTGTTTAAATGGGACTTTTATTTGTTATGGCACTTTAAGGTTTCTTGTGGGACTTGTCTGTAAATTGCTGCTGGCAAACCTTAAAAGTTTCCTTAAAAGAAAGGGAAGTGTTGACTGTGTGTCAAAAATATACCACTCCCTGAGAGAGGCTTGGTTTATATTAGGTGATATAATACAAGCACACAAATTTCCTGTAGAATGGCAAAAGGCTGTTCAACAAAGTGTCAAAATATAGGGTGCATGGTAGATATTCAATTTATAGTGCATAATCTCTAGAAAGTGTGGTGGAAAAATATATATTAAAGAGGAATTTGAAACAGCAAAGGCATAAGGGGGAAAGCAGAGCTATGGAGTGAGTAAAAGAAAAAAATCCCCACTGAGACAATATTTTTCAGTTATCTGAAAGTTTCTTATTATTGAACTGTTCCTTCACAAGCAAAACCATTTTAGATTCTTTCAACACTATAGTAGTAGCTTGTGAGAAATTTCTGCACTCCATGATTTACACCTCTGTTACACTACTAAGCAAAAGGGCACATATTAAAAATTCATCAATTTGCATTGATCTGAATTCATTTGCATAAAATAAAAAAAAGAGGTTGCAGGTATACTGGCTTTGATCTACTCATACTTTGAGTTTTGCAATGTTTTCAAGATTTCTGACTCTCCTTTGCATACATGCTGTCTTATTCATACCTTGACCTTTATTCTTACCTTTATATAGTCAAGCAACAGGAGGGGAAATAAAAAGCAATTAGAAAAATTTAATCTGTGGTAAAGCAGATTCATCAGATATGAGAAAAAATGAAAGATTTCCTTCATAAGAGAGAGATTTTAATATTCTTGTTTACTTATGTTGCATACAATACCAATTTTCCCCTTCTTTACTCTGTCACCAATACTTCTAGAATGCATGGATTTCTATTTCAGGCTTTCTATCACAATTACAGATTTTTGCTGCTCAGACACAACACATAAATGCTTTCTCTCACTCAGAAAAATCTCCCCAAAGTTTTCTGAGCACCTGTACATTTGCCAATCCTCTTTCACTGTCCTTCTTAGACTTCATGGTTTCATGAGAACTCTGTGGGCAGAGTTCTGGAGTGCTCAGCCAAGAGTCAGGATTGAATTTTTAGGGACAGAAGTAAAAAGGAAGCCAGCTGCTCATCAATGGTGAATGTTAATATTCCAGAAGAAGGTGGAATGTTTGCCAGTCCAGAGTATCTCAGCTGGTCCATATGGATGCAAGACAGGAAATGCATTTTCTGCTCAGAAAACCTGAAGGCAGAGAAAGTCTGAAATACACTTTTTAGAGTGTGTCTTTTTAATGCTACTTCTTCTGTAGTATAATTTCTGTGATAAATTAATTCCTTACTAAAATATGCACAAAAGGTATTGCGGGCTAGAATTTTAAGGACCTTGTTTGTTTTCCAAATTTAGCTTGCAAGAAGCATGAAAACAAAATACATTTGCAATTTTGGGTACTGCTTTGCACTGTACAGAGTAGCTACAAATTTTTTACATTAAAAATAAACCAAGAAGGGCTGAGTCTGCATTCTAATCTGATTAGATTTTAGGATTATAAAAGAAAAGACAAGATGAAAGAGCAGTGCTTTTTTCTCTACACTGTTTTTGCATCAACAGTGTCTAAATCTCCTTGAGTTTTGTAGAATTCACATTTAGGCTGAGCATTTATTTGAGTCAGAAAGACAACACTCAGATGCTGCTATGGTAGGCTAGGGGTTTCAATCACATCGCAGATGTGAGACTTAGGATGAGCTTTGGTGTCCTTCATGCCATGATATAGGAAATATATAAAACTATCAGAAAGCATTTGTAAGAGGTCTGCAAAGAAGCCATTAGGTGAAGGACCTAGAGGAGAAGCCATACAAGGAGTGGCTGAGGTCACTTGGTCTGATCAACCTGGAGAAGAGGAGACTGAGGGGAGACCTCATTGCAGTCTGCAGCTTCCTTGTGAGGGGAAGAGGAGGGGCAGGTGCTGATCTCTGTAGTGATGAGTGACAGGACCCAAGGGAACAGCCTGAAGCTGAATCAGCAGAGGTTTAGGTTGGATACTGGGGAAAGGTTCTTCACCCAGAGGGTGTTTGGGCACTGGAACAAGCTCCTCAGGGAAGTGGTCACTTTAGCAGCCTGACAGAGTTCAAGTATTAGAAAAACACTCTCAGACACATGGTGTGGCTTTTGGTGATATCCTGTGCAGGGCCAGGAGCTGGACTTCGATGATCTATGTGTGTCCCTCCCAGCTGAGGAGATTCTGCAGTTCTGTGGTTTGTTTGGTTATGTGACATGAACTGTCCTGCTACATTGGAAGCACGGTAAAACCATGGCTGTGTTGAATACATCCATAATATCACACAGAGACAGACCCAAGGAGACAATCATTTGTTACACAATGTTACACCCACAGAGAATAAGGCCATGCTCTCTACTGCTTGTCCACTGAGGGAATTCAGTTTTCTTCTACACCACTGCCTTCACGGAGTCTAATGAACCCAGGAGACTTCCAGCATGTCACTCAGACCTCTGGGTCCTGCAGGGACTGTAACTATTAAACACTGAGCAGTGGTACCAGGATGAGCCTGGTGTTACCTGCAGGTAGAGACCTGCAAGGAGCTGGGAAGGAGAAGGACCAGTCATCACTCTACTACAAGTGTCAAACTTTGCAGAGTTTCCCCTATAACAGTGCTCTGGGTGACCAACAGCCTATTTTGCCTGGTGTTTCTGCTCTTCTGTCAGGGCTGATGTCGTGTGTTACATGTGATGACCAGGTGTGCAGGAACCTGGACAAAGGCGTCAAGTTACACCAGGGATGAGGGTAGGCCAGTCAGATCACCAGCTGACTGGTACACTTGGTAAAGTCTTTCCTTGGCTGTTTTCATTTGTAATAGTGGCCAAGTTAAGGAAAAGGGCTGGATTAAATTGAGAATATTTTCTTGTGAGGTTTTGAAATGTGCTTCCAGCACATAAAGCTTGTGACTTGTAATATAACATTAATGAAAGTATGCAAGAGAGTTTTGGGCGTTGTTGTTTGTCTGTTTGTCTGATTGGTTGTTTTTAATAAAACAGCCTATTCAGAGTAATTATTAGCTCCTCTATTTTCTAAGAAAACCTGCTTCAAGCAACAAGTCTTCCAAGGCAAAAGTAGTATCTCAGAAATATATTCTTTCCTAGGAATGCTATCCTAGCAAATCTGGGAAACGTATTCCTGTTTCACTTGGAAAAATAGTGTAATGTGGGTAAACTACATGAATTGGCCAGATGGTTTTAGATAGAGAGAAGAAAACAGAAGATTCACAAACATCCCATGACTAAATATCATCTCCTTTTTTTCCCACAGTCTCACAAATAGAGAATTAATGTAGGATGTGGGAGGTTCCCATTGAATTCAGTCCTTTTCTGGAAGGATTTCACCCATATTAGTACTCCAGTCTAATTTATTGTGGAATATTCTGAACTAGAAATATGTTTTTAATAAGGATATTTTGTTTTATATAAATGATTGAGCATGGCAGGAAGAATTAGAACAGAGGTTTTTACCCTCTGACAGTGTCTGCATTTCTTGCTCTCCAGCCTGTTATCTAAACCATAATATCCTTAATTTGCTATTCTTCTTTCTTCCCTGCTCCCTATTCATAATAGTTCTTGAACTGGTGGACTACAGGAGCACTGTTACTTCTGGCCAGAAATATCTTCCCTGGAGGATGACAGTTTTGTAAAATCCTGTTAGAGTTTCCCTAGGGGAACATGAGGAGACACTTCATTTGTAACTAAGAAGCTGATGCTTGGTAGATACTTCTATCTACTATTTTCAGTTATCTGTTGAAAACAACTCATAGAGTGTAAATAGTGTGTGCCCATGTGAAATACATCAGGGCTGTCATCTCAGAGATGCAATTTTATTAGCTGAAATATCTGGAGTACTTGTTCACAAACTGGACCACCATTAAGAGTCTAGATAACCACAGTCTTGAGCACACTGATCACCTGTATATAAAGTAAACACCACTATCACATTGTTAAGACTTCCATTATCCTGAGTGAAATGGAAACACAAAGTCTGTATGTCCTTTCTACTTTGCATTTTTAAGGACAGTTACAATGCTCTGAGCCCACACCAGCAGGGACAAAATAGCTCTATTGAGATTTCTGAGTCAGCTCCAACTCATCCATAATCTATACTCTGATCTTACTTAAAAAGGTTTTGATTTTGCACAGATTAACTAAGAACCAGGTGAGGAATTAAATAAGTAGGTTTGCTTTGATAAAGTTTCATTTATTCAGTTTCATGGAGCATAGTCATACAAGTTTTCTTCTCCCTCTGCACTTTGCTTTATTGATCTAAAGTTCCTAAACCAAGGAAAATAAACTTTACATTGGTTTCTAATCAATATTTTCTTTGCATCCCTGCAACCAACAGCACAGGGTGACAATGTCATACTCAAGATAAATGGGCTTTGGAGATGCACTTTTCCTGTATAATTGAAAACAGAGCTACACATTAAAAAAGCATTTACTTTTCGATGTTCTCTTGTGCAGGGGAAATTGTCTGGCAGAATGAGTCTAGGTTTATGCTTCAGAGAGGCAAGAACCTTTCTGATCTCTCACTACATATGGTTCTCTTCCATCATGCTCTCTAGAGGCATAATTTATTGAACTTTTCCAATTCTCCCAAAACAGAAAGTCCATCACTTCTTATTTCCTTTTTTTTTTTTTAAATTTGATAAAACCCCATTATTTTAAAAACAACCTTTTACAAATAGTTAGAAAAAATTATTTTCAGCAATTAATTTTTATAATTTTTTCTATTGCAAACCTTCATGACAGCAAAGAGGCTTAAAGAATATTTTCCATTCCTCTTTTTTATTATTTTCATCTTTTAGAACTGTTACATTATTCATCTGTACCACCTGACATTAAAGTTGTTTTATATTTTAATACTATCTATATTTTAAAGTAATAACAATATAATGATTTCTTGGAAAGAAATATTTTGCTCACATCACTGATTTATATTATAGCTTATCTTGCCAAATAGTTCAAATATATTTTGACTTCCAGTCTCTGCATGTTTTGTGTCCAAATACTATGCAGGTATTAGTTTTACAGCCAAAAGCACAGGTTTAAGTATAATACCTAAAATCTGTTTTTTCTGTTACTTATGGAATTTACCCAGACAAATTCACATTTTCTCAAGTTATTCTATTAATTTTATAAATCTTTTTTTTCAGGACAATATGAACAATTAAATGTACTGTGCCTTGTAGAGTGGCTGTGTGACCCACATTCTAGTCATGTCATGTTGTTTCCTGTTCCCTAAAGACATCCTTTGAACAGGTGAAGGCTGTAGACTGCACACTGGAGGATGTGTTTCTTTCAAGGAGAGTATTGGCACCTGCACAGAAAGGAAATGTTGTTACACAAACCTTTTTCTTTCATTCATTGTATAAACTGTACCTCCAACACTCAGCTTACACCCCTTATCATTCTACACTACAGCAAAGGAGAAGGTGGTAGCTGAAAATCAAATCAGATAAAGAAAGAAGCAATTGCTTGGGTTAAAGAATCAGAGCTTCTGATTCTATGCCTGCTGCCTTGGCTGACCATCTTTTCTTTCTGTTCATTGTTCAGCTCAGAATCTTATTAATCTCACACAGTTTCTTAAAGTCCACATAATGGCAATGGCAAAAAAAATATTAAAAACTGTTTGGATTTTTGCAGAGCTGTGTTTGAAGTTACTGTTGATGACTGCTCAGATATCTCGTGCTTAACATGTTATATTATGATGGTGAGCACATCCTTAAAGTCCAAAATTATTCCAAATTGGTTGTTAGTCTTTGGCTTTAATAAATCAATAATTACAGTCCTTTCTGGAAGCTAATGAGCAGATAAGCTGTAAACATTTCTGGTAAAAATTCTAGAACTGGAGTATCTGAAATCTCTAGCTCCATTTTAAAATTATCTGATAGTTCTTCCAGACATTACAGCCTACAGAAACAGTTCAGAACATTGCAATTTTGTCACTTCATATTGAATAAGAAATTCCATTTTCATCACCTGCTTCCTGAGAATCACTGAGGAGGTTTATCAGGAATAAATTAGCATATTCTTAGGACCTCAGATTTGAAATGAACATAAATCCACTGATCCTTGACTGGTGAAAAAACATTTATTGCATGAGAAAAGGTGATATTTAACAAAGCGAGCTCTTTTTTCTTGTCTCTGTAGTTCTTCCTGGAAGATGATTTCAAAGTGGGCCAAGGAAACAGCAATGGCAACTAAACCATGACCTTGTAGGTGCACTTGTTCTAATCAGACAGTAGAGAAAAAGTAATTTAACCATACTCCATTGTTTTTTCCAACACAGTTGCAGTGGGTGTAAAATAAGGGCTTTTAAGTCTTATGTGCCTCATAATGTAATGAAGTTTCTAGGGCTATTAAAGAAGCAAACAAATCTTCATTTCTGCTGTTGTTAAGGAAAAATCCTCCCAATTCCTTTTGTCACCATATTATCTTCTCCTTTATTTACATTCTCCAGATCCTCTTATATGAGCTCTTCCTCTCTGTACAGCCACAGATTGTATGTACCAAGAAGTTTATCATCATTCTCATTCAGTTTTATTCCAGCCTTATATGGCCCATTTTTAGTACAGAGTTCAGTTTTGAAATTTAAGTGGTGCTTCAAATTCAACCACTGTGCCACACTTTGATTTAGTTGTTAATGTCCTACAGAGAATGTCACTCCCCTAATAGGGCTTGAGTGACGTTGTTCCCTCAGATGCATTAACATTGGAGAAGGCAGAACTACAATTTTACTGACAAGGAGATGTTTTAGCTGGAAAAGTCCTGAATGTAAACTTGACAAATGAACAAGCATGGCCTGGAGATCACAGGAGGAAAACAACCAGGGAATGGCATGAGATTTTTTACAAAATTGTTTTTCTCGTAAAGTCACATTTCAAGCTGAATGATTAGCACTTAGTCAGCAGATCACCACGTGCTGACCTTGGTAGTTTCACCAGGGTCAGATTTGCATACATATTCATATGCATGAATAATTCTCAAATTTTCCATTACATTAGGCACAAACAGTTTTGGGTTTGGTTTTTTTTTTCTCTGTCATGTATGGGTGTCTTCTCCATATTCCTTTTGAAATGAAGAAAGTGGGTTCACTCTTAGAATAACTTCGCACACTGGTGCACTTACCCCTTACAGATGTTTCCCTGAAAATCCTCCTTTCATATTAAATTTGTTTTCTTATAAAGTGATTTCCCCTTCTTCTGTAGTCATTAAATAATGGCAAAACACTGATCATCCATGCTTGGGATGTGGTACCACTTGCTTTCAGATCACTGTCACTGGCTGGTACTGTGCAATGGCATGATATATCCTATCATGTTATCAGGTATTACCTATTAATGCTAATAGTTTCCCCAGAGCGGTGGCAGAGAAACAGCAGGATCCTTTCTGCAAAAATAAGGTGGGAGATAGGGAATAAGCTTTCTTCTGCTCAGATTTGTCACTTAGCAACACATGGAGATACCATATCCTACAGCAAGTAGAATATTATATACACAGAACTCCTTGTTCTTCTAATGCCTTCTCTAAGCTTTTGTTTTCAAGGTGACTTAGATCTTTAACATAGCCACATACTAGAGCTGCACAGAAGTTGGAATTGTCTTCAAGGGTTTTTAAATTTTAAGATAAAGATTTACTTTGGATCTAAATGAAACATAATCATCACCAAATTAATTATGTAGAAAAAAATGGTTATATTACAGTATTTTTACTTTTCATTTTATAGTAATGTTCCCAGCCTACAAAATATCAATCTACAGATAAATGCTCATGGGATTTTAGTTTATCAGGTAGCTGGCTCAGAACATACAGTATGCAACAGAAAAACGTCTAAGGAGCTAAGGAGGTAGATTTAAATAATAGAGGAAGTGCTGTATGTACGGCTAATGAAATCCTTCAACTGTAGCTAGCCCTACAGTACAGTAGAAACCTAAGAAATATTTTGAATATTTGGAACTGCTTTGAGTTTTTTTGCAACACTGAAAACAGCAATATCTGAGCAAATAGATTCATTCATTTATATATTAGAAGCAACAGCATTTCTTAAGGTAAAATATGTTTTTTTAAGCAGTAAATTCACTATAGTCATCTTTATAAGTAGGTTGTAGTTTTCAGTGTGTTTTGTATGTCCACATAACAAAAGTATTTTTCCCACATCTTTTCAATTTGCTGAGTATGTGAATATGAATCTTCCCTGCCTTTGTCATTTTTGTAGGGCATGCTTTAACCTACATCTGTAATGTTTGCACAGCACGAACAGTGCTTACTGTACCTTGACTTATCACATTCACTTCTACCATTGTCAATTCAATTGGACAAGAAATGGTTATAGCCTTTTGGAAGGTCACATATGAATCAAGGAGGAATTTCTTACCTGTGTGAGAGATGAGTTTTTTCTATAATAGGGGTTCATATAATTTCATCTGGTGCTGTAGCATTCAGGTATGCCAGTGACATACCTCAGTGCAGCTACATGCTACCTTGTTAAAACCACCTACTCCACAGCTGAAACCTTTAGTTTATGAAAAACATTTGTAATACTCACATGCAGTCATGTAGTTATCACCTGTTAAGAGAAAGGCAGCAATCTGTGCAAACTCTTTCAAGTAAGCCGTATTCTCATGCTTCAAGAAAAGATAAACCTTGTCATTCCAGTGGTTGCTTTTAAACTGTTGACTCCAAGGATAAAATGTATACAAGGCTTTTATGAGCTTTAAAGAAAGTGTGTGGGAGGGATCAAGAGAAGGAGGTCATCCTCCTTGCCAAGCTGTGGGCATGAGAGAGGGCTACAGTCCCAGCACAGCACACCTCTGTGTGGATGAACTGCTCCTATCCTATGGAGACAGCACCACCGCCACCACCTAGAGCAGCACAGATCAAAGATGGTGAATGTGACACTGAGTGTTTCAGTTTTGTTCTTGATAGAACAGCTCATCAGCATTGCCTATGGCCTGGCAGAAATACAGTACAGCAGCAAGAGATTTGTTGGCAGAAAGAGTATGGATTAAAAAAAAAAAAGAAGAAAAAAAAGAAAAAAAAGAAAAAAAAGAAACACCCCCCCCCCCAAAAAATAAACAAACAAACAAACAAAACCCCAAAAAACCCAAAAAATCTAAAGGATGTATTCAAGCCATCAGCTGCAGTAATGGGTCATGTTCTGATTTGCTTTTCAGTGGTTAAAGTCTCGTCTTTATAACTCAAAGTTTTGTGTGTACCTTGAAGACTAATGGGTTTAATTGTCTTTTAAGTTAGACTAACGTATAAACTCTAAAGTGTTGTCAGGTTAGGGGATCACCCTTGCTATGAAGTGTACTGCATTCATCCTGTAGATATTTTGTTTCATGTTTACAAAGAAAGAGGTGGGGTCCAGAAGTTAATTTTGAATATATAGGATATAACGATCTCTATGTAATTGCATATCATACTGTTTTCTGTTGCATAAAATATTAAAAAAATTGTGAGAACACACGGCTCCAGATCTTTATATATTTTTTTAAAAAATAAAATGTGCAAAACTCTCTACCTGGGCTAAATATGTTTTAGATGAAATAGCTGTATCCAAGTGAGGAAGTCCTGATTGACCACAGGGCCCTAAAGGAGCTAGACAGAGTAATAGTTAAATCACTAGCAATTATGTTTAAGAGTTGTGAAAGACTGAATACCAAACATATTATTTATCCTTGAAAGGGAGAGTATGGAGGACATGGAAAATTATAGCTCACGGCACTTAAATTTAATCCCTGCAACAAATCATTAGGCAATCAGTTTAAGTATCTAGAAGGTAGACAGTGATAAAAACTATAGTTCTTCCTGAGTAAATCAAGCAAAACAAGCTTTAGAAAAGGTGGTAAATGTAAGATACTTTGACTTCAGCACAATTCTTGGCATTGTCTCAAATGGTATTCTGTGATTATATGATTCTCAGAAGCATACTGAGAAAGTGAGGTGAAGATGAAATCTTCATCAGATAGGTGTGCAATTGGCCAGAAAAAATCACAGATAACATATACTTATCACCAACTTCAAAGCTCTAGGGGTACGCTTTGGAGCTCAGTTTTATATTTTTTATAGTAACAGAAAATGGTATGAAGGTTTAATTTATGCTGTTTGCAGCTGATACCATGTGGGTTTAAAAAAGGGCTAGTGAACCCTTTAGATTGAGATCAGAATGAGAATAAAAAATCAGCTTTGGAAATAGACCTGAAGTCATGAAACCAGAAAAATTACAAAGGCAAAAAATAATGGTTAACAAGAAAGGGTATGGTTCATAAAAGCAAATACTATTTCTCCCTTACTTTTTTGGTATAGTCTGTGTAAACAAAATGAAAACTGTAAACAGGCAGCCAACCTGTTCTCTTTTTACTTCTTATGAAGTCTTACTTGGAACACTACACCATGTTGCCAAACTAGGAGAATATCTAAAAAATAAAAAGTAGAATGCTGGGACAGAAAATAAAACCCGCTGAAAAAACACACAGTCACTGCATGTGAATTTGATCTGCACAAAACAGGGGGGAAATGTGGCAGATATGGTAAGTATGAGAAGCTTTGCTGGTCACTGTTGGATCACTGGGTATTATAGACCTAATATTTAGGTCATATTGGGGACACTATTATCTAAGCTTAGCCCCTTGGAGAGGATGCTCAATCTAAGGGAGGTCACCTTTCATTCTGGTTGCTAGGACTAGACCAAAAGTGTGCACAGCGTAGTGAGCAGAGTCAACATCCAGTGTCAGTGAAAAAGGGTGGGACCTGTACATTGTGATAGTCATCATGCCATAACATCACCTGTATGATTCATTATTCTTGATGGTCAAATAAGGAGTGAAGGAAAGGAGTGAACAAAAAAAGAATATAAAATCCAGTTTCAAAACTCAGTCTCTTATGTTTTTCTAAAGTTCTTAATTACCAATAAATCTGTTGTAAATAAGTTTTTGTTGGGGTGAAGAAATTGAATAAATCTATGGCTTCTGGGATTTAAATATTTCAAATGAACTCTGAAGAGCCTGGACTGCTCATTTAGATATACATTTTAGTGTGCAAATTTTGAGGAATGCAAAACTTTATTTGTGAGTCTTGATGTGACTCTCATCTTCCCTTTGGCTTTGATTCTTCAAAATCTCCCAAGCCAGAGTTGATTTGTATTTTTCAATAGGCGATATAAAGATTCGATCAGTGATGATGCATCATCCTCTGTTGTTGTCTTAGACACACAAAAATTGCAAGTGACAGATGGGATTAAAATCTGGGAATTATTTAGCAGAAACATACTTATTCTTCCTTTTGTCTTCCCTACTGTCAGTTTATGACCATCCCAATCTGACATGCCTGCTCAGGTTCTACTTGTCTCCTCTTGGGTGATTTTACAGCACAGGAAGAAAAGAGGTGCCTCCTCACTCAGTGAAGTGTTGTTAGTGGTACATCTGGTCTCACCTCTCAGCTGTTTTAGAGGCAACTTTACTTGCAGTTTTCTTCTGTTTCTAATACCTTGGGTATCTCTTCTACAGCCCAGAAACCCACTGAACAGCAACAAGGATATACCCACTTCTAACCTAATAAATCGGCATTTGGCTCCTCTGTGAGAAGCCCCAGTCAGTACTCACCATTGCAGTCATGAACGAGAGAGATAGTTCCAGTCCCAAAAATATCAATACTTTCTTTCTTCAGGATATCAAAAATCTCAGCAAGAACTGCTTCTAACAGAACTAGGCATATGTGTTTTGCTCATATCTCATCAAATCCTAAGCAGGAAATGTGAGCTTTACATTCCCAGCAGGAATATTAATACTCCTATGTTACATTTACTACGTTACTCCCTGTGTCAATTTAAAAAAATAAACCACAATATCTTAAACGGTTTATAAGAAAAATGAGCACAGAGAACACTTCACAGCTAATTGTTTTAAATATTATTCCTGGTATTCAGTGAAGGTTTTCTTAAGGGATTCTCAAGAATTTTGCTGTGTATGTTTCAATGAGACATTTTTGTTCTTATGCAAATATGCAAAGCGCCAAGAGCATGTGTCAGTTTTGCTAACCTGTACACTGAGACAAATAATAGTCATACACTTGAGGAGAAAAAAGAAGACACCTTCAAGTGTAGGAATCATGTAAATATAACAAAATATATCAGCTCAAGGAACATTCATTATGTACATGCATACCCAAAACTTTGGGCTATAAATTGAGAATTCAGTTCTGGAACTTGCGGAGGGAAAAAAAGGTACATTAACAATCACAAGACCAAAACATCCATTTGGTACTGAAAAAAAAGATTGCAGGATGCATCAGTTGGGACATTTGTATCTGAGATACGAAAATAGTCACGTCACAGTGGTAGTACATTCTTAGGAATATCATGTGAAATTTTAGTCATTCTCTTCAGGAAGAAAAAAATTGGGACTGAGAGAACTGTCAAAATTATCGAGGGAACTGAGCTTTTTTCATATAAGGACTAAAATAGTCTGATTCATGTGGTTTTCAAAAATTAAAAAAAAATAAAAAAAGAGTAAAAAAAAGAAAATAAAAAAGAAAACAGGGAAATAAACTCATTCTTTTAAATGTATAACATGCTGGCATGGAAAAGAATTATATAAGCTCTGCAATAATTTAAAACAAATGGCATTGATTTGGACTGGGAATCAATAAAACAGAAGCGTGAAATTACAAAACTATAGGTATCAAAAGACAAAAACTTTAAATAGAAAGTGAATACTTCTGGAAACCAAATCCTAGCATTTCAGCAGTGTTTAATAACAGCTGTTCTGGAAAAGATCACACATTTCAGTGTATTTCAGTAAGGGTATTCAACATTATTACAAAAGGTAGTGATTGTAGTTGGACATAACTTCTGTAGTCCTTAAAAAGATGAGATGGTAAGCCAGTACTTATGCAAGAGGAATAAGCAGTTTCCATACCATTTGCTTCCTGTATCCCCACACAGAATTAAATATCAGCCATTTTCTCACCAAGAATGTTTTTGGGGATAGGAGCCTTTAAAAAAAAAAAAAAATCCTGTAACGAAATACAGGATTTTAATATATATGAGCCCATGAATAAAAGAGGTTTAGCCCAAAAGACTGAATGTCACAGAAAGTTTTTGATATCAGTGTTGAAAATGAAATATTTTTTAGAAGAAAATGTCCTTAAAATCCCTCATCTAGATACACTATTCCAAAATAGCTTATATGTACCAGAACTTAAATTTAAGGGCCCTTATACCAAGTTTACCCTAGCATAATTCCACTGACGTCATCAGGATACATAACAAAGAGATTTGATGTCACTCAGAATTAAGCCTATCCTAGGCTTAACTTTGAAAGAAACTAGCTGAGTTTGTGCAGGGACATATCAATATACTAAAGCTATGCAGGAAGTGATCTTCTGCAAGTGGCTGCAATTTAGATTTCACATCTGTTTCACCACAAGTGTATGAATGGGTGTTTTCTAATTTCCAAACCTCCATATAGATTATGACTCTGCATTATAATGGGGTAGGTTTTTGTTGTAGTAGATCATTTACATTTTGACATCGTGTTTTACAAATCTCCAATTTTTTATGACATTGGGAAAATATTTGAAAATATGTCCTTCCATCTGCGTTTAGTTCAAAGCTCCTTTTTGGATCTCAAATTGATCATTTATGTAACTCCCATGATACAAATGGAAGCACAAAGATTACAATTTGCTAAGTATGATGTTCAATGGAAAAAGAACAATTTCAATGAAAAAAATCAAAGAAAGCAAGGCTTATGAAATTTTTACTGTATCTTAAGAACCAAACCTAGGAAAACCAGCTCCTTTCTAAAAACAAAAGATATTTGAAAAAAATATGTTATGCAACATGCCATATTCATGAAGATAAGAGAGGAATTATGCCTATGAATTAAAAAAGCATTTTTTTCCTCTGTGCTATTTAATAGCAGTATTTAACTAAAATGCCATCAGTACTGTTTTTAAAAGAGGCCCCCATATCTTCGACTATTCCCCTGGCCTGACACACAGTCCTGCTCCCTGTAAAAATCTATCTTGTGTTACACTGCCATGTCCTCACCTCCTCAAGAGGTCAGTGGCAGATGAGTCTGCTCAGAAAAGCCCTTCCCAGAATCAGCCCCAGACCTGCACTTCCTTCTGCTATTGAGTCATCTCAAAACATTGCCTTCAATGGGAGTGAAAAATTTTATATGAGGTGCTCAGCACAGTCTAATATGCAAATCCTAGATGGAAAACTGTACTAAAAATAAAAATAAATTTCAGTGAAGGAAAAAAATTGATGTTTTGGGGACATATGTATGCTCAACTCCTGAGGTTCAGGGACCGTTTACAGAAATGTATAACATACAGCAATTAATTTGCTTTGTTTTGATGGCTATATGCCCACAATATAAATTCTGAAAATTATTAAAGATAAAAAAGGAAGTGTTTGACTAGTAATGTGTCTGATTCAAGAGGAATTTGAGCATACATGCACTGAGCATATTCTGAATCCCTTGTTATTTCATTATCTAAAATTGCAGTGGTCATATTTCTTGCCTAGACCCATTCAGGCTCTCTGGAGAAACTGAATTTCATCCATTAAGCAGATTGAGGATGTTCCCACTATATTGTTAGTGTCATTGTCAGCAATAACTTATGTTTAAGAGAATGTGGACAAATGTACTCAGATTTGTATATGGTGGTATTGTCCAGAAACTGGCTGTCATTGGTGGAAAAATATATAATTTCTTTTTAAATAAGTTGCCTATTATTCTCTACTTTAGCTTAATTAAGAGGCAATAATTACTCTGCTAGCCTAGCTCAGTGCATATTATTTAATCTTTTGTTATTAGCTACTGGAATTACTATCCCTGCAGTTTGGAAAGGGCTCAATATTCTTTCATTCGACAGATGGCTTACCAAAATCTGGGTAAGTCTCAGCCATGAAGAAAAAAGCCTCCAAAACATTAGCCCTGATAGTACAGATATCTGAACATATGATTATTTTTAGTATTTTGCTGCATCTAGCAGTAGAAAGAAAGTCAGTGTTTTGGTAAAATTCTTCTCGTTACACTCTCAAATGACATGGATCCACTAGGATGGAGAGAGATTGCCTGAGTGGTACTACTTTTCCAAATTAGATGCATCCTTCCATGTTCTTTGGGAGATGTAGATTTCAATTTGCTTCCAAGCAAGTGGACTTGAAATAAGACCTCTCAAATCTCATTCAGAAAGTCTGACCTTCCTCTGAAATTCTCAATGCCAGTGTAGCCTTATGCTCATTCAGGCAGCTCTTTAGGACTTGGACCTCTATAATTTTTTTCATGGGGCTAAGGCTTACAGGAAGAAGTAATTGGCTTTGGTTAAAACACAGGATAGGTAGAAAACATGAATGAACTTTTCATCACAAATCTGAAATAGAACATGGAAGGATCAAGGCACTTGGAAGCTGAAAACAACTGCATTAATTTTAACTTATTCTACTGAAATAATAAAGGACAAGGGAGCAGTTGTGAAACAATAGAAGAAAGAAGAGTGTTGTCAAAACTGAGGTTGTGAGAGATTAGCATTTTCTGTATGTGTGGGTAATTATAGCTGAAAGAAAATTGAGGTGTTAGCTGAAGATCTGGGATTTTTGTAACCAGTAGTTTGAATTAATCCTGAGAGTCATATCCAAGCCATCTTGCTCCCAATAAGTAGCCTTCCCCAGAAAGTGTCATACTGACTTGAGTTTACCAGGTTGAAAACCAGAATGTTTACTGTTGTGGGTAAGAATTCAAGATTTGTCGTTAGCTTGGGCAAAGGCAGACATTTTGTTCACTTCATCACTTCTACACTGACACACACTGCACTCTAGGTCACAGGCCTGCTAAGCCACCACTAAAAATTGTCTCCGTACTCTTGCTTTAGATTGGTCATTCCTACCTGCACACAAGAAGCATTGGTGCAAGGTAATTATGGATTTAGGGAACTTTGTCATCCTTCCTCTATCTTTTATTTGATTTCCTAGTCCTTTTCCTCTCATTTTCTTTAGGCAAGAAGAGTTGAGAGGGGAGAAGTGACAAGTGGAAGAGGATATTCCTCCTGACACAAAGGTTCTCTTGTGAGGACCTTCCTTCCTAGTTGGTCTGTCATGGTGTCCATTTCAGTCCCAGAAGCTCTGGTTTTATTGCTGGTGGTAGATATTCTTGCAAAAGTGTTGTTCATTCACTTCTGCCTTCCTCCACATGCAATCAGGTTAAAAATTACAAGAAAGTTACGAATTCTCAGGAATGTCTTCTACTTGACTGTTATCACCTTAAACAAATTGCTCATTCCAGGCCTCATTTTCCTTTCCCTCTTTTTCCAAATGACAATTTCCTTTGTGTTCAATGAGACCTTTGATGATGAAGAAAATATTTTAATCTGAAAAGGAAGGAATACACATGTTATTGATCTCTGATCATTGCTGTGGAATTCATTCTCAGATGTAGCACAGAAATTTCTTTCAAAAGTACTTGCTATTTAGGACAAAATTATCCCAATTAGTAAAATTATTTTCTTTTTGTAAAAAATGCTCAGCGCCGGCTATACATGAGAACAAGAACAGCTCTTGTGGTAAGATGAGATAAATATGATGATGAATGATTTGAAACATACCATAACATTGACTGATTAGGGAAAAGACAAGAAAATAAATGGTGCAACTTTTTCTTAACTCTTTAGCTTTCCAAAATGCCAAACCACTGTGACGCTATGTAAATAAAGTATGGCTAGCCTGAAGCTGAGAAACACAGCTAATTACATGCTTTCCTAAGACAAGCCATGCTAATTTGTTCTAATGTTTACATTTCCATTTTAATGAGTTTTCCTAGCTTCCACAAAGTTTGTAGTTTTGTTAAAAAATGTAACAAAAAGCATTTATGGTGAAGTTTGGCTTGTAAAGATGGTAGACCTCTATGACCCTGTGATTTTAACTTCAGCTTTGGTACAGGGTGTCTTTAGTAAGCATGATACCTGGACACCAAAGGAGCCCTTCATAAAGCAGCTCAGTGACATCTGCACAACAGAACACCGATGGCTGACTGACCAGACCACTCCTACACTGAAGGGTGTGTGCTCATGTGAGTGTCTGGATACACAAAAAGGAGGAAGCCAACAGTTATTAAACAGACAGATCAACTACCCTTTCCATGCATTTGTTGATTTGTGCTGACTACTCTTGTTCCTCAATTATTAAATATATGCTTTACCTTGGGAGTTACTAAATTGAAATTCAAGTACAGGAACACAAATCATGAAGATACAAACTCTCAGGCATGTCTGTATTGCAAAGATTTCTGTGCCTGATTGAGTCTTATACATGAACTGATTGACCAAATAGTATCTACTACTTTGTACGAATGAAAACCAAACCAAATAATATGTAAGTTGAATGTCCCTTGAAATTCAGTCAATCACTAGAGGCCAGGTTGAAGGGTAAAGAAAAATCACACCTAAATGGTAGCACAGAAGAATGAGAATCTCATCAAACAGGCTGGGCTAGTTGAGAACAATTCACTAATACCAAGAAACAGTTTCTTTGAGAAAAAGAAATGCCTTTGAGCAATGCTGATTTCTAACTGGAGGTAAAGCATTTTATAAAATATAAAATTTATAAGACCAAAAGTAACAATAAAGGAGGGCTGAGGGACTAACATAACTGCCAAAGAAAAATCAGTACTTTATTTCATTGACAGCTCTTCTTTCAGTTCTTTTGATTTGCTTGGACTTATCTTTTATTACTTTATGCATCACCTGTTACCCCTTGAAAAAAAGAAAGTGTCACTCATAAAGTTAAGAAGTGAAGCCTACAAATATAATCTATTTTTCCTTCCATAAAAAAAGATGGTAATAAAAGCAGAAAACCAACCATTTCTTTTGGTGACTATTACCACTCCAGAATATGGTAAGTGAATTGAATATTGTATTTTTCACATATAGCATTTAATCTGATCCTCTTCATCAGGAGATACAGAACATTTATGTATCTAAAGCTGTACACTTGGGTAATTATCTAATAGCCATAAACAATGGTTCAGCCAAGTGGTAATTATCTGTACAACAAATTATTTTTAGGAGACTGAATATTCGCTATATGAGGCAGCTAAATGTCTTCAATTATGCTCATGACAAGGTTTGATGAAAATAAAGCTTTATGAGATTTTTTTGCACATTTAACTTTGACTGACATGATTAATATGAATTTGGAATTCATCATTCATTTTTCTGGCATTCAGAAATGTTCCCTATCATATGCTTGCTGTTTCCCCATGTTTATACCTGCAGACACACCCATTATTTGGGTTCCTTAACTGTCCAACTCGGCAGTAAAGGGGCAAAATACAAAGTAAGCTATATGAGGAAAACGGTATTCAATCCTTCATTTTCCTTCTCAGTTCCTGACAATGCTACTGAGAGCAAACCCCCCATGGATGGGAGACATTGTAAAAATAAAGGGCAAAAGAAAGAATTCTTCAGTGCATACAGATCTGTTTGGCTTCATCTGCATCAGTGGAGGCATTGTGGTTTCATATCAAAGTTCAAAAGTAACTCTTCTGGGTACCCTGCAGTGTCAGTCATAATGATATGTTTACAAATTACTATCTTGAACAGGTTACAGATTGAATAAAAATAATAGTAATAATGTAGAATTGTGTGTTGTCCCTCCTATTACACACAACTTTCAGTAATAACCATAACTAGCTATAGTGACATTTTTTTATGAATTTTAATTATAAATTATAAATTTATAAATTATAAAATAAATATTTTATAAGAATGCTAGGTATATGGCCTGCCTGACAGGCCATCTCTAAGGACAATCTCTGAATAACAGACTATGCAAATGGCTTGATTCTTTCTTTAATGTTAATGTTATAGTGATCACAGGATCAAAGCTACAATTCATGCACTTAAAAAACAATTTCTCTTTGGAAACACAATTTTCTCTTTAAATACTCCATTTATGTATTGGTTTCTAAAAGCTATAAAATCCTCAAGTTACACCTTGGAATTCAGTCTATGTATAGATGTTCTTTTTTGGGGTCATGTCATTCTGCTGGAATGAGAGG
The DNA here is from genome assembly GCF_049639895.1 of Pseudopodoces humilis. Lineage (NCBI taxonomy): Eukaryota > Metazoa > Chordata > Aves > Passeriformes > Paridae > Pseudopodoces > Pseudopodoces humilis. The sequence goes on along the minus strand of NC_142201.1, from coordinate 74,178,795 downwards.
TATCAACTGGGCAACTAGGTTCTTGTTAACTGTTTACTACAGCTCCCAGACTAGACACTACCTTTTCCTCTGATCCACATATGTTTGATTGTGTGAGTGCTCCCCACAGCTCTCTGTCTAAAGTAAAACAGAATAAATTTAGTGATTTATAGACGAGCCTTTTGCACTTTGGAAAGATGCGCTGAGTTCATTCTCTGGCCCAGGAGAAAAGCAGTAAGGCATGATGTGATAACAATAGACACCTTTTCATTCAAAGGAGAGTGGCTTTATCCAGAGTGCCTCCAGAATTATCCCTGTCCCAGTTACTGCTCCCTGAACCCTAAGTGAATTTTCTCCAAGGTGGTCTGATGTCTGCCTAAAACCACTGCAGAGAGAATGCTAGCAATAAATCATTACAGACAGTCCCAGGGAAGTGCTTACAGACCTGAGTTCTGGCCCTGTTTAATTTACTAATCCCACAAAACAAGGTAGCTGAAGCTGAGAGCCAGTTCCAGTGCCAGGAGTACTTTGGGGGAAAATGGGGTTGGTGGAGCAGAAAGTTCCTCCTTTATTAGGGAACACTCCTTTCCTTCATCTGGAATCAAGCCCCCAGATCCTCGCCTCTTCTCATTTTCCCTTTACTGTCTAGAATGCAGATGACAGCTGCTTGCTGCTGCCCCAGACAGCTCAAACAAGACAAACTGCTGTACCTACAGATGTCATTCCCACTGAAGATCAATCCACATAGATGTGTGATTTTATATAAAGATATCTCTTTGTTTTGAACCAAATTACTTGAAGATTTAGGAAAAAGTACATTGCTACACTTAAAAATAAAGAAGAAAAGAGAGAAAAAGATAACCAACAACAAGGCGGAGGGGAAGAACTATTACATTTTCACAAATATACAAAATAAGGAAAATGTCTGAAATAAAGCTGCCTGTGATTTTGTCTTTTATGTTTAGCTATAGGCATACCAAGAAATATTTCTATTTTATTTATCATTTATATTAATAAAAAATATATATTAATTATTATATAATTACATAATATATTATATAATATATTATATAATACTGTGAATTAAAATGATGTAATTTATTATATTTCATTTTATTACAGTGTTCCAAGGATGTGAAAAAACAAGCATGTAATAATGTTCCTTCAATAGTCATATCACCTCATTTCAATAGTAATGCAAAACATTAGTAGAGCAGCTTAAATGACAAATGCATATTAACTGTGTGCAGGAAGGTTTCATATTGTCCTCAATTTTGGCACAATTTCACATTTGATTTAGACTGAAAACCAACCTGAGACTTGGTTTTGGAAGTAGCTAAATGTCTTACCTTTTAGGGAAGTTGGCATGTGTGAATTTTACGCCCGCTCCTTCCTACTTTGAAAATACAGGAATTAAACCCTGAAGTCATCTTCAGGGAAAATGTATAAATGACAGTGACATTATCATAGAATCACAGACTCATAGAACGATAATAGAGTAGGTTGGAAGGGATCTGAAAGGTCATCTTGTCCCAACCCCTCCTGCTGTGGGCAGGGAGATATTCCACTAGACCAGGTTCAGTCTCTCAAGGTCCCATCTAACCTGGCCTTGAACACTTGCAAGAATGGAGCATGCCCAGCTTCTCCGAGCAACCACTTCCAGTGCCTCACCACTCTTGCATTAAAGAATATTTTCCTAACATCTTTTGTAAACCTATTTTCTTTCAGTTTGTATCCATTCCCCTGTGTCCTGTCACTACAAGCCCTTACAAATAGCCTCTCTCAATTTTTTTATTGTCGGCTCACTTCAGGCACCGGAAGGCTGCAGTTTTGTCACCATGAAGCCTTCTCTTTTCCAGGCTGAACAATCACAATACTTTTAGCATTTTGCCTTAAGAGAGCAGCTCTATTCTTCAAATAAACACAAATTATTAAAGTGGCTAACAAAATATGTTACTTGGGATTTTGATATAAGCAAAAGATAAATATTGCTATCAGTTGAAGCCCTTAATGGGGGTCAGGCCTTACATGAATCACAAAGAAGGACCATTCACCTTCATGTTCTCCAGTCAAAGCTTGGTCATTTCTGTGCTTTCTGCACTAGCTGTCTTTTGTTCCAGGTGCAACTGGGAAAAGATATTATGGCAGGACCCATGTTTTTCTCAGTTCCAGCCACCTTCATAAGGAGCACGCTCTGAGCAGAAGTATGCTGAATTCTGTAGTATGCTGAATTCATTTAGCACATTTTGAAACACTTTCTTGCATTGCCAGTTGGTATATTTCACAAAGAAATCATTTGTTACCTAGCTTTGTACTCTATTTTTATTTAATTTAAATTTCTTGTGGAGAAACAAAAAATTCTCTTTATTTTCTCCATGTCTTTGAGTGATTCTGGCTCATAAATTGAAAGTTCTGCCAGTCAAAAATCACTTTCTCCAGCAAGATACTACAGCACACTCTCTGACAAAACGGTAAATTATTTACATTATTCTAATTCCATCAGTTTTTATATATGGGCTAAAACAGCACTATGTTTAATTAATAAACTTCTTCAAGGAGGCCATCAGACCATTAAAGAATATAAACTATTTATAAGGGAAAAAAATTACAATTTTTGTTTTTCAGTGTAAGCATTCAACAGCCTTTGTGCTTGAAAAAACATCACTCAGAAGGGACCAAATTTCGAGGTAAAACAAGTCCAAAACTTTCTCCTCAGACTCCAGGTTATTCCGGTTAGGTGTTGTTACCAAAATCCAGTAAAAACAGAACTCTTTAGCGCCAGTGTAGTATTAAGAAGGAGACATTCTTTATTCGGCTGGATGCTCATGGGGGTGTCTCCTCCACAACATCGTGAATACTGAGTACAAAAAAAGCTCCTGTTTAAATACTGTATTTTACATACATATTCATAGTTTTTCCAAAGAAAACACACATGTATTAATCATTTCCCCAAAGTCACTGGCATGTGTTCCTTCCCATCAGGGAAGCCTGTGGAGAGAAGACCGCACAGAACCAGGTTTCTGGCAGAGCTGTGACACTACCACAATTCATTCCCAAAGGAAAATACCATGGAAAGGCCCTATTCTGGACAAGGAAGGAATGGTAGGAACAAGAGTTATGGTCTGACCACAACACTCGTTCCACATCGCTCTGTGCTGACTCTGTTATTAGTCAGCAATAAATTAAAATAATCTTCTCTGAGCTGAGGGGGTTTTGCCCATAATGATAACTGGTGAGTGATTTTCCTGTCCTTATCTCAAGCAATGACCTTTCCATCTTCTCTCTGTGTTGTGGAGAGGAAAAGTAGTGGGAGAGCATCTGGGTGGCAGCTAGACAAGGTTAACACACGTATTATCCATGAAAATATGAGCAAAATTTCTTAACTGATTTTTGATTGATCAACAGTAATTTTCCCTCCTGACTTGTCCCAAAACCCTTAGTCATTCTTGAAATCTGTACTGATGTGTTGTCACAGAAACTGTTTTGTTTCCATAAATGAGAGTGTGGCATTTGTGATCAGGAGGAGTAACAGGTCAGAAATTACACCAGCAGTAAACACTCCACACACTGAAGTGTTTGCAGTGGTACATGATAAAATTTGACAGTATTGTTCCTGGCTCAAAGGCAGAAATCAGTTGCCAATTACAGCAGAATTTTTAAATATTATTATTTGTTCTGTTTGATAGCCAGAAATCTATCTGGGTTTTTTTTTCAACTTCTGAACTGCTTTTCCATTAATTGAATGGATATGCTCTCACTGCTGTAGTGCTTCCCAGCCATGTCCTGAGCTACAAACAGCATGGAAAATATTGCTTACTACGGCAGAACCGTAGCCAGACATTTTGATTTAAAAGCTTGCATTTACGAGTTGCTTTTCACAATGCTATCTTAGATAGTATCTTCAATTTCCCTTGTCCAATGTATGGATGCAATTCTAATGGGTTATCCTTGGCTGCTGAGGCGTGTGACTGTTCTTCCATGCTCCTGTGAAAGGAATGGTTGACAATGCTTTCTAGCTGAGCCACAGCGGTGGGTTGTGGCTGCTGTCAGGACCCACTGTGAGGCTGTACACAGGCAGGGACTGGTGTGAGAGCTGTGAGGCTCTTCTGGTGCTCGAGCTGTGAGGGCACCGTGCATTCAGCACACACAGAAATGGTTTCACCAGGCACGGTGGAAACTGGTAATGTGGAAAGCTCCCAGGAGCAGATTTCAGGAACTGTCTTCAATAGTCCTTTTGGTCAAATCTTGGACCTTCATGATCTCAAAGGTCTTTTCCAACCTAGTTAATTCTGTGATTCCATGAAGTCAGTTATGAAACTCTGTCCATGACATATTAATATGAGGAAATTATCACATTAGTGTATGCAACTCTGTCCAAAAAAGTCCACTGTGTTTGTGAGGAATGTGTTCATGATCCCACTCAGTTATATTAGAGAACATTATACAACTAATAACCCCATATTTTTTACCAAAAGCTGTAGTGTTCATCATAAACAAGACCTCATTTGCAAGGTGTCTCAATCATTATAGTCAATGCAGTAATGCTTTGGCATTTGCAAATGGCAATTTGGCACCTAACAGCTCAAATAAATTCCCCTTACTAATTTAACATTTTAAAATCTCCTCAACACCAACAGGCCTGATTTATTCATTGATTCTCTTAAAGAGGAAAAGCAAAGAAAGCCTGGTAAACTTTGCTTTCACTGGGACATAAGCACAGCTTTTTAGAAGCTAACAGTTCAGATGAAAACCTCACAGGAGGTCAGGAACACTTCCCAGTCTTGTGGACAGAGTGGTCAAGATAAACTCAAATTTCACAGCAGATACCACAGTCTGTTCCCAAAGGCTGGGTCTGTTAATAACTCCTGCTCTTCCATAATGCCCTGGAGAGCTTTCCTACCACTTCAGTTGTGAAGGAATCATAAGGCATGCACAAACTAAATGTCATCTTAATTGCTCTGGAAAAAAGGAATTTGAAAAAAACACCATTGTCTTTGTCTTTCTTCATCCTCTAAATATAATTTAACAAGCCCCCACCCTACCACACCTGCAGTTAATAAATTTTGGTACAATTTCTCACTTGAGTCAGTCAAGCTGTTGTAACTTATTTTACCGTCTGTTAAAGCACAAAACTAAATACATGCTATTCCACAAAATAACATCAATATTGTAAACATTGTGAGAAAAAATGAAGGCCTTGATATTAAAAGAATGCAAGAACCTAGAACCTATGAAGGTTTTCTTTCTTTTTTTTTTTTTTTTTGGCTTTACTCACTTTTAATGTAAGAACTGGAACTCAGCAAACTGTGCTTTAAAGTATATATTTGATATAGCCACTATGATCTGGAAAATAACTTGTTATCAAAATGAAATCTTTTTTAGCAAAAAGAAATTATGAAAAAAGAAGAGGCAGCTTTTTCTATTTCAGATGAGTATTGCCAGAAAGAAGACACAAATGAAGAAAGGGATCTGATAACACAGTTTGAAAGGTCATGATGGGATGCACCAATAGAAAAGCAGTTACTCTAAAGAAACTGATATGAGGAAAGATACTAGAGAGCATAATTGGTATTGAATTTCCAAACACTCACTACTTAAAGAGGACATGAAGGTGAGACTACAGCTTGTTCTGCACAAATTCTGGTATGTCTCATTTAATAAAAGACAAAAATAAAGCTTTTTTGAATATGAAAGGGCTAATATTTTTTATTTTTCTTTTAAATAAATTCCTGTGTGTGGAAGTCCATAAACAGTTTTCACACATGCAATGTGATATGTATGAAGATAAAAATATTTTCTCAAGAAATATTAAAAAATATTTAAGCAGTTAACACAACAAGACAATACCATTACAAAGTCTGCTATTCACAAGAATGTACTCCTCTCTTAAAAAAAATAAGGCATCTTGTATTAAATTACCGTACTTAAACTATGCTAAATTATATAATTCTTCATAATTTTCCTTGATTTCATTAATGTCTAATGGTGGCATAGGATGGTCAAGACTTAGTGGAAAGGGGGAAATATTTAGGTTAAGAAAATTATATTTGTAATTTATCAGCAGAAAATCTAATAGCACTGTCCAGTTACCATCTCCAGCTGCACAAAACCCATAATAACTGGCAAATGTAATGTCAAGATAAAAACCAATATCAGTGAAAATAACATTTTACCTATTCTTTCTTTTATCTCTTTCCTTGCATTCTTCAGTTAGTATTACTGTTGCTGAATGCAGACAAATATTCACCAAGAGAAACCCCTCTTAATGTCATGTAAAAACCTTTTATTGCTGTAGGAGAATGATTTTCTTTTTTTTTAACTCTGTAGCTCAAAGGAGTGAAAGTATGTGCCAGGTTCATTTTATTCATTTTAATTGTGACACAAAGCCCATACATTTGACTGTTGTCAAATTTACTACTGACAGTTCTTTTGGATGTGGTAGGACTGTGGATATACAGATTCATACTGTATATAAGGTTTTCTGCGGTGAATTCAGACTAGTGCTCTAAAATGCTGTATGGAGTTCATAAAACCTGCATTTTAAAATATGTCAGAAGATTTACACACTATCTCTTGTGACACAACACTGCTGAAGTTTTCAGGATCAAAACTGTTTAAACACTGAATCTATGAAAAGAGAGTAATGAGTACTTACTGGTTATAGGAAAAATCAAACATATTCCAGGTATCTTTATACATATAAGAGATATTAATACCTTTAGCAACACCTTCTACATGAGTTGCACCATTTCTAAGGAGAAGAATTATATGGAAGTCATTGGACTGCAGGTGCATGGTGCATGTAAGACTTTGTAGGTCACGGCTTTCTTTATGTTTCTTTATAGTTTATGTCAGGGTTTATTCCTGTCTGACAAATAGCCCACACAGCTCTTTGATTATTTCCTGTCCCCCTCCAACTGCAATGGCATCAGTGAGAGAATCAGAAGGGTAAATCTGAGAAAAATTGTGGGTTGAGATAAAGACAGTTTAATAGCTAAAGCAAAAGCTGTGCACATAAGCAAAGCAAAACAAGGAATTAATTTCATTAATCCCTCCCAATGGTCAGGCAGTTGTTCAGCCATTCCTATGAAAGCTTGGCTATATCACGTGTAATGGTGCCTTGGGAAGACAAACACTGTCACTGCAAACTTTCTTTCCTTCACTCAGATTTGTATTCTAAACATGACACCATATGGTCTGGAATGTCCCTCTGGTCACTTGGGGTCACCTCTCCCAGCTGTGTCCCCTCCCAACTCCTTGTGCACCCACAGCTCACCCACTGGTGGGGTGGGCTGAGAGGCTGGAAAGGCCTTGGCTCTGTGCAACTAAAACATTCCTGACTTCCCTATATGGTTTCCAGCATAAATCCAAAACACAGTCCCATACCAGCTACTATAAGGAAAATTAACTCTACCCTAGCCAAAACCAGCACAAATCAGGAGCAACTTTTTTCCTATATGACTGGGCCCTCTCTTTACGTTTTCAAAAAAAAAAGCAACCAAATGTTCAATTAATTGTTAGAAACATGCACTAAATCTCACAAGAATGGGTTATCTGTAGTTGCTAAATGATGGAAAAAATGCAAAATGAGACAATTCTACATTTCTAGCTAATGCTTTTATCCATTTATGCTTCATTATTGATCCATGACAAAAGAAGAAATTATTTCATTTCTGTGAGCCTTCTTTTAGTCTTCTTTTGACTTTGGCAATATTCCCTAGAGGATTCTATGCAAGATTTTCTCTTGTGAATCCATGCAGATTCTCCAGTCCAAGATTTTGTCTGGTGAACCCATGCAGGGTATCCAGTATTTTTTGTTAGTCTATGCACAGCAGATATGTCAAGTAAGACATATAATAGAAGTAAATTGAGGAATAAAATTTAAAATATCCACAAAACATAGGAGTAGACAATGACATTTTGGACTAAACTACAGCCCTGTTTCAGGCACTGAACCAGAAAAAAGCTAGCTATTTTAGAAAAAGAATGAATCTTAAGATTAAGATCTTAAGAAGCAAAATCACTGATTTTTCTCCTTCTTTGTAGAAGAAAGTCTGTGCTGCCAACCTAAGAAAATAAGAAAGAACACTAGAATAACAACTGTTTTAGAGAGAGTTGGAAGTATAATGACAAAGACCATGTTCAAATTTCCAGTTCTTTTTGCATTTCATCTCATTCAATAGTAGGGCAATAGATAGTAGCTGTTGCTTGTTCAGATATTTCAAGATTGAGAGGCAGATGTTATAGTTCCTCTTTATGACTATATGACCACGTATAGCACTATTCCATTTTTAGCAGAAACTCCACAAACATACATGACACTTGATTTCCTTTTTTTTTTTTTTTTTCTTAAAAAACATAGATTGAAAAGAGGTTCATCAGTGAAGTTTGGGAATTTAAATAGAAAGTGAGAATTTTGACTGTAGTTTGAACTTAACTTATTTGTTCTGGTCAGAAGTTGATTGTTATATGTAGGGGAATATAGAAAAAGTCCTTCTCAGAACTAACAGTCATAAAGCAGCAAAATAAAGATATTTCAAAAATCTTCACTGAATAATTATGCAAGCAGTAGCAACAACAAGGTTTTTATCTCCATTAGACAAACTTGTCTCATATCTTGCAAAATAAACTTAAGTGTTTCACACTCATGGGTATAAACTCTTGGGGGAAATATTTGTTAAGTTTATAAGAAACCTGTAGAAAGGACTCTATCCCTAAAACTTCAGATATAACTGGCTAACAAATTCAGATCTGATGACAAATGTTAAGATTTCCACTCATCTGCTTACACATGAAACTGCTCTTTTTCTCCACCATCTTCACATAAACCTGAATAACTTAGCAAATGCCCCTGTAGAGGAATGTAGACAACTGTCTTCCTGCAGGGGCTCCCTCTGGACTAGGAGCAGGATTGAATATTCCTGTACCTGTGAATTTAGACCCCATTGAAAAGCTAATATACTAACTTAAGCTCAGTGCTACAGCAACATGAACTAAGTCCCCATTGGATCAGGTCACAAATAGAAAAATGTTTACATGAAAACCTTTACAAACAAACATAAAGGTATGGAATTCTTCTCCAGAAGCCAACAGTTAAAAATGGGTTTTGTGTTCTAGCATGCTGATTGGCAAAAATGTTTTGACACTGGTAATGACAGCTCTGAAGCAACTTAGAATCTTCCCATCTCACTCCAGATTTCACAAGATGCTGCAGTTCCCCTCCTGGCCACGGTAAATGCTCCTGGGACTTTTGGAAAGAGATACGGTGGTTCAGCACACTGAGGCTTCCATTAAATATGGTACTACTCATCCAAGGAGAGCAAATGGCTGCACCTTTGACTGACCACAGCCTCTTTATTGGAGGAACTTTTCCTGTCCACTCCATTACAGAATCAATCAGCAATTCAGTGCATTTTCATACTTCGGTTTCAACAAGACCTCCTCCACCTTTCTTTATGCTTTATCATGCTCTTCTGTGCTATGATACTAAATACTATACTAAATATTAAAAGCAAGAGCTCTTGCTTGTAATGCATAAGAATTTGTGTATTCCTGTTAACCAGAAAAACAAAAATGGCTGGTGAGGACAATGAAAGGAATCTGCTGAAGCAAAAATATTTCATTATATTAACAGCTGCTCTGGGTCCAGCTGCTGAGATTGCAGGTTAAAATTCCAATGTCTCGGGTGAAGCAGTGTAGTAAGATAATTTATGCAGATTTCTAAGGTATATGGAATCCACTGGAAAAAAATGCATATAATTAAAATAACACTACTAATTATCAGCAATTAGGACTATTAACTCAGGAGTGATTGGTATCTTTACGTATTTCAAGGACTATGCTTCATTTGCTTGAAACTCAAAGGTACCTCATACCTCCTTGGTAGGATGTTTAAAAAAAGGTAGAAAAACTCAGCAAAAATGCTTCATTTATTATGAGGATCTACCCTTCATAAATATATTAATTACAGACCCTAAATTGTAATTTGATGGAAGTATTTGCTTTTGATTGCAGACTATCAGAATAAAGGTGATATATCAGAAAATTAAACAAGTCTTCTCCCTTTGTAACTTGGACTTAGTTGTACCTCATCTGTCACACTGCCTGTCCCACCTTATTCACCTTCCAATGCTTGAGGAACCTGGATATGTCTGAGACCAAAAGAAAGTAAAGTCAGGAGGGATCTTAATTTCTGTCCCTGTACTAGCACTAAAAAAATTTAGCCTCTATGAAAAGAACTGAAAGTTTTCATCTGTGAAAGTTAAAAGGGAACACACTGGGAAAAAAAAAAAAAAAGAAGGAAAAAAGGAAGCTCTATAAAGACTTCAGTATCAGTTCTAAGTTTATATTGTGGGCACTGCTTTTCCCCTAGCTGTCAGCATTACAGATTTCTTTTAAAATAATTTTTCCATAACTTTGTATTCTTTTTTTTTTTTTAATTTGGAGCATTTTTAACTCACCAACTCAGAAACCAAGTTTTTATTTTATTAGCAAGCTTATTCTAGAAAAGTTATTTTTTATTTTCAGAAGGACTTTAACAGTTTTCTGCAGCAAGTTTAGTAGTTACATGCAAAATAGATACTCTGTAATATTGAGGAGGAAAGATGGTTTCTAGTAAGTGGCACTAGATCCATCTGCCAAGGAACAGCCATCCCAAAGTTCTTGTTTTCATATGGTTCCTCTGGGAAGGGACCATCTTTATACAGAGCCCTACTCTACTTACAAGCACATATGTTATTCAAAAATGGTGCCACATAGTCACTTGGAAATGAGTCTTCTGGCACGGGGTTAGATGGAAGAAATGTACTCTCTCCCTTTTTATTCACTCTCCCTTTTCCCAGTTTCCCCGCTTCCCCATTTCCATGTTTATGCTCTTCTCCATCCTACACACAAAGGAACTGCAATGACTTATGCTGGGCTATAGAACATTTGTGCACGTATCTAACTTTTTAATTGTATCTTCCTTTCCGTTCAAGAAAACAAGTGCTGGCTGCTGGTATTTCTCACAAAAATGAAGTGTTTGCAACTGGACTGCAATGTGATTGCCTTTCCAGCTAGCGCAGCAAGGGAGCGTGGTGCCCCTTGTGCAGCCTCTGGAAATTCATGAAGATACAACATGAAATCTGTGAGACTTAGATTAAGATTTAAAGCATTTGTGGTTGTGACCTAACAAATCTGCAGGTGCCAGCATAAAGTATGTACCTAGACTGTGAGAAGTAGCCAGCTTCTGCAATTAGAAAGCAGATAGTCTCATTAATCAAGCAAGGTAAAAAGACATTAATCTTTATAAAATAATTTTGGAACTTACATATAATTTACTAAAAATCTTCTTGTATGTTTATGCCACGAATGGACTTTGCACATACATTGGCTCGGTGAGTGGCTGCAAAGATATTTTTTGCTCTTTTAGGAGGTATCAAGTAAAGAAATTGGTGGAAAACTGCGGGCAAGATTTTGGGCAGAGGATGAAGGAAGCAGCACCTGGGTTCTTGTGCTAATAACTATGTGTAGTTTTGTGGTGTGCGGGAGGAGGAGCAGAGTTAAAGCTTTCAGATCATGAATGGTCAGGTCCACCACGTGGGTAGTATCAGACACATCTCCTTCCCTGCTGGAGCTTGGTGAACCTGATGCATGTATTTCTCTGTGTGTGTCCAAGGGGTACTAATGAGACATCCAACTAATGTGTAGTTATTGTTTCTAAATAGAAGACACACCTGGTTTATACAGAAACTTACACTGTGTTTGCACTTAGGGACCACTGGCAGAGAGTTAATTAATGTGGACAGTGTGGTGGAATTTGGCTCTAGGTGATGGTGCTAAGATATTATTTCTACTAAGCAGAACTACATTAGGTGCAATCTAGTACCGTGATGAAGATCCAAAGGATGTGGGAAGCCTTTTATGATTCCAAACATAAAGGCTCAGCTGCTCAGTGTAGGCAGGAGCATGGTATGTGTAGAGGCTGCTAAGCTATGCAGTCATCATAAAGGAAGAAGTCCATAATGGAAGCTGTGAAAAATCAAAGAAATAGGGTTTTTTTGCACACATTAGGAGATGCAAAAGCACATGTTGTATTTGCAGAACATTCCTCTTAAACACTGCAGGAACTCCAGTTATAAAATATTTAAGTCACTGTGTTTATTGCTGAGAAGACAGGAAAGAAAAGATCCTTTTATAATCATAAAATGTTCTTTGGAAGACTGGGCTAGGAAGAAGTATCAGAGAAAGAGCAAACAGGATCATTTAATTATCCCTAGTGACCTTCAAACAGATACAGTCTGAAAAATAACACATGCAAGGAGAGAAACTGGGATATATTCACAATTAAGACAATATGCTGAAACAAATAGGAGGAAAAAAGATGTGATGCATTAAAAACTGCTGCTGAGACTGTGTAAATCACTAGCAAGTATGCAAATGGAATAATGGAAATATTTGCCTCTTTTATAAAATCCTTTATTTTGCTCCAATTTTGCCAGTCTTTGTAGTTGTGCAGTACCACCATCTAGATCATCCATTTCCATTTGCTTCTGAAAAGTCACAAATTTCCACACAGTGGAGATGAAACAGGCAGACTATTCTTGTTGAAGTGTGAGTTAACGTGGTATATTTAAAACGTAATAAATTTACAAGACACTGATTTGTCTTCAGTAGCAAATTGAGTGCACATTTTGTTCTTTTTTAAGATCATGTGAGATAGCTTAATCTACCTCAGAACCAGAGCAAGCAATTATTCAAGAAATGTGCAATATAAGTGAGTGCATGGGTATTTAATATAGAGAAGCTTAAAGAATCAGGTACAATAGAATGTAAAGTAAAAAAATCCTTGCATACAGAAAATAAACCTAACAAAAATACCACAGTAAGACTACCTCCTTGTGACAAAATAAATAAAAATAAGAGAGAAAACTGGAAGGTAAAAAGTAAACTGATATGATTTAACAGCAAGTCATATGAGGTTACTTTAGCTAAAATATCTCTAGTGAACATAATTGGCAGCAGCCTAAATTACTGCAAGCTATTATAAATTGACTGAAAATTATAAAAATAGCCAGAGATATAAAACAAACAGATTGTTTTCCTTAATGAAACTCCAGAGTTTGGAAAACAGTCAGTGAATTGGCTCCATAACCAAGAATTTAAAGTTGCAGATAAGGAAATTAGGTACTGCTGGGAAGTTAAACTATTTGTTTCCATTAGCTTTCAGGGCAGTGGCTGAAAGTGTAGATATCCAGAACCTGGCCTCTTCTGAAGGCGAAGACAAGGAGAGTGAAGCTGGCATCCAAAATCATGCTTGAAATTCACATAGGTTGCATGACTGTTTACTGTTAAACTATTTTATGTGAAGGAGAATAAAAAGCTTAAGTCTTCAGGGCTCTTGAAATTAAGAGGCAGTCATTAGGATGATCAAGATCTCCTATGGAGCTTTGTGCTTTTCAGCTACAGCTGTTTATGTTGTCACCACTGGAGACAGGACATCAGACTTGACAAGTAATGTGTCACAAAGAAATGCTGGGGGAGAAAGGAAACAAAACAACCCCAAAACAAAACACAGAGTAATTTACCAAACAATTTCCCAGTGTCAATAATATATTTTGTGATCAAAATTTCATACTTTAGCAGTAAATCCATGACCTCTAAGTCACAATATACCATCTCCCCTGAAAAAAAATCAAATTACTGTTCTGGGGAATTTGGATAGTATGAAATACCTTACCTGTAGGACATGGGATTTTTGGGTTTGTTTTGTGATTTTTTTTGTGGGGTTTTTTTCTGTTTAGTAAGAATAATTAGTGGAACACAACTGTATAATGTACAAAATCAAAAGAAAGCTCAGTGTGTGGAAGAAACTTAGTAATTGCAGTGGCAGATGGGTTTGCCTCAAAGAGACAACATTATGTGACATTCTCTATATACAGTCTCCTCAAGTCATCTGTCCAAGCAAAAATAACTAATTTTTTTTTTCCCTTTTTTGGATTACATCAATATGATGCAGCTGCTGCCTCAGCTGGAGAAAGAATCATTCTCCTCAAGTAAGAAATAATTAAGGAAGGGTGAGTGCCAGAAGAAGGATTGCTTTGAAATTGAAAGCTCAGAATATAGACAGCCCTGAATGTCAGATTATTTTTGTTATTTGAAGAAATAGTATTAGCAGGGGTTTTGTATTCTGTATTTGAACCAACCTCTAATGACACATATGCCGTATTCTTAATTAACATTTTTTAATAAAACTAGAGAAATGAGAAATATTCTGGTGGTAAAAATGAAAGGTTAAAGGGAAAGTTCTTCTTAAGGTAAATTTTATATTGCAAAATTGTGACATTTTGTATGTAAAAATGGACCTAATTTCTCACTTTCTATGAAAATAACTAGGAATCACTTCAAAGATGAAGGAAATTGCTTTATTGCCTTATTGGTCTAAATTTTTCTCAAATAACACTCTTTTCTGAAAAAAAATGAAAAAGAGACTCAGGTAGTAGTTTGTTGTTTTAGTCTTTAGTGACCTACATTATTTCTTCACTCTAGAACACAGCTACAACTCCTAAATAAGAACAGGAAAAAAAAGGATCATAATCCTCTATCACTGGAGGTGAAGGAATTCTCCCATTATTAGTTTGAAGAAAAGTGGTACTGTCATATGAATTGAGATGGTATTTCACTCTCCAAAATACAAACCTATGCACACACTTTGCAACACTGACAATTGATGAAACCCACTGCCTTTTGAGAAACTGCAGCACTTACAAGTCTCCAACCAAACCATGAGAGCTACTAACCAGGGACCAGAAGTGGCCATCAGCTTTTGTAATTAACCAGTTTTCACAGAGAAAAATAGAGAGAAAAAAAAAAGGTTTTACAATTTATGCATGAAGAATGGATAATATTTTACTCACATTGGCATTGATGTTTTACAAACATACAGGAAAACTGGTTTTAGTAATAATGTGACTCTCATCATTTTTGTCTAGAAATAGGTTAAAGTAATGAGATTTTTTGTGAAAATGCTGAATACTTGTAATAAATCAATTGGTCACATAGATGCCTAATGCTGTGACAGCTATATGTGGAACATCATTTATTTTTCCTCTTTCTAAAATTTTAGTCAAAGGGCAAAATTTTTTCTAATGTATTAGTTTTCTGAAGAAGTCCTTTATTCCCCAAATATAGTGAAGCTATTGATGGTTTTCTTGCTATTTGAAGTGAATATTCAGTAGATTTTTCTTATGTTCAAAATCAGTCATTCTTACACTTTTTAAAAATCTGGTGCCCAGTCATTACAAGATAGGGCATCCAAAGCTCCAGTGAGTCCAGTTGATTGTCTAATATAGAAGTCATTCATATAAAAATAAAAGGATGCTGAAATAACTAATGACAATCAAAAAGGGTTTATGTAACTTTTATTTAACTCTGCCAAACAACCATGATATAAAAAATTTGGATGCCAAAAAACCTCTCAGCAATTATAGCAGATATTGACAAGACATTTTACTTCAATATCACGGTTGTTAAAAAAATAATTTCTCTAAATCAGAGTAGAACATAAAAACTGGATGAAGACTAGCTAAATGCAAAAATAAAAGCAGTTTGCCAATGCATCATCATAGCTCAGATAAAATCTTGACAGCGAGATCTGAGTTTTCCTTCATAGTAGCTCAATGTTTTTAACAAATTTATGGGAGAAAATCAATGTAGTCGGTGACAGTTTGTCTAGACTTTCTAGACTGATAAAAATTTTTAATGCATGTCTGTTTTACGTAGTGGTCTGGATCAATTGATGAGGTGATTTCCACTGAAAAAAATATTAATTAACAGAAGTAAGCAGAGCTCCACATGTCTAAGAATAATAACTGTTGACAGGGGAATTTGATGACAGTACTGAGATCTTAGTTGTACTGATAGGTATCCTAAGGGAAACTGTCAGTATATTGTTATAATTAGGAAAAAAAATGTTATCTTTGAAATACAAATTGCACAGTATTAAAATGAAGTAGATAGAAAATTTCACCTCTGCATACATTATCTGGGTCCCATTTTGATGTCCAGAATAAAAATAATTAAAAAAAAAAGTGAAAAAGTCTCAGAGACTAACTTAATTAATTATGTCTTTCTGTAAGGCATTTTTATACTATGGAAAATAGGAAGATCAGTGCATGTAATATGCTCAAAAAGGGATTAAGAGGTGGTCTGCTTTTGATCTACAAGTAACAACAGTATGGGAAGTGACTTGACATGTCTGCTTACCATGAAAAGTGCTATGAAAACCTGATGAAATCTGTCTGGCATATGGTTTAACCTCTCAGGGTAATTACCAAATAAATAGAGCATCTCTAGGGATGTGCTAGATCTTACCTCTTGAAGTTTTTACACTGAGACTGGATAACTATCCCATGGATGTGCTAAAATTTAAACAGGCATTTTATGCTGAATGCAGGAATTGCTGGGAGTTTCTTCAGCCTGCGTTATTTAGGGAGTCAAGCTATTAAAGATCATAATGTTCCCATTAATTATAAAATCTATTAAATTTATTTAATTGAGTCTTTTACTCCCCTGTTATGCCTTTTACAGGGAGATAAAATGGTGGGGAAAAGCACAGACTACATCTAACCTTGGAATAGAAAAGTGAAATCTGTTGATTCAGAAAGCCTCATGATAGTTAACAGAATGTTTAATTGAAAATAGCCCTTGAGAATTTTACTGTGGAAAAGCATGCAAGCTTAGAACTGCTTACATCTTCTTAT
Organism: Pseudopodoces humilis; assembly: GCF_049639895.1. Taxonomy (NCBI): domain Eukaryota; kingdom Metazoa; phylum Chordata; class Aves; order Passeriformes; family Paridae; genus Pseudopodoces; species Pseudopodoces humilis. The sequence continues at coordinate 74,162,077 of NC_142201.1, read as the reverse complement.
TAAAGGCTCTTTACTGATGAGATTGCCAATTAAATGAACAATTATTTATGCTAATTAAAATATGATATAGTAATATATTTTCTACTGGTTCAAGATATACTAAAGTGAGCTTATGAAGGAACTAGCCTACCAAATAATATCTGAACAAACTGTCTTTGGTTGAAAAGCATGGGAAAGAACTAGCTGCCCTATATATACTTCCCATTCATAGGCCTTTGCCTATGAAGAATCTCTGTTCTGAGAAAATGTTTGAAATGAAGCTCCTAAATTAGTTATAAAAGTAGCAAGCTAAAAATATGCAACCTTGGCAACAAACTGGAAGAGTCGTGGGGTAGGATTAGTCCGACCATATTTTAGAAGTGAATTTTAGGCTTTAATTATTGGATCACAGACTATCTCACTTGTCTACTTTGATTCCATGGAGTCCATCACCTGTATTAGGTACAGTTGGACAGCTGTATTGGAAGCCTGGACATCACTCATGTTTAGACACCAAAATACGAAAATGAAATGTTATATAAGTGATGAGTGCTTTGGAAGGCTGTCAGGAAAGCAAGGGAGTGCACCATATTGAACCTCTGTTATAGAATCAGTTAGAAAGATGGTTCAAGGTCCTACACCCACTTACTCTGTGTGAGAGAGCAGAGCAACCTGCTAATCCTTGAAGCGCTGTCTTCAGCCAGAGGGCTCCCTGTAGTGCAGGTACAGGGGCAAACACAACCAGGTGACTCCATCCTCCCTTCATATGGTCCTATATCTGAGGCTGAGGCGTGCAGAGAATAAAATGGCATGAAAACACAAACCACCTGCAGCAGCTAAATCTGCAGTGGTCCATGGGAAGTTCAGGAAAGGCAGCAGAAATGAGGCAGGCTGGAGTTTGGAAATTGTGCTCGGTATGGTGGCATTGGCTAAAGCAGCGCTCTCCAGCTGGGAAAGCCAGAAGGAATTATTGAGTTTCAGTGTGTATTTGTCCTCTTTTTGATTCTCGGGTGTAGCATGGAAATGCACTTTGCTTAACTTTCTTGAAATTCTCAGTACAGAAATAGCTGTACCTAGAACATATGCCACACTGAAATCTCAGCTGCCCATTTCTAGGGAATTTCCCTCCCTTGTAACATCCTACCCACTGCTTTTTTAAAAAAAGGGACCCATAATTAATATATACCCTGTTCAGAGCAAACAAGGTTGTCTTTAATTTTTCTGGCCACAGTAAAACGTTCCTGCCTCTTCCTGACAGTTTGACATGTGGGAAACCATGTGGGCCTGACCCAAAGCCTAGAGACACTCAAAATGAATTAAAAAAAAAAAAAAAAAAAAGAAAAAAACCAAAACAAAACAAAAAAAGCACAAAAAAAGCCAACAAACAAGGTTAAGAGGATGGTCATAGGATGCACAAAATGACTTGAAACCAATGCAGCAGGGAGAAATAAAGTAGCAAAACAACAACTTAACATTGACTGCTTTGTTTCCCTGGATCAGCAAAGTTTCCAATAATTGATTTTTGACTCAACAGCTAAGAAAGTCAGGGCAGCTCTGGAAATAAGGTTTGCTTCAAATCCAGTTGCTGAGTCCCATATTAAGGTTGCATGTTTTGAGTTTTTTTCCAAATACTTGATTTGAATGTCAAGTTAGAGAATAAGATCTTTCTTCAATTCTTTGCTTCAGTACTTGAGCTAAGGCTTCCAATCAGCTTTTTAGTTGAGTGCAATGTACCACAATTCAAAAAAAAAAACCAAAAAAAACCCCAAAAAATCAAATGCAGTCTTTCTTTCTACTGACCAGTCTGTAGCTGTAACTGGTAAATATGAAACAGCTGTTGAATATTTGGAATAATTGTGACATCTGAGAAGCTGGATAATCACTGGAACAATTTTCTCACTATTTAACCTAATCTGTGTGTATTCAACAGTCTGGCCCTTCACAGGGTAAATACAGCAGCCATGCAGATGGGGAAAGAGAGAAGAAGTGACTGTCTAGCCATGCTGTTATTATGTAGCAAGGAATAGGATGAATAAGTTGTCCTTAAAATTATCATATTCAGACTAAGCTCTTTGGTTCTGTTTTACTGCCTCTCTGAAACATTGCATGTTACTCATTTTAATATGTTGTAGAAATGCCCAAATGAATGGATCAGAAACTACTGCTCTCACAAATGGAAATGATTAATGTGCCTTTTCAATTGGTACTTGATGGATTTTTTTTACTCTGTGGTGATATTTCTAGTTAAAATCCTTGTCCCAGTGAAATCAAGTGAACAGGCAATTTGTCACTGATTTCAAAGCACCAAACTTTTGTGGCGGCACTTTGTTTTCATTGGTTTGGGCCTTATTTATCCAGCCATTGTACTTGGGCAGAGAGATAGTATATCACATATTCATGTCTGGAAACCTCTATAAACGTGATGATAGCTGTACTCTTATAAATAGCATTCACTGACTAAATTATGTATGGGGTTTCTAACTAATGCAAGCTTCTTTAAAGCTCTGAGTATGTAAGCAACGTTTTTGTAAGCCCTTTAAAGTATCTGAGAGATTAGTTAAAAATGTCTTGCTAATTCTGAAAGACAAAGTTCATGCATGACTCAGATGAGCATTTAATTTCCTTTGGTTCCCCCGTGCCCTTCTCTCTACACCAACTGAGGTGTTCTCTCTTTAATAGAGAGAACAAAGGGAAGGATACATACAATTAAAATAAACAAATAGTTTCCTTTAAAGTAACCTTATTAGGATAACCTCTGCTCTTTTACATTTATTTGTTTAAAGGTGAATTTATTTGCTACTTTTCCCATGTTGCTCATTCTTTATGTCTTGGATCTCCCCACTGAGGTAAGAAACAAAACTTTTAAACTGTGAGCATCTAGAATGAGAGACTGATTAAATATTTTTAAATCTTGAATCCTTATTTTCTTTACTGGTCTGCTGTGAGGTATCTGTAGGGTACCCCATGAGAACCATATCTGTCATAAATGGGACAGGATGAGGCAGATGAGCAGTGACCAAGCCTCAGCCAAGCCCTGTGAAGATGCTCTCAGGCTGGGCTGCATGGACTCTCAGATGCTCTCATTATTCAATGTTACTGCTGCCCAGAAAATTCAGCTATGGCTCTGAAAATCCATTGCCTGTTTAGGTGACTTAATTAAACTGAACTTGTAAAAGGACAGTTACCAGAAGACATCTGCATTTTAGAAGCCTTGCAGGTACTTGTCTAATATTTTGGACTGTGAAATTTAAGTCCTGACTGCAAGTTAGTATCGGACTTTGACTTAGGCATCACTTGTCACTGCCTTAACCTTTTTAGCTACACTGGGATATCTTTCTCACCTTCATATCCTCTTTGGGAAGTTTAAACAATATTTCTGTATATGTGGAGTAGTAAAAATTGAAAAAAAAACCTGGAAAAAAAATTTGGAAAATCATTTGATTTACTATATTCTTTGCTGTAGTGCAGTTCTGAAAGATTAGAGGAGGGAAAACACCAGGGCATGGAAGCTATAAATAGGGCCAAAATAAATGCTGATGGAGCTTTTGTCTGTTACAGTTTAAGGCTTGTAAAAAAATAAAAATAATTAAAATAATACCACCAAAACAACCAAGTTTATCCATTAATTTATCAATTTTCTTCCTGAGATGCTTTTATCCCTCACTTTCACTGAGAAAATATATATAAAGTCTTCGGTTGCTGCCTCAGGCCTTTGTATGGAATACTATTGCAGATAACCTTTAGGAAGATACCCTTTTTTGTTGTTTACTCTGTTTAGTTGTTCTTAGCTGTGTGGGCTATGGTCACGTATTAAAAGTGGACTGAACATGTTCCCTGATGCCCAAATCACACAGTGTTGGATATTACGGCAAGGTATGATTTAATGTAAGACATTACATTTCCTGAAACACTTTCACATCTCACTCCAGAACAATTGGCTGGATCAATACTGGGCACAGCTGTTTCCACAAGGAGTATAAATTCCTGGTTGCCCAATACTGGCATTTTATTTTGTGAATGAGTATCATAAAAAATAATAAGAATTCTTTCTGGAAACATCAAAACATTATTCTAGGGAGAGACTTGTTGCTATAATTAGAATTAACCAGATTTAGTTTTCTCTTGTATTGTTAGAGCAAGTCATTTATTTTAGCTCCTCAAGAGTGGGGTATATTTGAGGAATTTCATGCCAGTATCTTGGGGACCCACAGAAAAAAATAATAGAAGAGTGTAGTTAATCTACTAAATTAAAAAAAAAAAACCTCACAAAAGAAATTTTAATGTTTCTAACTCAAAATACAATGCTATTACTGTGTATTAATTTTGTGACAGTATCTTAATTGTATGTCACAAAAGTTGACCTGACCATCAAAAGTGATGGAAATGGGAAATATGCTTATGAATGAGGAATAAATGCACTGTCGTTTACTGCATCTGTTCTAAGTTATGAGGCACTTTAACAGAGAGATAAAGTGGAAATAAGGAACAAATATACAGTAATACAGGCAATCAGGTTAAATGAACCCATATTAGCAGCAGGTCATGAGACCAGACTCTTTACATTACTCTTCCTTTCTAGGGCTTGACAGATGTCAAGTACAGCTAAAAATGATTTCTTCATTGAGTTTCTCTGGATATGATGCTATAATGTCATTATTACAACAGGGGGCAGCTAGATGACAACATTCATGCTGCATGGTGCAAGGTAAGACTGCTGGACATCACAGGTGACGCTCCCACATTTACACCCTTATTTAAAACCAAGATCAGCTGAGAAAGTAGAAACATAAGAACAATCCCAGATTCGTTTTCTGGACTGAAAATTTGGTTTTATTTGTAGAATATACTTTTCTACATGGTAGATTTATAGAGAAATCACATTGCTCTAATTTTAATACTCCAAGAGAGACTTCATCTGAGAGCACTTCAATCATTCCAGCACATGTTTTTCAGATGGTGCAGCATGCTGCCTCTGGTGTGCCCTCCTGTACCACCATATCCACCTCCTCCATGATCATTTTGGGATGATTCATTCTTCATTCCTGCACTGATGAATCACTGTGCCCACAGCCTGCATGTGCATGTCAGTATTAAAGCTTAGAATTTTGGAGAACAAGATGACAATGTTCAGAAGACATGGTGTTACATAAATGTACTCTTGCACTATTTTCATCTGTTTCATCTTTAAAAGGCAACAATGAACCAAACATTACTGTGTTGGTGTATGAGAAATAAGTCTTTAGCAGGACACTGTTCACATTCTACCTGTGACTTGGCCCATATGCGTTTTCCTAAGGCTGCTTGAAGTTTTATTGTTTAAAATACAGAGATTTATTTTCATCGATATTATTTATATGTGATTTTATTTATTTCTCGGTGAACGAATTGCACTTACTTCCAGTGACTAGTGAAATTCTGTTGTACTGAGTGATGAAGTCACGTGAAAAGGAGAAGACAGACTGCCACCTTTAATATAAATGGCAACTGTGATACATCAGTCTGCCAGGAATCAAGTCAAACCAAATTAATGCAAATGCATGTCACCCTAATGAAATAAGTAGAACTCTAAATTATGTTTTCAAAGCTTCCAAGCTCAGGATCTAGTGAACATGTTCAGCGGAGTAAAGAACAGAATCAAGCGGTGTACCCTCTTGACAGTGTCTTTGCCACACAATGAGTTACCACAGTGTAGAAAGTTATTATTTATGCATTCTGTAGTGAGTTTCTGAGTCTGTTTTGATCTCTGGATGACTGTAAACAAGAAAAACAAGTCAGAAACTCTAATGACTCTAACAGGAAAAATGTCTGAAAGCCACAGATGAAGTAATGAAGCAATTATTCCCATTACTGCATTTGACCCATTCTGCCAAATGGTAAGAAACTTTTGTTTACCACAGATCAAAGGATCAGAGAATCGTTCAGACTGGGAGGGACCTCAGGAGTTCTTTGGTTCAACCTTCTGCTCACAGCAGCAGCATCTCTGAGGTCAGACCAGGCTGCTCAGGTCTTCATCCCTTCTGGGATTGGAAACCTCCAAGGACAGAAACTGCACGACCTCCTTGGGCAACCTGTGCCTGACTGTGTTCATGGGAAAACAGCTCTCCTTATATCTGTTGTGACTCTCTCTAGTTTCCATTCATGTCAGTTCTCTCTTACCCTTCTACCAGTGTGATGAGCCCAACTCTGTCCCCTGTGTGAAATCTGCAAACACTGCTGCTGCTGTTAGGCACTTCCAAAGTTATCTCTGCTCCAAGGTGAGCATATATAGGTCTCAAATTTCTCCCCACAGCACAAATGCTCCAGCTCCCACCACAGTGGTGATTTCTGCTGAACACCCTCCAGTTCTCTGATGTCTTCCTCGTACTGGGGGCTGACAGCTGGATGTAGTGTACAGGTGTGCTGCAGTGAGTGTTGAGAGAAAGTAATCACTAGCTCTGTTGCAGCTCATGCCACCCAAGATACCACTGGCTGTTTCTGTTTCTGGGGCACACTTCTGCTCAATGTCCAGCTTACTTACCCAAAAAGCCTAGAGCCTTTCCCACAGACCTGCTTCCCAAACAGTTCATCCCCTGCATGTATCACTTGGAGGGGTTCCTCTGCCCTAGATACACAATTTTGCTTTCCTTCTTGTTGAATTTTGTAAGTTTCCCACTGCACCATTGAAGCCCTGTGCTTAAGCACAGGAGCTGCCCCCACCCCCTTTATGGAGTCCAGAGCAAACATGATGGACAAGGAGTCTGTAAGCTCCTCTAGCTCATTGATAGGGGGGTTAAACAAGGCAGATACCAGGACAGACTCCTGCTTTACTCCCCTTGATACTGGCCTCCATGTAAGGTTTATAACTATTGCCCTCTGACCATTCAACTGTGTTTTTATTCATTTTCTTGTCCATCCATTCTTTATCCAGAGACCAAAGCTCTTTTTTGTGTATACAAGAATATTGCAGAAAGCAGTGCAGAAAATATTGCTGAAGTCAAGCTAACTTATGTCTAGTGCTCTTTCCCTGTCCACAAATCCACTCATTTTATTATGAAAGGTGATGAGGTTCTCTGTTTGACTGCAGAAGGCAAGCAGTTTGGTCAGGCATGATTTGCACTTGATAAATCACTTCTGTCCGTTTCTGATCACCTTCACCTTCATGCTCACATGAAGATGTACCCTATGAGGACTCATTCTGTGGTTTTACTAATGTGTATAGATACCTGATGGGAAAAACTAAAGGAGATAGAGCCAGATTTTTCTCAGTGATGTTCACTGACAGCTTAAGAGACAACTGCCACAAACTGAAATACCAGAAATATTCTTTAAACATAAATAAAACCCCACTTTTTCTTTGGGGGGGAGGGGGTGGGGTTGGTTAAACCCTGGAACTGCTTGTCCAGACAGGTTGTGGAATATCTACTCTAGGAGATTTTGAAAACCTGAGTGGCCACAGTTCTAAGGAACTGGGTGTAGGTCACTCTTCTTTGAGAAGAGATGTTGGGTTAGACCATCTTCAGCATTATTTTCCAACCACAGCCATTCTATCATTTCTCTCAAGCAACCCTTTACTCAGCCACAGCCAGCCTGCATCCTCTTTCTTGAGTCCTTTCGAGAAGCAGAAGCCTGTGAGACCTTGTGGTCACGGCTGAGGCAGAAAAGGCATTGACTACCTCAGACTAATCTGTGTTCACTGTCACCAAACCACACATGCTGTTCAGCCACAGCCTCACCTACCTGTCCTTTCCCACTGAAATTAGCTCTTCTCATTGCCCTTTTTCTCCCCTGTGAGCATCACCTCCAGCAGAGCATTAGCTTTGTGGACAGCACTCCTGTGTGTCTTGGAAATGTTTCTGAAGTTCTCCTTTGTAATCTTCTTCCCCCTTCCTCATGCTGTTACACTACCAACTTCCAGTTTAGCCACACCAGTTTACTGATATGTCTACTTGTTTTCCTGAGTATTGGAATAGATCATTCTTGCCCTCAGATGTAGTCTGTCCCTAAAGAACTACCAGCTTTCCTGAGCAACTCCTCTCTCTGATCTGCTTCCCATGGGATGACTTTTTACAGCTCCCTGATTGATCTAAAGTGTGTTTGCCTGAAGTCCAGGGTCAGTGCTCTCCTCCAGCCTTATTCACTCCCCTTGAGACCTTCAACTCCATGATTTCATGCCTCCTATAAACGAAAGTCGTGACTAAACTCCACATATGATGATTCTTTCATAGCCTTTTCATTTTAACTCCTCATCTCAGCCAATAATTGGGTAAGGAATGGGACGTTGTCATCTGAATATGATGAAAACAAGATGTTAAGAAGCATAAACCAATAAACTGTTCAGACTGCAGGATCATAAACTGCTTCAGAGGCAGCTCTAAAATTGTACATTATAGCATCTAATCTGAATAATATACTTAGATGCAAACCACGAACAGTAAATTTTGAATGAGTATTTTTAAATTGCCTGGTATTATGAAAGCTTAAAAATTGTTGGTATGTATGAAGCTAGCTATAATTTAAAGAAATGTTGACTTTCTCTTTTACATACCCACTGCTTCACTGTTTACAGTGTTTATTAACTTAGATTTTCTGAGTTGCTCTTTTATGTGCCACCTTGCAAACTGAAAGCTATAAACTAAACTTGCAATTTAAACTTGGAATACTTCAACACTTCAGATAAGGAAGTCAACAAACAATCCAAAGTATGGCATGGCTACTGACTTCATGCAACACTGAATCAGAGATCATATTTATACAGAGATGGTTTTGCCAGGTGAACAAACACCTTGGGGCAAGTGAAGCTATAAAGCTGTCATTTCCCACAAAAGCCCTGTTTATGCAGAACAAGGCACAATGGTGGTTCCATTATGGAAACTATTTTCCTGGATTTCTATTTTCTTAAACTGCCCTTGTGTTATTGAAAAGGTAGCTGTAAGGACATTTTCTTCAAAGGTAAAATTAACCCTTTATATTTTTGTGGTGGAAATTCTTTTTATATTTTTTTTTGTTTGTTCTGGGGAACAGAATGCCTTTGTGACTATGACTGTGACCTCAAAGAAGCCTTAGTGAACGTAATTTACACTCTGTGTATTTAATCCCAAATTTCTTAGAATAATATTCTGCCAAGATTTCTATCTAAAAAATATTTTGATGCTGGTGCTATTTTCAGAGGCAGAGATAGCAGGTTTAGGATTTTATTGAAGATTTTCAGTTAAGGGCACACAAACAGTTTGGATTCTTGTCTGAATGTCTGAAGAACTTACTAACCTTCAAAACCATTGTAAATATTTACTTCTGCACTGGTTTTGTATCACATCATATTATGATTGCATACTACACTGTGAATTGAATGTTGATTTCAAATAGTATGAGAGAGCAAACACAGTGTTGCTGTGAACAATGTGAACAATGTCTTTTGACTAATAGTTTTTTTGAATGGTAATAATTCAAATGAAAATGCATGCACATGTCATTGAAGATAAAATAAATGTCTAAACTGTCAGAAACGTAAGAAAAGTCCACTACTTTTTGTATGCACACATTTGGATGTAATCTCTTGATGTGTGGGGATTTTATGTTTATTTCCATTGTACAGTGAGATAATTCACAGGTATGTGAAATCAGATCTTCTTCCTGGAAGTGAATTGTATTGAGTGCAAACCGTCTTCCAAGTAGATACTTAATTAGCTGCTCTTATTGAGATGTAATCATTCAGCATCTTTGCTGAGTTCAAGGGGAATACATGACATAAGAGATGACACTATGGTCTGAAAAGGTGACAGCCTTTTCTGCTGAATCACTTGGAGCTTGATTTTCTGATAGTCCACAACACAGTTCAGAAAAACCTGCCAAATGGCAGTTTCACCATGACACAGAGAAGGTGAGGTAGGGGACAGCTCATGGGGAAAGGATCAGAGAAGGCAAGGATGACTTTGGAAGACAAGCTGGAAACAAATCTGCCCTGTGCAGGCAGTTTAGGCAAAAAAAAAGCATGTTAAGCAATTGTTTCCAAATTTCCTGTGAAGTGAAATGCCAAGGACAGGCTGAACTTGTGCAGAAATACACCCTGCAAATAGGAAGATTTACCACTGCAGTTTTTAGGGGGTTACCCAAATATAATTCCCAATATGCTATGAGAAAATGGAAAGTATTTCTAAAAGGGAGACAGGAAGACAAAGCACTTTATAAAAAAGTGCTTGTGAAAATGTGGCACACAGGACTGCATGGAAACCAATAGCAACTAAGAGCAAAGAGACACCAACCAAGCAAAATACATGTAGAAAGAACAAGACATAAAGAGTCCTTCCTTTCTCAGTAGGAAACTGAGCAGAGAATTTATCCTATTCAGTTTTTAGGAACTAGTGTCGCCTGGAATCCGATGTGGTGTATTTTTCATGTACTGTATAAAGTTCAGAACTAGACCAATTACAATTATCAACAAGGACTTTTCTTTACAAGAGATAGCATGTCCTGGATAAACTTCATTATAATAAATTGGATTTAGCTTATCTAATTTTAAATTCAAACTTATTTGGCAATTAATATTGAACATTTTCTTTATTTTTTTATTTGGCAAAGCCATTTAGAATCTGTCAAGATAAAGGACATGCATATATAGCTACAATTACTTTATATGCAGATATCCTTCCTTCTGCAGGCTATTCCTATACTGAGTTTTCCAGAGGTGTGGAAACACATTTTAATTATAAACTAGATAAAGCAAGTTGGTTTTAGTATAATTTATGTAGAAAACTTTACTTTTGTGAATGTTTTAAGTATGCAGCCATAGCAATATGGAGTGTCTCTCACTTTTCATCTCTCTTTGCCCAGTTGTGATATTCACTTTGAACTATGTTCACCTTCTAAACAATTTTTTATGGACTTCTAGAAGAATCTGTAGAAACATTTCTAAAACCTCTAAAACTGATTGCTGAAGCAGAAATATGTATATTAAATTAAAAAGCAACAAACCTGTGTGTGTTTCTACCATATTAAATTTAAATTTCAGATCAAAAACATATTTAATACCAATTTATGAAAGTGAAGAATAGGGCTAGACAGATTCAGTAATTTTATGGAATTAAACACACCACCTCCCAGGTTTTTATTCTTATTATGTAAGGGAAATGAAAATATTTATTCATCTCTCCCTTATTTTCAGACAAACTTTTGGAATATTTTGGATCCCAGCAGTTGGTTTGATGGAACTCTAGAGACAATTTTTATATGGCTTTGCTGGTGTAGAGAGGCTTCAGTGTTTCACCGGCAATAGCATCAATGCCAGCAGCCTGGGCTCTGCCGGTGGCACTCGCTGCTCCTTTAATGATGGCCCACAGAGCAGCACTCTCCTCCAGCCTCTGTGACACTGCCACACACAGCATTCTTAGCCAGCCTTTCCTCCTGGGGGTGCCTGGACACGTGTCTGCACGGGGCACATGGCACTGCTTGGAGGGTCAGTGGCTGCTCACATCAATGCTGCTTCTTTAGGTTTTTCCTGCGCATTTACTTGGATTTCATAGCTTGTTCATCCTTGTGCCTCAAATATGTGCTGTGACCGGTTTCTTCTTCAGCCTGAAGTTGAAAACTTTCTCTAAAGACATGTACTGGTCTTTTCTAGCACAAGAAATTTTATACTGAATGTCTTCATAATGGAACTTTCCAGTGAAGTTGTAATGTTCTTCGAGAGCATGTAGGAAGGTGTTAAAATATTCAGCAGATTCATTCTCTTCTTGAAATTTGCATAGAACTTGTATCTCAGAAATAAAACCTCAATAAAGAGTAAAATGTTTATGAAATTTTCTGACCTGACATAATTTTGTTGTTTCATTCAAAACAATATTATTTCATTAGCTTTTGGTTTTGGTGCTTAAATCTGATCTCCCTTGTGATCCAGCTTTAGAATTAAACGTTTTAAGGGATGAAATCTGGTAGGAGGGAGACTCAAGCATGTTCTAATGAATGTTGTCACGTATGCCATTATAGTCCAGGAAAAAGTTCCAAGAAGCCTTTTACTACTGAAAAAAAACCACCCACTGGCAAGACTTTTGAAAGTGGCAGCCCCTTCCTCCCCACATTAAATCAGAAGTGTCTGCTTGAGTGTCCTCTGGCAGAATCTTTGTAAACAAGGCTGTGGTACACCAGTTATAGATTAATCGGGAACACATATTATGTGGGATGTTGCACACAATTTTCATGGACAGGTATGTTCTTAGCCAAGCAAATTCTACTTGTTTATCTTGGAGGAGAAAGTATGGGTTGGGTTAAGTTGGTCACCTCAATTAATACATGATACAATATATTAGGAACTAGATTATGTAGATTTGCTTCTTGGATCTGCCATTGATCTGCTGGGTAATGGGTAATCAGTTTTCTCATGTCTCTTTGCCTTCCTCCTGTTTTGTTTTCCCCGTCATTTGCTCTGTATTGCATCCGGTCCAAAGCAGCTTTGAGGAGGGTTTAGGCTTTCTGATGCCTTTGTTACTCCTTCTAGTTTTGTCCCTAGAAAAGTGAACCAAATTTAAAGCAGACACAGGATTTGTCCTCATTGATTCTGTGAAATACTGAAGATAGATTTAATTGTAAACTGCTATTTTCCAATACTGATAGCTAGTTTTATTCCGAAATATAAATTTTAGAACTGCACTTTCAAGAGTTTCAATTTCAAATTTAGAACTGATACTTTCAAGAGACAAGCAAATAAGTAGCAAAGAAAGAAGCAAAGAAGTAGTGCTTACCACCTTTGCAATTCTCTTTAATTAGAAAATTTAATGACAGATTTCTAAAATTACTGACAGATCCTTCATATGTTGGGACTTTTAAAATATTGTTCAGAAAATTTAATTTAGAATACCAGATACCCATAAATAACCAATCATTCACTGAGATATTCTACCACATCAACCATCCTATCACATCCTTTGGGAAAGAAATTATTAGAGAAGCACAAGAAATCTGCTTTGATTTCAAATAAGCTGCAGAGAAGAAAATTATCTTCCTCGGATATCTGGCTAGCGGTGTACAAGAAGTAACTAATAGTATCATTGTCTTCAGTAACAATTCTACTAGAAAAAAATCAAGAGGGATTTGCTGTTTTTAATTTCTTCCTAGCTAGAGACATAGGGCAAACTGCCTAGCCATTTATAAATTGATGGTGATACATGAACTATAAATGACAGATGAGTGCCTTAGTTTGCAAGGTCACAGCTAAGTTATCAGGCAAAATGCAAGAAGGCAATACTCACTAGGTAGCTGTTCTATATCAGGGCATACTTGCAACTCAGCCTTACTGTTGCTCATGAAATAATATAGAAAGTAAAGAAACAGTGTTTTGAATGTAATTCATAGCTGCTTCACAAGAATTGCCTATACAATTTCTCTGTTACTACAGCAGACAAAGAGTTTGTGCAGGATGGGGACTACAGCACTGTCTTTTGAAATGAAAAGGCTTGATAACGGGGGAGATCACAGAGAAGATTTACTCACTGTAGAGTCTTAGGACTCCTGTGATGCTTTAGGAGGGACAGATGGTCTTTCAAGTCTCCTCTAAGCTTTAAATTCTTTAAAGTCCGTGTGCCATTTTTGGATACCTGCTCTGGTGGAACTTGAATGTAATTAGGCCCCCAAATGTGCAATACAATTTAAGAACTAGTCCCCTTAATCCAGTGACAATTTATGACGGTATTCTAGGGGCAGAGACACTCTAGGCATAAACAAAAGTACCAGGTCATGAATATCTCCCTAAAATATATGCACACAGCAACATATTCCATGCAGCTTCTCATAAATATGTTTCTTTCCCTTCTCTGGCACTAAGAGTCAGGGACACAAAGCCAGACATGCTATGCTGTGAAACCTCTGTGGAAGCAGTTGCCCAGTTTCTGGAAGCAAGAGAATGATAACAAATATACTTAAAATCCAAAAACCTAGATTCAACTGCACAGTTGTGTCTGTGAAATGTTAGCACCCCTGTATACCATCTTGGATACATGTGTAGTTCCCTGTTCAAGTAGTTTTTTGGTTTTAGTGAGAATTTTTGGTGCACAATTTTTTTTTTCAGTGTTTGATATACTGTAATATACTTGTACAACATGATAAATATCACATCTCTTGAAATTTAAAAAAAAATAGAAAGAAATTTTCTTTCTATATCACAGAGTTTAGGAGGCAGAGGAGTTTGAAAAATGGCATTTTCAAGCACACTGACCTTGATACTGTGAAATATTTGCTATGCCAGCAATGAAAGGAAACCCACAGGCTTTATGAACAGAAGTGGTACTGGAAAGTCACCAAGGAAAGAGATATCCAGACAAATTCCATTCACCAGTTTCTCTATCAGTGTGAGGCTGATGTTACCCTGCAAATTCATGAAAATAAAAACCTACAACATATGCCAGATTCTGCAGCCCAGCCCTTATTGACAGAGGCACTGATGGCAACTTCTCCTCCTCAGAGGCCTCTGAGACTGTGGCAACTTCTTCTGGAACACCATAACCAAATTCCTCCCTGCCCCTTCTGACATGCTGAAATCAGAAGAAACAACTGGCTGCGTAGTTGTTCACCCAAAATCCATGGACAAAGCTCAAATGTCCATTGCATCCTTTGTTAATGGTTTTATAAAAAGTATATCAAACACACCACTGATATTTTGCCAGACCTAAGTGGAGCAAGGCAAAGATCTGTGGTAGCACTAAAGCAGACCTAAACAATTCAGGTAGTACTCCAACGTACAAGTAGTACCTCAGTCAAACCTTCGTCACATGGAACTTCTCCAACAGAATTCTCAACATGAAGAAGCTTCATAGTGTGTTATTTTGGTTTGGAAACAGCTTCAGCCTCAGAAAAACAAACAAATAAATTCCACTCTCCATTACCATTAAACCTAGCTGGATGTTAAAAGTTTAGCAAGTAAATAAACTAAACATCAAACAAAGAATTGTTTTTTTCCAAATTACTTGTGAATTAAAATTTACTATGGAAGTTTTCTCAGTGAAATAAAGTAATAAAAATATTATCTGCTGCCTTTCTTTTGTCACTTCCATTCTTTCCTGGTCCCCAGGTCTTCCACAAATCTCTGTTTTTACCATTCCTAGTTACTGCCATCTCCTGTTTAGTTACTTGTAAATCTGCAGTCAACCCTCTTGCACAGTAGCAAAGCCTTCTGAGATATGTTATGTATTTTTTATTTGTAGTTCCAACCAGAGGGTGCTGAGGGTCAGTTATGGCTTATGGACTTCCTAAAGTCCATAAACCATAATTCAATACTGTCATCAATTTTATCAATATTTTTCCATGCTTTGATTTTGGAATGACATAAAATCTGGGAATCACTCACAGAATTATTGAGTAATAGTGGTGGTACATCTGAAATCCTACAGTGCAGCAGTTAGGCAAATCTTTTGGGAGGCACTCTGCCAAGACTAACCCTGCTCTGCCTGATTCAGACCAAGGCTTTGAATTTAAGTCTGCTACCTCAGCAAGTTCAGCTGATTCAGAAAAATTGTTAAACCTCCAGTAGGGTTCTTTGTCTAGCCCTTGGTGTTTTTTACTTTGGGTAGTTTTGTTTGTTTTCCCCTAGGAAAAATGAATTTCTCTCATTCTACTCTACATAAACACTAAATTGATTCTGATCATGCTTACAGGAGATCAGCAGAGGGATAACACGGGCTGACAGCACACCACAAATAAAAACTATTTTTTTGAAACTTAACCACAGGTTTTTGGTTTGATAATGAACTTCTGTGTTTTTTTCACTATGAATAGCTTGTGAAAGTATGCATTCTCATCCTGTGTTGGCCATGATGGAGCACAAGATCTCCTGTGATCCTGATGCAGGGTCTGCCACTGGAGTCATGGTTAGGCTCTCTAAGCAGCTCAAGCCCTGCACTATAACAGGAGGGATGGACTCAGGTGCTCTTACCTTCCTTTGTCCCTTTCTTCCCAAAATCTGTCAAATCTGAGAATGGCTTATAAGTGTTAGCCTAAGGCCTGTAGTCCCCCAACAAACTCCTAAACAGATTACTTCACATGAAGCTATCCTGGGACAAATCCCCCTAACTGTGTAACAGCTCCCTTCTGAAAGTCTTGTTCTGACAGAGATAAGTGCATAATTAGTGTTTTATTTAACCTATTTTGCAGTCCCTATGGTACTCTATCTCACAGGCTAAACTTTCCTCTTTGCATAATTATAGAAAAGAAGGGAAGTTATATTCAGATGAAAAGAGAAAAGTGCTTACAATTTCACCTTTTCCATGCAGAAACCTGAATAAAGTAAAGAATTGGATATAGTAGTTACAGTTAATGATAATTCCTGGAAAGAAAACAAATCAAAACAAAACAAAACAAAAAAGTATTTCTTACATTTCAGTGAAAATAAGGAATGGTGAAATACTTTCATTGGAACTAGAGCATCAGGGAAGTCATTCTCATTCATTCTCTTCACAGCAAATTAGATTTAATTACTGAGCAGAGTCAAGCCTGAGATCTTTGGCCGCTTGTTCTTAGCCACGTAGAAGATATTGGAAAGTTATAGAGAATCTCTTTCCTAGTTTTGACCCTAAGGAATGGCTGAGTTATTTTGCTGAAAGCTTGAGTCAAGAAAAAAAAAAAAAAAAAAAAAAAGAAAAAAAAGAAAAAAAAAGAAAAAAGGCAGACTAGAAAATTAAATACAAAGAATTAAAATTCAACAAAGACTGGACAATCTTTGCTAAAGAAGTTGCCAGTAGCTACAGAGATAACAGAATACTTAAGGTACCTATGTATACATCTATATTTGATTAACATCCCTGAACACTTAATTGAATTATTTTCATTAGTGCATGTATTAAAAATTGCTCAGATGATAAAAGAGAACTCTTCTTTGAAATTATTTCAGAAAATTAGAGGGGTCTTTTTTTAAAGGGAAACCTTTTAAAGTATAAATCTTTTCACTTCCTATTAAAAAGTCTTTCTAAAAACTTCACAGCCAGTTGCGATTTATTTTAAAATAGCTGGAATTACCAAAAAGCACCAGCCATTTTTCTTACAGATTGAAAAGGCAGACAAAAGGAGAAGAGTCTCTTTGTAGAAGTTGCTTTATAAAACCCTCTGGTTTTGCCTCAAAAATAGTCTGTAAGGGATTAAATTTTAAATAATGATTTCAAAGAAAATTGTGAAACAGTGGTAGTGTGAGACTTAAGCACTAGAGTATGCATTGTGATGTGATGACAAAGAAGAGGAAGCTGAATGACATCAGACTCGTAGTTATCCAGTAACAGACTTTTGTGTTTGCATGGCTTACGTGTGTGGTGGACTGAGGCAGACAGGCTGTTACAGCAACTGACATATGGTGAGTTTATGAGAAAGAGAGATTCCTCCCTTGAGACTCCCTTTTGTGCCTTAATTATCAGAAAAAACTGCATTATATGTGCAATTCTCCTCACAGTAATATCACTTACCTAGAGAACATCTCCAGAGGGCTCCTCATCTTGGTGGAAGGGGGAGGTGAGCCCTAGGACTAACCCTACACAATCAGTGTGAAGCTCACAAGGAGGTCCCTCAGCAGTGGTCCCACTGCAATCCCATCCACAGACTCGACACCGACTGCAGGATGCGGCTCATCCAACTTCTATATCAGTCTGTTCAGAAAAGAAAATGTAAACACATCTCAGGAGTCATTTCAGCAAAGTGTATTGATAGCTGCATTATCCTCTACAATCACACTAAACAGATCTTTAGTGGTCTGAGGGCTGGAGATACAGAAATAAATTCTGGTCAAGAGTGCTTCCATGGAAACCGCTTCTGCTCTTTAACCAGCGTGTCATTCTACTGCCGAGTCGTCTTCTCCAGCAGTTCATTCGTGGTGAGCTGAAAAGAGTTGGGGCCCAAGCTCTGCTGCAGAGGGTGAATTCATCTGTAACATCTGTGGGGAGCAGTCCTGGCACTGTGCTAGCTCCTAAGCTGATTGTGGGCATTTGGCTGAGACCCTGTCACTTGTCACAGGCTAAAACCATGAAGGGACTTAGAAATACACGTGGTAACATTAGTAGCTTTTGAGTATATAAAACTTTAGGGCAATAGTTACACATGTTTGCAAATATTCCAGATATTCTAAAGGACAAAATGCTAACAGTGATTACTGCTAGATTTTGGACATGGTTTGGGCACACTTATCTTTAAAAATTTTCTAAGGCCAAGTGCTGACAAAAAGGAATCCCAAATGCAAATAAAAAGTAATTGTAAGATTACGCACTCTATCAAAAGGAGACAGGAATCAAACTGTATTCAATGGTTATCTCATCAGTATTTGTGATAACTGGCAAAAATGAGCAGGACAAATATTTTGTTATTGATGTAAAATATGAAGCAACACAACAGATTTATGTAATGAAATGGTACTCAGATTTCTGAATGCACATCAGCTCAGAGGAAGCAAATAAGAATAAGCAATAGAACATTAAAATAATAAATAAAATATGATAGATTTAGCAAACAAAAGAGAAAGTAACAACCATAATAAGCTAAAGATCCTCTACCTCCTACAGAATGAGACTACTCTGAGAGTTGCCTCCTTTAAAGTACATGTTTTCACCTTCTGAACCCTGAAAAAACATATGCTCCTTAAAGATATTACAAATCCTATCTGGATAATAGTACCTCATTATAAAAAAACATTTTCTAACAATTATTACCAATTCAGATATAAAGCAAGATTAGCCACATATATTGTCACGTGCATGAAGAGCTTTATTTCTCCAAGGAAATGAAAACCAGATAAGATATTGAGTTGGCTGATTCCTTTGTGGAAGAAAGTGTTTTATGGCATAGAGGCTGCCTCCACTGCAGTAATGTAAAGAAAATTTTCTCTTGTACCACAGCTGTGATGATGGTGCATTACAGAGAGTCTATAGTAAAGAAAAGGTGATACAGAGACTCTTCTACATTCCCAAATGAAAGCTCAATTATAATACAAGGAAATAAGATTTTGGAAACTCAGTACTGCTAGTGTTCATGCCTGATCCAACCACAAGAGGATCCAGTTCTGTTCAGTATCTATGTTGAAGTTTGGTGTGAGGGCACTGAGTGCCCCCTCAGTTTGCAAACAACATCAAGGTGGGTGGGAGTGTTGATCTGCTGGAAGATGAGGGAAGGAAGGGGCAGAAGAAGGATCTGGGCAGGCTGGATCAATGGGCTGAGGACAACGGTATGAGGATCAACAAGGACAAGTGCTGGTCCCTGCACCTGGGTTACAACAACCCAGGCAGTGCTACAGGCTTGGGGAAGAGTGGCCAAACATGAATGAGCCATCATGTGCCCAGGTGGTTAAGAAGGGCAATGGCATCTTGGCCTGGGTAAAGAATAATGTGACCAGCAGGACTAGGGAAGTGATTGCCCTGCTGTATTTGGCACTGGTGATAGGTCTTACCTGAGGCCACACCTCAAGTAGTGGGTCTCACTTCAAAAAGAACACTGAGGTGTAGAAGTACATCCAGAGACTGGGCAACAAAACTGGTGAAAGGTCTAGAAAACAAGTCTTATGAGAAGTGAGGGAACTGACTGAGGAGACTCTGGTTAGGTCTCACTGCTCTGGACTACCTGAAAAGAGATTGCTGTGAGGTGGGGGTTGGGCTCTTCTACCACATCTCAAGAGGAAGGACTATAAGAGATGACATCACCTTGCACCAGAGGAGGTTCAGATTAGGTTTTTATTTTTTAGATTTTTTAATTCAGATTAGAATTTTAATTTTTTTTTTCCACTGAAAGGGTGGTTAGGCATTGAAATAAATAGCCCGGGGAGGTGGTGAAGTCACTGGAAGTATTCAAGAGGCATCTGGGTATGGAATTTGGGGATACAATTTAGGGGTGATTCATAGTGGTGCTACACCAATAGTTGAGCTTGGTGTTCAACCAAGTTCATGATGATCTTGAAGATCTATTCCAACCCTGTAATTTTCTCCCCTAGCCTCTCTCTAAACTGCTTATCCTCCTGAACCTTGGTTTTACACTTTTTTCAAAATATTAAGCTCCATAGTAAGGAAGCAGGGTGGTAAAACACAGCAGTTCCTCTTTGCTGACCTACAAAAAGCCAAATACTGTCTACATACAGCCAAATTAACACAAGAAAACTTTGTTAGAGGATATCCTTTCCATATTGAGTGGTTGCCTGGAAGATGTCAGCTTTCTTGGCAAACCACTGTCTGTAGCTTCTTCAATCTTAATGAATACAGTGGGAATGGATAGATATTCCAATTAAATCTAAATGTATCAGATGCCATTAATTAGGGAGAGAATGAACTGGAAACTAACTTCAGCCCTCACCCAAAAAATAAATCCAAAACCAAAAGCTCAGCAATTGCTTGCCCAAAACTCATTAATGAAAAGTCATATGGAAAGAAATCAACGAAAATGTTGACCTTGAAATTACTGTCTTTGTCTCTTCTGACAAGCAGATGCTGATTTTGTAACTTTTCCCATCCTACAGGATTTGTCTCTCCTTGTCTCTGGCTAATGCACAGAGTGACATTTGAAGGCCAAAGGTTCAAATGGCACATGCAGATGCAGGCCATGCATCCTAAGAGTTGTGCTTATAGAAAGGCAAAGGTTGATGAATCTCACACAATGCATCCTCCTCATCTAGCTCTGAGTACCTCGTTTGTTTAGTGATCAACTCCTCATGAACACTGCAGATGCATTATATTTGTCTAGAATATGATTGTTTAATCTCATCATTCTCAAAATCCATATAAAAACCTTTCAGTTTTTTCTCCTCAGTATAGAAAATCATATATTTAGAAGCTCCCATGAAAACTGAGACATTTTTTCATTAAAAGGTTGAGTTGTAATTTCATTCTCTTGATTTTTTTTTTTCTTTCATTTCCTTGACTTTTATTTTTCCTCTCTGTCTTGTACTTGGTATGTATGCAGTGCTTTACTGTCCAGTGTAAGTGAAAGAGGACATACTGTCCCTTGACACAGCACACAGGTGCCTCAAGGAGCACAGCTTCCAGCTTCTCCTGCCTTTAAATGCAAATGACTTCTGGGTCCCCTAGCCTCATAGCAGCCCATTTTAGTGCCCAGCAATCATGCCCCTACCCAAAATCACAATCCAAGCCCAGAAAATCCCATCACCACACTCTAACTATTGACCTTAACTGTTCAAGTGGCATAGAGGCGTTTTCAGCAAGACTCTTTTTCTGTACTTGGGAAAGTGATATTTCCAGGGTCTGGTGGGTTTCATGAAGAGACAGAAGGGCATCAGACAGCTACATCAAACACTGTTCACAAGAGCAGAGTGTGGAACAGGCTAAATTGCTGTGCATTTTTGGGTTCCTTCTTTTATACTGTAAAACTAATGCTGGCTTTCTCTCTTCCTTTTCTTCCAAAATACCTTTGGCTGATGAGAGAAAAGGAAACAGCCCTGTCTGCTTCTGTTATCACAATGAATGAAACTATCCAAGGCAGGGCTGTTTTCCTGAAGGCAGAGCTGACACTTGCCAAAAAAGTTGTTAATTCTTTCACCATTGTGAAACTCTTGGCCCTTTCCTCAGTTAAAAAAAAATAAAAATAAAAATTATTAGCTGAGAAAACAATGGCCTGTGGCAATTCTGTGATCCCTAGTTTCCAGAGTCCTGAATAAACAGGATTAATAATCATGAATAAAAATAATAATAGACTGTTATGAGAAGAAACTACTTGTTCCACAGTCATGAGAAAATAGTCCAAACCTGAAAGAGAGGAAGATGCTGACTAATTTCTATGAGGGAAAGCGCTGGAGAGGGGCAATCTTCATTGTGTAAGAAGCTTCAGAAAAGGGCTGCAGTGAAAGGATGCAACATATATTTTAGAGTTATTGCATAGAAGATCCTCACATTATCATGTGATAGTGTTTGCATGATATGTTCTAATAAATTCTGAGGGACTCCATAGTATAGTCATAGTGCAGTTCCGTGAGCTGAATCATTGTTCAGCCACAATTTCTTCTGTAGACCTTGGTGATCTTCCTCCCTGAGGAGAAAAAGATTAATCATCTTATAACTGGTCAAAGTGGCATAGGCTCCAACCATTTTTCAGAGCAGATCATTGCAGGATCGTCTGGAGCAAGTCAGCAGGTTTTTTCTTCACTCCATACAGACATAAATATAAATACTCCCATCCTGGCATGCTTATAATGTTTTTTTACTTATAAATTAATGTACTTGACAGGTAGTTAAACTAAACATAAAATTCATGCATAGAAGGCTCCTGAGCTGGGAGTATGGCTTTTGAGAAAAAAAAAAAAAAAAGTGCCATTTGGACTGGCCCTCTGGGAATGGTGTGTGCCAATCCAGGCCTAATCATCTAGAGAGGAACTTTAGTGTACCCACTAAGGGATGACCCTTTCTCCCTGATGTGCCCCTAGGAGGCTTTGCAAGAAGAAACATCTATATGACTGCCATGGGAAAAGGTGAAGGATGTGTCCCAAAATAGAAAAATCACACAGAATTCTTCAGTACAGGGAGGCTGTGCTCATTTTTCTGGGGTTTCTTTTCAGCACAGAATCAGAGGAGACCTTCATGTGTCATCTTCTTCTACTTCTTTTGCTTATATATATATTCTTTTCCCCCTACCAATTATTCTAAAGGCCACCGAATACTCATCTCAGAAAAAAAAGGGTGATAGTACTGCATGGTGTCACTGTGAGCCCATCAATCCAAAAATAGATGGACAGTCCACTGCACAGTAAAATTTGATCTGACATTATTCATTAACCAGAGCCTGTCACTATGGATTAAGATGCTTCTGATTTTAATCTACAGGGTGGTTTTTTTTGTCCTGTATTTATTTCACCTGTCTGTCTCTGCTACTGAATTTTGACAAAATGGGACATAGTGAAACCAGTATTTATGTTACCTTGTTTATTATGGTGAAGTTTGGCTTAAAGACATGTATTTTTTCTTTCAGAGTTAGCATAAAATCTTATTATATCTTTGTGCAAGGAAAGGAGACACACAAAGACAATTATTTTTCACAGAAAGTTGTATGATGTCATCATATATTCTGTTATACATAATGAAATAAAATTTTAAGATGTTAAAACTATCAACAAATTCATGTTGTGAGAGAAAATTGTCTTGATTGAAATGTCTATGTAACTGAAATATTTTGCTGAAATTTGACTTTTATTGTTTGGCAAAAATGGTTTTTTGCAAAGAAAAGAACCTCACTCCTTTCCAGAATCCTTAGGGTATGATTCACTCCATGCTTTAATCAATATCATTAGCATGTAAACACTTTTAAATGTGTTCATTTTGAGAATGTTTTTACTGAGACAACATTCTTTTTAAGGGAAAGATTCCCAATCACATTCATGATAATAAAGAGGATACATTACTCCCACCCTTATATTTTATCATTCAGACTGAATTGCTCAGAGTGCTTTGATATTAAACAAATAATCTGTCCTCACTAGTTGGAACATACCCTCTGAAACCATTTCAATAGATGTGATGCTGGGGACATAATAACCATTTCTACTGGGATTTGTTCTATTTTAAGTTCAGGAAAATAATTTGCTTTCCTTCCTTACTCTGTGGATTATGACCTGACAATATTTCTACCATATGAATTTTAAATGACACAGTAAAGATGAACATGACTCTGAATTACAGGATACAGCACAGAAGCACTTGGCAGAGAGTCTTTGAAATATGTATAATTTCCTGTATAATTTCCTGCTTTTTTATGCTTGAAAACTGCAGGCATAGTCTCCATATGCTGCTCTGTTCTATATGCAGGGCATGATATATAATTCCAGCTTCAATTTAGTAGTGTTCTGCTAATAAAGGATAATGAGATACCATAATATAGCAATATAATTTATGAATAGGCATCAAATAAAGGTTTGCAAAAGAAGTGAAACAAACAAGTGAGCCGACAACAGCAATAACAAAAAATCCTCTTTCTACAACTCTGGTCTCCATAGCCTGCCCTTGAAATTAAATCAAAATCATGGAAAGAACTAATATTGGAACATTGTGAACCAGCTGTTTCTTACAGCTGACTAATTAGTCTGTGTACCCAGCAAATCAAAAATATTTGTTACCGCTTAGGCAACGTAATCCTACAGAAATTCACATGTCAGGAGAATAAATTTGCCTGTAATAGTGGGGGTACCTCCTGATTGAAGCAGCAGCTCTTTGCAAGATGTGCTGGAGGGAGGAGAGGGTCCTGCCCACACCTGAATGCACCATTTCCCTCACCATCACCCTATAAGCTCTCCTGTTGCTTTGTAGTGGTAGGAGCAAAGCTCCAAAGCCCCAAATGCCCACTTATTCCAACCTTTTCTGGTTTTTTAGTGATGTGAACTGAGGCTGGAAAACAGGAAGGAGGAAAGGAATGCACGCTAAGTGGAAGTTGCTACATGAAGCTACCTTTCTGTGGCCCTGGAAACACATTTAATATGTTCCATGCCAAACAAATATTTATTATCTGACACATGACTCAAGCTAATCCCTGCCTGGAAACCCAAAAGTGACAGGAAAGGATTTGATGTTGTAGCTTTATCTGTGGCAGTGATGGTGCCCATGGCTAGCTACATCTTATAGAGTGCACATCCTCCTTAGGTACATATATTTTTCTTTAATACATCAGAAAGTTACCCAAATGCCCACACTGGGATACTTTTACAGTGATTTGGGATGGATCAGGGAGGCAGAAAGTGAGGCCAAGATTGAAGCTGTGCTACTGCTGAGTTTTGAATATCTCTTGTGCGTGGTTGTGTCCAGAGCAAGAAACAGGCCCAGCCACAGGACCCTCACCCCAGTGCCCAGGCTCTTAGGTTACCTGTTATGTAGTTTTATTAAATTTATATTAATATAAATTTAAATTGCATGCTATCTGTCTGAGTAATTTCTACTATGCCTTTGTTCTTTAAAGTAGCATAAAAGAGAAAAAAAACCTCCCTCTTTGAATCTCATTCTTAGCACTACTGAGAATTCTCTACCCAGGAAACAGTTTTTCTCAACTGAAAGTTGTCTATGGTAATTTGGCAAATAATTGTTGTGAAGTTGTATATTACATTAAGAGACCTAAAATGCTGAAACATGGCCAAAAGAGCTTAATGCCTTTAAACAGTGGACAAGGTAAGATAAGTAAAGAGAAAATAAATCCTAAAGTATGACAGCATTAAAGCAGTGTAATAGAAAAGTACCTGTATGTGATGGACTAAAGTGGCATCATTTGTAGTAAAGATAGCATGGCCTTCATCTACACAAAATTCAGCCAAACATTAAAGCAGCAGAAAATGTTTCAAGAGTTGTTATAGCAATGGTTAAATGCATCCTTTATAGCACAATAGGATACAATCTGGTACCTAAAGAACAAAATTTCAGAAGTTGTAAAAATCTTTGCATCCTACTTATAGAGCCCATGCTGGTGCAAATGCGTCTATAAAGGTAGACAGCTCTTTTAAGCACTTCAGACACAGAGAGAATTTTGCTTCTGCTATAGCAACTTGATGTAATTCTTTATCAAAATGCCACTGCATGAGAAAATGTTGTTTTGTTAAATTTCTTTTAATGATTCAGTGAATACTAGAAAATAATAAATAGGTTTGGTCAGACTTTCTGATTGTAAGGTGGAGTCTTTACCCAGGTGAGTTGATCTGATTGTCTCCTAGTTGAGGACCTCTGAAAAGCAAGTTTCTTTAGATCTGCATGTTTTACTCAGCAATAAGTACTTAAGAACTCTTTAGATTAAATCTGCAGAATTTATATTCCGTATTATGCCTATATATTTCCTGTTTTCCCTCTTTCACAGATTATAATGGAAAATAAAATTTGAACACAATTTTACCAGGAAAAATCAAAAGTTATTACTCTGTGCCAGAATTAGTGCTCATAAAGGTTTTGTTGACTCATGACAGTTTTGTCTCTGCAATGGTGACGGTGGATTCTCTAGGACATAGCTAAGAATCAGGGGTAGGATGGACCTTTAATATTCAGTCTCATAAACTAACAGTTTTAAAAATAAGATTCAAACCTTGGATTAGGCCTAGGAGGTCCATGGACAGAAAAAACCAAGTGAAGCTGCACTAATACACCTGAACAGTCTGTACATCTGCAGAGCACTTGTTCCTTTCACTGTTCAGTATATTCACTGAATTATAGAAGTGGAGCAAGACAAGAGATTTGATGAGATCTTTCACTCCAAGTGTCATTTCCTCCCATCCTGGCTTCACAACACAGCGACTAGAGAAGACTTCATGCAGCATGCACCCGGGATCAGGGCAAGCTCTAAGAGTCAGCAAGAGAAAAATGCAATAGAGGGGATATTTTCCACTTCCTGGCTCCTGTCTGAGCTGCTGACTCAGGATGAGGTATGAAAGTGGTACAGTGTGCAGCAACAAAATGCCTTCAAAAAGGTGGCCAGCCTCTACTCACTCTGTGTGGTAAGGACTCCTGGCTTCCTCTGAATTTCTGTCAGCTCAAATGGCATATAATGTGGCAAATAAAAATCCAGGCTGGCCAAGACCCCTTGAGAGTTTGTCTGCATCTGACAATGTCCATCTCTTGAATGGACTTTAAATAGGCCATCTGGAAATACTTTTCTCTTAACTTTTCTTTAATGTGACCTACTTAAGAGGTGCCGTTGTACCTAAGCACCATCTATTGTACTGTGTCCCTACAGTGAGAACATTTTCCCTAATATTTAACCCAGGTCCCTTTTGTCACAGGTTAGTTTTCTAGCTTTGACATCCCTTACAGACACAGTGAAAAACTGATCACAGTGTTGCTTTTAAATCCTTTATATAAATTAGGGGAAACCCTTGAATCCTCTCTAAGAGAAACAAATATTTCATTCTTTTCCCACTCATCACACTGTCTTAAACTGCTACCATTCTCTTCTAATTCCTATTAAACTTACTGCAATTCATCCACATACCTCATGAAGGGGTATTTTTCCAAAAAATAGATACTGTATAAATACGGGCAAAAGGGAATGTCCATTGGACAGAGGAGTCCTGTTTTGGTGTAAGTTTGACACTGTGTCTTGTTGAGTATCAGGGAAAGAAAGAATAGTTGTGAATATGAGAGACCATATTTTGTCATTTTTCTCTCATGTGAAAAGTTAAAAAATATGATGGGAAAGTTTTAGGGAAAATCATTATCTTTGTTTGAAAGTACAGAAGCATTGGATTTTAGCAATGAATTACAGGAATCTCAGCTCTGAAGCTTGCCCTTGTTAAATTGTTTTCAATGTCACAATTGTTTACATAAGCAAGGATGATTAGTACATCTGTAATCACTTCTACTGGCAGTCTCTGAAAGAGCTGAATGCTTCAACTTTAGTCCTTTATTCTAAAAGTAAAGAATAAGTTAATGTTACGTAATCTAAACTATAAATATTGAACAGAAAATTACCAATTAAAGTTAGGTACTAATAGGTCTCCAGGAATAGTAATAATAATAATTAATGATAATGATAATAAATTACAGCATTCTAATTTCAAGCAAAGTTATTAACTAGGAGTTGGGTTTGCAGAATCTTCAGTAGAACATCACCTCTTTTTCTTCAGCATGTGTTGATATTGTAAATATTAAACAAATATTGACTGAGTGGAATAGCAGTCAAATTCTTACAGCAGTAAAAACGGTTCCCAGGACTACCACATGGAGCTTGTAAATAAAAGGAATGCACAATGAAGGGAATAATTTCTCCTCATGGCAACTCTTTCTTTCTTTTGGAAATCATACCCTTCATGTACTGCAAAATTCTGTTTCATAATTGCTTCTAAAATATGAAAACTTCTCAAAGTACCTTGCCAGTCACTTTTTTCACAGTTATTTTCTATGAGAAATAGCATCTAACTTGTTTTCCAGGATTAACCACAATTTGATTTACTTTCATATGACCCAAAGTCTGTTGTGCCTTAATAATGTTATTTTGAAGAATGCTTTAAGGTTTTTTTTTGATATTCAGGAGGCCTGATCACTGCAGGTATTTTGCTTTCTGAAGAAATTAAGTGTATATATAGTTATTTTTAATGTGGATGAGGTTTTATAGATGTTTAAGCAAAACCATTAATACTGTAATGATTCACTTTCTTGTCGTATCTGATAGAGAAATTTAGATATAATATCTTTGCTGTGTTTCTGTAGAATAGCTGACCATTTCTGATTTATATCAATGACTATGTAAATGTTTCTCAAACCTACAACATTGTTTCTAAAGATTTCCTATGATGAAATGTTACAACCTCAATCTTTTTTTTTTGTTTCATTACAGATATCTATTACGAAAAATGTCCTAGTTTTTGATGATGAATGTTGTACCTCTCTTTTTTGGACCCCCTTCATTTTAAGATTATAAACAAATAGCTCTCCAAAACACGCAATATGGGCCAAGTTGTTCCTTTAGGGGATTATTTTAGACAGCTGCACAGCAAATAAGCAGTTTGAGGCTTATTTACACACAGTCATTGAAGCATTCATTCCACTGATTTATAGGACAGCAAAAGGTCTTTGAGACACAGACCCAGCAATTTTGAGCTGAAGTTAAAGAAAGGATTTTTTATCCTGCCCACCCCACAGCCCCAAAGGTATTTAAAAAAATCAATTGAAGTATTTGTTGCCAGAAGAGATAGATACAGTACAGCTCTACATCCTGGATAATATTGATCTCAGATGCTGAGTTTCCATTTTTCATATCGTAATCATAATATATATTTGCTAAGGTTGTAACAATATAGTATTATTACATTGTTTCTGTAGAAAGTAAAAAGTAGAACATGTAAACTTTTTTTTAACTAAAATCTGAAGGCAATGCCATGACTCATATCACCAAGGAGTTTTGATAGTGAAATGAGCTCATTGTTAATGTGCTTATTCATGGACAGCAAGGTGTGGCATCATTTTTATAACCATTGAACATATCCTGATCCCAATGACATATTTTACTGACACTCAGTATTTCTTAATTTCATCTACTTTAATTTTTTTTAAAAAGTGATATGTGAAATATATCTCTGCATATGTGAAATAATTATGCGAGCTCTAGGTAGGTATTTCCAGGAATATTCTAGGTCTTGCTGTATGATGAAACCTCCAGTCTCCAAAGGTGCCTGTTTGTATTTACTGTCTGTAGGGGAAGGAAAGGATGAATTTAGACTCAGGTTACAAATTGGTCAGCATTACCCCCTCCATCCCCACAGGCTTATCAGTGTAAAAATGAGGGTATTTAAAATCAGTGTCCACTTTTGAAATTTGGGAAGCTTTACAGAAAATGGCAGGAGAAAATACACAGACCTTTGATTTTTAGTTTGCACCACAACCTAACATAAATCAAACAGCAATCTAATAAGTTATCAAATTAAATGGTAACTTCATGGAATTTATTTTGCTTAGCATCCACACAGGTTTGAAACTTATCTGTAACAAAAAGAGAAGAACAAGAAGTTTTCATATTATATGGTGATATTAGTATTGTTAGTGTCAGTGATCTTGTGGGAATATCATTATTTCTGAGCTCCAAAGCAATATTTTTTGAAATGGAAAAAGTTCAAAAGAATGTCAAATAAATCACATTCATTTGAATTCTGGAAAAGATCCTTGTACTGACACACTTGTGAATTTTGGCCTATTTACCCATGCAAAGCAAAGGTTCAGAAGAAGAGTGTTCTCACAGTTTATGATCTCTTCTACCAAGTCAGGCTGATGAGTAGACCAAGGTCAACCATCTTTTCAAGAACACACAAGAAAATGTAGAAGAGGCTGCCAATGCCACCTGGTTACATCTGTAGGGGCAGATCTGACTTCTCTTGTTTGGGTTTAGAGTCCTTGTGCTGTTACTGTGTTGGAGATGAGCAGGATAGGAAGCAGGGCCCAAGAAAGAAAAATTGAGGTTTTTTTTTACAGCATAAAAATTTCATTTTCTTTACAAAAATAAAGATAATATTTGTTATATTGCAAGTTACAGAAGTGTCTCTAGCTTGATTACGGGGAGGGGAAGCAGGAAGGGAATTCTACATTCACATGTTGGAATTCAGGCACTGGAGCTTTGATATGTCTTGAACTATAAATATTTGGGAAAGGAATAGGTCAGCTATCTATGAGCACCTGTTCCTTTCAATTAAATCTAAAGTGTCTGTCTATACCCCTGCCTCCTCCACACACACCCTCCACCCCCAGCATGCATGTAAAATGTCTTAAAGTTATACAAAATTAATCTTTATTGTGGAGTTTTGAAATTTGGTGATCTGAATAACAGACATCCTTTAGAATTTTAAATCAATAGTGTGACTGTTTACTTCTGAAAATGCATTTTGTCATTATTGTTATTGAAAGCAATTTCTAAGGATTAAAAATCATTCACATCATTCTTGAATAACGTGTATGAAATTTTATCAGTCCAGTTTATAGAGTTTTAACAATGATTCACGTACAGATGATAAAATTGTTTTTATATCTTTTCTCCCCTATTCAGAAAATATCCCAGTTTGCAAGACTGTTGGAAGTCACAAGGAGTCACTAGCAATATTATTATAAATGTAACTAAAATTAAAAATGTAACATAATGTAACTTAAAATGAAAATTAAAAAAATGTAACATAACTTAAAAAGTTTAAAAAAACTTAATGTAACATAAAATTAAAAAAAGAAAAAGAAATGTCTCCTAAATTATCTTTGGGATGTCTTGGAAGGAATAGCCTCTCAATTTCCAAATCATTATATTCAGATGCATTACTGGAATCCTGTATCATTATGGTAAATGATACATTTTCTCGTGATTTATTAGTCAAAGGCAGAAAAAAAATGCTTAAATTATCTTCTGAATGCTAAAGACGCATGCTTATCTTAGAAGAAAAAAACCCAAACATTATCATAATATTTTATAAGCATAGATTCCTTCAATATCTTTCATACCACATACTTTCCAACTTCCCACATCACCACTATCAAATAAGATATCAAATAGAAAATATGTTAGGAAATTTAAAGACTGTTTGGATAAGATGTGATAAAGGAGCAGGGTATCCCTAAGTAGACTGACTTTAAAGACCTTCAGATCTGACAGATCAGTGCTGCTATTTATACATTAATCTAGATCAGGTTAAAATTCATAAATGACATTTATGGGTAGCCAACTGTGGTGATTTCAAAGTTCTTTTACAATAATGCCCTTGAGATTTTAAATCCAAACACCAAAGGCTCTCAGGATTTAATTCAAACAATTGAAATATTCTATACCATTAAAGCTCAGTTTTCCCACCTTGAAAATACATTGGTTTGTAGTATTTAGGTGTCTTTTTCTCTAGTCTAAGGAAAAGTCTTTATTTTCCTATGAAAAATCATTGAAATGTACTTTGACATTATTCTGAGAGAAATTAAATTACTTTTAGTAAATAACTGAGTACTTTTTTCTCTCTACCTCACTGTAATATCCTAGTACTGCTTTTCATCCTCTTTTGAATTAAATCATCTATCTATGGCTAGTCAAATTTAATAAGAAAGGTAGTAGAAGACATAGAAACATAAATTGCATTGTTATCCAGAAATGTTTGCACACATATGTACTGGTCTTGGTATGGACATTGATGGTTGGTCAGCTACTGCAGTTATTTCTCAAAAAAATCTTAATTCAGCAGTTGGTCACAGAGGGTGTGAAGACTTCCAATCAAAGTCTAAATCAGAGAATAAACCCTTCTGCACTCTTTCCTTCCTTTCAATCTTTCTCCCTGAAAGCCAACTTTAAGTGTCAGTGTTGCATAATTGCCAAATATTATTCCCACAAAATACGAGTATTTTGAGTATAAGAATAAGAGTATAAAAACTCGGCTGCGAAATGAAAATTAAGAACTTCTTAAAGGGCTGTCAAATAAACAAGTACAAACAGTGTTGAATCAGCTAGAATATGAAAGCAACATGTATAAATTAGTGAAGTGCTCAGCAGGTACTAAGCCACTGCTATCTGGTACTTCATCTCGATACCACCGGAGCAAGCTAGTGATGTCTATATCTACAATAAATTTATGTTTAAGTCTCAATCAAGCATATGATGGCATTGTTCAAATGCATTTGCTAGAAGAAATGCTGGCTCTATTCTTTATTATCTTTATTTCAGTATGTCTCAAAGAGCCTTTTCCTTCAAGTAGAGCCTTGCACAAGCATGGGGAAGGAGACCAAAAGATTATTCTGCCCTTCTCTGATTCCTGCTCAGCCCTTCCCTGGCTACAACCTCTGTGAGGTCTTTGGGACTGTCTGGGGGTATAAGGATAGCAGTAGCTTCTCCAGAAACCCTGAGTCTTTCTCCAACCATCTCCTCACAGGCTCTGCACACCAGGAGTCACACACAGTCCAGGACAGGCTGTGAGCTCATCCCAAGACAATTTATTGTTACCGGGATCAAGGCCTTCGTGAGGAAGTTCCAATTTGGAATATGTAGCAAATTCCATCCATTAAATAAAGTGATAGATATATATGGTATAACAATCATTGGAATAAGTTCACAAACCCCTTTATTGGTTTCTCATGTAAAGGAAAATATTAAATGATAACACTAAACATGAGAAAATTAACAGATTCAGATTAGATATACAAATGAACTGCTGACTTGCCTCTACTTTGAGCTGTAAAGAGGGAATCATCTGAGGGCAAAGGTTTCCTGCAGGAGACATCCACTCTGGAAGAAACAAATTTTTTCAAATCAATATTAAAGAAAAGAAAGAGTAACTATTGATCAAATTTACAAATTAACAAATTTAGGGGAGGGGTAGAAAGCAAAGGAGGGTCATCATTGTAGAAAGATCTGGATTATTTGCTTGTCTGCACATAAATTAATGCAGTTAAACATGAAGCCATCTCTGTCTGCTATGAAAAGCACTTGACTTGCAAAGGACTTTCAAAGGGATTTGTCTGATATAGCAGATGTCCAGATGATGGTAACCCTCTGATCTGATTCTTTATTCTTGGCCAACTAAACAGCAAAATATCAAGAAAAGACATCTCATTTTCCCACTATATTTAGTAAAGTGAAGCCACTCCTGGTTTATTGTAATCAGGACAAGTGGAAGAAAGCTGTAATGCACAACTCAGCAGACCTTTTCACACTTCAAGCAACAGAAATCCAAAAAAAAAATTAAATATGCATTGATGTTCTCATGTGAATGAGTGAAAATTCAGTAAAAATTCAGCACAATGTGTTTTTGATAATTAAGCTTCGTTCTGGGAGTTTTCTTTGCATGGAGTGTTTCATTTCTACACAGTTATATATAATATAAGGTGCTAACCCTGATGTTCAGTGACAGGACCTATGGGAATGGTTCAAAACTGCATCAGGCAAGCTTTTATATTATGGAATGTTTTTTTGCTGGTGGTCAAACACTGGAACTGTCTTCCTAAAAAAGTACCCAAGCCTGTCAGTTTTTAAGAGACATTTGGACAATGCTTTTAGTAACAGCATGAATTAACTCTTGGTAGCCCTGAAGCAGTCAGACAAATGGACTAGATGATCACTGTAAGTTCTTTCCAAATGGAACTATTCTATTCTATTATAATCAACTAGTCCCTATATTCCCTTAGGAAATAATTTCTTCCTGTTGTCTTAATTATTTCATTAATTATATCAATAATAATATACAAACGTTACACTGTGCAAAAGAAAACAGCGCACGTGTTTTTTGTCAAATTTGTCTGTTCATTAAAAATAAACTTTTTTTGCTTTATAATGAAACATCTAAGAAAATATTGTGTTACTTATTCATAAACTACATTATCCATGTTATCAAAAGAA
The DNA here is from genome assembly GCF_049639895.1 of Pseudopodoces humilis. Classification (NCBI taxonomy): domain Eukaryota; kingdom Metazoa; phylum Chordata; class Aves; order Passeriformes; family Paridae; genus Pseudopodoces; species Pseudopodoces humilis. The sequence goes on along the minus strand of NC_142201.1, from coordinate 74,128,381 downwards.
ACTAAACATTTAATGCAAATATAACTCTAGAAACCATTTTGCTATGGTACTTATAGTATTTTTATACTTACAAAAGAATATAAAAAGCTGAAAAACTTTTATATCACTGTGTCCTGAATCATCTTATGACACTGTAGAATCATAAAATCGTTCAAACTGGGGAGGACCTCAGGCAGTCCCTGGTCCAACCTCCTGCTCACAGCAGGGTCAGCTACTGGGTCAGAACAGGTTGGTCCAATTGAGGTTTAAAAGCCCTCAAGTTCAGAGGCTGCACAATGTGGGCAGCCTTTGCCTCTGACTGTCCTAGTGGGAAAAACCTTCTCCATCCAGCCTGAACTGAATTTTGAAATGACCCTGCTTGTCTCCTGTCCTGGTACCATGTACTGCTCTAGACTGCCTGGCTCCTTCTCCTTGACACTTTCTTGAAGTTTTGGTTCAAGTTGTTGAGTGTTGTACTGCAATTAAACATTCTTGTATTTTGCACGTAAAAATAGCCACTTTGCTTAAATACTAGGGAGCCCTTCCATCAGCCACCATTTTAACATCATATTCACTGATTTTCAGTTTGGATTTTGGTGGAACCATCCATAATATCTATAAACATTCATGTCAATTTAATACAAAACAGCTTCATGGCTAAGCATTGGCAGAGCTATCTGCATAGTTTAACAAAGGAAAAGTTATGGCATGACCTGATAACAGGAGGACAAAATATGGATGTCTTCTTCGATCCAGCAGAGCACAACAAAAGCCCAGGGCTGAATGTTGTAACCATGCTAATTTTTGCCAGAAATAAGGTTTGCACTTTTAACACTGGAGATAAATAATGTTTCAAATAACCTGCCTTAGGTCATGGCACATTCTTCTGGAAATATTAAACAAGGCTGAATTTTTTATCCCTTAAAATATATACACTTCAAACAGGAATTAAATCAGGAGCATCCTGTGGCTTGTGTTAAGCAGGGGGTCAGACTAGATGATCACAATGGTCCCTTCTGGCCTTAACATCTATGAATCTAAATGGAACACAGCACCAGGAGAACTCAAATCCCCTCACAGATTTAGTAAAAGCCAAGAGCACATGAGTGACCCAGAGGCAATTTTGAGAGCTGCTAGCATGACCGACTGCTGATAATGTAGGGCTCTGCCAAGTGGCCAGACACTGGCACTGATAGGACATATTTCACAACCTGACACCTGGGATTCCAGGTAGTTGTGTGCATCACATGCAGCTCTAGCTAGTGACTGGAGAGCACAAGGAAAGCATTAAGCCATAAGGAAATTGATTCTTTTAAATAAACAAATAGAAGAAAAATCAGCTTTCTTGAATTTTACCTCTTCCCAAATTCAATAAAAGGATTCATTAATTGAAAATTGCAGGGGGTTGTTTTGGGGTTTTTTTGGTTTTTTGTTTGGGTTTTTTTTGGTTAGTTTTTTTTTTTTGTTTTTTGTTTTTTTGTTTTTTACTTATTGTCATGGTTTAACCCCAGACACTAGGCTTCATGCAGCCATTTGCTCACTCCCTTGGGTGGGATGGAGAGAGAATCAGGATAGTAAAAGTGAATACAATTATAGCTGCATAATTCTAAATAAATATGTAGTAGTTATGAACAGTACTTAACAAATTTATTCATATTCTAATGCTGGTATTTATTTTGAATTTTTAGCTGAATACTTTATTAATAACTCTGCTGCAAAAACCATGAAGGAAGATGTAGCTATGGCTGATAGAGTGTCTGAGCCTGGATTTTTCATTTCCATATCTCTGTACACAATGCTTGAGTCAATTTTATTGCTTAATAGTTACTTTTTTTTTTTTTTGCACCAGCTCTATTCATTTCTTGCATGCTGGAAACTCTTCACCAATTTCCACATTTTATCTCTCATTTACAATGAGATAACTCCCAGAAACAGAGGATGAGACTGATTTAATCTAAATTTAAAAGTACCCAGCATAAATGTCTAGTTTTGGTTTACTCATCCTAGGCTGCCTCGGAAATCAGTAAAAAGAAATTAGCATTTTTGAAGTGTGATTTGTCTTATCTGCTGTAGATGTCTATTTGAGGAAGAGAATAATGTTGTAGATTAGTACTCTTTAGTCTGGAAAACTGACAGCAGGAAGAAAGGATGTGAAATGCAAAAGAACAACAAAATCATGAATGGCCTGCAAAAAGGTGAAATGAGATAATCTCTTTAATGTTTCTGAAAAGAATGAAAAAAATTAAAAACAGAAGACATTAAAAATATGATTGTAGCTTCATTAAATTAAAGGCACCGAAAATGAACAAAAAAGGAGTGGAATTAAAAGAGATCTGTAGATCTCCATGCCAAATGACTGTGTGGCAACTTAAAGAGTGTATGGATGTTAAAAGAAGGTTGTACAAGTAGATGTAAAATAAATAATTTGAAAATTGCTAAAATCTCGAAATAACATGCACAGGATGAAAACTCTTTGAGTTGAAATAGCCAGAGACCAGAAAAGCAAACAGGAAAAGGGCCATGTACATACTTACTTTTCCTTGAGGTAGGTGGACAACTAGTCAGCCTAAATATGGTCCTGTTATACATTGACTATAATGGATGGAATGGAGAGTTTGAGGTGAAAGTTAAAATCTATACTGCAGATGACTGTATTTGATCAGAGGGAATCCACAGAGCAATTTTGAAAACAAGATTAGCTCAGGTTCAAAATTGGCCATATGCAGGAGAAAAAGGAAAATCAGCCAATATCTTGCTGGACTTAGCATTTTTGTGGGCAAACCATGTTCCCGCAACAGTTCTGCTTGTACCTGGTTCCTGGAGTCCATTAATATAATCATAAGGCTATCAGCTTTTCAAATACTTTTTTAGTTCTTGAAATCTGAAATTGGATGGGTCTCTCCCCCACATAAAAAAAAAGAAGGGATTGCTGATGGTTACCCAGATTTGGCTGCTAAACCCCAGCAGGGTGAGGAGACAATCAGAAGGGTAAAAGGGAGAAAAATTATTTACATGGCCCACCAGAGGGACCTGATTTTCTGTTATTTGCAAAAGGAGATCCAGAAGAATAAACACCTCTGTCTTAACTAAAACTAGATGAATTCCAGCTTAATTTCTTCCCTTTTAGTAAAGGTTAAAATTACTCTATGTTAATCTATTTTTGGGGTAGAGGATGTACACATCCATGAAGTCACTGGACAGAGAAACCAAGGTTTATTTCTACTATGTTACTGTCAAGATATTACTCTCCTCCACACCAGCATTAGGTTAAAAGAAATGTAGTATGCTCATTTATGAACTTAGAAGAGCATTTCAGCAGATTAGGTCAATTACTATAAACCTTGACGGTCTTTTTCAGATACCTAATATTGCACACATAAAAATCTCTGTGTTGTCTACACTTTCCTTTGACTCCTGGATGTTGACCTGAGTCCTGTCAGACCTTGTAACCCAGCTTGACACGTAGATATCACCATGTTCTCTTTGGCCTCAACTGACTACTCTAATGGAAGTCCTGGCAAGAAGTAATACAGCCTTTGAGAGCAGAACAAGAAAACAGTGCTCAAAGGGCTCTCCAGAATCTGAGGCTCTCCCCATAGTCCGTTCTCACAATGTTTCCTTGATTTCCTGATGGACCAGGAAAGAAATCAGCAATGTCAGCAGCCATGTGTTGCTGCATGCTTTGCTTCCTTCTTACCTTTCTCTCCCATCTCTGAAACTGGTTTCAGATGTATAACAAAGCTCACTGTAGTCTGCAGGGTTCAGAATAATGTATCCTATGTTTATACTGTGGTGCTACTGCCATATCAGCCAAGGTATATGTTACTTTATACATATAATGCATGAGATTTTTGAACAGCTGAATTATAGTTTCCTTAAATCAAAAATTAAAATGAAGATAAAATGCGTAGCAACATTACTCAGATCAGATCTTCTGTATTGATCAAGTTGAATTTTTCATACTGCAGATTTGATACATTTAACTACAGAAAATCTTAAAGCAAGTGACAAAAACAATCCTCCAGACTTTACATATGCTTTCAAACCAAATGTGAAATTAAAAAAAAACCACCTTTACAGTATATTTTGAAGGATAGATGACTATACCTACTGTAACAAGATTCAGTGTGTTTCAAGAATGTTCAGCATCACAGAATATAAAGAAGTAAATAGATCTTCTAAAGCTAAAAGTAGAGGAGTTATTTAAAATATTTGCTTTATGTATGCAAATTCTTTGACATTTTAGATTGAAATGGATATAGATCAACAGGAAGTTTTTTTGATAAAATGTCTGCATTTATCAAGCAGTTTTATGGAATACATGAGATGATGTCTGGAAAACTATGGCATGCTGTAGACTACATAGAAAGATATTCTTCTGTAACAAATAGAACACTGTGAATAAAGATGGTGGAAAATATCCTTTAGTGGTTTATAGTGACAACCAGTGCAGTTTAGGGCTTTTCTGTATCTTTTTCTGTTCATGCAGTTTGAGTGTTTCATGATAAAGAAACTAACTTAAGGATTTATGAGGAAATTACAATTCTGATTTTTCTGATGGCATTACCTATCTCAGTTCTGTGTATTGATGGCAAACAAAAGACTGAACAAATAGCAAGCAAAACAAAACAATTTAGTGGTTTCATCAATGAAAAGGAAGACAAAAGAATAATGTGATTAATGTCCCAAAAGGAAGATAACTTCAGAGAGAGAAATATTAAAAGAAATAAGTCAGTTTTCCTATCAAGATTGGAGCCTTGCAACAAAAATTACATTGTGGTAGAAATCCAGCAGAGATGACCAAATGCTTCTACTTGCTTTTATAACCTTGAAAATATTTGGAAAAGTAGCATGATTAACATTGTCCCAAAAATGTTTTTTCAAGATTTCATAAAGATTTTAACTTGTTAGGAAAAAAGTACTAACTAATTCAAAAGCTCTGATTGAAGGAGTTTATGAAAACTTGTTCAGAAGCTTATTGTACTGTAATTTCTAAGGTAAGAAACCAAAGTCATTAATCAACCATGAGGGACGAATGAAGACCAGTATATTCAGGATGAGCTTTAAGAGTAATATCAAGATGACCTTTATGTCAAGCAGTAACATGAATGCCATTCAGAATAGAAGATGGATGAGAGCTAAGAAAACATAAGAGACAATAGGGAAAGAAGCCCAGTCCATCAACATGACAGTAAAAGACTATCGTAAAAATAATGAAATAAATTGCAGAAACCAGGGTCCAGCCCATGAAAAGGATAATGCAGAAAAATAGACAAGGAAAAGAGAAAATATTTTTCTTCATCAAAGATATTATAATAAGGTTACAGCTCTTAAAGGAGAGCTGAATAATCCTTTAAGGTTTTATGATTATTTTCTCATTATTCAGAGTTCAACTCTGCCTGTAGTCCTTCCCCAGCAAGTTGATTTTTCTTAAGAAATACTAATCAGCAAATTAGTTTTTAAAAAGCTAACTATGATACAAGACGCTGTGAGGCGACACAAGGGATTCCTCCATGACCCCCTAGCAGTCAGGTTTAAGAAGCAGTGCAAAGTTTAATGAAGTGATGTACTGAGTCAGCTTTTCCATAGTTCCCTTAGGGGCTTTGATCCAGTGGCAAAAAAAGTCTTCCTGCTAACTTCCAGGAGCACAGCAAAAGGGTCTTACCAGCAAAACTACATCAGAAAAAGAGTACGTGCTCCATATTGAAGGATCCTTTTTTCTGTTACAAAATGCATCTATTTTTTTAACCCACCATTTTCTAATAAATATATTCAAAATATTGTCCAAAGATAATGTTTAACTATTTTGTATTTGATTTAATTTCAAGTAGTGTATTCAGTATTCTGTGTTTGCTCAGCATCAATATTTGAATAATCAGTAGTCAGAGATACATGCTAAAGCCATGGCAAATCAAGCCTGGCTGATGTTATACATCTATTTAAATCTGACCTTCAACCTTCTCTGATCAACCTGTGTCTTCACTGCTCTCCAACTAATGGATTTTTAGCACCATATATGAAATGTGGAAAGTACATCAGCAACTTTTACCTTCACTCTCTTTAAAAGACAGAAGGAAAATATCAGACCGAAAATGCCTAAATGGATTTGGTTGTACAAATACAACCTACTCTTCTGCACAGGGGAGACTGAAGAACAGAACTAAGTTTAAATGTGTCAGACCCCCCCAACTTAATTGAAACTAATACAAGTGAAGAGCAGCAGTCATCCAGTTTATTGTTTAAGGTTTTTTGTTCCTATAAATTCTGCACAGTGAAAGCTGGTTAAATCTTTGTTTGACTAGAAAGAGTCCCTTTTTCCAGACCTTATTTTTACTGAACTTCTTTGTATTTGCCACAAGTGCTTTGGGTGCTCCTTTACAGCCTTCAAACAGATACAGAGAAACACATTGATTATGAGGAGGAAGGAAAATCAGGTTGCTACATCTCTCTTTAGTACCTTTGAAAATAAGAGTATGGATTTCCACAAAAGAAAAATCACACGATGACATGTCTTCTTTTCAACTTAATAGAAACATATCAATGTAATATGATATCATACTAGGTAGAGATACATTTATATTGCATTAGCTTTCATCTAAACAACTAGAAACATTGTGGGGGAATTGCTACTCTCTACACGGACTTTAAAGCATTTCTTTTTCCCATGAATCTCTCCTCCTGCCTACTGCCCATCTATTATCATTACAGGTTAGTTTTAAAGCTTTATAGGATTTTTTTTACATGTAACTTCAAGCATACCAAAAAATCTTCCACAGTTCAGCAGCAAAATTCTTGTGTATTGTATGAATGATTGGTGGCTTGCAATGTTAGGCCACTGAAAATGAGAACTTGTCCACAATTCCTGGGCAACAAGTGAACACAAAGGCAAATGGACATGGGCAGCTAATGGTCACCTACTACTGGTAGTTGAAAGAAGTCTGTTTTAAATGTGATATGTTTTGGGTCCTCTGTGAAATTCATAGTCTTTAATTCTGCCTACTGATAAAATCTTTGTGGGATTTATGTCTTTTTTAGCATGCAGTACCTTGAAATCACTTTCTTGACTTTTATAGGTCAGCGTGTGCCAAACCTTTCATTCAAAAGTACATGTCTAACAGAATTTACAGTCATGAAAATTTATAATAGCAACAAAATACCTTAAAATCAAGACACACAGAATTCAAATCTATTAATATACTGACATCAGCTAATGAAAAATCTGATTTATAAATCATAGAATTTAAGGACAAAGGGGCATATTATACAATCTATTCTGATCTCCTACATTGCCCAGACTAACTTTTCACCCAGTAATTTTCTGATCTCTGGGTGAGCTACTGTTCTTCTAAACAGACAAACAGCATTCGTTTAAACTTTAGTGGCAGATCCTCTGTCCAAATTCCTTGTAGTATTTCTAGTAGTTAATCACACTAGTTGTCTCATAGATGTTGATTTCTGGCCTGAATTTACCTAGTGCTCTCTGTCAGCCTTTGGATGCCAGTATGTTTTGCTTTGTGAGATAGCTCTGTACAGTAGTACTGTCATCATTTCATGACTACTAAATCTCTTCTTTGATAAATTAAATTAAATGGAGAGAGATATCTCGTCCTAGAAGTATTTATAAAAAAAATGGGGTTTTTTTCTACATTTGTTCTGACCTCCTTTAATAGGGGCCATTGATTTAATCAGTTTATGTGGCAGAGAAATTGGCCTAGTAACTCTTTACATAACATTCTCTTTCTACACCAGCAATTACTTCAGCCACAACTGAGGAAAGTGCATACCAGGCCCGTATGACCTATATTCTAGGTTGCTAGGCATATAGACTTGTATTTGGCTTAAAATGAGAAAAGCACATCAAGGGGCTCTTAGGAACCGATTTTCACACATGATTATTCCTTTTTTCTCAACCAGCTTCATTCATCTGCAAATTTCATTACAGTTTTATGTTTGCTTCCAGTAAAGTACTTGATTAGCACTGGGCCAAAGAGGGATTCTTCTTGATTGTCATCCAAACTTTATCAGCTGAAGATGCCCATATCCTCCACCAGCTGTTACTTGCAAATTAAACATGGATTGCTTATATTCTCCATGAATTTCTGCATTCAGATTTAACAGTCAGGCCTCAAGGATAGGGTACCATACCAAACGTTACATACAACTTATATGGGCTACAGTAATAAACCTTAGGTATGAAGGCAAGAATTTGTTTTTATCAAAGCAATCTTATAAAAATAGTTATTAGCCGGGTTATAGTGACAGTAAAATTTACCATTCAAATAATCTGATTTTACCTCCCTTTCTCCAAAATAATTTAGCCTAAATTGATACTAACACACCTCCTGCTGTGCCTTCCTTCCGTGATACTATGCTCAGCCTTTCACTTCTGCCGTAGATCCTAAGCTTGGCAAAAAGGATTTTGCCAAGAGCTGGAGTGAGGATGAGTCATCTCTAACCCAAGTTCTTACTGCACTTTTTAAAGAACTATGAAACTGATCTTGTCTTCATTTAAGATACTGAGTCTGCTTCAGGTAAGTTTTAATATTTTTGCAAATATCACCTTAACTTGTTATTTTTCTATTATCCCTAAATCCAGTTTTACCCAGTTTCCAGGATGTATTCCTTTAATAATCAGTGAGTGATGAATAATTTGTGATCTGCATTTAGAGCTCTGTGGCCTTTTCTATCATCTTGTGCTTATACTTTCAAGGCCTTATAACCTTGTGTTTTGAGTGTCCATGGAAACGTTTTTTTTTTCCAGCATCGTCCATGCTTCTCTCAGTTCATACGACTAATGTTTTATTAGCTCAGCACAGTACCACATACATCCTTGTCCTGAAGCCATTAATAGCACGTGTTACAAAAACAACAACATGGACAATATGCTCTGATAACTGCTGACTATCAGTATCAGTTATGGCAATAATACTGGTAATTTTTATTTTTTATTATATAATCCATAGCTGGATTTGACTCCTCTAGAAGTTAAAAAAAACCCTAACAAGGTTTGAAAATTATTTGTCTACAATAAATCACAAAATCTGAAGTAGCTACTGAGCTGTCTTTTGATTAGCTTTACATCTATGCAACTTGAGGAAGCATTTTACTTGAGGAAACTTGCTCAAAGAAATTCTTTGTTAGAGAATATTTTAGTAAAGCAGTCATGAAATAAGCAATACATCAACTAGCAAACTTTTGATATGCGAGTTAGATCAAAATTTGTATTTTATGTAATTCTGAATACCATACAATATGGGTAGGCTTATTAGATTTCAAACATAAACATTGCAACAAATACTGCCATATACCTGCAATTGTTTTTGTTATCAGCTCAGTTCCTTTGATGCAGAAAATACAACTTTTCAGTTAGGAAATTTCAGACAAAATATTTTGATGACTTAATACCTTAATTTATTAATCTTAAAACCTTTGTTCTTTGCAATGCAATTACTTCAGACTACCTGACAGAACCTTCTTGCCATAATGGTTCATTGCAGGTAATGAAGGAAAATTCACTCCTACAGATTTCTAATTGCTCTGGCATAATGTCTCCCTGAAAGTGACTGAAGAGAATTAGTGGACTCTTTAAGTTCCTCCTAACTGGACTAACTGAAGATTGTTTGGTAGGTCTATATAAGTTTTTTTGGAAAACTAAACCAACCAAAATTGTACAAGCTAGGTTGTTATTCTTGTTGCTGCACTTCTCCTTCTACAGACTCAAAATGCATATGTGACAGTGACACTAACAATCTGAGACTGACTTGTCTGTCACAGGCTGCCTTTATCCTCTGATCACAGCATAATGCTTTCATAGCTGGGACAGAAAGATTTCTTATGAGTGTTTTACTTTACTGAGACCCAAAACTCTAGGTAGAGATCTGCACAGGTCAATGGCCCCAGTTCTACCCCAAAATGCTACAGTCCTCACAAAGGTCAACGAACAATGAAAATTACAGGAAATTTTGCCCTGTATGTTAACCATTGAATTTGACGTGTTATCTCAGATAAACACCTTTAAAGACAAATTGTATTGCAGCTATATGTCCAGTTGCAATTTCTGAAAAACACATTGTAGTGTGGATGTCTGGTTTGCACTCATTTTAAGTGCCCAACAACCTTGATCAGAGAACATGAAATATTTCTACCAAACACAATGAAGCTAAAAAAGATTTTTGTTTGTTTTCCTTGGGAGGAGTGATCTTTGATTTGGTAGCTACCTGCTGATGAAGAACAAAATTAAATGGTAGTCACTCTATAAGTTTTCCCAAGAAATTAAAAAAAAAATTAAAGAATCTTTAAATGAGTTTGTGAAAGACAAAATTCACAGGAATTCACACATTGCATCCAAATTTGCCTTTCAAATGATCAAGAATCATTTGCAGAGAAAAAGATGGGCTTGACAGGGAGCTGATAAGGATTTCCAGCAAGGTTGACTCAATCTTCAAGTCTGTCATAGCTTTATTAGGCAACTTTACTGACACAGAAGCAATTAATTGGACCAAACCTAGCTGTGAAGAAGAATAAATGTGAACAGAGATAAAGTCATTAAGTTGCCTTTACAGTCAGTGGAGAGAAAAAGAGAGTTTTATTGTGTGATTTATATGATCCTTTGATACTTGGTTGATGTTGAGTAGAATTATAACTTGGTGCCTGTTTTTCAGTCCTGATTTAAAAGGGACCCTGAAGTCACTGGCTTACAGGTGAATACCTAAGCCATGGACAACTACAGCTGTTTGAATGATCCCTGCCACTTGTATATTTGTGCTTTATTTCCTGCATGCAAATTGAGGATAACTATGTTATTTTTGCAGTTGTTTCCTTTTTCTAAACATGTATGGACCATACGTTCCCAAGATAAGGTCTTCTCTCATTTTCTATACAAATCAGGTTTCGATGTGGAACAGTTCAAGCGCTGAACTGGCATGAACATATACAGATATTTAACAAATAAGCCACTAAATTTATTTTAATAAATTATTTTCTTGACCCAAACTGGGGTTTCTTTTTCTTTTTTTTTTTTTTTCTGCTAATAACATGGTTTCTCTTTAGTGGCATACATACATATACATATACATATACATATACATATACATATACATATACATATACATATACATATACATATACATATACATATACATATACATATACATATACATATACATATACATATACATATACATATATATATATATATATGAGTTGTCATGGTATCTCAGTGTCCAAAACACTCATCCCATTCTGCCAATGGCATCAGCTAGAACCACACCTTAAAGCAAAAAATATTTTTATGTCATTTCATTCTCTTTGAGAATGCAAGTACTGCACTTTGCTGTTAGGTGCTGTCATCACTGTAATGAAGGTATAAGTAAATTAGCACTAAGACAAAACACCTGAGTGATTTCGGACTTTGTATAATTTGCGGAGAATGTGTCTCCTCTTGATGAATACTTTCAGAAAGCAGAAGATTGAGGATATCATAGAATCACAGAATACTTCAGCTTACCACTGTCTAGAGAAGTAAATTTAGACTTGTAGATCTCTGATTTTCACTAATGCAGAGAATTTAAATTTTTGTTAGTTCTGGTGTTTTTAAATATTGATATTTCTCAATCGGTAACATTTTAAAAACAATGCTAAAGGATAGGAAAGGATTAAAGAACACTAAATGTAAATGCAACTAGTCTTAAATCATCTCCATTGTTCAACCTAATGGGAACTTGAAAGTGTTTTCCAAAAGGTAGATGGGTATGTAAGTACAACAACTCAAAGAGAAGCTACGATTTCACCTTGTACAACAACACAACTGAAAATGAGCTACCAGACTACCATGTGGTGCTAGAAGATCATCTGGCTTGCTGTGAACAAGGGCTCGACACTGCAAAGTTAAAATCTCCAAGTGACTCTTACATGAGGGGGCCTCTGTGTAGCTGTCTGGCTGATGTGTTGAGCAGGCTGGCTTGGCACAGAAGGAGAAATTGCAGAAGGGTGCCCACCCACCAGAAAACATGAGTAACCACCCTGATGCTTTAGGATGAGTGACTGCACGAGGGAAGTCATATGCCACGCTGGGGTTTTATTTTGATCTTTCAGGAGCGTTTTCATATATGAACAAGTTTTCTGACTATATCTTTAGAACAAACACCTCTCTAATATCGTCCAGCGAAATATCCGAAATGTCAGATGGAAACTGAGGATGAAGGAGGAGTGAAAAAATGCCACCTAATTACAATTAAGCAAAATATTTGTTCTGACATTTCAGGAGCAATGCAATTTTTAAACACAACTTTATATCAAATTATTTTGATAATATTTAATCATTCTAAATATTTCAACTTTAGAAATACTTAATTACATATGCCTATATACAGGGTTCCCACACATATTCTGTGGGCCTGGATATCTAAAATTTCCTGCCACAAAGTGATGTGGACACCAGCACGAGATGTGTCACAGCTACCAAACTGAGGATATTGGGTTTTTAAAATTAATTCTTTAGTTAATATCCCATGAAAACTCTGCCTCTGCATTCATTGAATCACACTGAAGTAGAAGAAATGAAACATTTTAATTAAAATAACACCTTTTTCCACTCAAAAAAGCCCTCAAAAACCATGAGCTTGTTTTTTTCAAGACAAAATAAAATGCATTATTCCTTCTCAATTAGCTTTTAACATTTTAAATTGCAATTTTAAAAAGTCAAAACTTTATATAAATAGTATAAAGATCTTTGTGTTGTGTAGGCAGGAAAAGCTTAAAAGTTTTCAGACTTCTTTTCTTTATTGGAAGGTACTTGGCAAATTTGATATAACTGAGAATAATTCCCTCTTTTCTCTGCAACTAGCATGCTTTCTCTATAGATGCAACATGTTTTATTGCTATTCATTTAAAAACTCAGAGACCTACAAATTAGTACCATCTAAACACCAAAAGTAAATCACAGTCTCTTGACATATTCATCAATATTTATTCTTTAATTCATATCTCAACTGAAATGTCATCCTAATTATTAGCAGGCAAATAAGGAGCTTCTTTTATCAGGCCATTATGCCATGATAGCTGAAGAGTATTTTAAGATTTGCACTTCTCATAAGCTTTCTAGTACTTGCCTCATACTTCACCTGGTCTGCACTGAACTCATATATAGCTATTTTATCTGCTAAGTGTTTTGCTTACAGATTCTAATCTTTGAAACAAAGCAATCTCTCCTTCTAGTCACTGTCTCCTAGCAACAAAGCTTACTTCCTTCCATTCTGAATGCTGAAGAATTTATGGATATTTAAGTCTTTTTGTCTTATTCCAAGCGGTCTGACTTTTTTTCAAGAAAGGCTTTGTTTCCTTAAAATGCTGTAAATCAATGCAAGATCACAAATAGGCAATTTTAAAACTCTTTTATTAAACAAAATAATACCTAACACATTTACAATCTTAATCAAATTCAGTTGGGTCACTCACACATTAAGCTTTTATATTCTGTATGTAATGCTGACAGTATCAGATGGCACTAGGAGAAAGTTCCCTTCTTAAAAGCGTAGGAGGAGTTTGCAGTTAGTAGAGTAGCAAATTTCTCAAAGCTAAATTCCCTTCAACACACAGAAAACAGCTTTTTTTTTTTTTTATTCATTGATGGTTCTGCCCTATAAGACACCCTAAAGCAGCAAACCTTTGATGATATGACTGTGTTCACTACTCAGCATAAGAGATCAGGTTGAAGATTTGTCTTCCTTGTTCTATAAGGATAATATAAAAGGCAAAACATAGAAAGCTCACAAACTACTTCCCTCCTGTCCCTAGGCCTTTGCATATGCTGAGTGCTCTCCAGTTGGGAACATTACTCTGATCCTTTCTGTTACTGGCCCTTGACACTGAGAGACCAGGTCCGTAATTCTCGCCCATTTATTAGATCGAGTGTATAAGAGATTTGAATTCTATTTATCTGGTTATCTTGAGGATACCAAATATCATTATACTCAGGCTGTAAAATTCTCGTCTTATCGTGCAGAAGGTGTACTTAACACATGACAATCTCGCCTGCCAAAAGCAGAAACCTTCACAGTGTCTTTGTTTATTAAGCATGAGGAGATGCAGAAAGACTCTGAGTACCATTGTACCATCATCTTTTCTTCTTTGTTTTCCCTCAAGTATGATTCTTTCTTGATTATTCTATTTTATTTCTTTTTTCTTCTGATTTGGACAAAATTTGAAGAGGTAGAGGTCTCAAAGATCTTAAGATGCAAAGGGTGTTGCATAGAGGAAAGATCCTTCAGCTACTAAGCCTTTATAAAGTCTAAGATCACAGGAAAGAAAGACAATACCAGGCTCCAAGTTTTACTAGTCCTAACACTTAGAGAAATACTAATTATTATTAGAAATCATCAGAGACCGTAGTCTCAGGTCATTTTCCAGACTCTCAAATATTTTTGGCAAGGTCATAGTATTTTAAGAGGTTGGGTTTTTTACTTTTTTTTTTTTTTATTTTTTTTTTATTTTGTACCTTTTTGTGGTTTTGGGGTTTTTTTTCTCAGTTACTGAAGAACAGCTATCATTATGTATTTTGGTCTTTGCCTAGATATTTTTGTGTCTCCTCTCTGGCTCAGATCATAATCTGCAAATTGTGGCAATCCATATACCAGTATTAGGCAAGATAACACTTTTTTTTTCTGCTGAAGTGAACTTTCAGAAGATTCTTGATAATCTGGTAGCCTTCCTACACGGATTTGCTGAAGAAGAATTCAGTATGTTACAGCATGGTTGTCTGAGCCAATTTTCTATCAACACTTTAATTATTGTTATGACCTTGTGTCTTGTAATGCAATATTTTTGTTCTACACTTCTGTCTATGGCTATGGCCTTGGAGTCCTCTGTTGCTCACATAATCCTCGTAATGCCTGTCTTATTCTGTGGAATATTTCTGCAGGAAATTTTCCTGCAACAGCTTCAGAAAAATGAAAACCAGTGTACCTTTTCTGATTTGTGCCATCTGAACAGAAGATTACTGACATGATTTCTGTTTTTCTATTATTTTATGTATATAATGTTGGAAAGACTTTTATTTTTCTATTATTTTTTCAGTTTGTCGATGTTGGAATGAACTCTGAGGATATTTACAGGCAGCTTATTACTTGAAAATTTAACTTGAGTCTTGCCTCTGTAAATTATGATCAGTTCTGTGTTAAGCTCTTTAAAGAAAAGATTTTCCATCACACCTTGATAGTTTCTTGTTGAAATGATGAGGCAATCAATCTGACTGTAAATCCACTGACCTATCACTCATGGAAAGTCTATTACCTTATTGCTCGGAAAAAAGTATGTTCTTACTGCGAAGTCACAAGAGTCACCATCCCCTTCCTTTTGTCTTGTCACACTAAAGCATCTGGGAAAAACTGAAGCAATCTGTGAAAGGTCTTGTCAGGGCTCCTCTCCTGAGGACACAGGGCAGGGCTTGGCAGTCAGGGTTGGTCCCACAGCCCCAGACAGGGACCACGGCATCTAGGACATCTAGACCCTGCCCCCAGCTCTTGGGGATAAGGATCAGTCAAGGCCAAGCTGGGATTGGCTCAGGTGAGCTCATGGGCACCTGGAAGCTGGAGACCATCCCTACGTGGCTTTGCTGGGTAACACCTGACATCCTGCAGGAGCAGCTGTGGGCTGTGGGCAGAGTCAGGAGGAGACCAGGCAGGGCTCTTAAGGCCACTGGTGCTCTCCAGACCCTGTGTCTGGCAACACCTGAGCTGGAAACTGCAACTGGCTCACCCACTTTAGTAGGCACAAATGGAACCACTCTCCATGCACCATTCTCCATCTAACCCTTTTTTTTTCAACCAAAGCTCAAGTGTTTTCAGCTCCTCAGTGCCTTCTGGCAAGAGTTTCTACATAATTTTCTGCATAACGAGGGCCTACAGGAAGACAGTAAGATACTCTTTATCAGTGAATGCAGCTATAGGTCAAGGAATAATGATTTTAATCGAGAATCCGGTAGAGTTAGATTAGATATTGGGCAGAAATTCTTTACTGTGAGGGTGGTGAGGTACAGGAACAGGTTGCCCAGAAAATTTGGGTCATCCCTGGAAGTGCTCAAGGCCAAATTGGACAGGGTGCTGAGTAACATGTTCTAGTAGAAAGCATCCTTGTCTCTAGCAGTTGGGCTGGACTAGACAATCTTTAAAGTTTCCTTCCAACCCAAACCATTCCATGATTCTATTTCTGATGTCTTTATTCCTAGGTGGATTGCAGCTCACATTTGCTTTTCAGAAGAGTGCATGAAGTCTATATTGTGTTCTGGGGAACGGTGCATATTCTACCCCTCCTATTGGAGCCAATCCTCTGTGCAACATAATATATGGAAATGATGGGTCCAGAACTGCTACTACCAGCAACTCTGGCAGGTCCAGACTTCACATCTGAGACCTGTTCTGCATTGGACACAAAGCAAAGAAGATCACCTGTGTATTTTGCATACCTTATCTGGCCATTATCTGGAATTTCTGGATAGTATCTAGTGAACCAATTCCCAGAGAAAGTAGGTGATAAAATGCATCTTATAGAAGATTGGAGGACATGGTGGCCCTGAAGAAAGCAGTGCCTGATTCAATGGCCTAGGAATAAGTGGTTCAGCCAAGAAGGTGAAAAGCTGATATCCATTGCTTAATTTCCTATAATGTATTTTTTTATTTCTTTCCCCCCAGAGAAAGATTTCTGGAAGTGGACTGATTGCAGTCTATGCCATCACATGGAGCAAACAGCTATAGGTGATTACTGTGATGGACTATAAAGTACCTCAGAATAGAGCCATTGAATTGAATGATCTTAGGTACCTGAAACAAAAGTTTAGGATTGCTAGAAAATTGATTCACTCCTCAAACAAAGTTACAAATTATGCAGAATGCAAGCAGCCTGGATACATAACCTTAATTCTCCTAGCCTGCCCATGGCAGGGAGCTTGCAACTAGATGATTTTTGAGGTACATTCCAACCCAAAACAGTCCATGATTTTATGTTTCTGTGATAATCTCTATTGCTTTCTTAAAATGTCATCTGACCCTGTAAAGAGGTAAAGATCTCTCTCTCTCCGGAGCCATCATATCCTTGCCTGCAGGGTCTCTTCTGTTTGGTGCTCTCAGAGCAAGCCCAAGAACTCTGCTCAGTCCAAAATGTGTCTGCACACATGTCCATCTGCCAATTGCACTGTATCTAGAGCACTACTGATCTTAAGGACTTCTTAGATTCAGGTGGCTGCTTTGCTTGAAAGCTTCTTTTACCCAGGCCTTTCATATTTTTAACATCTTTTTGTACATGAACTATTTGGTATGTCAGGATAGGGTGAAAATAAAATAAACACATTCAGTTGCTGCTCTTGGAAATCTCTCTACTTTGAATATCTAAATATTAATCACACTAAGATGAGAAAAACAGAAAATAAGCACAAAAGTAATTGTAATTAAGTGTTTGGTGTACAGGAGGAGGAAGAAAAACTGAAATTTTGCCATTGTTTTATTATTTTAATTTTATTTTAAGTATTCAATGGGCAATGGCAGAGAATTAACCTTGCCTCCCTTTTCTAGGTGAGTTATCTAATCAACACATTTTAGACTTGTGGTTCATTTTCTCTCTTTCCACTCATTTCTGACACTCAACTGTGCTAAGCTGAACAACAGTTTCACTGAAAGGACCTAAAAATCTTCCCCTCACTTCATTCCTCAGGATATGGGTAGGATAGGATATTGAAATGTTTAGGTCTTTCTTGTGTGATAAGAGATATAGATTCAAACATTATTGATACTCTGCTGTAAATGTAGAGGATTGCAGATTCCAATGAGAATTTTTTTAAGTTCTCTGCATATCAGAAATTTCCAAATTATTTCCTGGCAGAGGCAAAGATCAAGGAAGCAGAACAATCCAGGGTAATTAGGCACAATGCAGTTACAATGTAGTCACCTGAGGAGGGATTCACTTGAATTCACCTTCTCTTGTGCTGCAACTCTTCCCCTTGTGTTCAACAGCTTCTACTCCCCAAGGAAGAGAAAAAAGAGTCCCCGAAGGAAAAAAAGCATATGCACTATTCATTATATGCCCTTTCTCTTTGAAGTGCAGAAATTGCTTTTCCTCCCATCCAAAGGCTAGAAAATATCTGTCACAGGTTGAGCATCACAATCTGACCTTTTGCAGTCCTCTTCTGGCTCAGGCTTCTTCTGCCCAAGTTTTCTATGTCTCTTAATTCTACATAGCCCCCATGTGTTTAGAACATTTTCTGTTCTATCAGAGTTCTAATAATACCTTGGTGAGGCTGGAATTCTCAGTGGTACATACCTCTTATTTATTAGTGGTGGTCCAAAATGGCATTTCCAGGATCTTTGATTTCACCTTGACAGGGAAGACCATGAATGCATTGAATTTTATCACAAAATTTTTATTCAGCCAAGACTTAACTGTTCACGAATATTAATGTGGTGATTACAGCATATTTTGCTTTTGTATCTTTTTATTGATTTCTTTTATATACCTAACATTTTCCACATATACACAGCATTATAGAAATCAGTTTTGTGAACATGCCTTTAACTAGTAGCTGTGGTTCTGTCATCTTACAACAATTTTACAACATCATTAAACCTCACTCATAGCTCAGATCTCATTAAATCACAGGCTACCTCACTGATTTAAGAATATAACAATCATTTTCCGTAAACGTAAAATGTATGAAAGAAAGGTTTTCTTCTATTCTATTAAATTTTATTATTAAAAAAAGATAATACGTTTAACAGACAGAAGTATTCTATCAAATATTTTATTGTGTCATTAAACCTTAAATATCTTCCTGCCTTCAAGAAATGAGAACAGATTAAGCATTTAGGAGACTTCATAAACAAAGCTTAAAATTCATTCAGCAATTAAGAAACTGAAGAAAGAGCTTTTTCATATATTTTTCCCACGGGTTCTTTTTTTTTCTTGCACCCATTTACTGCTGAAATAATAGGACTCATTTTAAATGTATATAAATGGAAACAAACCTAATGTGGGCTTTACTGTGTAGGCTAGGATTCTTTCACAGATATTATTGTCATTCGTTATCCAAAGGCCAACACTGAAAAAAGCAGCTCTGGCTGTGAAGAACAGGAAACTGGAACAGCAAAGCGCAATTACACCTACAACTGTTTAATATAGTCAGAATATAGCCAGGCAATACCCCGTCAAAGTTAGCTCCAGAAAGTTACTGTGATGCATTATTTCTCATTTTATAACAGCCACTTTTGAGTGACTATAAAATTAATCAGTGCAAAGTTCAGGAGCTTTCAAAATGCGGGTCACTACTTTGTTGAGGAGATTAAGTGACTTCCAAAACTACTTTAAGTCTTTTTAATTAATTTGTCTTCTTTCTGATAGCTCCAGAAAGGGCTGTGAAGAGCAGGATGTAATTGGGGATCACCACCCAAGGCTTAAGTAAACAAATTTATTGCTAAAAGCGGTCACTTCTGACAAGCAAGCCGCCCGTCGTGGAGCTGAGCGGGTGTGAGGAGCACACGGATGCACCGGGCACGGAGCACGGGCAGGGGCTGGCGGGCGTTGGGCCCCCGCTTCTGCCTGGGACAGGACCACACGGGAGACAGACGGACATCCTTGAGCAGAAACAGTCACAACCAGGTTCCTCTAGCTAGATAAAAAGAGAAATGCCTTTTGTTGTTGTTGCTGTTGCTTTTGCAGAGGGTTTAACTGAGATAGGACAGTCTTACCCATTTTTAGGATAAGAATATTCCAGTATATTGTGAAAGACAGGAATGTTAAAAAGTGCAGTATAGGCCAGATGGTCCTAGGATGCGGTATCAACTCAGTGACTGATTGGGGAAGTCTTGATTTTGTATTCATATATGAAAATTTTGAAATCTGACTTAGGATACCTAAGTTTCATTTTGCATGAGAGCCAATGTAGCTGAGATGAAAAGGCTCCATTAAGATAGAAATTTGGGGATACAGAGAGGGGACTTGTTTGTTGGAAATATTGTTTCACCCCCGCCAAGAATTATTTTGGTCAAATATCTTACTCAAAATAAATGTCTTGCAAGAAGCAAAAACTGATATGATCACTGTAATAGCCCAGCTCCTATACAAAATAAAATGAAGGGACCACAACATTTCATAATGGTGTAATAGAAAGAGCTAGTGAGATGGCAGGACCTGAATGAGCTTAGGGCAGAGATAATGAATCAAGCTGGGAGTGAGGGAAGCTGGAGAACTGAACAACAAATCCAAAATGTTGTGTCTAATGCCTGATAGGCTGGTAACTAGGAACATTTATTTTGAAAGATTGCATGCTCAGGTAAAGCAGATAAACTCCAAGGAATAGAATTGGAATTGAGAAAATTAATAGAGCTCTGATTGTTTCCGTATCTGAATAAAACAGAAAAGCCAAGACTGAATATTTTGAGAATTGCAGTTGTAAAGGCAGAATAAAATTTGCAGAGATATCAGAAAGACAAACCAGTGAGTTTTCTGAGCAAATTGGCTTCCTTTAATCACTATGCAGTTCCAAAAGGAAAGGAAACAACTTTCAGAGACTATCAAACAGATGTGAAGAATTAAGCTGCAGTACTGAACAGAGATCTGGTATTTCTCTTTCAGTTAAATCAAAAGCTGAAGAGGACTTTGTATTGTATGGACAATTCTCAGGCAAACAATAATTAGAAGTTATGTATCTGAATAGAGAGATTGAGGTATTTCATTTGAAAAGACGTGTTAGAACTCAGCTGCATATTTCAGATGTATCTACTGGTTCACTGCATACTAAGTACAAGGGGATATAGACTTAAACCACTAAGATTTAACTACTATACTGTGGGGAATGGTGGCAGTTTAAATTCCAGTGATAACCAGAGGACATTCCGACAGATGCTTAGTGTATGTAATTAGTGTGGGAAGCAGACTCTTAGCAAGAGTCTTTAAAGTTTAAATCTCACAAGGGAAAGATAAAGACTTAATATGAGGGAGAAAAAATGTAGAAAAAGGAAGATCTTACCTGACAGTTTTTTGGTTGTTAATTGTAATTCTGTCCTGGCTTCCAGTGTTCATAATGAGATTTTTGGTACCATCCTGAGGCAGACTCATTTTTTATTCAGGCCTTGATTTCCTGTTGTATGATTGCATAGAGTGAGCTCTTGACAAAGGCATCATGTGGTGCCTGCAAAGTTGTGTTCCTATTCTTTTCGTGTGCTTCAGACCTCATGTATAGCATACCCCAGAAGAGAAAGCAGTCATTGTTCTATCTGAATGTAGTTTTAAGAGCACCAAAACCACTTTTACAAGTGCCTCTGATAGCAACTTTAGCTCCATCATTAAATAAATATTGTTGATTGTGATAACTGTATTACTACTGACAGAATCTTAAAACCCTTCACAAGAAAAGGACACCATACAAGACTCAAATGGCTTTCCTGTAATATTTTTTTTTATTTTTATTCTTCAGGGCAAACATCTGATAGGGAAGGATTTAGGTTTCAACTGCATTCACCTCTTTAGCTGGCTGGTAAGGGCTTATTGTCAGGAAACAACTCAGTGTCATTGCTGATGTGTTCCATCTACCGGATTCCTCAGCTCTGCCAGGCTCCATGCCCTTGCCAGTGTCCTTGGAATCTTCCTACTGGATATAATTTGAAATACTGGACTTTTTTTTTTTCTTGATACATTATTCAAGGTTAGATTTTGAGACCATTCTATGCAGATCTGTAATAGCGGATATTTGCTTGATTGTGAGTCCTGTCAATTAGCCATCTATGGTTCAAGAAGATTTGATTTAATTGAATACCATTTGTTTAGTACTCTGTAAGGATGGGAATGTGATATTAATTTACTCTACTCTGGAAGGAAAAATAGATGCTCTTTTCCATTTTTTAACTTTCATTTTCAAATAGCTTATCACAGATTTTGACCACATTGCAGAGCTGTCATTTATGAAGTCCATTGCAGCAGAGTATTTTTTTCTTCTGCTGTTTTAGCAGTACCATTTGAAGGACTTTACATATTAGTTGAGCTCAATGTGAAAGATACCATATTTTTTTAACATCAGTCTAAGTATTTACCTTTAAATAGATCTTGGAGTGAAAAACAGAAAAAAATATATAAAATAAATAAAAGGTTTGTACAAGAAGGGAATGAAGATGAGAATGAAAAGTATGACAAATAAAGATCCAGTATTTCACTTTTACTCATTCTGACTCCTAAGATCTTCATCATTGCTGTGTGGTTTTGCTGCCCTTCTGAAGTCTATCCACAGAACCTCTGCCATCTGCCACTAACCTTCTTTCCCTGAGGACCAGATTCCCAGCTGATGCAAAAAGTGAAGCCGCAATGATTCCTCTACATGCGACCTGGTTTTGATTCAGACTTTGCCTCAGGGCTGCTTTGTCTACTGTCATCACTCCTGTTGTCAGACCTGACACAGGCTGAGTTTCTCCCAGAGGCTTGGCAAGGAGTGACCTCAGACATCCTCGCAGAGTTCCATTAGCTTCAAACCAGGTTGCCCTGTAGGACCTGGTTGTAGTTGTGGGACATAAGCTGAAATCTCTTCAAGAAAAATATTTAATCTCATTATACTCTGAAATTTCATCTACAGAAGCCTCAAGGTGAAATGGAGGTTACAGTCTCACAGCAGTGCTCATTGATTGATTGTTTCACACTTCAGTAATATTACCCCTTTTCTTGACACCGCTTCCAGAAAATATGTATTATCCTACATCTTTAAAGATTTTAAAGAATGTTCCAGACAATGGCATAATGTTAACTACATCTTCAAATGGTCCTCTGATCATTCAAGAAATGTGTTTTCTCAGCAGAAATCCACCCTTTGATGCCATTAGTTCACTGTAAACTGATAGACCCAAGGTTATATCAATTTTTTTAGCAAAATTACCGTTCTTCCTGTGAAATTTGCATCAATGGATGCATCTCCTAATATATGTTTTTTGATACTGGTTTGTAAATACTGCTCTCTATAAATAGCATCTTCAAATATCTGTAAAGAGGAACTAACATAATTTTAAATTATTTTTATTTCATTGCTTTTTCATGCTGTCCCTCTAACTTTAGTTCTTCTCTTCCCATCCTGTTTTAAATTCTCCAAGCTGGGGTAGGAAATAAAGCCCCTTCCATAGGTCTCCTATTTGTTGGTTTCTGACTCAGATTATGAAGGTCTTCCCTTTCCCCTGAAGGGGAGGGGGAAAGGGATACAACAGATGGTTCTCTCTTTTTGTCTACTTATTTGGTGAGGTCTGCATTTTCTTTTTGGAACATCCTTTCTGATGAGTTAGAAAAAAAAAAGCCTTATCTCTGCAGTATGTTTTACTTTCTGAAGTGGGTTTTCTCTGACAACCCCAGCTGTAGCACTCGTACCACTTTTCTCCTTACTCGGTTTTTAAAAGAGAGAAATTTTTTTGTGAAGTCAGCTTGGCAGCAGTGCTTATTCACTCTTTCTTCATTTGCTGGCCATTTCTCATTACCTGTCTCTTTCTACAATGTGATGAAGGCATACACAGCACCCTATTTTAGTCCAGACATTGCAGAACTAATAAAAAAAATACATCATTAGGCTGGAAAAATTCTAATAGGAGCTTTCATTAACAAGCAAATGAGACAAGACACGGGATTCATGAATAAAAACCAAGATGCAATACAAAAAAATTAACAATGCAGAATCATTACCTTCAGTCCCTCAATTTCATAAACAGGCATTTGCTTAGTTCTGTTTGCAAAAAGGATGAGCATATAGCAAGAATAGTAATGTTTATCCCTTATTTTCATATTTCAATAACCAATGATATTGCATCTGTATGCTACCAGATAACTCACAATACAAATTTTATCCAGAGTGAGGGCAGGGAAGGGCAGGAAGGAAGGTTTGCTGGCATTTCTTCAAATGAGTACTGAAGCATACAATACAGTGTTTAAAACCTTTTATTTTCAGGCATGTAGGAGAAGAGATAATGCATTGGAACTTATTCCAGGAGAAAGCTTGAGGCTTCAAAGTCAGCAAAGCAGCATCTTTTGAGCAAAACTGACCATACAGAATGAGTTTAAATTGGCTTCTTACTTTGCTTCATGGGATTTTCTTTTGATCCCATACCACAGGACCTAAAGACAGATTTATTCTATGATCACACTGGAGCCTAAATCCATTGACTAGTAAAGAGTTTGCAGGGATGCTCCCTGATCCAAGTAAGCCCTAATCTCTTGAGAATAACATAAAGAATTAATTTTCTGGATTTTTTTCAGGGGAGAACTCTTACAAATTATCCTAGAAAGATTGCCTTCTGGTTGTGCTGAGACATTTCCCATGCAAACCATTTATTATATTTTTTTGTTCAATATACTTTGCTTCCTTCCTTCCTACCAACAAGTACCCAGGGACCAACTGAATGTGCAATAAAAATCTTCATCTTCTTATTTTTTTTATTTGATTTTACTCAATGAAATATTATTGACAAGTCACCTTCTTTTGAAGAGAAATTTATATAAAGTTTTGAAAGCAACCTGCTATCCAGCAGAATAGCAAACTGTGAAAGAGTTGCAGCAATGTTTTTGCTAAAAAATAATAAGACATTATTGGTATAACATTCCAGTGGCTTAGTGAGAGAAAGTAAAAAAATCCTGTATCAATTATAACAAAAAGGAAAAAAATACCAAATATTTTAATCACTACTAATTTAAAAGTTATTGTGCTTTCTGGAAAAGTAGCTCAGAGAAAGCTGATTTACAGAAGTGCTCTTGAACTCTTACTGCTGTGTCTTCCTGTTCTTCAATTTGGTCTTTAATATGTTTCAGGCACAAGAGATAGTCTTTCTTGCAGAGGTGATCTTCAGGGACTGTTTTTCAGCATGTTTTTATTTTTCACCTAAGAATAGCCAGACACTGTTTAAGGAGTAAAGGACCATCAACAGGACACGACATACTTTTGACATTACTCAGTGTATGAAGTGCAGAAATTGCACTCCTTATAAATGCCACTCAGTTTTTGATGAAGTGAAGGTAGGTTCTTTTCTCAAGTAATAACGTTCTAGATGTTTTCCATCAGAAATTATTTTCTGTTTTGAAAGTTGTTTTAATTGATAAAACATTTAATTGGTAAAACTACTCCACCCACTAATTTTGCCTTCCTTTGTTCAGTTTTCTACTTCTACCACCTTTCCTTTTGAAAGCCGGTATTTCTGATTGTAGTTTTTCTTATTTATCTGTTATCTTACTTGCTTTAGATTGAATGCCTATCTCTTCATTCCAGAAAAGTTCCTGCCTGAAACAACTACACACACAAAAGGAGGAGGAAATTTATTATGGGAACTTGGAATACTTCCATCATAATCAGAATAGGGATTCCCACCTCTTCTGTTAAAACGAAATTACCTCACCACAGACAATATGCCTCATTTTTGTCTAGCTTGCTATCTATGCCTTTTTAAATTTTAATAAAATATCCCTAAGTAGGTTATTTTTATTAGCTTGAATTTTTTTTTTACTTTATTTATTCAAAAATCTCTGAGTATGTTATTTTTATTACCTTGCGGATGCTTTTTGCTGTATTTACTATGGATTTTAAATTTTCTTTTCAACATTAAGGTGCATCACAGTACAGAAGCAGGCTTTGTTATAGGCATGCACAAGTTTATTGACAGTTCAGGATCAGGGCTGTTCTCATCTTGATTCGGCAGGGTGGGTGCCTTTTATTATATTTATGATATTATAAAAAGTAGTATTTTCTCAGCTTATTATGCAACCCACTCAATAGCTCAGAGACAAGAAAGGAGCTCAGCCTAAATGTTTCTGAACACTCTGAGCCTCTGCCCCCAGCATTTTGTGGGATACTTATTTGTGTCTCTGCTCTGATCCGTTTGTGTGACCTCACGTAAGGTCAGCAATCTCTAAGGTGAGGGATTTCTGGTAATACCAAGGAGCTTCAGAGACTTGAGGAAAAAAAACAAAAACAAAATCGTATCTGAGATAGTGTTGTTCACATAAAAAATGCCACAGTCATCTGATAACTGATATTTTCTTTTTTCTTCGCTTCAGGCTGCACGGTGCAAGGAAACAAATGAAGTTCTTCTCCATGAAAATTGGACCCAAATACCTGTAGCCTTTTCCAAAAATTACCCTGCTACAAGCCTTCCCCAACTACTTACATTTGCAGTTGTGCAATGTCCTCTCCTCAGAAGGTCAGCTTCAGCTCCCACTCCTAGGGGAGTTATTCTTGTCACATGAATGCTTATGCTTTGCTAACTTTTGTACTGACTGTTGAAAGGCAATTTGCAGGCAGTGCAAAACAAAGCTCTGATTAACACAGTTGTTATGATTTGAGCCAAGAAGGCCTGCTGGAAATTTTCCCCTTTCATTTTTGTTCACTTTTGGACTGTGTCCTTAGGAAAAGCAAGCACCATTTCCAGTGAGTTTAGATGATACCTATATTTAACACTTCTGTCAAACTGCTATATTGAGATCCCGACTCACTTTAACTGTTTATGTAAGACAAATTATTGGATGCTAGCTGCAAGATAATGGGCCCTTTAAACAGACTAAAGCAATGCCCTCTGATTTTACTAAATAAAAACCCTGTAAAGCAGTGTCAATTAACTGGCTCTAAATGTCTTTTCTAAATCTTTCCATGCACAACCACATCTGTAATGTGCCTCATAAAAAATTATGAGGATCAAGAGAAACTGATGAAAATTTTAAAACCCCCATTCTTTTATAAGAATTTTTCCTAAGAAAATGTCATTTATCTCCTTTCCAG
The DNA here is from genome assembly GCF_049639895.1 of Pseudopodoces humilis. Lineage (NCBI taxonomy): Eukaryota > Metazoa > Chordata > Aves > Passeriformes > Paridae > Pseudopodoces > Pseudopodoces humilis. The sequence continues at coordinate 74,101,641 of NC_142201.1, read as the reverse complement.
AAATAGAAAGGAAAATACTAGCCCCAGTCGTCAATAATGGTAGCAATCCAGCTCACTTGACACTTCCTTAATTTTGAATATGGTGAAAAGAGAATATAGGAAAGAAAATTGATTAACTTCATGAGAAGAGGCCTGAAATATTATGTAGAGGTGTCAGTATCAATGTGTTACAGCTGCCATGTAGAACTCTGGGCTAACAGATTATATCTAAAGATACTGGGTCAGCAGTGGGCTTCCAAAGTGAGATTCATGCTCTTTTCTGGATTCTCAAGGAGTGGTCCGTGGAGATCTTGAAGCTTCACCTTTGATGAAACTAAACTGGAAGAGGAGCTCCAGGAGAATGGCTGGTACACTCACTCTATCAACCAATGGTCACTCAATCCATCAGGCCAAAGCAGAATTAGTCTGAAGTAAAGAAAGAAAAAACAACAAAAAGCTCCCCCCCACAAAAAAAAACCCAAAACAAACGAACGACCCCGCTCCCCCGCAAAAAATCCAACTCTCCAGAATTTCACTGCCGGTTGTTTTCCTTACAGATGGTGTAATCCATGCCTAAACAGTGAACAAACATTTTCTTTCATCATGCATGATGCCAAAATTGAATTAAAAAAGAAATTAATAAAAATGAATAACAGCCTTAAGTCTAAATAAAAAAGTTTGACTGCCCATGATGACCATAAAAAAATGAGATTTCTGCACATCCTCTGCATGTGCATTATTCAGGTAAACACTATGCTTGAGCATCAACAAATGGGATTTGGGTTTCCCTGGGTTTTTTTAGCTTTGACCTGGTAAAATTTAGTCATTATGGTAAGAAATAAATGCATACAAATAATCAGAAAATCTGTATATATAATGCATTTATACTTGCCCACTGATGGCCAAGAGTTGAAACATGTTCTGCCCATCAGGAATAAAGAAGAAAATCACCCACAATATTTTATACCTCAGGCAGCTTTTATTTTCAACTTTTGAACTCCTTTTTTCATTGCTACCTCTGAGGAAAACCTTGCCTCACAGCAATGGAAGGTAAAAAGGGAAGGGCAGCTTGAAACAAGAGAGGATTGCCACATCTCATCATAAGTCTGCCAAGCTGACAGCCAGAAAATATTACCAGCTAGAGAATTGTCCTTGGAGAGGTGTTTTGGTCTCCTTCACCATGAGCACAGGTGCAAGCATTGTACTAGAATGCATTAATTTAATTTAATCTTTTAATGTGTTGTATTTGTTTGAGTTCAAGTGATATCCATGGACTCAGTGTATGTCTTAAGAGCTCTCCAGTCATTTTTATGAGTGACCTGCTCATGTTACAGACATTCTTGCAAAGCATGAAATTTTCCAGACGAAACCTCAAGTGAACTGTTCCCATTATGGTTCAGTAAATGCCTCCCAGATTCTTCCAAGCAGAAGAAACCTCATTTCCTCCTTTGGAGTTCTTTACATAGTCTGTTTGCAAGTGTTTTTTCCTTTACATACCATTCAAATTTTGTTCTTCAGGTATAATTCTTAAGCCAAGTAACTTCTTTAAAAATAATGAACAACTACTTGAGAAAAATTTTCGTGTTTTCAGGGAGTTCTGGGGAAAAATTGTGTCTTTACCAAGAGGAAAATTCTGTAGGCATGTACAGTAGAGCAAAAAAAGGAAAATAGGCAAATACAAAACCAAACAAAAATAATCCAAAAGAAGCAAACAAGTCAGAAGGTAGGCAGCATTTTGTCAGGAGGCTGATATAATTAGGCTCCTTGGAAGAACACCTGCCTGAGTAACTGTCTGAGTAAGGGGAATAGTCTCTCTCAAACAGTCAACATTTTCAGAGTCCAGAGTGACCTGACTCACATGAAGTTTTGGGCCTGATAAATCAGACTCAAAGTTTTATGTTTCAAGGTTGTATAAAGAAATAACATTTTTCTATCATTTTCTCTTTTTGCAAAACTTACACCTTAATGAAATTCATGACACAAGAGAAATTGTTGTTGCTCCTTTATAAAAAATTAAACTTTGGTGGTTAAATTTTGGTGATAAAAATCAAACTTAGGTGATAAATTCTGGTGGATATTAGCCATATGCAACATAGGTTTCTCCCACATCACTGTTCTGAATCTCAGCAAAGATAAAACCCTCAACACAGAGATTGCTGTTGCATCATGGAAGATGAAATACCTAGCAAATATTGCAGAGGACTGCATGTAGTATACATTTTGAGGAAGCACATTTAAAAAAAATAAAAAAAAGGCTGATTTTTTTCCTCTTAGTTTCATCTGAATAATCAACCTCTAAATTGGAGCACTTAAATGGAAGTCAAGGAACTTGGAGTGTGATGGAGGAAGCAGTAATCAGTTTGAAAAGATGTTGAATCTCTGATGAGTGTTGAATATGTCAGGTTAAGTTATGTCCTAGAAAGGGAGGTTCCCTGAACAACTGCTAGTCACTTTAAATTATTCTGCATTTCAAACAGGAAATCATCCAATTAGACTAACAGCTGCAGAGATTGTAACAAGCCTTGCATATTAGAAAATTAAAGAAAATGCAGCTGAGTATGGAAAGGAGTATGGAAAGAAGCTAAGGTAAGTAATTTTTCCCTCTTCTTTTCTGTAATAAAACTTAATTTCAAGGACTTTTAGGATAAGGAAATGACTGCAGATTTATTACATGCAATTAAAACAAGAAAAAACATTTAGCATGAATTATGCTGGATAATTCTTTTTTCATATGTATGTTCTGTTTGTCCTGAAATATCCACTGTTTCTTTCAAGGTGGGTGGAGACTTCTGTATTTTTTTCTTGTCCCGGGTCCATTCCAATACCATCACTATCATTTCCAAATGTTTTAAAGAATATAAGCAATGATATTATATTGCAAGTACTGTTTGGCTAAGAGTCATCTCCATTTGAAACTTTGTTCACAAAGACAGTCTGAGATTGCAAACTATATTTGAGAAAGGAAACAGAAGTGAGGTCAGGAAAAACAGTAACACAGTAACACAGAAGATGGAAATTAAATTCTATATCATGAAAAAACTCAACCTCAATAACAGACAGAATTCTGATGCCAGGGAAAACAGTATGATGAAAGAAAATAATATTGAAAATACAGCATACTATTAAAACATCTTGAGCTACTTCTACATTCTACTGTACCTGAGAAAATATATAAAACCAATCTAATTTTTCCTAGACACGTCCATGTAGTTTCAGGATCAGAAGATGTAAGTTAGCCTGTGTGTTAACGTTAACCTTTAATAACTGGACTATATTAGACATCAGTCTAAAAAATAAAAATGGATAGACTCATGAAGTGTCAGGCACAAGTTATACTTTTTTGTTTGATTTTTCTCTGTGAAGAATTGTGTTTTAAGTCAAAAAAAACTAAAAATAAAAAATAAAAATAACATTGTAAAGCTTTTTATTTCCATAAGATTATTCTTTTTCCACGATCCTCTCAGATTCTCAGAGATACCTTACTGCAGCTTTTGGCTGTGTACACCCCGCGAGTGTCCTTCCAGAGACTTGACTCATTTGTGAAGAGGTTGTTCCTGCAGGAATCTCTGGTTAGATAAGGAAAAGGATTTTTTCAACCTGGTTGTGCACTGAATGTCAGGGCACATTCCCATGCTACATATACAATTCCTCCCACAGGATTTCTGCCAAAGTATTTTGCCTGGGGTCTCTGTCCCTTTGGTACATATGCAACATCTTCTAACTTACCACAAGAGTTCACTGAAATCACAACTAAATCTCCAGCAGGCAGAAATACAGCCTTTAAGTGCTGTAATTCCTCTCAGCCTATTTTAAAATGCTTCAATCCCCTGATGCCTGTTAAATGAGCCTCAAACTGTAATTAGGAAAAAGTCTAATAATTTTCCTTTATATGTAATTTCAGACTGCTTTCTTCTGAAGATCTTTAACTAATGTTAAAGCTTTGAAGGGCTTGATAGGATCAAAGACAAATTCATCAGGAAGAATATATTGAGGAAAGTGACTAATTTCTTATACCAGTATACATTCACCTCCCATCAAGATTTCACCAGCTCTGGAAAAATTAGATCTGAATTGGCACTGAAAGGATTGGTTTAGTTAAAATGTATAATTTCAGTAAGGAAATGGAATTAAAGAAAATCCAGAAGACACTCTCCTGCCTGCAGATAGGCAGAGGATTCAAAAATAAAGCTGCCCATAAGGAATGAATTTTCCTGTCCTGACAAAGAGTTAGGGGGAAAAAAACCCCTTTAAGCCATAAATGTGTTCAAAAATTATCGCTTAACTTTAAAAATGGATTGGGGAGTATGTTTAAATTGTTGATGGAATCAAAGTTTCAAATGGTTTGAGCAGAAAGCCTGTTGCTTTTAGGTTATGCAGAAGATGCATGTTCTTGGGAAAATTAAAATTTGCATTAAAATTATAGATTTAGTATTCACCAATTTAATAGAGCAATTATCTAATACATTGGGACCAAAGAGTAACACAACTCTGCATTAGAATGCATCAGATGGGCAAACGCTTGGAAGTCACTCTGACTGCTGGTGAAATGCAAAAGTATGTGGAAAAAAAAACCACTATGACTTTAACACTTCAAAACCATTGTGGCCAAATGTTCCAGTACAAAATATTGGAAAGTGTAATTGGGACACAGCTGCCAAAGCACAACTGGTCAATCAATACACACCAGTCCTTGCAGCTCATGCAAGTCCAGAGCTTGGCCTTGGTTGACACTGATGTGTAAAACAGGCAGAGCCCAAAGTTTCCAGCTGCCTGCAACACTGCTGCTCTCAGCCAAAATTTAAAAATAATAGGTTTTAAATCACACCCATAGAGTTGAATTCAGCTGGGAGAGCTGTAAGAAACCTGTACTTACCTACTACCTTGTTTTGGGCCTGTGTTCAGCATATCCTGCCAGGCACATCACTTTTCACCTCCTCTCAAAGGCTGTTTCCTGTATGCTTAACAAGCATCACTTAATTTTACTGTAATGTGTTTAATGTATGAAAGCACACTTAATGTATGGCAAAATCATGATACCCATTGAAAAATCAAGACCCACTGAAAATCAGCTGGGAATTTTTTCTTTTTTAAAGCTTTTCAGTTACTGGAAGGAGTTTTTTTCCTGTGATCACTAACTATTGATTTGAACCAGTAATGATAGTTTGTATGCTCAGTGTGTCCTGGTATGGAGGCTTATTGCTGTCCACTCATAAATTTTGAAATTGTTTTGTTGTAAATTCTTCCATTTAAGGAACACTTCTTAACCTGATTCAAATGAAGAGTAACTGCAACCATCTAATCTAACCTCACATATACCAGCAGCAAAGACTTCCAAAGATGAGCTCCCAACTCCTGTTTAGTCATTGAATTTGAAAATAGTAATGATTGTTGTGCTGCCTCAGATTTTGAGCATCTGACTCTTAATAAGATGTTAATGTAATGAGTGCTACTTCCCACATCGTTTTGAGAAATAGGTATTCCAAAACAGCTTCACTTCACTTTTATGTGAGTATAGTTTATCTGGCAGATGCACAAGTGATAATGCAATACAATTATTTAATGCATTTTACATCACACCTTAGGGTTAAGAAACTTGAGCAACACAAAATTAGTGTGCTGCATACCATATGGTTTAAACACTAATAAAACAGCATGTTAAAAAATAATAGGTCTGTATGTCAAGATTATTTTTAGCTTTTAATAACTCATCAATTAGGTGATTAGTGAAGAATCTAGGAAGGAAAGAAAGTAATCAGACTATAATTTAAAAGTTTTTTCAGCTATTGTTGAAAAAGCAAAATCATTGTCAGTTAAAAAAAAGGGATTTTGCCATCCACAGATAGCATCAAAGAGGTGTGTTTGGCTAGGAGGAAATCAGACAGACACAGATAACCAAAAGACTGATCAACTTAATGTGCACATATACATATTCGTAGGTTTGAGTTTTGATGTGGCCCAAGATTGGAATACCTCCCATAGCAACACACAGAAGACTTTCACGGGAAAACAGTGACACCTGAAAAGACTTAAAACATCAGTGGATGGTGTTCTGAAAGATCTGTGTCCACTCTGGTGACAGAGCCTAAACAGTTAATGTGACCCCTGCATGTATTCATGCTAATGCTATTGCTGGTGGCCAAGACAATGACATTTCTCATAGCATGGTGGACTGGAGGACTCAGGGAAGTGCAACGAGGCTTCTTAAAGGGTTGAACAAAGTCTTAGAAGGAAGAACATGAGGAGCTCAGTCCAACAAGAAGAACACAAATGGATCATTGGATCATCTACAGGAAAGAAGCACATAACCATGGACTTTAGCAGAAAACGTGAAGCTGAAAGTGTGAAAGCTGAGGATGGAAAAAATTAGCTTGGAGTTTGAGGATATTACGAGAGTGAACAATTGAGTGTTTTGATTGGAATATACGTACAGATGTTCATTCTCTGCAAATAATTGTAAATAATACACAAGACTTAAGATAGCTGTTTATTTTAAGGAGCTGGTAAGTCTTCTTAAGTAATTCCCAATAATTATTCATATTTTTCTCTTTAATTTCTATTTACCAGTTGACTAAGCCTATAATTATCTGTATGCCTGTGAAACTAGCTCCTGGTATGCACCAGAGATTGTGTTATTGGTTTCCACAGAAGCATAATCAAATCATGAAGGCTCATGATAATCATCATTAATTTTTAGGCTTGAATCAGTTCTTCAGTACCTTTAAAAAAAACAAAAAAACAATAGAATACTACTCTAGAATTTACTTATTTGCAATGTTATATTTTAAAGTTAAGAAAACAGTAACTAATAATTTAGAGAAATTATTATGCTGTTAATATTAAAAGAGAAAACAACTCCAGTATGTTTTTATTCACAGCTCCTATATATTTTTAATTTTAAGTCATAGTTTCTAGACCTGCTTGACCACTTATCTCATTCTCTCTGTTCTGCTTTGACTTGCTTTGGCTGACATCAGACTAGCTCATCTTCTCTTTTAATAGTTAGAAGACTACTCTCAAGACCAGAAAAACCATTTACTTCCACCTTGTTTTGGATTCAGAAAAAAAAGTAACAATGCATTGATGTTCTGATATGTTTCATCCCTATTAAATGAATTTAAACCTAGTGATTTTAACACTCCAAGGAAGTCTTCCCATCAGAATTGAAAAATATCAGACAAATTTTCATGCATACAGCAGCATTTCAAGTCTTTATCAATGATTCTGAAGTCAGTATACAAGCAAAGAATTTTTTCTCCAAGATTTTTTGTTGTAGATATTATTGTTCTGACATGTTAATTTTCTGATGAATTAATGGTCTTTATCTGCTCCCTTTTTCTTTACATGAACATATTTTTCATTAAAAACTAGATGAGAAAATTAGTAAGATAGAACCAATATAATTTATTTTTCATTGTTATTTGTTTACATGTATTTGTCTACTTTGTTCATTATTTTCCTCTGTTATCAGCATTTTAGAGAAATGAAATCTTTTGAGTATATTACACATTTAACTGTATTACAATACTTCTTGGAGAGATAACATTAACACATACTTTTGCTTGAGATACATTCGGTGGAGCTTTATGCCATTATTAAATATTTTTTGTTTATTTCTTACATAATTTAGAAAAAAAAATAAATTAATTTAATGTGAAGTTATTTTTTTATAACCATTCTTACATTCTTAACCAGAACTGACAGAATCCTGAAATTAAATGTTAAAATTAAAAGCTTAAAAATGCTGCTTTAAAAGATCAAGTTCAAAACATGAGCTTTTCAAAACAATCTTTATTAAAAAGTCATTTCAAGGAATAGTGACATTTCAATGACCTCAACACTGCACTTTTTAGTGAACTAACTATTCATTTCATTATTCATCTTTGTTTCCTGAGCCTATCCAGATAGATTGCTCATTCCTCTTGCATGGAAAAGAAATGACTTACTCATTTTTCCTGGCTGATGTTGCAATACATCTTTCCCTAAAAAAGGTTGTAGGACTGACAGGAGCAAAAAAGGGAAAGATTAACTGTCATGAAGCTATACATTAATGCTTGGGATGCGTGAAAAAAATATTAATGTTTCCCTCTTCCCTGGGGGTCTCAAAGTGGTTAGTATTAAACAAGGTTGCTCATAACGGTAATAACTTATTTTCACCTGTTATAAATTATTTCTGTTTTGAAGCAGAACACACAAGGCACAGAACCTTGATGTTTCACAAGACATGGTCTTGCACAGAGCATATTTTCACTGGGTCAGCTCAGAGGAATTGCTGAAACTAGAGTACTATCCTACAGAAGTGGTATTCCTTTTTTTCCCTTCAGCTTAGCAGTCATTGGTGTTCCTTTACACAGTTAACAATGGTGAGAATTTAGTGGCCCTGTTTCTCAGAAAATATTGTGTTCCATGTGTTTTCTACCCAGATATAGTCACTTAGTGTCACTTTAATGTCACTTGGCCATTTGAATAACTGCAATCCAGAAATTATTACTTTGTGGATACCAAGAATATGATCCAGTAAATGCATACAAATCTAGTTGTATCCCACAGATTAGTGTGATGTTACTCTCTAGTGATCCAACATACACAATAGAATGGTTGATTAATAGAAGGGAGAAGGGAAACTGTTCATGGGAAAAGGAGCCAATTCACAAAGAAAAAGCATAATAAAAGACAAAAATAACTATAGAGACAAAAATAGTAATAATTATTTTTAGTGTTTCATACTCCTAATACTGTAATTAACATTAAAATTAAAATTAACATTAAAATTAAAATTAACATTAAAATTAAAATTGATGGGGAAAATTAACTATTATATATATTATGATCATATTCCCTATCAGAAATCCTGATGCAAAATATCTGCTGTAACACAGAATAATGTGGAAGAGACAGAGGTTGACCTTGGCAGGCTGCTGAGTGCACTCCAACTTTCTCCATCACTCCTTTTCTTCAACAGGACAGGGGGAGTAAATACAATCAAAAGTTAATGAGGACAACATAAGTATAGGGAGATCACTCAGCAGTTACAGTCACAGACAAAACAGACAAATTAGGAAAGTTAATTAAATTTATTGCCAGTAAATTACAGTAAGATAATGAGAAAAATAGAAAAAAATTTAAAACACCTTTCCCCCACAGTCTCACCATCCCAAGCTCAACTTCCATTGTTCTTGACTGTTCTACCTCTTACCATAAGCTGTGCAAGGACATGAAAAATGGGGCTCCTAGCCAGGTCATAACGCTGTCTCTACTGCTGTTTCCACCTCACCCTCTTCCCCTTCTCCAGCACAGGATCCTTCCCACAAGAGACAGTCCTCCAGGAGTTTCTCCAGTGTGATTCCTTCCCACAGGCTGCAGTTCTTCACAAACTGCTTCAGCATGGGCACTCCCATGTGGTGCATTTCCCTCAGGAAAATCTTCTCCAACATGGGTCCCAGCCACAGGATCCCAGAACCTGCCAGAAAACCTGCTCCAGAATGCACTCCACTCTGCTGGGGTCCACCTGTCCTGCTCCAGCCTGTTCCTGCATGAGCTCCCCACAGGGCCACAGCTTTCTTCAGGGTACATCCACCTGCTCCAGTGTGGAGTTCTCCAGAGACTGCAGGTGGATCTCTGCTCCTCCATGGGCTGCAGGGGAACTCCAGCTCCAGTGCCTGGAGCACCTCCTCCCCCTCCTTCTGCACTGACACTGGTGTCTGCAGGGCTGTTTCTCTCACACATTCTCACTGCTCTCTCCCACCTGCTGTTGTGCAGCATTTTTTTCCTTTTCTTAAATCTGTTATCCCAGTGTTGCTCCCACCATCGCCGATGGGCTCAGCCTTGGCCAGTCACGGGTCTGTCTTGGAGCCCGCTGGCTGGCACTTGTCCTCGGCTGGACACAGGAGGAGCTTCTGGTGGCTTCCCACAGAAGGTGTCTCTACTGATCCCCTGATACCAGAAGCTGTCCTCACAAACCCAGTACCACTATGCAGACAGTTACAGTTCTATTACAATATGTACACTTAAATATTCTCATTTTCAACTGAATCATGTATTATATGTCCAGGGCCCAGGACACAGTATATAATAAAAAGTTGTCTCAACCATTTCTCAAATGTTATTGAAGGCGAAGTGTAAAATTTCATCTACAGGGCAAAAAGACATTAGTTTCCTATCTCACAAGAAGATGTCAGTGGAAGATGTGATTCCCATTGGACTATGGCTGTAAGAAGGGTTAACACAGGAGCAAATCAAGCATGTGGGAAGAATCACAAGTAGTGTGAATCAATGTCTGTGTGACACTGCTGATCATCTGGGCCACACAGTTCATCAGGAGTTCTGAGGGCACATGGATGTATAAAAAAAGTTTTCCACTAGCTAAGTCTTTATTAGCTACTCTGAGGCCTTCATTTTGTTACCAATAAGCAAGGCATTTGCCTTCCAAAAGCGCACTTCAACTGATCAAACACATATTCTGATTATGAATGAGTTACATTTGCAGATATATCTACAACCATGCAGATATAATAGCTTAGTGGCACTTGGGCAACATTGAATATAAATTATTATTTACATAATTACAGCATCCATGAGTGTACTCCCTCATTGCTGAGGAGAACTTTGGGGATTTTCTTAATAACGCATAATTTATTTTCTTTTGGCACTGAAAGGCTGGGTATTCAAGTAGCATGTTGTCAGTACTGTGGATGCTATGTAGTTAATGCTGTGGGGGAAAATGCACATTCAGTTGACAAAAACAACCTTCAACTGTCATTTTCTCCTTTAAAATGGAGGGAGATTTGTAATTTAAAAAGTCATCAAACCCTACCTGATGGAATCATATAATTGAAAATCTTTGTTTACTCATTCTCCAAGTCTTCTAAAAAAACTGATGCTGAAGCTGAAACATTCCACTAATTGAAAATTAACCAAGATTTTTCACAGTTCTGATCTTGGTTTTTGTACTCCTCTGCTCTTTCTTCTATAGCTTATGTTTTGCATTATATATCAACATACTGAAAGCAAACAATACAACTAGTCCTATTAACATTCAAGGTACCTTCAGTCTGGACCCCTTTGTACTCAGTGGAATTTTCATCAAAGTATTTAAAAGCTGCAAGGAAAAGATGTTCTTTGCCTTTCACAGAGATGGGATATATTATTACAGAGATTAAGATCCAGAGAGAAGGCTTTAGCTCAGCAAATGGGATGAGCATAAAATGTAGGACCTTAAATCCAAGATAGTAATTCTTAAAATATCTCTGCTTGGAACGCAGCTTTGTGACAATGATGTCTGCACTCTGTCCAGCTTCTAGCTCATGAGCTTATGATGCCTCCGCACTGTGTTCCCTTGGTTAGCAAAAATTACAGTGGAAATTTATAACAGAAATACTACAAATATTAGTGGGGCCAAAATAAGACACTACTGAGAGCCCCGAGAGCATGATCAAGAAGCTATATCTGCCCTCTCACAGGCCAGCAGCACATCTACTGGGCCACAGAACCTTCCTGCCAGTTCCTCTTTTTCAGCTTTGGATTCTGTGCTCCTGTCCCCACAACAGCACAGCTACCTCGGGGTGAATGATGTCGTCCCCATCTGGTGCTCCATGGTCTGGTGCCACGACCCTCTGTTGGTGCTAGGAACTAAACTCAAAATCAAAACATTCCTGTGTTGCTCCTTCTGTCAGATTTTAAAAGATTATGTATTGACACTTGCATCTTTAGAAAAGCTTTAGAAACATGGGATCATGGTCCGAACAGAGATATCTGAACTTTACCTTACGGGAAGATTCTTCACAAACAAAATAGCATCTCCACTGGTTTTGCCTTGGGAAGCATATTCAAGTTGAACAAATGCAGACTTTTATACCTTTATTCATTGTTGCAAATGTATTATACTAGAAAGCCACTAGATTTTTCTAGATATTTTCCAAAAGACATGGGTTTCTGTGTAAAAATTAAAATTTTGTGTTTAATCATTAAAAAAAAAAAGTGATTATACTTTCCCCAAAGGACATAAATCAATTATCATACTACACATTGTGAGAATAGACATTAAAAAGGGATTAAAAAAAAGAATTTGTGCTAGTAAGACCAGTCTCAATATTTTTTCCCCTCCCATACTAATTTTCTAGTGTTTATTTATACTGTTATTTTGAATTTTATTAGCTCTTTTAGTATTTTTCTTTATTTTTGAATAATAATTTTCTATATATAGAAATAGTATAGTTTTAGTATATACACAGATGAACAATACTTTGTTAGCATTATTTCTGTAATTGTTTCCATAATAATTTATATAATAAATATAGAAATAAAGAGATGCAAAAATCAAAATATGCTTTATCTTGTTGGTCCTGAAAAGACAGAATTTTTGGAAGTTTGTATTTAGATTATTAGATAATGTTTGTATAAATAAAGTATCTAGAGTGGATGCTTTAATAAGCTTAATTTTCTTAATTCTCACATACATGAGAATTTGTGAGAGATTACAGAGGTTTTGTACTGTGTTAATTTATTTTAATTTCTTACTAATTTCAGTTGTTATTATTTAGTTAAATTAATTAACAAATGTGAGTTTTTTCTGTTTCTCTGGTGTAACCAAGATACAAACTAATCCATCAACTTTCAAGACAAAATACAGTGATGGAATTTGATGGGGTGTGTGAGGACAAAAGGCATTGGATTTACCAAGATCTGTGAATCAGTCCCTGTATTTGATCATGAAGTTCCTGTCTGACAAATTATTGGAGAAAAGATAACACAAGGTTCTGAATCCATTTTAAATATTCTTTTACAATCATTATTTTAATCAATATCTTTGACTGGTTGGTTGGTTGGTTTGTTGGTTTGACTTTATTGGTTTCTTAACCAATCTTTCATCTTTTTAATGGCAGTCAGTCCCAAAGTTTAATAATTTTCTTAGTTTTACATTTATTTTAGATTTTTGAAAATACCATTGCATGTCAGACCTTGTTCTACAAAAGTGATCCACAGCTAAGTTTTATTGGCCTGATAAATAATTTCCTCACTTCTTTTCCATAAAAATTTAAACTTTTTTATATGTCTTGCTTTAATTAAGAAAATTATAAATTATCTGACACTTGCATTCTATTTAAATGCATATGTAACTCAATATCTTGAAACATTTTGGCTATTACTCTTATGGAAAATGCTAGAAAATCTGAGGGGGAAAGGAAGAGCAGAAAAACTTACACGGGCCAACCAAATAAGTGCGTGTTTCAGAATAGCAGCAATTTGTCCTGACCGTACGGTAATTGATACAAAGCAAGAATAAACAACCGTATTCTCATTAATTTGTATTTTTAAACTTCGAAATACTAGGAGAGCTGTCAGTAAAAATATATAAGACTTTAGCAAGAGGCAGAATTGCCCTCACGAGGCATGAAGAGGCAACAGGTTAACATCCTTCTCCATGTACAGTACCATATGCTTGTGTAAAGCTTTGTAGAGCTTTGTCTTCTTAGAGTCTTATGTTCAAATAATTTAATTGGATGAACTTATGCCTGCTCACATTATGTAGCTGACTGACTCATAACTGCTGCAAAATGGGGAAATCATGGCCTAGTTTCAATTAAAATACAGAGAACATTCTTTGAGAAATTACATTTCAGTCTCTTTTAAAAATGCATTATGCCTTCTGTCTCATTTGGAGCTGAATGGTCATTTTATTACCAGATGGCTTTAGTATTGTATCACTGATATCATATAAATAAGGAATTCAAGTCTGTGACACTGTTGTTTCTTAGAGGGAATTTTTGATTTTACTCTTTAATAACAAGTTTATAACTTTATTTCTTAAATATAGATATTTCACCTTATAAAGACTGGTGCTATTTGAAGGTTCTAGAAAGCAGTAATTCAAATGCCACAGTGTTATTTCAAATCACCAAGACCTTCAGTTGCCAATTCTTCACAGAATGTACAACTGCAATCCTGCACATAGCAGATATCAAATTCCTCTTTTTCTTGAAGTCAATGCTGAAAAGCCAGCTGATCTCAGCAGCAGGAGGTTAGGTGTCATCTTTTCCCAGACAACTGGAGGAAACTGCATAGCTGGAAAGTCAGTCTCACACTCTCACTTTTACAAATTTTCTAATTACTTTAGTATTGCAACCAAACCAATTTTGTATGTTAAGGTCATCAACACATATACAATTTTTTTCTTTAAATTAGTATGGCACTATTTCATTTCTGCTTCTGGATTCAATATTTACTTCTTTGATTTAGCTGAAACCTGTAATTATTGCAGTACTATGAAACATGAAAAGCATGTCTTTTCACATTGTGCTGTCTCATTTTAGGTTTGTCTCATATTATAGGATGAACTGATGCACCTCTGTGTACTGGAGAGCATCAGTGCTCTTACCAAAAGCAAACTTTTGTTCTGAGGGCCTAAAAGGTAGGTGGTTCAGGTATTCATAAGGAAACATCTAAATTTTCTGTAGTTTTATTTAGTTGTACCTAAAGGACCAAAATTTTACTGTCTACAATTCTAGAAAATTAGAACACCATCAATGTCAATTGTATTAATCACAGATATTAAACATGACAGCTAAACACAATTAATATTCTTTGTTCCTTAACAAACTTGATTTCCAACAAATGGAAGATTAAAATACCTGCAATTAACTGAAAATTGTCATCAAAATCTGGTTTTATGAGTCCAGGATGTAAACTTTGAGCCATTTAATTATTTGTAGTTCACCTTTTTAGAGTCAGAATGCCTCCAGTTATTGCACACATGGTAAACTACTATGTCCCTTCTTTAATCTATAAGAATCTCAGAACTGTGAAGCATATACCTTCTTTTCTAAATTTCTTCTTGTTTTGTAGGCACATGTTTGCATTTCATCTGTATTAATGTGTGTTAACTGATATCTCTCACTTCCTGTCTTTAGCACTGGTAGAGTCAGTCCTGAGGGGTATGCGTCAGGAGAAGAATAAAGCAACAACCCAGAATTTTAGGAAAGCAGAATTGCAGCTCTTCACAAAGTTAGTCAAGAGGACCCCCTGGTAAGCTGCCCTCAGGGACAAGGGTGCAGAACAGAGTTGGAGATCTTCAAGGACATCTTCCAGACAGCATAAAAGCTATTGATCTCCAGGTGTAAGCCATCAGGAAAGGAAGATAAGATTGGCACAATGAGGCAGCTTGACCACTTCTGGTCAAACTAAAGGGAGACAAAGAAAGACACAGGCAGAGGAAAGAGGGACAGGTGTCCTAGGAAGAGTATAGGGACACAGTAGTTATGTAGGAATGTGATCAAGAAGGTCAAGGTGGGACTGGAACTGACCTTGGCAACATGAGGAATAATATGAATTGCTTCCAAACACGTGTCAGGCAAGATTCGCCTTGTGGAGCCATATTGCCTTGAACTGCCTGCCTGTCCTCCATGTGCCTTAACATGTCTTCTAGGAGAAATTGTTCCATGATGTTTCCATGCACGAGGTAGGTAGTTCACAGGGTCCTCCCTTCTATCTTTTCAGAAAAAGGATGTGGTGTGTCCTATTTTCCAGTCATTGGTTATTTCACTTGACTGCTGTGACTTTTTGCTCATTCATCAATGACATAGACAGTATAAGTGCACACTCTGCAAATCTGCAGATGACACCAAGCTGAGTGATGCAATTGACATGGAGAAAGGATGGGATGACATTCAGAGGGACTTGGATAAGCTCAAAAGGTGGGCCCATGAGGATCCCATGATGCTCAGTGAGGCCAAGGGCAAGGTCTTGCCTGTAGGTTGGGGTAATCCCCAGTATTCATACAAAATGGGAGATAAAAGGATTGAGAACAGTCCTGACAAGGAGAGCCTGGGGGTTCTGGACATGAACTGGGGATGTGCACTGGTGCCCAGAAGGCCAGCTGTACCCTGGACTGCACCAAAAGAAGAGTGGCCAGCAGGTCAAGGGAGCAGACTTCCTAGAGCAATTCATGAGAAGGTTCACAAAGATGATCAGAACACTGGGGCACATCTCCCAAGACAGAAGGCTGAAAGAGCTGGGGCTGTTCAGCCTGGACATGAAAAGCTTTGGGGAAGACCTTTCAGTACTTAAATGGGGCTAGATGAGAGAAGGGGACAGGCTTTTTAGCAGAGCCTGCTGTGACAGGACAAAGGGTAATGGTTTCAAACTGAAAGAGGGTAGATTCAGATTAGTCATAGAAAGATATTTTTTACAACAAAGTTAATGAGCCAATGGAAAAGTTTACCCAGAGAAATAATTGATACTCTGTCCCCGAAAATATTCAAGGTCAGAGTGGATGGAGCTTTGTGAGCAACCTGATCCAGCTAAGAATATCTGCTTATGGCGAGAGAATTGGACTATATGACTTTTAAAGATCTCTTCCAACCCAAACTATTCTATGATTTACTTGAAAACTTTGAAGTATTGCTGGGTTTTATTAATACTTAGAGACATATTAAATGTTTTAAAACTTGCTGCCCTCAGATATGGCAGTGCTTCAATACCCTATCAAATCTTTTGAAAAAGGACTTTGTTGTAGTTCAAAGCATATTATCTATTAAGTATAAATGCAGTGAACTGAAAAGAAAGAACAAATATTTTCAATTAATTTAATATCATTATGTAGAAGGGCTTAAAAAAATCCCATCCTACTGAAAAAATGAGTTTAAATTAAATTATTTCTGCATTTTTCCACCAGCATTACAATTCCTGTCTTGAAATGTCATTATCATCGATGCCAAGTTATTACAGTTCAGGAGTTATGTTTCTACAGATATCACTCCATTCAGTTTCAATGTTATGAGAATTCTTGGTACTCTCATAACTCACATCAACATTAGGAAGGTTCAATTAGCTCTATAGAGATTATTATTGAAGTGTATTTGGCAAGCAAATGATCTGAATTTTGGATCTTCATCGGCTGAGCTGTATTTTGGTTTTCTATAAATAATGAAGACTTGAATTCAGCTGTGATCAGCAGTCAGTGTCTTGCAAATTTTTTTATTTCAGATGGCTTACCATGTCCAACTGAATGAAAATATAAGCAAGCAAACAGCCCTTTCTTGCACTACTTTCTCTGTAAAATACTTTTTAGTTGAAAATTCACACCAATAACTTAAACCTGTTCATTGTCTTTCATAAACTGCTTTCCAAAAATGAAAAGAAAGGGTAAGAAATAAACATCAGAATTATCAGAATTATTATGATGAATATCCAACAGTACTGTTGATTCCTGTAAACACACTTTCAGACTTGTTTTACTGTGTCATACCTTCTATTTGAATGCATCAATCCACTGCACAAAGATTGGTCTAAGGCTACTTCAAATTTTTATTTTCCTGTAATATCAGAGGAAACACTTGAGGAATACTATTGGAAACCATCTGGCAGCAAACAACTAGGAAAAATTAAAAAGCCTATTTTTGGTCCTGAGTCCTCTTTTAGTGTCTGCTCTCTGTTCATGTTGTTCACCCAGCTGCCAAGTGGAACAAAATGTACTGCTGCTATTCTGGGGTTCCAAACAGCATGTTTAGGAGGACAGAAAACATAATTCAAGATTCTGCAGCTGAAGGTTTTCAAAAACTTTAAAGCACATAACACTTTAACCTTGTAATAATCTCTCACAGTTTGGTCAAAAAAATACAAAAAAATTGTTGGGCAAGCCAAAATATTCCTGTTTCTGAACAGAGTTCTGAACATTTTAAAGTAATTTCAAGATTGAAAATGAAAGGTTTAAGGAAGTCTAAAATAAAAGACCTAGATAACTCATTAAGTCTTTAGAGAATATTTAAAGGAGTAATGAGGTATGTTACAAAATTGGCAGAATTACAGAATTACAGAAATCAGTTATTCTACAAGACATGAATCTTACAGTGTAAGAAAATTTAGGAAAATTGTGTTTTGGGGAAAGAGGTATCACAGAAGTAACCAGTGTACATTGTCTTGGAATATTGCAAGTTTGGAAATGCATAGTCATCTTTTAGATAGTGCTTGTATTTTGAGATATACATCTTTGCAAGACTCAAACTTCTCTTGTTCACCATATAGCTCTTGTACTAATCATCCCAAGAAATACCAAACTTCAGTATAACTCAGTCTTTCTATCTGCATTGCAAAATTCTCAATGAAGACAAGCAGATGAGTGTGGATCTTATTGAACACTTTTGAGTTCTAAGCAAATTATATTAGAGTTGCATTTATGCTAGTAAACAAATTGGGCCTGGACCATTCTGAAAGCAAGAAGCACAAGACAAAGGCTTTCATGATTAAAGTCTCTCTTGTCCTTTGAGAAATTATGGCCATGTACTTACTGCCCATCAGGAGCAGACCTTTACTAGTACTATCCATAGTGGTTCCTTAGCTTTGTGTAATGTGAGGTGGCCCAGGCTAAAACCATACCAACATGTTAAAACAACAGTATCACTGTTGATAATCAAACTGGTGTTTAGTCTGGTTTAGTTTTCAAAGCATGGGCTGTGAGTTCACCTGGCTCCAAGACAATGGGAGAGCTCATAAAAAGGAAAAGACCAACCATACAACAGCTGGCAAGAAGCCTACCCAGATCTGTAACACTTGTCTGAACTAAACTAAACTGCTTTCATATGCAAGAGCTATTTCTGTACAAGTCAAGTAAAAAAGGCTAGGGAACATTCCCATGTACTGGAACTTGACCATTCACCCAGTGAAATCATTCACATGGTCTCTGGAAGTCTGTTTTTTGGCCTAGTCCAGTACCTTCCACAGAATCACAGAACAATTCTCAGGCACGGCACAGAGCCTACAATGGGTAAGGCATCATTCTCAACAGGCAGGAGATTAAGAGAATTTTAGGTGGGTACAGTGTTCTGTTCTGATTGACCTCATCAGCCAAGAGCAAACCAGCACATGACTAACTAGTTAAAATAGGACCAAGTTGTCCTTAGAAATAATATTTATAGAATCTTAGAATGGTTTAAACTATAAAGGACCCCTATAGACCACCTAATCCAGTTTTGTTCAGAGTAGATCCAGTATCCAGTGCATCAAGTTCCTTGTGGACTTATTTAATCAAGTTTTTAATATCTCAAGAGAAATACACACACACACACACACACACACACATATATATATATATAAACAAAGAAGGGCCAGTGATTGAATTGAAATAACATACTCTTATGAGTATATATATATATATATATATACACACATATATATAAAACTGAATATTCATACTTTATATTATACCTTATATATATAAACAAATATTCATACTATATATATTATATATATATAATGAGTATATATATAACTGAATGTAAGCAAAGCTGCAGAAATGTAATTATTAATGAGATATCAATCCAATATGAAAGGCATTGTTCAAGTAGGACACTTGGACAAATGGTAGAGAACTTCAAACATAATTAAAAGTATGAGTAAACTAAAATTTTCAATCATTTTTGTGGGAAAGATGAGAAAGAAAACATTTTAATAATTTTCCTAGAATAAATTATTTTTATCAGTTTTGCATCTAAAAATGGTTCTGTCTTGCAGAAAAACCTGAAGTGTTTTATGCTATGGTCTATCATACCACAATTGTCTGATTTTGTACAGTTTAAAGGTACAAAAATTCCAGTCTTTACACACTTTTCTGCAAAGGAACAAGGGCTGATTTTATACATTAAAATCTACCATATTGCTGTAAGGACATCTTTTTCATTTATATGACTCATTGTCTTCTACTTGGCCAGGTTTTATATGAGTGTTCTGTGCTTAGGCAAAGTTCTTTACATTCTAAAATATGTGATCAATTTGAGCAAAACAAGCAAAGCATACATTTCTGTAAGAGAAGACAATAATTTTGGTGTAACAATAACTTTTTTTTTTCTCTGTTTATAGAGAGTGCTAAAATGGTTGCTTCTTATACAGACATTGTGCTGCAGAATCTTTGAGTGAAATATCTTCTAATGGGGGCAGCGCCCATGAAAACAGCAATCAGGAGCAGCAAGTTTCTGTAAACACCTTCAGCACTTAGCTCACATCTGATTTTAGCTTCACTGTAGGATGGCTGAGCTGCAATGGTTTCATTAGTCAGGACTTTGAAATCAGAGCCCATATTTATTTTATTTTCTGTTTTCTCCACCTTCAGTCAGCATGTTATAAGTACTTCATAAGCCCTCCTGGCTTGTGGCAATCCTTGAGATGCACGACTGTCTCTATTACCATCCATAAATCCAATATCTGCATGAACCTGAATTCATTAAACTCACACTTGCAGCTTACTTGTGAGCCTTGCACGGATCTTATTGATATTTAAATAACACTGTGTGCCTTTACTTTTCCCCTGGTGCTAGTAAAAGATTTTGATTTCAGGCACTATGGCAGGTAAAGTGAAAACAGTAATTCCAGAGAATCTAAAGGTACTAGAAAATACTCCATTCCCTACTAGATTTCAACACAATGTTCTTAAGTTTCACCAAATCACTGGAAATTCTTAGTAGTGAGTAAATATATTTTAATCTCAATTATTGTTATAAGAATAAACATATATATATATATACTCACATCATTGTCGAGATAGTCTTAAATACCCCTTAAGGCAAAAGATCTTAGGCTCAGGGCATTTTGCTTATTTGATTGACAACCAGTATAAATCTCCCATAGCTGATTTGTGCATTAAGTAAAAGAGCACAAACACTTGCCCTCTATTCCCTCTTTCCCACCCCAGTTTTTCTTTATTTTGCACTCTGAGAAGGAGATGTCCAGCACAGAAGTCTGAGTGTGTTTGATGGTTTTGGCTGTCTGTACACAGCTGATTTCTTACTGCTCTGTTTGTAGTGGGGATTTCTGCTTTATCCTTTTGTGTCTTTAACACAGTGGGTCACCCATGGCCACAGCTCCTTGGGGGCTGTTCCTACCGCTTTCAGCTTGGAGTGCCTCCCTAAAAGTGTGTCTCTGGTGGCATGTGCTCCTCTGACCGACTGCAGCTTTGGTTCCCAATGGTTCTGTTTCCTCCTCTGTTGTTTCATTGGCTGCACAATGATGCCAACATCCACCAAGAAACAGACAACCCACCTGCACACAGGTCACTCCATCTTTACCTGAAGGGAGTGCCCATGGGTTTTGAAACAAATGGATTTGACAAACAGACATCGGTTAATTGCTAGTAGGACAGAGATGGGCAATTTCCAGACAAGCCATTGCCCTCCCCAATATTCCTTGGTTCTGAGGGCACATCAGTCCTAACTGTAGAGGGAAAATTATGGCAGGCTACAGCTACTCAGGTGGCTTCAGTTCATTAGTCCTGTTTCCACAAAACATTTTATTTAATTGCTTCACATTGAAGTTGCAAATTCTTGCTAATTTTAAAAATTTTAAAAACTGTATATTGAGTCATTAAAATAATAGAAATCTTTCATGGAAAAATATGAATACACTATGTTCAGTTCTGAGCTATTTCTTCATTGCCAAAGAAATCCTTTAATTCTTATATGAATTCCTCTAAAACCAATCCATTATGTTAATAATTTCATACCTTCGTTACTGACAGCTGTCAGCCAGACGCTGAGAAATATTGTCTGGTGTAGGAGGAGTATTTCCTTCCGCCAAAATCATATAAGTAATATATTTGTCAATGAAATGAAGTCAGATAAGTCCCTTATCATGCATGTTCCCTAAAAAAGATGGTTCAGTATAGTGTCTTTGACATAAAAGCCCAAAACAACAAAATACATCCTGGTGTCCAGGTACTTTTGGTCAGATTTCAGGCAGTGGACAATATTATTTCTTAAATCTGGAGGAAGTTATGTTAGGAAGAATAAATCTGAGAGAAAGCTGTTTCTTTATTTTGAGTGCAAAGATGTGATGTATAGAATAAATTGTCCAAAAGACATTGAAGGCAGGAATCTCATATCCACTAATACTTCTGCCAAAAGATCTGTAAATGTCTCAACAAATCAAACCCCATTCTCTACATGAAAAGGAAACCACTGATCAGCATTTTGAACAAACTGGAGGGTTTGGTTTTTTGTTGGTTTTTTTTATCTCTAAAGAGGAGAACTAAAAACATACTGTGGGGACAAAGTCCTGACTCATGAAATCTGCTCTTTGGAAAGAGAATACAGCTGAAAATTATTACAGATAAATCCAGTTATTAAACTGTAGATGTACTCTAGCTATCTACCTTCAGCTTTTAGACATGATGACTGTTGCTTATACTCCCCTTTCCTTAGACTCTAACACATCAGTGTGATGCCTAGGGGGTTTTTTCACCATAAAGAAAGGAGAAGACTTCCAACAATTGGCAGAGTTACTTATCCTGCTCAGAAGAAGGTAAAACACAGAACCTAGCCACCTCTGCATCCTCTCCAACTTTGACCATTTAGAACTCATTTCTCATTTAAAAAGGGTCCAAGCAGAAATCCCAAATCTATAATATATTTTGTGCCCATCTGGAATAAAGGACTTTGTGGCCCATTATGATTACATCCCATAAGGAAAGTAGGAGGTCTGTGTTGCATGGTCCTGTGTTTTGTGTTGCATGCTCCTATGTTTGTACACAACAGCAGGAATTTGGACTCTTCACCTTCCTTCTGGGATGAACCTTCATATAACCTTCCCTAATTGTATTATTTTTCTTCTTCAGTCGTTCACACATAGGATTTTCTTTCCATAAGTGTTCTCTAAAGTATTTTCAGACCTCTCTGTTCTGCTAGTAATCAATAATCACAGTAACATTGTGAAAAGAGCTTAAAAAAGGTTGGTAAAAATACACATTAGTAACCTGCTTATGTATGGAATATAGACTGTGGACTGGAACTTGAAGAGATCGTAGAGAATTGATCTCCCATGGAAGTGAGGTCTTCCATTTAAACAAGTCATATAGTTTCCAATTCACTGAAATTCCTATTTCACCTGATTTTGCATGCCTATAATGTAGTTATCTCAACTGTGTAGAACACCATAACCTTCCAGTGTGCTTATAAGGAAAGAAAAATTCATTCACCTGACTTGTGTCTCTACTTTAGTGTTTGACGAATCGCTTGAAGAAATACCCATTTATCCCTTTTGACTACACAGAAAGCCTAACTGAACTGCAGACATGTATATATATATATATATATATATAACAGCAGGATCTACATTAGGAAAGATGAATCCAGCTTCTAATCTCCCTGCAAGTTCAGTGAAGAGAATTACATACCTCTGGAAGGTGATTAATGTGGATATACTTTTTTCCATAGTACAGTGTATTCTCTTTACTCTCTGTCTTTCTCCATTACCTTTAGCAAACATGTGAAATTAGAGACCAACACATATGGTTAAAGTTAGATGAGATGAAAACTGCTTATGCAGTTATTTTCTATTTCTCCTGAAACACATCCTTATCATATCCATGAGTGTGATGAACTTCAATATATTGTCCATATGCTTTCATACCAATTTGAAATATTTTTCTTAAAGTACCATCGGAAAGACATTGAAGAAAATGCAATCTGTTTTCTAGACCATGACTAAATGGGGGTAAACTAGAAAGGACTAAAGCTTGACACAATTGTGTGTATATGGCATGAATCCAAGTAGAGACTCAAGGTAAATTTGCACAGAAGAAGAATCCAGCACACTGAGTTATGACTTAGAGAGTCATAATAGAGAGATTATCAGTCATACCTCTGAGTCATGGTGGGTTTTTATGTTTGGACACAGTATTCATAGCATTTTTCTCCTTTTTAATAAAGTTTCAGAGTGGTGACCACTGTAAAATTCAAAAATCTTGAGAACAAGAGCATTCTTTCACTACCATCACAACCAGTAAGACCATACAGGCCGATTTTAGTTCTTGATGACAGCTGTGAAATCTTACTGAATGCTCAGAGGTGTAACTATGGAAATCATTTGGCATGTAGGATCTTATTTTTTATTTTTATACTTTTTTACACCTCCCTCTGAAATTGCCATCTCCTGGCTCCTGTTAGGCAGAGGATATGAAGCTTTTCTAACCTATCATTTCATACCAGTAGTAATGATGATTGACATGAAAACAGCACAGCTTGTCTATTGACACTAAACTGAATTTGCAAGGATGTCAGTAAGATTATATAGTTATGCATCCACATGTGTTCAAAGGGACACATATATGTTTAAAATAACATCTTCAACATAAATCAACGAACTTAAGGTTTCTGTGCAATTTCAGTACAAGCTCAGGATCAGAGAAGTGAACTTTGAAGTAGAAGTAACCTTTTTTACAGAGATCTCTCCTAAAGCCAGGCAGCAGATTCATTATTATATCAAAATCATGGAATCATAGAATGCTCTGGGTTGGGAGGGACTTAAAAGATCATCTAGTTCCAATGCCATGCCATGGACAGGAATACTTTCCCCTAAACCAGGCTGCTCAAAGTCCCATCCAACCTGGCCTTGAACACTCTCAGGGGTGGGGCATCTGCAGGTTCTGTTCCAGTGCTTCACCACCCTCACAGAAAAGAATTTTTTCTGAGACTGTCTAATCTAACCTACTCTCAGTTTTAAACCATTCCCCTTTGTCCTGTCACTACATGCTTTTGTAAACAGTCTCTGTCTTCCTTTTTCTTTTTGCAGGTACTGGGAGGCTGCAATTAGTACCCCTGAACACACTTGTTAGCCCCTGTTAGCACTGATTGTCTGCAGCAAGCACAGACAAGAGCACAGAAGAGGCTATAACTCAGTGGTTCTTTCCACCTGTGATAATTTACAGTGGAAGCTTTGAGTCAGAAGTAATATATTTTCTTAGTACTAGTATCTCAAAGACTTCAGCCTTGATACTGCGCAAAAATCAAAATACAAGTCGCTAAACTCAGGATTTTTTGACAACAATGTTTATGAAGTTTATGAAGTGCTTCAGGTTTGTGTTTACATTTCAGATTTGTTTTACATTACAGATGCTGTCCCTGATCCCCAGTAAGACTGGAGGTATGCAGGAGTCCAGTGGAACAGGCTTAGGGGACATTCATCCTAGCAAACTTTTACTCTTAAAGAGACACATAGGGCTTAAATATGTATTTTTATTGAGGCTGGGGGGTGGGGGAGGAAAGTGTTTAAGAGGGTGAATATTAAAAAGCAACATTTATAAACTGCTAAAATAACTACAGAATGTTGTCTTGCCGACCTCATTTTCTGGAATGGCAGAAGCTCTGTTGCTAAGTAATTAACAGAGCCAAAGAAGGAAAGAGGGAAAAAAAGAGAATCCTATTTCTAAATTCTCTTTAATATCCATACTTATATGGATATTTATTAGATGGCAGCAGACACAGTTATAATTGTTCTAATATAATGTAACTCAGTCACACTGAAGGGAGCACCACAAAAGCGTTATGTAGTGAATTTCAGTCCATGTGTCTTTATCTCACAACACATGTATCCATTTGCCCTGGACTTTGTCTTAAGATTCACATTTTTCTAAAGGAGAAAATTACTTCCTTGCTCCATGGTGACATGATATTTAGACTTGACCTCTGGTTAGGCCCAAGAACTCCTGAGTACCAGCTTTCCTGCTCAGGTCAGTAGAGTACCACCTTTCAGCATCACAGTGGGATCCACCTCACTGCTTTGTCTACAGTTGCAGGGCAAGTCAGTGATGAACTCAGGGATGAAATTCAGCCACTTCTTTCCCATCTGGATGCTCTGAGTAGTTTCTCCTAAAAAATGCTTTAATTTGTTAGCAGGGACAAAACAGAAACAAACAGCCAGTCTTTGTGGCTGCCTGTAATCAGAGATATACAAAAAAAATTATCCAGATAGCAAAACCAGTATTTACTCTTGCAAAGGAATAAGACATACTCTTCACCATACAAAAGATATTTCATTTCCAGCTTTGTTCAAGTCCTGCATTGAAAGGCAGGCACCCATCCATCCTACTGTAAAATTGAATAAATTATTTATTATTACTGTGGTGAAACTGTGAGATCTTTAATTTCAGCAGAGTTACTAAATGACAGATATCTGACTACTTAATGACCTTGTATTTACTAAGAAAAAAGGTCTGCTGCTTAAATGACAGAGATGTAATGGCATGAATTCATCGTGGATATCAGAGCTATGGAAGAGCTTACCAAATAATGCATGACTCAGATTTCACTGCTTTTTGACATTCAACAGAAACATTGCTAAAATATCACTTAAATAAATATCAGCAGTTAATCACAAGAGATGTGATGTTATCAAGGGGGAAAAATTACCCTTTTCTGTATGTTTTCCTTCAACCCTGCACACAAAATAAGGAACAAAAAGGTGCCAGTTAAATTGCACTGTTCTATCTCACTCAAAATAATCAGAGATATTAGTCAATGCTAAATCATAATGGAGAAGAAGAAGAGGAAGAGGAAGAGGAAGAGGAAGAGGAAGAGGAAGAGGAAGAAGAGAAGAAGAAGAAGAAGAAGAAGAAGAAGAAGAAGAAGAAGAAGAAGAAGAGGAGAAAGAAGAGGAAGAGGAAGAGCAAGAAGAAGAAGAGGAAGAAGAGGAAGAGGAGGAAGAAGAGGAAGAGCAAGAAGAAGAAGAGCAAGAAGAAGATGAAGAAGAAGAAGAGGAAGAGGAGGAGTGGAACTGAATTTACAGTCAGAGTACCTTCCTTCTGCAGCCTCCCATACATACCCTTAAGTAGTTTACCTAGTAGTGTTATAAGAATCAATTATATTATTTTATGTTAAATATTAAATATTTTTAAATTTTCTCTTTTTTAGTAACAGATGATCTCCAAAATATTTTCTTTTATTGTTTTTTGGTTAAGTACCAAACCTTACAAATACTGAAAATATCTTTATATCTAATAAAGACTATGCAACATCAAATGTGGAAAAGCAGAGCTTTACTGATCATTTCTCTATTTACTTTTGAGAAAAATAAAATTTCCATGTTCATTTATATTTGTGCAGATCTTTCTCTTGAAGAACAAAGCACATTAAAATTCAGTGCCATAATGCTTCTTGTGTTCTAAGTAAATGTCCTTAAACACCCTGAGCGATGGGGATAAGGGGGGTTTCAAAAGATGCTCAGATGTGCCATGGAAGTCTGCGAGTAATCCCAGGAGGAAATTCAGATCTACCCACATTATATTTTGCTTGAAAGACCATAATTTATGTCCATTTCTACTTCCCTGCTTATCCAGTTTGCTCTTCCCTTCAGAAGCCAAAAACAAAGAGTAGAAACTAAGGCAGCCCTGCTGTCTAATCTGTCAACCATATTTCAGTAACTGGCCATGAGTATCAACAGTAAAAGAAGTCATAAAGTCCATTACCCTGAAAAGAAATCTGACATAGAGAGATTTGGAAAAAAAAAATAAAATATCTAGCTACTGATTTTTGCACCAGCCCTAGTGCACTTGCACTAAGCAAGAAAGCTGTTCAATATTTCCAGTTGTAAAGACAGTCTGTGGTACAGACAATACAATTAAATACAGTTATGTGTGAAAAGATTATGCTAATATTTTGTATGAAGAAAAGAATGAAGGAACAAAGAGAAACTGAGATCCAAACAAGGGAATGAAGTACATTTTAGGTGCAAGCAATATGCAAAGTTCAGGTTTTATACTTAATACTGAGAAAATAAACTAAACATCAGTAAAGAAAGGGACAGTTGTTCAGGGAACACACAGCATTTCATTTTCAGTATGAAATCCACAAATTTGACTCTATCAGCAATTATCATAGGTACCAAATGCAAAGCTGCAAGATACAGAAACATTTTGCCTTTCCAACCCCAACCCAAAATTTATTGAAGTGAGTCCCTGCAACCTGCTTCATCTGTGAGCAAATGTTGCTTTTTTTAATAGGAGCAACTTCAGACGGAAAAAGAAGGGATTTATAAACCATGCAATATATGGGTAATATCCTACAGAAATAACAGAAGCACAAAATATGTTTTCTTTATATCATGTGGTGTATTTTTATTTACAAATTCATTTTGTTAAGTGTAAATACAATAGGTTCACTTATACCACTGGTTCATGGGCATTCAATCAGCTGTACTGTTATTCTGTCCATATGCTTTGAGCTTGCCATCTTTCAATCTTGCAACCTGTTGAAAGCATTTTTAAGATCTATAGTTTATTGTCTCAGAGAAAGACTGCCAGTACTCATTTAAAACCATCTCTGAAAACATTATCAAGTACTGTTTTTCTTGATACTGTGGGACATATCTGTGTGTGTCAATCTGGCCCTGTCTGCTGCCTGTTGATAAGCCAGATACAACATATAAATTGTCACTATGCCAGTATTTGCCACAAGCAAACTGAAGTTCATCCTCTGGCTCTTTCCGATTGTAGTGTGAAGTGCAGAGCAGAGATAATAGTGGAAGGCATTCTACAAAGTGTTAAGGTCATGGAGTCTGAATAAATATTAGCTCAGGCCCATTGGAATTTCATTTAATGTTTTTATAATCTCTTTCATTCCTTTTGGGATTTCAGATGTTCACACACATGTGAATCATGAAATGTCAACTGAAAATAAAACTTACATTCCTACAGGTTACAGACACAGAGATGGATGACAAACTGCAACAATAAGCCAGCATTAAAGGGTGTAAATTAACAGGCTTTATCAATTTATTTAAAGCATCATACTTGATATTACAGAACTGCTGATACAGAGAGATACCTTGAACAACTTTGTTCTCCCCTGGGGTACAGCATTTTTCAGCAGAGGGTCAGGAAGGAAAATGCAGGCTTTAACTTCCATCTGGTTTTCAATAAAGTGGAAACGGCATCTGTCCCAAATATGAAGTATGATCCAAAAGATATTCCTAACAAAGTAAGGGGGTGACTCTAGCTTTTTCTTCCTCTAAGTTAAGAGAGGGATCTGGGGATTAAAAGAAGTGTTGCGGGCTGAAGGTGGGCAAGAGAAATAAAAACTCAGAAACAAATGACACAATAAGCATGTATTTGAAGTTTTGTTTTGGTCACTGAGGTTTGATGTGAGAGCTTTTTCCTGCACTTTACCCTATATTCCTCATCACAGAAAAGTCTGGAACAAATTGAAAAGAGATAAAAGATAATATATGCTTGAGTCTCTTAAGGTCATGGTTGTGGTCATTGACACATTACTTCTCCCCAGTAATCCATTTCCAACCTATGCAGTCATCTTTAACTGCTTGATCCATGAGAGAAAAAGTCTGAAAGAGACAGCCAGCCACACACAATTGATTCCAGTCAGCTGCAATTCCATTTCCCCCAGAGATCTCACGTCTTTATTT
Organism: Pseudopodoces humilis; assembly: GCF_049639895.1. Classification (NCBI taxonomy): domain Eukaryota; kingdom Metazoa; phylum Chordata; class Aves; order Passeriformes; family Paridae; genus Pseudopodoces; species Pseudopodoces humilis. The sequence goes on along the minus strand of NC_142201.1, from coordinate 74,072,493 downwards.
TATAGTCTGTTATGCATTAGCCAGCATGTACTAACCAGATCTCACCTCCACCAGGCCTGGAATTAGCACCTTCCTGTCGAAAATTCCTCATTTCTGTGCTTATCTTATCATAGGTCCTGCTATGGTGGCTTCTCTTACAGCAAATTCCTTCTGTGGCCTTGACACTGTTTGAGATGGGCAGTGGTGCTCTTTAAGTCCTTACGCCAACTCCAGCCACAAGAAACAGCAAAGGTGATTCCAGGACATCCAGGCTTCATCATTGGCCCCCGAATGCACAGACAGGCAAACATATAACATCATGAAGCAAATGGATATTTATGTGGAATAAAAGCTAGCCCAATAAAAAGTGCAGTGGATAAATCAGAGCATTATAACGACATGCTAGTTCCAAGGATGCAAGTTACGATAAGATGCTGAGATCTATAGCTAAAAAAGAATAAAGTAACAGCTATAATTCCTTTAAAATTTAGTAGTGAACCCTGAAAAATATTACATGTCCTGCAATAATAAAAATGTTTTTAAATGAAAGAGAAACTTCTTTTGTTTTTCCTCAGCCAAGTAAAGGACATATTTTTTTAAAAATAGGAAAATGTTCAGCTGAGAAAAAAAAAACTGATGATCACATAACCTCATTTGCTCCTGCAGGATTGCTGATTTGGAGTCTCCATTGAGAGTCAAAAGGAGCATGTCCAGGCAACTGTATTTTCAGTCTGCCATTGCCTCTTTCCCACCATTCTAAAAAAGTCCTACTCAAGCACAGCAAGTGCTTCAGCCTTGGCCCTCAGCCAAAATAAAATCCTTCCTCTTTCCAGGAAAAATAAAAATCCTAAGCAGCAACCTGAACATTTTCACCTCCCCTGTACAAGACAAATTTCTACAAGCGTAATGCAGCTTGGGGCAGAAGATGTTCTAGCAGCTTGACAGGATTTTCTAGGACAAGACAGGGAGAGTCTGTGCATCAGATGGGAATTGTGATAAATATATATGAGACTGAAGGAAGGGTAGAAGGGGGTAAGAAGGCAAATCTCTTCCAGAACACAAGATACTGAATATTCAGCTTCTGTTGTACCTTTCCACTGCCACTGCTGATGGAGGCAATCCCTCCTTTCCTGCGCAATTGAAGCTGATTTTCTACTCCTTAGCCCAGTTTATTTGGATTTTTCCATCACATATATGCCCAGCTGTCCACAGCAGAGGCAGAGGGGAGTTCTTATCATAACTCACAAAGGATGGACTCCAGAGCTTCTTTTTCTGGGTTCTATCTGCTTTTCTTTTTCTCTGAATCTATCCTCTCGGCAACCACAGAAGCTCTTCTCTCCCCTACCTCATACCTACCTCTTGCATACACATAACCCAGGACCATTGATAGTCTTTACTTGCTCTGAAATGAGACAGCTCTTCAATTTCCCCCAGCTGTCCCTCCCTCCATCTGACCACAGCAGCTCAGAGCAGACACCTGCCAGGCACACTGGTGCTGGGGCCTGAAACACACTCACTGAGTGTAGGTAGTCTTCTGTCCTACCATAAATAGGCCAAATCTGTTCTTCTAAGGCATAACTTAGGCAGTCATGCTATGGATACATATAGTGCATCTCCAGTGTGTGTCCAGAAGTTCCCCTGGAATCAATGAAAGGAATCAATAAAATTATGGAATCAATAAAATTATGGAATCAATAAAGGGAAGATTGGAAGCAAATGGCCAAATCTGCTCATTAGGCTTTAATAGTCCTCAGATCTTATAGGTTTTACTTAATAGCTTTTTATTTATGGCTATAAAACTTGCTTCTGAAGGCTGGCAAAATAAAGTACTGTTCCACAGACTTGTCTGTCTCTCACATTAAGAGGACTAGAATCCAAACAAACATCTGCTGTGACAGGGAGACACATTTCCCTGTCTTAACCATAACCTTCTCTGTAACTACAGTCTTTCAAGCATAAGTAGATTGAGGCAAGATTACTGCTCCAGAGTCCAAAAAGGGAAAATATTTAAAGCTGAGGCTTTGCATGCAATTTTACATATAACTTTATTTCTGCAGGCATTACTGATAAAATGTAGATAGCACTGCCCAGAATTTGGCAGACATTTTATGCCAAAAACCTTCCATTTTGCAACTACATCAAATTTCAGTTTTACACAGATAAATGGGCTATTTGGAGAAAAAAAATTGAACTGGTAATAAGAAACTATTCACTTTATTTACAAATCCAAAGATATGCGGTCTTTTCTCCCTTCCAACCATATTTCAACTGCCAAGATGGAATAACAGTATACTCTTTGGAACCTTTCTTCACTCAAGTACACATAATCATTACTGTCAGCCCATCAAGCTCCAGGTGAAAATAGATTCTATATAAACTCTTTTAAGTCACATTTGATTAGACCCTTTTCTGTATGAGTTTGACATGTTTTATTATTTCTTATCAAGGCTTCTGTGGTGGACTCCCCCAGAATAACTCCTGTACCATAACTGACAAAACAAAATCTGACTTGCATTACAGAGAATGCAGTGCTGAAAATCTCCAGCCGAATATGGTAAATGAAAAGTGTGTACTCTACAATTCTTTTATTTGAATTGAAGCTTTATTTTGAGCAACATCAACCAAAGCCAGGATCACTTACCAGGCAGGAGAGGATAGAAAGTAACCTGTATCCTGGGTGGAGGTTGGATAGAATCTATGGAAAGATATAGGGATGTGATAACAGAAAGGAACATAGCCAGCAATAAATAAGAAATGTATATAGATTTCACCAGCTTTATGGTGCAGAGAGCAATTAAAAGAAAAAATTAATTATAAAAAATAAAACAAATTATAAAGCCATGGCTGAAACTTGTAAATGTTTATTTAAGAATGTCAATAATCACAAAGATTATGAGACACAGCTGGAAGCTTTATGGGCCTTCTCTGTTAGGAATGGTTTTTGGAAAATAAATACCATGACAGTTTTTTGCCTATTTCAGTGGCTTTCTTGCCATCTTTTCCCTCTCTTCCTAAAATATATAAATATAGAGAGGTAAAAGGTCTCTTGTAAGGCATAACTAAAGTTGTCTTTTTGAGCAGTGAACTTCTTTGTGACTTTTCTTTTACACTGTAAAATGGTCAGGAAAAAAGTGTATTTTTTATTCATTTGCCTCCTTCAGTGTCCTAAATAATCTTGGTATGTCTATCAATAGATAAGTCAAAGGCAGATTCTGCTGGCATATGATCAAACACCGCTTCTTTACATTGTCACACAGGGAGTTGTTCATTGGAAATTTTAAAAATTTCTCCTGTTTCTGTTCATTTACCAAAATTTCAATAAAATTCTGTTTTAACCCTATAAAACAACTTGAGTTGATATAGGGGAATAATATAAGGGAAACAAAAATTTTTGTGCTCTTCTCCAAGCCATGTGAAGGAGTCCAGAGAAGAAATTCAATGTCTAATTAATCCAACAGCTCCCAGAAGTTATGCATATTTCTTAACCTTGGAACTGTTTCAAGTTCACCAGCTTCTACATAAGTGTAACAAACAGGGCCGTGCCTCTGCACTGGAAAACTTCTGCATTTGATATTCTCCTTCAAAAATTCAGCATTCACAACACCACACTTGTATATGCTGGCCTGGTCACACCATCAAGAGCTTACAAAAAGGGCTGTCAACCAGACCTAAAAGGAGTTCTGTAGTATCCTTCTTCTTTGGAAGGATTGCACGTACAGGCATGAATATATCCAGAAGATTTGAAAATAATAATTGCTACGATGGGCCAGCAATTATGAGCTGTAAATGTGACTGGATGCAGTGTCACATGCTTATTACAAATAGAAATCCCTCTGCAGAGAGCTCATGTCTGAGACTGCACTAGAAAATTATGTGTCTCCTCAGGGATGCTGAAAAACTCACCACCAACCAGAAAGTGATCAGTCTTTCACCCACAAAGATCTGACCAATGAGCCTGGAAGAACAGCAGTGAAGCTTTATTTCAACCTGTCAACACGCCTTTCCACTATTAGCCAAACCTTTCCGAGACAATTTATGGGACTGGGAAACAAAAGGATCATTAGGTATGAAGAACAAACCAGGACACAGCCAGCAAGGGCCAGCTGCTCCCTAAGGGACAGGGAATTAGGAGCTGAGCACAACAGGAGCCAGGAGACAGGATAGGGACTGGCAGCTGGAGACAGCCTGGAACCCAGATCATCAGCTAAATCCATGAAGCCAAGCTGGAAAGTCACAATTAGGATCAGGCCTGGTGATTTTAATTAGGATCAGACACAGCTCAGCAGTAACCAGGCAAACCTATGGTGACAAGGCAGATTTCAGCTGAAGCTGGTAGATCAGTCTGTGGATCAGGGTTGGGATCTGCATTAGCAAGCACGTGGCTAGGAACAGGCAACCTGAATTCATCTCAGGCAGGAGACAAGGGCTAGAATCTTAGCTTAAAACCGGCTCCTGTGGAAGGAGGATCATCCACACTACGACTTCTTGCTTTCTTCACACAACAGTTTCACATCCAGAACCAGCTGTTGTGCTTTCTGGAGCTGTACATGAGCTCAAGCAGCCAAAAGTTGTTGGGAGGGTCGATGCACTCAGGGCTCTGAAGAAGAGACAGTCCTTCAGGAGCAGGCATTGTCCCACCCAGGATGTTGCAAACCTGCTCCAGTGTGGGCTCCTCTTTCTGTGGGTCCACCAGTCTTGCAGGAGCCTGTTTGAGTCCTGGCTCACCTGTCCAGGGTCACAACCTCATCCAGGTATCCACCTGCTCTGGCACAGGCAGTAACAACCAACCTTATAAATGATGGCTTCTCTGGCTATTTCACAACATACCTATGCCAGTGGTAAATTGATGAGGTGATAGTAATCTCTATACCTAAGAACTTTGTCTACTGTGAACATTTCTTCACACAAGTGAGGGTAATACAAAGTTCCAATGCTGCAAAACGTACTCAGATAGGCATATCTAAGTTAGTACAGCACTTTGGAACATGATTATAAAACATGATTATAAAAAAAATGTTTGCACAGAATTATATAGCTACATAAGCCAAGTTTTCAATTTTATGGTTTATGCAATTATTTCCAGTAAACACACTTCCAGGCAGGAGTTAGAGATATTTTAGAGATATGGCTCTGTGCTTTATAACTAATTTATCAATTTGTTTCTGTGTTAGATCAAGCTAAATTTTTATTCTCTGGAGCTGCAAATCAGTTATGTTTAAACTTTCATAGCAGTACACACATAATACCAGCTGTCATAGATTTTAAATTGGATCTGTAGCCCTTAACAAAATGACTAGCCCCAATGGCTGATATTTTTTAGATGGGGGTGGCAACAGAAAAGTTGGATAATGATAACAAAACTAAAAGCAAACAGACTGTGTCAAAAATAATGGGAGAACATGAAGACATTTATATAATTTTGTTCTCATTTCAATATTATGAAGACTTTCTCAAAACCAGAGGAAGTCTGCAAAATTGCTCATTAAGTTGTGAGAGGAAATATTTTTTAGATACTCTGCAAGTGCTGGTAATTGAATGCTGCTTATAAAATTGCAAAAGATTCCTGCAATCAGTCATCAAAATATTCAAAAGAATCTGAACACCAGAGAATAAGGGGAAAAGAGAGGCATGGAGTGGAACTGCCAAGAGTAGGAAGGTTATCTAACAAACTGTGAAGGCCTTGCTGGATATTTAAAGCTGGGAGCAGCGTTAGCTGAGTGACCATGAGATTGTGAAGTTCAGAACTGTGTGAGGAGGAAGCACTGCAGCAAGTAAGATGCAATCAAAAGCTTCAGAAAAAATAGCTTTAGCCTCTTCCAGGATCTTGGAAGAATCCCGTGAGCTGGTTCTGCAGGGTAGAGGAGTCTGAGAGCTGGTTGATAGTCAAGAATTACTTTATCTAATCTCAGAAACAATTCTCTTGAGCCAAAAATAAACAAAGGGGGCAAGAGACCCATGTGGATGAATAAAGAACTCTTGTAATTACTGAAGAATAAGACATATACAGGAGATGGAAGCAGGATCAGGCCACTTGAAATTAATGTAGAGAGAGAGGTAGTCAGAGTAAGAAGAAATGAGACGAGGAAGGCCAAGGTCTATTTGTGATTCAATATGGCCAAGGATGTCAAGGACAAGAGGAAGGGCTTTTTCAAGTACATCAACAGGAAAAGAAAAACAAAAGGTCATGTAGGGCCACTACTAAATGGAGGGGGATCCTGGTAACAGACAATACAGAGAAGTTAGAGTTACTGAATGTCTTTTTCGTGTTGGTCTTCACTAACAAGACAAGACCCCAGAGATCCTTATTCAGGAGCACAGGGTAAAGGAATGTTGGAAGGAAGACTTTCCCTTGAACAGTGAAAAAGAGAATGAGGGGTCTGGAGGGGTCTCTTACAAGTACAGGCTGAGGGAGCTGGGCCAGTTCAGTCTCAAGAAGAGACCACTGAGAGGGGACCTCATCAATGTATACAAATATCCAAAGGGAGAGTGCCAAGAGGAAGGAGCCAGGCTCTGCTTGGTGATGTCAAGCAATAGCACAAGATGAAGTGGGCAAAACTGATGCACAGGAAGATCCACCTGAATATGAGGGATATCACCCTCCTAGCAATAGTGTCTCATCCATGAAACTTCAGAGTAATAATGCTAACTGGTGAACTTTTGCACTTTAGCTCTATTGTTAGTCTTTTATTCCTGTCTTCTAAACTTAGTCAATTGACCTATTTAGATATCCTATTTAGGGATAGATAAACTCCTTTCTTCTTTACTAAAGAGGGCACTTAGGGTGACTAGTTTAGCTGTCTACACTACTGCCAATCAAAGGGCTAGACTGATTGCAACAAAGTTTCAGTATCCATATATTTTCTAAATATTTACTGTACATTTTTATCCATTTTAACCAAAACATTATATACAGCCTCCTTCACAGAGGAGGTATGTAGTATTTCTTTACCCTGAACTGATTTTCTAGTTTGTTCACCTAAGCGATGTAAGTACCTAAGTAATGAAATACTGAATCCCAGGTACATAATAAATGTATCCTTGAATTATTTGCACTGCATTATTTTTTCCCCTTGGAATTATTATTTTAGTATAATTAAAGAAATTAATCATCATGACATGAAAAACATGAAAATATTTGTGTACCTTCAGTCACACAGTGATGCAGATGGTATGAACTAGAAGAATTAGCCCAAGAATACTTGACAGAATGTGGTAAGTCAGGATAGTCTTGTCACCTGAAGTCACTGGCCTGAGGTGAAGAAGTGGCAGACTACTACACTGAAACCAACTGACTAGAAATGGTTTAGTGCCAGATTATTATTCTAAACAAGATATATAATGCATGCAGAACACTGTAAAGGCTCAGCAGAAACACAATGTATTCAGATATTACCAGCCTCAAAAGGCATGAACTATGACTTTCAGTGCTCAGGGAAAGGGAGTGAGGGTTTAAAGCAATAACCTCTGTACAATGAGTAGTGCGTTTTTACATCATTAGCAAAAGCAAAATGAATGTTCTATTTGTATAAGCCTACAAATATTGAAAGAAACAGTGATGATATATCTGTTGAAATGAGTTGAATCATTCTATCTGATTTGAGAGTCTACACTGGATTTTCTGTTGCTAAAGCAACAGCTACACTAGCTGTGAAATAAATGGAGAAAATAATACACAGAGACTTCAAAATGTTATGTACATGCTCATTCTTACTGTATGCCATATCCACAAATATATATTTGAGTTGAGAATGCAAAAAATATATGTGTATATGTATGTTGAGTATGCTTTGCCAAATTAACAGCAAATGCTTATGCTGTGAATGCATATGTACAGTAAACACGACTCTGAAACACTTTTTGCAAAATATTTAGTAAGTAGTTGAATTTTTAGGATTAGAAACTACTTTGTAAAATTGTGCTAACTGAATATAATTGCTATTGATGTGATCCTGAGGAGTAACCAGGGATTGAGTAATCCTATATTGTATCTGTAGAATGTTTTCCAATTTAGACAAAGCGCAGATTTTTATTCCCACATAATAGCTCCATCTGAGATAACAGACATGCACAAATGTTGTTCATCATGAGCAGGACTGTTGCTCCCCAAGGTCCATGCTGTCCAACTGTATAAAACAGGTGAGATTTGGGAGGAATTCTGGGAATGCCCATCCAATCAAGTAACATATCAATGACTGAAATAGCAAAGAATGCTGCATTAGTGGAATCCAGAAGTGTTTTTACTAGAACCAAACACTTAGACCGTTTCACAACATTGAAAAACTTCTATCACTGTGAAGGAATATAGTGCTGGGAATCAGGTCACCTTGTGGCTTTAAGAAGATTTCCAGCCCTAAAGAAGGGAAAAGGTTAGACAGGCACTGCTTGGAGTGTGGTATCAGAGGGAACAAAGATGGAAGTGAGCAAAGTTGACCAAGTAAAGGGAGCAAATTTTTCTGGAGGGCTAGAAAGTACTTCTTCAATATTCTAAAAAAGTTTTGTTTTCTGTTGTTTTTTGGTTGCATGGAATAGTCTTGACAATCTGTTGGACTGCAAATAAAGCCTGAGAGATTTTGCATAACAAGGACATTGGTTTTCACTGTCCTAGATAGAAGGAGGAAAGAGCAATCTAATGCTAACTCTGCTGTTATCAAATACTTCCTAGAACCTCATATATGGCCAGAGGAACTTATTTTCATTCTCATTTTTCATTTACAGCTAATAAAGGCAGGAAAACTTTTGCCTTACTACTGAAGATTAGTATAGTGTTATGTAACAATCTGCTTTTGATTTCCAGTACTTTTGGGTGAGATCTAATTCTATTGTCTGATACTGACAAATTAGTACCATCAGTGAGACAATTTCAATGAAGATGTATATGAAAACCAATTATGAGTTATATATACTATATAACCTATTACTTATATATAAGTAGTATATACTACTAACTACTTATAGTAGTTACTATAACTAGTAACTATTACTAGTAGTAACTACTATATACTATAGTAGTATACCTACTAACTACTTTTATATATACCATTTACAAACTGAAAAATAAAACACATATTGATACATGAAATACAATACATAATGAAACAATCAGATAGAAAGTGATTTATGCTTTTTAAAAATTGCCCATGCTACCCTCACTGTGTTCTCTAATGTATTCATCTCTGTTAGAATCTTTGACCTCTCAGGTCTGCTGAAACAAATTAAAGAAAACTAGGATTATTATACATTATATTATATTATATTATATTATATTATATTATATTATATTATATTATATTATTATATTAATGATAATATATTATTATATATTAAGAGAAAATTAGGATTATTTAATACTTTTTTGTTTATATATGCAGGCTTTTTTCCTTTAAAAAATTGACCTCAATAGAAATAAACTAGGATATTTCCCTGCTTGTTCATGAATTTTTACCTATTTTGCAACAGTAAATCTCTAGCATTTGTTGTTGTTTAATTTAAAAGACTATTCCAGGAGCAAGAGCAGCTAGAATTTTATCAGTGAATGGCAAAACCTCTTCTACATTCTTGAAATCCTTGGGATGTGTCCTAAGCAGTGTTCAAACTATTTCAATTTCTTAACTTAAATTAATTCATAACAGTGTCAGTTTCTTTTCACAGTCCATGACGACAGCTTAGACTGACTAACATATGTGAATCCCTTCTTGCTTTCTGTCTCCTGCCCATTGCCTCAAGAGGTGGTTATGATATGGAAATGTTTTTTCCTAGTGTGATAATCACCAAATGAGAAGAACAGGAATTATGTGCAGAATGTGGCAGAAACAGTTTATTTCAATTCTACTGAGTTTCCTGCTTCAGCACCTATTGATGGTATCCAGTGTAAATTTAGAACACCACCTTAGAATCCAAGTCTAGTCTTTTTGGATGTCCAGTTTTGCAGAACTACAGAATCATAGAATCATTTAGGCTGGAGAAGACCCCACGATCATTGAGTCCAAACTTTGATCCATCACCACTTTGGCAACTAGATCACAACACGGAGAGCAGCACCTCAATGTCTTTCTTGCAGTGATGGGCCCAAAACTGAACATAGCATTTAAACAATGTCCTCACCATACTGAGTATGTGATAATATTATTATCACATATCACATTATATTATCACATATCATATTATATTAAATATGTAAGTGCTGAGTACAGGGGGATGGTCTCTGCGCTGGTCCTGCAGGACATAGTTTGATACAGTATTTTGATATTTTGATATCCTACAAAATATTCCTAGAGAAACTTACACAGAAAAACTAATTTTAAAAGTAACTTATAACTCCATCACAGAAAAAGAAGCAAAGATATGTATCTCTTTACCCTGATAGCTTTCTTCCTGGGGTCTTCTCTACACAATGGAAGCTGAAATTTCTGTGACACACACATATACCCTCATTTAGCATTTATGTATTTAGTATTATGTATTTAGTATAAATGTTAGTATTTAATGTGCTTCTTAAGACAGGAATTTAAGACAAATTTTAAAGAAAATTATCAAAAAGACACTATTCTTGCTTTTTCTATTTTTACATATTTTTGTACAACAAAACTAAACTAAAAATCACACATACAAACATACACACCAAAAATTCCCCAGCAAAGACTTGTGGCTTGATAAAAAATGTAACACCTTTCAGTCTTAAAGGCAAAATAATCATGGTAATAAAATTTTTGATAGTCTTATTAGAAAGAAGGGTACGAACTACATTTAGAATAACTGCAGTTTGGTATTTTATAATCTAATACAGTTATTTAACATACACAGGATAAATTTGGAGTCACTGTCATTCATGCTATCTTGCCCTTACAAAAAAAATGCAAGTAGTCACTTAAAAGTGAACATGGCATTTAAGAAACTAATCCATCAATAACACTGGTATCACAGTAGAGGCCAAAGTCAGAAGAAATCAAGATTGTACTGTATTAGGTTATGCACAGTACTGTAGGGAAAATAGTAGTTGGAAGAGTTTTCAACCAGAACTGAAAGCCCAGACTCTCCTGTAGAAATGAAAACAAGTGAAATACAGCTGGAGTGTGGGAAAATCACAGTGATACAGAGCAGCTGAGCTGGGGATGCACCTCTGGAGATCATTAGTCAAACTTCTGCTGCAGGCAGGATCACTAACAGCAGGCTCCCTGTGACCATCTCCTGTCAGACTTTGAACATCTCAAAAGCTGCCTACTTCTAGTGTCTGACCACCCTCACAGTAGAAAAAGTTTCCTTCTTCTATTCAAATAACAGGTCTTTAACTTGTGCCTGAAAAACAGCCTACAGATCTGCTCTAGGAACTTCATTCCTTTTTCTAACTTGATGGGGGAAGAAAGTGGGATCTTTTTGGCAGGCGGTTCACTAAATTCACAAAATACCAAAAGGAGGATGGTACTGTCATGAGACTGTATTAAAAAGGCCTGTGAAGCTGAATAATATGTCAGTGAGAGCGACTGTCTTTTATGACTTAAGTTAAAAGCTGGCAAGTGGCTGTTGTATGTGTAGGACCTCAGATGGGTCTTCTTTCCTTCTCTAGCCGTTCCCATTAAGAAAGTAGAAGACTGCAATGACCATGAAACCCCCAGAAAAGACAGGGAGAAACCAGCTCTGCATAGTTTTGGTGCTAGAAAAGGAAGACAAGGAGCTAAATGGAGGCTATTTGCCTGAATTTTTTGAGGAATGGACTTGTGGGGAGATCCAGAGAAGGGGACAGGCCTCCTTTGAGTAATGAGTGTATCTGACAGCAATCTGTAGTGAGCTTTCAGACCTGATCATTTCTCCAGCCATCAACCTATCATTTCATGATCTATATTTGCATCTATATTTGCAAAAGAAAATACGCCTCTGTTGTTAAAAAATTTAAATGTCTCTGAAGAAAATAAAGTAGATATGGGAGAAAATTCTGAACATGCAGAAACATTTTTTTGCTGTGAGAGTGACCAAGAACTGACTCAGGTTGCCAGAAAGGTGGTAGACTCTTCATCCTCATAGATGTTCAAGAGCCATCTGATATGGTCCTGAGAAACCTGCTTCTAGGTGGCACTGCTTGAACAGTGGAGGTGGACTTGATGACATCCAGAGGTTACTGCCAACCTCAACCACTTTGTGGTTCCAAATTTTTATGAAGATAATTAGATCTCTAGAGAAGAATACTGAAGGTATTGTGCTGACCCTCTTTCAACGTTCCACACTTCACTTAGGAATGAGTTTCAGGCAATTCTGGAGTTTGAAGTCAACATTTTGAGAGGAAAAGTCTCAATTCGTGTCTTGAAAATTAACTCTTTTTGAAAGCCTGCAGGCTTCTTTTTTGCTGTGTCCAACAGCCCATGATTTTAATAGGACTATGCTCAAGGGCTGCACCAGGCTCTGTGTTTTGTTTAGTAGTTCCCAAAACTTGTGTCTTTCCCCAGGTGCCTGAAAACATGTGCTGGCTGAGTGGAGTGGATATGTCTCTGGGATTTTTGTTTTTCTCTGCACAGAAAATTTCAAACTTCTCTTCTTTAGGTACTGTTGCTTTAACTCGCATTTTTTCCTGCTTGGTGGATTTGCAAATCTGAGGGTTGGTTGCTTTGTGAAGGCCCACACACCATACGTGAGCTGTGGCGGGGGAGAGAAGAAGACAGTTACTGATGTTTGCTGCTTTCAGAGACTGTACAGCAGAACATCTTTAATTTCATGGACCCCCGTTCCCTGTGTCTGTGCAGCAGTGCCTGGCTATGGTTATGGAGAGGTGCTTTGCAGCAGAAACGCAATAAATATTATAGCGAGTCAGACTGAGCTCAAATGACCATAGTGCCATAATAAATTAGTGGAAGATATCAAGACAGCACTGAGGAAACCTGAGAAAAAAAAATTATGAGGTTTTATGGTTGCATGTTTGCAACCACCCACTTCCAAAGACAAATGTCATCCATTCCAGGCAGCGGGGATAGTGCCATTCATTTGGACTGCTGTCACTAAGTGAGCTGAAGATTTCCCCTACCACATAGAGTCCTAGGCTGCAGGCAGCAGGGGAAGAAGGGGAAGAAGAAACTGATAAAGCATATAGAAGGACAGAACCTCTAAGATACTGTTTGAAATTTCAGCAATTTAGCACGAAAGGTAGCACTAATAATTAAAGATTGACCTTGTTCACCTCAGTTTCCCAATGGTTTTAAATATGATAGAGGAACTGTTTATATTGCTTCCCTGCCATTATTAGTACACATCTTATTTGCTATATATTCTATTAGAAGAAGAGCCTAAATACCTCAGTCTAATTATTACTCATTCATGAATGCCTGCTTCATTGTTCTAAATACAAACATGCTCTTACAGAGGTAATAAAATTATCATCAGACTCTATTCAAAACAAATTCAAGAGCAGTCAACACTGAAGTCATCTAGAGCATATGCAAGTATGCAAGAACTGTTATATATACTGCTATGTATATATATCATATATATACATATGTAATATATAATATATATATATTATACATATAATTGTTACAGTTGTATTTGACATAGGAAAATGACTTCTTGATCTAAATAGTTTTGAACTTGCAAGGCTCATCCTCCACTGATTAAATTGCACAGATTCATAGACAGCAGAGAAGCAATGTTTTCAGTGTCAGATCTGGATCACAAAAAATCAGCTGCATTTCAGCTAAGTAGCACCACAAGAAACAGCATTAAGACACAGTCACCATGCTCAGGCACAAAGTCACTATCTATCTTGCAGACAAACTCCCTTTCTCACAGCAAAACATTTACAAACCTTCTTTCTGAGAAGAAAATTGCACTGTACATTTCAAAACAGTTTTTCTAAAATGCATAAAATGAGTAATAGCCAAAACAGGCTTTTAATGGGTATAGTCATATATAGTACCAATACAAGCAAAATCAAATACAATTATTTTGAGTATTCATTTTTCTTCACTCTAGTTATATCCCATACTTTTAATGAATATATATTAATAACCTATTAGCTGGCAAAAGAATCCACATTGAACTTAAGCAAGATAATGCTACCCAGGATTCCAGACTTTGTTCATAGGAAGGAATGTTTCACCACAAATGCAAGACAGACAGCTGAATGTGAAAAAGCTAACAGAGCTGCTATGACAGACAGATGCAAGTTCTGCTCCACCTATTCAGCACTCCATAGGGAGCCACTGTAGTGAATGGAGGATGGATTGTGCTTACTGTTGTACAGAGATGTGTTTCTGAGGTCTCTCCTAACAGCAATTTGCTCATTCTTATGGATTCATGCCCCTACAGAGTTCATTGCTCCAGTTCTCTGTGTGTTAACCAGTAATGCAGTTCCATGTTTCAAAGGCAGAAAGCTCTAACAGTTCCAAGAGCATCTTGTCAGCTGGGAGACATGGCTCAAAGGACACCAGGAAAAAAAGTCGTCTGAGGTAAACCTAATCTTGTCAAAATCTTGTGTGGAAACTCTGAAAATATAAATGTTCCATATAGACAAATGTCTATATGCAATATGGATACAACTTCTGCTTAACAGTCACCTAACAGTTTGAAAAATGTTTTTTCTGGGTTTTTTTTCCCCACAGCAGGACGCTAATGATTCTGCTCTTAGATGTATTTTGCTAACAGCTGTATTTTGCTCAGGTTCTGGCTCAACAGGACCATTTAATTCCTCTGACACATTATCACTGACCTTATCAAAAAGCATAAGGATAGGATTTTTTTCTGGTAGAAAACTAGACCACAGGTGCAGGTCTGCATTATGTAAATATGCCTGTGATTGATGAAAAATAACCCCCTGTTCAATGTGTGTAACCCCCAAGTTACAGATGAAGAGCAGTTTGATATCCTGCTTTTAATTCCCTATGGAAAGCAATTCCATTTCTCCCCATAGTAAGCCATATTTGACACATAATTCTGCCTAAAATTTCAACTATTAACTAGCAAACTATAAACATATTTGTACCATAAAAGAAAGCTTTATGATTTAAATAAGCTCTACAGTACAATTTTCATCCCAGATCATAATGGTTATTTCAGCATTTACTGTGCTTGCTGAGGGTAATTTTAGGGTAGCTGATCTCTGCTGAAAGGCTATGTCCTTTAAATAAGAAAGGATAGATTAATGTCAGAATAATACTATTGATTTAATGTGCTAAATACTTTCATGTATCCTGGTAGATAAAATCTCATTTTTACAAGCATTTTAAAAGGTAGTCTGGTTTCTGTGTTGTAATGCACTAGCTTGTCTCCCACTGGAACAGAGGATTTGTTACAGACTACTGACCTGAAACTTAATTCACAGAAGGAAGGAGAGCATGCTAGCTGAATCCCACACTTCTTTAAGTATATATTTCCATTTTTAGCTTGATCTTCATTTTCTGTCCTGCATTCTGAGAAGAAAAAAAAAATAAGAGAGCAATAACATTCTAGTGACATGTCTTTGGTACTTCCAGGACATAATATCAGTAGCATAATGTAACCAGGTCATTTTGCTTTCTATATGCCAGTACAGTGAAGGCCCTAAGGCACGTATTGGCCTTTTCCACTGTTGACTACACAAAGGCTTCCAGTTTTGATTTGCCACTTGCTAATCTTAGTTGACTAAAACCACAGCCAAATTCTCCTGAGAAACAGTTAGATTGCATCACTCAGTACATTACTCATAGTTTATATGACATTCACTTATTACACTGAACTGCAGCTAAGCATTGCACCTGATATATTTTAAGGGATTTAAATGATGTTGGTTGGCAGTCATGTAACTTCATCAGCTGTGACACAGCTGCTGTACACCTTTATGACCCCTTGGTATTTTATAATTTTTAATGTGTTCAGAGCTAGTCAACAGAAATGTAGTAATGTCATAATGCCATCTACAGGCCCTAAACAGTCCCAGTTTCACTTGATGACCCTGCCTTCCATATTCCACCAGACAACTAAAAGAAAGGGTTGGTAGAAAAAGAAATCATAACAAACCCTTCCAACTGTGAGTCAAATCATAAGTAATTAAAAAAAATTTCTATATTATAATTATTAATAATGAGTTTTCCCACCACCCTTCTGGTAATTTCTGCCTGGAACAATGCAGACATAGCTTTTCATGTAGTATTTATCAACTCTAAGCCATGGCCTCAGTTAAGAAGTAAGATAATATATAAACAAGTAAGCTGTCCTGAATGTCACATTGAAGTTGCATTATTTTTAATCCTTAAAATCACTGCTAGGATGTTGGTCTACAGTGGTTGATATTCCTGTAATATAGATACATCCAGCCTTTCTGATCCTGAACACCGGCCAGCAAACCTTCAGGTACCCAAGGGCCACAGGACAGGCATCACATATTCTAGGGAGCTGAGAGAAGAAGAAAACTCCAACTGTGGTTCACAAAACATGACAACAGCTCCCAAGGGGTCCCACTGCTTCACTGGGGTATTGTCTCTACACAGCCTGCTGATTTACTCCCTCAAATTCAGATATTCAGACTATCCAGAAGTTCCCACACCAGCTCAGCTTCCCTGTTAATCATGCGGCACAATCTCACATAAGGCTTGAACTTTTGAAGGTCCACACACGTCTTAAGACCCATCTTTGCCATCCTGTTAGGTTTGCCAGCAGATATGACTTTGTACAAGCACAGACATTGTTAAAGTTGACTGATGTTTTTGCCTCTATTCTGTCAGGTTAAATGGGAAACAAATGAAAAAAACCTCACCAAAACACACACACCAAACAAAAGGAAGAAAAAAAAATGGCTGAAAAACAGAAACCACAGCCCAAAGGGATGGGTCATATGGCATGAGGTAATCCAGAATACAAAGAGAAAACCTTTGCCCTTGCAAATGTTACTTTTTCATGTTTTAGAGGCAGAGAATCAGAAATAGAGAGAAAGCTTCTGGCTATGTCTACATTTCAGCTACTTGTGTTTCCCTTCTTTGAGGATCTGTGAACAGTGAATCCAGAAACATTTTTAATGCAAAATACACAAAGAAATTCAAGACTATAGACTTAGCTCATTCACATTTTGAATCTAACACACTTTTCAGTGTCTTGCTTCTTCTCTTATTGGAATAAAAACCTGTTACACATTCTTCTGGTAAGCAGATGTCCATCTCAGTCTGTTGGTTCCTCCCACCAGTTTCTCTTGGTCTCCTGAAAAGTGTTCTTCAGAGAGGCCAAGAGCCACTGAAATTACATGAGTGTTATATTCATGTTATGTAAGTTATAATTATATTAGTGTTATATTTATACACATAACCACTTGGAGCAACATCTGAAAATATTTCTTTCTTAGGTGAGTCCTAACACAGAAAGTGGAATGCCTCTTTATTATTTGTACAGAATCATCACATTAAAGAGACGGCTATGTACAAATAGCAATTAACAATCAGAATTGTTGACTCTCTTCTAATTCAAACCTACAGACTACAGGAAGATGAGCTACATCTGTAAGAAGAGGAAGTGTCTTAAGCTTTTATGAGGCATCATTTTTTTCAGTTAATTATATTTTCGATTCTAGGGCTTTCTGTGCTGTTTGAATAAAAGCACTTTTATTTAAAAATCGTATTTTAAATGCTTTCACAAAAAAATTAGAGAAATGTCTCAGAATAAGAGTCAGACTAACGGCTTGACAACAGACATCACAGTAGATTTAATTTTTGCACGCATTCTTACTGCACCTCCTGTCAGGCAGCAAAAAAAAGATATGCTATCTGAAGCTCTTGTACTTCACATTTGTTGCATGCAGCTATTATTTTACTTGGCTTTGATGTTTCACACAACTTTTAGAAGCAAAGAATCTGCTTTGACAACATGACATTTCCCATATGTTCCCTTAGTTGTATGAATGAGAAAACCTTGGCTAACCCTAATTAGCATTGGCACTGTTGTTTGTAATCTTTGCACTGTTTTTTATACAACATTGTTTTAGTAACTTAGAGTTATGAAAGGTTCTGCTTACTGTGCAGAAGACCAGGAGCACCTTACTACAGAGGATACTTGACTTTAAATTGCTGGGGAGAGATGGTGGCTGAGTCCCACACCTTGGCTACCTTGTAAGCAGGTGGAGGTTATAGAAGGTAATGGTCTGGGTGTAGGCAGGCGGGATTGCCTCCAGGTGAATTTCTCAATTCCACCTGCTTTGCTTTATGGGCTGGAAGAGTTTTTTAAAAAAGCTGCTCAGTTAACAGATGGAGGAGAAGAGACTTACCTGAACTGGTTCACCTTTTGCCTCTAGTCATAGAAACTTCTTTTCTGCTTCAGATAAAAAAAGTAATTTCCAGTGACTAAAAGAAACTTAATCTCCTACAGATCAAATGCAGAAGTCCTAGATTTTGTAAGTGTTACCTCTCCAACTGAATGGGAAAATATCTAACCTTTCCATATAATCTAGCATGCCAGGGATCATGTCTGACATATTGTGTGAGAACAATCTGCTTCAGAGCTAGCCAGAGGAGAGTGTTATGCAGAGTGCTGTTTGTCACTTCTGGTGCCTTAAGCTCCCCAGGATTCAGAATCTGGCAAGATTTCAGAATGCAGCTCCCTGCTTTGGTTACTGGGAGAAACTATACACCTGAGGGTTGTGCTGCCTCCCATGGGGACCTGGTCAGGCTGGAGAAATGAGCAGACAGAACCCTGTGAAGTCTAACTAGGGAACACACTACATCCTGCATGAGGACAGGAACAACCCTGGACACCAACATGTGCTGGGGACAGGATGCCATTTCCCTTCTTTACAGCAAGGACACACTGCTGGATCATGTTCAGCTTTTCCACCATGACCCCTTAGGGTCCTTCACTGCAGAGCTGATATCTAGCCAGCTGCCTCTAACTTGCGCTGGAGCCTGGGCTTATTCCTCCCTAGGGGCAGGACTCAGCATCCCCCTGTATTGAGCTTCACGGTGTTCCTGCCAGCCCATTTATCCAGCTTCTTGATGTCCCTTTGAATGGCAGCACACCCATCGAGTGTTTTAGCCAGATATATTCCCTTCTGATAAAGGTTCTTTTTATCTTGCTTTATTTTCCAACTTATTTTCATTCTGGTTTTTTTTTTTTAATAAAAAATAAAAAAATTCAGTCTCTCCTGCTTTAAGTGTTTTGAAATCAAGTTAAAACTTCCATGTTCTGGCATACACTATATTCCTTATTGTTTTAAACCATGGATTTGATATGCACTGCTTCCAAATACGTTAAGGTTTGAAATTCTCAGAGACTCTGGACAAGTACTGAGTAACTAAGCTTATTATTGCACATATGGGGTTCGAGCCAAGTGCTTTATCATTAGAATTCAGAACTGCTTCAGTAATACAAAAAAATACCCCACAAAATACATGGAGAAAAAGATAAAATGAGAACAGCAACAGAAAGAGCTCTTGCTGTGATTTTTTCCCCTCTCTTGTCTTAATTCTATAAATTTAACTTTAAAAATAGCAAATGACTGAACTGTTAAAAGAAAAATAATTAAACTATGATAAATAAAGGTCAATATTTTAGGCAAAAGCATTTCTTGATGGAATTAGTAACTGTTATTTCCTCAATAGTCAATCCATTTTCCCTCTTATTCATTTTTTGTTCACAATTTGTTTTTGATTATTTTGATTATTTGTTCACAAATCTCTCCTCAGCTGAACTTACTTTTCTTTACCTTCTTTTATTATATATTACTTTTCTAAAGATTATGTTAGTAACTTAAGTAATGTATTTTCCTTTATCTATAAAGAATGCACATAGAGACAGGTCAGTGTTATAAATTTCTTCTTTCTTTCCCAGGATGTAAAACTTGTTCAGCGAAGATCCCTCTCTTCACCCCATATTTGCACACAAAAATATTTAACAGATTATTCATTTCATAACATTCATTTCTAATCCATGATACAATATTTTTATTAGAACAAGGGATTTGGAACATACCCTGTGAATGTTACTTTTTCAATCAATTGGTCATCTGGTCATCACTTCATTCTTTTATAGATTCTTGTTTCCCTGTGTAGAATAAAATGCACTTCTCACTTCTGTGTTTAGATGCACCAGCATAATAACCACAGCAATTGCAGAGAGGTTCCAAAGCCCTTTTGATAAACATTTATTTCTAGCAGCAAAAGTTTAGAACAAGTTAATATCTATGATCAAATCTGATAGACATACTTTGGTTTATTACTCCTTATTCACTAAGTGTAATTCACCAAGGCATCTCTGCTACTAGGATCCATACAGGTATTTCATGAGATCTCCACAATCCTTCTGGTTGTGTCATTATTTTGACCAATTTTTGAATCAATTAATGCCCTCCAATTATTTTTCTCTGAGAATAAAATGTTCCTCTGGAGTCTCTTTCAAATGAGTGTTTGACACTTCTATTTTCTCTTCTTTTTCAAAGTTATCTTTCATTCAGGATCAGTTAAGAAAATCTCCCTATTCTTTCATGTGTATATCCTACACATAGTGTCTGTAGGAGTTTCAGGTATGAAACACACCCTTCAGCCAAGTTGAACTTAGCTGGTAAAGGCCTGAATTTGTAGTCATGCCCTCTAGCTCTAGGTATAAAAGTAATCTCCTTCAAACAGTAATTCTTTGTTTTCTCCCATTTTCTATGTTCCTAAAAAAGGTTTGAGTAGCATAAAGCGTCTGTGTCCCATTTGAAGGAAATAGAAGCCAACATACTTGCAATTAGAAATATGTCCTTCTGAACAAGCAATCATTTTGGAGTCACATTCTTCCACCATTTTTTACCTTGTTCTAACAATTCAAGACATGGTCCCAACCCACTATAAAAGTTTGATATTTATTGCACAATATGGAGGAAAAAAATTAATCTCAAATTAAATATTCTTTATTTCTGAAAATAGACAAAAACCTAAGGGTGGACATTTTAAAAGCTTTGTACTTCGCAGATAGATTTAGGTTCCTTACATACGTTGTACTCTAGTAACAGTGTGTCCTACTATTTGTCTCCTTCCAAGTTTCCAGCATACTTTTGTTCCATCCAGAGCAATGCTCCCATTTTTCTATTTAAGCTTCCAGCTTGCATGCAGAAAGTTGTGTATCAGGCCTTGAATTTCTTTCCAACCCTATTTGTATATGGCACTTCATTTATTCCATCTATTAAACATTGTCTTGTATTATTAGTCTTTATCTGTCCTATTTTTTTCATTAGGACTGTAGAATTTTAATGATTTTATCCACAGTGGATGGGCTCTAGAGAGCTCTGTTATTTTACACGTGTTTGCCTTCCTCTGTCTTAAAAGGTCACACTTGACCTTGACCTAGCAGCAGCTTGGTTCCCTTCCAGCAAAGTCAAAAACATAGTGCTTTGGAGAAGGTTTTTAGAAAGAGGATTCTCAGTCCCCCTTCCAGCACATGAGCACATCAGATGCAATTAAAAGAAAAAACTTAAAAGATACAAGAATATATAATATACATATGGTGAATGCCTTGTCACCAGATATTACTCCTGTTAACAGTATACCTGTGCTCAGGAAGAGTGAAGACAAACTCATGAAATATTAACATTTTGAAGTTTCCTATACATATGGAAAACATGTCCAGCTCAGAAATTCCCTGAATTACAAATATATGGGGCTATTATCATACATATAATGCTCATGATACTGTAATAGGAATAAACTAAAATAAAAATACTGTAATAGGAACTAAAACTTTTTGTAAAGTTAAAGAACTTTTTCTGAATGTGTCAGAGTGCTTTATATGCCACTTTTAACCTAGGAGACCAATCTGTATCACTCTCAGCATTTTATAGGTAACTCAAGAAGTAGGGAAAAAAGGAGAGTCAGGAAGAATGAGCAAAAGGAATGAAACTCTGTGGTTCACTTGTGGTTGTGTGAGCAGAAGGGCACTCAAATTTGTAGACTAAATGGTAGCCCTTGCCCTTAGTGGAGATTCTTTTTCCACCAGTACACAGAGTGAGGGGGATCCTCTTGACTTCTCTTCCCCTGTAGTCACAATTCTTCAACTCCTTTGCACATCTTATACAGTAAAGGTTCAGGAGGAAACAATGACTGCAGGTTAGTAGCTGTAACACCATACAACAGGAAAGAAGAAAATAGAAAACTTCTATTGAGGTTTATATCATAACAGATATAAGAAGTCATTCATTCTGTCTGGAGGCAGACCTCAGCTATATCTAATTCAAGATATTTCCCTCCAGTATGGTCCAGAGAAGAGAGATAAGTCTGAACACAGGGATATAGAACATGGTCCATGTACAACATGAAAGGACTGAATCAATCTAAGGAAAAAATAACTAACTTCAACTACATAAATGGTTGGCACAAAGAGGAGTAAACGTTTTTTCTATGATCACAACAAAACATGAAAACGTAAATTTATATTGCAATGAAGCACTTTTTGGTTAGGAAATAAGAAATCACTTTTAAGTCTAAATGCAATTAAATGGTTGAATCAATTATATAGGAAGGAGAAGGAAGATCCATCAGAAATTTTTAATACAAAGATGTCATAAATAACAGTCTTGTAAAAGGATACTTTGAGTGACCTCATAAGACGTCTTCTAAACCCCTTTTTTCTTTTTTATTGTTCTACTATAGGCTGAAGAGAATGAAGCAATCAGATACAATGATAGGAATATTACATAAAATAGATAAGTGGAGATTGCTTTTGAGAATATCACAACCACCACATAATCATTCTGCTAAAAAATCTATGTACTAGAAACCAGTGGTTTGAATGAAAACTAACAAAAACACAGGATTAATCTTTGGCTACTCATATTCTGAATGTTGAAAAAGGGATTAATTATTCTGTCATTTATCTTAAATATCACAGGAGTGTAGTATATAGACTTAAAGATGAAGTATGGATGTGATTATACTGATATTTTATTTTATAAGGTGTCCACACTTTGTACTTGAACAAAGACCATCATACCAGTAGTCTAACTCATGCAAGAGAAGCTCAGTTTTTATCAGTTCATATTAAAGTCTCATCATCATCATCATCATCATCATCATCATCATCAATGAGTTTTCTTTTTAAATTGCACCAAACTCTGACAGAAATTACCATGTCTAAAAATTATTTTCATATTTCAGTCCTGTTATTCTTCCAACATTTATTTTTGTGTTACTACAATTGGTTCCTTAGTTACTGCAACACCATCCTACAGTATATTTTGTGGTAAAATTACTTTACAGTTTTTGTCATGAAGGAGATGTGCCTAGGCTTGAAAGCCAGTGCTTCCAGAAAGCAAAATAAATGATCATCTCCTGCATTGATTTTTCAGTAAGTGCAAAACTTGAAATTTTTAACTATGTGTAGTCCAGTTTTTTTCCTTTATATGTTCTCTTTCTCTGATAAGGCTCTACCCATGTTTATAGCCATGCAAGTTAAAAATTAATATTAAAATAAGAGTTTAGTTGAAATAGAAAGAGTATCATTAAAATTAAAATATATGATTCGGTCCAGGAAAATGCTAAAAGTTCTGATTTTATCATATTTGCCACTTGAGCTCTATTGACTCACAAAACAAGTAACTGCTGTTCCATGTAGCAACAATTGCAATAGAAGCTTTTAAAATATACATGTTGTGTGTACCTGAATAATTTATATCTCTTAATTTAGTCTGCATATAAGCAACAAAGGGAGAGAAAGAACAAAGTAGGGATCTTAATTTTGCACAACAGAAAGATTCTGAGCCAACCAATGCAATGCAAATTTTGACTATGTCAAGGAGAGGAACCAAATTCTACTTGAGCTTTCACACTTTTCTTATTTCTGGAAGGAAAGCACTTGTCTTTTACACAGAGGGAATAAAACATCTTCTGTAGATATTCAGTTCTCTTTAAATAATATTCATCCTTTCTTTAAGAAAGAATGACCCTAGGTCAGTAGTATCAACAACACAGTATGGAACATGGAGTAAATATTTTTTCAGTATCAGAGATAAAGAAAACATCTATGAAGGCTAAATCTTCTCAGAAAAAGTTATGTATAAGAAGTTGTTTAGCAGGAGGAAGCATTGAAGACATGGGAGTGAGATTCAAGCATACCATGCCTTGTCAGCCTCCACTGTGCCTCCCACAGTCAATGAAAGGGTATATGCTGATCATTTTTCAGCAAACTTAGCAGCCTCCATGACTTGATTCTTCAAAATATTTGCATTTTATAGGTGAAGGTAGCCTTTGGGTCTGCCCCTCACTGGTATATCTTGAGATATCTTATTGTGTCTGAGCATGATTATGGAGGCTGAGTTTAACTGAGTAACATTAATGATGACTGGCCAGATTGCCTTGCTCTGTGCCCTCCATTACTTGCAATCAACTTGTTGACTTAACATGATTAAGGTTTACTTTATTTCATGTCTAGTGGCCATGATGCCAAAAACCAATGGTATTCAGACAGAGGTACCTGAGCCCACACCATCTCTGTCAGCTCTCTGAAGTGAGTTAGAGCTGTAATTGACCTGTGTATTATAGCAGATATATTCTTTGGCTTTTAATATTACTCCATTCGAGCTCTGTGCAAACCACTAGCAAAGTCATTTACAAAAAGCCCTTATCACAAAAATCCACAGCGGGTATTTATTCCTCCTTGGGCATATGTGCTGGAGCAGAGATTTTCAGTTCCTCATCATTCTGTAGGCAGTCATTCACTTAATTTCACTTGACTTTTATCTTCCTGAAGTGTATGCCCTTGGCTCAGGACCCAGGAGCACACGATGAGCTGCATGCCTTCACACTTCATCCATCTAGTGATGACACTCTGGTCCTGTTCCACCCCACCTTATTGCTCACATGCAGGCACAGGTTCGCCTTTCCACTTCAAGCTGATAATAAGGTGTGTTCATAATTAGCATGGCAGTAACTTCATGTGTTAAGCGTAGCAAAACACTTCGTGATCTTCTCAGAGTGCAAGCAGGTTGGGCATGTATCTGTCAACCTAATGTTAGAAGGGTCAGCTATAGATCTGTGCACCTGTATCTCATTCTACTTCTTGAGAATTAAACTTATTTGAGAACTGTACATCTGAGAACTGAACAGAAAAGGTAGGTGTTTATCTCTCCCTCTTTCCTCTGTGTGTGATACAGTATTGTCTGTAATTGTATACTCTCAAGAAAGCGAAGTAAACATACATCACTTATTTTCTTTAATACAAGAGGTACTAAAACCCGGGAGTGATTTTCCATCTCTAAGTACATTACTATAGCTCCTCTTTGGCTGCCTCTCATTTCAAGGGCAGTATGTTAGAAGAATTCTGGGCTTTTATTGATTGTTGTTTTCATAATTAGCCACTGTAATAGAATTAAGTGGGACCGTGTCTTGTTTGGACTTGTACATAGGGAAAATATAAAGACAAAACCAAACTAAAAGATCTCACTGTCAGAGGTTGAGAGGATTTTGGATTGTTTTGAGCCTTTGGAGGGAAGGGAGCAAGGAAAAGGCAGAAACAATGTTATTGTAATTTTGAGTTGGTGTCCTTGGATGTTTGTGAAAAGTGCATTGTTGGGGGTGGATTTAGATAATAGTGTTTACTGTTAGTATCTCAAGAGGCTGCATCTACATTATAAAGAAGATACATTTGAAATAGTATCATTTATATGGCTGGATCATTCAGTAACAAAACAGCAGAAATAATGTTAAACATCCAGTTTTTCATGAAAATGTGCACTCATAAGTCTCATACAGCTGTTTGAGTCTTTCACCAAGGGATTTGCAGTCATGTGAAAGCTGTGTGCATTTCTAGCCAAGTACCTTCCTGCTGACAGGGAGAGTTTGGAATGTTTAGAGTGTGGTCATTAAAAATATTCTTGATATGAACCTCAAAGCAAACTAGAGATTAATTCACTGGGATTAACCATTTGTTTTTCATAATTAGCAATTTTTAAGACAGTGTATGATGAAGGGGTTCCATCATAACTCCTGATATTTCATTATAAAGATGTGAATAAAGAAAGTTACTTATCTCAAGTAATAGCCTCAAAGATGCACAGAGATTTTTTTCTGACTATTCACATAAAATTTTTTTCTTTTAAAATTATTAGTAGTCTGACAGGACCCATTATAATCATCTGCCCTATTTTTCTTTTGTTTTTTTAGGTTAGTCTTCCTCTGCATATTAAAAGCACCTTTCAAGCATTTATAGCTTCAAGCATGCTGAACTTCAATTACATTGACTCATGTGGTGAAATTTTTGTTTAAAATAGTAAGATCCTTTTTATCATGGGAATATACTGCTCTTTCTTTTTTTGTTTTCTTTCTTTCTCAAGAACTGGGTGTTATAAACTTAATAATGCACTTCCTTCAAAAGGAATTAAAATGAAAATGAGCTGTTGACATGGCTCTTGTTTACAGTAAGGACTGACTGGTTGAATTTAAAGCTGTATTTTATTAACATGGATACTAGTAGGTACATCTACTAATTTTATATCTACTAATTTTATATCTGTAAAATAATTAGCCATAGGAAGTATTGTAATTTTTTGCCTTGAACCTAGCAGTGTATTCTACCTCTTCTTAAAAAAATATGTTATAATGTAAAGAAAATAAATGGTTAATGTAAGAAACGTATCCATTTGAGCCCCATGAAATCAGCACAAACCTCCTTCAGAAGTCTGAAGGAGCAATATAATATTATTTACATAGGGGATGCCTTTCTACATTTCCAGCCTTGGCAAATATGATAAGCAAAGGTAGCATTCACTTGAGGGAATGTGTGTGTTTGAAGACATGCACATGCATGTTCTTGTAGGCTGTTATAGCCCTCCAGATTTTAAGATGCTGGAAAAAATAAGCGCAAAATGTTTCAGAGAAAACCAGTTTTATAAGGCTTGCTATAATTCACTGTATCTGCCCCACTTAGAGAGGGCTGGCAGTTGAGCAAAGGGAAAACAAAGAATATTGTTTTGCAGGTGTTATTTCTGCATGCTTAGATATCTTAGAATGATCCTTCCTTATTTTTCTTCTCTTTTGTGTTTTTTTTCCTAGTGGCTACCCAGCTACTTTGAGAGAGGACAGGCAGCAATGTCATTCAGAGAAAATGAGTAAGCAACTGCAGAAATGCCAGGCAAGTACTTCTTGTAAAAATCATTAGTGGGCCACGAAAACAAGCAGTGGAGATATAGTGGTGAAATTATGTTTTTTTCCATTCACCCACCACATCATCACGTGTTTTGGAAGACAAGCACTAGTTTTGTGTCTTAGTGCTCTGTCTGGAAGCAGGCACACAGCAACCATTTTTGCAATCATTTCTGGATGCATGTCACCTTAGTCACTCACTTCTAAGACTGCTCATTACTTTTAATGTTGCTGAATCTTTTCTCTAAAGCAGTGTGACATGCACAGTTGAATAAAGACCATAATTTCTCTTTGAAAATCCACTGGCATGAATGAAGTTAATGATTTTAGTCTGGCACTTCAGATGCAAGGTAAATGAATTAAGTTTTTTATCCAATATTTTATGGCTTTGCATTTCAGATATGCATCTAATTAATGTTAATGAATTAGGAAATTTTTTGGTATAATGGAAAATTTCAAGGATCATCTAAAAATTTCTAAAATAACATAACTATGTGCAATTTGTTTAAATTTCATATATAATCATACTGATTGTGCAACTTACATAACTGCATCACATGATACCAATAGCACATGAATCAGAAAACTTAGAAACTTTCTTACTTCTTATAAAACTTGTAATATGTGTCAGCTGTAAATTACCCCCAAAAATATTCTCTCCTTCACAGGAGGCATAAAGAGTACAATGTTCCACTTCTTCTGCTCCCCTGGATCCGTGGGTCATGACATCTCTGTTTCACTAGTGTCTCTATTAAAG
The DNA here is from genome assembly GCF_049639895.1 of Pseudopodoces humilis. NCBI lineage: Eukaryota > Metazoa > Chordata > Aves > Passeriformes > Paridae > Pseudopodoces > Pseudopodoces humilis. Next base: position 74,044,716 of record NC_142201.1, on the reverse strand, counting down.
TCTCTTTAGCATGCCTCCTGCAGTGTTGTTAGTAGACCTTGACATTATTACAATGAATATCATCCCCCAGTCTCCTTCCATGGGCTGCATTCCTGAGGTGAGCAACTCTTCCCTTTGTTTCAGTCTCCTTCCTTCCTTTCAGCTGTGTTCCTATATGTCATTGTCTTGTTGTCAACCTTGGCTTTTGGTCAGGCTTTGCAGACGTGTGTGAAATACAGACCGGGAGAAAGCACTGGTCGAGGAACAGCTACAAAAAGAACAGGTATGTCTATGGAGGCATGAAGGGAAAGTCTGTGCCAAAAATAATTATTCTTACCAGGTGTAAAGACCCAAACAAGTAACTTCTTCCTACTGTGCTTCTCAGACAGCAGCTGCTAGGAAGTTGATGCTCCAGATCTAGAAATTGCTTGGAAGAAGCAGAAAGCAGGCTGAGGAGCAACACTGAGGAGTCAGGAGCTGTGGCCAAAACAATATACAGAAAGAAAGAAACTTCTGAGATTAATCTGGAATGAGGGGTGTATCCTTACTTTACTACTCCTGGTCTTGATGATGAATCTCCTCAGCAGAAATCTGAGAAGCATATTATGAACACTTATCCCCTTTTCCTCCTGTTTTCCCCACCTGGCCATAATGCATTTCTAAGATGGCCTGCTCCCTTCCAAGCTTATCCCTCTCTGAAAGAGGATTGAAGAAATCCTGACTGTTTTTTGGGAACAACTTCGGCATCATCAGTTAGAAGTCAGCACAACTCAGCCAATTTTACAGTCAGAAGGTGTTGAAAAATGGGTAAAATGAAAGAACTGGCAGCTTTCATGAAACTCTTCTGAAAACATAAATCAGTCCCGTCTGTTCACTGTGAGCAGTTAAATCCATTTCACTATACAAAGAAAGATGAAGTGATTTTCTGGTGGGCAAAGAAAAATCTGTTGTATAGACACTTTGCCTCCACCTCCGTTTATTCAGAAACAGATTTTTCTGCACTCCAGAATGGTCTCTTCTCCCATGAGCTGGCACCATATTCACCCAAAACCATCTGGTTCCTGCTCCTACAGTTCAAATAAGAGTACAGTTCAGTCAGAGTTGAATTTTTCCCCCCCTGTGTCAGCTTTCCTGACAGTCATCAGAGTAGGACCATCAGCCAATCTGGGTTTGAGCTCAGACTCTATGTAATGATAGTACAGACACAACAGTCCAACAGGCAGTCCTGCAGAGAACCCCTATGCAATTCTTCTCCAGGAAGTCACATAATTTGGCACAAAACTGCAGTCCTGAGCTAGAGTTCTTTCAGTTATAGAATCACAGAATCATTTAGGTTTGAAAGCATCTTTAAGATCAAATCCAACTATTAACCCAGCACTACCAAATCTGATGCCAAAACATGTCCCTAAGTGCTGTATCTACGTACCTTTTAATTACCTCTGTTGATGATGCACACTTCCCTGTGCAGCCTGCTCTAATGCCTGATCACCGTTTCTGGGAAGAAGTTTTTCCTACTATCCAATCTAATAATTTCCTGACACAAACAGAGGCCATTTCCTCTCCTATCAGTTGTTACTCGGGAGAAGAGACCTACGGTGAACCAAAGCTAGCTAGGCACAAAACGGTTCAACTTTTTTCTAACTTGTTTTTAAATATAAGGTGGTAAAGAGATCAAAGCAGAGCTAAGAACTTTGCCAAAAACATTCCTGTTTGGGGGAAAAAGCCCCAGATGAATACACAAGTAAAGACTGGATGGAAGGCTGTAAGTTTTCAAAGGGTTTCCTTGAAAAAGTGGAAGCATGAAGATATTGTGACCCTCTAGAAGAGGTTTATAGTATTTGACTTTTCACAATTCAGGATCAGAATTTAGTCTGGTGAAGACAGAACTGTCTTGCAAAAGGTCTTCTTTCTTCAAACCATTTTCGTGAGTTTCATAATGTCAACCAGAGAGGGGGAAAAATGCCCACCTTTTAATGAATTAGTGCTTAATTTATGCTGTTACCTTAGCACATATCATCCAGGTGAAGCACTGTCAGCTGCAACGGTGTGTCCATATAAAATAATAGTCTGAACCTTTTGTGAGTGAGTCAGTTGCTCTGTTTGTTTGGCTACAGTGTGTGGGAAAAAAAAGGCAGATCATTAAATCATTATTTTCAAAAGGTTCTTAATTACATTTAGTGCTGGAGAGAGGACAATTTTTTAAAATGGATACTAAGGCTGCATGGCAACAAAAAGAAGAAAAGGTAACTCTCAGCTCTCTGTTCTGAGGCAGGAACTTCTGAATGTCCCACATTTACTGGGAAGTTAACATATAATTTAATAATTCATTCATTTTGCTCATCTGTATAATTTTTATGGCATGAGAGGTAGCGGCATGTTTCCAACATCTTCCTAAACAAATCCTGAAAATATAAGTCTGCAAATGAATGTGCCAAGAGGAGATTTTACAGGCACAAACACAGCAGATGTTCAGTTCTCAATATTTTTTTCCTTTACATTTTGCAATTAGTTTCTTCAGCAGTGTTAGGATTTACAAGTAGATCGTTTTATTTTTATAGAAGTTTACTAAGCAGATTTAATTGCAATAATTGCAAAAGGGATGAAACTGGAACAGGTTACCCAGAGATGTTGTAGATGCCTCATCCCTGGAAACATTCAAGGTCGTGTTGGACGGGGCCTTAAGCAGCCTTATCTAGCTAAAAATGTCCTTACACATTGGCTAGATACTCCTTAAAGTTCCCTTCCAACCCAAACTATTCATTATTTTATGATTCTATGAAGTTTCTGAGGATATAATTCTTATCCCTGCTGTGATGTGTTAAGCATCAGTGGAAATATTTTTCTGATAGTCCATACTGTGAAAACAAAATACAACCTTGCAAGTAGAAGGAACGATAGGCAATCTGGTTTACACATTGTGTGTATTAATATCATAGCTATCTGCAGGCAAGACTGTAGGTCTAGCACTATTGGGAGACAGTGTTAAAAGTGGGAAGATATATATTGAAAACCATAGGAATAATACCTGCAAAAGTTTTTAATCTTCCATGCACGTAAGCTTATTAAGGTAGGCAAATTCTTACTACCAAATTGACTTGTATCAGGATAGCTGTATGCATCCTGACATATGATTTTTATTTATGTAATATTAAAATTTATTTTTTAATTTTTTTTAATCAAAACATTCTTGCCAATGTACTCATAGGCTGCAAAAAAATAATGTTTGTCCAAAAATTCTTCCTGAAATACAGGACTATGTTCCACATAAAGTGCTATGTCAGGTAGCCTTAAATATCTGTGTTGAAATGTGGCTTATATAAACCAAGGTGAAAGCACATTAAGTGTTTTATGTTTTGTGCATGACAGTACAGTTTTCATCTGCATTTTCTAGACAAAAAGGAGTCACAGGAGCCGCATGCGCCTGTCTGCCACTTTTGCTCACAAAGTGGCTGGCAATCTCTCTGCTGCATTACAGCATGGTGTCCAAATGGATATGAGCCTAATAAGAGCTGATAATTAAACATGATTAATAAGACACATGACCTTTCACTCTGGCCTCTGTGAAACTATAAACATACTGATGTTCTAACTAGATCCTTGTTAAAATCCAGCTGCTCCAGTTTTGTTGGCATGGTGGTTCCCACAGACGAAAATTGGCATGTGGCTTTTGCCTGTCTTTCTTTTCTCTGTGCTTCCCAGATATCAAGGCACCCCCACATAGACCCCCAAAAGATAAAATCCCACAGATTAACAACAATTTACACGTTGCCACACAGATTCTTGCAGTACTTTAAGTAGAAGGTACATAGCACATCCTGTGCTTGACAAGGAAAATATGCTTTCACTTGACATGTTATAGGGTAATTGAGCTTTTTATGACTTCCAAGTAGCCCAGATAGCATTATTTATATCGAGGCCTAACTGCTTCCCATACTTGAACTATATTACTTAGGTGCCACTTAAATCTCTAAGTTAGGAGTATATGGTATAGATATCACCAGAATACTGGAAGGCAAAATCAGGACTTGGATAGCCAAAGGAGGAAGCACTGAGAATGGAGAATTAGAGATGCTGTTCTCTGCAGGTATCTACTGTTGTTTCTATTAAAGCAAATCACTTGTTGCAATACTGGTTTTTCTGTGTGGAACACCATTAGGCTACATTGAGAATCTACATTTACCTATATATTCATGAAAATATAAAGAAATAAATTTTATTTTCTCAAGAGGACTGTTGTCTTTAAATCTGATGACTAAAATCTTGCCAACCAGTTACTCAAATCAGGCTGCACAGTGAATAGCAGATGTCAACTCTGAAAATTCGTTTCATGGTCAACCCCGTGTAAAAACATGGAAGTCATCTTGTTTCTGAGCGGAGGATTGGATTAAATATTTCAATAGCATTTTTAAGCTTGCACTCCTCAGCCCAACACACACTTACCTGGAAAGGTCACACCTCAGCTTGTTGAGACTGAGATCTGAGAGTACTTCAGGACCAATGTAGAATGTACATTGGGATAATTTTGCCCTGAAGCTGACTTGGACACTACTCTTGCACTCCAGTGTTGCTACAGCTAATGAAATGAGCCTTACCTGAACCACTGGCCTCTTACTCATGAAAACATGAAAGGGCAGGAAATCTGACAAATCTGCAAAGAAAGTATTAGTAAATAAAGGCAGGAAACGGGGAAAAAGAAATAGTGGTGTGCAGGCCAGAAGATATGGAGGGAAATTTGAAAAAGCAAGTATGAACAACATTCAGTTGTGTCACATATATTACATAATATTCATAATATATTAACATATTTTTATATGATATGTTTTATATATACCAAGCCAGACATAATTTTGTGTTACTTATTTTAATTATTTTCCCTAAGAGAAGTGGGGTGAATATGGTGAGTGGAGAGAAGGAAAGGTGCCATTTTTTCCATAGTATAAGAAATTTGAAGAAATATCAGAAATTTTGCACCTAGAATTATACACATATACATAAGGCTGTTGCAGACTTGGAGAAAGTTAAAACTTTTTATATGTATAAATATCTATATCTATATGGGTATAAATTTATATATATATATAAAGTTGTAAATTATATGTAAAGAGATGTATCTCAATATGTAATTTTACATTTAAATAGCATAATTTATCTGCACGCAGATCTATAGAGAGATAGATGATAGATGAGAGAAAGAGATACAGAGATACATATTTCTCTTGTTTAAAAATCCATACTCATAGTCTTTAAAATATCTTGTAAAATTAAGGCAAGTTGCTTATAGGATAGCTGTAAGACCAGTGTATAGACAAAAGCAACACTTTCTTCCTAAAGGTTTTCAAAATTCATCTTCAAAACATCTTGCGTGAATCACACTTAGATGAAAATCTTAACACATATCAAAACATAAAGTAATTAAAAGATTTTATATTTATATTTTATATTTAAGGGTCTTGCTTTCTAGGTGCAGTATGCTTTCAAGCCAAAAGAATATTTCCACTAGCACAAGCCAGAAGGCATTCTTTGATCCTTAGTCCAGGGTACTCTGCGTTATCTATGGAACAGCGGCTACATCTCACTGAAGGGATTACTAACATTAATATAATCCAGATACTTGTATTTTCTTTCCTTACACTGGCATGGATTTTAACTGAATATCTTCATATGTAGTACCAATTTATTTTGTTATTTTCCTTGAATACTATGCATTCTTATTTTTTCGAAAGGGAAAAAACTTCAACAGGAAACAACTGATGATTTGTTTGACTACAGATATGAGTTTTCTACTTTTAAACTAGGCATGGAGAGTAACACATAATCATGGGGTTTTTTTCATCTATCTTTTCCCTTTATGCACAATTGCAAGACAGGTTCAAGTCTTCTCAAAATTCCCACAAAGCACTATGAAAATTTGAAACAGAGACATAAAATAATAAATACTCTTATTATCTCCTATGGTTTTTTGCACAAAACTCCAAGTTGTGTGAAACTTATTCTTTATGTTAAAACGTGATGAACAAAAGCACTATTTTAGGGGAGAGGGATGGTTAAGTAATAACAGAAGCATTTTTAAGGAGAGGTTTTTGTGTATAATCCGACTGTTCATTTGTTTCATTTGTTGTGTCACTATGGGGCAGCTCTGAACAGTATGATTTGAGTGAGTTTGCAAGTTAAAGAACAAATGTATCAGCTTCTGATGTCCTTCTGGGTCTTTAGATTTTATAGGACTCACAGTGGAATCTGATCTTGTAGATGTAATTTAATCGATTGGAAATGCTTCTGAACTGCATTGAAGGAGGGAGGCAGACCTGTTCATCAGTTAATTATGCACTACCTAAGAATAAAATTGCCTGTAGTGTCACATCAGGCTCAAAAAATTCCAGTCCATTATTAACCACAACTGCTATGTATTAAAGAGGGACCAATGGGAAAATAAAGAGATGAGGCTGCAAAGAAACCAGTGATGCAAACAGGAAGCTGGAAAAGTCCATAGCTTTTTGTAGGTTCAAGCTTCCACTGAATTCACCTGTCAGGGAAGGGCCTTCTTACCAGCAGGAAAGTCTGTGATCTCTAGCACTGTCAAAATTTTCAATCCTATTCTCATCCCGTGTGCGCAAGTGCACTTCTTACCTTTGCTCTCATTCCAGAACATAGAGGATGTTTCTTTCTATTTCTGTAACTGTCTATTCTGATAAAAGCTGGAGGAACACACCTCCTCAGTTTAGTGGAAACTTTCTAGGCTTTCAAAAGGATTATACAACTATTGAGGCAGAGTAATTAGATAAGCCTTTTGTTTTAAGGAAAAAAGAGAGATAAAGGCAGTGGATTCCCACCAGCTAATACCAATGGATCACATACTAAAGGGTTAGTTAAAATCATAGGCTCACTAAGTATGGAAAAAAATTCCAAGGTCACCAAGGTGATTCCACCATTTCCCTGGGCAGTGTATTCCAATGCCTGACCAACTCTTTGGTGAAGGAATTTTTCTTAATATATATGATCTAAACCTCCTCTGGTGCAACTTGAGGCCAACCCTTCAACTTGAGATTAACATTTCTTTGACAAATGTCAAAAGCAGAAGCCCCTGGGACACAGAAACGTGCTTTTCATACTTGCAGCATGCCATCAAAGGAGTGGCCCTAAATACAAAACAAGTGCTGTACAAATCTTAGATTGATGAAAGCATCAGCAGAGCTTCCATAAGGAAGGAACAATCACTGCTCACAGCCAGTATCTGTTGGCCCATTGGACCCATTCCTACAAAACACGTTTCAATACTGTTGCAGCAGAGAATGCAGGTCCTCTCAGCTGGAAGGACAACTGTCTTATGGAAAATAATAACTTTAAAACGGAGTTATTATGAGAAGCATAATGAAGTGGTAATATGGGTAAATGTAATCCTGGGATTTATAAACTCAAACACATTAAAGTGCTTTATAGAATGTGGGACAAAGAATAGCAGGAAACAAGTGCTATAAATTGAAATAGAACTAGATGAAGTCAAAGCAGAAATTAGTAGTATACTGTTATTGGTGAGGTTGATTAGCAACTGGAGTAAAATCGTTGTCTTATGCTGACAAAACTTCTACAGCTGAAGGGAGATCTTTTTCTGGGATTAAGTTGTAATTCAATCAAAATTAATTCTTAGATGGAATTGGAAGTAGGTGTCTTTTGCAATGGCTGCACGTCTGTGTGAGCTGTAAAGTTGATCCTACACTTGCTGCAGTTAATTTAAAGCTGTGTTCATGATTTTCTGAGTAGGAATGAAATTTCTCTGCTTCTCTCTACAAAGTAAATCACTGACATAAAGAATGCAGTGGCAGAGTTCTGGTGTTATTAAATAAACATGGAACTCAGAAGGTGTTTCAAAAAAAATGACATAGAAAAATAGGATCTTTAATGCACTCGGTAATGCAGAGAACCATCATAAAGGAGAGAAGTGGTGTTGAAAAAGGAAAAATGGAAGCAGATTACAGTGTGTGAAGTAAACCAAAGACTGGGTATGAGCCAGAGAGCTCCTGTTTCTAAAACATTATGAGGGTGTCCTCAGGATTAAGAGGGATGTTTTAGGGCATCAACTTCACACACTAAGCGGGATCATTTATTGAATTCCAGAGAATGGAAAGAAAATTACACCATAATTTTGAGGAAGACTGTGCGTGGGTTGTTGGTGCCAGGTGTTGGCAGTGGGACACAAAGGAATGACCTCTGAATGAGCTGCAAACATTCCTCCATGGCCATGCCCATAAGGGAGCAGGGGAGGAGCCCACAATGGAGTAGGAGAAGGAGCAGCAGATAGGATCAGTTATGGACTGACCACATACCCATCCCCATTCCTCTCCCCACTGGAAGAGGAGGTAAAATCAGGAGTGAAGGAGTGAAGTTGAGCCTGGAAGAGACATGGTGAGGAAAAGGACCCTGTTTTAATTTTTCCTTAGTTTCAAATATATTTTAATTGGTGATAAATTAAATTAATTTTCCCCAAGTCCAATCTGTTTTGTCATGACAATGATCCCCCTCTCTTCATCCTGCCTTTCTGTAAGAAAGTAGGTACTTTCTGTAGCTTTTCTTTTTTCTCCTTGTCCTGTGCAGAAGGAGTAAATAAGAAGCTAGGTTGGAGTTTGACCCATAACCAAGGTTAACATTACAGGTATTCTTTCTAAACATAACAACTTCACATCTTTACAACTCTGTCTGAAAAAGTTTTCCCATGCTGAAGTAGGAGTTTAATGATTTCTAGAATCAAGCAAGTTTGGGATGTGAGATGTGAGCAGAAGCTGGAAAAAAACCCTTTTTTGTTTTTCTTTTTTTCCTTAATTCTTAGAAGTGTACAGAGGCTTCAATTGAAATTTCCAAAATAGAGATACTTCGGACCATCAGAAATGTAAATGGAAAAGGATTATAATACAAAAGCTTAGCAATTACACACATAAGAAATACTATGTCAGTTTTGCATTGCATTACAAACTCAATAAGGTTTTGCCTAGTTTCATTGATATAGTGAAGGTTAAAATAAGGTGGTAGTAGAGTGGCTGCAGAAAATTTAACATTTTTAATATATCTAGAAATTCATGGGATCTAATTGTTTCTTGTCCTGGCACCAATGGCCATCAAAACTTTTCACACAATACCTTATGAACAAGCACCATTTGACATTTAAATGCAGGGATGTCACAACATTTTATTCATTTTGCCTGAGTCACAGGAGTGATGTTACTATGAGTGACCTCTTCCTTTTAATGAAAATGCACTGACTACAGCTTGAAAACCTGTTTATTGCAGCAGTAATGCACTGAGAGAGTACGTGCGTGTGTCGATTTCAAAAACAGGTAAAGCCACTTGTATATTTTATTCTCAGTAATAAGTTTTGTTTTAGAAAGTGACAGAAGATTACATCTCTACCAACCATAAAATAATTCAGGCTGGCAAAAACTCATAGGACCAAAACTAGGGATAGGTGGAGACTCCTCTAACTGCTTGAACGCCATCTATTCATACATCCTTAGGATTTGTTAATAATAACAGTTTTAAAAAAAACCTGCCTGTAGTGTATGCATTGAATATTTCTTGCACTGCTCAACATCATCTGTGAAATAAATACATTCAATACCTGGCAGAGAGGATAAATAAAAAACATTAATATAGACAAAAGAGTTATTGGTATGGTGCTAAGAATTACTCTACTAAAATACAACTAAGTACACTCAGAAAACCAAAACCAAGCAGATCTTAAACTAAAGAGCCTATATTCCTACAGGTACCCTCTCTTCCTCATGGCAGAGTCCACAATTATGTATATGCAATGTATATGCAACTAGAAATATCATTCTTTAAAATCTCACTTGCAAATATTTTCCCTGCCTTAACTGGAAACTTCTGATGTTTTAAAATTTATCTTTTTTTTTTTTTTTTTTTCCCCTTGTGAAAACATTGAAGTCTGATAGCTGAACACCAATATACTTCAGACATTCCTTTATGGATTTTTTCTTGAATTCTTCTGTTATGCTTGATAAAGATATCACACAAATTAATAAAAGCACCTGAGAAATAAGTTTAATTAATGCAATAAAAGTGTAATTGTGGAAAACAACATAAAGTGGAAAAGAAAAGGGAGATCTAATCATGAGAGCTATTTCAGTATCTTGTATGATGGGCCTGTAGTTCAGGTACAAACTTAATGAACATCTGAAAACAGAGCTTCAGTTAAGCCCAAAATCTCTGGAATATCAATATATTAATATGCAGCTTTTACAATTCAAAAGATTTTTTGGCTTGAGGTTTTTTGCTATACTGACTGATCCAAACTTTTCTTCTCCTGCAATTCCAAACCAGTCATTAAGAGAAAACTGTAGTAACTCTACATTGTAAGGTAATCAGTAATACATTGTAATACATTGTAAAAATACATTGTAAGGTAGACAGACTCATGAGTCCAGACTCTTCACAGTATCTTCTACTAAGCTCATTTGTTTCGATAATAAATTGAGGAAAGAGGATATTTGACCATATCAATAGATATTAGTTCAAATTTAACTATCTGCAATCCCTTGGCTGTCCTTAGGAGAATTGCTGTAAATGATAGTACAGCAATTATATTTTGTTATTTTACAAGATGTCTCCATTTCTCTGAAATACTGTTTTGCTCAGTTTTATAACCTGTGGCTCTCTAAATAAACCAGGAAGAACCAGTGTGTCTAGCCTCTCTTTCTTCATTATTGAAAGAATTATTCCCATATCACACTCTATATGGCTACTGCACTTCTTGTGGCAAATTGTTTCGTTTATGCATGTGGTAGTTTCACATTGACTGACATTTGGAGAAGAAGTAAGAAAACACCCATGGAAGTGACTTCTTTGAGAGAAGCTGCTGGGAGCTTCCTCTTTGTCTGGGAGCGGCCAATATCTGGCTAGTTCTGAGAACTGCAACATTTTGCAGCATTTAGAAATTAGATCTGCCTCTGTGAGATCCACATTTTAAAAACACCAAACCTAGGAAACCTCTCTATTTCCAGCCTGGAAAGGTAGCAGAGCTCTGGTGGGGCAGGCCGTGCTCCCCCATGGCCTGTGTGGCCTGGGGGAGGCCAGGCCGGGCCCCAGCGGCTCCTGGGCAGGGGATGGAGGCTGCAGGGACCTGACCCCAGGCTGGGCCATGGCTGCTGACATCTCAGTGACACTGATCCCCTTCCCCATCCCGGCCCATGCTGATGGCTCCAGGCTGATCCAGGACCACCCACCTCCACCCCACAGTGGCTGCAGGAAGGAGGGAGGCAACAGCTCAGCCTGAAATCCAACACCGTGACTGTCCTGGCCTGGGCAGGATATTAACCCTTTCAGTACACAGATAAGACCTGCAGACCTTGTTCCTCTCTCCAGGGACAGAAAAAGAGTGACAACATGTAGGAAGACAAGATGAAAACACCAAAATCAGTAGAGAAAGAGTCAAGCCTCAGATGGAAGGAGAGTGAGGAGATGTTGAATGGGGATGAAATATTCTTTTGGTAGGGCCATGGAGATGGACAATGATACACTGAAATATCTCCTTTAATTCATGAGAGATGAGGGGGTGAAGCGTTCAAACTGTAGATGTGAGCAGAGGCATCCATTGATAAAGCCAAGCAGATCTTGGAGTAGGTGTGATCCCTTGAGAAGCTTGGACAGAGAGAGAAATGAGAGTAAAAAAGACCCTTTGCCCCCAGGGAGAGAAGAAGAAAACCTCTGTTCCCAGAGATGATCGCAGAGACAGATGAAGAGAACCTTTGCCTTTGAACGACTCATCCTTAAAATAACATCCCATGAACTCATGGCCCATGGACACATCTCTAAGAGGGCTGTGAAAATGTGAGGGATTCCACAATGCTGAACTTTTTCGTGGCAGCTGGTATTTGTGGAAGTGAAAAGCCATGAGAGAACTGTTTCTTGTGGAGTAGTCTCCATGGCATGACAAGAGAAAACTCCTCTCCCCACAGGAACTGATGAAAGACTATTGTATAGTTGGTACTGCTTTAACATCCCAGGTTTTGTCTCTACATTGTCAGTTGGGAAAGGAAAAAGTTGGGCAGGGGGAGGAATTTATTCTGATGCTTCTTTTGTTGTAGTCCTGCTAATAAAGTTTATTCATACCTTTTAAGTTTTAAGCCTGTTTTGCCCTTCTTCTAATCCATATCTCACAGCAAGAAATGTGTGCCCTGGTGATTTTAGCCAGCGCTAAAACCCACCACATTATTTGGTGTGGAAAACTCAAATTGGTGAAGCTAAACCTCTATTCTGCAATAATGACAATAATTTTATTCAACTGTAAAATATTTGACCATAACTGTAAGAATATTATTTGGCACAGTACATATAAAAAAGCTTGAAAACAGATGATTTGCAGTAATTGGCATGCTTCTTCTGTTCTTACTTAGGGGGATCTAGCTGATGGAAGAGTACTGAGTATCTTTCAACTAAAGGCAGTATCAAGACTGCCACTGTGACCTGGTCCATGTCATCACTTCAGTCATTTCCCATAAATCTTAAAGTGATACAAGCAGTGGAAACACACTTTCCATTACAGATCAGAGAATGAACCCATTATTCAAAAGTCAGAATCAGTGTTAACAGATGAAATTACACCAGTGTAAAAACATCACGGGGGAAAAACTATTTTGAACATTCTTAACACGACATAGTCTGACTTAATTGAAGTAATCAAGAAAGATGGGAGAAAAAAAGTAGTGAGGGGTCCTATGATGCCTTTGTGTTCCTGTGAATCAATGACAATTTTATGTGCTGATTTTGAGAGACTGTATGCCAAGAATATTCATCCCCATATCAGGGAATTTCAGAGCACACAATAAGGGAGAAGTGCTGCAGTGCATCCTCCTTTGGATCCCTTCTCTTTCTTCTAAAAAGTGAGCCATGGCATAGTACTAGAAGTTATGTGCTGAGATTTCTTGGGTTTGGAGGTTTTTTCCTCCCCTTTTTTTTTCCTTTTCCTTTTCCTTTTCCTTTTCCTTTTCCTTTTCCTTTTCCTTTTTCCTTTTTCCTTTTCATTTTCCTTTTTTTTTTTTTCCTTCTTCTTTCTTTTTTATTCCCTATTCCACTTCCAGGCTTGAAAGTGGTAGCCTGGATTCGATAAAATGCACTGGAATTTTCCCCTCTAGTGAGGTTTAAGAAACTCTCTGTTGTTGCTTAGTAGAACTTTTGAAAGCAAGTTTTTGCTTAAATAGCCAGCAATTAAGCAGTCTCAGAGAAACCTCAAAAAATTTTTTTGCACAAATGAAAGCTTCTGGGGGTAGAGGCCAGATGCTATCAAACTTTTCAATACTGTGAGCCTAAAATAATTGTTTCCATGAAGACTTTAAACAGTGAGCAGATATCCAGTTCCTCTGAAATCAGATGTCAGCTTTTTCACAGAACTGATGATGAAGTTAAGTCTGCTTTATTTTCTATTCTCAGGAAATAAAAGTCACTCCACACCTCTATGCACACTCATTTCTTGGCAATTGAGTTTGTTCAAACATATAACAATTAATCTACATGCTTATAAGCCTAGAAATGTAAGAAAGAGCATAACAAAAAATATTTCTGCACTTATCTATACTTATTAACCTTTTGAATACTGTTAAGAACACAAATGGGCTCTTCCCAATAACACATGGAAATTGCTGCCACTGTTATTACCTCCAGCTTGTGTGTTTTGCTATGTCTCCTACAATCATTATGGAAATATAGAGGAATGTTTATGTAATAATCACCCAATGGCTTCCATATTTCACTGCAGTCACAGTGAAGTGTCATTTTCTATGGAGTTGAAATTAGTTGCCAGTTAACAGCTGGTTCGTTACTATGCCATCTAAATTCTGGACAATCATGTTGATTCTGAGATCAGTAACTTAATTGCTTATTTTCTACAAAATTATATATAATCAGCGTAAGTTATGGTTGTATAAAGTGTCTGATCATACAAAGATTGAACCATGCAGGAAGTTTAATAAACATCTCTGTTTGAAGAATACAATGTGAAGTCCTAGTCTTAAAAATGACATTATTTTAATAGGCTAAACAAATGTAATTTTCAGGAATCTTGCCATTCCATACCTCGGACTGCAGCGGCACACATATTATGGCTTTAGCAAGAAAAGTAAGGAAAAGAAGAGAAGAGAAGAGAAGAGAAGAGAAGAGAAGAGACGAGAAGAGAAGAGAAGAGAAGAGAAGAGAAGAGAAGAGAAGAGAAGAGAAGAGAAGAGAAGAGAAGAGAAGAGAAGAGAAGAGAAGAGAAAGAGAAGAGAAGAGAAGAGAAGAGAAGAGAAGAGAAGAGAAGAGAAGAGAAGAGAAGAGAAGAGAAGAGAAGAGAAGAGAAGAGAAGAGAAGAGAAGAGAAGAGAAAGAAGAAAAGAAAAGAAAAGAAAAGAAAAGAAAAGAAAAGAAAGAAAAGAAAAGAAAAGAAAAGAAAAGAAAAGAAAAGAAAAGAAAAGAAAAGAAAAGGAAAGTAAAGTAAAGAAAAGAAAAGAATAGAAAAGAAAAGAAAAGAAAAGAAAAGAAAAGAAAAGAAAAGAAAAGAAAAGAAAAGAAAAGAAAAGAAAAGAAAAGAAAAGAAAAGAAAAGAAAAGAAAAGAAAAGAAAAGAAAAGAAAAGAAAAGAAAAGAAAATGTCATGACTTCAGTACAGCTGGGAAGAGTAGCCTGACTGGTCTAGAGGACTTTCACCATAATAAAAGATTGATAAATATATTTGCACTGCCTACAAGAAACAAGTATACTACATGAAACAGCATTTCTTATGTACAGCCAAAATTTTCCAAACACAAAAATCCTGGCCAGTAGAAAAAGCTATTACCAGTTCTTTTCTGGTACTACCAACTTCTGCACCAGATCCTTCCTGTGTAAGAAGGAGCTCACAGTAACCTTGGAGTCTGTTTTATTAAATTCCATAAACAAAGTGAAAGGTAGTCTGGAGAGCCATAGCATTCTCTGATAGATATTTACGTGCTCAACAGATAGATGATGCTAAGTCATCCTAGAGGGGTGACTTATCTCTGCAGTTTTAAACCTTGACATATGACAGGACTGAACAAATTGCATGTGTACCTCAAGTACACAGGATTTATTGTTTTCATCTACCTCAGTGCATGTTCCATGTGAGTCTTTATTAAAATATTACTACAAACCTAAAACTTCAGTTCAAATTCCCATGATATCATCTAAGGGTTTGAATATTTGCTAGCTAGAGATATCTTTTCTCTAGAGTCTGTTCTTTGTCTATTCTTTGTCTTGCAATGCACTTAACTTTTTGTCTCCAGAGAGGGAATGCCACATACAAGAGTAAGCTATTATTTTTATTTCAAAAGCAAGACCCTGTATCGATAACACATTCAGACTCACTGGGGATACCTGAGGGGACTGCAAAACCCAAAAAGATTGCTTCTAAAATACTGACTTGTGGTGTATCTCCCCAATAAAAAGACTGAGTACCAAGTGTATCATCATTCTGGGGGAAAAAGTCAGAAGGATGTATTCTCCAGGTTAAGCCAAAGGTCTGATCATCCAGCAGGGGCTCAACTTTCCAGACACAGCAAGTGAGCAATGCCCAGCAGCTCTTTGGTCTTGTGTTGAGCACTTAGGCTCTATTTTTTCTGAATTTGTTTAGAAATATTATTTACACTTTATTTTTTTATTATTAATTTTCCCCATTATTTTTGCTTGTCAGGTTTTTCTTTAAGGAATTTCCACTCCTTTTCAAGACAGGCTCGTCCTGTCCATGACACTGATTAGGGATCAAGGATCTTCGAGGAGGAATAATGACTGGATAGGGCACCCAGTGTTGTGGTCCAGGTGACTGGGTGGTTGGACTTGACCTTAGAGGTTTTATTCAATGATTCTGTCAATCTGTGACATAAGAGATCAAACCAATAGTGGTACTACCTCAGAATATTCTCCTCTATCCTCTAAGAGAAAAACTTCCTAGCCCAGAGGCAGTACCACTGCATTTAACCCAGTGCAAGTTTTTGTCACCTGAGGGTAGCTTGGGTAGAATCAGCATCTGGGGTTGTGCCTGGGGAAAGGGTGCAAAAAGGCAAGAAAAAAATTAGAGGTGGTCACCAAACTGAGACAGAGATTCAAATCTGTTGTTAATCACTCCCAAACCAATATTTATGAATCTCTTCCAATTTACATTCTAATTAAAATTTTTAGTTCTAAACCTGAACTTCCAGAGTTTTGAAGGTGACAAGGTGAAGAAAAGGTAGTCACTTTTTCTTTACAGTGACATATAGCAATAAAATGGGATTGAATAGAAGCTTTCTGTAAAAATCTTTTCTTCATAATTCAGTGATACAAGGACCAAAAACTGCTGGACTTAATTTGAAATAAAAAACAAGGAAAAACATACATTACTTGGTAATTAAACTCTCAAACATGAAGCTTTTGCACAAGAGGAACTCATTGAAATTCAAGAAAATACATTACCATAATTTGTTGTACATAAGCAAGTATCTTGCTTTTTAGGTCTAAAA
This sequence comes from Pseudopodoces humilis, assembly GCF_049639895.1. Lineage (NCBI taxonomy): Eukaryota > Metazoa > Chordata > Aves > Passeriformes > Paridae > Pseudopodoces > Pseudopodoces humilis. The sequence continues at coordinate 74,028,249 of NC_142201.1, read as the reverse complement.
AGGTGGAAATATCAAGGTTTCTAATGACTCATTTTCTTTGTGTTACACCTGTAAATGAAGTTAGGTCCTCCTTGCTGCACAGCTAGTTGCCATTATGTCTTCCATAAAGTACAGTGAAAAGATCAGCAGAAAACACAAGTACTACACAGGTTTTTATTTGTTCTTCTTTTCCTGAGAAACAATAACCTTTTCTTGTTGTTGGAGAATGTAAACTAGAAGTGGGGGAAATACTATCACAACTTGATTACATTTGTAGTGATGTTTGTGTGAATGGCACACATGGGATCTGGTACAGTGCACAGAATTGGCATTATTAAACTATAAATATCTACACTGCTGTTGGCTACATCTGAGCTTGTCATCCTAAACTTTATTACTAATATAAAGAACTAAAAACACTTGACCTATTTCAGATACCTACATTAGACTGAGCTGTATTAAGTTTCAGAGGGATTACAAATCTTCTCCAAACTGCAGAAAATGAATTTCTTAAGAGTTAACAGGCCATAAGAGTTTCAGTGATGAGTTTCTTATTCTTTGGAAGAATATAGGGAAGAGAAAAAAACAAGAAAAAAAACCTAAAAACTGAATGTGCGAAAATAGTTGGAAAATATTTTGTCAGAATCAGTATCTTTATATATAGCAGGTAGGTTTCTGAGAAATTTTTTCTTTTTTCATTAAGAAATACTGGACGAGTTGAACAAAAATTATCTGTATATAGACATTAACATATACATGCATGCATAACTCCAGGACACCTTACCAATACAGTGAAAAAAATTAGGTGTCTGTTTTGATGGTTCTGAAAAAAAAAGCTGGTAATACCAGGACCACCTTCTTGTTCTATTATACACAAATACCCAATACCTCCTATTTTAACTTCTTTGGAACCATTTCAGTTCCCTCCTTTAGGGTTTTTCTGGCGTAGAAACACATCCCTGGCTTAATAATTGACTCTGAGTCTTCAGTATGGATTAAACCCAGCAAGATAATTTCTGTGAAATAGGTTTAAAACACAGATGTCTTTTTCATGTTCTGTTCATGTTTTGTCTCATTTGAAACTCACATTTCAAATCCAGAGTTATTGCCAGAAGGCAGGTAACTCCAGGTTTTCTGGAATCTTAGATACTTGAGACCATAAGCGTTCTTGTGCAATTTGCTTTTGGACACCCTCTTCTCAATATTAAATTGCCAGTTTCCCTCTGGACCCTATTCACCGTGCAACCCTGTAAGGAGGTTGTGGGTTGTGTGGAAATGATGCAGGAAAACTGCTCCCATAGCTTTGCCTTTTCTTCAGGAAAACCACCCCAAAGAAATACAGGATTCGAAATGGTTTTGGAAGTAACTACAGAAAACAAATGCTGTTTCAAGCCATGGGGGCAGAAAAGTTGGGCAATTGAGTGTGTGGGGAATAGGTGCCTATCCAACCTCAGGCATCCAGACACTAAATGCTGTGAAAATGCTGCACATATTAGTGAAACAACACCATATCTGTCATTTAATGAGTATTGCCATTGGTTTTTATACTGAAACAGAGGCTGCTTACCTTTCTACTCATCCTGTCTTTGCTGAAATCAACAAGAACAGTGGAGGTATTCTAAAGAGTCAAACCAAAATTGCCAAAGTCTGGCAAAAAAAATAATAATTCAATGTTTTGCATCTCGTTTTACTTTTAAATTGATGAAAAGGAGCTCCTGAAACCACTTCTGAAATCAAAACTCTGACTTTTAGTCTACCTGTTTGATGTCAGAGCTGGTATCAAGCCTGACATCAGTAGCTTCTCATGCAGTGTAAGTTTAAATTTTACAGCATTCAGATGCAGTTTTCCCATCCCACTGTACAATGAGTTCAGTGTTTCAGAAACATCAGGCTGACAGACGGAGAGGTTGCAGTCCAATCCAAAATGCAGCAATTGCTCTCAACTAAGTGAGGGAAGATCCAGGCATTAAAACTTCTGCTTCTGCAGCCTCAAAAGCTTTACCACAGCCTGCCTCTGATGTAGCTCAGCCCTGTGTTGGAGGCAGGCATTGGCCCTTCTGCCAATCCCAATGTCCACGCCAATGGTTCCGTGATGTGAACTCCTGTCCCTTTGCAATCCAATCTGCGATATCCAATTCATTTCACTGAATGACCTACAGGCACTACTAAACACAGCCGGATGCAAGCAGTGATCCAGAAATGAAAGGTTTGCTATCCTCTTACCAATAGCCTGAGGTGCCCTGCCCTTTCTGGTGATGTTTGTGTAAGTTAAGGTTGTGTATTCGTACCACAGCTTTTTCACCCTATACCTCAGAGCAGTTCACCGTGCAAAGCACATTGCAGAACTTTATCTGCCACAATATGACATCACTTTTAAGAAGCTTGGGTGTGTACCAAATCTGCTGTATACTCCAGTCACCCACAAAGTAAAAGTTTCCTCTGAAAACCAAGCAGATTATAGCCTTTTTTCTGGTTCAGTTTATAGCAAGTTTAGTATTGCATTTTTATTTCTAATAAAACCTTGAGAAGATATAAAAATCTAAATATAAAGTTTTATAGAACTTTTATACTGACTAACCACTTACAGATAAAACCTATGGAAAATAGTATATGGTTTATGGGTTTTTCTTTCTTGCATCCTGTATCACTGCAAATAGGAAAACAGAATACAAACCAGAAAAATTTTAATAGCAAAGAGTCTTTACTCTGAAATTTCCTTGGCTATAATTATTCACTGGTAAATTTATATTTGTGAGGTGAAGAACGATACTGAACCTTCATCTTCCAGAAAAGCACATAGCAGTGATCAAGAGGCTATTCCACTTCTGAAGGCACAAAGATTCCTTCACATGGCACTTCAGTACTCCAAGGTGACACTGTATAGCAGGGAATACCAGGTGCAGAAAAGTGCTTCTTCAAGATTGCATTTGGCATCTAACCCTGAGGGCTTAGTCGGAATTTCTCCTTAATATTCCAGGATTATTTTGATAAAGCAAGTGCTGCACTGACTTACCGGGAGGTACTATAAGAATTCCTGAGGTCTGTTCTAAGAAGTAATTATTCCAAATGAACTTTTCATTGATTTTATAGATTAAGTATAGGTAGGGCATTTCATTCGCTGTTTTCTCCATCTCCATGGCATATCACTCTTTATTCAGTGTAGAGAAACATGAAGAATCAGGATTCTGATTTTCTTTATGCAGAAAGATTCCTCTGTGTGAAGCATTGTAGTCATATGGCATTTAGAAAATGCTTTCATCTACACCTAGTATTTTACATTTTACAAAGATCTGTGCATGGACTCTGCAATACAAAAAAACCTGAATTTGCTAATCATAATGAATAGGTGAATCACAGACACAAGCTGAGCTGAGCAGCAAAATAAACTAAAATTAGCAACAGCATGCCCCTGGCCTAGGGCAACATCCAGCTGATGAACAGAGACAGCAGGAACCTCATCCTTGCTCTACATTCTGCTACCAAAACAAATTTGTTGTGTCACTCGTATAATAGCAGGGACAGCATCCACCTTCTGGAGCACCTGCACAGCAAATTCTATGTGGTTTTGCTTCTTTGCTGCCATAGTCCACCTGCCTGGATGTGCTTCTTGGGAGAAAATACAAATATTGTGTGAAAGACAATGGTGAAATAGCTGTTATTACATCTGCCACTGATAATCCACCTAAAGCCCCTGCATTTGCTCTTCACAGGATCTATAAAGGCATTTCAAAAGATCTATATGACCATGTTTTGATTCATCAGCTCCCAGACAGCTTTTCATGCTTTCCTTGCTTGCCACAGATTAACACTCTCCCTCGCTTGGCTGTAAATGCTGCAACACAGCTTTTTGTAAATTAATCAATATTTAATCATTGTAATACTTTGGAGGTTAAGAGAGGTTCAGACATGAAAATTATATTGCACTTCCCCAATATTGAAAAGATCTCACTTCGACTCTGTGGGATTAATAAATCATATTATGCCCATTATAACAAGGAGTCCAAATTATGCATAGGCTATGCATTACCCAAGGTTATACAATGCATCAGTGGCAGAGCAAGGAATCAAACTGGTGAAAACCTCTCCTGTAGTGAATTAGAGCAGTTCTGTCTGTGTGAATGTTTCAAGAGATATAATATCAGATATAAACTGTTACTATGAGCTGGATATTCCTTTGCAGTCCACATTCACACCCGTTTGCATTTTTCTCCATTTAATATGACCTAGTTTATCATATTAATTAAGATAAAGGACTGGAAGCACTCAGAGAAGTATGTTAATCTTGCTGTGCATGAACTAATCAAGTAATGCTGAGCAGCTGGTCAAATGACCAGAATTTGACTGACGCTACTGTCACACAGTGTCTAATGAAGAACTAGGGAAGTGGCACGGAGTCCTTAGAAGTAAAAATGAAATGTCAGTAGAAGAAAAACCCACCAGCCTGACCATTGGAAAATTCTTGAATTCCACGAAAATTATTGTCTTGGAGATTATATATTCAGGTCATCCTCTTAACTTGGAATTGTAGTTACAAACTAATATCTTTCAAGTATCTTGGCATGGAGTTTTTACCTCTGCCTTGGCTTTGCCTTGTGTTTCCATGAAGACCTCTATGGCAGCTAAAAATTAGAAGCCTAAACAGATATTAAGTACTTTTCTTTGTGGATCTCAGCCAATAACCAGAAGCTGTTTAACTTTCTTTTGATGGCTTGGCTACAGTAACATCAATGCCCTGTTGACTTGAATTTCCAGCATGGGAAAAGCCATTTAGTTCCTCCACCAAACCAAATGTCATTACTAATCCAAAAACTGTATATTAAAAGCAAAGGGAGACCTCATGTATTGCAGTTCATGGTTTTCAATAAATGAGGCATAGATTATTTAGCATGCATCTGCTATTCCTCTTCTGTTGAGTTGATCTAAGACTAGTTTCATCTAGTGAGTACCTTACAAAAGAGATGCCAAGAGATTCCTTGAGTCTTTTGGAGACATATATTTCTTTTTCAAAGCTTGTCTGAAAACAAAAGTAAATAATTACCAGATAAATGGGCAAATCTGTTTATATTTTTCCTTTTCATCTTGCCAACACTTCATGAATAAATAGAAAGAATAAATTCTAGGAAATGCTTAAAGAAACTGGTTTTTAAAATTTATATGCAAAGTCTCTAGCTGAAGCAGCAACAAGGCGGGGGACTATACTATACAGCTGTGGAAGCTCATTCAGGAATAAAATCTTTGTGAAAGCTTTCCTGAATAGCTATGAAAAATAAAATACACATTCAGGAGGAAAATAACCAAAATATCAAGACACAAATTCTCTTCAAGAATTTATTTCAGTAGGCTTCTCTGCACCCTCCTCATTTGAAAATGTTGTGCTATCTGAAATCTGCTGCTTCCCTCAAGCAACAGAATTTCAAAATGATTATGCTGCAGGATGAAAGTATGTAACATGCTGGTTAGAGAACTCTCTTCCCTGCATTGATTTGAAATGGTGTATGAATGCTACTACAAAAAAGATTACCTGGGGTTATTTAGGATTAAGGGTACACTATCTCTGAGGACAATAATTAACTAACATTTTTTTTTTAGTCAAAGAACCACATCACTTTGTTTTTTTGCTTAGTCTCATCTTTTTTTTATGAGACCCCTTACCCTCTTTCAACTATCTGTGCACACAGTTTGCCATCACTGCATAGGTTTTCTAACACATCCAGCCCTTTGCTCACTCTGTTTTCTCTCTAGCTTTTTTAACACTATGTAACTAGTTGAAGATAGTGAGGAGCCCTTTATGTCCATTATTTGGACTTTTACAAAAGTGCCATCAGCACCTCTCTTGATCTTTTTATTCTCACAGAAAAGTGTTTGATGGCTCAAAAGCAATCCGAATTTCCTTCTAATTGGTACCTCCCTTAGTTTGCAAATAACTCAGAAATGTTATTGTGTTTTTATGATACCTACACAATGCAGTAGCCTCGGTGGATCAGTTTCTTGAAATCCTCCCTGGGGGTTTCATTTAAACATTTTAGAGTATTTTATTTTATATGAAAATTCACTGAGTAAGAATTAGGGGGAATAGGAAATCCAGTGGAAGAAAAGATTATCACTGAAAATCGAATGAGGTGAAGTATTGTTGATTTCTATTTTGCTCATGCCTTTGCAGCACAGTTGCAACCACCCCACCATTCTCCGGAATTATTTTGTCCAGGAAAAGGAAAGTGTTCAATGTACTGCATTTTGTGGATGAACCATCACTGAAAGTGCTCAAAATCCATGTCAGTTCTGACCCAACATTAGAAGCTGGACAGGTTGGATGGGGCTTTGAGCAACCTGACCTTGTGAAAAATGTCCCTGTCTATGGCAGGGCAGTTGGACTAGCTGATCTTTTAAAGGTCCCTTCCAACTCAAAGTATTAAATGTTTCTGTGATTTCATCATCCAAAACAAGGGCTGCAATATGCATATAATAATAATCCTGACCATTCTTTGTTGTAGTGTCTTTTTCAGGCATGGACAAAAACAAGCTGAAGAGTAAAAAAAAAAAAAAAATACAGCTACTAAAAAAAAATAAAATAATTAAAATCTGCTAAATACCTTGAATTTCATGTGCATTTATATTCCCTCTCCTTTGTGTCTTTTATTTTTCCTGAGGCAAGGGGATGACTTTTCTCTGGTAACAGTGCCAATCTATTTTAAATTTGAGAGGGTTGTTCTGAAATTGCAGATGCTGAAAATATTCTCTATATTCTTCCCGTCTGGGGGGGGGGGGGGGGAAGCAGTTTTGTTTCTGAAAAGCTCTAGTGTCTTACATGTAGTGCTTTGCTATCTACATTGCCGTAGTCCATCACAGATAAAAACTTGATTTGAAAAATACTGAATTATATGGTTGCCTAGGCAGCAGGGACTGGATTGATTGATCTGGGAGGTCTTATTCAATTTAATATCCCCCATTCCTATGAAAAAGGAATACTAGTAACTGAATGTTGAGGTTTCATTGTTTGAGATTCAGAAGTGCTATTGGATCTCAGTAAAGCAAGACAGCAAACAACTTACTGAAGCTTCCTGAGTTATAATAAATAACATAGTAGTTCATGTTGTTCCTTTAAACCTAGACCAGATGTTTATTAGGCTGAACATCCTAGAAGAAAAAATGAAATGTCCCTTGGAAAAATGTTGCAAACTGCTGACTTTTTATTTCCAACTGTTTGGGAAGAGTTCATTAGTTCATATTATATTAAGTATAGCAAGATCAAAAAGGGGGCTATTCATGCAGAGTAATAAATCCATGAGATTAGTTAAGATATTCACTTTCAAGCAGATATATGTTTTCTTCACAGGGGAGAATAGGTGAGAAGACAGGCAGGATAAAATGAAAACTCATCTACACAAGAGCCATACAAACAGACATACCAGAATTTTGCCTATTCAAAAATTGTAGACAGAAGATATGAGAAATAACGTGTTTCAAACATGAATATTCATTCTAGAGCAACATCCTTTTTCGTTATAATTGCAACTTCCTTTACAGCTAATTAGCCAAATCCCAGCTTTCCAGACTTTCATAGTATGAATGCAAGTTTTCATCACTCAATTACATTCAGAAGTACAGTAAAAAAATAATACAGCCAAAACAAAGTCATTTGTTTTGAACTAAATAATTAAGACCATGTTTGTGGAGTAAAGTGACCTACACAACAATTGTTCTGAAAGAGATGAGAAGATCACAGCTGATAATCAAAATAATAGTGAGCCCTTTCACTGATGCACCAGCAAGAAAATCAATGAAATAAATCCCTGAAAAATTAAACAGGGTAGCAGTGAAAAGACATTGAACAGTAATTTCTTGTCTCCTCTCATCAATACTGAGACCATGCTAAGATCTTGTCTAAAGTCTTACTCTTTGCAAAATGAAAAATTGGAGGGAATGCCTATGAAAATTATTTGAGGGCTAATGGAAATTAATTACAGAATGAGGTTTCTAACTCCATTAATTCATCTTATCAATAACAAGATACTACTGTTTTGAATAATTAATATGAGTATATTTATGGAAATTTCACATTAGTACAGGACTCATTGCACTCTTCTCATATGGTCTGTATTGTTCATATGATGGTGAAGAACAAGTCAGAATTATATAGATAGCCAGGTTTATTATTTCACTGTTTTCTGAACATCAGCTTGAGTTCCATATTTATTCCTCAGTACAAGTCATAGATTCATATCACAAGCCTTCCTTTTTAAAATTTAATGACATCAAAGTATGATATTCTACTGATTTATTTTATATAATTTAACAAACAAATATCTGGTGTTCTTGCCTCTGCTCCAACAACTGTTTATGTATTTTATATTGTAGATTGTCCCTGGATAAAACCAGAAATAAACCTATGACCATAATTTAAAAAATAAGAAATGTCTCTCACTGCTAAGGGGCCCCCATTACACCCTTTGATTCAGCCTTTCTCTCTGATCTTACAGCTCATGCTTTTCTAGGTTAGCAGCAGTCCGTCTTCAACAAGAATTGTGAAGTGCCCTAATAACACCTTTGCAATTCACAGGAGGAAAAGGCTGACATGTGAGAGCTGTGGTAAGAGAGCCCTCCAGGCTAAAGGAGGTTTTCCACTTCCTAAGTGAGTACTCTTCTAATCACTAAACCATCATGTATCCTAAAATAAGGATGTTTCTCAGACACTTTTATTGCCATTGATGATGTTGAACAGAGCTGTGATTTGGCTCATAACAATTTCAATTTTCTCCACTGTTTCTTGTTGCATTTAAAGACATTATTTGTGGCACATAAAAGAAGGCAGCAGACAATAGAAAAGTTCTGAACTCTCATTAGTTGTATGCAAAAGCCAAAATAATGAAGCCAAACCCAGATAAATGGTTGCTTACATACATCTATACTCTGCTGAATTCTATCCTTAAGAATAATTAGTTTTAGAATTGTTTTGCTCAAATTATAAAATGTCTTTGTCTCACAATAACAAGGGAAAAAAACCACAATATATATTTGAAATAAGATTGGCTGAACTGAATCTATGCACAGACACCCCATCTGAAAGATGCTCCTCAAGTCTGTAAATTCTTCAGCTTGGTAGCAAAAGATTTCAAAATGCTCCAGATGCTGGAGTGTACTGCAGAGTGTACCTGCAATGTTATTGGAAAAATATGGAGTCTGAGTTACTGGACTCATATTCATCTCTGACATCATGGATAGTAATCTAGTATCAGATATCACAATTTTTCTTCTTTTTTTAAATTTTGAGGATAGTTCAAATCAAGAGCTTGTCCTGGAAGAGGAAGGTCAATATACAGAGAATTCCCAGACAAGACCAATTCATAGAACTAATCATAACTGAAAGATCCAGCCTTAAACAAGACTTTAATTACAATTGTGAAGTCGTTTATGTCTGACAACATTTTAGGATATTTTATTGATTTTTTTAAAAAATATGTTCAGCTTTGAATGAGAAAATAAGAACATTAATAATCCATTGTCATTTACATATACAGGTCATGCATCATGTACAGAACTCATATTTCACCATAGACCTTAGTGAGTTAAAAATGAAAAATAATATAGATGATAAAACAATTACTAAAAAAATAAATTCCATCAAGCTATCATGGACAAGATATAATTCATGTCCCAGTGACACTGTTTTACAAAAAAGCAGTTGTGTTTTCTTTCAGAACCTTGCATGTAATTTTAATTTGTGTTAATAAGAGGAAATTTTCCCAAATCCCACCCCTGCAAAGATATTTCATGATTAGCATTAGACTTAGATTTCCTTGAAAAAAAATGAACATATGAACCTCATTTTTGTGAGGTTCAAGTCTAACTAAACCAGTCTAAAATTATCATAAGAGTTATCAGAGGAGTTTCTGGGACAATAGATTCTGAATCATTAGTTAAGAAAAAAATCTGATTTACTAAAATTTTGTTCTCCACAGACTGCTCTGTGCTTCACTTCCTTTCTCATAACCTTGTGTTGCCAAGGGACTGACAGCACAGTAACTATAAATATTGCCTAGAGGAGTGTTCCAAGGAATAATGTCTTAAATACTTACTGCTATTACGTGTTTGGATTTTTTACAAGGCATTTCCTAATAACATCATGGTGGGTAGACCACATATTGGTATAATAGCATGTACAGCTACATCCCAGCTAAACCCTCATCTCCCTGGAGAGAAATTATGGACTTTTGGGACACGGTTCGCACTGTCTCAAAGGAGAAATTTGAAACAGGCCAGCTGTATATCAAGGAATACCTGTTTCCCTCTTTTGAAAAGTCTAAGGATGACCATCTTGAAGACAGACATGAACATTTTAGAGCTCTAAAATTAGATTAGATTAGATTAGATTAGATTAGATTAGATTAGATTAGATTAGATTAGATTAGATTAGATTAGACAAAACCCACCCTTGGCACCTAACTTCTATAGACTATACAAATCTCTCCATTATATGTCTTATGTCACATTAGCAGTTGCGGTGTAATTACTATGGTTATACTACTATTAAAACTTCAGCATGGAGCTAGCACAACAAAACACCCTGTATCAAAACAACTCCGGGTTCCCAATCTTCATGTTTCAGCTAAACACGAAATGATGCCCCTGGTTACCTATGATTTTTCTGAGCAAGGATGCACTGATAAATTAGTCATTTTTGCCAAGAAGCAAATCTCATAATTAATTAGGCTCTTTGGGAGTTTAAATTTTCCTCTGTGAATTTCTGCCAAAATAAAAAATCTCTGTATGAGCCATTGACTGAGCTTCATGACCGTATCTTAGTACACCCTGAAATAAATACTAGAACTCCTCAGAAGGAACAGAATTTCAGGTATGCTTAAACTTTTATTACGTCTATTTTGACTAAATCATTTATATAATTGTTTTGAATCCCATTTTCAATTCCTAAACCTTTCTCATCTGCTGTATGGAGAGGGACGTGTCCCTAAATTTTCCCTTAGGTTTTTTCTTGCTTTTCATTTGTTTGTTTTGTTTTGTTTGTTTTGTTTTGTTTTGTTTGTTTTGTTTTGTTTTGGGGTATTTAATTTCTGGGTTTGATTTTTTGTTTGCTTTTTCTTTAAATCTAAAGAATAGTGTTTAAATTTAGGTTATGCAGTTGCTTATTGTGTGCTTCATTTTACTGCGTATCACAATATTCATGTTTTTTCTGGAATCTCACTCTTTATCTTCCTGTCCCAGGGTCAAAATTACTTCCACTTTCCTTTTTTTTTTTTTTGAGATATTGTGGTGTTAAACATAATGAAGACTATAAAGCGGTAGACCCAAACTGATACTTTTGAAAATATAAAGCTGACTAGAAATAGATGCAGGCATGGCACAGATGTGTGCTGAGAGGTTACTCGGGGTGGAGAGTCCAAAGCCTAGGCAAGAGGCAACGATTTCTATTGTGGTGTTTCAGACCAATAATAAACAATCCTTTTTAATTGTGTTGCTCAGAGTGTCAGTTTACCTTTGACATTACACACTGCTTCATGCCTGGGCCATTCATTTGCCACCCTTGAGGCACAGACAATGGGCTGCAGTCCGTAACAGAGTAGGACAGTTTTTTCTCGTTGTTTGCAACAACTCTCGTTCTGAGAGTAAAAGTGGGACCTAATTCATCTTGACAGTGCATTGCCAAACATGTCAAGCAATATTTCCAAAATCTGTAATGACATTAGGTTTGTTCCTAAACGGGCGTTTACTACATATCAAATTTTATATTTGAGAATATACCTATGCTGTTTACTCCACTGTTGTCACAACAGAATCTCTTATATCAACACTAATAGCTGAGTTTATGTGTAATTTGCTGCACTTCATGGCTCTGAAACACAAGATTTTGAAGTAAAAATGATAGATAATGCATCCCTCTTTTTCCCATGCTGTCCTTTGGAAACATGCTTTCCTCTCTGCCCTTTCAATCCTACATACCCTGAACTACACTACAGCAGATGTGGTGTCATTTTTTTTTCTTAAACTCTCTCTGAGATACTTAAGCATGAGAGATGTTATATTAAATCAAGCATCACATCCAAAAATACTGAAAGAAATGAAGGTAAGGATATTCCATCAGTCAGCCTAAGATAAAAGAAAAATAAGATTCCATTTATTTATTTGCTACATTTTTCATTGTAAATTTGGGATAATTAGTAAAAAAATCAGGGTAAATCATCATTTACAGTTAAAACAATTAAGTCAACAGCAATGGCTAGATATTTAACATTAACTTAGTATATAGTAAAAGAAGGTAACATGTAATTTCTTCCCAATATTTTTAAGTGTGTCACAGAACCATCCCAGGAAAAGCCAGATATATCTGAGTTATCCTGCACTGGGGACAAACTTTGCCTATGCCTATAGAGAATTGGCACATTTATGATGAATGGCTTTTTCATAAGCCTGAGCTCACAATGTATTGATGCTTAATGTGTTGCCTATAAAGTCAGTACAGTGACATTTCCCAATTCATCAGGGCATTACAGGGATAAAACCATATAAGATTGTGATCCACAGTTAACAGCATGGATATGAAGTGCTCAAAATGAAAAAAAGGTGAAGGTACAGGCACGGAAATGGTGAACTGAGATGGATACCTTCTTCCATCAATAAATAAAAAGAAGTCTCCAGAGATGAATATTCTCTGCTACTGTCTACTGGAAAGAGCAGAAAGTAGAATTTTCCATTCATGGGCAATTTTTTTTTTCCCTAACAGCAATCAAATTACACCCTGAGAGGTATTTAGAGGATATATAAAATATAAACCAGCAGAGTGGAGGGTAATGGGAAAAAAAAAAGGGAGAAGTTTTCTTTGTGGGAACAAGTACATGCTTAACAAAGCCTCCTCAATGACCATCTCCACTGGGTACTTTGTAACCAACAGCACCAGAGATGACCTTGTCATATAATGTTCTTTACTGATATTGCAGAGCACAGGAGGAAAAGTGAGTGACCCTGGGAAGAGAAGAGATAAGTCCAAGAAAGCTGAAGTCATTGCAGTTGGGTGACATGATGGAATCTTATGGCTGGGACTATCAATATTTCACTTTAGGGCCTGAGATGACCCCACCTTTGTAGTCCCATGTAAACACAGGTGTTGCCAGCTTGTGTGTACCTGGAGTAGAGAACAGTGGGAAGAAAATAGAAATGTTAAGTGATGTTTATTGAGCAGAGTCAGAGGAATCCAGAGAACTGACTTAAACATTGGTACTGAGCAAGTAGCATGAGCTGGAGGGATTTTTTAGTTGCTCATTTCTGTAGGCAATAGATGTGTTTTACAGATTTCCAACAACATTCTCCTGACTCACGGCATATTCCCTTCTTGTTTTGAGTGCAGCCTTATTACCAATAACCAAGGAGGCTTTCCATTTAAATTGTGACTTCAGGATAGATAAAGTTTTTACATATGCTTGGATAGTGCCTCAAGGTAATGCTTTGTGTTAATTGGCAATAATTCATTTGATCTGTACAACATGTGGAAAATGCCTATGATTTGTATGGCAGTAACCTATCAGTGTTAGAATGGTCTGTACAGTAGTTATTAATTCATATTTACTTCTTAGCTTTATCATGCTTTTTTTTTGAGGGGGGAGGTGGGGAGCAGCCATGTTCTGTATTTCCCTGTCTCCTTCCTCTTTCTGGGTTTTTTCTATCCCTCCTCATAGCCTCTAGCATGCAGAGGATCTATAGATGCTTTTTGGCTTTCACAGATGGTGTTTGTGCACTAACTTTATTGCTGCTACCTTTCTTTCTTACCAAAAATTCCAAAGCATACACTCATCTCAGGGAAATATGGTAGAAACATCCATATTCCTGTAACCATTGGGTGTGTATTAGGATACCTTTAATTGCCAGATACCACTGATAAGTACAGTTCTTCTATGTGCATGTCTGTCTCCTCTCCATTTGACTTCCCTTTCCTATCCCAGCCTGCCTACCACAGCCAGTGCTGCAGTGATATGGCAGAGACAGCTGGTGTGGGAAGAGTCTTCCAAATAGCAGATTTTTAGTGTACAGTGTAAAAGACAAAAATTGACTCAACTAAATTTTTTGAGAAATCATGAGATCTGAGATCTGGAAGTTGTGTTACTGAAATAACTGGCTTCATCTTGCTGTCAGAAATGAGATCTGCTTTGAAGTGACAATGGTTTTTCCTATGTCTGTTAAGCACAACAGATACATTTTGGGCCTGCAACCCAGCACAAGCCACGATAAATGACCTTGTGGAGTACATCTGCAAAGTCTGGCTCACACAAGAATTTAGCATAATGACAATATTGACATAATGTTGAAAGCATATCATAACCCGAGTTTTACTTAACTGGAGAGGAAGAGAAGTACCTAGTGCTGGTAGCATCCAGCTTTCACTGCAATCTACGGTCTTTTGAAAACTTTGCATGTATGCCTTTGTCTCTGGTGAGCTAAAAGAGGCTTGAATCTTCTTGGAGTTGCATTGGAAACTCAGCCAACCAGATCTTCTTTGCTTTACCCTTTCACTTCTTGCGTTATGATGGTGCCACCCTGAAGTTGAAATAGAGGATAATAAAGAAATCAGAGCTCACAGGTAAAGGACAGATAATTGCAGGTGCCCAAAAATCAAGCATTGGTCATAGACATATGTATCCAGGTAAATCATAACCATAAGATTGAAATTGCATGATGGGAAAATGTTATTTATTTCAACTATTCTAAGAACAACATTTGAAATATTTCTCTAAGAAAAAAGTTAAATGAAAGTGAAAAATATGAATATTAGATTGGAGTTCAATAGTCTGTCCATTTTATTTCAGTGTTACATGTACCCTTCAGATGTTGTGCATCAGCAATATTCAGCTTTGGTTATTTGGGAGCATTAATATTTTATCCATTGGGCAAAAAACTTTGGCTGTTTAGAGTTTATTAATGTATCTCTCCTGTGTCCATTAATCTAATATTTTATGGGGTATACAGCACCTCTATTTTTATAGAAAAGTGGTTTTTTGGTTAAACATAAAATGTAAATCAAAATCAAACAAAGGTAATGGAAATGGGAGATATGCTAGGATATAACTCCATCAACGTTGAAAGACAACAGAACCACCACTGAAATAATGCAGAAATTTTTAGTGCCACCTATTGGCAGGCAATGCAAATTTTGCAAGCTATAAAACAGAAAAATAATACAAAAATAAATTGCTAATTGGTTTCCAAAAGTGAAACTGCCTTTCAAAAAAAAAAAAAAAAAGTGGTTTTCTCTTTTTTTTTTCCTGGCATTCTTGTATGTTTTATCTTCCTCCATGCAATTTAAAAAATATTTATAGGAACTGGGACTTTTAAGTAGATAATGAAGATGGAAATGAAAAACAGCATTTCAAATTATGAATGCTACTAATTAAAGTGAGAAACATTATTCTAAATATTCTCACTTTATTCTAAAGACTTTTGCTTCTTCATTCAGGAAGGAAAACGAACAATGTAATTCACATATCTAGCCAAATATTATGGGGTAGAGAAGATGAAAAATAATCTATTCATAGTCTTTTTGAGAATAACACTGTTAATTATCAAAACTCACTGAAATATTAATCTTTTTAGTACTTTTCAAAATTGCTCAAATTATTACAGCGCTTTTTTTTTTTGTTATGGTCTATAGAAATTTTTACAGAACTTTTGACACAGGCCAAATTTATAATGAAAGATATGATAGACGTGAAATTAACAAACATTTTAGAGGAAACACAATATGGTTTTTTAACCCTGTGCATTTAATATAGCCAAAGTGTGAGCATACTTATTTTTATGCTTAATATATATAAGGAGGTATTGTTTTGAAGTGGAGATAAACATGTGAATAGGAGTACAAATGTAACAGATCCTGCAAGGTCAACCAATTTGTTGAACCTTATGATTTTTCCTGCAGGTTTTGTAAGAGCAGTGTCAATTACTCCTCCCCAGTCTTGAAGGAAAGCAAAAGAGCCCGAACTGTACACTACTGCACAGAATCATTCCTATTTAACAGTGAAATATTGGCAAGTGCTTTATCAGGAAAGTGATTCAAGTCTTTCTGTGCCCATTTTCCATAGTTTTGTTCGGAACAGACTTCCTTGGCTTAATTATGAGACTGTTATGAGGCAGTGTTAAAAGCTATGTGTGACATCTGCTGCTTCTTTTCTATCCACAGTTGCTCCCTCACAGAAGGAAATTAGATTATTCTGATACAATTTTGTTTTGACAAATCCATGTTGACAGTGACTAATTTCCTTGGGTTTTTTTTAGTTGCTTACAAATAGTTTGATTATTTGTTCTAGCATTCTTCCAGGAACCGAAGTTTATCTAATTTCCTAAATTGTTTCACATTCCTTTTGAAGATCACTATTGCATTCATTCTTGATCATCACCTATTGTTTTTGACTTTTTAGAGCTACTTCTATCATCTTTGATATTTCATCAGCTCATTCTTCAAATACCACAGCATCACAGCTAATTGAAAACATCTAACTTAGTAATAGGTATTTAACCTGTTCCTTCCCACTTAGAACCTCGGTCTTAAATTTTCCCCATTGTTACTTATTGCTGCAATATTGAAACGCCTCTCACCCTTATAAATAAGAGTGATTCAGAAAAAGTATTAGAAACACGTCATTCATCTCTAGAGTGATTTTATTTTTCTTCTTTTTTTTTTTTAACTGCTATTTAGTTTGTTTTTGTCCTCTTTTCTATATGATAAAAGAACTTTTATCATCAGCATAGCCTTTGGGACTGACATCTATTGTGTGCCATCATAATTTTTGATTCTGCAACATCACATTTATGTAATACTTCCCTACCCTAAGGAAGTGACCAAGCTTCACCTTTTCAGATGTTGTCTGAAAAGGTCAAAATTTAGCAAATCTTATGGTATCTGTTCTGGTTTAATTCAGATTTATACCCTTAAAATTGCTTCCTTCAGTAACTCCTAGATTTCTTGAATTCAATTTTTTTTTTTCACAAGACAATTCTTGTTTACTGAAGCCTACTTTCCTGAAATCTGATGCCTTTATTTTGTTGTTCTTTCCTTTGCCTTACATATGTGTCATGAGCTATTATTGCATGGTTTTTCCCACTCACTCATGCCTTTTACCCTTATGTTCTTGATCAATTCCTTCCCTAATTTTTCAACAAGGAAAGAAGTCTCTCTTTCAGTTGAGCTGCTTACCATCTACATTTGTGACTGTCACCAGGCCATTGCAAGGACTTTGTGGCCAGTTCACATCTTTTCCCAGAGGAAGTACACAAGGATAAAATGCTTTGTTCTCCTCAAATCCTGACATCAGTATAATTTTTCCATTTGATCACAAATTGTTTGAGTATTTATGATGACAGTCTTTTGTTTACACATCTCTTTTGACAATGCTTTTTTAAAAGTGTTTTTTAAAATTATTTTAAAGAGTCATATAAAAAAAGACAAAAAGCAAAAAGACAGCAGCCTATCATAACACATACAACATGCCCCAGCAACCAGACTAGGCCCAGCCAGCACAGGGATAACTCACTGAGAGCCTTGAAGATAGACATACCTCTCTAAACTCTGACTCAGAAACACTTGCCAAAAGACTCGTCCCAAGCACTGCTCATTGCAACGTTCTAGGTAGGATTTTTCAGTTTGCTGCAGTAAAAGCTGGGTTATTTACCTGCTTATTTGTAAGAAGATTATATTTTTGTTCTTAAAATCACCTTTGCAAAAGTACAATTAAAAAAAATCATAGGTAGTTATTGCCAGAAAATAAAAAAGGACTCTTAAAGACTCTTCATATCAGTAAATAAAACAAATTAGGTAAAAATCAATAGAATCTCTTCTCTAGTTATGTTTGTGAGGTAGATATAGATTTCCATTTAATAAAAATTAATTCCTTACCTTTTAGCTGTTCTGCAGCTTAATAACTGTCCTGAAAAGGTTTTATTTCTTGCTGTCTGAAGTCAGAGGGAATTTTGCTGCTAACTTCAATGGAGAAAGATTTCACCTGAAGCAGTTCAGTCTAATGATTTCTTAATAAAATACTGGAGATTTATTACGTCAGACATCCGCATCCACACTTCTCTATTCCAAGGATCTTCTATTTATAAAGTGGATACTACTGAAAGGCTGCTGATTATCAAGGTGATGGAATCTATACTAGAGCAGACCTTTTCCTTTTAAAGTATTTATGACTAGAATTCCACAAGCTCTGTGGTTTTGTGAGGGGGAATTTTCAGCAGTACATCTTTCACTGCTTCTGGCAGATGTAATGCAGGGGACTGAAGTTCAGCAATCAGCTAATTGATTACAGCCTCTGGCTCAGTGCTTGCCACAATCTCCCTTTTTGCCTTTCTGATTTTCACAGTATCACTAGCTTCTTTATTCTATCCCTTTAGTACAGCTATCTTGTGTTAGAACTAAACAAATACTATAAACTACAGAATGCGGGTCCTTCACTTCTTTGTTTTCTCTTTCAGCATTTCAATAGAAAAGGAGACCCTTAGGTGCTGTAGAGGAGTAGCATTATTTTGTTAGGGAACTAACAGCCAGCCCAGGGGGACTTTTCAGAAGTCATTGCAATGTCATATGGCTCCCCAGTGACACTGGCCTGCATCACTTACCTCACACACAGCCATCTGATGCTACTGAATCTTAGAAACAGCCATAAACATTGCAGTTATGGTGACCATTATCTTTCTCCTCAGGGATTTCACTCTTCCTTGAGAATCTCCAGAGCGATAGCACACCAGCACTGCAGTACACCAGATAATGATCTCAGACACAGAGGTAGAGAGGTAGGATAGGGGTGGATAAAAATAATTCTCAACAGCTTTTTTGTGGCATGGGATTTTATTTGGGTTGATAGAAACACAATTCTCTGTGCTCATCTGATCAGTGCAAACCAAACAGTCTGAAAAAACAAAAAACAAAAAACAATAAAAAGTCCCCTGGCAAGTGGAACACCACTGTGTTTCAGGGCAAACCACAGCACCTCAGGACTCAACATCTTAAAGAACAAATGTATCATCCTACTGTCTTTGTCTCTCTTATGATTTTGGTTCTCTTTAATAGACTATATAAAAAATAATTTTCTTGGTTCCAAAACTGGTAAAGCTTTTAAGTACTATAAACTAGAGAAAATTTCACTACACCTGCCTTCTTCATATAAACTTTCCTTTCACTTCCTGTGTGGGAAGGTTTCACACAGGAGACTGGATTTGAACTGACCTGGTGTAGAAGATCATACATTTTTATCTTTCTGCCAAGTTATTGACCAAAATATTGAATTTTTTTCTGCATGACATGTGCTATGAGCCAGACTTAGCGCAATTTTTTTTTAAAAGATAACTCCATCGGGTAAACATTCTGGCTGAAAACCTTGAGCAGTTTTCTGAAAATATTGTAGATTAAAGTATTATCAGGATTTTGTCAGACTACTGCAGCGAAGTGTCATTTCATTTTTGAGGAATGACGCAGTAATGAATTAATCAGAAAATGTGTTCAAGTAATAGCCATAGCAAACCCATCTCTTTCCCACTTTAGTACATACTGCTCTTTCTGAATGCTAAAATAACTTCTCCTTACATCTATAGAAGAAATCTCTAAAAGCACTCAATAACCTGTGAGTTTAGCCTTAATACTTTAGCATTAAGACTGAATGTGTGGAATTTCATTTAAGAATATTTTTTTTCAGGTGGATACGAGAATAATTTCTTTGTCATTGCAACACACAAAAGCCTCACGAACACACAAATCCATGCATCTATTCCTACTGTCCGAACAAGAAAAAAAACCCACATATTTGTTTTCTTGAACATAATGTCCATGGTGGTGATATATATGCTATTTATAAGCAGAAGAATTGGCATGAATTTTTTTTTATGGTTAAACACTGCTCAAGGAAATAAATAAATATATAGCCACTTATTCTTGGAGCTTTATTTTAATAATAATCAAAACATTATTTTTTGTGATAAACTTTGTATTTATGAAAAAATGTATTTGAGGAAAACTAGTGAGATTGACTTAATGACACAGAGAGATATAGTGGTATGAATGCAAGTAGCAACTCACAAAATTCTCATAAACGATGTCTCAAGGGGTTTTATGGAAGCTTTTCTCCATTTAATGGAAAACAAATACTAAACCAGCTTCAGGACAGAAGGTCAGCTCTAGTATGCAATACCCGATTCAGTGCAGGTTACGAGTAAATCAATCTGCTCCCTCAGTTCCAGGAATTCTCTCAAAAAATGAAAAGGCTTTACTGCATAAAGGAGCATTGTGTTATTAATTGAACTCCTCAGCGTGTTGAGAATTGTCTAGTACAGCTCTAGCATTGCACCCCCTCAAAACTTCCTCTAAACAGGGCTCTGTTGAGCTTTGCATATTTTTTCTAAGAACTAGATGGGGATTGCTGGAAACACATTCTTCATTTTAACCCTGGGCGACAGAAGAGTCTGCTAATGCAGAGGCTCCTGTGTGCTGGAGGTCCAAGGGGAGCTTTGAGGAAGCAGTGGGTAAGTGATGGTTTAGATGCACGACAGCTCGTGGCGCACAGAGCACCTGAGCTCCACAGAGCTGGCACAATGCTGCTGCAGCCTCGGCATCCCCACAGGAGCAGAGCTAAGCAGCAGATTAGCTCCAGCCTTGCACACTTATGGAGCACCACAGGACTGGTGCCTGAAGATAAGCTCGGCAGTTGTGAAGCTTCCCTCACACCAAATCCGGGAGACGTCACCAAAGGGATGATGATAAAGGTGTAATATTCATGAATATCAACAAAAGCCTGATCTCTGTTTTCTTGTCAATCGTCTGACACAGGACAGAGTTGTGAAAAGGTAATCAGAGAACTACTTAGGAAATTGGAATCTCACTCATGGACACTTTTGTGAGGAAACAGAAAAATCTTTTGAGTTTTCCCTGGTGGATACTTCACACCATTAAATGTACAACAAATTACTTCCTCACATCCCTTGTCTGCCTTCCAGCTTAACCGTGTTAAAACAGTAAAGTGCTAAAATCGTTCTTTGGAGATGAAGTAGCATGGTCATGTTTTGAAGTGAATAAACATGGAATAGCAAAAGTGCTGCTTACCAACGTGAAACAAATTAGTTTTAAAATGTAAGATGCTACTTCCTCCTTTCTTGTTTTTAAATTTAAATTTTCCAAGGGCTAGGAAAAAAGGAAGTACTGAAGTTGTCTATTTTTCTATAATATCCACCTCAAAACTTGAAATTAAATTTCTTTCCTAAAGTAATATTATCTAGAAATTAGATTTTTCTGTACCAAAGTATGATTTTGAAAGAAGAACAAATTGTTGCTTCCTGTGTTTTGACTGGATGGACACAATTGCTACTAGTGACTGACTATAAAAACCGACCACAACAGAGACAGCAAAGAGGAGAAACCTTTTGAAGCCTTAGACCAGGAATGTTCTTTACTTAAATTATAATGACCAGAATAGAAGGGTAATTGTCAGATAGTACTATGTGGAAAATCTAGCTTTGGTCTGCAAGCCACAGACTTATGTTCTTTTACAACCTTGTCTTGATCTACAGATTAACCTGAGTATACTGGATTTATGAGAGCAGTTCCTCAGTACTTTTCTAGTTCTCTAAAGCTTAAGGAGAAACTACTAGTATTTGTGAAGGATACAATTTCATAGTCAATCGCATGTCTGGACTCACACATCAATCACAAATCTTGGCAGAAATGCAGCATTACAAGTTCCTATTCAGAAAAATCAGAAAATAATTAAGGAAAAAAAATGTCAGGAAAATTTTTGTCTGATTAGTCAAAACTTGTCACTCTAATTGGTAAATTAAAAAGCCACAAAAATGTGACAATTTAAAATAGAATAAAATACTATTAATTCAGAGATATTTGGAAATCTTATGAGGTATATATATAAATCTTGGTGTTTTTCTCTATTTTGTGGCTTACACTCAGAAGAGTATTTTCTTGAACTGTTTTCAGAACAATACAGCCAAAACTTCAGTTGAATGACAAATTTTAATTTCCATCTGGCCACTGGTGCCTCACAAGAAATAAATCTATGCTGCTGGCGTAATTTAAAATAATGTTTGCCGAAAGCAAGGATCAAATTGTGTGTATGAACAGTTCACTGAGTATACCTGTGGGATGAAGGTTGCATTGGAAGCACATTGATAAGACGTGTGTAGGAGAGGAGATCGCACTGCTGCTGCACACACTCATTCTCTCTGCCACACAAGCATGCAGATAATTTCTAAGCACAGAAATGTTAGTTTCAGAAACTCTGAAAAGCTTCAGTTACCTTCATAAACTCTACAGGCAACATTTAAAAAAACAAAGGAATTTGTCAGTTTTATAGCCCAGCTGACTCCCCAAAACAGGCTCCACACTGCCAGGTGGCCGCCTTTCCTTCTGAACACTGGCATTTCATTTAGCAGACAATGGCAGAAGAGCACCTGAAAGGACTGTGGTCCAGGAACTGAAACAGTGCTCTGAGACGGAACAGCATTGGACACCGGGTGCTTAAGGAAGTTGTGTAAGAACAAGACAACTTTGAATGCTATAAGTATCTGATAATTACTGGTTTAAGGATTTCTTAAATCAAGCATGACTTCAGATACTTGTATTTAACAGCCTCTGAGGGATTTTTTTATTCTTCCTGTAAATTTGTCTGAATACATTTCTATCTTTATTCTTCATAATATCCTCTGGCAATGAGTTACACATTTTAATTGCAATCATGTTAAAAAAGTTCTTCACTTGTTTTAAACCTGTTCCTTGAAAAATATCACTTGACAACTTCTTGCTCTCTTTGAGAGCTAATGAATGATCACTCCTGATTTTATAAACTTGTACCATATCACAGCTCTTTCAAATTGGAAGTCTTATTCTGTTTAATCTTCCTTAAAACCAGAACTGTTCTGCACTGTTGCTCATCCTTGTCACATTCCTTCCTGCTTTTCTATTTCTGCCTAACGCTTTCCAGATGAGACTATTAGAATGCACTGTATTACTAAAAAATATAAATGTCCTAGTGATTTATTTGCTGACTTAATGATGTTTTCTGTTTCATTCTATCTTCCTTCCCCTAATAACTTCTACTATCGCACTTTGCCTTTCTGGACTTACTGGGCGTTAAGTTCTCTTCAAAGAAGCATCGTAGCAGTTTTGTGATTCTTTTGAATGTAACAATTTTTGCAATCGCATTTGTATCTGCATAGATATGATTACTTTCCCCATTGAGCAGTATTTTCTATGTCATTGGCCATTTTATTGTCACTCAATTGTGAGTGACACTATCAATCCCAGAATGCCTCTGCTTCTCTTCACAGGCAGACTCTACAGACTTTTTTACAGGGCAGAGAGGATTACTTCATAATACCCCAAACCTGAAGATGCAATACCAGCTGTGTAAAAGACAAACAGGCTAAAATGTGATGTCCTAAGATTGCCTAGAAAACTGTCAGTTGTAGGCACGGGCAAAGCTGGCAGTGATAATGAATGGTTCAGATATTTTTGCTGCTTCTTCCCACATTTTTTTCCTCCCCTTTCCCAGCAAGTTCCAACAGGAAGCGCAGTTCCGTTTCATTCCTTCATCCTTAGAACCAAAAACATCTGTTTTGTCTACAGTGACAAGGAGCCATTGATGTAAAATAGGTACATGTAGCTACTAGTTTACCATCAGTGACTGGAGCAGCCTGTTTCTCTGAAGTCAGTCACAATAAATCCTCTGAGAATGCAGCCTTGAGCTTTCAAGGAAGAGAGAAGGCAACTCAATATTAGCTTGCTAGTTTAGAATACCTCATAAATCAATATTTTTCTACTCCCTTCACTCCACTCTTTGCAAAACATTTAAGAGATGTACAAGGTCAGAAATAGAGATCTAGCTGTAGTCTACAGTTAGAGTGTGGTATGAATTCCTATAGTTGGTGTAAAGAATTTGTGAGAAGTAGTTAGGGAAGTACCATGCACAACAAGAGTATCCTGAGGGGGAAAAAACCCTGCACTGACAAGCCCAGCAGATGACCTCATTGTTTTCTTTGCCAAATTTCTATTTCCATACCATTTATAATTGGTTGTCATTCTATCTCAGAAGCCTACTTGGCATCTGAAAATCTAATTTATTTGAACCATGATCATATGCTGATTAATGCTGAGGGAAATTTCAAAATATGCTTCTCTATATACTTCCCTGTGGTGAAACACAACACTAATATATACAACATCTCATGAAAGCTTTTGATTTTTCTCTCTGTATATATATAAATATTGTATATATAATAACATATATATTATAGGTGCACATATGTGTATATAAATATACATGAATATATATAATATATATAAATATATATATGTATGTATGTATGTATGTATGTATGTGTAACAATAAATATTAATCCCCCTTATCCCAATTTTGTGACCCTAATTATTTGAACAAATACATGTGACTTCCATGTTATCACAGGATTCCTTTGGTATTAGATGGAAAGTTCTTTTGACATACAGTTTTTAGCTTAGCTGGCATTTGTTTTACTCTTCCCTGTGGAATTGTAAGTCTGTGGAAACAGAAGTTTTACTAAACAGTTCTGAGGAAATCAAGCAGAAAACACTCACTTAAAATTAAAAGACCAAAGAAATTCATGGAAATTGAAAAAAAATGGGGGTGGGGGGAAACACATATGCAAAACAGTTTTTAAAACAGCAATGTCAATAGGTTTACTTTATGATTATCAATTACAAAGTGGCCTGGCTTCTGTACTTTTTCAATTAAAGAATTTTTACTCTGAATAATATGCTCCCTGAAGATGCTGTCTTGATTTGAAACCAAGTGCCACCTCACCAACAAAACATTTGCAAAAAATCAGATTTCTCCGAAGTATGGCCAGTTGTGTTGCACATTAGTGCCAAAAAAACAAACAAAGAAAAAAACAAATATATATATATATATATATATATATATATATAAAAATTCAGTACTGTGGAAAATAATGTTCCAGAAATAACAACAATCCATGTTTCTCCCCCTAAACAGTGCCAATTCAGGACAGAATTAACCATAGTGGCATAGTGAAATAGGTTTCTTCACTAATTGTGTGTGTATTTGTAATATATTACAGGAGATGAATCCTGTGAAATTTAATTATGAGAGCACTTCTGCAGTATTTCTAATGGAAAGTCCCCATTTTGCAGCTAGCAGTGATACCCTGTTTTGGAAGTTATTTATACATTTCATTTTTACTTATTTTTGGTGCTAATTTGTTCCACTAAATGCTGTATTAATTATCCAGAAAAAAAGTGTATTCATCTCCATTGACAATACAGGAGGCCTAGAGCTATCAGTAGCCTAATTAGGGCTGCTACTTTTGCCCTCTAGCCATAACTAGTCTGAAAAAGAAAAAATAAATTTTAAAAAATAAGCACATCTTTCTCTACTATGAGTCTGCACAACTTCTGTTGGATTATAATGACACAAAGATCTGATTTTGGATTAAACGTGCTGAGGGATGGATGCTCGATGGGACCAGTAGAGTGACAAAGAGGACTCCAAAGGTAGACAAGGTGCTGCAAGGTGGATTAGAATCTTTCTCTCCACAAAGGAGATATGCTTTGGGAGGATGCCAGCCACTGATGCTTGTTACCTTCTGGGCTTGAACCATCCTTCCCTGAGCCACTCTAAACCTGCATCACCTCTGCATGACCACGGCCTGCGAGCAGAAACTTCCAGTCAGAGTTCTGGGACACATGGCTGTGCCAAGGATGGAAAGGAAGTATGTCAGGGAGGCTGAAGGAGCTCCTCAAAACACTAATAAAAGTACAAAAATGCAAATTATTTTGAGATTTTACAGGGATCTAACTGGAAATTCACTATTCAAAAGTATAGCTAAGTGATGGAAATTAATTCAAAGAAGCTTTACTATGAAAAAAAGCTCTGTGTGGTTTCAGGCTCACGTCACAAAATCTATAGAGTTTTGATATCTTTGCACTAGAAATGTTGCTCTTTAGCTAGCATGAATCAACACAGTCTTCAGCAGAGCCACACTGATTTACATGAGCTGCAGACATGACCCATTGTATTTAATTTTAGGCATCTTATTAGGAGGATATTCACATATTGGAGGAAGATCTGAAGAAAGCTGCAAAAAATGATTAGACTTCTGGAGTGATTGATGTATAAGGATTGATTGCAAGTGCTAAATATGCATGGTTTGTCTAAGAAATTACTAAAGGGGGACATGGTAACAATCTATAAATACTTGAAGAGTCTAAATGTCAAGGAGGGAAAGGCATTTTCAGGATACAGGAGAGATGCAGCAGGACAAAATTAGCAATAGAAAAAAGAGAATGAATTTCAAAAGAGTCCCCAAAGGAAGACCTTAGAGAGTAGAAAGGTGTTTTCTTTCCAAAAGAAAAAAATTGTAGATAAATAGATACATTTTCAAATGCATATTGGATACCAGATCATTCCAAATGGCCTTGAAATAGAATTTTAAGGCCAGTTTTCTGCAAGTGATCATATCACATCTCTATTCACTACTTTTTTTAAAGGTTTAGACAACTGTGACTCTACAAGGAACCCAAAAATTTGGAAAAAATGCGACTAAGTCCACCATAACTGCAAGTGATTTAAATTTAGAATATCACTTTCAGCCAAGCAGTATCACATCCACTTTGATGAAAATAAAGAGAGACAAAGGATCTGTATTTCCCTTGGTTTTATTGTCTCTGGAGCCAATGGTATGATTTAGGAAACAACAAAGGAAAATATTGCTTCTGGACATGCCTTCCACATTTTTCTGTTCAAGACAGAATATTTTCAGAAATGAGTGGTGACTTGTGAAGCTATCTGTATATAGCACATTATAGACATGATCATTACAGTTACAGATTTATGTCTGACTATGAATTTCATTAAGACCTAATTTCAAGATTCCAAGAAGTGACAAAAAATCAAGTACCTGCAATATGATGACAACAAGAGAGGAGGTTCAGAGAAGTGGGTCTGAAACTCATAGGATAAATTAATGTTCATCAAAAAAGAGTGTTATGTCCCAAATTTCAAATATAAGCATAAAAATGAGAAACATGTTTTAGGATTAGAAAGAGCTGACAAAAGAACTGGACATAGGGAACAACAGCTCCAAATTCAAAATGAGAATTATTTGTCTAAAGTAGTAAATTATGTCCGAAAGTAAAAAAAATATATATAGAATTCAGAACCAAAATAGATGTGGTTATCTGATTATATTTCATTATATAATAGATTTTACAGATACTAAAACCAAAAGAAATCCCAATATCACTCTTTTTACCTCTGGCATAACACAGGTTAGAAAATATCATTCATTAATTTTCGTTAAATTGAACTAAAAAAGTATCTTTTAGAAAGATTTTAAGCCTGGATTTAAAGGCTCCAAATTATCAAAATTCATATCATCCTTTTGTAATTCACTGTAGTGTATGGCACACCTCTACCAAAATAAATGTGTTTTATTTCGACCTTATGAGTTACTGATCTCATTTTCTAGTCAGTGACACTCTTTCGGAATAATTTCTACCATATTTATTTGTCAGAAATACATTTATGACCCTGACAAATACTATTTTCATCTTTGGTTTGAAGTTTACCCAGAATTTTTCCTAGACATCACATTACAGAGACTTGGTAAATACCTCTTTAACTAAACAGTTTTCTTATATGCATAGTTTAATATCTTGATATATATTCACAATTATTCAAGGAGATAATATGTGATAATATGTATATCTGTAATGACCTAAGAGTCCACAATGGCATGCAAAAGATTTTGCAGAAGCTTAACATAGACTGAATTGTTTTGGCAGGAAAAAACCTCATCTCACCACCACTCATCATTGCAAATTACATTTAGGTAAACATCAACATCTGCTTCCTGTGCAAACAGAGTCTGTCATCACAGGAGCTATTATATTATTATGAGTAGATGAGATGGTTTAATATTCATTACAGATATACAAGGTGCAAGAAACTGCTTCATACACGTGCTAATGAGCAGTAAATGTATGAAATGAATTGTACCAGTCTCCACAGGTAACTGCAGCTTTGAAACTTTAACTCATTTAATGTGAAGAATTACAGTAACATCGAAGATAGATTCAGCAGCAATAGATGTGCTTAGTGGAAATATGTTCTAAAAACTCAAAAGGACTAGCTCATAAGGAAAAACTAGTGGGTGTGCTCTAGAGTACCAACAATACAACAGGTTACTGCTTTGTTTCCATTTTGTAATAATTTGTGTTACACTTTTTTGGAAAAAAAACGCAATTCAGCTATAAATACGGACACAATGAAATGGTCAAAGCCAAAAATCCTATCTTGTGAAATTCCTGTGCAATTTTGCTGGATTTTTAGACCTGGGACATGGGAAAGAATAGTGGCATTATTGTTATGCTAAGTCTACATTTATCCTACATGCATAAATTCATCAAGGGAGAGGCAGAACAGATAGTAAATTGGGATTTTTGTCACTTCATACCCATCACCATTAATGCAAATTAAGAAGCAAAATCATAAAAATATAACAATTCCTTTAATTGTCACCTTGTGGAATTCACTGAATTTTGCAGTTCTCTTTTAGATTTGGCTTAGTTTCTTCCTGTCTAGAGGAGTCTGGTTCTGAACTACAGCCTTAGCTTGCAACAAGTGATGCTTTTCCAATGGAAATAATCTGTGACTGTCAAAATGTTTTCCGTTACCTATTAAGTGACCTTATAAGGGTACCAGTGTGGTGTAACAGCAGAAGTCTGCATTTCATTTGCTTTCTTTATACAGAAGAACTTCTGCTGGATAAGCCATATAACAGACCTATAAAGAAGATAAAATTTGTAGCATTCTGGTTCATGTTCTTGTGAGCTTCTTGCATCCAAGTTTGAAGGATTAACAGGGGGAGTCTGTAAAAATTATATAGCAGAATTAGAGCAATAACTAGCCAAGAACAAACCTAAAGAGAAATTTTGTCCCATCATGTCATAAGTTAACATAAAGACGTTTAGAATACATAAGAAAATATGAGTGGCTATGCCTGGTCAAATCAGAGTTTCACCCAGTCCAGGTGCCTGTGTGATATGTGCTAATAAAAACCTAAATAAATAAAATAAGCATGGGGCAAACATAAGGGATAGTTCCAAACTCCCAGACTGTGAATTAGGTCACTCCAGACTCAGAGGTACCTTTTTTTAATAGGCTTTAATGGGGTTTTATTTTCTGAATTTCTTTTATTACTTTTTGAACTCATCAATGCCTCTGGCATTGCTAGTACCATGCAGCAGTAGGTTGGACAACTTTATTATGAATACTGTACAAAATTAACTTATTTTGTTTGCTTGAAGGCTGCTACCCCTTAATTTAATTTTGTGTCTGTTAGTTCCAGTACTGTGGAAAAGAAGTGAATAGTTTTTTCCTATTCTCCTTTACAGTGTCAGTCATGACAGTGCTTCTCTGGATTTTCCAAAACTATAAGAAAGTACCTGAAGAGTCTCTCCCAGGATGGGATAACTAGCGGTTGACTTTCTCTGAAAGAGAAGAATGTACAAATCATGAATAAGGGCTTGTATTTCAACAGCAATTAACAATGCTTACTACTTCTACCACTACCCCTTGCTCCAGCCGTAGATTCATAGAACCGAGCAGGGCTATAATATACAGTAAAGGAGTTCATTTCTTTATATTGCAAGCTACTTTTTTGAGTAAGCTCTTATAACCATCATAGCTTTAGATCATCTCCACTAATTGTGACTCTATAAACAGCAGAGCTGCACTTTCTTTAATATGTAATTTCTTATTTATTTATTTTTCTGATCAGAATGGCATAAAATACATTCTACACATCATGCTAGTGCTTAGCAACCAACTTCAAGATACTAAAATAGTACAGATTTCCAACCCCCTCACTCTTACCTGCTGCTCCCCACTACTATAGCAATGCCATTGATGCATTATTGATACAATCAACAGTGGCCAATTAAGTGACACTTCTAGGAGTTGGTATCAACCAATATGAAACAAAATACTCTCATTTCAGTTCTGACCTTCACTATGTTTAGCAGCAATCTATTCTCCGAGTCTGAAGGTAAGTATAATAATCTTCTTTCATCAGGAGTATTTCTCATTCATAGCATACTAGAAAATGGTCTCCTGTATTTCAACCTAGCACAAAGAAAATACATAATGTGGGGGCTTGGGAGATTCAAAAACCTTTGCATTTTCAATTTCTATAGTAAATATAGCATACACCATTTATAGGGTTATTTTTAAAACACTCATTCTGTGAGCTGTATTATAACGTTAACTTTTCAGAAAGGGATTGCAGTTATATTGGGTAGCAATGAGAATATGAGATGATCTGAAATCAGAGAAAACTTTAGCATTTATTTTTTTTTCTGTCTTTTTAGTAGTTTAACATGCTATAAAGGCCCCCAGTCACTTCAATATAATTTAATAATTCTTTTAAGACTTCATTCAGACCTAAAAAACAGTAGCATGATTCCAAGTTTTGCATTTCTAAACTCAAAGAATCTAAACCACCCATTCATTCTGCAGCAACTGAGCAAGCACTCTCAAACATACAAACATGCACAAATAAATACATAACAACAGTTTGGACAGAAAACACATCCAAAAATACACAGATGTTTCAGTCAAGTGTTGGTAGAGCAAATTCTGAAGCCCCTTCTTTGAGGAGATTAAGTGCTTCTTCTTACAATAGGCCAACTTTCATCAAGGTTGGTGGTTTCCTCACTGATCTAAACCAAGGTGGTGATACCTTGGAGTGAAAATGAGTTAAATCTTCATCACTGAGAAATCTCAGAGCTCAAAAGATCAGGCCCTGGGTTACACCATGGACAGATTCCAATGCTCAATGGGGAAAAGCCTACAATGTGAGTGGATTTCACTCTGAAGCTGACACAAATTTAACACAGAATATGCAACATTGTCCAAGCTTGTCTAGTAACCCTAGGGGAGGAAAGCTGTGAATTTTCTACACATACAGAATTTAATAACATTGAAACCTTGTAAAATCCTGATGTTTTGGCAATTTTTATTGGAGGGTAAGGGGGCTGCAGCATTACTGCCTCTGTTCTTTGTGACTGAGAAATTCTGTAAGCATAGGTAGTACTCATAAGGAGTAAAACATCCATGTGCTATGAAGAGCCTTTATTCTTAAATTGGGGCAAAACAGGAGCTAATTTTCTGTGGAAGCAACTATGCAGAAGCTCCACCCATATCATAAAAAATAATGTTTTGATGCTCCAAAAGCAGGTTCTGGTCAGTCATTCATCTTTCAAACTAGCAATAGCTAGTTTCTTACCACAAAAAAAAGTAAGCAGAGGGTAAAGAAATCTACTGATTCTTTCCAAGCAATTTAACAGATCTAATATTGAATAAAAAACCCAAACCATTCCAACTTTTATAATGCACAACTTGTTAAGTACATGTACAAATTTCAGAATAAACTGTTTACAAACAATATTAAACTATTAACAAATTCAAGTGTCTTGTTTTCAGCTGAACATAAAAAATTGCCTTTTTTAATTGAAACTGACTTGGCAGCAGTCTGAGCTCATATTCCTGTAACATACTTTGAAATGCTATTTTTAAATGGATGATTAAAGAACCTAAGGATGATAGAAAACAGAAGAGCATTATGCATTAAAACAGAAGTTGATACATAGTTGCCTCTATCCTGCGTGCTTATAGGCAAAACAATTGTGCATGTGTCCTCTTAAGCACATTCATTACCATATGCTTGCTTCACTTGGCTACCATGAGACTACTTGATGGGATTGAGACCAGGCACATGTTTAAGTGCTTTGCTGAACCAAAGCCTAGAAAAGCAGAAAAAAGACTCAGAACAAATTTTAATTAAAAGATATATCCAATATTTTAAAAGTCATTTGGCATGTCCTTCAAATCTGAGTAGCTAACAGAAGAAAAACTTTAATAACAAATGAACTTTTTTATAATTTGGTCCTAATTCTGCTAACCTCATGCAGACCAAACTTTAAAAATAGAAACGGAACAGCTCTGAGAATATGAACAAGCTCAAGTTTCTTTCTGTGTTTTCCTCTTCCAAGAAACGAACTGATTTGTGTTTATAGTATATTGCACAAATGACTCACTCAGGGAGCATCTGTGCTAAGTACTGAGTGGGACAACATTTTATATCAAGTAAGATGACACATTTTGCTCTTTTTTGTTTGCAAATTTTGAACAGATTTCTTGTCTCCACCCAGGCTGAATATTTTTCTTGGACTTCGGATAAGCTTTGACCTCGCTGTCAAGGCAGAAGCTAATGAGAGTCTCCAAAGATAAAAGGAATAAGGTGACTAAAGGTGAGGATTCTTATCAAGTCTAGAGTGTGCTGGTGTGAGTGAAAAAACTTCAGCTGTAATAATTTTCCCAACTTTCTTCTCAGAAGAAGCTGCTTGTCAAAGCATGGCCAATGACAGAGACCACAGGAAGGTTTTGTAATCTGCATTCTCATGTATATACATGGAAACAATTAATTTTTGTATTCTTTAGATCTGTCAGGGTTTTGTTGCACATCAGACAGTGGGCACCATCAAATTAAAAAACAAGCTACTCTGTAGAATTCTTGTACGAAACCATAATGACAAGAATAGTAAACTCAGTTGGGTTTCACTAGTGATCAGCAATCTTGGCCGAAAATCTGTTTCTACCAATAACTCTTAATTAAATAATTCAAATGAGTGCTTCCAACAGCCCAGTTCTCTAATGGCAAAGAGCAGGCTCCATTTTAAAAGTCAGTTTTTTACATAGAAAATATTGCTGGAACAGCTGGACTAACTACATCTTCTGGCAAATATAAATTCTTAAAATGCTTTTGTTCATAAATATTTTTTCAAAGTGTTTTCCAGTAGTAACATGCAAAATTAAAATATGGACTTAGGTGAAATTCAGTGCAAATTCAACAACAAAGCTGTTGCAAATATTGGGCACTGAAGGCATTTAGAAATGCTAGAAATTTTCCTGAAGTTTGCTGGCTACACCTTCCCAAGGTGAGTTCAGTTTTGAATGGATCTGGATATTTTTTGTGCCTAGCTGGTATCTCCTTATTCCAGGATGCTTTTAATGAATGCTAAAGACCATCTCTTATCTGTTGAGCAAGAAAATTTGAAAACTCTTATTTCAAAATATTGTTCTAAGTGCCATGCTAAGCCTTATACTACCAAATCTAAGAAGGAAATAGGACAAAATTACTTCACCATGTCCATTGTAGTCAGTTTTCCTATTAATTCCACTTGGTAAGTCAGAAAAGGAACTTGAATTTTTTCTGTATTGTCAGATATAAACACAGAATACCAGAGCAAACAAATGTTTGGGGGCACTGTAGAGAGTTCTCTGACAAATTTTCATCACACAAGATGAAATGAGATAAATTAAGCTGTTACCATGACAAAACCCAGGAGGTTTGGAAAGTCTGTGGGAGACAACTAGAAATGCAGAAGATGTATGAACAATATGTCTCCTAAATACTGGTATAACACATTGGAGACTGACTCTATGACCAGGATTTTAATCATCTATGCATTTCTTGTGTGGGTCCTTCCAGTAATACAGCAGCAGCATTTCCCTGTCTAATCACAACTCATATAAAAATCAATTTGACAAATCTAAAGTGCTTTTCTTTCTTCATGTTCATAAAGAATAATTTATAATATTAACCACTAACTGGTGGTTTATAAGCACAAAAACTGTGAAAGATACTCAAATACATGTTGAGTGTACTTTAAAAGCTCTTACCAGTTGTCAGTACTTGTCTTTATTCTCCTTTTTGCTTTCTTAATAGGTCTAAAATATCTACTAAGGCCATTTACATTGTACGATTTTCTAGATTTAGATATGAATCAACATCTCACTTCATATCTTAAATTTGTAAACTACATTTAAAAATGGCACAATACCTTGTGTAAACTAGTGAACAAGCAGCTACATGTGATTTTAAGAGTCATTTCAGGGTAACATAGAGCTTCAATGATAAATAGACACATCATATATAGAACTCAGAAAAGAAAATATTGGCTTTGGATTCCATATATTTTAGTGAATAGGACAGTGCTTTGTCTACTTCATGGTCAATACAGTATAAGTGGGCATTACTAGTATATAATTCAGAAATGTGTAATACTGGCGTGAAAAAGCATGCAAATTGCAGAACTAATTTTCAAGTGAGAAACATCTTGACTTTGTGAATTGCTTTGAATGCAAGTAGTCGAATAAAGGAATCATGGAAACAATTTATTTGGAAAATACCTTTCAGATCACTGAGACTAACTGTTAACCCATCATGTCAAGCCCACCACTAAACCACGTCACAGAGTACCACATCTACATGTATTTTAACTACCTCCAGGAAGGCAGACTCTGCTATTTCCCTGGACAGCATGTTTCAATGCATGTCAACCCTTTTGGGGAAGAAATATTTCCTAACATTCAAACTATTTTCCTAACATTCAATTCAATTTCATACCATCAAAAGAAGCATGGTGAGCAGTTCAAGGAAGGTGATTCTGCCTCTCTATTCTGCGCTTGTAAGACTCTGCCTTGAGTACTGGATTCAGTTCTGAGGTCCCCAGCATGGAGAGGACACTTACCTGTTGGAGCAAATCCAGAGGAGGGCCATCAAGTTGATGAGAGGTATGGAGCACCTCTCCTATGAGGAAAGGCTGAGAGAATTGGAATTGTTCAGCCTGGAAAAGAGAAGGCTTCAGGGTAACTTAATTGTGGCCTTCACTGAGGGGCCGAAAACTGAGCACAGCATTTGAGGTGTGGCCTCAGCAGTGCCGAGTGCAGGGGGACGGTCACTGCCCTGCTCCTGCTGGCCACACTACTGCTGATCCAGGCCAGGGTGCCATCGGCCTTCTTGGCCACCTGGGTATACCCTGGATCACGTTCAGCTGCTGTCACCAGCACCCCCAGGTTCTTTTCTGTCACGCAGCTTCCCAGCCACTGCCCCAGGCCTGTAGCACTGCCTGGGGTTGTTGTGACCCAGGGGCAGGACCCAGCACTTGGCCTTGTTGAACCTCATGCAATTGGCCTTGACCAACTGTATCATCGATCCAGCCTGTCCAGATGGCCCTGCAGAGCCTTCCTACCCTGCAGCAGATAGACACTCCTAGTGTTGTCTGAACACTTGCTGAGGATGCATCTGATCCAAGTCATCAATAAAGGTATTAAACAGGTCTGGACCCAAAACTGAGCCCTGGGGAATCCTACTTGTGACCCAGCTGGATGTAACTCCATTCAGCAACACTCTCTGAGCTCAGTAATCCAGCCAGATTTTTACCCAGAAAATAGTGCACCTATCCAAGCCATGAGCAACCAGCTCCTTCAGGAGAATGCTGTGGTAAAAGGTGCCAAAGGCTTTACTTAACTCCAGACAGACAACATCCACTGTCTTTTCCTTGTTTACTAAATGGGTCAACTTGTCATAAAGAGAGATAAAGTTGTTTAAACAAGATCTGCCTTTCACCAGCCCATGTTGGCTGGGCCTGATCACCTGGTTGTTCTTCACATACCATGTGAGGTCACTTGGGATGACCAGATCCATGACATTCATCAGCCCCAAGGGCTGAATTCTGAGACCTGTAGTTCCCAGGATCTGCTCTCCAGCCCTATTTGTAGATGGGCATCACATTTACTAACTTTCAGTTGCCTGGGCCTCCCTGGTCAGCCAGGACCTCTGATAAATGACGGAATGTGTCAAGTGAACACTTCTGCCAGTTCTCTCAGTACCTTTGGGTGGATTCAATGTCATCAAACTACAATATGCAGCAAAACAACAAAAAGCTTTGGGGTTTTGCATTGAGGAGGAAGGAATGGGGTTCATTAGTATTGCCCAGGCACTTGCTACAGCTACCTGGGAAATGGTGGGACACATCAGGGCACTATGAAAGCCGCCCATGAATGTGCACCAGGATAAGGCCTGGTGAGGGCAGTCAGTGTTGGGCAGCCCCAGGATGTTCACAGGCATGGGGATGGGACATCAGCTTGTGGGTCAGCAGGGCTGTGGCCGGGCCTGGGCAGGGCTGCTTTGCAGCAGAACCATCACTGCAGGTGTAGCTTGGACCAGGTCATAGCTTCCCCAAAGTATGGTCAGGAGCTCGTCTTTGCCTTCTGTGGGACAGAGACAGGTGCTGGTCCTCCTGGGTGAGGGAACCTTGCAGGAATGAGGAACCAGGGCTTGCTATATGTTTGTATAACTGGGAAAAAAGAATTTTCTTCAGAACATGAGAGAAGTGTATATGGATAGCTGTTAGCCCCTTCTGGGAGCTGTTATAGCAGGTTGAAACAGTGTGTTGAAATCTGGTAATTAGCACTTGGGTTCCATGTCTCTCATCTGGGGAAGGGCTGACCGCTCTGCTGTGCACGTGGGGCTGTCAAATCCCACCTCCAGCTGCACGGCAGGCACAATTATCTTGTCCAGTGCCTAGCTGTACATAAAGCTCAGGGAGTCAGAAACAGCTTGTGCACATCTGAGCCTGCTGCTCTTCACTTTGGACTTCATTACGTACACCTTCACACATCCCAGGCGGGTTCATTCATCTCCTGTTCACTTGGCTTGCTCCTGAAGCTTGTGCTGTTATAAACCATAGGGACCTTGGTAAAATTTCATGTGAAAATTCAACATCCAACAGCAAAGTGCTTTCAAATATTATTTTAGGGGTTTGGTTTATTATGGATTCAAGGAAAAATCTGGAAATGAGCTTATTTTTAAACCGGAAAATGCAGTGTCTGCAAATAGTTTTTCCAAGAAAACTGTTTTTCTGTTACGAAAATAAAAATATGGTCAGATCAACCAGAATAAGAAAATTTGGGGTCTTTTGAAATTAATGAAACTAATTTATTTTGTAGTCCTCATTAACTTCAGTCTGGTCTTTGCTGCTGCAGGACCTCACAGGGCTTATAATTCAAGCACATCCCTTCCTCACTCTCTTAAACAGAAATACCTCTGTGAGTGGATTGCATTTCCCATGACATATCACCACATTTTCATGTTTGAAATTGCAAAACATGAGGAAAATCATATGATTATATCTTGAAAACAGATAGTACACAACAAAACTTAGCCAGGAAGAGGCATATGTCATCAGAATGATATTATAGGGCCTTGGAGACATCTATTAATCTCAGCCCAAGCTGTTCTAATTTTCAAATATCCAAGTATTTTACCATAATCGCAAACATGAAGATTTAACCCTTTTTCTGAATTTTCTGGTTTATGATAATGTAAAAAAAATCTAAAAAATTAAAAATTAAAAAAAACCTGCAAAAAAATATGTCAAACTTGCTATCCCAATCAGAAAAAAACCCAAGTGTGAAAGGATTAACGATTTTCACAGGAGAACTATTTCAATATTTAAACACTCTGCTCAGAGACAAAAAATGAGTTATAAGACCACCCATAAAACATAACTTGTCAGCATACTTTCAGTTGTTTTTGTAGTAACTATTTAGCTCAGGATTCCGGGAGACTACCATACTAAATCTGGAGAAGCTACAGATTAGAAGGAGGTAGATATTTTTCATTTTCATAGATAGAATTACTAAATTGGAAAACATGCAAAGACAAACACATTGTGATTTTTCTATTATGCGTATATATATATGCACACAGATATATATATACATATATATATATACATATATGTATATATGTCTCTTCATATGCACACAAATGTTTATAGATCTAAATATTATAGCAGGAAATTATACCAAAAGCAAGTCTATTCAACATGAAATAGTGGTTCTCATTTGGAATTTGGAAGCTAATTTATGACTGTGTTAGACAATTTGCAAAAAAATTATAGAAGACATCAAGTCTGATTACATGCACTAATACTGAATGTTTCTAGTTGTTGTTTTAGGAAATGCAAACTGATTTCATAGCAGTGGAAAAGGACACATTTCTTGATATCTGGAAAATTCTTGACAGTGTGATATGATCCGTATTTTCAAGGACAAATCTTAAACTAAACTTTCAAAAGGCAGAGACATAAATCAATGGCAAGATGTTTTTGTAAACTAGATACAACAGGTTTTCTGTCTCTTCCTTCTCTTCTAATTTTATATGCTTTTCAAGTACCAAATGGAAATGTTGATTTGAGTAAAGTTTTCTAAAGCATAACTTTCAAGGCAATAGAAAGAATAATAGCACACCTGGCTGACTTTCTATTAACATATTGATGGAACTATAAACCATCAGAAATGTTTCTTCAGCTTTTATTTAATGCAAATACAGTTGTATTCCTATCAAACTATTCTTTCATAATCCAAATTCATTGCTAATGAGCTAATAAAGAAACACTACATGTCTTCAATTTGTCATTGCTGTTTTATTAATATAGAAAAAGTTTATGTCATTCCAGGGAGTTCTGATCTTTGTGCACACTAGACCTTCTGCCTATATATGTGGGAATATTGTTCATGAAACTGTCTGAAGGTCTGAAATGTTCTCAATGAAGAGGGCAAAGGAGAGTTTTTTTAGAGAATAGACTTCAACAGAATCAAAACTCTTTTTTTCTAATTATCCTCCCCTTCCTTCTGCCCTCCCCTAATCTGGTCTCCATGGTATCATCCAGCATATGGGAAACTTTATGCAGAGTGTGAGTATAGCAAATTTGTATCCTATTTTCATATCACTTCAGGAAAGTCATCAGACAAAAAACTCCCATTCTCTGTTTCTGAGTGTCACCATGATAGGGCAATATTTCTGGTATCACATGAGAAATTCAACTCAGCAGATAACACTCTATTAAAATAATACAGTAAAATATTCAACATTTGCCCATAGCCATAGTTTTTAAAACTGATTTATAGGCTTGCAATTGCAAATTATCATCTAGCCCTGGGTTTGGGTGTAAATGCAGAAGATAGAGATGGATATTTAAGTATGATCTACCTTCTGTGTTCCTTTCTGGAAATTTACAGATCCAAACTGAGCACATTTTTACGAATTAATTCAAGAATTTTTAAAGTCATTTATCTCATCTGGATATGTAACTGTCTGATTACACTAAAAAAGGTAAATATTGAGTCTTTGCAATACCATGTTACACTGACACAGTACTAGAATAACTCTCTGGTGAATCAGCAAATCCATAACTCTACATAAATTGTCTCCAAAATTACTTCTTCTTATATTTCTGAAGGTGTAAAATGGAATTCCAAGTAAGGTCATCAAAGCTAGTGAGTTTCTATTCTATATACAAATCTCTTTTGATTTTGATTTCACAACTCTGTACCTTCCCATTTCTAATGACCAAAATATTACCATATATACAAAATCTCTATTTTGTGAGTTGGTTTATTGGAGCTTGGGTTTTTGTTTGGGTATTTGGGTTTTTGTTTGGCTTTTCTGGGATCTTTTTAATAAAAAGATTCTTGGTATAGTTAAAATATCTAAATGACACATGTAACCTTTACCTGGGAAAATATTTAGATATCAAAGACCTTGCAATTTATTCTTGCAATCAGGTCCACCAGTGCAACAGTAGCAGAATCAAATAAAATATCTGACCACTTGCAAATATCACTTTCTTTATCAGAATAATTTTCAGCTGTGTCATCTTATTTGTGCATATAGATGAGGAATTAAATAATTTTAAAATTTGGTCCATAGTGATTGTAGAAATATTCTTTTATTTACTACTGTGGCTTGCAGACTTTAATTATATCCACCATGAGATATTGGTACTGCTTCTGTAATTTCAGAAAAAAAATATTTCAAAATAGTCATAAGCTATTAGCACTTTCTGCTTCTTTCTTTAATAATTCTTGTTACATGATACAGTCATTTCACTCCAGTTCAGTCATCTCTGTATCAAAACTTGGAGTGAGCATAAAAGTCAGAAAATATTGCATGAGCTTGACTAGGAAATATGTGAAGAGATTCAGATCAGGAAGGTTCTAATTCTCATGCCTCTCTTATCTCCAATGAAAATAGTTAAAAGATACCAACTACTGTTTCATTCTAAAATACCAGCTACAGTTTCATTCTAATTCCATTTGGATCTCTGCAGTTTTACACTAGAGTGAGTATTAAACTGAAGACAGAAGGATCTAATGTAGGAAATAAACATGACCCGAAATTCATGGAGGCCAGGTCCTCATTTCTAACAGTGGCCAAGACCAGGTGCAGCAGAGGAAGCTATAAAAATCCAGTGGCAGTAATGTAGATGTTTATGTGGATATCTGGGTTATCATGGATGCACACAACTGATTTGGAAGGACTTTCTGTGTCCATTGGTCTTTGATTGCAGAGAAGTAATAACAGCTCATACTGCAGATTGGTTTTATGCAACTGGCAATTAATTAGGATACATTACGTATGCTTATAACCTTTATAACCTTTATAAATTCCATAATATTAAATTTTAATTTATTGCACTCTAATAATTATTGTGTGTATCTCATTAATCATCAGGAATGTACAGATTGCAATACAAAGCACAATATGAGACGCATTGCTCTATATTGGTAAAGATAGGGCTTCCTGAGAGGGCAGTAGAGGAACTAACATGTTCAGAGGGAGATTTGGCTTTACATAAAGAAATGTAAATCAGGTTTTTGCAGCCTTAATCAGAGTTACTTTGTTTTATTCTAAGACAGTACATAAACCCTGCATTCATTTAAAATACAAAAAATTTAGTCTGTGAGATCATTCCAAACAAATCATGACTGCAGGTAGCATTTCAGACTGATGCACTTTTTTTTTGTTAATGACATTTTAATTCCTTAGAAAAGTCACTGAAAGCATCAAAGCAGTAAAACAAAACCAGGAACTTAACATTTCTCTGGGGATTTGATCAGAAAGGTTTTTCTTTCTCAGAGGCAAATACCAGGTTCATTTTTAAGCAAGGATAATAGCTGCACTATCTGTAAAAATATTTTATACATACAAATGAATACATGCAACATCTTTGTGAAATGAGAAAATATTGCAGTCTTTACGGACTGGTAGGCTCACTAAAATGTGAAATGGTAATGATTTTCACAGAATTGTAGAGGCAAATCAGTCTGAGAGAATGTTGAAGCATCTGACTTCAATTCTCATGCTTCGATGAAATGCACTGCCTTATCCCTCTCACTGTTTAATTTCTCAAATCGGAAGTACAGGGGAGTATATATTGGCAGTATGGAGCAGATAACAGTGCAATAGGAACTTGAAAACTCTATGAATATCAGCTTGTTCATATCTGAATTGCATTCCCTGAATATTAAGGCGTATCTGCCCTTTCCTGCTCCTTATTGATCCTTATAAACAAATGGAGCTCTGAAATTCTGACCAGTTTCCACAATTACTTCAGCATGTGCCACCTTTCGATTTTCTCTCTTATTTTATCCTAAATTTTTCTCTGTATTTTCATCTCATAACAAAATTTCACATCATGTTCAGAGACCATCTCAGTCATTAATGAAAAGACACCAGATTACCAATACAAATTTGCTTGGGATAGGTGATCAGCTCCTTTTCATTTCTATAACCTCACCTATCCATCATTCCCATCACACTTGGCTTCCATTTAGTTGTTCATTATGAGAAAAATGTAGCATTTCATTGTCAGAGAAGAATGATGCAACAAAATTAAAGAGATGTGAAAAATACCTGTCTTGGAAGCATTACCTGATAAAGCACAAGTTTTCCTGATACAAATATAAAAGCCTACCACCTCGTTTTCTCTGATTCATAATTTCTGCATAAATACTTTAAGGTATTATAAGTGACATAATACTGTTTGACTTGGCATTAATATGTATTGAGAATGAGGGGCTATTAAGAAATGTGATGTGAACCTAGATCTATTTCTGTAAAACAAACTGTTCAAACAAAAAAAGGCAGACATTTTAACAACTAGAGGAAGCCTGAATGTTGCTAGCAGTGAGAGCTTCAAAGCATTAAAAAGAAATAATCACCACTTTGTACTCACTTTTTTCTTTCAGTGCCTACATGACAGACACCCACGTTTATAAGGAGCTTCTCTATCTATGGTAAAGACAGAGATGGATGATTTTTAAATAATTTTCAAAATCATATGATGATCTTTTCCTCTAAATTCTAAAATTGCGTCAGACAAAAAGATGAATTTAAAGAGGTCTGTAATGTATTCAAACATCCATGCAGCTATTCAATTAAAAAGCAGTGAAAGCAAACACCAACAATATTGAGACATTCATATCAGAAGCAACTGACACCTTCTCTCATTTTGATCACTGTAAATAAGCTTTTGGAACGAGTGAATTTATACTGATGTAAAAACTGCAATATGCAAAAGCAAGAAGAAGCCCCACTGAAGAGTTTTATTCCTGTTTTCTGCAGCAACATAGCCTCTCTTCATTCTGCAACAATATGTATTAAATAACTTAGGCCTTTTTCACTCAAACATAAAAGTGCACAATTCATTGAACAGCTTTACCCGAGGCACTAGCAACCTGGAGGCCTAGGTTCAGAATATAAGAGAATTTTTTAACTATAGAAGGCCTATGTGCAAATTCTGTAAATGACTATGCATCATCTGCATTATATATATGCCCAAACTATTCTGCTAAGGCATATGTATGGAAAAAGTGTCTTTAAAATGTTGTATTTTTTTAATTACTTGGCCACCTTGATTCTCCCATTCTAACCTTGCAACAGTGCTCTGCACTGGAAAACAGTTAGGATTGCTCATCCATGGGGTCATTCAGCATCTCTGAACCATGAATGTCCTGCAACAGCAAGAAATTATGATCGGCAGATATCCATCACAAAACTGCTTAGGCACTGAATGAAAATGGCCCATGCCAATGCTTTATAGATGCTGCTGAAAAGTATCTAAAGAAATCTAAAAGAAATCTAAACTGAAGTTATGCATAGAAGTGTTTTGGTTTCAGATAGTTTTTGGTCAAATTGTTGGCAGCCACACTGAAATAT
The DNA here is from genome assembly GCF_049639895.1 of Pseudopodoces humilis. Classification (NCBI taxonomy): domain Eukaryota; kingdom Metazoa; phylum Chordata; class Aves; order Passeriformes; family Paridae; genus Pseudopodoces; species Pseudopodoces humilis. The sequence goes on along the minus strand of NC_142201.1, from coordinate 73,985,313 downwards.
TGTTGCTACATGCCTTTTCAGTACTTTTGAATATTTTCTTGTTACTTAGAAAAACATTCTCATCCTAATGAAAACAAAATAACAGAAAAATAAAAAGTTAAAAATAAAGGTCAAGGTGTAGTTTAAAACATATCCCTCCATGGAAATTTGTTGTGGACTATTTCTTCCAAAGAGACTATGATAAGAAAATGATGTGGTCTCAAAATGACCACAGAACAAGAAAAATATTAGGCTTTGCCCAATGCCCTTAGCAGGTGTTCATTTTCTTGCCTTGTACATTGAAAATGGAGACATTCAAATCTCTAAACTTTGGTGCCTGGTGACCTTGTACATGGGACATCCACACAGTATTAGAAATTATGCCCCAAGACCGCAAAAGTCCCATTAGCTTTTCATGGTGTGGTTGATGAATGGTTAAGCTACATAAGCATAGGTGTCTTGTAGATGTCCTAGGGTATTGTCCAACCCCAAGATGGGTGTGCTAGCCAACAGTGGCTGAATATGAGCTAGCACTGTGCCTGTGTAGCCATCTGAGCTTATATCAGCAGTGGTGTGGCCAGCAGGAGCAGGGCAGTGACCGTCCCCCTGGACTCGGCACTGCTGAGGCCACACCTCAAATGCTGTGCTCAGTTCTGGGCCCCTCAGTGCAAGAAAGACATTGAGGGGCTGGAGCGTGTCCAGAGAAGGGCAGCGGAGCTGGGGAAGGCTCTGGGGCACAAGTGCTGTGAGGAGCAGCTGAGGGAGCTGGGGGTGTTTAGCCTGGAGAAAAGGAGCCTCAGGGGGGACCTCATCACTCTCTGGAACTGCCTGAAAGGAGGGTGCAGCCAGGTGGGGTCAGCCTCTTCTGCCAGGGAACAAGTGACACGAGAAGGGAAATGGCCTCAAGTTGCACCTGGGAAGGTTTAGATTGGATGTTAAGAAACATTTCTTCATGGAATGAATTTTCAGGCATTGGAACAGGCTGGCTAGGGGGGGTGGTTGTGTCACCATTCCTGGTGGTATTTAAAAGATGTGTAGATGTTGTGCTTAAAATATATGGATTAGTGTGGACTTGGCAGTGCTGGGTTAGTGGCTGGACTTGATTGTCTTAGACCTAAATAATTCTGTGACTATATGATACTTAACAGTTTCCTGATGGTTTCCTGAAGAACTGACTTAAAATCCCATGCTTTAATCTGAAAAAGAGACATTTCCTATTTCTAATTTTATGGTATTTAATATATGCATATATTGTGGCATACACAAATGGCCAGTCTGTTTATACTTTCTTGTTATTGGTTGCATTTGTGAAAAATCCATGTATTTACATACATATATAGTCTGATCCTGCAGTGTTTTGAATGAACTCTGTCCCTTTGAAGCATTTAGAAATATAGAGCTCTCCAGAAAAGGCAAATATTTTGTAATAACACTAAGGAGATCTGTCATCTGCCCCAGAGAGCTTGTGACCTCTTTTCACAGATGTTGGTTCTAAAGGGAATCACTGTTAATAGCATAAATGGAATATAGATCTATAGAAATAAATGCAGTAGATAATTGAGCAGCATCTAGAGGACAGCATCCCATTGAAAAAGAAAGGAGCATGGACAAAGACTCTATACACCTGCCTACCAGCTATCTTAGGATCTACAAACCAGTGTATAAAGATGTGTTTTAGAGTCTGTTGGTTGACTGTAGAAAAAGTGGCACAAGAAGGATGTGATAGATTACTTAAAATAAAAGATGTCCTGCCCCCTGGAAAGATAAATCACATCTGTGAAGTGCTGAGCATGAACAGAGCTGCAGACCCTTTAATGCACTCAAATATTTAATGACATATTTTATCTGCCACACAAAAATATTAGGCTGGACTCGTCTTGCCTTTGATGATTTACCAGTATACTTACTCTTGCTTGATGATGGTAGAGTTTTGCCAATTAGTATCAACTACAAGGCTGGCGTAAGAAGTCAAATTATTCTTTTTGTAGAAAATTATGAACTCCTCAGATCATGTGTATGCCCTCATTTGAAAGATGTTTCCAACTTCATTGCTTTGCAGGGTGATATACTTTTTGCTGCAGATGATAATAACACAAATCTGTGTTAAAATTTTATATTCTGTTCTTTTACTTTTTTCTTTTGCATTTTTTGGGTATCTGTTTCCCTCCTTATGAATGGTTGATGTGAACTGGATTATCAGCTCTTTTCTGAATATTTCAAATTTTAATTTGAATTTCATTATAAAAGGAATTGAGTTCAGTGACACAGAGGGCAATGAAGCAAATCCAAAGCAACAGATTTCTGATATTATTTTTACTTCAGGGTTCCTAGGCTCTCCTACTACACTGTTCTTAGATCATCTTCCAGCTGCCTAAAAAATCTTTCCAAAATATTAAGCATATGAAAATAAAATAACCTATTCATAATCTATGTAAGTAGGTTTAGTCACTAACATGGAATATGTTTATGTACTCAGCCATTGCTCTCAAAAGATACAAAGAATTGTTTGAAAAAAAGACAAATATCACTTCTGTTGAGAAGCTTCTGATTGATGTACTACTAGTAATAATTATTTGAATGATTTAGTTCTTTCCATCACCCATATCACATTAAGTCACTCTTGTGAAAGTTGTTCTGAGGCAAATAAACATTTCAGCAAATATTGTCACAAGATTAAACAAATTAACCCCACATGTTAGATTCCTTTAGAAATTGTGGGTTTTGTATCTACCCTCTGTCTTTCTTTGAAGGCTGATCTGGATCTGTGTTTCCTCACTTGCTAGCATGGGAAGGCTCACTGACTATTGGCATCAGTCATAATGTATAGGGACAAGGCTGCACATAAAGAAACGTGAGTAGTCATTAAGAAGCATCTAATTTAGTGAGTGCAAAAAAGCCATATGGATTTCACAATTATCAGCATCACAGTAAAAAATTATCTGCAAACCACAGCAATAATTTTAGTTTACTTTGCATTGTTTATTCACTTTTGGTGAATACAACGGTCAGCAAAGTAGATGATGAAACCTGGTTTATCCGTAGTACAGCTGTTTGTAGAATGAGAATCAGGAGACCCCACAGAAGAAAAGTGCTGGATACTGTTGTCTGTTCCACAGAAAATGTCTCAACCTTAGTCTGAAAAAGGTTCATGAGTCAATGAGACATGCATGAGAAGGGATAAAGGAGACTACAGAGTCAGATATTGTTCCTTTGATTCTTGCTTTAGAAATCTCGCTACCCACACTCTTAAGGTTTAGTATCGTTCTCTAGAATCCTTACCTTGGTTTTGTTTTATCTCTTTCTAGGCTCCCAGTAAAGTAGCCTACAACCTTTTGCTCACTTCATAAGGCTTCAAATCACTAAAAGTGATACAAATTTGATGCTTTGGTTCCTAACCATACATACACACAAAGACATGATAAACTCTTTACCCTCCAGACACTGAGAAAGTCTGAGACTAGCAGCATATTTATTGGGTGTAACTACTGTTTCTTTCCCTGGATACCTTTGTGTCTAATTCTTAGAAGCTTTTTGCTTACACGCTAGCTTTCCTTGCTGTATTCATGCATATTTGCTGGTAAAACATGTTTTATGAGATTGACTCAAAACATACTAAATGATAATTTTAAAATCCCTTCACTGGTCTTTGGTTCTGGGCTTATATATGAGATTAGAAAGTCCACACTGAAAACTGAACATGAACACTTAAGAGAAAACCATCATCTAATTTTGAGATGGTCTGCTTTCTAAGAAAGGTACTAACTTAGCTATTTAGTAATATACTCTATTCAAATGCTGCTGAGGGAGGAAAAACTGAATATCTTTCTATGTAAAACATGGCTAATTATGTTTATTTTCTTTGAGTACATTCACCAGAGCTGTAGAAATTCTCAGTATTAGGTCATTTCCCTCACATTCTGACACTGAAGAGAAAGAAGGCGTAACAACCAGACCAGTATGACTTTGTCAAGTATGCAACAAGGGAAGGAGGACAGCTGAACTTCTGCAACTTTCTTTTCAACAAGAGAAGTCTGTATTTCAAGTGTCATACATTGAGGCTCCAAGGACTGTGCTTTGCAAAATTAAAAGTGAAAACTGTTTTGATGGTCAGTTTCCCAAACAAGCTCTGCTTTGCACCACCAACCTTCACTGAAGGACTACTGACAGATATGGTTTCCAGACTCTATACTACCAAGAGCATTGCTGACCTTTTAGAAACATACTATGAGGTATTGTGGGCCTCTAGAGCCATTCTCATAATACCAATAGAGAAAAAGAATCACCATGACAACACAGCAATAATGCACAGATTTCTAGATGTGTGACTTGAACATTCTGTCAGTCCCAAGGGATATTTGAATTGGAGTTCTAGACTCACAGCATTTTATTTGTGTGAAGCAACTTTGTTTTCTCCCAGGGAACAAAAACATGAAAGGCTATTTTCAAATGATACATTTGTTGAATTGGTCTTTACCAACAAGACCAATCCTCAGGAATCTCTTACTCAGGAGAGAAGGGTAAAGAACATTGGAAGGAAGATTTAGTTTAATCATGGAGTATTGGGTCAGAGACTCAACATCAGCAAGTCCATGGGCCCTGACAAGATGCATCCATGAGTACTGAGAGAGCTGATAGACACCACAGATAGGGCATTCACAATCATCTTTGAAAGGTTGTGGTGATCAAGAGAGATGCCTGAGGACTGGAAGAAAGAAAATACCATCCCAGCCTTCCAACAGAGCAGTATCCTTATAGATAAACTCAGGAGGTGTGGACTAGATGGGCAGACAGTGAGCTGGACTGAGAACTGACTGAACAGCAGATCCCAGAGGCTCATAATCAGTGGCACAGGGTATAATTGGAGGCCTGTCACCAGTAGTGTCTTCCAAAGTTCAGTACTTGGCTCAGTATTGCTTAACTGAAATTACTTTGCATCAGTCAGTGGTTTTCATTAGGGCAACCTCTAGTTCAATATAAAACAGACAAAGCATTTGTCTGAACCACAACAGAAACACAGATAGAATAACTGAAGATGGCATAAGCATGTGTGACATTGGGTCCTTTATACCACTCGTAGTCTCCTAGGAAGATTTGCATCTCACTGAGCTTCACTCTTCCATGTTTATTGCTGAGCTACACTCAAGACTCACTTCATAGTAATTAGAAAAAAAATCAAAAATAAAAACAAAAAAACTCCAACCTTGTAAGATACAGAACCATTTGATCCTAAATCTATATCTGAAGAAGATCAAATGCATGATCACTAAAAGCACCTGTTTCTCTCTAGTGGCTAGAAAGGAAGCTGACTTTAGAAGGTGAGAAATTTACATCGCGTGTAGCAAAAAAGAGATTAGCTGATTCTTCCCTCTAACAGCAGTTTGGTCCATTTTGTGATGGTTAAACCAATTAACCAATTCTAACAGATACATAGTGCAATAAATTTAAGTTTACTAGCACAACCCACAGAAATGAGCATTTGTTCTAATGTAGGTCATAGAAGATGAGGTCCACTGAAATTTCTGTAAAAGAAAAGTGTTTTCAGAATTTATCGTTTGTCAATGGCCTGTGAAGAAGACCTACAGATGTCGAGGCATTTAGTACAAGTACAATAGTAAAACAAGTGAACACTGATTGGCAGTAAAGGAAGAAATGTTCAGTTGTCATACAAGAACTGCAAATCCCAACTTGGTACCACTGAAATACAATACATCAATTTTGAAGACCATACAGAATAATTAAAACTGAGTGATAAGGCATTTTTAATGTGATTAAGAGACCTTATTTAATGGGATTTAAGAAGTAATTGAGTTGAGTCAAATATTATTTGTGTTGGTACCTTGTGCATCACAGGACAGTAAATCATCCTGCATGAGAGATACCTTAACAGTGAACTGCATGGGATTGAATTAGAGTTCAGCTTTGGGGAAGGACTTTGTTTCAGCGTGAATTCAAAACTGTTTTGCACTCTCTTTGTCCTTGGGTGACACAGTGGGGCAAGCAACCTTCCATTTAGCATAGACTACTCTAATCCACTGAGCTTTGCACTGCACCCATCCTAGAGTTACTTCAACACCTCCAAGTGATGTTTTGCAACATGATTAATACTTCTCATGACAGATCTTTTTAGTTTTTATTGCACTCCTATGTTGCACCAGTATCTTTTCTCAGCACTTTGAGCATCATGAGGATGCTATATTTGGTGTCAAACAGGACTTTTATGCAGTCTCTTTCTCTGCATTGACATTTCTCAGGGACGTGTGGCTTGAAGAATCAGAATAGATAACACCACAGGTGAACACCACAGATATTAAATCTTATATGAATGTAAGGCTCTGAGTCTCCTTTAGACATTAGCCTCTTCCCATATATTATTTGCTTTATATTCCTTGGTTGGCAATCTAATTGAATCAAATAATAATAAAAAGAATTGTACATAGGCAGCAATTCACTAGATTCCACTAAACAGGTATTAAGAGTCCTGGGACTGCTCTCATGGCATATTCTCATGTAGAAACATCTGAATCATTGAAACTTGCTTATATACTTGGCTAAGCTGAGATTCTAACATAATTTGGAGAAGGTACAAAGATGTAATTAAGATAGCAGTATTGTCTTACGGTCATCGATTTTTATTTATGGATTTCTGAGAATTTGAGGATTTTTTAATAAAATCCTTATAATTAAGTATTGGAAAAACTCTTTAGTAGTCTTTATTGGGTTTGATTCAAAATAGAAAAGTATTTAAATCAATAAATAATTAATAGGACAAATATTCGTTTTTATGTGAATCCATAGAGAATTCAATGGCTAGTGGATATTTTCTAGGAGAAAATAGGAAAGAGAGTGAAATATTTTCCTTTGATGGTGAAAATTCTTAGGGTTGGGTGAAGAACATCCCAGCTGTGTTCTTCAAAACAAATTGTTCCATTCTGAGGTCTGCATAGAGCCCATGTGCACAGGCTGAACTCTGCCTCCTGCCTAATCTGACTGATCCAAGGACATGGCTGTTGGCTCACGGAACACACCACGTGTTTTCATACTGCTTTGTAATGGGCTGGTTTTGTGATTTGAAAGTGTCACACCCAGAAGATCTGACAGCAGCATCTAACTGACTCTCCATTTCCATCCCAGAAGGAAGATATGCATACATGCATATGCATGTATACATATGAATATCTACAGATACCTATATTTTTACCTGTAGATATACATAACGATCTTCCATGCAATGAGGACAATAAGAAAAAGGCCCAGGATATTTCCCCCATAAGACCACACAAAACAAAAGAACCAAGCAAATGTTCACAAATCAGAAAATTTAATTTCCAAGTCAGTTTTAGACAGATGAAGGCAGGAGATGGAAAACTCCACTCATCCACAACTGCAAGAAGCCTCCAGCTGCTTGTGGGAAAATTGCACAGTACACATGGGTTGTATGTGCTTCCTCATCCTTGTATTAGTGGCATTAATGAAGGCTGATGCTGTATCTCAGGTGCACAGAATGGTCTGACAGCACTCTCAGGTCTCACAGAATGGAAATACTAATTTATTTTAAAATACCACTTCAGTCATTAATACTCCCATTTTAATACAAACAAGCAGCAGAACACATGTAAATAATCTGGCAAGTATCCAGGGAAGTTGTCCAGGATTGGCTTGCAATGGCCAGCTGCACCAGTTTTCCTGTCTATCCCCCCACTTGCAGGGCCCTTTTCAGGACTGTATCGGTTGTGGATGAGTGTCAGGGATGTATCAGGAGGCAACCTGAAACAACCTCACCTCTGCGACTCATCAGGATTTTCTCACCATCTCTGATTCTGATTGTCCTGAAGAGCTGGAGGCAGGCAAGTGGTAGGTTCTTGATGCTGGCCTGCTCCTGTAGGTGTCAGCCATTTTCATAGCTCTCTTGCCATTTAGTGCACTTGTGTTTATATTCCCTATCAACTGATATTGCTAGAAATATTTTTATTGCAATTTTCATACCACTAGAACATTCCTGGACATGTGTTTTCTATTATATACAGGCACTTTTGTCACTTTTGTATAGGCTAGTTAAAAAAAAAATAGAAGCCAGCTGCATTTTTGATTAAAAAGTTTTCTTCTCAACAGCCTTCAAAGCTTCTAGTGTTGTCCTTTAGTATTTCAATGATATCCTAATTATCATAAAATATTTCACTTTCCTGCCTTAGAATCAAAAATTAAAATTGCCATTTACTTTATTCTATGCAGTCATTTAATCTATGAGTTCTAATCTGATCCAATCTTTATATTCTGTTTATTTTAAAAGATAAGGATGAGCTGGTGTGCTTTTTCAATTTCTTATTTTCTGTTACTCCCTTTTCATAATCTCATTTCAATCAAACAGAGCTCTTCAACCAAACTGGAAAAAGGTGTGGTAGAAAGGGAAAGACAGTGTTGACACTGATAGGAGAGAGAAAAAGAACTCTGCCAAGTAATGGACAAAGTATTTCTTTTACTTTTACATAGTTTTTAAATGCTGTTCAGGGGATTGTCATGCACTATTTATGCTTCACAGTGCCAGCTGCATCTCTCCTGAGAGTAGTGACACAGTGAGAATTAGTGAGAAGTTTAGTTCCACATATTCTCTTTATGGAAAATCAGATTTTTTAATATAAAATTGAGTTGTGCAAAAATAAAGCAGGCATTTTTACAGAGTTCATATTAATAAGAAGACCCATTTTCTGCACAATTACATAGCACTTTTCACACAATGTTAAACACCAAAATGTACCAAAAAACAGACAAGACTTATTTTCAGTTTAACGTTTTTACCAAGAGCAGAAGAAAAAATATTTCATGACAGGAAGAAAAAAATACTATTTGAATTCTTTATTATTAGATCATTAAGATTATCTGAAAATTGTTTCGGAGCCATTACAACAATCATGAAAATCTGCCAATACATATAAGAATGTTAGCATTCAGAGATGGAATAAATCATGAGGAGTCTCTTCAAGACTTTCTGTTGGTTTGATTACTATCATCTGCAGAAGCTCTAGCATGACATCCAGCTCAAAATCCTATGGTTCACACAAAACAGAAGAATATTATTGTAACAAGCATTATTAATGATGCCACAATAAAGTGCCTGTCATAAGAATCTTCCACAAAAATGATTCTGTTGACCTAAACTGGTATATTTCAAATGCACCACCCCATCCTGCTACAACAGCATGTACATTAACCAGATAACATCTCTCTCTGAAATAAAGACTTAAAAAAAATTTAAAAAGTCAAATAATAGATCAAGTCATATTTTTGTATGGAACAAACCTATTCAGCTGGCAACACCAGCAGGTATAACTCTTCAGACAATGAACTAAATCACTCCCTGGAGACCTCGTTCTCTCTCACATTCTGTTTGCAAATGACCTGTCACCCAAACTGCTGATTCTCTTCCCATACCCAGTTCTCTGCATTTGTAAGCATTATAATATCATTTTGCAGCTTCCATATCATAACTTCTTTACAACAGGATCTCAGCATATTTTGCAGTTTTTAAGCAATTTGGCTTTGCAAAAGTGAATTATTGCAAAGTAGAGAAGCCATAAGGGTCTTCAGTTTTTAAAGGTGAAACCTGAGGCTCAAACAGGCTTTTTCATGGAAAGGCTGAACATCTGTGCCTTTGAAAACAAGAACAATCTAAGCTCAGCAAATTCTGTGGTCAGGGAAATGATGAAGGAATGAAGAAGTGAGATAGCCATCATTAGAAGATTCAGAGAATGTTGGGTGGTTGTTTTTTAAAGCATTCAATTCCCATGTTACTCTAGAACAATGTTGCTTTAACAGTAATTAGTAGTGCATTATGTAACAAAAGATGTTCAGAGTGAAACCTGAAATACATGAGTAAGACTGCTCTGACATTAAGGATTTAGACTTGTTAAGAAGCAAAGGAAATACTACTCAGGTAATAACTCATATTTTGCTACTTCTATCACCAAGATGCTAATTACCAGAGTAACCAAGCTCATGCCTGCTCTTTTCCAATTGGGTTAAGCCCTGACATGTGGGTGAAGTTTTGTGTGCCCTGGGTAGCACCATACCTTAGCATTCTAAAGAGAGAAATTCAGATTGGTTGAATGATTTGTAAAAGGCTAACTTTTTTTTATGTCTCTTCACAAAAAGAAGTACATATTATCCCATTGAAGACTTTTTCAAGTGAAATTTTTCTAGTGAACTCTATAGCAAAGTAGGATTTCACCCAAAGTGGTTTTGATGATGTTTTACTGAGAATGATAACCAACAAAGCACCAGTGTGGATACATGCCAAGAAAGCAGAATGCACCTTCAGCACATACAGTGGGGCATGGAAAGATGTATCCTTGCTCTTAAGGAAAGAAGCCAAACAATTTTATCAATAAGAGAACAAATGGAGATGAAGGGCATAATGAAAATCAGGAACAAGTAGTATTTCATGCAGAGACATCCTAATACATAATATTCTCATGTTTGAATGAGGAATAGTTAAGTACATCAAGGACTGCAATTAGGAAAAAAAAAAGATGATATGATAAGCTGCTCCCATTTTTTTGAAGTGCATAGTTATGTTTTATCCAGAATAATTATGTTAATAATATCATGCTTAGTGTTAGTCTTGTAATAAACTGTGGGTGTTTGTGAAAATGGAGTTACTGTAATGATTGCATCTATTATTATCTGGAAATGAAGAACGAGATTAATTTCATTTAGCTTTATAAGAGTTGGGCATCATGTCTAAGTTCATTATCTGGACTCCCTTTGGAGCCAGTTGTTAGAGAAGCATTTCCCAGTGTAAAGTGTCTAATGCAGTCAAGACTAATAGCCTTAGGACTTGCCTGTCCATTGCCATTGATTACAGATAAAAAAAAAGAAGACCAACTTACTAGGTACAGAATATTGACTTAACTGAAGTTAGGTGATACTAATTCTACTTTAATAATATTTTCTCCCATTAAATCTTTTTGAGATTAAGTCATTGAAGTCTCTAACCACTATTACATTTACTTATAAATACACACTTCAATGTTTTGCAAGATCTCAACTAAAGATTTACCCAGAAGAAAATTTGAGATGATTTCCTTGCTCCCTTCAAGAATGATAATTTGTAAATAGATCATTTTGTTCAAATAGCAATTAGCAAAGCATTTTAACTACCTAAGATTGCCAGAGTAAACCTTTAATTAAGCTGGATAAAGAGATTTTTGTCAGCCAAGTGAAGTTTTCCTAGAGAAGAGTAATGGGTACTACCAGAATCTACAACAAATATTGCATTTCTGACTCGTGTACCACATGGAAAAATTTTCATGAAATAATTGAATGTCATCCGCATAGCATTTACTGAAAATAGAAATTTAGTCAACAAGCTTTCCTTTCCAACAACACAGCTAGGTCCTGTCAGCTCTGATGGTCCTTAAATCTATGTCAGTCCCAGAACACAAGGTCACATGGGCTCATTGTTCTGTGACTAGATTTTCCTTTAACTGTGTAATACTAGTTGCTGCAGCACCCAGATTGTGAACAGAAACATCTGTAGAAACAGAGATGATTAATTGTGCTAAATACACCACAACTTTGCTGCAGCTGAGGTTGCCTTTGGTCAAGATGCCGAAGAGCAAACATGATGCACTAAATCCATTTGCAAAGTTTTGGAAATAAAAAATGCTAAGGGTATCTAGCTGCTGGGCTTCCTACATCCATTTGGAAAAGGTTCCTAATTTGGTTATCATTTGTATTTCCCCTCTAATCCACTCTGGTTGTGGTATCTTTTGTCAAGACAGTCATATGCCTGTCTTCTTCATCACTTCTGACTTTTTAACCTCCATAATCGTGCTGGGAGAAACAGTTTGGGTATTTATCTCTTTTGTTGATGTGCAGAACTGCAATGGTCCTGACTTTCAGAAATTTCACATAGAGGCTATCAGAGCCTGAAAACTAGGAGACACAGATTCTTAGCTTCACCTCTGGTCAGCCCATTCCCTCTCCCTTTTTGTCACCTAACTTCTTTTTATGGTGAAGGAAAAGTGGGAGAAAAAGGACACCACCTTTAAGGAACAAGGTCACAATATATCATCCTCTTAGGAGGTGAGGAGCAGGACCTATGTGTAATGTTTCTCCGATTCTCAGAAACATGGATGTGAAGCCAGCATCACTTACCTATTTGTCTCTGAGTAAGGTGTAAGGGGTAGCTGTAAGAGCTAGATTTTACATTTTGTCTTCACTGCTGTTAGACATGTCACTGTCCAAGAGACCCCTATTCCAACTGAGGAGCCAGCAGCCAACACATTGCTGTAAGAAACAGATGATAACTTTAGGTAAAGGAGAATTTTTTTGTTGTGACCCTTTTCTAAGGAATGTGTGCCAGTGAAAATGTTTTGGCTGATTGTAAGACAAGGAAGAAAATGCCTGCCTGGGCTAACACTTGCTCTAAGAAGGAAGTACAATAAAAATAATTGACAATTTTGCTTAGATAATACAGTCCAGCAACAGTGAAAAAATAAATTCCTCATTTTTCCCCAGATTCACTTTCACCCCAGGAGAACAGAACACCAGTTACCAATGCGTGCCAGAAGGGTTGCTTGACCCTTTATCACCTGTGCCCAGAAAACAGTTTGACATGTTCTTGTGCTTTGACACACAGATGAAGTGTGCAGAAAGAAGACATGGTGTAGGGTTTACTTCCTTTTACTGCCTCTTTTGCCTCCTTTTAAGGCAAATGGTTGTCACAGCAGCAGCTACTTCCTCTCCTCAGCTCAGCGTCCAAGGAAACCATCACCCTGAGCAAGCATAAAGTACAGCACCAGTGACAAGGTTGTGTTTGTGGGAGCTCTGCTGGGTGGATCTGGTCTACATGATGATTTCTTTTCAGGCTGGTCTCTGCACTAAGAGATGAGCTCAGGTGCTTTTCTCTACTGGTCTCAGCATGTTCTGCTTTGCAATAACCTCCTTCATTCTTTCTCAGTTTTCCTCATTTCTGAAATTGTGCATTTGTGATTTTGCTTGTTCTGCTGCTTTGCAGATTTGTACACCTTTTTCCAACTTTAACTCAACCTTCCCATTACTTCAGGTCACCTCTAAGTACGTGATCCCATGAGTCATAGAAAATGCAACCTTTATGTTTCTTCAAGGAAAAAAAATTAAGTTTTCTTCAAACTGCTCCACCAGTTTGCAGAATTCATTAATCTGGATTTTTATTTTAAAGTAAGAGAATGAAATATAAAATCAATATAAAATTTTCAGTCCAGTGAGCTTCTGTACTAATTTGACATGTACAAAAATAAAGGGGAAAAGAAGGAACAATGCAGAACACAAAAGCAACTCAGCTGTTGACTTAAAATTTATATTCTGTGTCATTTACTCTTCAAAAGACGGTACATATTTTGTGAGAGCTTTACATGCTCTGATTCTTTGGCGCTCTAGGGTACAGAGTTGGGGTCAAACTACCAGATGTAAGGGTGTAAAAAGGAGGAGCCATTTGTTTCCAAAAGTCCCTAAGCAAGGACTTGCTTCTTTTAAGCAACAAAAATAAGTTTGTTGTGCTGGGTCTCACCTTTCTGCTCTTCATCAAGAAGGCACAGAAGCAGAGCCAGACCCTAAACAGATCAGCTATTTAAAATAAATAAAAAAGCAAATACATGCTGTTGCTGCAGTTTTTTTATGATGGTTATGAAAATGTGAAAAGCACTGAGTCACTTAATATTAGAATATATTTGGGAATACTGTTTTATGAGCTGAGGAACCCAAAGCCCATTTAATTTTATAGTTAGGTAGAACAATGTGATATCTTTGCTTTACTTGTGCTATACTTACTAATGAAATTTTTCCAACAAATAAGTCTGATTTGATTGCTTAATATTTTGCTATATTTGGCTAATGTTGTAATAATTCTAGTCTACAAATTTTTTTGCATAGTATTTTGCTAATTTTGTTACTTTCTTAATAATAAATCAATGCAGTAAGTTCTCAAGAGTTATGCTTTTTTTTCCTTAGGGAAGCATATAAAGATTTAAATTATTGTTTGAAAGACTGAAGCTAGTAGTTTTTTTTCTTAATTTTTTTAATAACAAAGAAAGAAACAAAGTTCATCTAGAGGCCAGAATAATTTTCATATGTGTGGTACAGTATCTATTTAGTACCGTAATAGTTGTAGACAATGTTAGACAATAAAAATTCCCATGCATTTTTAAATAGCTGTAAGGAAAAAAAAAAAAAAAAGAAAATAATTCAACTACAGTCTGGTGCTCTAAATACTTACTTTTAGAAAAGATTTTTAGAAAACTTTGAGGTTTCTTAATAAATTGAAATATGAGCACTCAAAAAATGAAACATATATTTACATAGAAGTCATTTGAGATGTTATTAATCTCTTTTTTTAGACAATAGTGTGAAAATAGTGTTATTTAACCAAAATTATCATAATTTTCTACAGCTTTAGGCTCTCAAAGCTGAACAGAAGCTCTCTGAAGCTCTCTGAAGCTTCTGCTTAAGGCAAGAAAATCAGCTGCATCTAAGTTTTCTTCCATTTGACTAGGCTTCCTCCAGATGCTTTTCAGAGATTATTATTTCTAGGGAGAATCTGTATTTGATTTCCAGGACAGTTATAATTTGTTTTAAACAGCTCTGAAAAATATTAAAATATTTTCTTTTTCTTGTAATTAAAAATTATTTCAAGAAAATTAAGTGGAAAATATTTTTTGAAAATTTCAACAAATGCATCGTATCTATAGTGTAAGTGTTCATAATCATGCAATGATTAAATCTATACAAGAGTAAAGTCATTGAGGAAATCTGAAGGTTTTTTTATAAAAATGTAATTGCAAAAACACATTTCTTACCATAAAGAAATATTAGTTTTTTAGTGGTAAATGTTAAGAGATGACATAGGGTAACCATCTATTTCTTTTCTGATAAAGATGACTAGCCCATGTGTAGATATCATCATAATACCAGATGAATTTTGGACTTTAATAAAAAATAAATTAGTACAGGAAAAAAATTAAGGTATTTTAAGAATTAATACCTTTACAAGGTTTGAGAATGTCAAAAGAGAAACTGATATGATCAAAGTATGTCAGTATAGATTTGTCATTACATGTAACCTTAACAACTATCAACCATCATAAATTTTCCATTCATATTTTTTGACCAAAACTTTATAATTTACATTTTCATCTTGGAGAGATGACTGAAATTCTCTGTCATTAAATGCCACATGATCATTAATAAATTTAACTGCATCTGAAATAAACATAATAATGCATATATGTGTATTTCTGTTTATTTATGTGTCTATATATTTTTCAATGTGCACTACTTCAATGAGCTCTCATTCTTCAACTCTTTTCCTCTCAAATACTCTACTGTCTCTAATTTTGAAAAGCTTTCCAATTTAGCCCTGCTTCTGCTAAATGGTTGACTTCTTTTCATATCACATGTTTGTGATTCCCAATGCATTTTAACACATTTCAGGAAACAAATATGCAGCAAATTCCTCAGCTTGAAAACTTTTATTTTGAAAGATAAAATGTCAGCAAATTGTTTTAAGGATGCTTACATTTATTAATGTTTCAGAGAACTTATCCTCAAAAAAAAAATAAAGTACATCCTTATGAGACTAAAAAGTAATTTTTCATTTTTATTCAAATTTGTTATTATTTATAACTCTGTACTCACGGTTTTTTAGAGATTCTATATTGGTTACTCAAGGACAAATTATACATCTTAAAATTGGCAAATAAATAGGTATGCCCCTGAGTATTCCTTCTAAAATTAATTAGAAAATTAGAATGCAATTAAGGCTGAGAAAAACATCGTAAATTAGATATTAAATAACTTATTAGACATATTAGTATTTCTTCTTAAGTAACAGTGCTTTTGAGATGTGTAACTCTTTAATTCATCATTACAAAGCACATAATGGTGTAGCTTTGCCATTCTTAAATTTCTTGTATCTTTTGCCTACTGAATTCAATTAAGCTGCTACTCAATAATAAGAGAACATGGGATTTAATATTTACCTGCTGCAAATCAAGATAAACAATGCATCATATGTATTTTATACATGATGCTGTTGTGCTCTGTGTATATCTAAAGCCATTTAAATAAGGCAAAGGTTATTAAGTTTCACAAGTCTATCTGACTTAAATGGAAAGACCATGGCTCAATGAATACCTCATTTTATATGATACCATAATCCAATGAGTGACCTCCAGCACCACTAATTTTTATAGACCTTGGACATGCTCAGCACATCTTGGATTTCCCAACTCATTGCAGGATTGAGCCAGGAGTAAAAAACTCATGAAAGACAAGTAAATAATTGCTGGCAGTTTCACAGACCCAGTTTCTGAAAACAATTCAAGGAGGTCACCATGCATCTAGGGTCCTGAAAATCCCTTTTCACACCATGAAAGCAAAGAATTAGATTACAAATCCAATAGCAGACCAGCGCATGAAAAACTGAAGCCAACTCTATCCTACAGCAAGCTGAAGATACACTTTCTTCAGCCTCCTGTCAAAATGACAGGAAATTTAGCAAAGCATTTAACTTCTTAAATTAAGACAATCAAAGGCTGAAATTGCAAAGCAGCTCATACAAACAGTGAATTTAGTGGAGCAGTATAGAAAGATACAATTTTTAAGACAGAAAACTTGGCAGTATCTGCGCTGGCCATGACACAGGCTGAAGGGCCAGATTTCTTTCATCCATATCCTATCACTTCCTGGCTTGGTTTTTGATGTTGATACCTTCTGTAAAAACACAATTAGTTTCTACTGAGATATTAATAACTTTGCCTTTCCTTAACCAGCCATGTAATTAACCTACTAGCCCTGTAAAATGATCAATAAAGTGCAGCAGGAAATCTGCTTGTTTCTAGAATTAATTGCTGTATGTTATAATATTATATCACGCTTCTAAAAACCTACAAAATTGGCAGCTGTCATTAATTTACAGTTAGTTGGTTTGTTACAGTGAAGTCTGAGACAATGACTGCTTTCACAAACTCTCAACTCATATGCTTAGGCATGTTTCAGTAGAGTTTAACACTGGTAAATGTTTGGATTATGTTTCAAAAAATACAAAAGTATGTTTCAGCTCTTATTGACTTCTTACATTTAGAGATCAGCATCTGTATTCTTCAAAATGAGGGGTTTTTTTAATGAACAAGTATAAATTCCCAAAATACAGCAAACCTAGGATACCTTATGAGAAGTAGGTTTGTTTACACAATTTCTGAGGCATTGACAAATTATTTTAATGCATGGAGTAAGATGTTAGGTTTAGAAACCTTTTCACTAGTTTCCCACATTCATGATGAAAATTCATCTCTCTAGTAGTGTCCAAAAAGATAAGTGATATCATTATACTAAATGTTGCATTCATTATGTGCAGGAAGGAGGGCACTGAAAAAGGTCAATTTGTCTGCAGGGTTCCACCTTTTACTGTACTTACCCAACTGTCATAATGCTTAACGGCTGCATTTTTTGTAAATTGTCAAACAGCTTTTTTTCCCATCACATTAAACATAAATTATGTTCAGGATGGGCTTCATACAAAACACTATTTTCACTATTAAGATGTGATTAAGAAGGTACAAAACCTCTCAGCTTTATCAAAACAGTCAAAGTTGTGTGCATATTGCTTTTCCAATACTTTTACAATGACAAGACTGCATCCAATCATATGAAAGAGAGGGGTGTATTTATTGTATTACTTTTTAATTATGTTAGCACCAATTATATCCTTTACCAAAATATTTTCTCCTGAGAGAAATTTCTTTCAGCTGAGCAATAGAAGAATTTTTTCTGAAGCTCTTTCACTCTGAAAAAATTACTTTCTGAATTCAGTCGACCATGTGAGTTTCTTTCATGGAAATTGTTTAAAATATGCTACTAACTAGTTGATACTTATGGTATATGCATATTCAGCAGTGCTGTACAATTCTTTTTTGACTCACTGATTGGATGACTAGAATTTTTATAAATAAAGGATGGGGAAATCAGAGAGTTCTGAAGATAGCACATAGAATGGCATTTGTGAAATCACAAATATAGACATCAGCACTACAGATATTTTCATGTTAGCTAGTTGTCAAGACTTTTTCACAGTGAGTGGAGTAAAATTGGCACTTTCAAAGCATGAGTCATCTCATCTCAAAATAGATGATTAAAATAGGTCAGATGAATCACTATATATTGCTCTCTATTGACCTTGAAGAGAGCATTGGGTTACTAGCTAGTGTGTACACATGAACACATGAAGCTGGGTGAGAGGGAAACAAGCCAGGATATCTCTGGAAACAATATTTTTACTACCAGATTTATGAGTAAGTATGAGAATAGTAGACTAATATTTCTTAAGAAAAAAAAAAGATTGTTTGCATCTTCATGGTAAATAAGATAGAAGAGAGTATATGTGATTTAAAGAGATGCCCTATATCTCTGTGTAAAACATTTGGATATAAAAGTATTTTCATGGCTCTGTAAAGTACATAAATACTTTGAAATATTATCATAGTGTTTCAGTACATCATAACCATATATATTGAAATCAAATGTCTTTTGAACTTCAAGACCAAGACATAGTACAGTAAATGGTTCACTTGAGAAAATGCAACTACAAGATTTGAAATAAACTTTAATTAATTTTGAAAATTCTGATTAGGCAATAAATGATTTTACAGTAATCTACAAATTCTTCTAATGGAATTAAAATGTAAGCTGTATATGCATACTGAGGTTTTGACTGAGGAAAGTCATAACTGACCCTTAAATTGTAACTACAAAATTCTTACATAGAATGCTTTAGCCTCTTCAAGCATCTCCTTCCATTAATTTACTCTTGTGCAGACTCCCACGAGGGCACTTTCTTGAAATCAAAATCCAAAAATCATTCATCCTGACATATCTGCACAGCTTTATCCCCAAACTATCAGAATAGAAACAGAAAGAGTAAAGGCAGCATTATATGTCTGTGCTATGCCTTTTTTCATCTTATCTCTGTATGACCTTCAGGTGGACTTGAAGTCCGCATTCAATATAGATTGAGGTTTTTCTGGCTTTACTTCACCTTCAATTTACTTGTCATGATGTACTACATTGTTAACAACATTTCCTGCTTTGCTACAAATGAAGACCAAACTATTTCAAATCTGGCTGACTACAATAGATCTCCTCAACTCAGATTTAAATAAAACTGTACTAAAACTGATTTTCCTAAGAAAAAAATCTGCTGCCAGTTTTTTAAGTCAAAAGGTGTTAAATCCACTCAGTACCTTTGAAACATATTCCTAAGAGTCTAAAATGGATTAAGGCAAGCAGTGTTATAAATTCTTCAGTGGCTCTTTACTTCCAGGAATTATATAACTATGGCAAATTCTACAAGTTTTCTGAGCTTGTGTATACATTAAAGAGATAAGTATGTAACTTTGTAACTACTCAGGAAAAACACTTATCAGAAAATGGAATTTCTAGGTGTTCTGGTTTTGTGCGTGTTAAAGTAAATTTTCTTCCTAGCACCTGGTACAGGGCTGTGGGTGTGGGATTTTGTACAAGAACAATGTTGGTAACACACTGATGTTGCAGTTGTTTCTCAGTAGTGCTTACTCTAAGTGAGGACTTCTCAGTTTCCCATGCTCTGCCAATGAGGAGGGCACAAGAAGCTGGGAGGTAGGATGGCCAGGACAGCTGACCCAAACTGGCCAGAGGGATACTCCACACCATAGAGCATCCTGCCCAGTGTAGGAACTGTAGTCCCAGTGTAGGATGGGCTGGGCATCAGTCAGTGGGTGGTGAACAACTGCACTGTACATTACCTGGGTTTTGTTCCTCCCTCTCTCTTTTTGTTGTCTCTCTTTTCATCATCATCATCATAACCCTACCATCATTATTATTGTATTTTATTACAATTGCTAAACTGTTCTTATTTCAATGCATGGGATTCACTTTTTTTTCCCCCAGATTCTTCTTGCCATCCCACTGTGAAGAGAGGAGTGAGCAAGCAGCTGCATGGTACTTAGTTTCCATCTGGGTTTAAACCATGACATTAGGTTACAAATTGGAATAAAATTAGCCAAATAGCTGTGAAGTTGAGAGAAAGTGAAAACATTTGATCCCCATATTTTCAGCTATTTTCTGGCTGAAAAGGAAAATAAAAAAAGGAATATGTCATCAGAAATGGTATTACAGTTCTCTGAAATCACCTTTTTAAAAAATCTATCTCCTTTTTAAAAAGGAGTTAAAATTTTAAAAAACTATTTAAAAAAAAAACCTCTTCTTATAGTAATTATTGTCCTTGGGCCATCCTAGTTAGCTGTTTTGGTAATACAGGCCTAAAAAAGCTAAACGTAAGAGCTAGATATAGGAATCCAGACCCATATTTCATCACAAGAACAATATTGTCTTTATCTCTCCTCTTTATACCAGTGATCCATTTGTTCTCCATATCTACATCTTCTCTTGTACTGCAAAGTGTACTTTGTGGACATTGCAAGAATCAGTGTCAGAATCATGAGAAGATGACTCTTGTATTGTCTTTAAAATGTACCTGTAATGTATATGGTTGGATTTACTCACATTGTCCTAAGCCGAATTTTAATACTTCAAGCTCACAAATTTTCAGTGTATTCATGCAAAGACCACCATGATTATTTGGTCAAAATAAAACCTATGTATGTTTTATTCTTATAAGAAACTTTAGGTTTTTATTGCAGTTAGTCCCAAAACCCTTCCCTCTCTCCACTACTTGTGTAAGCATGAGTTTTAGTAATTATTCTCCTTCATCTCCTGACATCAATACCATCAATAGCATAATATTATGCTTCAGCTCAGTGAAACACCAAAGCAGATACTCTCTAAAACATGTCAAACGTGAGTTCTATTAAACCCAAGGATGATAAACTAATGCAAAGGAAACTCAGTGAGGTCTACACCTCTGAGAATAGCTGATTGCAGTTAGTGGCACTTCTTCCCCATTAAAAGAACAAAACAAATAAGGCTGTGTTGACAAAAGTAAACAAATAAGATATGTTGTTTTTTCTACCTGAAAAATCTAACTATTCATAGAAGAAAAAATAGTATGAATATAAAAGCCAAAAAGTTGTAAGTTAAATGGAAAACAAAGTAAGTAGTTTAAAATAACACTTTTAATAAGGATACTTTATTAAAATACTAGCTTTTTGTAAGGTTTTTTTTTTGTTTGTTTGTTTCATTAATCAATAATTCAAAATGTATTTATTCACATTTTTTAAAGGAAAATAGAACTAGAAGTGCCATTGGGAATTCTTGCCTTCATCCTTTATTTTTAACAAGGATAAGAAAAAAAGTGGAGAGGTATGAGGGTAAAAACTATTTCCTTACACCTTATGCTTAAAAAAAGGTTTACATATCCTCGTTGAAATGAAAACAGTGAGATGTTTCTGTCTTGTCCATTCTACTCTCATTTTTCTTTTTTCTTTTTTTAGTTTTGCTGAAATAAAAGAAGGGGTTGTACCACAGAAAGAACTATCTATCAAAAAGTAGGACAAGTAAGCCACTATTTATTTTTCTCACAAGGGGTATTTGCCTTTAAGGGATCTTGCATGCTCTGGTAGCCCAAGGCTGGATACCATGAAATATTATTTATAACACTTCTGTATCACTCAATAAATTACAAAAAAAATTAGTTCACATAATTCTACTAGCTTTGAGAATAATTGTCATTATCAATTTTTAACAACCACCTGTTGTGGTGAAAACACGTAGTATATATGTATCAGAAGAAAAGTTATCGGTAGAAACTGGAGGCAAGCCCTTTTCTCCCATTGTCTCAACTAATGAGCCTCTCATTGTATTTCCTGTCCTTGTCCAGTTGTGGATAGGAGTGACAGAGTGACTTTGGTGGCCACCTGGCATCCAGCCAGGGTCAAGCCACCGCAGTATATTTAAGGACTTTGCCACTGAAGCACCTTTGTACATAAAAAACCCAAAAAAAGAGAGTCTGCCCTCACACAAGGCTAAAATATTGTCCAAAGTCCATAACTTCCTACATGTGATTTTTCTTCCTCAGTATTTTTTGGGACCAGTATTATTAGTAATACACGATTAAAACTAGTTCTCTCTGTCCTTTCAGCTTAGCCACATAAACCCTTGATGATCTGAAGGAATGACATAATTTTAGAAAGTGCATTTGGATTTCTTCAACTGGGGAACTGAACATTAGCAAACCAGTTCGAAAGCCATACCTAAAACTGTGGTTACGTGCCATACAAGAGAACAATAATGAAATAAAATATTGCTCCATGAGTTGTTTTCATGTGCAATTGATATGCTTTTACGGGGTTGAATTTGGGTTGTCTTTGGTGTAAGCAAAAGTTAAAAGGTGCTGAGGACTTGGGGATTTCTCCTGTATGTGCACTCCTCCAAGGAGCATAAGCCATCTGGCCTTAAAAATGAGGATGAGAAAGTTATCTGAGCATTTTCCACAATCACCCAAGCTGCTCTACCCGTGTTCTACTCCAGCAGTATAAAAGGCATATATTCATTATTCTGTCTGTATGTGTCACTTGACTATAAACCAATAAACTTGACTACTAGAATTCTAACATATTATTAACATTATATATAAATTTCCATGTATAGTCATTTACATAGCATATCCAGTTCTGCATAACAGAGAGAGAAGAATATAGTTTTTATATTATTGGATGTTTTACTACTGTTTGATTAGGTCAAGGATCAGGTCCTTTTCCAAGAATGTTTTTAAGTGAAGGGTTGAAGTCTTACATGGTGTAGTTGCTGAGAGACATCTACTTGGATACTTCTTTCATACTCTCAGAGCATTAAAATATTTACCAAAAGGAATTCTTCACAGTAAGGCAATACCTGAGTTAAAGCTTTACCATAATTTCCCATGAATAACTTAAATGCTATTTGAAAAATGCTGGATGCTGAAAGTTTCTAGAGCATAGTGTACCAAATAGTAATTCCTTATGTTAAGCCATGTTGCTTGCTGATAGTTTTGGAATCAGGTGTTGGGAAGAAATTAAATGTGTCAAAACAAAGGAGTATTCTATAAAAAAGAAAAATGAAAAATTTTCATGTACTTTGTTTCTGACAACTAAACTGAAAAAAATAAATATCTTTTAGGGTCTCAATATCTTTGTCACAGAAATTCAAAGTCCTTTAAAATCAAAGACAGTTCTTCCACAAGCTCACCAAGTTTTTCATTGAAATGCTGGTGTGCCTTTCTATGGCATTTTGATAACAGGAGGGATTTGACCAATCTAGAAATGAAATGAAAGAAAGAATGAAAAAAAAGATTTATCTAAGGAAACAGGCAAGATATCGTTGACAGAAAAAGTCCTGACATACCCTCAAAGATTTATATGTGAGTGGAAAAAGTATGCAATTGAAGAGTCAAATATAATGGTTTTGGTCAAAAAACTACAAGAATTACATTAAATACATAATCCTGCACACTATACCTGTCAATTAAAAATAACAACAGCATATTCTATTGCAGAAGTATTTCATAGCAAAAGAAATTCAAAGCTGAATAGTTCTGTGCATCCTTCTTAACTAACTGCTATGTTAACAGTAGCAAAATTTTTATTTTTTTTCATAACAAAGGAGCTAGTGCTTTGAAAAGAAGGCAGACAAATTAGCACCAACTCTGGAGGGTTTAAAAAATAATATTTAAAAAACAGCTGTGCTTTAGTAGCCACCTGGACTAAGCAGCAGTCACTATAAATTAGGTTGAATGTCAATGAATGTTACAAGGTGGTATAAGCTTCATCATAGTTTCTGTGTTTAATGTTTTAAACAGCAGCTCTCTTGAACCTTAATAACAGTTTATATATGTGTATTTCATTAGAAAAGGAAAGCAAAACACAGACCTTCTAAAAACCTTAGTTTTGACCTTGTTCAAAATCGTTTCAAAGCTCAGTGGAAATGTTGACATTGTGATATGGACACCAAGAACGAGGTTAGTAGGGAGTCCCTATACCTCCACAGGCTATATTGTCAGAGAAATGCAAAGAAAAGCTAAGGAGAAGAAATTATTGCATACAGTTAGCACTTCCCAAAACTTCCCATTCCTAGAACTAACTTTGGATGATTTGACTCATTGTCACATGCCTGCCATTGAAGGAAATAATACCCACTCAACTACAGGATGCATTTAGTGATTCAAAGGTAGTAATATCCATGTAAAATCTCCATTTTTTAAAGCCGTGCAAGACTGCTTTTCTTTGTGGGGGATTTTTAGTTCCTTCCACCAAAGCAATTAAGTCTGACATCAAAGCAATCTTTTTCAGAAATACTGGTCTATTAGCCAGAGGAGCAAGTAGATTTAGCCACAGCACTGTTCTGTCTGGATGAGTAGATGTTTTTCTCTATAACAACAAAGTCTATTCCAGAAAAATATATTCTCATGCTGGAAATAAATTCTCCCTCTCTGGCCTCTTGTTACTTGTTCTCTCACTAAATCTCTACTTCTCTCTGTAGCTCACCAGCTCCCTAATTTACGTCTCATTGTGCCATAGATGATTGAACAAAACACTTAAACTGATGTATTTCAACCATAGTCCTGCTTCTACACCCATCAGGAAGCTCAGTGAATCAGTCAGCCCTGTCCGCATCTTCTGGAACCACCTCAGTTCAGCTCCATACAAAATAGTTATCACTCAGCTCCCACCTCTTACTCCTGCAGTCTCTTCAGAGAACCTAAAGAATTCTTTTTATGTAATATATCCAAAGAAAAAACAAACAAATCACTTCATGACATGAAATAATTTTCACCCTTTCTACCTAGGTAAGCAATTCACACCTAGGATGGTTTTCCCCCTCTATTTCTAGGATCTATTTCTACCTTTGGACCCATAGTGCTTGACAAAGACAGCAGACAGAGCTTTCCCAGTTGGAGTACAAATTGTTTTTATAGGCAATACCTAGTGAGTTTTCACTCTTTGGAACAGATATATTTAAGATCTCTACTATCATCTGTTCTAATATAGTCATATCCTGGTTTTGGCCTGTCAGGTATACACACTGGAGGGAGGGAATAATGAAGTTATCATTGTGCATTTCATGCTGTCTTAATACAAAAAACTTAGAAATTATTTGTCCAGAACAATTCTTGTTTCTATGACTGTTTTAATCCCAGCTCAGTGGAAAATATTTCTAAGAGAATTTCACTTTGCAGTTATTTAATAATCCAAAACACAGTTTTTCCAAGGACCTTGATGCACTGTTGTGTAAATATATGATAATATTGATCCTGCTCCAGGCAGAGAAACACACAGAGGGAAAGGAAGGCTTAGAACCAGATGTTGTGGATTCCCCTCACAGCCTTTCTTCTCACTCTCTATACAAATGCATTCATCTGTGAGAGTGGCAGCAAGCCTTTCCCAAAAAGGGATATATCAATTTTTTTAATATGCTTGGGTGGAGAGTGGAGTGTGTAAATAGGGAAGGTTGCATACAGCTTTAAATATAGCAAAAGATAGGAAGAAGCTGAGGTTAAGATAATTTTAAAGTTTATAATAACATGATAAGCTTGATACTTAGGGTACTACAAGGAAGTACTTTGGCTGGCTGGTGTGTAGTTCAACTGTGCAGCTTGTGTGACCAGACAAATTCTGGATCTTCCAAGCAATGGCCATTTACTTGGTTTATATAGCCCAAGATCTTACCATGGAGGCTTCCTCCCACTCACAGTCAATGAACTTTGCTGTTCTTCATGCATTTCACATGTGGAGAAGGAAAATAGAAAAAGATACGAGGAATCATCAAGATTAGCTGTTTTGGAAACAGAGGTAAATACAGCCTGTTAGAAGTGATGCAGGAGGAGGTGATGATTGTTGCACATGCATTCAGCATCAAAAGTGGTTGCTGAAGACTTTATATAAAAAATTTGTTTTAGGCCTGAGAACACTGGTTTCCATTAGCTGGTTTAAGACTGGTCTCCTGTTTGTCTCCTATAGAGAAGTTTCAGCTTCTTTATTATATATAGAAAAAAAATAAACAAAAAAATGTAATGTGTAAATGTTTACAAAATCAGTTCCTAAAAAATGTCTCTCTATATCTTTTGTCATAAATACTCTACTGAAGAAGCAGATATATCAAATTTATATATAATAGAAATCTTGGGTTCCAAACTTATACGATGCGATTTGTACATTGGTCTTAGAAATTGCAGAAAATTCTGTCACTTACTTCTGTTTTCAAACAACTGCATGCTGAAAATATCAAATATATGTTCTGAGAGCAGAGAAGAATGAAGGAACACAAAATACTGAAATTCATATTTTCAAAAAATCAATTGGCATAGACAAGAGGAGAAAATACCTGTCAAAACACACTAAAGAAGGAAGAGAGAATCCATTCACAACTTTAAATCAGTTCAGTTTTTTTTAGATCATGAATTCTAAAGAATTTCATAGAATTTCCTTGATTCTAATTTGTCTTTTGACATGTGCTGATTTGGCAGTTATTATTTGGTGTCAAAGGCTGGTACTGTTTTCTCTTCCTAGGAAAATCATATCTCTTTTCTTATACCAGAGAAGCATATTTCTAATCAATTTCTTCTATGTTGACATCTTTTTAAATGGTTGTACCATAGGTATCCTAAATGATCCATCACTAACTCAGACCTTGCAAAAGTAATAATTTATTCTGCACTCATACAGAACCTTTTAATTATTTTGGCTGTATAATATAATGTGATTTAGATGTATAAAATGTAAATGTTGCAAAAAATATCTGAAAGAAGAGATATTTTTAATGTCTGTATCCAAACCATGTTATGCTAATAATGATTGCACATATCTTTAAAAATCAAATTTGTAAATAAAATACAAATCAATAAAGCTAAGATTTTTATCATCACTACCTTTTAAATATAAAAGGTTGCACTGATTTTTTTTTAATTTAGTGAATTTAATTTGAAGGTCTAATTGAAATTTAGGAGTTAGATACATTCTATTATTCCCTTTAAAAAAAAAAGGAAAATTGCCGCTGATAAATGGCAAAGGTAATAAAAGAACATTTGCACTGTGTAGTGTCAGATGCTGGCTTGTCCTGAATCAAACAGTACCACATGAACCACCCCACTGGTTCTCTGTCATTATCTTGTACTGAAGTCACTGTGATCCAAGAATCATTTTTAAAGAAAAGATGAGATTTGCCTCTCCTATTTTTACATACCTACAAGTCAGATGTTGGAATGAGTCACTCCAAGATGAATAAAGAAAAAGGGGGAAAAGGTAAAATGTATACATATATTAAGGATAGGTTCATCTGACCTATTTCAGACCTCTAAATATTTCTCCTTCCAGGCTGTTAGTAAGCATGCAGAAGAGGTGCAAAGAGTCTAGGAACTTATACACTGCAGCTAGGAATATAAAAATGTGGCAATGCTGTTGGCGGGTCTCTGAGCCCCAAAGCTGGGGAAGTTTCAAATACTTCCAAATTTCAGGGAAGTTTCAAAAAAGTTAAAGAGCTGGGAAAGTGTATCTCAAATGAATGGAAGCCCCTGAAGACATGGGAAGGTCTGAGCTAAGCTGGATGGGAAGCAGAGGTATCATGAGCTGTAACAACTGTCTGTTCCCAACTTTATCCAAGGACCTCTGGGGCAGAAATCCACCTCACTCTGCACTTCTTGCTGGTTTAAAACATCAAAAGTAGTCCCTGACCAGTTTGAAAACAACTATTGTAAATAACCCTAATTTAATCTTCCTAAAGTTGCTTTGGAATGTTTATACTTTTGATTTTTGATACAATTTTGGTTATAGCTGAGGACTACGGTAATTCTGTCATTATTCCATAGATGTATCTATATGCTGCAATGGATATCTCCTTCAGAGAGAAACTGGGAAGAGCATTGGGGTGAGAGCCCACCACTAAAGATCTAATGTTATTTGCATCAGAGGACTTTTTAGGCTTAATTTTTTAAACATAACTATAAAATAAAAACTGTGAGCATAACTATAAAATAAAAGCATGACTTGACTTTCCAAAAATGATATAAAGAAACTTGCACGACTCAGAACAGTTTTAAGGGTGTGATCAGTTTGATGTACTTCCTACAAACTTGACTTTTGAAGTGGCTGGTTGCATACTTTGCAATGCTATAGTTGCATGCTATGAAAATGCAATTCAACTGTTTACTTTTTAAATCCTTGTTCAGCACTGCCTCATGGATGGCAAGGAATGAAAGCAATGAAACAGGAAAAGAACAACATGTCAAGTTGCCTGTATCCAACAGAGCTCTGAAATTCAAGCCAGCTATCACCTACTTTCAGGAGTAGAAACTTTCTTTTTAGTAGTAACTATTGAAATACCAGCTATAAATGTTCTGTTACTCTTCTCAGTAACGTCAAACATCAACTACATTCTCAAATTTACTCGCAAAAATAAATCATCTATTCTGGGAAAGACTACCCATATAATTATACATTTCAACACTGTCACAATATTGTGTATTGACCACAATTGTTCATTTAGCAGATTTTTCATTCTCTGAATTGCTTTTTTGGCCATCTCACAGCTCTGTGAGTTTTTCTGAGTTGACACAGTACTCAAACTGGTAAATCTCAGTAATCTTCTGAGTAAATATGTCCATCAGATTAGACCCGGTCATTAGCAGTCAGCAACTTTGGCAGCCTGCAAACTAGTTTCATAGCAGTAATTACTGCTTCTAATTTGTGTTTGGTAGTTTCCAGACTGTAAATTAACTTGTCAGATTCAAATCCTCCCCTAGTCTTTGTGACCCTTTCTGATACAGGTTGAGAAATTGTTACCATGTCTGCTACCTCTTCTGACAGCGAGTTGAAGCAAGTCCCTCTTTCCAAGCACAGTATGTCCCATTTTTTTTTTCACACATTTCTTGCAACAGTTAATTTACTGCTGTAGATTTCATTGAGCATGAAAGTACTGCATAAAAATGCTTTCTGTGATCCTATTTTTGGTAAACTACTTTGACGAGCCCAAGATCAAATTTTCAGCAATGGTGGTCTCCTGCAGATTTCTGTGACTTCAAGCTCACCTGCATACAAATGAAAGGCAGACATCTTTCCCTCACCCTCATTATTATTTTTTGACCTTCTTCCCCCATCCCAGTGTAGTTATAGGAGATGTATATATCTATTAATACTTAAAAAATAAATAGGCACTCTTCATTTCTCAGCACCAGACTTATGCCAAGTTGAGACCCCAAAATTTATGCTTCATTTTAAAATTTTGGCCCAAATACAGTAGGTTGCAGGCATAAAAAGCTAAAAGCATCAGAATAACCAATCCATATTGTAAGCATTGCCAGAGTTACTTCTTGTTCTGCAGCATCACAAGTGGACTGTGAAAAGGAAGTCAGATCATACAGAGCTCTATGCCAGCATCACAGGAGCAAAGATGGATTGAGGTAAAGAAATAGAGAAGGTTAAACTTAGCTTTTTCACAATATAGAAGAGTGTTTTACCATGTGGTGCTTGGTTTGATGCAGGGTGCAGTCAGACAAGACAGATTTAACCAGTCTAATAGCTTGCTGCTTCGGAAAGGCCACTTCTCTGAGCCAGCTCTGATGCTCATGCTGCCTCTCAGTGAGCAAATTCCATTCCCTAATACAGCAGAAAAAGGAAACAAGACAGAGATTTCTCCTGTATTAGTGAGCTGTATTTTCTCACAGGAAAAAAAATGTGATCAAGACTACCCAGGTGTGCCAAGGGAGTGAGAACATAGATCAGGGATGGATGGGGGAGGTGGGGGAAGAAATCTTTCCCTTCTTTTATCTGAGAACTGCTATGTCAGTTCACCAGTTTCACTTGTATACCCTATCAAAGCATGCTGACATACCACATTTGTACTATCTGTGCTGGGAGCACATGTGAAACACCCAGGAACTCTGGATGGAATACAATGGCGGCATAAATTAGATGAGACAGGTTAATTATCTTAATCTCTAAATTACATTTTTTGAAATCATTTACAACCCCAGTTAAAATAACACAATGTATAGATGAATCCAAAAGTTGGGAAAAAATTGTTTATCTATCTATCTATCTATCTATCTATCTATCTATCTATCTATCTATCTATCTATCTAATTTACTACAAGTCTCATCTCAGCACCAATGGTATTTTTTTACCTCCTTGGCAAGTTTTCCTGCTTTTTATGCAAAAAATAGAGGTTCAGGACTACCAAGAACAGAGCAATGTTCCCCATGCTGTAACATGCTGTTCCCTACCCCTAGTACCCATTGGTACAGCTGCCTCTGGAGTACATGGAGCTCCCCCCAACACTGAAGGGACAATGTGGTGACCAGTGCTATCCCAGGGAAAGCAAACACTTATGGACACCCAGGAATCACACAGGAGAGCTGTTAGCAGTCCAAGTACACCATATTTGAAACAGTGGTGACTCAGCCTGATGAAATGTGTATTCTGATTCATCTCATCCAAAAGCAAACAACTAAATTAGGTCACATGAACAGCCCTTGAAAAAGAGCCTGTTTCTCTCCACTACTAGAAGGGAGCAAAGGTTGCCTAGTTTAGATGCATCCTTGTCCTGGGGTGACTTTATGATACTGGTATCCCCAATTGTCTGGTTTATATTATATATTAAGTTCTGCACCTTTAAGACTGGCTTTGAGAGCAAGAGAGGGGGAAGAAGAAGCGCGCAGTTTGTGTTAAGGAAAAACATCACTCCCACACATCCCGCTCTTGGACTGTGGTGTCTGCAGCACGGACAGACAGCGGGACAGAGCTTCTCTCTGGCTTTTAGTTAGTTCTAGCTAGCTGAGGCAGAGGAGTTCCCTGGACCTTTGTTTGTTTTTTTCCCAATTTTCTTGGATCTGTGCAAGCCTGCTCTGGACTGAACACCCAGCCAAACCCCGGGAGCTCACGCCTGTGGCCCACCGGGGCCTGGGCCTCGGCACTTTCCAGCGCCGGAGGGACTGATAAGAACCTGAGCGAGCCGAGCTACACCACATGAAAAGGACTTTTCTTCCTAGACTTGCCATCCCATCGAACAGCAAGAAGTTTTATTACTTAATATTACTCAATTTCTGTTAAATAAACAGCTTTTTCCACTTCCCTCTAAAGAATTTTTTCTTTTTCCGGACCAGTTAGTAGAGAGGGGCATTTCCCTGGGGAAATCCCCATTTAGAGTTTTCCTTCCTAATTTGCCCTAAACTAAGACAATCCTGAACATCAAATCTGTAGAAATCTAGAAGCAGCTGAAATGAATCCCACCTTGGGCAATAGTTTGGTGGAAGAACTACAGTAAAAACTGAACATTTAGAAGTTTCTGTGGCTTCCTATGAAATGGTCAGATTGTTGTTTAAAGGAGAATACAAATTCCTATTTCTCTACACAAAGTTTTTCTAACAAATCAGTGTCAAAAAGAGCAAGCATTTCCCTAGAACTTCTTCAGGCAGCCCAGTGGCAAAGTCCAGAAAGAGGCCTTAAAACTAGTAAAGCAATGGGAGTTCTGCTTAACAAATCAGAAGGGAAAACAAATCCTCTAGAAAAAACATATGTTTCATATGATTTTTTTTTTTGGTTTTTCTGAATGCTTTACAACTTCCAGAGACATTAACATTATATTAATTTTCCCACATGGGAATTCTACCTTTTACATTCAGGTTAATTTAAAACCAATGGATTTTGTCAAGGTAATGGGTCCCCTAATGTATTGTACAAATGCATATTAACTATTGTGTGTAAGAAATAATTCAGAAAATAAAAAAGAAAATTAAGAAAAATTAAGAAAATAAGAAAATTAAGAAAACTGTGATTATGTGAGTTAAATAAAAAAGTATCCAGCTTCAAATTACTTTTTTTCCCCCTTATACTATGACAGGTAGGACATTTCAGAGAATAAAAAAGCTGTTATGAAGAGACAACTCTCTAAATACTTGGTCCATAAATATATTGCTTCAGTACAATTTCTTGAGTTATTTTCACATTGTATTCAGCTACTGCCATGACAATTTCTCCTGCTCTGCTCACATCTTTAATTCAAGATAATACAATACTGGGTGGGAAGGAATTGGGATGTCCTGATGTCTTTAGAATCAGAAGAGGCAATGAGACATGGGGAGTTCCTTACCTTCACTCAAATTAGATGCCACAGAGAGAAGTAGGCAACCCAGACAGACCCCCTGTATAGAGTAGGTCCTTACCTCTCCCTTTAGAGATTCAAATTAAACTAGTGTTGAGAACAATCGCTATCTCTGCCACCCATGCCTGGAAGACTTCTTTGATCATGAAGAAATGATAGCAGAGAAAGACTTGCAATTCTGAAAATAAACCACCTTATTTCAGTTTCAAAATAATTTGACAAGTGGTACCTGCACTTGGTCATTATGGTACACCCCATAATAGCATATCAGCTTTGCAGCTCAGCAGCAGTGAAATATTCAGTCAGTTCAGTACTGAAAGGGCACTTGTTGGAAGTTTCTTATTTGCCATCTCACTGAAGGTCATGACTTTCCTACTTTTAATATAAACTATTGTCAGACTCATATAACAAACCTACTACACTGATTCAAATTCAAGTTATAGTTTGAGGATTATTTCACTTTTCACTTATGAGATTTCTCAGGAAGAAAGGAATGCAAGACCAATGGCATTGAACCCACACTGTTAGACATGTTAAAAGCAAACAAGATATAACCATATAGCCAAACCCAAAAATGTGGTGCTTTTCTTTTAAAATGAAATTATTAGTGAAACTTACAAAATAAGACTGCTAGAATTCTATTCTGACCCTCAACAAAATTATGATAGCATGAACCACATGCAGGCTGGCACATGGTGAAAATCCTGGGTGTATCTGTACTGAAGAGGCCATTCCCCATCCCTTCTTCCCACTGATGTACATTTAATAATTCAAATAACAGAAAAGGTAAAACCAAGGCTTGACTGAGGAGCACTTTAAGGAGGTCTTGTGTGGTTGCCAATGAATGTATATAAAATTGGCTCTACTCATTCATGCAAAAAGTTTTACATTAAACTGTGAATGGGCCAATATCACTTTAAACTAATAGAACACCATAACCTGTCCTAAGATCTGTTTCTAAGAACCATAATTGTCCTTTTACCATCCATTACTGATAGTGTTTTTGGCAGACTGAGAGAACTCAAACAATGTTAAAGAAAACACTCAGACAAACTACACTATCTCAGAAAATGGTAAATTTCATTTGCCTTTTGCAGAAACAAGCACTTAAGTATTATATAAGGCAAAAGTAAATGATATTAAAAACTGGTGGCAAAGTAAACTGTTCTTGTTTAAAATTGTAAACTGAGGTATGATCATTTTGAAAAGGCAAATTAATATACTGTTTGAATATAACAAAAGAGTGAGGAAAGGAGACATGAATAAACAAGAGACCAAAAGCCAGTTCAAGGGCAGAGGAAGAACACAATGATCTGCATTTCTGCTGTGTCTCTGAGCAACAGCACTCAGGAAAAGCAGGTCAGCTCACCAGGTGGTAGAATGTGCAATGGTTTGATGGTGAACCCTCCTGAGGATGCTCTTTCTGTGAAACACACATGTCCAATGAGCAGTACTGGGTAGAAGTAGCTAAAGCATCACAAACTTTTTTTTTCTTTAATGGGAGGACAAAATCAGTCAATCTTTCTGGGGCATTTTCTCAGAAGATCAACTCCTGTTACATTACAAAACACCAAAAACTGACTCATCTCTGAACATATATTCCTGTGAACTTCACTGCTTTTTCACTGGAAATGTGAAAAACTTCCCTCAACACTTCACCTTCACTTCAAACCTTTCAAAACAGCATACACAAAACCAGCATCTGAGTCTCTGAAGGCTTTGCAGATGCTTTTCCTCCATCACTTAATTTTCTGACCCATCTTCTAAGGTTTCCACTTCTATGTTAAGGTCCCTATAATTCACACTCTTCTTATCTCAATTCCATACTCTGGGTATTCTTTTGAGAGTG
Source organism: Pseudopodoces humilis (assembly GCF_049639895.1). Classification (NCBI taxonomy): domain Eukaryota; kingdom Metazoa; phylum Chordata; class Aves; order Passeriformes; family Paridae; genus Pseudopodoces; species Pseudopodoces humilis. The sequence continues at coordinate 73,951,393 of NC_142201.1, read as the reverse complement.
CTTAAGGTCATGAAACAATTATTTGAGGTATTTCTTCCCCAAAACTGACCATATATATTCCCACACTATCATCTGGGTAGGTTGTATCATTTCTAGACTAGAATAAAAGATTACCATCTTTCCACTCAAATCCATTTACTCATAAAAAGTTAATCCTATGGAGGGAAAAGAAAACCAAACAAAAAAACAAAACCACAAACCAAGAAAACCAACCCGAGCCCCAAATGGTCAGAGAGGTTTTTTATCTTCACAGAACTAAAACCAAATTATGGAACCACAAAGATATATTTCTAGCCTTACTTGTTATCAGTTTTAATTTATCTTTCTGTGCTTTGGCTAAGTCAACAAAATTGGTTTGAGCATAGGAAGAGGATTTGAACAATTTAATCCACAGCTTTATCTAGATATTATAGGTAAAATGCTTAGATAAACTTTTTCTAAAGCACCATTTACCTTATTTCAGGGTAGTAAGTATATCTACTCATCAAAATCACAACTCCAACTATTGTGTAAATGCACAGAGCTGGCCTGCCTTTTGCATCTTTGTTTAAATAATCCCAGATGACCTCCAGTTTTGCTGCAAATTAAATATCTATACGTGCAGGCATTTAGACATTCACACAAAATAAGAAACAGAGAACTGGAGTAAAATTCTTATGACACTCTTATAGAAGGCAATCTTATCATGCTGTGCTGTGCTATGCAGTAAAATAATAAATGTAAAAAACCTGATATAATACAATTTCCAAAAGTTGTTTTATTGAAAACTAGAGTATTTTCCCTCATTTCCTTTCCAGCTTAAATTTATTCATGGACAGTTTGTTCCCACTTGTTCCTGAGCCAATACTATTCTTTAACCTAAACACTTCCTTCCTGTCTCCGGCTTTACCATCCTGATGTATTTAAAGACAGCAATCTTATCCCTTCTCTGCTTTTGTTCTGCTAAAATTCTAAGCTCTTTCAGTGTCCTTTCATGAAATAGACTCTTCCTTCCCCTGAGAATCATAACAGCCCGTTTCTTGCACTTTTTAAAATTCATCTCTCCTGACTATGAATGAGGAATTGAACACAATATTCCAGATCAGGTCCCATCCAAGCCTGCAACAGCCGCATTAATATTCTCCCTTCCTCCGCTGGAAATGTCTCCCCTGACATATCCCAGTCTTTTATTAGCTTTTTTCACCATCACTTCACAATGGCAGCACACAAATTATCCCGTGATTGATGAATGCACTCAGATACACTTCCTTCCCATGGCATCCCATTGACAAGATCTAAGATTATTACAAAGGTTTTGTTTGATTTCGTTTATTAGCCTTTAATAATTAAAGTCTTCTGTGCTTCATAATTTTATATGCTATTCTATTTATATTACATCATTCCTAATGCCAATTATCTGGGTAACATCCTTTTACTACTCCATATTAACAGTACCTGCTATTTTCAAATATTCAACACATCACATTAGAACATTTCTACTTTTTGAGTGAAGTTTATTAATCACAATGCAGGATGTGCATCTTGAAAAGGACTCTTTAATACTTTCACTCAACACTTAAGCTGAAGGCCTTTTGGTTCAGCATTACACATTTCTTTTTTTCCCAGTTAGCTGTACTCACTTTAAGCCTTTTACATTTATCTCAATTTTTTCTAGCCAACCTCCATATGGAATTATTGGGAGCTTTATAGAAAGGTGAATTATCTAATGATCCAGATTGATTGGATCTTTTAAGATCTTTCTGTTACAAAACCCAATTATTTTTTGAAAGAAAGATAAGATTTCAGTCAAGCCTAATCTCCTTCTTTTCTGAAGCCTATTCTTTATTACCCCATTTTGTGTTTTTCTCATTTTTTTTCTTCAAAGCTTTCAGTTGTCCAAATCAGTCCATTACCTATTCCCCAATCCTAACAGGTATTCACTTACCATACAATATTTTTCTCCTGCACCCTTCAGCTCCCCCACTCCCTTTATTTTTCTGATTTTACTAATGCCCCGAATCCTTACCACCAGATTTGTGACTCAGAGTCGCTTACTTAAAAATTATCTGTCCCCAAGACAACTTTATCTTGAATTCAGTTGAGTATTATTCCATTTCTACTCTCTTATTTCCCACAGCCTGCAGGCAGCATCACCACCACAATAAAAATTTTGACCATCCATTCAGTTTATATTGAGATTTATTAGATTTGCTCTGTTCCTTCCCTGTCCTTGTCACACATCACAGCCCTACTTCTACCTTCATTTTCCTTCTCTTCATTTTTTTTTCTTCTGTAGAACATTATCACAGCTCTTAGCATGTATATTTAGCTATTAAAAAATATGAGGCACTTCTGCAACAGAACAAATTTGCAGCCAAATGAAATTTATCTTTCTACACGAATTTTCCAGTCCTTGTTACTGGTTCTGAGTGCAAGGGATAAACTGAGCACTCAGATGTATTGTCTATAAACTAAATTCATGCTCTGTGTAAGATGTGAAGAATGCCAGTGTCACACATGTCTGTACTTGCTAAGAAGTGTAATACATAAAGGATTTTCAAGGTGATTTTCACATAAGAGTTTTTCAAACCAAGTTGTTCCCCACTCCCTTCCTAAAGGAGCAGTGGAATCAGCTCCTTTAGGAATGCAGTCAACAGGACTTTGAATCCATAATGCACTGTATTACTGAAAAATGCTGGTTTCCATCCTGTAAGTGTTCAGATAGTTTGTTTCAGTTAACTCTGCATTGCTCAGCTTAAAAAACGTAAAAATACTTCTTAACTCCTTCCTCTCCTTTGCTGGCAGAAGGTGGAGGAGTGAGGGGATGGAGCTGGGTGGAGAAGCCAGAACTGCCTGGATATATTTTTTTCATTTTGGGCACAACTCCATCTGATCATGCCCAGTGTAACAGATGGATAACACCAGGCCTGCTTCTGGATTTCTTATGGAAGGTGAGAGCAGATACCGAACACCCCTAAGCTCCACAAATTAATAGAAATTTCTTTAGTGCTATTCCAACAGAGAACACGGTTAAAATACTACAGTCCTCTGAGATGAGCTGTATTTACAGAAGTCTGCATAACTGCTGAAAGTGCCACTGCTTAAAAATTTACACCATCCTCCACTCGCACCTCAGCAAACCCACATTTTAGAAATTAATGAAAAAAATAATAAAGTCTCCAGTTTTCCTATGTTAGCCTTGAGGGCCACATATATTAATAGCTGCTACGACAGCTATTTTTTTTTAGTGAGATGTTGAATTATTTGGACATGCTGTAAAGCTATCTGGCACTTTGTGACCTAATAGAAAAGCAAACCTTAAGAATTTACTATTATACAGGACTAACCTGGAGAGATAAATACTCTGCTGACACGGAAATGTAAGCTGCAGAAAATTAATAATAGACATTGCTCTATGAAAGAAGAGTGACCTACTCCCAGCTAAAATTTCTTTCTCCTTTGTCTAGCATTTCAGAGTCTCCCTTATCTCCTTCCAGCATGGAGCTACATATTTCTGCTTTCCCAGCTTGTATGCAGAGGCCTTTAACCCTTTAAATGTGGCATACCCAAACTAACCAGAAAAAGGGGTCTTTTGGAAAAGATAACATCCTCTCTCAAGTCAATAGATTGAATGGTGCATTTCTTTTTTTTCCTATTCTATTACTCTCTTGATCTTAAAATTGATGTATATTATATCTGTAGGGAGGATGGTAAAACAACTATGGGATGGAATTAAGTGTATAGAAAGAAATATGGCATAGATATGTGGAATACCACAAAAGACAGGGGAGAACAGTGAAGAATGAGAAAATACTTCACTGCATTTAAAGCCTTTGGTGTACAGACAATTTGGTTTGGGATGTCACAATTTTTTGTCTGGCCTAGATAGGTCAGAATAAGGTGTAAAATAGTTATTTATGGTTATGAACTCCTCTTTTCTTATTATTGTTTTATTTTTTTTTTCAGGAGAAATATTAAAATCTGTTTCAGCATTCACAGATGGATTCATAGAAAATCACAGACATCATGTGCTGAATGTGCATCAGGATAACCAAAAGCAAGATATTTTCAGAAAGATTGCCATGCCTGATACTGTTATCACTTAAAAAGAAAATAAAAATGAAGAAAAAATATTACAGTGTCAATCCACCATTCTTCTTTTCTTGTTTCTCCTGATGATTGTTTCTTTCCATTATCTCATCGCTTCATCTTGGGTCACGTGCACTACCACTCTCATGCAAATGCTGTGCAAAGCCAGAGGCAATAGGAGGGAATGGGCAGAGGTCCATCTTTTCATTTTTTGCTTTTGGCTTCATGGAACAGCAGCATCCTGGTACAGCCTGCAGTAAGGAGATCAGCAGTGCACTTAGAACCCACTGGGGTCCTCCCTTCCTTTTGTTAGTGTCTCACTGGCCTGGGGACTCAGGAGTCAGCCACTGGAAATGGTTTCCCACCCCTGAAAAGTTTGACATCTTGAATGAAATGTGATATGATCAGCTTGGGATAATGCAGTCACAAATACAAAAGAGAGATGGAACTGAATGAAAATGTTTTTTTATTACAGTTTACCAGAGCACTGATGGTAAAGTTATCTTGTAAGTGAGCACATTATTTAGACATTCCCCAGGATCAGTAATCTTGAGCAGCAGCTTGCCTGCAGCTTCAGTGATCATCCTGTGATCCTGATGATAAGTCACAGATTAGTGAGAACTGAATCCTTGCTCTTCCTGGGTGACAGGTTCATTTGACATTATCTTGCGAAACATACTTACATTTTTACTTCTTATTCTCCTTTCTATCAAAATGAGAATAATTCTTTAGTTCATCATTGTAGCATTGTGAAACTAAGATTTTTACTTTGAAGATCTGAGGTGTTTGGGTATGATATCTACATATGAAAGATCCTAAGCTATGACACTAGAAAAATAGATCTAGCCATAAAATGCAAAAACTGGGAGGTTTTTGTTTCAGTAGAAGTGCACATGAAAATGGGGGATGTGTCCACGTTCAGAAAGAACACCAAACCATAGTCTGAGGTTATGGAAGCCTATAATCAGACACACTTTCTGGAAGATATGAGAAAAGGATATAGATATCTGGATACTTCATTAAAGACATACTTATGAAGAAATTTTAGAAGACATTTTGTTGTCCTTTAAAACTTGAATACAAGATGAAATCTCATCTTTACAGACAGTAATCAAAGTTCTTTTTATGATGTAAAAAAGACCAGGAACTAAGTCTTCTGGGGTAAAATTGTGAGGTTAATAGGCATTGTCTCCATTAAGACACACACTTCTGTAGTTCTGTACTTTCAGGGTCAAATCTGATGTTTGAAACACATACAGAAGACTTCTGTTAAAGTTATCTATTTCAAGTCTACGTAAGAAGAATTTGACTTCTAAGAATCCTGAAGAATGCTTTGGAGGATCAGGTGAAAGGTCAAAGTTATGTTATGCCACACTTATTATGGATAAGACATCGAGCTAAAAATAATCATAATGTCCAGCTGCACTTTCTCTCTAGTGTTAATGGGGACATTGATCCTTAATATAATTGAACTGGACTTCACAGAAATCAGAAATATTGTCATTTGGGTCAGTAGTAGTACTCTTCTATTCTGAATTTCACAGTGTTTATAAATAAAGCATCTGTGAGTTCTTGCCTCACATGGAAACATAAGGCAATACAGTTATTTGAAAATGGATAAAAAATTGTGGAAAATCATCCTCTTTATGTGGGATAGTAATAGCTTTATGCTAGCAAACAGAGAAAAAAGAATATTTATTTCATCTGACATGCCCTAGTGAGGATTTAGTAATATGGAGGGTTGACACACACCCCAGATATTTTGGAAGCCATGGTGGAACGCAACTTCCATGGGAGATCAGAGTACATATTTGCTCAATGAATGGCAAGTGTGTTCCCAAACAAACTGCAATTACAAAGGCACCCTCTCGGAAAGAAAATTTGCTTCAGACAGATGTTTTTAGTTCCTCATGGAACTAAACACAAACAGAACATGAGAATAGCTGTGAATGGATCTTCACTGCATGATTTTGTTTTGAATTAACACCGCTTTTCTCTCTGTATTCAGCCAGCCACAGCAAGTGGGGAGGTTGGTTTCCTTTATTTAGTTCAGAACTGAAAAACTAGATTTAATTTTTTTTCTGGGAAATTTTTCTGCAAAGAGGACTTCATTGGTTAAGGATAAAGCATCAAGAGGGAGGGCAGAATGCCCATTGTGTAAGATCTATAAATACACATTGGGGTTATATATACCACAGATGTAATTAGACTAGGAAGTGCTGTGCTACTGTTATCTTCATGGAACAAATGCTACTAAAATTTTCTCTGATGTATCCCCTATCAGATGCCACAGCATCTATTTTTCCAAAGTACAAGACTGGCTTTAAAGGCTGTTGCAATAATTTTACTTTTCTGGTGAAGGTCCTTAGCTATAACTACAGCTTGCAGTGGTGCCTATTAAAAATGAAATTAATCCTTCCAAGGAGGGTGGACAGGTTGTTCTTGATGTGAAAAGGTGTGAAAAACACTATTTTGAGAAAATTTGTTTAACAAAATCTACATTGGGTTTGACAGATTCCCAGTAGCATTTGGTTTCCAATGATTTGAGAAGTCCTCTGTGCCTGCACAGCTCCTGTTTCTGTTCCGTTCTGTGAGGAATCAGTTACCAATACCCTGTTTTTGAAACACAGCCATCACAGCACATCGTGTGATGTCTTAGACACCAGCTACTGACCTACTATTAACTTGATCTCTAAGGATCCACCCCAAGCACCTCTGTGAATAGCCTGCCTTATCACAATGGCAATAGTCTGAAAACTACCACGACCCACTGAATTAAATAATCCCTAAGAATGCATCAGACATTATACACCGAGGCATTTTACATGCATTAGGAACACACTGAGCCCTTAGTGCTACAAATTAAATTAACTGAATTGAGCTATTATGAACAGGGAATAAAATTTTAACTTGCTAAACCTAAAATGGATCAAATTGATCACCAGGATCAAACAATTAGAGCAATCAATGGCAATATTATGTAAATAGGGCATCAAAGATAGACTGCTGGAACAGTCCATGGAGCTCAGAATTCAAGTTCAGCATGGAGTGGCTTTATTTTATTCCAATGCAAGAGGGAATCCAAAAAGCAAGGAAAAATAAAGCAAAATAAACAAAACAAAGCAAAATAAAATATCCAGCCAAATAACAGGCTGCTCAAGAGAAGGAAAGAGTGCTAAGAGAACAAAAAAAAAAAAAGTTTATCTTGCAAAGCAGCACCTCTGGTTTTGATACACTGAATTTTCCCAAGTATTTAACCTGTAGCAAGCAGAATACATTTGTGCACTCTAATAAAATATGATTCTTTGTGTAGATAATGCTTTTTTTTTTTTTTTTTACTCGTAATATCCATCTCTGAGTAATGTTAAAGACTTCAATGGACATTTTTGATTGTTTATTTCCTGATTTCCTGCATGTTCCCTAAAAATACATGTCTTTCTTGATCTGGGTAGGAATCAAACCTGGGATTTTTAAGGACTCTTAAACTGTTCCTAATCCTCATTCCTTTGAACTGAGTGAACTGAGAACTTTGAAAATTGTCTCTGCTGTTAGCAAAAACATAATCAAGACAATATTGTGTGGAACTTTGATATTTTTTTTTCTTTTGATTTGCCTATTTCTTGTTTGTCTCAGATTCTACCATTTTTGTCTTAGAAACAGTTTGAATAATAATAACAGAGGAATCTGAGTACAGACAAGCAAAATAATGCCTTCATTTCATGAAGATACAGTAAAATAGAACTTCCACATAATTAGGTGTTTCTCTTATTTAAGGTTGTTTTCTATGTAGTCAAATATGAATTTGTATGATATGTCATAAAGAAAATATTTTTTTACTAATGCATGGCATTCTGCTTCTATATGAAGTCCAGCTGTAGAACAAGTAAAACTAAAATCCTTGCCTGTAGTGGTTGTTCTAGTTACTTGAATTAAAAGACTGAAACTTCACTTTCAGTGGGACAATGTCACTTACTTATAGGTAACTTTTTTCTTGTTTCTGCTTAAAACATAATTTATACAAATTTCAAAGTTATCCAAAGTTCCCTCTTTGGAGACAGGGCTTGCATTAGGATTGGTCCAAACCATAAATTGTTCAGTATCTGAACAAACCTCTGCTGCAGTGAACATTTGTGCAGCTTAAGAAGAGCCTGAAAGCTCCACCCCAAAGTGAGCAATAGGGCCAAGATGAAGGGTTTAGACTACCTTGGTAAAAGAATCACAAGATCTATTTGGATTTCAGACACTCAAGGCAAATATATGCTCCAAAATCTTCCATCATGTCTGCTATCTTGCAATTATTATTACTTATAAAAGATCTTGGTTTTATCTTGTTGCTATAATGGGAGATTTGTGAAATCTTTTTTATTTCTTCTTGCAGAGGAAAATGAAAAGTGTTTCCTGCCACTTCTGCACCAGAATATATCCCTTTTATTTTTCAATTATTCTTTCATCAGCTGTTTCCTGAGACTTGATTCCATATTAAAAGAGAGTTAAATTCCATCTCTTCTGCTGGTGACAGGCTGCTCTATGCTTGTATTTACTTAGCCTAGGGCACCACAATCACCTATGTGATTTACATGGTAGACAACCACTCTTGTGATTAACTAAGTAAACAAGAAATTCCTGGGAAGAAAACTGCAGGATTTGTCTGGACTGTTTTTATCACTTTGCAGTTGCTTAGTTTCTTTGAGCTAAAGTCTTCCATTGCTGGTCTTATTTGACAAATAAGAAATAAATTTAGTAACATTATATTATAACATGATAGTCTTTCTGGAGCCTGTGAAGAAGCATACACCTTTGAGTGACCTTTCTACTATAAAGCATTTTTTATTGGTGCAGTGAGATTTCATTGGGCTGGGCTTGACTTACCCTTAAGGTCTGAACACTGCAATTTCTGAATGTGACAGCATATGAAATTTAACCTGGGCAGGCTCGAGAGCTGAGCAGAGGGAAAGCAATGCAGTGTTCAGCAAAGGCAGGTTCCTGCACCTGTAGAAGAATAACCCCAGGCACCAGCCCAGGCTGGGGCTGACCTGCTGGGGAGCAGCTCTGCAGAGAAGGACCTGGGGGTCCTGGTGGACCACCACAAGCTGTCCCTGAGCCAGCAGTGTCCCCGTGGCTCAGAAGGCCAGAGGGATCCTGGGGTGCCTTAGGAAGGGCAGAGCCAGCAGGTTAGGGGAGGTGATCCTGCCCCTCTGGTCAGCCCTTGTGGGGCACATCTGGAGTGCTGTGTCCAGGTCTGGGCTCCTCAGTACAAGAGAGATAAGGAGCTAGTGGAGCAGGTCCAGTGGAGGGAAACAATGATGAAGGGACTGGATCTCCCTTACAAGGACAGGCTGAGGGAGCTTGGTTGGTTCAGCCTCAAGAAGTGATGACTGAGAAGGGACATCATCAATGTATACAAATATCTGAAGAGTGGGTGCAGGGGAGATGGACCAGGCTCTTCTCAGTGGTACCAAGAAACTGGAACAAGAGGGAATGGGTAGAGACTGATGCACAGAAATTCCACCTGAACATGAGGAAGAACTTTTCTACTCTGTGGGTGACCGAGCACTGGAACAAATTGCTTGGAGAGGTTGTGAAGTCTCCCTCACTGGAGAAAATCAATAATCATCTGGACACAATCCTGTGCCCTCTGCTCTAGGATGGCCCTGCTTGAGCAGGGAGGTTGGATGAGATGACCCCCTGTGGTCCCTTCCAACCGGATCGACCCACTGTGTGTGTCCAATACCTGTATTGATCAGGAGAGACAACAGGTCCTGAACTGCAACTACCAACTGATCCTTTACTCTCTGACAGCATTTTTTTGTTCAGGCTGGAGACAAAATTAAAATTGTTCAAGCTGGAGAAAAAATTGAAAAGGCTGAAAATAACCTAGCAAGGAACACATAATTTTATAAGAACATATGCAAGCACTTTATAAGTCTTCTATCATCAGAAATATTACTACATATAGAAAGAGATACCCCTTGTAGTACACAGTTCACAACACAGGATAGATGTATTTTCTGGTCCCTACACCTGAAAAAGGAAATACATATTCAACATCCATTAGCACTTTTCATCAGGTTTCCATATCATTTACACAGGAAATAAAACAAACCAAAGCCACCAAACAAACAAACAAACAAAACCCCAAAACCAAAAACCAAACCAGCCAAACAACTCCAACAACAACATATATATATACAACACCAACACCACCAAAAAATACCCGGGATAGGATAATATCCTGGTTTTTTTTATGGTAAACTTCACTAGCCTCACTCAAAAAAGTTAAATGTAAAGCATGGTAGAAAATATCTTCAAAGACTAGGATTTTTTCTCTGGCAGAGAGTATTTAGAAGTGAGAGAAACCTAACAGTGACAAAATTTGCCATCAATGGGGAATTTTTCTTCTCAGGCATCTCTGATCCTTATTTCTGACTGACTGACTGCTCTGCACTCCCAAAAATCATTTTCTATGATCACCACTCAAAAGCTATCAAATTCATATGAAATGTTAGGACTAAATATATCTCTCATAATGCATCAAACTACATTTTCTCTCCCTCTTGGAGCGATTTTTAACATTGTGCCTGCAATTTAGCAAATATAGACTGAGTATGCCCCTATACACCTGTAAGTACTATTCCCTTCATCAGAAAGCTATAAAGTGTTCCATCTAAAAGCTTCCATCAGAACAAAAAGCATTAATTTATTCACCTTTAAAAATTCTCTTTCCTCATTGTTACTAATGCATTATTATTGGTGGTGGTCACCTCAGATGGAGATATTTTGCAGCCTTCTTTTGTAACATTTCATCCACCACACAGAGAGACTGCTTCTTCTCTGATTCTGAGATGTTTTCTTTAGTATGCTAGCAGCAGCAATCCATCCCTCTAGAGGTTCTGGGGAACTTTTGACATCACTCTGAACTATTCCTGTTTCTGCAAACTGTGAAAACCCTGTGTCTGAACAAAATGCTAAAGTAGTATTTGTGATGCTGAATCCACATGCTCTGCTATCCTTTTATAAATGTGACAGCTAAATTATTCCACTTATTGTAAACATATCTCACACTTGTTTCTAAAATTTCACAAAGCAGTTTTCATTCTCAAGAAAATGGGCAAAGATGTACTCACTGGTATCTGGCAAACAACAGAGGGAGAAATTCAAGCAGGTGTGGAATACTGGGTAAAAGTAATGTCTAGCTCCTAACCTTCCTCTTCATTAAGCTATGTCTATTTTCAATTATTTAATTAATACTCAAATATTACTCATTTGTAATTTGCCTGCTTTCAAGAGAGAGAATATCTGCACACATTGACTTTCTAGAGTTTTCCAGTTCCACTGTAGACCCACATTTCTCATCTCAACAGTTACAATACCTACACAGCAGATGTTTCAGCATTTTTGAAATTTCAAGAAAAAATATTTTGTTTCTGTAACGCACACCAAACTTTTCCAAAGTTGTATTAAGCAAAACCACTCCCTTCTTTGAGAGGAAAGGCTCAGAGCTCTTGTGGTGGGTTGATTTTTGCTGGCTGTCAAGTGCCCACCAAACCACTCCCTTGCTCCCCCTCCTCAACAGAACAAGGGGAGAAAATTAAACTAAAAAAACTTATGGGCTGAGATAAGAACACAGACATCACCCACTAATTATCATCAAAGGCAAAGCAGACTCAACTTGGAAAAGATTAAGTTAAACTATTGCCAATTACAAACAGAGAACGATACTGAGGAAAATAGAACAAACAAAAAAACCCAACCCCCAAACAACTGGGAAAAAAAAAAACCCAAAATTAAACAAACACAAAAAAACCCCTATACCCCCAAATCCAGAATAAAAGCCCCAAGCCCAAAAGCATATTGCTCCCACTCCCTCTTCTTCCCAGGCTCAACTTCACTCCTTCATTTCTGACACTTCTAGCTCTTCCCCACCCCTGCAGCTTCCTTCGGGCATCTCCACCTGTTTTGGTGTTTTCTGGGAAGCAGATTCTCTCTCATTCAATTTTTTATTAATATATGCAATTTTGGAATTTGCTTCCAGAAAGGCATTTGATTCCATACAAAAAAAGAAGGACTTTTGCTTATTTAAGTACTTCTGCTTTAAATTCAACAGAATAGGGGATGTAGCTATAACTATATATACAATATATGTCTTCTTAATTCACCTCTTTATGCTTACTTTTGCTGCAGACCTGACTCAGATCTTTTTCATTAGCTTTTCTCACAGTTCTTTCTTCATTGATATCTTTGCATTAACTGCTTTGATCTTTCAACCCAATGTGTGTTCATATGTCTGTTTAACCAAGTTCTTTTCAGAATTTGTACTAGAAACAATTATTTTCTTCCTGTTTTTTTCACCATGTAAGTATTTCAAAGGTATTAGCCAATTTAGCTTCACAGAAAACCTTTGAGTTTACACTGTAGAATCAACTTTATTTCATAGCTGAAGAACAAAACTGCCAAAAGCCTACATTAAAATTACTCTTTTCCTCAATTGCGAATGCTTTGATTTTGAAAGTAGATATCAGGGATCCTCTTTTTCAGCTACTTGACCGATTCACTTAGTTTAATAGAAAAAACAAGTGTACTGCACTGTTGGAACTCAGAGCAACAACTGCATCTGTGAGCAACCTCAGAAGAGATGACACAAAGCAAAGCCTTTCCCTTGCTCAACTCCATGTGCTTAGTGCCTCAAGCATGCAGCCATATCTCTGCAGACTATGGGTCAGTATATTTCAGTCAATATCTTTTCCAGACTCTGAGCTCTACAAGCCCATCTTTGAAGCTGTGCTACCTCCAGAATGACAGTGTTTCCTTCTATATATTCATCTGCTGTTTCTTTGCAGCACTTTATCTTCAGATCTCTGTTTTCCTCCTCGTCATTCTTGTCCTACGGCATTAGGTTGTTCAGTAAAGCTAAGCCCTGGTGTATTTTAAAGGTTTTAGGAAAAGGTTTCGACAGGAATGATTATGAGTTTAGGAATAAAGAGGTTGCAAGTGAAACTGAGATATGCAATTACAACATATTTGAGGACATGCTAGGCAAAAGTACTTCCTGGGGTACTTTCAAGTCAAAAAGCTTTTGACCACATATTCCCATGAAATGCTCATTTCACAGCATCAGAGATGGAATTCTTCCTTTATTCTGCTTCCTCCCAACTCAGGTATAGATGGACTTCCTGCTTTAATTCAACTTGGATGACTTTTCTGTGACATTAATACCTCTGGTATTCATTATTCTTTCCAAGTTTCACTTACTGTCCCTATTCAGAAAGGGAATATTGCTATTTCAGTGTAAGTTTCCTCTTCTCTGTGATAATCAATACACAACCTTAAAATTTTGTAAGGTCCCATATATCATGAAAAGAATGTAAAAAAAATTGCATATCACCTAATTTAAATCTAAAATCTTCAATACATCCCACGTTTCTTACCAAAATCAATTTCAGACACAGAAATAAAACTTTATACAGAAAAGCCACTGAAAATTTCATTCTCTCTGATCTCTTCACCTCACTCTTCAGACACACATTTTTGGACATGATAAATGGAACCTCTATTCAGTCCTGATGATAAAACATCTTTATCAAAGAACTGACTGAGATGGTATGTTTTGTCTTACATTTCACAGTTGTGAATGCTATATGAAACCTGGTCATACTCTCATGCTTTACTCTCCATGGCTCCAAGGAGAAACTTCTGGAGAAATTCCTTAAGCTATTCAATTCATGCTGGAAGGAAAAAATATTACTTAGTATAAATTAGTTTCAGGGATGCCTTGCAATATTTAAAGAAACCCGTATGCCCATCTATCTCAGAATGAACTTTTGAATGAACTTCTGATTTTTTTAGTCTTAAATCTTTTCTATGCTGGTAATCTACCCAGAGTAATCCTCAAATAAATAAGGCTCCAGCTAATACAACAGATCTCAAGTTTTAGCTGCAAAACTGCAGCAGTTCTTAAAAATAGTAGTTCTGATTTTTCTGATTTTTTAAAACATAATAAAAAAAATACTTCTTCTTTTCTCCCACTTGTTTTTATTTAAAGAAAATCTCCAGTGGTGTTACCTGACATTTAAGGAAGATACAGATCTATATGGCTTAAAGCTACTGTCATGGTGTAGAAATTTCCAGCCCAAGTGATTAAAGTTTCAACACAAATGACAAAAGATAATGGGAAGTGTCTGGTAACCTAGCTAAATATATGTCTAATGACAGACAGTGATGATGACTTTTCTTGTAATATGCCTACATTTTTCACTAAAAGAGCAGATTTTTTTTTTTTTTTTGCTTCATTCCTTTTCAGCTACTGCTGTGTCTTATCAAATCTACTTTTTTGAAAGCTTTTTTTTTCTTCAGCCTCCTTACCCCAGTCTTTGATGATAATGTGGCACGACCTGAGTTCCTGTATGGTGAATTCCTGATTGATAGTGAAGTGGTGATGAAATGAAACTGAGATGATTGATCACTCTTAAGAAACATTGATCCTTGACTTTAACATTATATCCTTAATGTTTTCCTGAATATATGAAATAATTTTAGTTTATAACTTAGCTGTTTAAAGTGTTAGAAGTATAAAGTGTTTAATCTCATTGCTGTTCATTTGGGAAAATTCTGAATCACGTATTTTATGGTGACTGATAACCTACCCTTGGCACTGTATTAATATCATGGAAGGAAGAAGCCAGATAATTTCACTGACAGCCAGTGTGTCCCGTGATTATCTACTGAGCTCTGAGTTAACTAGCACAATACTCACTACTTCATATGCCTTGGACTTAGGATTTAACCATTTCTTTCACTCTTTGGTGATTTACACATTTTTAATGGTTACTTCCTCATTCATTTTTTAGTCAAAAATCCGAACAACATCATATTAATGACCAAAAAAAAGTCCTTTACAAAGTGCTTGCTTGGATGAAGCTTCACGTTTGTGCAAGCTATATTGAGGTCAGAAAATAATTAAGACATTTAATAATATAGAAAAGCTGTTGATAACTATAACAGAAAAATTCTCATGGTTTTTTCAACAAGATAATTTTTTTCTCATTTCAATTGCAACAAAGTTACAGTGTCAGTCTCATGAAGAACTGAAGGCAGTCGTGTTTTCACAACTTTATCTCTGATTGCAAAGTTTTATATCTCTCTGGACATTAATCCCTACTTGCTGAAATGCAATGCAAATGTAATGAATCAATTTTAACTCTCTTTGCTAGAAAATTTTCTCTTTCCACATTGCACTATCAAACGGTACTCTCCATCCTTTTTTAAATCTTCAGAGTTTTGCAGGCTGCATTCACAGACAACACACATTCAACTTTCTCATTGCTTTTCATCTTCCCAGTTAGTTCATACTGAGCAGGACTTTTCATAAAGCCTGTCTTGTTCAAAGGATTATGTTTGCTATATCCAAACATTTTGGCCAGCTGTGTTATCTAACCTCTATCTCTGTCTAGTTCTTTTTTGTCTGGCTGAGCTGAATTCTATTAGATTCAGTTAATGTGCACTGCCAAAAAAGGTTCTCTATGACTCGATATCATGCATTTGACTCCAAAAGTTAAACATTTCTCCTCCCCTCAGAAATATTTTCCCCATTTTCAGTCAAAATCTCTGTTACCAAATATTCCATCAGTCAATGGCGTGTGTTAATACATAGGCTTTTGTTGCAAGGGGTCAGGTAATTGTTATTCTCTGAATTTTTGCCTTTCAGAGTAACTGGTATTCTGTAGCTGGCTTCAGGAATACATATTAGAGTGGTCATCTTTTGAAGCCACTTAAGGTAGTCCACATGCTGAAATTCTCTGCGGAATATGAGCATATTGAAATGCTTATGAATTTGCTCATCATGAATCAGAGTAATTTAGCAACGTTGGTAAATGTTACACCTATTTTCTATAAACAAAATGAGGAACGATGATGAAGAAACAGCTTGCAGAGAAATTTGCTATAGTGCCAGAAAATGGAATAACATCTGCCACAGAAAAATTTTGTTTGTTTTCTAACAGGGCATGTAAAAATTTAACACATATTTAACACTTAACTCTATTTGCATTATTATATCTAGAATAAGTAAAGCCCCTAAGCTCATGGGAGACCATATGTGTCCTGATAATATTACGTTTGAGAAGAAATTCAAGCTTCCTTCACATATGATGGGTTGATCATGTCATTACTTCATTCCAAATCAAATTGACCTAACAGCCAATTCAAATTACATTTTTCAGAGTTCTAGGAAAGCACTCTCCCTATATGAATGTGCATTGCTTGAATTTTCAAAGATCAAAACAGGGAAAGAATCTCACTTCAGTGTTTACTGAGATGTTTTATGGTTTGATTTTGTTCTTACTGTCTGCAAATTTAACAATACCTGTATTAAATGAAAGGCAATGATACCACAACTGCAGAGAAGTGTTCAGTTCCTCTGGGCTGGATTCTGCTATCAAGTTGAGGAGCTACCACACAGTACAGCCCAGACACAGTCATGTAAAAACACCCAAAACTGGAATGATTAGAAGAAAATCCCCTTACATTCTGACAACTCAAAAAAGCCTCTGACCAAATATTTTTCCAATCAGTCTCTACTCTGAATACATAGCAGCCACATCTGCTGTTTCTCTAAACAACATGCAAATGACATATTCCAGAATAAAATTTGGATTTGCTTTGTGCTTCTGTAGTTCTCATATAGGTAACCCGTGAAATTACATACTTGTAGATATTTCTCTTTCAAGATCAGTCTGACGTTAATTGGACTGCTGTTTAATTACAACTCTAAACTTCATAGGTGGACACTGGAATAAAATATTGGGAATGATGACCTCAGATCATCACAGCAATGACTGCAACTATTATATTTATGACAAAGTACCAGTTTATATGCCTCTGTGTTGAATCTGGACCTTCTTTTTCAGTTATTCAGTGATTAAGTTGTTTTTACTCTTTCCCCTACAACATTATTTTAAGACATATTACATATTCCTCAAAGAGATATGCTTTTAAAGGCAACCATGGTGCTTGACAAAGGGCAAAAAATGAATTGAAAATATTCTTTTCTGCCAACTTATTCCTGGTCCAGGCAATAATCCAGGCTACTCACGCAGTTTTATAGAGATCCTTCTGTGCTATGCATTATACAAAACCAAACAAAAAGGTAGTTCTCCTGAGGCTGCTTTTAATCTACTTCTAAGATGAAAAAGCTACACAATAATTATAAATAAACCAGAAGACATATTCAAAATTGTTACTATAATCACTTATCTGTGTTCCCAAGACTTCCTTTTTTCATTTTTAAGAGTTTTAACATTGTCACTAATCAGTCACATTGTTTCCAACAACAAACTTGTAGGTGGAAAATTTAACTGACCAATATTTGTAATGATCCACCAAGTAGTCTCACTAGTCATGATTTTTAAAAAGTTGAAAACTGTAAATTACTTTCCCCTAAGTTCATAAGTACTACATAAGGATTTCATTAACATCATTAATAGAAAGTATAAAATAGCAAGTCCAGTGATGACTACAGGCTAGAAGAAGAACTCTTTGAGACCAGCCTTGCAGAGAAGGACTTGGTGGTGCTGGTGGGTGAGAGGCTGGCCATGAGCTGTCAGTGTGCACTCCCAGCCCAGAAAGCCAAAGGTGTCCTGGGCTGCATCCAGAGCAGCGTGGGCAGCAGGGCCAGGGAGGGGATTCTGCCCCTCTGCTCTGCTCAGACCCCACCTGCAGGGCTGCAGCAGCTCTGGGGTCCCAGCACAGGGAGGATGGGGACCTGCTGGAGTCTCCTACAAGACATCTCCTACAAAGACAGTTTGAGACAGGTTGTTCAGCATGGAGGAAAGAACACTCCAGGAACATTTGATTGTGGCTTTCCAGTACCTGAAGGGGGTTAATAAAATAGAGAGAGAGTGACTTTTTACATAGCAGACAATGGGTAATGGTCATAAACAAAGAGAGACTTAGATTTTAGGAATAATTTACTCAAAGGTGTGTCTGAGACTGGGTTTCCCAGAGAAGTTGTGGATGCCTCATCCCTGGCATGGTTCAAGTCCAGGCTGGCTGAGTCTTTGAGCTGGTCTAATGGGAGGTGTCCCGGCACATAGAGGAGAGATTGGAACATGCTATTTTAGGTTACTTCCAAACCAAACTGTGCCATGTTTCTGTGATCTTTGAGGAACCCTGTGCAGTCAGCAAAGGTCAGTTCTTCAGCCTTGCAATGGCAAGAACAGGATTCATATCAGATGGACTCCAGCCTTGACCTTTCTTGCGTTTAATTCCCTTAAAATGAGGCCCCTGCTCTGCTAGGGTAAGGATAGTGGAAGGTTCTAGAAACAGTGGTGATTTAGATGTTAAATGTAGCAATAGATTTTGAGACATTTCTTTTCAAGTTAGGTAAATACATTCTTTGTACATAACATATATTAAGTAAACTAAGAAATACTTTATGGAACTTAGAATCATTAAATCACACTGCTATGGCTGTATAAAATGAAATGTATCCATTTATATGTCTCAGTCTTCAATCATCTTGAATTTAAAGTCATAAAAGCACACTTTATATACAATAAAATCTGCTTTATTACATCACAAAGTCTAGTAAGATTCTGACTTTCTTTTCGCTCTGTTTTCCTTTTTGTATATGCTGTTGCAGTCTACACAGTCTATATAACGATATTAAAACTTTTATTTATGAGTCATTGCATAAATTAAATTATATTTGGTCTAATAAATATGTTGCCATCTAAATAGCAGTCTCATTAGAATTTATTATCAATATATTTTTATTAAGGCCAATGGATCAGCAGTGGTGTGGCCAGCAGGAGCAGGGCAGTGACCGTCCCCCTGTACTCGGCACTGCTGAGGCCACACCTCAAATGCTGTGCTCAGTTCTGGGCCCCTCAGTGCAAGAAAGACATTGAGGGGCTGGAGCGTGTCCAGAGAAGGGCAGCGGAGCTGGGGAAGGCTCTGGGGCACAAGTGCTGTGAGGAGCAGCTGAGGGAGCTGGGGGTGTTTAGCCTAGAGGAACAGAGATCAAAGGAAGACCTTATACTTTCTGCAAGTACCTGAAAGGAGGTGTCAGACATGTGGGGGTCAGTCTTTTGTCACAGGTAATAATAGGGTGAGAGGAAATGGCCTCAAGTTGCACCTGGGGAGATTTAAATTAGATAGGAGGAAAAACTTTTTCACACAAAGGGTTGTCAAGCATTGGAACAGACTCTACAGGGTAGTG
Source organism: Pseudopodoces humilis (assembly GCF_049639895.1). Classification (NCBI taxonomy): domain Eukaryota; kingdom Metazoa; phylum Chordata; class Aves; order Passeriformes; family Paridae; genus Pseudopodoces; species Pseudopodoces humilis. Next base: position 73,932,111 of record NC_142201.1, on the reverse strand, counting down.
GTGGATTCACTACACCTAGAAGCGTTCAAGAAACATGGATATGACACTTGAGGACACGATTTAGTAGTGAACATGGTGGTACGGCTCAGTTGATGGTTGAACTTCATGATCTTAAAAGTCTTTTCCTGCCTAAAGGATTCTACAGTTCTACAATTCAATTTCTAATGTACTGTAATGCTGACTGCTGTTAATACAGTTCCTGTAAAATAGCTTTTAAAATTTATCTTTAAAATACACTTTTTTATGTGGAGAGTAACCTCCACAGTTACATTGCAACAAGATTTAAATGTGCAACACTAAGATTTGTAGTGACAACAAAGAAGTAAAAATACTAAAATGAACACATGCAAAAAGAAGGAAGTTGACTCAAAACATAAAGAGAAATGAGGAAACCAAGGATTAATAAAGCATATCACCAGCATTCTCAAGTAATGAAAGATGTATTTCATTGATACTACTAACAAAACTTATTATTAAACTTTCTAAGCACCTACTGAACTGGACATAACACAAATGGTGGCAAAAGACAGATGTTACAATCTCTTTCACCCAAGAGATATAACATTAAGTAAAATTAAAAAAAGAAAATTGTACATCTACAGTGGTAGACTGTATCAATAAAAGTATTTGCAGAGGTTCAGGAAATATTAATGCCATTGTATAATGTACTCATGAGATTTCATCTGGAAACTCCATAACATTCTAGCTACCCAAAAAGAAGAGGAGTTAAAATTGCAAAAGCAGGAGAGAAGATTTCCTAGCACGGACAGGGAAATGAGGAAGGTTGGTTTCACAGACAGTACTCAAAGAGCATGACTTGCTCATTTTACCAAAATGAAGGCTGTGATGTGGAAAGGAATTACAAGTGGTTTTTTTACAGAACGAAGGAATGAAGGAAGGTGTAGGAAGATGAAGTAGGATGGTGTCAGATGGAACGAGAACCGGTGTGGAGGTAGAAGAATCACATAAACAGCAAGAGAGACTAACACAAAAAAATATGTAAACTAGACAGAAATAAATTCAGGTTGAGAATTAGGATTCTGTTATGAGAACATAGCTTTGGTTTTTTAGAGGGGTGGGGTGGAGAGAGGGGAACTCATACCTAAATTTTACACAGCCCTGATCAGTTCAGCTCACTGATAGAAGGGAGCTTGAGTTTAAAGGCCAGGGCTTCCTTGAAGCTGCCACACTTTGCATTGGTTCAAGGAGTTCATTGAGTTTCATAGCAATGAATCTTGATAAAATGAAAGATGAGACACACGGAAAAAATTAGCCTTAACCTCCAGTATTGCATTATAAATCTTCCAGAAATTAGTCTAGTTTGTTGGAATTTCTCTTCAGCTCTTGGTCTCTTACTGTCAGGCCCTAGTGACATCTAACATGGTAGATTGAGTTCAGACATGTGAAAGAATCATGGTACTTATGTGCTGTGGACCTTTTTTTTCCTACTAATGATTCTTCCCAAGGTATACTGCAGAGTGTGTTTGCTCTTAATCCCTGAAATTTGACAGGGTATAGATTTTTATAGATACAATCACCATGGTATCCCAACACTTTCTATACTGGGACACTTCAGCACTTGACTTGATCAGAAACACTCTTTTAATGGATTTCCAGAAGAGTGTCAATACTCTTATGCTAATTTTACTATGTAAATTTGATTTAAAAAAAACCACAGCTAGAAAAATATAGTATTATCATAATTCAAGTGACACATCTTCTACACTTTCTCTATTCCTGGAAATGAAAGGATTGATACAGACAAGACACTCAACTGTATATTCCAGAACATCTGCTAAATTTTTAAGTACAAGCTCAGAAGAAAATACAGTCAGCAGCTTCCACTTGCTTTTTTATTCTTAATATTACCAAGTGAAAATAATCTAAGGTCAAAAATTATTCCCAATAAAATGCAAAAGCTGTGGAAGATAAATCTAAACTGAAGAAAATAATCTTATTAACTATCTAAATATGTTAGTTGTGCTCCTTAATCTTGAAGAAAAAGTCATCTGCTAGATTTTGTTCTGTTAATAGCTGCAGGATGACACAGAATAAACTGGAAAAAAACCCATAAAGCAGAGAGTGTAGTAGGTCTGGGAGCTGTGTGTATAGATCTGTTGATAGGGATGGATTTGCACTGCACAATACAAATATAGAGGGTGCACCCACTTCTTGAGTGCTGCACATCACAGGCACTGCAGATACCAAGGAACGCTGGAGAAACAGGGCTGAGGGTAAGGACCAGGGACGAGACCCGCCTGCACACGCACTGCCTCCCGTGCTCAGGGGAAAATGGTTCATCTTTTGAAAATACTTATTTCCTCCCCTTGGAGATGCTGATGAAGTCAAGGCTTTTTGGACAGTGAGGAATACGCAGGAATAAATTGAAACATATACCATGACACTTCAAAAGGACATTTCAAACTATTCAAATGTATAGACTTTACTAAATGCGACAATTTTTACTCTACAAGACGCAGATCAAGGGTTAATTTCCTAGAAATTAACTCCATAACTTTAGGTCAGGGGAAAAACAAAATCAGAATAAAATCCTGCCAATCTTTTAATTATTATTTACATGTTTACACAGGAAAAGGATCTCTGATACAAACAGAAATATTCATGCAAGTCTTTGTGGCAGATGTCCAGTCTAATTCAACAAATATTTTCTTGAAAGGTCAGCTACAGGAGTGCTAGGAAAACCTCTATTTCACACAACATGATGCTTCTATGAAAATATAAGGTATATTCTTAAAACTCTTTCTTCCAGCCTTGCTCCAGCAGTGTAGTAATTTATCATAAATAGCCTATGTCTGTATTCCATTTGCATTTTTTGTGAAGACAAGACATAACTCTTTTCTTGAATGCAGTAATCCAGAAACTACTGCATGGTTTGCATGTTGCAATGACTGCCCTAATCTGCTGGCAGAAATGGGAAAAAATAACAATTATCTGTATTACTCATGCACCTAACTTCCCTCTTTCTCTCCCAAAATAGCAGCAACCTTAGATTACAGATGTTTAGGAGTTCTGAGCATTATATAAAGGCATAACTGATATACTGGGAAGATGATGCTGAGAGAAGTCCTATAAATTTAAACATAATAAAATTATTACAAAAGGAATTTTCAGAACTGAAAAAAATCTTTAATTGCTGTAAGAACAGGGGAATCTGTTCAAAACTTCTACTTCAGCATTTCACTGATACACACAGTAAATGTGTTTAGGGTAAAGGAAACAGGACAACTGGATACTTGCAGATAAAGCAGAATTTTCAGAGATACAAATTTTATTTTAGTCTCGTAATTCATCATAAGAAAAAAAAAATCTCAAGTGTGTGACAGAGCATCAGTGAGAGATGAAAAGGGGGGATAAAATTAAGACTGACTTCTTGAGCACCCCCCCAAGTCTTCTCACTGGTGGGGTGGGGTGAGAGGCAGAAAAGGCCTTGACTCTGTGCAAGCCCTGCTCAGCAGTGACTGAAACATCCCTGTGGTATCAACACTGTTTCCAGCACAAATTCAAAACACCGTCCTGTAAAACCTACTGTGATTTAAATCTATCCCTACAAAGCAAGTATTCCAGGGAAAACACCAGTTATTTTATTGAGTAGTACTTTCTATCCCCTAGTCCACTTTTCCTAGGTTTCTTAGGAGTATCTTTTATGCATTAGGTTATTGGAAGAAAAAAAAATTACCTTCATGTCTGTCTAATGCAGCTATAACTCAAAAATATGTCTGTTTTATTATGGAACACTCATTTTGACCTGATTATTTTCATTTTAAAGTTTTAAACAAGTAATTTATGTATTTCCATATTCTTTACTGGACACTCTGAAAATGTCAGCTCTTTGTAATCTCTTGCTACAGACCCACTCTTTTCATCTGGGGAGTTCATTCTGTTGTTCCTCATACTGAATGCTTAGAATGTCCAGAAAAATTTAAATGGAAACAGCTTTCAGTGCAGAAGGTTAATTCTATCAAGGTTAATCCTTTGTGAAAACATTTTCACTGGGATTTTTTTTTTTGGGGGGGGGGGGGGGTGGTTATTAATGAAAGGAAGAAAATGTGACAGAACAAGAGCATGAATTAAACCTTCTTTGAAATTAATTAAACCTTTATTCCTTTATCATTGTTTAATTTATTGAATCTGTCTGTAGACTAATGCAGTGGTTAGAGTCAAATACAAGCCCTGCTTTCCTGCTATTTCAGGCAAACAATCAGAATTTTTAAGAGCCCCTTACTGTCGTGATAAGTCAGGACCCACAGATTTGTGCAAAGAGAGAAGGTTCTATCGGAATTTAAGGACCTGCCTCTGAAAACTTCTGCAAAAATCTTTTAGTATTTCCTTTTCCAAGACAGGGTTCTTGTAGATGTCTGTGGATATTTTTGTAGCAGTGTGATTATTCCTGGCAAGGACACCTCAAAACACTTCTCCAAAACTTGCTTGCTCCTGTGACAGCTGCTGACCTACTGACAGTTTTTGACAATGGCTTAAGCACAAAAGTATCACTTCAAGGTATGAATCACTTGAAAAGTTATTGTTTGATGGCCATTTTTTCCCCAGCTATAATAAACAACTTGTTGTTGTTGTTCTAGTTGTTGTTGTTGTTATATTCAGTTTAGCAAAGCTCAGCAACCAAGTGATAAAATGGCTGTTGAAATTCAACAGCAAAGTGAGAAGTAATGCAAGAAGGAAAAAATATCTTTACTGATGGATGCTGAAGACTCCATGTCAACCATCTTCACTAAGGAAAAACTATGAGAACTTCTGTGGATAGTTCTCTGAAAATGTCAGGAAAACACTCAACCAGGAATTCAGGCAGCAACTGGATGTTGAGGGTCATTCCAGAACAAATAGATAACAACCTACAACAAATCATTTCATCACTTTTTGAACCCACAGTTTCCATTGGAAAATTTCATAAAGGTCAGGAGAAACTGTTGCAAAAAAGCTTTCTAGAAGATGAACACAATTATAGAATATTTTGTATATTACAGGAAAATACACAGATTTCAGCATAGAAAAGAAATATGGTGATTTCACAGGAAATACCTATTGACATATAAAAAGAAGAAAGATATGTCTTTATGTATCATAGCAAGATAACTGGAGAACATGCTAGGAAATAATCAGACAGTATAGATCAACCAAGAAATATAAAATAAAATAAAATAAAATAAAATAAAATAAAATAAAATAAAATAAAATAAAATAAAATAAAATAAAATAAAATAAAATAAAATAAAATAAAATAAAATATATAACTGTGAAATTTATGACTGCAGGATTCCATGAAAGGTTAAAATACAGGGAGGGCTCCACATAGACATATTCATAAGGTGTGTTAGTTCTGTGGTTTAGTGATTTATTTTTTTTGCTAACTGACCCAAACTGGCTCTTGATTATCATGATTCCATCTTCCAGATTATTACTATTTGAACTGTCCTATTAGCAAATAACTCAACTGGATTCATATCTTTGACCTACAAAATAATCAATTATTTACACAATGGTGCACTGCCATCAGGATACATCAGTGTTTCCCACACTGGAGTATCCAGCATGTATTAGGCATTCTTCTATGTTATGAAAAGTACAGGAACAAATCCCATCAGTTTGCAGAAGAGAATCCTGCCTGCTGCCCACAGTGGGCAGGAAGGGACAGGATTTTCTCATCTTCAACAGAGGCTTTAAGCATCTAAAGTATTCTGACCTATTCTGCTGAGAAGAACCTGCTTGGTGAGTTCTATAGTGCTTCTGAAGCTTCGTGTCCTTTCCTCTGCCTTCAAATCTCTCTGTGACTTAGCAACTTGACTTCTGCAGATTAGCAAGTGTCCAATAAATAGAGGTTGGGATAATCACAAATGCTGGAGCAGCAGTACATTTTCTGTGCTACTATAAGCAGCAGGACTTGAAAACACGCAAAATCCACGTGCTTGCAGAGAATCTTGTGTAGGAATCTCTCTTAGACAGGTTTTCAAAACACTGCACAGAGTGAGAAGTTGCCTGCTTGTCACAAGCCACACATTGCTAATGCCACGTGTAAAGGGTTGGAGCAAAGGCAGCCTCTGTTTGAAGCAGGTTCTGGCTGGAGCTGCATCCTCCCCATCCTGCCCCAAAGATCTGCAGCCTTGCTGCACACACACAGCTACTCCAAAAGCTCTGGCAACACCAAACATTTATTTAATGGGATGAGTGCAGCTCATCACAAGGGTACAGCAAGGTCAGGGGTAGATCCAGGTGAGGTGAGCCAGGGGGCAGAGCCCTACACCTGAAGGGTGCAGTGCCACTGACACAGGAGGGCAGGGGGGGTGACAGCACAGGGTTCTGCCAACAGCCAAGTGGTCATCAGGCAATGGCAAGGCAGCTAGTCAGCAGCAAAATCAAGCCAGGAAATCCATGCCATTTTCTAGGAACAAGAGGCAGAGACCCCTAGAGCAGGGCTCAGACAGGGACTCAGTGGTCCTGGACTAGGCTTAAATGGAACCCTCACTCAGCAGTGTGGAGGGGTGAGCCTTGCTAAGGCCATCAAGGACAACCCATGCCCTCAGGACCCCGACATCTGTATGTAAGGTGAACTCTACTGCACCTAACAATCATGTGCAATACTTGTCATTTGAGCTGAGATGCACATCTCTGAAATGGAAAATGGAAAGTACTGGGCTGTAAAATCATAGCATACTGCCCTTTGCAAGCTTAGCTCACTGTAAAAGAGTTATTTTCACATTTCCAGTGAAACTCTCTGACATAGCTAAATTGATTTACAAAAGCATTTAAAATAGAAATGTGTGGGGTTTAAAAAACCTGCTGATTTTATAGTACTCTTGGAAAACAGAGGTTGTATGCACCCTTATTACGACAATAAGCAATTCATCAAAACAATGGTGTTGCTATAATGTGCGCTGTTGGTAGTACTGTGCAGAAAACATAGAGCAGAACCAGGTGCCTAAGCCTTAAGGAAAAACCAGCAATAATGCTTCCATCTTCTTCTGCATCTGCAGAATACGTTCCCTCATTCACTACTGCTAGCTGCAGTGGCAACACAGGTGAGACAGTGATGCTGTCTCTGACTATAATTCTTACCCACCCAGTCTGTACTGGGAATTCACATCAGCATCCACCCTCTTTCCTTTTCTTGTCTCACTGGTTGTCTGCTTTCAGTATCCAGTTATCTCATTTTCCTACAGTAGGGCTCAGTAAATTCATTTCCCTAAGACGAGACAAGGAGTCCTGGAATTTTAACAGCATTTGAAGACATCATCACAGTGTGACGTTTTCAAACACTTGTTGTTGAGGGTGAATGCACGATCCAGCTTCAAAGACTGACACTTGCCACAGAATCTGCCTGGGTTGCTTATAGCTTATTATGTCTTGTTCTTGTTGCTTTGCTTGTGAATCAGTATATAGGTAAAATCAACATGTGTGAAAACTTTACTATTCCTCACCAGTCACTGAAAAGGTTTTTCTTTATTTTTTAAAATTATTTGGGACCATCTTGCATCAGTCAATTTTAGCATCCTGGAATAATCAAAACCTCTTTAAAAAACAATAAGCTTGTTTGAAAATTTATCTGTTTACTAATGGAATTTGCTGATAATGATTGCTTGTTCAAAGCTTTTATTACTTTCCAGTCCATTTTCTAATAAAATTTACATCTGCAATATATCAATAGGCACATGATCAAGTTTGTTTATAAAATGAGCATGTACTAGATGGAAAAAAAATCAATACACTAACTTTGTATACTAACAGCTAATTTATAGTAGCATTTGACATTAACCTCAAATAGTTGCTTCATCATTTTCAGGCACCATTTACGAGAGTGGAAAAAACTTTTCCAGTGTTCAGGCAACAGGAACTATACAGAAAAGCTTCTGTAACTGGTATGACTTGATGGAAAAAAAGTCTACTAATCTCTGCTGTACTGGGTTTGTGCAGCCAGGTTTTGGTAGCAGCAGGGCTACAGGAGGAGATGCTTTGAGAAGCAGCCTGAGGCTTCCCTCATGTTTGACAGAGCCAATTTCAGATTACAGCTCTGGTAAAAGCTGATCCCATCAGTGATAGTGGTAATAGTAGTGCCTGGGATAACATAGTGAAGAAGGGGAAAATAATTAGTGTGCTGAAATAGATGTGGCCAGAGAAGTGAGGAGTGAGAATCTGTGAAAAGAGCAACCAACAGCAAAGAAGGAGGGGCAGGAGGTGCTCCAGGCACCAGAGCAGAAATATCCCTGCAGCCCTGGGTGCAGTCCATGGTGAGGCAGCTGTGCCCCTGCAGCCCATGGAGATCCATGGAGATGCACAGATCCACATCCCATACCAGGGCAGAGGGATGCCTAAAGAAGGCTGTGACCCTGTGGGAAGCAGGCTCCTGGCAGGACCTGTGGCTTCTTAGAGAGAGGAGCCCAAGCTGGAACACGTTTGCTGGCAGGACTTGTGATCCTGTGGTCACAAAAAGAAGTTCTCAGGCCAAAAGACAAAGTAATATACAGGAAATAATTAACCTTTTTAAGAGTACCATTTGGCATTTTCCAGGATCCAGTCATTTTCTGGTATCACTCTAGAAATCAGCATAAGCTTTTTCTCTCATGATAAAGGTGATTTTTTTATTACTTATATTCATATAAGCCTCACTTTCTTAGAGACTTTCCAAATTAATGTAGCTCTGTGCATCACATTCTTCTTCTGACCCAACAGCAAAATATGTGTTAATGACTAAAAGAAACCCTTAACCTACATTTCTGAAATTTTAGTAACCCTACAAAGCATCACAGTTGCTGACTATGAAATGCTTTGACTTTGAAACTATCTATGAGTTGTTTACTCTTCTTTAGGCTAGAAGAAGGATCCAGCAGCATGGAAAAAAAAAAGAGCAATGAAAGGACATGCCAGATTATGTGATGCTTTTGTTTCAGTCAGAGACCCAAATATCAGCGTACTTCTGGTCCAATTTCAATTTTGTTGTGTTATCAAGCATAACACCATTTCACATGAACAATACCATCAATGTTAAATCTACCATATGTGGCAAGCCTACATTTATAAATAATTATATACATATTTACCTTGGAATATCTAGATATATATCATAATTCTGAATGTTTAACTTTCTATCTGTATCTCCTCAAAACGATTTTATAGATAAAAAATATACTTATAGTAGAAGAAAGTCAAATGGTGCCTGAATGATTTGCAGTACAAGAAGACAGTGATTTTCGCAGATATATCTCTTTCTTAAAAGTCTGCTCACTTTTTGAGGATCTTCCCCACTTCCAAAGAATCTGCATGCTGAAGTTTTAAAAAACTGGTGACATGGCAGTAAATACTGAGTGAAAAATTTAATTTCATACTCATTAACTTTCTGAAAACAATGCCTTTGAACTGAAAGCTGATATTCCTTTTCTACAAATCTAAGTTATGATCCTGAACCGAAACAAGAGACCAGTTCCCAAGACAGAAGTTAGAAATGAGAGACAGTGTTGTGCAACATGAAAAGAGGCTTTTAAATAATACACAATAAGTAGAAATGTCTTCTTTCAAAGCCTAGTTCTATATCTGTGCTCAAAAAGCATGAACCATGAGCCGCATGATGAATGTCTGTAAATGTTCACTGAGCCTCAGAGTAAAGGTTGAAGTGTATAATATCAGTCAGTCAATCAGTCCAGCATCTGTTTGAATTGATTTTCATGGACTCTTTTTCGAATGCAAAGGTGTGGCATTTAAACCATTTGTTGCTGCAAGATGTGAGGCATCACAATGGTCCTTCCCCACACTTCAGCCCTCTACCTCACATGTCATCTTAGTATGTCATCCTTGCAACGTGGTAAATCATTCTGCGTTGTATTAACTTTGAATAATTCCTCAGAAGTAGTAGGATTATTTCAATGTTAACTTGTAAATAATTTGACAGGATCAAGACCACACACTGTGTAAATATTTAGGTCACGTACTATGTCTAAGGTATGTTTGAATTGTATGGTTGAACACATATTTTTGAATTTAATACACAAAGAGTCAGACTTTTGAAGTTCACATACTGTAATCTTTTAAACTCCTATTAACAACAATTGATAGGTTTTTTCACATGGGGATACATTTTTTGTTGAGGAGAAAACTAAAGTGACTGCAGTAAGACTTGACCACTTGGAAATAATTTGATCATGTCTTAACCTCTCTCAGCTATCACTGTTTTTATTATTACCTGACATCCTTCTCAGCCAGCTCCCACTTCTCTATTTGGCTGGGGTTTGTTTCCTAGTAAAAACATTTTTGGTGGGCCATCCAAAGCAGTACACTTCATTTCTTCATGTGCATAGTACCTGTAGGAATCTCAGAACACTTTTAAAAATCTCATTATAACATTTATAATAATCTCAGAGCACTAATAAAAAGAGCAACTTCAAATACCTTGAAATATACACTACTAGATTTCTACAAGGTTTCTTTCTACCTCTGCCTGAGGAAATAGGCCTAAACACTTGAAAAGCATTTTTTCTAAAATGTTCACCAACTCAGTGTAAGATTAAGAGCAAAAGACTAACTATGAAAATTGATACTGTTTGAGAGGAAAAGTCACAGCTGATTTCCATTAAATTTTATCAGAAAACCAGTCTGGTTTTCAATTTGCAATAATTTTCATATAGTTTTAAATATATGAACATAGCTATACATTTACATTCATTTCCTCTCTGCAGAGACACCAAGGGAAAAACACAGAAATTTTGATTTCCTGCAAAGCGGATGATACCTTTCCAGACTATCTTCTGTTGCTTTTATTGTATGTCTGGCACACTGCAAGACTTTTTATTTCGCAATTTGGCAATGCCTTTAGATTCAGAATTAACTGGATATATTTGTTTCTTCACTGTAACCACAATATATGTCAATATTTTCACTTGCATGGATCAAGTGCTCTTAAACTGTGAAATGAGGTTTCCTGATGCAGCTTAGATCTCTTCCAGAGCAAGATGTTCCAAGTCCAGGTTGAAAAACAAAAATCAGCTTTCATTTTTTTCTTATTTTTCTCCATTTGGGATAACACAAACCTAGAATTTCCTAATTTATGATTAATATAATAGGTGCTTTTGTTATTTGATGACTTCCAAACAGAAATGAGCTGGCAAAGCAAGAAGTAACACCAGGACTGTACATCCAGATGTTGTAGACTTTCACAATAATGTGATATTTCCAGAAGTCTATTAGAAATAAATTAACCCACAAGGATTTCCATTTTTGTTTATCTCAGCAGTGGAAACATACTAAGTTGTTTTTATTTTGCAAGTTTTTAATTATTTTTTTTTCCCCCATATCTAATGGTACGTTATCAATAAGCCTTTAAGTCAACTTTCCAAATGTATGATTTAGTTATCTCTTAGGGAGGAAATAATGAGGAAGAAAGTTGGTTGACACAGTGTTTCTGGAAGAGCTCTCTTCAGGTTTGAAATCACACACTTTGAACTGGACACCCAAGCCAGGTGTGCAGCTATTCAGATACGGGGTGAAAAGTTCATGTTAAGAACTGAAGCTTGGAAATAAATCCCACAATATGATTTCTTCCTCATAGTGTTAGGCCACACAGTAAGGATGAAACAAGATTAGGAAGAGAATGGATTACAATAATGTATGTCTGCCTATTAATGTGATTTGTCCCTTATTATGCAATATCTACTCCTCAATCTGATCTTGTTTTAAGCTCTTTCAAATTAAGAACATATTTGTTCCCTTAGGTCAATATTCCCAGCTCCCAATTCCCATGTCAATGACATATTCAGCTAGTGCCAACAGCAAATCTTGAATTATAGATAATACATATTTTACTAAAAAATAACTAAATATGCCTAATGTTTCCTCATTTACTAAATCTTAACTGTATTTAAAAATACACACTTTGTAAAAATATTCTGCATTTGGGTGGAATATCTGTATGCTTAGATCTGGATAAACTAGCTCAGTATTGCCAGTTTCCAGATTTTTTTGATTATTCCCTCCTCTACTCTACAGAAATTCCCTGAATTTCTTACAGTAAGTGATACTGCTTCCTTACTCAGACTTGAAAAATCTCATTCATTAGTTAAGTCAGGTCTTTTTATAGGACCCTGTCCTATATAAACAGGGTTTCTGAGCATTTGCATAAGTTCTTTTTAGCAGAGTAAATTTCACCTTCCGTTAAAAGCTCCCACACTTTTTGGGGAAAGAACCTATTAATTCATGAGTATACTCTTACTAGAGACTGAGAGTTTTCAAGAAATTTTCTGTAGAAGCCCGCTTGTTCATGCCAAAAAGAAAAAGGTGATTATATCAGCTCTCATGCTTCAAGATAAGCCTGATAAAAATTTAGAAGTTCACAAATTTCCTGGCTCCATTAGAGTTCAAGAAATTTTATTTTATTTTATTTTATTTTATTTAATTTTATTTTATTTAAGTCTAAGTTTAATCATTTTACTGGGTTTGCATAATAGTGAAAGATCTATTTTTCTTTATAGGTAGATATAAATCTATTCAAAAGACACTGAACACTAAGAGGAAAATTTAAGAAAAGACAAGCACAGCGTCCAATATAATTTTGAAGAATGCAACAATGAAACTTGAGAACTCAATTTTTCTCATTTTTACATTCAGTACTTACCCTGTTGGAGCAGCTCTTTTACTTCCTTCTTAAAGTTATGCTACAGAAGAAGAAAAGCCCTACAAGATATGCAGCTAAAATAGTAAAATCAAGCAGTTAGGACTGTGAAAATCAAGGAGTTGGAGCTGCATTTGTGATTTTAAATTTGTTAATTTTAAGACATAATGTAAACTGTCATTACTATAAATTCTCATTACACAACTACTTTGAATACTTTTTCCACATAATTCTGACTTGGTATGTAGTCATTATTCAAGTGAGTAAATATTCAGTGGAAAAATTCAACCCATCTTTATCTATAATCACAGAATCAAAGAATGGTTTAGGTTGGAAAAGACCTACAAAGAGCCTTCATGCAGAGATGTGATGAATGTGCTACAATGATGCATTGGCCAATAATATTAGAAAATATTAAATTTGATATATTTTCCCTCATTAAGCTCTCTTGAATATATGGAACACTCAATTGCAAGACTTAACTAACACCATTTTTCTAAGGCTGCCCTTTCTTCTTCCAGGACTATACTGTAGCCTAAATCCCAAAAATATCAAAAAATGTTGAATGTAGGAATCCCCAGTGCTTGTTGCTCCTGGTAGCCCACAGTACTGTGAGGCAGTCTAAAAACGATGGAAATGAGGAGACATTTCATCTCGTACACACAGAATAGCAGTAATTATTCAAAATAAATGCAGAGCCATTTTCACAGGGAATCAGTTTCCTTCAAAAAACATTTTGTTCTGTATAATTTAATAAAATATACAGAATAATTTTGAAAGGGTAGAAAGCCTACTGAATGTAATGATGAAGATATAGGAGGAATTCAGATGTTTTGTTGGTTGGAGAGTTAGCACAACCTACTCACAGAAAAACACAAGCCCTTAATTTGAAAATGAAAGAAGGGTTGAAGAACAGTTCACAAAATTCCCCCCAAGACCCTTCCAAGTAAGTAAGATAAAATAACAAATTCTTACTCTGATAACATAATTTATGTCTTGCTTTAAAAAACTATTCAAGGTGTTCTGTGAATATTCAATCTTGTGCCAAAGCACATTTCACATCACGAGTTTCACGCTGTTTATCCTTTTGATCATTCTCTGCACATGATGAAGCGATCAGCTGAAAAGCAGCAAGCTGTCACAGACAAACACACAGGTGTGTACAGACACGCAGGTGGGAACTACAGACACCTGCTTCCAGAGCAGTCCCTGCTCCTGTGGCTTCCGTCAAGGAGTGAGCCAGGCACCCCAGTTTGGAAAGGGCTGCATGCAGATACCATGGACAGCGGAAAGGGAGCAGGAGGCGGTGTCCCAGGTGCCAGAGCAGAGCTTCCCCTGCAGTGACCACAGTGGAGGGATACCCACAGCCAAGGAAGACCCCATGTCCCAGCAGGTGGATAGCTCCTGAAGAAAGCTGTAGCCACGAAGAGCCCGCTCTGGAGCCAGGGAAAAGCATGGACTGACCGCAATGCCCACCCCCATCATTCTACAAAAATAGAATTCTAAGAAGTCCATCTTTATATGCATTGTGCCCACTTACAAGTTAAATAGACCAATATTTTTTATTATATTTGATAAAGAAAAATAAAGCAACACACTGCACACTCACCTTTAAAAGAACATTTTCTTTCTGTTAGGTGTGCCAAATAACAATTAAGTCAGTTTTCCTCCATGAAACCTGTTAGACACCTCAGGCAAAGAATTCCTTCAAATACTAAATACAGGTAAAGCTTGTCATGCATCATCACAAATCAAGTATATTTTTTCAATGAATAAGGTTTAATTAAATCTTTCCAGGAACATCTGATCATAGGTTAAATCATAATTTGTGGAAGTTAAAAAGAAATTTCCAAATTCTCAGCTATTAAGTAGAAGATAATTGCCAGTGAAACCTAAGAAAATATTTTTAAGCCTATTACCACTGTCTGGTGTTCCTTAAGTAACTCTTGAGATGTAATTACCAAGAAAACCATATATGTTTTGAGTTGTTCCCACTTCTATCCTAGAAACTTCTGATCTGCTACAGTGAATAGCTCTTGGCAGCTTTGGCTTAGGAAGTCCTGCTTTTCCTAACCTGTGATACGGATTTTCAGAGTCCTTCTTGGGCTTCATACTCCAGCACAGCTACCTGGATACTTATATTTCAAGTGCATATTTAGAAACTGAATTTACATCTCTAACCTACACTAGCAGCACAGAAACAACTGCCACCCAGACCTATTCACAGATGATTTGGTTGCATATGACTTGACAGCTGCTGTTGATTCTGTCTTAATATCATTAACCTATGAAAATACATTCAGCATAACTGCAGACTTCCACACTGAACTTCATAAAGTAGTTCAAATCATTGTTTGCTGCAGGTCATTAAGAAACTAGTAAACAGACTATTTAACAATGATGCTAATGTAAATTTTCCATGACAGCAGTCACTGGTATCCTGCTGACAAATGATAATGTCCTCACAACGTGTCCTTAGAGCTCAGTAATTACTTCTGTATTCATGAGTGTATTTGGCTGGGAGTTTACCTGATCTGAATGTTAAATCTCTCTGTAAGGTTTACATGTGCTAAATGCATCAGGTGCATGTACAACATGAATATGCTCAAAATAACTCTAAAAAAAATTATCTGTTCACCTCAGAAGATTGTTACACAATCTTCTTCCCACCACTCAAGATTCTGCCTGAAATATGGCTTTATTGAACTATTGCTTTAGCTCTTTACATTACAAGATAACACAATAAGAAACCATTTCAAGGAACAAAAAGTGAAATGCGCCAAAAGAACTGCAAAAAGAGGTTTTGAAAGAGTCTTGGCTACTTGTGTAAAACAAGTTTTTGTTATTTCAAACACCTCTTACATAGTTGGAAGCACAGTTTTATGATGATGATTCTTTCAAGCTGCTTTTAAACCTTCTATACTATTTGGATTACAAAATTTGAATTTCAGTAGTTAACAAAGAGTGCCTAATATTTTTAATAAGTATTTTATTTTAAAGTGTCCAGTACTTGATTAAATTTACTTCCAAGTGCATAAAGAAATAATACTTTATATGAAGCATCAGTGATTACGTGTGAGAAGTCATAGTAGAGAGGAATGGTCTCAGAAAATAAGAAAATGTGTATCTTCAAAAGAGAGATAATGGGGAATAGAAAGAAAACAGGACACTTCACCTAACTACAGACTGCATTTAAATGGAATAGATGTGTACAGAGAAACTCAGAAACACCAGAAGAATAATTAAATCAAGCAGTGTGTATTTTGCAAAAATTAGCTGTTTCGAGCCACGCTAATCTCCTGGGGCAGGATAGCTGTATTACTGGGTGAGCTGATTTTGGCTGGTGTAATTTCCTTCATAGTAGCTGGTTTGGGGGTCTGGTTTGTATTTGTGCTGGAAGCAGTGTTGTTAACACAGGGATGTTTTAGTCACTGCTGAGCAGCACTTACACAGAGTTAAGGCCTTTCTACCTCTCACCCCACCCTCAGTGTGCACAGGGAGCTGGGAGGGGACACAGCTGGGACAACTGACCCCAGCTGACCCAAGGGACATTCCAGACCATACAGTACTATGCTCAGAGTATAGAGCTGAGGGGAAAAGACGGAAGGGAGGATGTTCAGAGTGATTGTGTTTGTCTTCCCAAATCATCGTTACATGTGATGATGGACCCCTGCTTTCTTGAAGATGGCTGAACACTGGGCTGCCCATGGGAAGCGACAAAGGAATTCTTTGCTTTGCTTGTGTGGGTGTCTCTTTCTTCCCTTATAAAACTGTCTTTTTCTCAGCCCATGGGTTTTCTCATTTTTACCCTTCCGATTCCCCAATCACACTGTGGGGGGAGTGACCACGTGGCTGTGTGGTGCTGCGTTGCCAGTTGGGGTTAAACCATGACAGAGGGAAGAAGAATAAATTTGCAGTATATTGAGTACAGTGAGAAATTTAATATTTTTTCATATTAAATTCTCGTAGGAAAATAAGGGAAATGTCATCTAGATGAAAAAGCATATAGAGACTGTGTGTGACTTCTTGGAAAGCTCTTTTCAAAGTATCAAATGGGGATTTTGTTTCAGACTGTATCCCTCAGAGATTTCAGGCCCAGCTCAGTTTTGTGCTTTCATTAAAAGTATGGATTAAGAAGTTTAAAAATATTGTAGATGAAATAGGATATGTGAGGGTTACAGAAGTCTGAGAACAGTCTGAGAATCCAAAACTGTCCTAATAAATACATAATCTAGAATTAAAAGGAAGTTAATAAAAAAGAAATAAAGTTTAGAGCAAAATAACTAATAAGGAGAAATGAATACTGAAAATGCCAAGTGACGAAAGAAGGACCTAGAAGTTTAAGAGTAATAGTAAAAGACCTGTGAGTCAACAGTGCAGTATTACTGCAAAAGAAGGAAAGGGAAAATCTGTTGTCAAGCATTTTGCAGGTAAGATATAGATCAGAATAATTTCCTTCTACTTGTTTACAAGGGAGAATGCAGCTGAAGGAGTGCCAGTGGCTTTCACTGCCATAGTCCAAAACACACATAGTCACTATGGGAAGAATACAGAAGAAAACAGCAGGGAAGAGAAGAGGGCTTAGAAAGTATTAGTAGTGAAGGAAGACTGCAAAAATAAGGGTTTCTTTTAGCCTAGGAAGACAAAGACTTGACAGATGTTTTAGGATATGGCAGATTGTTAATAGGAAAGACAATGATCAATTGTTACCAATTGTTCATATGAAGGAAAGACAAAAAGATCTCAGCATAACTTGCAGTAAAGACTATATAGGTCATATATTAATAAAAAAAATTGAGAGGAGAAAGCTTGAACAGGACATCCTTGGAGAGTCTTTTAGCAGAAATTCTAAAAAAATATAGCAGATAAAAATCTCTGTAGGAAGCTCTGGTGTATTTGTTCCTTCCCCAGAGCCAGAGGACTGGACGATATAACCTTTGGAATCTATTCCATCCCTGCATTTCTAATTCAATGACCACATGATGTGCTTTAGTAAGGACCACTTATGGGTTTTTTAAAGAGTGCTCTAAGTGACATAAGGTTAGATAATTTCACCCTTTTTCAAAGTAGCATTTTATTCCCCTAAAGGCACCCCTGCTTGCCTTGCACTTACTTAAAGATTACAGTGCTATTTAGCACAGCAAAAGACTGAGAAAGTTAACATAAAATGTATTTTGGGTAATTTTTATAAGTATGTATACATCAACGATTATTAAAAAATCTGACCTCTTTTAAAAAATGATCAGTGAAAAAACTTTCTACCAATAATCCCTCGTCCTTAGAGTATGAATCATTGTGTATCAACTAGTAAATAAACCAACAGCTTATGAATTAATTTCTTTCCAGGAATCTTAGCGCTAGATGGGACCATTACAGCACTAAATTGTTTCATAAACTTTACTTAATGCAACAGAACCCACCTTGCATCTTTGATACATATTTCTGAATAAGAAATACCTGGATAAAAGCTGACATGTCTTGACTATCGGAGTACTAGTAAGAACTTATACTTACAGCATTTAAGGCATCAAAGACTGATTCTCTAGGGAAACAGATTCTAGTTCTGCAAACACAGCACATGGCTATAGCCGAATGACAGCAATTATTTAGTCTGCAGCTTTCGTGGTGTGGGGGACGGGGGCTGGAAGCCAGCTAGAGCTGAGCCAAAGAGACAGATTTATTTGAGATAAACTTTAACCCTACCATGGAGAGAATAATACAAGTTTGAATACAGAAAGGCCAAAACCGTGGGATGAAAATGCATCTTCAAATCCAGGCAATATTTTATGGGCTCTAATTAATATGAAAATTAAGCAGAAAATAGAGAATGTGTGTGTGTGATTTGAGAAAATCATTGCATTACTCGATTGTACATTTTTTTCTGAAGCTGAGAAGTAGCTTCATGTAAGTAAGAAATGCTTTGGTACAAAAGTATAGATGGTATGACAGCAGGATATTTAATTCTCAGACATGCAGGTACAGGACTGTTAGGGACCAGGAAATGCAAGAGGACATCACAGGATGTAGGTGAAAAGTATCATTTTTATTGGCAATAAACCTCACTAAAACTAATTTTTTATGAGCAATTTAGTGTATCAAACTGCAGTTACATTCTATAAGTATGATTTTGCAGAAACAGCACTGAAGGTTTCCCGGTTATCATGCTTGAAATATTTTTTATTAAATTTGTTTCACTTCATGAGTTAAAAAGACAGGGCAGAGGCTTCTTCTCAGCAATTTCACCATTCCCTTTCTCCCTCTGGATGTGGGATCACCCTTTTTGCTCATCCAGCATCATCAATACAGAGACTTCTGCAGCTGCATCTGATGAGGTGATTCTCTGATAGTGGTGGCACAAGCCACACAGAAACCAGCTCACTCCTTGTGGGTGACAACACTCAGGAGGTGAACAAGAGAAAAGAGATAAAAACTATCACCTTCAAACAAAGGTGAACTTTGGGGTGTTTTTTCACAAGAAGTGACAATTAGGCCAATACAGCAAAATGCTATGGGTAGTAAACAGAGGCTATTCTATATATGGTTCTGACATCTTCCTCACTTGGCTGAGTAGATTATGTCACAGAGGTTATGGAAAACATTTTAATGAGAACTGCTAAGAAAATGAAAAATATTTTCCATCATTTTTTTGGCAAAAAAAAACAAGCCCAAAGTACAAAAATGTTTAGGGGGAAAACCTTTTTTTTCATGGAATTAGTGTGTTTTAATATGTTTTTGTGGTTTTAGTTTTTCGTTCGGTTTTGCTTTGTTGAGTTGTTTTTTTTATATATATATATATCCAAAAGAAACAGTCTTTTATTTTATTTAGGAAAAACAAATTTTTATTCATAAGAATTCACATTCCAAATATCTGTAATTACCTAAATCGAGTTTCTGTCTCCTTATTTTCTTCTGGTTTCTTCCCATCTCATTCCACATTGAATTCAGTTTCACTACAAAGCATTCACCTGCGGGGAGTTGTCTTTGTTACTGTGACTGTTCTTTGCTTAGGAGATGTAGAACCAATGTCCTGACCCCAGACAAAAAAGGGAATTTTTAAGTACTGCATGATTCAGAAGAGCCATATGCATGTCTCCTGTCCACAGCAGAGGGACATGTGAGTGAATGACCTTGCTCAACTTGTACCCTCCCTTTCAGACAACAATCTGACTTTTGCTGTGGGTGATTACTAACTAGACTCCCCAGAAGTACCCAGGGGAAGCCTTCCTTTGCTATTTTAGAAAAGTACTCAAATGAAAAAGTGTAGAAAATGAGAATGAAATACACTTATTTTTTATTTTAAACCCTATTTCATGTAAGTTTACAGACTGTTGGTCTGACTTGCCCAGCACCTAGAAGACTAGCAATAACTCATTTTGAATTCAGGAATTATTATAAGTGATGGGCAGAATCCAGCATTTTTCCCTATACAAACAAGACCAGATGGGCTCAGGTGAAATGCTTTTAAGTTGCTGCATTTTCTCCATACGCACACCTCTAATTGAGGAGGAAATTGCCCCATCCTTCAGAATTGCCTGGCATTTACTACTGCTATAAGTTGTACTTAGGAAAGAAACATTGCTGCAAACTTTTGTATTTTCTCAGGTACATTCCATGATGCAGCCCTGGTTATAAATATGGACAGAAAAAACCTATTAAGCCATTATAAAAGTAATGAATATGAGGTCAAATTTAAACGGAATAGATTTCAAGTTTTTTTTATTTTATCAAATTCTCAGGGACTGAAGCTGTTTGGAAAGTATTGCAGAATTTTCCAATACTAATTGATTGAGAAATAAAATGGCAAATGAAATGCTATATTAAAAAAAAAAAATACAATGCAGTGTACATGAAAAAAACAACCTTAACTATGCATACACAACGATAGGCTCTAAATTTGGAATTAACATCCAGGAAAGGGAGATGAAAGCCTTTGTGGATAGTTTGCTGAAAAAACTGTCTGCAAGTTCAGATGTTTTAGGAATGATTAGGAAAAAAAATGCATTAAGCAGAGACCAGTTTTGATGCCTTGAGAGGCCACCTAGAACAGAGGCTAGACAGAGCTGAAGGAATAAAGTGTGTATTTATTAAAAAGGCCTTCAGAGGACACACCTTGGGCAGTACAAGAGCCTGGCCAAGGCTACATCCAAGATGGATGATGGATTACACATTTTCACACTTCTATAAGTTTTAGTCCATTTCCATTTCAGGGTTAATTGCCCAATTACAGCTTCAGGTTATGAAGTCACATCCTCCCAGACTGCTCTCCTCGATTCACTGTTGTTTATAATTTTTGGGGCCTGAAGCTGCAATGGTGTCCTTGGTACCCAGGCTGGAAAAGGATTGTTTTGTCCAACCAAACCATGAAAAGAACTTGCTAACACTTTATATGAAGTTCAAAGTTATATACTAATGCATATATATATATATATATATAAAATAAATAATGGGAAATGTGAAACCTAAAACTTAAGGCATGAGTTTTACACCTGAAAAATTGTGTCCTATTTCATGTGTCTTGTTTTTCAGAAAGATAAAAGAGGTAAGAGAGAGAAGAGTGGCAAGGAGGACTGATATATTTGATATATAGTACAGACTATAAGATATGGGAAGACAGGAAGAGGTGACTGAAAGGTGACAGTATATAAAGCTATGTATGATATGGCAATGTAAACTTTTTTTTTCATTTATTACTTTTGGGAATTTCCAGGAAATGGTCAATACAAAATTAGGCTTAAATCAAAGTACATAAACTACTTTCTTAGTATAGGGTTATGGAGTGCATTTGCATAGGATGCTGCTGGACATAGAAGTAAATATAAGGCAACAACACTGTAGGCAACACAAGCAGCTCTAGAAAATCTTTAGTTTAGAAGCCTCAAAGCCCTGACTGTCAGGAAGTCAGAGGACTCAGCAAGAAATAACCTTTCCAAAGTCCCTTAAAGTTTAAAGAAAAAGTTTCTCAGCTCTCATACTCTTCCCTAATAAACCTCTGAAAGTTAATGTTACACATAAGATACTGAGACAAAAATAGACATTGAGTCTAACCTCATAAGGCAGTTCATAATTATACCAGTGTTACCACATTTTTCTCACAGTGAAAAAACTCCCTGACTGCTATAAGCACAATTTAAATTATAGTAAGGATTTTTCACTTTCCACAGCAACTTCTCTTTTCACAGTCATGGTGTCTTGTAGTATCCCTTTAATTTCTTCAGGTCATTAGGTTTGCAAAGAATGATGTTAACATGCAGCACAGTAGAAAGGAGTAGGACTGGTGGATGAACAAGTTCAAAACCAGATGCATTGTACTGCAGTTGTTCCAGTATCAAAACAAAACTCTTAATGAGAAGTATTATTAAAAATAGTTAACTGTTCTCTCTACCCCAGAATTTAGATGAATGAAAAATAGTAAGAATGAAAATGGGAGAAAAAAATCTTGCAAAATGGAAGAAAATGCTGTAAAGAGGTTTCCTGAAAAGGAGCTCTGCTGCTGAAAGAAAACTGTATCATCTGCTTGTGCACTGCTCATCTATTCAGTACTGCAGGTATGACTACAAAAGGTCACGTGAGACCATGCCAAAGGGTGGACTGCAAAAATTCTACATCTACATAGATGCTTTGTATTTTATTTACTTTTTATTGCCTAGTAGTGCTGAGCACTTCACAAAAGACATAGCTTTGTTCCAGAGTTTACAGTCTAAGGGATCTATTTGACAGATGTGTGAGCTACAGCATTTCATAAGGCAAGAAAGTACTAAGAAAGTACAAGATGTTGACTCAATTGGTTTTGCCATTATTTATTTATTGCTGAAACATTTCCAGGGTCACACAGTGAAAGCTGCAATGAAAATTGTATTTGAAGCAAGACTAATCTAAATGAAGGAGTCCCTTTTTGGGATGGATCTCTGTGCCCAGATGGTTGTGCCATAGGGAGCCGTCGTGGCACAAACACTTGCCTACTCTGAAAGGACTCATTAGGAGCCCTGGCAAACAAGCCAGGAGCATGGTGTTGTCTGTTTTAAAGCTGCCACTGCCTCTGTGCACCTGGAACCTGCTAGGAAGGGACGATGGTCGATCTTTATTTTCGTGTCTTTTGATAGCGAAACTGTCATTCTCTGTTCCTCCTCTCTGTGCTCCTAATTGTCACAACCTATCCTTGACAATTGGCACAGCCTTTACTTTCCCTCTTTCTCACTCAAGACCCCCCTCACAAAGGTACATGTCTCCAGACACATAATGACATGCCTTTTTAATAGATGGTGTAGGTGGAATTTGCATTTTGGATGCAAGAACACATAAATAGGAATCAGAGTTGCTACTTCAGCATGTGGGTATTTATCTACTACACACGCAACACGAACTCTGTCCACAGTGCTAAGTTTCTGTCTCCTCCATATCCTGCTTTTCCTCTGAGATTCACATAAGATGAATGCTGCTGGTATCTTCTCTGCAGTTTTATTCCTCCTAGCTAACATACAGCCTTCATCTCTTCTTTAGAGTAGATCTTCTCACATTATTCAAGTTCCTGCAGGGTCTTTTCATACAGGCATTTTGTTCAAGCACAAGACTATCTGATCAGGAAAATAGCCAACGGTTTCCAAACCTTGCCAGAGGCGAAAAAAAAAAATCACATTCATGAATCTTCTGCAGCAGGAGTCATTCATATGCTGCAGCAGATAGTCAGCCTCAGCTGATTCTCTACAGAGTGAGTCTTCTCTCTAGTGGTGGCCTCCAGCCAAGGCCAACATGAGCTGTTTGTGCCCTAAGGCAGAGCATGCCTTCACTCCCTAGACAGACCCCCTCTAGTCTATCACTTCCACACAACTGATGTATTCAATGAAACTTCTTTCAATAATTTCTCAATTTCTCTGATATTTCATTGTAGAACTCCGAGATCCCTTCATTCCCTTAATCACCAACCACAACCTTCCTAGTCTGCCTGAGGGGAATGCTGGGACCTCACTTCAGAAACAGCTTCAGCGCAGTGCCTCCCCAGCTGCCACCAGGAAAACACATGGGCTCTTCCCTCTGGTCTCTCCTTGCTTGGCAGGGTACAGCTATATTGGTTTGTGCAGCAAGGCTGGGCTGGGAGGGTGTGCTGCTGGGGTGGCCTCTCACAAGACACCACAAGCTCCCAAAAGAAGCTGGTTTCATCCGGCTCCAAAGCAGATCCATCGCTGCCCAAATCTGAGGCCATCAGTGATGCTTGGTGGCACCTCTGGGAAAACATATTTAAGAAAGTGGTAAAAAACACTGGACAGCAGCTGCATGAGAAAAGAGTGAGACAAATGGGGAAGAAACAGTCCTGCAGACATCAAAGTCAGGGAAAAAGGAGGGGGAGGAGGTGCTCCAGGCACTGCAGCAGCAGTGGTCAAGACCATGATGGAGCAGATAACAACACTGCAGCCATCCTATGGAATACCCTACATTGAAGCAGGTGGAAGTGACTCAGAGAAGCTGCAGCCCACTGAGAGCTCATGCTGGAGAAGGTTTTCTGTCAGGATCTGCAGCCCATGGAGAGTGTCCAGTGGAACAGACTGCTCCTGAACTGTCCCCAGTGGGAAAGACTCACCACGAAGCAGAGAAAAATAGTAAGAAAGGGGCAGCAAAGTTTTATGGACTAATCAGAACCCCCATTCCTCATCCCTCTGTATTGCTCAGGAGGAGGAGGGAGAAAAGTCATGAAAGAAGGAGTGAAGTTGAGCCTGGTGAGAGGTGTTGTGTGTGGGGGGGGGTGTTTATAGTTTTGTCCTTGTTTTCTTACCATCCTATTCTATCCCTCACTGGCAATAAATTAAAATTACCTTTACCCAATTTGAGTCCATTTTGCCTGTGATAGTAACTGGTGAGTGATCTCCCCATCTTTACCATGACCCATCAGCTTTTTCACCCCCTCCCTTTTGGGAATGGGAGAGCAGCTTCACAGGCACTTGGCAATCAAAGTTAACCCACTGAAGCGGTAAAGAGTCTAAAATCTTATCTCACCTTTCCTCTCCTCCAGCCTTAATCCTGATTACATCCCTGTCACCTTTCCTGTTCCAGTTCTTCTGTAAGATAAACATTGTGATCAATTACTTAATCATCTGCCATTCACTTCTCAAAACTTACTGAAATGGGATTTTCTCCCTTTGATACTGCAATTCTATAATTTTTTTTTTCCCTTGTGTCTTTTAAACAGAATTGCTACAGTGTGGCCCCAACCTCTTTCTTTCCTCTGTTTTCCACAGCTGCCAAAATGATCCTGAGCTGTCTGAGCAAGGGAGTGTCAAGTGGAGGACAGGATTATTTCCAGGAATAGCACTGAGTGATACCATTACAGGAATACCGGGTTCATCTCTGACAGTGAACATTAGAAGCCAAAGCTAGAAAAATGCAGGTTTTAACAAATGAGAGTAGATATCAACTTGAACAACTTAGCCTGGGAAGTGATGGATTTCCTGTCTCTTGAAGTCTTTAAATCAAGATTGGATGCTTCTCTAAAATACATTGTCCAACTCCAAGAGAAATTACAGATTTGATGCAGGAACTGCTGGGTGAGACTCTTGGTTGGATCAGGTTAGACCACTGTATGTTCCCTGTGCACTCCCAAATTCAATTTAAATTAACATGCTACCATTGTATTTTAAAAAGACCAAAGCATATTCCTCAGCTCAGATAGCAGGCAGTAACTTGCTGATCCATTAAAATGGATATATGTCTACAATCCTAATATTTAATACTTATTTTGCATGAATTCACATGCATATGTGCCAGCAAATTAACTAAATATTTTTCCAAGTTCACTCGCTCCTACTGGCGAACCAGTCAACCATGGAAATACTATCTTATTTTCATTGCTTTTTATCTGGGTTTACAAAGTCAGAAAGTTAAATGATGAAGAATGGAGGAATAGAGGAACCAGATTTTGGGGAGAATTTAGGGAGACAAAGGAGGCAAAGCAAGGGAAAGAAAATCAAGCAAGAGCAGAAGCAGAGTTCATGAAAAGAGATGGGTAAATAATGTGAAGAACAAGCCTGCCATTTCAGAGAGAAGACTGGAAAACGTGAAGGGAAAGTAAACAAAAGTAGAAGATTTACTGAAACATAAAGGAATGAGTATTCTGAAATGCAGGTTAAGTCTGTTTGCCATTGATCTGCAAAGAAATCTTTCAAAAAGTAATTCATTTACAGGAATTCTGCCATCTCCTGAACACACACACACACACACACACACACACACACAGGCACACAGCTGGACACGTTGATGCTGTTAAGTCTGTCTGTCTATACATCTCTACTTTCAATGATCTCTGCTTACTCTCCCAAGTGGTAGATGCTAACGAGTCCACAATCATTCTTCACAAATCACTGTCACCCTCTGCAGCAAATAGAGGGGTTTTCTTTCACCCTCCAACAGGAGAGTTTGAGGACACAAGGTGCAGTAAAAAACTAAGAAAGTAAACTTGACTGAAAGGAGAAAACTCTGATCTTGGAGCAAATGTGTGTGTTTCAAAGCAGAGCCACAAAGTTCACCTTAAAAAAAATCAATATTCTTTCACGTTGCCAATTAACAATTTAAAATTATGCTGTTGCAACTCCAATCATGGATAGAAATATCTTGTAAAGCCACATGTGAAGCTAGAAGCTCCCTCCTCTGACATACAGCTATTGTTGGATGATTTCATTACCTATCATTTATTATACATATCTTTTAATTATTAACTGCAATAGACCCAAATAGACCCAGAGTTCTGGCATCTCCTCTGGGAAACTTCCAAGGCTTGAAGAGAAAAATTCAAAGGCACCAAAAACAGACTAGAGATGAAAAGAACCCCATTTTATTTTTTCTTCCCCCACTTAGAAATATTAAAAAAAAAAAGAAAAAAAAAAAAAGGTGGAGGGGAAGCGAAAAGAAGGCGGAATAGGAGCAGTGAAGTTTTCCTTTCCAGCCGCTCTCCCTCCCTTTGGCACGAGTGCCACAGCGCTGAGCGCTCCCCGGCTCTCGTCCCCCCGCTCCGCCGCAAAGCCGGGCGGTGCGCAGGGGTCCCGCGGCTCTGCGCGGAGGGGGGACCCGCCGGCCCATCCGCGTCCCCGCTCCGCACACGCACATCCTCCCGGCCACCTTCCCTGCTGACACCCGGTACTGAACAGCAGCACCCAGGGACGGGCAGCAGCGGCCGAGCCTCCCGCGCCCAGCCCGGGGCACTGACCTTGCCGGGCCCCCTCTCCCTCCCTACGCCCGCAGCACAAAGTTCCGCGACGCTGCGCGCCCGCGGATCGGCGAGCGAGCGGCAGGAGAAAGGCGGGGGGGGGGGGGGGGGAAAGGGGGCCGGAAAAAAACCCCACCAAACCAAAAAACCACCCCAAAAAAAAAAACCAACCCCAAACCAACCAAAGAAACCAAACCGACCAAAAAATTAAAAATAAAGGCACACGGCGCGCCTGCGGCCGGCGCGGGCGGGCTCCGCGGCGCGGGGCGGAGCGGGGGCGCGCACGGCGCGGCGGCGGCTCCCGCCCGCGGCGGTGCGGGCGGCGGGGGGCGCGCACGGCGCATGTCCGCCCGCGCCGCGCCTCCGCCAGACGCTGCCCCCCGCCGCCAAACTCACCACCATCTTCTGCATGTGCAACATTTGCAGCCGGACACACTCCGCTCCCCGGCGATGGAGACTGCGGGAAAAATCCGCCGCGGCGGCATGGCTTGCTGAAGCGGCAGCCGGGAGAGAGGCAGAGCGCGAGCGGGAGGGGATAGCGAACAAATTCTAAAACAAAACCACCAGGAAAAAAAAAAAGAAAAGAAAATAGAAAAAGGAGGAAACCTCTCTTTTTCTCCCCCCTTCCCCCTTTTTTCTTTTTTTTTTTAATTTTTTTTAAATTTTTTTTTTCATTCCTGGTTTTGTGTGTATCCTCCTCGCCCTCGATGCCTCTTTGAGCAGCATCCAGCGAGCGAGCGGGAGAAGGCGAGACAGAGAGGCAGAAGAGAAGATGAGGATAATTTGCAGACAGCTTGTCTTGTTGTTTTCTGGCTTTTGGGGACTAGCAATGGGAGCTTTTCCTAGCAGCGTGCAAATAGGTAAGCGCTGCATTGGGCTGCGTGCGTGTGTCCAGGGGTTCAATCCTTTGCGAAGTGAGTTGGAAGGAGGCTCTGAAGGCAGTTTTTGCAGATTTCTCCTCCAGCACCATCCCATTTCCGTGCCTGCACGAATCATCCTCGTGTTTCTGTATGTGTGCCTCCGTGTGTCTGTGTGTGTAAATATTTCTGGGTGCGTTCGCGTGCGGGAGGGAGGATGCTCATCTTGTGCAGAACTCCTTCCAGCCCCGGGTGTGCGATATCGGCAGGGCAGGAAGGGGCTCGGGGCTGATGCCCCTTGGCTGCTTCAGCCCCCTGCGACTCCGCTTGCTTTTTTCCTGACTCTCGAAGGAATGGCGAGTCCTGGGCACCGGAGGCTGCGGTAGCCGGCAGGGATGGGGGGGGTAAAAGGCTACACCATTCTTCGTTCCTCTCTGTAGTTGGAAAGTTTAGGGTTTTGTAGGTGTCTCTCTGTAGTCCTGTGCCCCATCCTCACCCCTTTCCCATCTCCTCTTGCTTCCCTCCACTCGGATGTGTTTCGGATGGGACGCAGCTATCTGAATTCTTTCCAGCTCAGCTCCATCACTGCATCATTTCTTGTGGAATTGTAAAGCTGCTAATAAGGCTGAGCTGCTCCCTGCCTACACATGGCTGCAGAGGAGCAAAGTTCATTATAGTCCTCTTCAGTGAGGATTATCCTATGCCGAGTTGCTATTCCTTCTTTTTTTTTTTTTAATCCAGAAAGCATCGTTCCGCTTAATCAGCCCGCCACTTAATGTGAGAGGCTGTTGAGCAGCTGATTTACCAGTGTGTTCGGTATCAGGGAGATGGAGGCTAAACACTTTAAAAGGTCACTGTAATCATGACAAATCTGGGTATTTATGTATGAAAGGCTGAAAACCGGGAAGTCAGAAAAGAAGCATGAATTCATCAGGGAGGTTAAAATCGATTGAGGACGGTGATTTAAAGGCAGTGGTTGTGATTATGAATATGATTAGCT
Organism: Pseudopodoces humilis; assembly: GCF_049639895.1. Classification (NCBI taxonomy): domain Eukaryota; kingdom Metazoa; phylum Chordata; class Aves; order Passeriformes; family Paridae; genus Pseudopodoces; species Pseudopodoces humilis. The sequence continues at coordinate 73,903,444 of NC_142201.1, read as the reverse complement.
CCTTACCCATTAAAGTCGTAGGACTTGCCTTACTGTGCAGCTTTGGGAGAGACAGTTGCTCAGTGTTAAGAGACAGTAAGTAGCTTGCAAATGATTTACCCAGCTTCTTTTGCTTTTTTGCTTTTTTTTTTTTCCTGTTTTTTGTAGGTGGTCTCTTCATCAGGAACACAGATCAGGAATACACTGCTTTTCGATTAGCAATCTTTCTTCATAACACCAGCCCCAATGCATCCGAAGCACCTTTTAATTTGGTTCCTCATGTAGACAACATTGAAACAGCTAACAGCTTCGCTGTAACAAATGCCTGTAAGTAAACATGCCACTGATCACACCACTTTAGGCATAAATTGCAGTGGAAAGAGCAGGAAACCACATAGTTGTCTAGCATTATAAATACATCAGGAAGTCTGTCTTCAGTACAGATACCCTTTGCAGAAGAGCAAAAGGGGTAGCAGTCCTTGTTAGTTCCTTAGTGGAGCAAAATCACCTCTCCTGCCTTCTGCTGACTAACCTGATGTGACATTTACTTTAGTAAAAAGTAAACTACAGTATTACTATAGTTTCTTGCTTCCTGGTTTCTATGGGGATTAATTTTGTTGTTGTAAAGAAAAATTATGAATATCTTAATAAGTGCATAAACCCCACACTTAACTCTTGTTTGCTTCTGTGCATGCTGTGCCTTGCGTGTATTTGAAAATGTATGATAATGTTTGTGCTCCCAAATGCTTTTCTAATGGCTGGAAAGGAGATAGGGAAGCAGTGGTGTGCAGGATAATATATCTGAGTTGCTTGACGCTGCAGTTGATCTGGTGATGTCACTTGAGGCAGCCCTGCTCTTATATTCTAGGTTGTAAATGTCTCTTACCATTTCGTAATGCATACATCCTGTGGATATGTCTCTATGCATCCATACATTGGTGCCAAATCAAGTTAGTATCTGATCTACTTGATTTCACAGACCACCTCAACTGGAACAAATATTCTCGTCCTACTATATATTTTATAAACACACACAAACACACCCACATACACAGATGCACATACACAATGAGAGGAAGACAGAGAAAGAAATGCTCTTAACAAATGAGGTAACACTTAATTTCTTTATTTTTTATCAAAAAAGAAAGTGACATATAGTTAGCTGAACTTGCTACATTTCACCTCAAGGTCTTTACCAGTGGTTAAAACACATGCTAGATGCACCTAATCTCTGAGAGGGGCAAAGCATTATTTCTATTTCTTTTTGTGTATTTCTGGCTGCTTAAAAGGAATTCATGTTATTATGTAAGACAGTGGTATACAGTGGGGCAGAACTGAAGACTGTAGTAGCGTTACTACTTTGATGTTCATATTTCAGGACTCTGTAGGTTTTCCTCTGTAGCTCTTAAGTTTTCGAATCCCTCCTCTTCATTCAAGACTGAATTGCCTCTGGAAGTAGATGCACTAAGCAACATTGCTGAGCGAGTTTAAAATAGAAACGTACTGGAGAATGCCTTGGTGTTCATCGTGCCTTTGAAATGCGTGCTGTGTTTTTCTTCACTTTCTCACTGCCATCTCTGTGGCACTTTTTAATATGTAAACATACAATATGCTATGCAGTTCTCATGAATAATTTATTGCATGATTGCTAAATTTATTTATACAAGTCTTTGCTACTTCAAGTTTCAGATGACCTTGCCACCTTGTTTAAGAGGAAAAGCTTCTGAGCTGCCAAAATGGCTCCATTCATTTTATGCAGGGAAGACTGATGTCCCATGAAGTGTGAATTCTGTATTAAGCAATGTATTAGTTGTGCTTAGCGCTGAAATCAGTATCAAATTCCAAAAGGTAAAAACATTTCAAAAGATGCTTTGAGCCTGAATCAGGTCTGTGCAGGTGTAGTTCATTGAGAAAATATTACAGCCCATGTCAACTTTTGCAAGCACTGATAATATTTATTCCATGGAGACCAATGACAGAATACCTTTTTTAAACTTAGATTTCTAGTAAAAGAGGATGTGACTAAAATTTTTGTGTACTAAAATCAGTAATTTTAGATGAAGTCAATTATTCTAGATTCTGCCTATTTATCTAGTTCTGACAATTTCTCAGGCTATTGTTACTTTTTGGATTAAGGATATTGCTTAGTTTTTCAGTTGGAATGTTAGTGAATTAATTCTGATTTGCACAAATTTAAAATTGTCTGAAATTAGACCACTTTGTTGTGTAAAACTAAACACCTTAAATTCAAATAGTGTTTGCCCAAAACTTTGCTCATTTGCATTATTTGCTGCAGATTCTTCTCTCATTCCAGCCACCTTGTGTTATTTTTGCCTTATATTTAACTGAGGAACACCTCTTCCATTATGTTTGCTGTCATTTATAAAAATAGTGATTCACAACCTGATTCTTTTTTTTTCCTCTTTAAGCTGAAGCCAGTTTGGTTCCAAAGTGTTTAATGGCTTTAGAAATGATGAATCCTTGTAGTATGGGGGGAGGCAGACAAGAAAGGAAAAATTAAATTAATACGCTTATGTGTGTGTATGCTCATATAATTCTGTATGTCTGTATTAAATAGAAGTATTCCTACAGGCCTTATTTTTTTTGTTTCTAGTTGCCACTTAAATCCATATGTATTTTTGCATTAGTCCAAGTTTGCATTTATTTCACGTTCTGCAGTCTTTTTCCAATAATCTGACTACTTCTTCTTTTTAAAATCATTTTATTACTGAAGAAAATTTTTTAAACAACAGATATTCTCTTAATGAAATGCAGGCAAACCGACTGACAGCTGAATGAACATATCTTATGTTCCTTAAGCTAAGTGTGAGCAGAGTCCTGCAAAAATCAATTGTCTGATAGCTGGAGGACACTGGCTTCCATGTGATTGAATTTGCTGGCTTGACAGAGGCTTCTAAAGCGCAGATGTGTGAGTTTTTCTAACCTAATTAAAGAAACCCCCACCGTCAGCTCTGAATTAAGTGATTTTATGATAATATGAAATGAAAACTCTTTGCTGAACCGCTGTGAAACAGTGGGTTTGGACCTTGCTATTTGCGTAGAAATTACTCAGAGCACATGTCCCCAAATATACAGTACAAAAGCCTTAGAGCTGCTGGACCAAGATGAATATTCATGTGAGTTCAAGCATAAAGCTCTGAGACATTATCAGTTTCCTCTGTTTCTGTTTCCATTTGCTGCAGAGGTTACTTGTGAAGGTTCAGGGCCTGACCCTTTGCATGTGTCAGGGAGAGTAGACAGATTATTCCAAAGGATTATGGATGGCATACTAGCAGGTAACTCACTGCAACACTGGCAAAACTTTAATGGGTTTTTTTTTTCTTTTCACTAGGTAAAAATCATACGTCAAAGTGTTCACCCAGGAGTACTTTTGGAACTGGAATAATTTTGTGTATTCAATGTCATAGCTAATTTCCAGTGGTTATTTCATGCATTTTTGTTTTCTTCTAAAAAAACCTAGAAGATTAGTATTTTTATTTTTAATCTTGAATGCATATGAAACAGGTTGCCTTAGCAGATAGAATCTGTTGTGAGTTATCAAAATTGATCTGATCTATATCACTTTGGAGATTTCAGTCCTTTTTCTTTTCCCTTCACATTTGCGTGTTTTATTTAAACCCTGTTCATTTCTTTTGCACTACATACATTATTCAGAGAATCCCTCTTACTGACAGAGCTGAAATTATTCCAAAACATGAATAGTACAAGATTCTTCCTCATCAGAACACAATACACCAGAGCTGAAACATTTGTCTATTGGCATACATTGGTTTGCGTCTTATAAGTAGGAAATTCTGCTCATGATTAGAAATTTACCTGCACTGAATTTGATTTTAGATGTTGCAGCACTATATTGATTTTTGGAGAGGATTTTATATATTTATTCTTTAGCTGAATGCAAAATAATTTTCTTCCCTCCATGCACCATCTATATACTACATCAGATATAGTACATTAGTATATCTCAGCAACACAGTCAACATTAAACATGCTTGATTACTTATGAGAGGTAGTGCTATAATTTTACAAAGAGCTATTTGGCTTTAGCTCTTGCCTTGTGGTTGACAATTTTTCTGTTGAAGTTTCAAAAATCCTTAATCAGTAGCAACTTGGAGTTCTTGCACAGAATTAGGCTAAAGGGGATGAAGAGAGATTGATTCGAGTCTTTCATTAGTGTTTTATACTAAAAGCTAAGCTTTTCTCTCTGAGTCTGTTTGACTTCTTGTGTATTCTGAGATGAATATATACCTAATAAGTGTAATTTAGGGATAATGAGACACTTCCTTCCTCTTTTGCACAGTTGTGTTCTTACTAGATTTTAATCCCAGTAGATGCAAATCCCCTAAAACATAATCTTGTTTATTATGTGCCACATAGATGAGAAGCCTACTGGAATTAAAAATCTTGTGTCTTGGAATAACTTTCCTCTTTCTCCAAGAGTTATTGTCTTTGACTCTTGTGCCCTCTAGATTTATGTGGGGTTTATGTCGTGAAATTGGAGGGCCTGATTCTGCCTCACTAGTAGGAATGCAGTTTCTGAGTAAGATCTACAGAGGTCAGAGGCGGCCCTGAGGACATACAGGAGCCTCCTTTGTCATCCTCAGCTCTCTGTGTGTTTGTCTCTGGGCTTGTGCATGCTACTGAGGGGAGAGGCAATGTCATTTTGGAGTTAACTTTCTGCTGAGAACTCCAGAAAGCTGAGGAAATAGACTCACACATAATATTGCCCTTATATTGTGACTGTCTGTCATTTTACCCCTACAGGAGTTTCAACTTCGATTTACTCAGCTGCATCATAATGGGATTTTCATTAAATTTGGTTATTAATTCTGCTTTATAATTACAATTCAATTTAACGATAGAAGCGTAACCTTGGTTGAATAATCAGTGTCATTTAAAACCGTGGTGTTCTGTATTTAGAAAGTGAGTTTTCATACAGCTGAATGGTGTTTTGCTATCAAGAGCAGTGCAGTATTCCCAAGGATGCAGTTTGGAGTGTGTTGGGAGTTACCATACAGTCAGCTTTTAACTGCAAAAGCAAATAGCGTATCAGTTGGCTAGAAAGATGGGACTGGATTAAATTTTAACCTTTTAAGATAGGTTCAATTACAAAAAATCCCTTTGAAGTGAGTGTTTTGCTTTAATACATGAAATTTATCTCAAGCTAGACTCCAATTATTGAAAACAATTTCTCTTAACATTTTTTATATTAGCACTTGCTGATGGAATCAACGTGTGTGTACTTGGGTGTCATCTGCCATAAGAAGGATTCTGTGTATTTTTACGAGATAATAACATCCATATTCAAAGAGTTTCATAGCTCTAAATGTGATATTTGTAAATAGCTATACGACAGAGAGAAGATCAACTGTCAATATCTTCAATCCATCAGAGTCAGGTTTTAATTTTCAAAGTTATTGTTCATAAAATAAAGGATGGGCCTTCACTGACACAGTCAGAAATGGAAAATTCCTATTTCCATTTCAGTTTTACCCTGGAAATCCAGAGCATTCATTTCCCTGGCATTAAACATGACTTTTGTCCTAACATATTACTGGACTGACTAAAACTTTAAACTCAAAAGCTTTATAGTAGCCTGTAGAAATAATTTAATGTTCATTTCAGAGGATTAATGAGAAAGATTGTGTTCCTCCATTCCTTTTGCAGAAGGCAATGCAGTGCAGTACTTCTTGTGTAGGACAAAGCACTTTAACAAGTAAATTAAATTGATTAACTTCAGCTTTATCATTGTGATCTAAGTTTGTATGCTAGTCAAAATAACTCATGCATTTCATTTTTAGGTCTTGATTCTTTTGAGACTTGCTTGTTCATGAGAGGGGAAGACGTCTGCTTTGATTTCTTAACAGTTTTAGATCCTGCAGTGAATTGTGCAATTTCAGATTGTGAGCAGGTGAAGTTCTTTGGATTTAAACATGTTGGGCCAAATAGTCAGTCGTTTCTCATAGTTCCTATTCCTTAATATATGACTGCTGTAAGGATATGAAACTGTGCTGGTGCAAAAGTGAACATGTCTGTGTGATTGCACCAGTATAATTATAGGGAAAAATTGGTGTTTCGTCTGGATTTCCGTTCCTCTGGGTACTTAGCTTGAGGCAAAGATTTTGGACTAGTACAGTGCCAAGTCTCCTTCTGCAGCTGAGGTGGGCATACCGAAGTTATGTGGTAGGACACAAAGTCAAACTAGATAATTTATTCCTCTGTAAATCAAGAATTGTTCTGATTTTTAGAAAATAAATTTACTCAAAAGTATCTGATCACAGTGTCTTGTTTTGAAATTTTGGCGTTGCTTTACTTTTAACAATTTTCTCAGAAGTTTTAACATCTTCCTCTATCTAGTTCAGGTTCTTACATAGATTTTGTTTTTTATTATGGTTTATAAAGATATTACTGGCTTTTATCAGCGTAGATGTGGATTCAATTGTTTGTCAATGCAGTTATATCTTGAGTAATCTCAAAAGTTCTATATTAGTGGTGTCTGCTTTCAGTCACCCAAGTTCAAATAGAAAGGCTACCCTACATTTTGGCACTCAGAGACATTCTAGTATTTTCCAGAGTCCTTAGCAGCACCTGCCTTCCTGTTGGGAGCTGCTTACTGCTGAGCACTTGGGAAAATCTGTCCTTCTCTGTGCAATAACACGTGAGGCAAGTGTCTTCTGTCAGTAGTGCTACTTCCCTGGGAGGACTGTGTTTCCTCCCTCTCTTTTCTCCCATAGTCCAGATGAAGTCTGCCTGACTTGTACAAATAGTTGCAGGTTCCATATGGTAAAAGGATGGAACCAGAGTGGCACAAACCCATCACCCTTGTCCTGGCAATGCACTGGAAAGACCCAGCTCGTCCTTCCTCTTCACCAGTTCCTCCAGAGATGACTATAGCTAAGTTTTATGTTGGACTCAAGTGGGAATACCAGGAAACTTACAACAAAGCTACTGTAATGGCTAGATTTTGACCAGCTATGCTAACATTAACAAATTCCAATGCAAACACTGGCCCTTGTCCTGCAGCTTTTTTTCCCCCAGACAGAGCTGTTTGTGATTTAAATAGGGGCTCTACCTGAGCAATGACTGCAGATCGTAACCTCTTAAAAAGAAGGAGTAGTAGGAATCCACTTTATTTGCAAGGGGAATATGTTCTCGTTCTTCATCTCATAGCTTAAATTTTTAAACATATTAAATTGCTTAACTCCTGTTATTTTTAAAAACCAAAATATTTAGCAGTTGGACCCCTGGTATATAATTGCCTGTTTACAAAGAAGGTCAGTTGGGCTACTGTTTTCCACAGGCTATTTCAATGTTGTATTTATATGCAGCAGTTGCTCCAGAAGCATGCAGGCTTGTGCAGTACCTTCCACTATATTCATGGCTAACATGCAGTTGTTTTTTCCTGTAAATATAAATAAAGCCCAAGAGAAAGAAAAAGTACTTACTCTTCTCGCTAGATTATTTATTAGACTTTTTGTGGGCAAAGGCTTTAAACACATTTTGAAGATGTATTAAAATACATAATTATTTAACTACTCATAACAGCTCTCTGTTTCCCCCCTTTCAGACCCTCTATGGGGTAGATCACGTGCCACTTCTGCATGCCCACTCTTCCAGCTGTTTCTGTGGTGTATTTTCATAGTGAACTTTCAAACCCATAAAACTGCAACTTCGTTTTGATTTGCACATGTTGACGTAAAGTTCAGATATTCTTCGTGAATATCCACCAAATTTTAGGAAAGTTCACAGGTAGAGGGTTAATCGCTGAGAAGAATTAAGACCTTTATACTTTTCTTTCCACAGTTTTCAAGGATGTGGAATTTACATCTTCACATTGTGGTGTAAAGGGTGATGCATATGTTAGTATTAAAAATTATTATGCAAAATAGGTAAGAATTATTATTAAAAAATTCTGGTTTTGTTAATTTCTCAAATATGCATTATGTTTCATTTGTGATTATCTGCAAGGTCCCTTTCCAATCCAAACCATTCCATGATTTATTTTTTTAGAGATTTCACTAATGTTACCATTTTAGGATCAGATCTGTTTTCCCAGTGGGTAAAGCAATTCATATAATACATATTCAAGGTAAAAACAGCAGAAAGAGAGTAAATTCTTGTAGAAAAGGAAATAAAAAATATACCGTATTATTAGTCCCCAAAAGTTTCCTGTGCTACTTTAATATTCCTGATGTTCAGTAGAGGTGTTTCACACTACTAGTTAATGTGAGATATGGATCTGGATGGTGCTATATTAAAAACATAGCATCAAAAAACTGGCAAGCATTGAGTATAAGGGAGAAAGATTTTATCAAACAGAGATACATTCATGCAAAATTCAGGAGAAAAATCTGTAATAATTTTTAAATAGCATGTGTCTACAGATAAACTGAGTTCTCTGTTTTCTCACCTAAGTTGATGAAGGGAAAAGGGAAGAATTTACAGACCCTCAGTCTCAGCAGGGTAGTGTAGGATCTCCTTTCAGGGATTTCCTCCAGGTTTTCTGTGTGGATCTGTCCTGGAGAGGTTTGCTGATAAAGGCCTTCAGCCTTGGTAATTTCCATTTGTTTAAACTGAGAAGAGTGTTTAAGAGTGGACTTTTCAAAAGCACTGCAGCTGGGAGGATAATTTCCTTCAAAAAATCAATAGTCATAGGCTCTTGGCTGACTCAGGTGTTTTCTCACTTCTCCTCCAAGTAGAAAGCACAAGCCAAGTAAAAAGCTGGCTTTTGGGGCTGTTTGCACACCCATTAACACTGTCTCTGTATCTAGCTGTTTGTGTGGCCTCCAGCTGAGAGCTGCTCAGGGGTTTTTCTTTCTCAGGTGTTTTGTTTAAAAAGCAGTATCTTTGGTGAGTGCTTCTCTTGGGTGGTAAAAGCAGCAGAGTAATACTGTATGATATGCTACTATTAATTACTATGATTAATTGACAATTAAGAGTTGCTGTCTGGAGGCAGAAACAAAGGTCCAAGGAAAAGAGCAGAGTGTAAGAGGTGTATTGGGAGGACCTTCATTGGCAGCTGCTGCAGGATTACATATATCCCCTGAAAGTGTGAGTCCAGAAGGTCAGGTGTAGTGCTGAATGGAAGTGATCCAAGTTACAAGCCCTTACAGATGATGGAGGAAAGATGTGAAAGCAGTCTGGGGGAGGAAATGTTGGCTGATGGCTACGAGCATCATTGCTTCAACAAAGAAGAAGTAAAGGTCACCAAATAAGCGGGAGTGTGGATAGCATGCCATAATGTTCACAGATTAAGGCTAAGTGGAACCATTTTGGTCACCCAGTGGGACCACCAAGATGCTTGTCAGCCAGCCTCAATCCCTTTATCCAACCTGTAATTATTTTTTTTCCCAAATAAATCCAGTGTTGACTTGAAGACTGGAGAAAAAAAATCATAGATAAATTGTCATGTCATCGACACTTCATTGGGATAGATAGACCCAATGTCTTTATCTGTGTTTAATGTAGGTACCATAAAGAGTAGGCAAGGGGAAAAAAAAGTCTACTGGGTTTATTGTTGGCTTTTACTTTAGAGGGATACCGTAATCAGCATGATTTTCATCCAGTTGTCAAGAGCTGTGCAGCTCCCAGCGCTCCTGAGGTTTGTTCTGGATGGTTGGAACTGTGTCATGCCGGCACAGAAAGGTGGCTTGGGACACCTTTAGTAGCATGACTTAGCTATGACAACACATGTAAGGACTTACCAGGGCCTTTTCCAAGTTCCCTTGAAAAATACTTAGGGTGGATACAAATGGTAGGGCTTTTTCCCTCTCATAAAAGAAAAATATCTCCTTAACCCCAGCAGGGACTGTGGCTTGAAGCAACAGTAATACAAGCTTGGTAAATGTGTTCCAAGACCATTAAATACATTTTTGCTAACGAATGTATGCTAATCCCCATTATTTGTATTCACAGACTCATCTACCTACAAATACAACTTAATGGTCATATATGTTACACATTTTTCACTTTCTATGAGCCACAGAGGATGTGAATCTATTACTGTTTTCACCTGAAGGCTTTGGGCTGTTAGCTTAAAATATCAAGAGTTATGAATTTAGCTTTGGAAGTCCCTAGTTCCATCTGCTTTGTGTGTTGGATGAGATTGCAGCCTGAACACAAACATGATGATGAATGAGATTTAAAACACAAGAATATTTGCAGAAAGCAAAAGACTGAATAAAAGAATACAAGAAGTGCTCCCATAGCTGTCTTTTATGATCTGTTGCACTGTTCTGAATAGCAAATGTATATGGAAAGAATAAAAAAGGACAAACCCTTTCTCTCCTCATACTGTAAGTCACTAAAACAGGTACAAATAGTTACAGAAGACATCAACAATTAATTATTGTTGTAGTAATAGTTGTATTTACAACATTCTGTTTTCTACCACACCATCCATTAAATGTTTTTCTTAAATTATTTATTATTCAGTTATTATTGAAACCAGCTGGAAAATGTAAAGGCGTTTTCAGATAACTCAGAAAAAGAACAGGCACAGTTAATGCAAATGCATGTGTGCAGCAGATAAATGACAAGTTTTTGGCAGGTGCTGTGTGAGATGATTTGGAGCCCAGGTGGGAGGTGGGTCTGCCCTGGTTCTTCAGCCACTTTTGCAGACTCAGAAATGAGAGATTACCCAGAGTAAGGACTTTAGAGTTTGAGATCTTGCCCCTGAGGTTGCTCTTTGCCCTCCATTGACCCCCCAGCTGGGGGAGAGAAGGGGTTTAAGATACATCAGGAGCTGTGTATTAAGGGAGCACCATTATTTGGTGTTGGGGAAAGAGGTTTCAGAGAGCAGAGAACAGACTGATATGGAGCACTACTTGCTGCCTGGGGAATTTTCTGCTTCTGAAAACAGCTGGAAGATGTGGCTGGTGCTTTTGAAACAGGGATTATAGCTGGTGTGAGCTGACATGGCTTTAAAAAGCTTTAAGGTGAACATGTGGATGTGCCAGTCTGAAAATTTAGTACAGAGGGGGAAGTAACGCCTAGACCTGATGTCCAGTGAAGCACAGGAGGAGTAATGGACAAGCACAACACTAAAAAATACTGTTCCAAGAGACACAGACAAAATTCTGTTCCCTTCCTTCAGCAATCTTCTTCTCCCTGGTTTTTATTGTTACATGCCCCAGCTTTACATGACAAAATGGGAGCAGTGTTCAAGAAGCACCACCAGTGGAAGCAGCTGACATGGTGCTTCCCATGCTCTGCACCACTGAAGAGAATCCTGGCATCCCATAAGCGAAGTGATAATGTTCCAGTCCTACCCCACAGCTAGGGACAGGCTGTTGTGGCTTCTGGGTTCAGCACCAGAAGCCACAGCAGCTTATTAGTTCCTGTAATGTATTGATTGCAGATAACTGTCAGCTTAACTACTGCGGGGAAAGGAAGGAAAGGGAAAGAGCATAAAACATTTGTTTCTTGGTTACAAACAAAAAAAGAAATTGCATCCTTATATGACCTCAGAAAAACTCTGCCTGTTTCCATCTCTGTCTTACTCCCCCAAGTCAGACTTGGACTTCAACATGGTCAACACTTTGAGGGAGTGGTGGTGCTGTACCACAAAACAGTTCATGCAGATGAATTGGATTGCTTCCCTCCATTCTTTTCTGGATCTGTAATAGGTGTTGAAGGACTACTGCTTTTTTATTTCCTGATGAGAGGACCAGAAATCATCCCATCATTCTTTCAGTTACTGTTTATGATGGGAATCTCTTGCTCTTCAGAACTGCTGGCAGGCACCAGAGCTTCACACCTTAATCTCATTTTCTTTGTCAGCCTTTCACATACTATGCTAAATGGGAGACTAGCAGAAAATCCTTTGAGCAATTACAATAATGGGATAATAATAATTATTGCAGTTCCTTGCACTTATATAGTGTCTGTGAGATTAAAATGAGATCCAGGATAATGTTACCCCTTTGAAACGGTGTGGATATCCCCTGCCAGCAGCATCACCTTGAGAAACTGCTCTCCAGGGCCTCACCTTCCTGCTCCCTTGTATCTGATATGGTAAAGCAGGGCTGTACTGCCACCTTCCTATTCATGTCTGTGAGCAATTGACTGCACAAATGAAGTCATGAAAGAGAACGTGAATGTAATGAATTGGCACCGTGAAGAAGTTTTTTTTTTCCTCTTGTGCCTATAAAAGACAGGAGAACATTAAAGGATAATCTCTCCAGTTCAGAGGGAGCATGCTTACATAAGATATTTTTCTTTCTTGACTGCACATCATGTAGGTCTTAGAAGTACTAGTTAAGAGAGTGAAGTGTGTGCCACCAAAAATGTAACACACAGTTATAGCTTTAAGCCTGTTAAATATGTGTTTCTTAAAATATGTGCATTACAATAATGTACTGCCTTCCTGTCTGGGAAAGTATTGTCTGCACACCATTGGATATTGGCATAATAAGTTACTAGTTTCTGTCTACTGAAATAAAATCCCTCGGGGCCTTTTCTTGGCCCCAATAAAAGTGTTTCACATTTAACTAAAATTATAAGGTTCAATGTCAAGCTTTCAAAACTTTTTAAGTATTGTTAATGCTGTGATGATGATAAGTTCCTTATGGTGTGTGACCATAATAAAGTGGTGCTACAGTTTTTTCACTGAGACAAAAATAGAAAAGTCATTAAAAATCCTAGGGTTTATTTGTTTGTTTGTTTTTGTTACTGAAATAGACTAACTTTCCACACTGAGAGTAAAGAACAATTCTAGAATTTATTTGGAACCTGCCCCTTTTTCTCACCTCTCTCAGCAGACAGAGATGAAAGCATTCAAAACCTGTCAAAAGACAGGAACGAAGCAGAGTATCTCCCTGCATCTGTAGCATGGGTGACTGAAAGAATTGTCACTTCCATTAATGTGTCTATCCTGATGCTTGACTTCAAGAGAGAAAATAATGGCTCAGTTTTCCTAAAATCTAGGATGTACCACAATTCTGATCCCTTTGTAGCCAGTTTTTACCCATAACACCATTGAGGGCAGCATGGATGTGACCATTCCCGGTGCCTCACTGGATGGAGTGTTTTTACCACTGGTCATCATCATTGCATGAGAAGGCAACGTCAGAGGTTGTACTGTAATACTTCTCACTCCATCCTCACCAAGCAGATGTTTTAGTCCCTGATGTCTGTATGGCTGTAATCCCCTGGAAATTGTAGCACCCTACAGTGGTCCCAAAGGACTGCAGCAGAGGTTTGCTGGAGTATCTTGTTTCTGCCACTCCTGTGTTTACCCAGCTAATTCTGTCTCCATTTGGCTTTGTGAAGGGCATGAGGAGAGCAGGAGATGGCTGGAAACCCTGTCCTTACTGGGGCCTTTTGCTCTTGCATCTACATTTCATCCAGTCCATCCTCTACCCAGATTAATTTTTGGAACTCGGACTGTTTTCTTAGGATTGTTACTTATATTTAAAATTATACACTTGGTTGACAGTGTTTGTATCCAAGAAAGGAGGTTTGGGATAATAAGAACAGGTCACTGAGGCTATGCCTCAGCATTTTGGGATGGTGTCTTAGGTTGAGGTGCAGATACATGTAAAAAGCATCTTGCTTGTTTTCTTCCATCTGTGTGTAGAGAAAGCTCTATAAAACATTTAAATACCTTTAAAATGCTGTATTTTGGCTTTATGTGGAGAACTGTAAACCTTTAGGAGATGCTTTTCAGAAGGAGAATTTAAGGTACTTTACACATTGCACGTCCTGGCAGGGGGAATTCCAATACTCTGTTGGAAGCCTGGATGAGAGTTGCTTTACTTAGACCAAGTTGTTAATTTCTGGTTGAAACTGTTGCCCAGAAGTCTCTGTAAATGTGTATAGCTGATAGAGAGCTGTCCTTCTTTGCATGCATTTTTGTACTACTTTCAGCCACTTCAATGATTGAAATACTAAATCTAGCACTCAGACAGCTTTTGGATTTATGACAGTCCCTGAAGGACTTTGGCTTACAGTTATTCATATAGGTAGTTTTGAAAATTTATGACAGAAATGATAACTCTGTGGTAATATTCATCCAGTTGCTTATTTAGAGCACCCAGTGTGAGAACAAAAAAATGAGCAGCCAGAAATTCCTAGAGCAAAGCTTTGGCTCAGTGCTCTGCTGTCCCTCACAGGATGGGGATGCCAGAGGCATTTTGGAGACTCAAGGCAGTTTTCAGAATTTGCAGAGATGTAAAACCTAAGTGAAATTTGTCCCTGAGCAGCAACTAGTATATTTAACTGTATTTTAGTTGCTGTCCTTATCTATTTCAACTTAATTATTGTTTTCAGATATTCACGTATGTGCACATGCATTGTAGAAGCATTTAGTGAGTCACCTCTGTCTCACTCCACATGCTGCTCACAGGACGATAGTGATTTTCAGCAGCTTGTTCTGCCCCTCTTGCTCCATTGTCTGTGGTGTTGCCCAGAGCACACTGTGGATCTCATGAGGTTACAGCAGATCACTCGGGTCTAGGCAGTAACAGGGGCACCCTGGAAAAACAAGAACAGGCAGATGGAGATGAGTGGAGTCAAGGCCCAGTGAACTGCCTGATGTGGTGTTGCCCTTCCTTCTCCCTTCCCTCTTGGGCCATCACATCCACCAAGCCTTATGAAAGGAGCCTGCCAGCTATCAGTGATGATTTATGTATATATATTTCATATTTTTGTTATAGCTGCCATCTGTGTTTTCTGCATTCTTTAGTCAAAAAGACCAACTGTGACCTGAAGGAAAGTCCTTCTGCAGAGGGGGCAGAATATGTCCTTCTAACATGCATGTCTTTGTAAGAAGAGGGTTAGTGGCGTGATTGAGCGTGAGCAAAAGATGTGAGCATTCAGGTGTGATCTTCCAGATGTGCTTGGGATGATAGTCATGCTTTGATGTTGGTTTTTTGGTTGGTTTTTTGGAGATGGTTTTGTTTTATCTCAAATTCAAAACTAATAACCAAGAATCATCTGCATAAATCTTATAAATCATAAAAAAAAAAATAAAAAAAAAATAAAAAAAGGCCAGGCAGGGCTGATAAAATTGTACAGAAGTCAGGAGGCTGCAGCTCTTTGAGAGTAATGGAACAAACCTGCCCTGAGCTCCACCTGTGCAGAGCAGTGCCTGCCTCTGGGGCTGCCTGCCAGGTGCTGGGCTCCAGTTGGAGCTGCCCACCTACATCCCCACAGGAGAGGGTGGCTGGTCTGTGGGGCTGGAGAGGGCACCAGCATTTCTTCCATAGAGGTAAGAACCTAAAAATGATGATTAACAGCTTCAGGCTTACTGCAGGGAGTGTTCTGCCATTAAAAGATCAGTTGCAACCTACTGAGATGAATATAAGTGACTCCAAAAATAAGTGATTTTAGAGGGAAACTTTCAGACTTTTTAATTAACCAAATAACTGGTGCTTGTTTGTATGCCTTGAAATTATGTGGGTTTTCTTCTTGCTCTTCAGGGTTAATACACTGTGGCCATGTCATAAGAACATGTCTGCTAAGTGTTTCTAGCAACACATCTTGAAATGCTGCCAGAGACCTGGAGATCTGCATACCTTGCTTTTAACACAGAGTGACAGCTTTGAATCACACATTGTGCCACTGCACAGCCAGGGTTGTAAATACCAAATTTTAATTATCAGGTATATTCATAATTCATTAATAGGAGGTAGACAGATAGGCTGGGCTGGCTTTGCAGTGCAAGAGATAAATGGAAGATGGTGCATAGGTAATAGATGCTGGAGCAAAATGTGTAGAATTTTTCTTTCCTCCATTTTGTCTTGCTGCAGCTATTTTTCTTGAACTCTAAAACTCATTCCAGGAAGAGGGTCTGGAAACAGGACAAATGTACATTTATCACAAATGTTCAGAATGCTGAAACTGAGCTTTAAGTACAATGTGAGCTGTTGAATGCAAAAGCTACAGGATGAGCCATGATGTTATATAGGTTCTGTGGCAAATATTTCCCTAGTTATTTATAGCAACCATTGAAACTTCGGATGTATTAAATAAAATAATTCTTAACCACCTTCACTGCATTTGTTCTTGAACATATAAATTTAACTGACTTAATGATAAATATTCCAGGAATTGCTTATCAATTTGGGTGGTATGATAGGTGATATGTCATTGATTTAATGGCATAAACCCATGTTTAGGTAATGAACTTTTCAGTCTTTCTGTTGTTAACATTCAATCGCCAGCTTCAACAGGTTTTTTTTCAGGCTAAATTCAAAGAAGCATGTGAGAAGTTTAATATATATTCAGTATATCACATACTCAACTGTAACTTGAGTCTAGATAGCAAAGCACATGACTGCCTAACCATCAGGTTGGCTTTGGAGATGTAGTCAACTATAAGAAAATGGCGAGCTCATAATTTTAGATCATTAGAAGTAGTTATTATAACTAGGAATTCTTTTAACCTAAAGGTGAATAAATGGCACCTCTGCAGTATATATGCCCATGGCTTGAAATACCATTTTAAATCAAAGATGTAGTGGAAGACAGAAAATGGAAATTATTTTTTTGCTTATAATATCTGGTTTTTTTTTTTTGTGGAAGTGTCTTGGGACACTTAGGATGGAAATGACATTTAATACAATGTACTATTTATGTGGGGGGTTAGTGTCAGATATATATTACCTTGCTCCTAAACGGGGTAGTTCTTTGTCTGGATCAGGGCTTGGCTGGGAGGCTCCATGGCCTCTACTGGTCCCCACACCTGGGTGTTGGGAGAGTCTGGGGGAGCACAAAATTTCAGGGCCACTAACTTGTACTTTTTTTACATGATGCAGTTTGGTTGGGAATGTGATTCATAGATTTTGAATGAGAAAGGTACTTGTAATTTTTAGGTCAAAAAATATTGTGAAAACACCTGCTTACAAAACAATATTCAGAAGCATACTTAAGAAGTCATAGCAGGCAGGTGAAGTTCCCACTGACTGGAGAAGGGGAAGTATAGCCTCCATTTTTAAAAAGGGGGGAAAAGGAAGACACGGGGAACTATAGACCAGTGAGTCTCACCTTGCTGGCAGGCAAAGTCATGGAGCAGGTCCTCCTGGAAGCTATGCTAGGATTTAGATTAGATATTAGGAGGACATTCTTTCTTGTGAGGGTGGTGAGGCACTGGCACAGGTTGCCCAGAGAAGCTGTGGATGGCCCATCCCTGGCAGTGTTCAAGGCCAGGTTGGATGGGGCTTTGAGCAACCTGGTCTAGTGGAAGGTGTCCATGTCCTGTCCATGGCAGGAGTTGGAATGAGAGTTTTTAAGGCTCCTTCCAATTCCACCCAGCCTATGATTCTTTCATTTTCTCCTGATCAGGCATTTGGTGACTTTATTTCAGGAGTGGTGTGCTGACGACACACGCTGTTCCATCAGCCAGAAAGCTAATGGAAGATGTTGTTCTCACTTCTGAAAAATAGGGCTGAATTTTTCTCCTGGTTGATTCACCAAATGTCAAAGGCAGTTTATTTTGTCTAGAATAAAAGGTCAATAGGGTTTCTGCTGAAGCACATAGATGGGTTCACCCAATTACAGAGTCAGTAGTTTGGTGAAGTGACTGTAACTATCAATTTCTGGTTACATTTTTGGTTGTAAAATAAGTAAAATCAGCCAACCTAACTTCTTTTATAATTTCCAGGACAGCTGCAAATTTCAGAAAGATTCAGTGCTCAGCTATGTATGCTCTGTGTGCAATAGCATCTCATAGGGAAATACCATGAGAAAATGACTCGAGGTCCAATCTCCAACAGTTTATTCATGTGCGTGCCAAACACAGAAATTTCATGTTACCTAGGTGTTCTTATCAGCAGTGATCTGCTATTTAAAGGCTGAAAATAAACAAAAAGGTCTAAGAGAAGGAAATCAGTGGCATGATCATGCCAGGCATGGTCCTATGCCCCGTATCTGAGGGTTTAAGGGGGCACTTCTATACTTCAGAAAGACATTACACCCTGTCAGTTACAAGTTACTTGTAGCCAAGCTACGAGTGAAAATAATCATGACTTCTATCATAAAATAGAAGATAAGAAGAAAATAATCATTACAATCTATCCAATGTGCTTTTAGCAATTCCACTTTAAAACACAAGTTACAGATGTTCTTCAAGGCTCATCTCAGACAAAATTTCTTTTTGTGTTTTTTCAAGAAAACCTATTATGTCAAAGTTACTGCAATTATGTGTATGTGTAAAGTTAAGCATACTTACATTGAAATGCTTAGCTGAACAAGGCTGTTAGGACATTTCATTTTTCTTCAGGCCAAAGCACAAATATTTTACAAATGGGGTAAACAAAGTGAAATATTTGCTTGAGGCTAAGGAACCAGTTGCAAGCAGGCTTGGAAGGAACCAAATTCCTTTACTAGCTTCTTGACAGATGGAGCACAGTTTGAGAGCCATTTACTTATTTAGATATAGGTGTAAGAAACTTCATGATGGGTGTATTTCATGGTTGTCTTCATCCTCTGTAAATGCTCTGTCTGAAAAATTGGAATTTTTTTAAAGAGCAAATAAGCTATTACATTGCAATCTATTATTATGAAAATAAATTAAAAATTGTGCATACTTTCTTGTTTTTATATTATAGTGTTGTCATGAACAAGTTTATAGCCTTAGCAGTATGTTTTATTTTCCCTGGAAACATTAAAGATGTCATTTAATTATAGTGGGGTATACAATTGCTTGTTGGTTTATCATCAAATTAAAAGGGTATATTCCTGGAGCACGGAGCACAGTGTTTCCCAGGAAATTTAATTCCCTGATTATAAATGTCAAAAACAGTTGCTGTTTTACTATTCTGTTTTTAACTTTTGTTTTAATATTATATTAAATATGTACTGTAAGCTGCTCACACAATAATTTTTGCCTGAAAAAAAAATCTGAAAATATTCTCCTCTTTATTGTTGGGCTGTTTACAAGGAAAATTTATGTCTGTGCTGACTTTTTAATAACAATTGAAGTATGGAAACAATTGTTTCCAGAGAATAGAAAGAACTTTTGGAGTTTAAGTAATATTGGTGTGAATTGAAGTTATTTATTTCATATACTTTTTCTTCATTTTCTCAAAGTTTTTAAGCAGCAGATTTCAAAACAAACAAATAATGAAACAACAAACTGATGTGGTTTCGTGGTAGTCCTATGGGACCTTTTTCTGAAGAAAAATGGTGATGCAAACAGTTTGCATCAATTCAAGTTCAAATTAGCTGTGCACTGTCAGAGATCCATGAGTCCAAACCACTCAGAAGCTGTAATAGGGAGTTGTAAATGCAAATAGTTGAGTGCTGGGAGATTATTCAGGGGAATTACTGACTTCCTGGGCACTAGTGGAGATAGGTGGATCCTTTACATGAGGCAAAATTGCCATTCTTACTCTGGGGCACATTCCCAACCCTGTTACAGTTATAGATCCCTCCAGGTACCACAGTGCAGGATGGGCTAGACATGATGGCAGACCAACAACTTTGGACTTCTGGGACTGACCTGAGGTGACTTTGGACAACTGAGTGTTGTTTCTAGGAAGTGAGGACCACCTGTGGGAGTGTGGTTGTGCTACTGAGCATCAGCCTCTTGTGGGTAATGGCATGAGAGGGAAGGATGGGAGAGGCTCAGAACCAGGGAAGCAGTTTTGTGTCCAACGCAAACACCAGTGCTAATGAAAGCCTCACAGGTATTTTCAGAGGAGAATGTACCCTTTCTATGCATAAACATCAAAGGATTCGTAGGGTTCCTGATTAGGACCTGCAGCTTCTTTTAGTTAAAGATGGCATGGTTAATTAATGATTTTGCGTTCTGATTAGAAAATTAACATTGCTAATGCTGTTATTAGATAACTGAGTTTCGGTATTATAAAAGCCTTTTGAAATGCAATTTGACAGAGCATATATCAGATTAAATTGGATTGATTATGGGAGTTTTGAAGTTGTTGATTTCTTTGAGAGCTCTGTTAACGAAGCATTATATTGTAACAGAATCCATTAATAGCTCCGTTCTCCTCAGCTAACGGCCTGTTACCCTTGGTAGGTAATAAAGTGCAGACGTGAGACACCCTAGCAAGCAGGGTAGGACAGAGTTACTCCACTGCGTCCACTGCAGATCTTCATGTACACTTCTAATTTTGTAGAGCTGGGGGGGGTCCTGTTCTCACTGTCAGCTTGGGTTGGTAACACCAAGTCCCACAGAGCCCTGTCATGAAGCAGGACCGTGGTTTGGCATTGTCTATTAGCATCAGAGGACTGGTGTGCTAATACCACATGGCAGGAAGGTACAGTGACAATGTTCTGTCTATTCCAGGCACTGGTGAAAAGAATTGACACTCTGGGACATGTGACCCTCCCAAAATGGCAAATACTACCTGCACATCCTCACCTCCCCAAACCTTTTGTTTTGCATTCTAGATATGCCAAAGCAATTTCCACCAATTTGCTGATGTGCTAGATACCTAAGTGAACAAGACAGTATTAAGGGTTTCCCCCTCCCAGGTGGGGGTAGGAGTCTTAGGTCCCAGAACTAGTGAACTGGTTTATTTTCCTGATATCTCTGTGAAAAAAAGACCTTTCTAAAAAGCGTAAGAGTACCTAAAGACATTTATTGCACATTTAGGGACATCATTAAATTGCTAGTGTAGAGTGATTCAGCTGATGGCCTTAAGAGTACTGCTAATTTTTCTTTTTGTTTGGATGTTTGGCACACTCTTTTTTATTTTTTCAAAACAATCTGGTTAATAGTTGAGCTTAGTGATCTTAAAGGTCTCCTCCAACATAAAAAAATCCATGATTTTATGATCCTGTGTAGTTTTCCTCAGTTTCTTTTAGGGGAGGTACTTTTCCCCCTAGAGGCCAAAGCAACTGTGTTGTACTCTGGGGTACTGTGTAAGAAGTGAAAAAATACGCATTGAATATTAAAATACAGAAGCCAACCTCAGAACTGATAGCAGCTAGAGGTATTGGCTGAATACCAGAAGCTCTTTTCAGTTCTTTTACAAAGTTCTCTGCATTGGATCTTGGCCAAAACCTTATCTTGGCCAAACCCTATATATTCAAAACTTTGGAGAGAAAAAGCCTTGGTATCTCATCTCTGAATGTTAGTGCTGCATCTTTGCCACTTTCCCATCTATTACTGTAATGGTCCCATTGAAGGCAATGGGCAATATCACGGTACAACTCAAGAGTATAATCCAAAGTCCTGTGGTGCACAGATACACCAAAAAGTTATTTTTCATCTTCTGAGCTTTTTTATAACAGTGATGATGATGCAGGAAAAGATATTTTCACAGGTGGCAGCTGAAAACTGGGCTTTTTGTGGTCAGGAATATAAGAGCTTA
This sequence comes from Pseudopodoces humilis, assembly GCF_049639895.1. NCBI lineage: Eukaryota > Metazoa > Chordata > Aves > Passeriformes > Paridae > Pseudopodoces > Pseudopodoces humilis. The sequence continues at coordinate 73,882,160 of NC_142201.1, read as the reverse complement.
AAAAATATCTATCTGCTATCTATTGTTACCTTTTGCAGTGAAATTGCCTTTAATGTAGATGTTGCCAAGTCCACAATTTCACACTGTGGTTGTCTGGGAGCCCTGAAAAAGAAGCAGCCTGCAAAGGAAACAGCCAATAGGGAAATACATTATACAGCAGTTCTGTTGCCATCCTGGCATGCAATGTCTGCTTTTTTATGCTTAGGAGATAAAGCAAAACTTTTACTTTATTCTGTAAGCAGATTTTTGAGGGTGGCAGAAAAACTGAGGATGTGAGATACTATGTACTTTCTGGAGGCTTCTATTAAATTACATGCCCCAAGTATCCGTGCATGATCTTGACTGTAAGAGACAAAATCTGTGCTCAGTAGAGGTTAATAGGTCCTAGAGCAATAACCCAAGAATACCTAAATGCACCTGTCAAAGACTGATAAGAGCTGAGGTCTGTCAGCTGCATTTCTGTAGTTCCGGAATTGTGTCAGCCCAATTTCCTCTCTATTTTATTACTTTTTGGTGACACAAAATTCTTAGGAGTGTCTGGTGCCTTGCAACCCCTGAAACATAATTCCAATTATTTGCCACCAGAACTACACTCACAGACCTGGAATACTAAAATTCTGCCTGCATTGCAGGGTGGAAGCAGTAGCTAATTTTTTTTTTTTTTATTTTAAAGCCCCAACAAAACAAACAAACAAACAAAAAACAAAAAAAAAGTGCGACATGACACTGTTGGCCTTTGATATTAGATTCCTCTTCGTCACACTGGGTTGTTTGTTGTTTTTTTAATGAAAATGCCTTTACACAAAGTTAATTAGATTGAGTTCATTGACATTTATCTGAATTACCATTGGCTCTTAATTATTTTTTCAAATTTTTATTTTCGGTAGTTCGGATTTTATTTTGAAAAGTCTTCTCTGCACCCAGAGCTGGAGACTTGTGAAGCAGTCTTGTTGTTAATGTGGTCTCTTTCAATCAAGATAACAAAAAAGAGTAAAAAGCAGATGGAAAGGATTCACTGCCATGAGAGAAATAGGAAAGTAAGGAAAGCAATTCCAGGGCACTGGAACATGAGAACAGTTGCACTGTGACCCGTGCCATTTCTACCAGGATGTAGAGATCTCTGGAGCTGATGTGTTTATACATGCCGTGGTGATTTATTCAATCAGTTTATCTATCCTTCAGGAATTTGCTTAATCCCTTTCTGAATTTGTGTATCCTTCTGAAATTCTCAACATCCTGGTGTGGGAAGGGGGCTGGAGACACATCATACCCATCACCTACAGCATCTTTCCTGTTTTAAGTTATGAAATGAATGGGAAGGAGTCAAATCTCCAGCTACTGGCAGTTGCTTTTCTGTGGTTTATGCGGAAAGCTGCATCAAGCTTTGATTAAACCAGACAAAATGTTTCCTCCAAAATATCATTTAGCCAAACATGCAGATCTGTTGCTATTGATATAGTTCATTAATCCATTTAGATTCTGTGAGTATGGCTGACAGCATTTTCTCTCCCTGTCTCTCTCATCTTCTTCACATTAGATATACTTAAATATCAATTTCTAGGTTTAGTATCTGACATTTTAGTTTTGAAAACTACTTTGAATTCAGTGTAAAACACAGAAATTACAAAATTACTCAAATACAAAAGATTTTTTTTTTACTTTCAGAGATGTTTCTGACCATTTTAGTGACAAGAAAAAAAATCCCCATCCACATAAGAAGTTGATTTCATTTGCAAAATTTCAAACAAACTGAAAAAATAAGTTATTTGGACAGTTTTCCTCCTGCATCTTTGGAAAACTCATGTTTATTTTAGAAGCCTCTGATGATAATAATTTGTATTGCAGTACGTACTGGTGTAATCTAGTCTTGCAAATAATAAAAGAACATGTATGCCATTTCTACATTGCATGGAGAATCACAGGCAGTAGTACTACAAGATCGAGTCATACTGGATTCCCAAAACAAACAGTCAAAAATTCAACCCTTTATGGAGCTATGAAGTTGCTGCAGTACTCCCTGTCCCTGTAAGATTCTTGTGACTGCTCAATCAAAATCCAAGTGGAACAACTAGTTCTTAAGGACACTGGATATGTCAAAGTCCTTTGAAGAGGTGGCATTTGATTAAAAAGATCAAAATGACAGAGTAAAATTGTCTGTATTACCTGTGACTTCTTTTCCTAAAACCACTGCAGTAAAATTTTTAAACATAGAAAGTGTTTGAAGACTTCATTTTGGAAATTGTACCTTTACGATAAGTAAACGCAGAACATACTACAATGCCTATATAAATGATCAAAAATTGCAAAGGATTTAATAAGTGGGCACAAATTTTTATTTCACATCAGTGAAGAAAGATAGTGAAGGACAGCGAGCAGGGACAGAGATGAGATGTAAAAGTCTAATTCTGTCATGTTACAGGTAGCTGCTCTCTACCAGAGTTGTTAGAACTCTATGTCCCTTGAGAAAGAGTAGAAATTCATTTGCTTGCTTTACTCTCAACTCTTTACACCACTTAATAGAGAAAAAGAAATAATCCTTATGACAAATCAGTGTAACTAGATCATTTAGATTTTATTTTCCCTGTATTTTTTCCCTCTGTATTTTATCACACTGCCTAATTAGGAAGATACCCATGATAGGCGAGAAAATTGCTTGAATATTTGGGTCCTTTTGTTGGCTTATTTTGAAGCAGCAGAAAGCAACTAGAATCACCGAAAGTGTTCATATTAAGTGCTAAATATTGACTTAATATATTTTTAACAGGAATTTATTTTGTAAGAGCCATTAGAAGAAAAACTTTTTAATGCAAGCTGAAGTATAAGTTGGGGAGAAGATTTATGTTATTCATGTATTGTGAGTGATACCAGAAAATCTACTAGGATATGCATTTTTTTTCTCTATTTTCCCTTAATTTTTTCCTACACAAAACCAGCACAGTCCCTTTGTGGAATTTTAGTTTTCAGCATTACATGTGGTAATCTCTGAAATAAAATCATTGGAAACTATTGAAGACTACAAATACAGCACAATAGGCTACATACCTTTTCATTTCCGCCTAGGATGTTTCATAAGAAGAACAAGATTTTTTTTTTTTTTTCCAATTGGACAGGCTTCTGGTTGCGCAGACAATGAACGAGACCGATTTAACATCAATATTCTCAGTAAAATTAGACAGATGTATTAGTAATCTTGCTCCAGTCTGTGTGCTGACAAGCAGTGCATGAGTAATGAAGAGGTCTTTCCAATGTGACCCTGCTGCAGAGCACTAATGAGAGGGATGTGCATTATTAGTTGATAGTACATACCAGAATTAGAATAAAGAAATGCAGTTTAAGGTGCTGCTTATGTATCTAATCTTCTAGTGACTTTACTTTAGGGAACAGAAAATAAGTGTGACTTCTGTGCTGGACCTGGACAAGTCATGTTTTCCTTGTTTTTTAAGGAATTAATGCTTTTTCAAGAAGAATGTAGAAAGCTTCAAGAAATTCTTGTTCCTGTCTTTACAGACAAAAAAAAAGACTATCTGACCTGTAAAAATATTTCTATTTAAATTGCAGTATGGGTGAACAGATAAATGCTTTTAAAATGATCAGTCATGTTCAGTTAAAGGTAATCAACACTTTACTTAAAAATGGAGACACATTTTTTTAGGTTTTGAAACCCAGTCTTGCCTCAGAACTAATAGTTGAACAAATCAACTGTTTTCTGGCTTTTTCTTTAAGATATGCTAACAGACCTCATATTTTGCCTCCTGTTTGCTTATTTGGGCAACAATACTTCTGACAAAATAAATTTTTGTATACTTCAGACTGAAAATTAACTCTTCACATGTTTTGAAATTGTGATCAGTTGCATAGCAAGAGAGAAAGTAAGATATTATGGAATAAAATTTGATCTCAGAAACACTGCAAACCACTGGTGCTCATTCAAGTGAGGAGATAATCATGGGGAGTTGTCAGAGGTCCAAGGATTTGAGTCACAATAGCACATTGCGCCGGTTTGGCATTACTGAAACCCACAGCACCATCATGCACTGGACAAAGGCAGATACTCGCCACCCAACACAGACATGATCTTTTGGTGCAGTAGTGTGGCTGTTGAGATGGTTTTTCCCACTCCTTCAGACTTGCAGCTATGTGTACAGGGGTAGTAGAAAGGAGATGCGTGATGAGTTGTTGGTTGGAAGCAGTGTGTGGAAGTAAAATAGCAGCTGGTGCTGTGTTCGGAGTCTTTGCTCCTTGGGGCAAAGACGCTCAGAGACACCTCCAAAGACATTGAGAGATTGCAAAATATTTCATAAACCATGCTACTGTGGAAAAAAAGTTTATCTCAACTTTTAAATTACAGACAGATGAGAATCATAGTATAAAGGATGTTTTTTATTGTTATTGAATAATATATCTTTAGAATAGGGAACACCTAGTTATTACCAGAGCATGAAATCATTAATCCATTTCAGCTGACCAGCTAATTTGAGGAAACATCTGGTCTGTGGTCTGCATGTCCCCCAGATGACCGAGGAAGTCAAGAAAAAGTGCTCGGAAGCCAAGCAGTCTTCCAAGTCCAGTACAGTGCAAAGTGATTTGATTTGTTTTGTTTCACTGAAAATGGTAAAGGCTGGCTGGTCTACCACACCACCTCGGAAGTGTTTATGCTCAGGTTACACAGCTGTATGAGGAAGCTCAAGGCTTGCTTTTAACTGGAATCAAATCAAATGTGATTCTAATCCTCATGTTTAAAAGTAGTCTTTCAAAATATTTTGGATGTCTTAAAGCTAAAAGTTAGCCCACTAATCTGTATTCTGAATCTTGTGAAGTTGTGGAAATAGTGGAGGAAGGTAAGTCATTCTTTTTGTAAGTCATTCTTCTGTTGATTTTGCTTAGATTGGTTTCAGTGAGAATTTGCTTGATTGTTTGTATGTACAATAGGAGAAAAAGCAGCTAGCCCAGCCAAACTGGTTTTTTTATCAGTTTGGCAGTGGATCTTCCAGATAAAATCCCCCTCCATGTATTGGAGATCAACTGAATTATTGTCCTTTGTGGTGCATCTTTGTTTGCAAAAGTAATGTTATTTTAGTACTTCTGTGTACGAAAGGATTTTACAAAGTACATAAGTAAATTTTAGAGGAGGGAAATGCAAGAGACTTAATTTTGTATCTTTTTCTGTTTGTTTTTATATTAGATGTTTCAGAATATGTGTGTTTTGTTTCTGTTTACCTATTTTACCTGTTTATTTTTACCTACTTACTCCTCTAGAAAAAAATTTCCTTATAAAATACAGCAACATGTGCATATATATATATATATGTATATATGTATGTATGCATACAGATGCAGGCATGCATGTGTGTATGTTAGACTTACCCTAAGCCTGCTTGTTGGTTCTGATGCAAGTTTGACACCTCTAGTGAAGTAACTATAAATAGCTCAGGAAAATAAGATCTTAAAGTTAATAAAGGCTGTGTGAAAGTTGTGCTCCTTTTGTTTTTGCTTGCAAAGATTAACGTGTTTCTGGGAATGTTTACACCAACCAAACTGGCCAGGCATGAGATTTCTCTGCCTTTAAACCATTTGCTGGCTGCCATGTAGGTCCTCTAGGACTGGCATGGAGTGCTGTGGGACTGTAGGTCCAGTTGTGGGCACTGGGGGAGATAATCCAGGATTTGAACCCAGCTGCAAAGATAGAAGAGAAGAAAGAACAAAGTAGCCCCATTTCTCTGAATGGTTTCTCCTCTTCAGATACACAACCTTACCCCACATGAAGATATTTTCCTTTCCAGAATTGTGAATGGAGGTTAACGCATTTTATCCCCAAACTCCCCATCTTGTAGAGAGGCCAGGGTGAGGGAGCCTGTGGGAAGTGAAAGCCCTTGGCTAAAATTAAGAGAGCTACAAAGAGTAGTGGAAGATTTCTCTCTGGAAAATTGGCTTTTGACCAAGTATAACCTTAAGGCTTTTCCAATGGGAAATTTAGCATACCTGTTACTGTGACCCTACCCTAGTAACCACTTGTACCTGTAGCAGTTCAGTGAGTTGGCGGTCCTGCTGTTTTTACAAGAAGTATTCATGAGCATAAAGCAGTTCAGAGTTATGAAATAAATTTGTAAACCTTACATTTTCCCAGTAGAAAAACAATGCAAATATATTTTGCTTTCTAAACAATTCCTTGTGTTCTAGTGTAACGAGCTATTTGTATATTCTTTTGTTGTGGGACTGTAATATGTGATTTAACGATATAAATATTTTGACAATTATCTGGACAAATTATCTCTTTAATTAGTAAGCATTGCTTTAAAAGAATAACTAAAATATTAAATGAAACTGTAGTATCTCATATTTTATATACATATATATATATATATATCTCTATCTTTATACATATATCTTATATCTTATTTTATATTTTTTACTGTCTGATAAACATGGACATGTATTTTAAACTGTTAAGGAAGCTTTCCTGTCTGACCATTCAGGGAGCACTCTGGTAGTCACACTCCCACCATTCAAGACTTTTCATTGCTGGGGCTGGCTGAAGCCCCTTTGCAGCAAGGCTCACACAGTCAGACAAGGTTTTACTATGGGTTCAACCCCAGGTTTCCCATAGCAGGGTCTCAGACATCTGAATGCTTTAAGTAATTTAGTCAAGGTGCAGAACACAAAGCCAGCTTGAGCTGGATGCCTCCAAGGAGGGACCTGAACAACTGAATCCCTAAGCTCTCATACTCTTGCTGTCTAAGTGTGTCATGGTCTGGGGTCCTCCTGCTGTGCCCTTGGCTCCTGCAGTGTCTCTGAGTGTCTGCTCTCCTGGCTGGCCCCAAAGATCTCGCTGTTGTGCAAAGGGGCAGCACCAGGTCATGGCCTTTTGCCTGGGGCTTCCATAATTTCCCAACACCCAGAGCCCAACCTGCAGTTCACACTGCAGCTGCACACTGAGATATCTGCACTAAATTAATTCCTCAACTGGACCACTGAAGTTTGTGTTTGTTGACTGCTCACAAGTTCCAGAGTGCTCTGCTAGCCCACATGCTGAGTTTCATGGAGTTTACCATCGTGCATCATGAATTTTGTAGAATGGGAATTAGAAAGCTTTACCTGATGTTTTGTTAAGAGTCACAGTGGTTGTACACTGAGGATTTGTCATGCCTGACAAATCAAATTATAGATTCTCATGTACTGGGATAAATGCCCATCAGTACACTCCAAATTAAGCCAAGAGGGGCATACTTAATCATATTGATTAGACAAGGACAGTTAGAGATGTAGAGGAAGAATTTCAGATTGAGTAAAACTCGGAGGAAAAACATGAACCCAAGACAGGTAGGGCTGAACTGAAAATATCATACCTGGTAAATCCCTGTGCAGAAGAGGCAGGGGAAGGAGACACAGTGGAACCACTTGTCTGCCTTTGTCCCTGCCAGCACAGCCCAGCTTCGTGGCAAGGAACCTTGTGGGTGCAGTGACTCTGGCTGCTGTGGTTCATGTCAGTGTATTAGTCAGTGCTAAGCACAGCTGGAAATTAAGAGAATTACCCTGTAACTCATAGGGGGCCTTTCTAGAGGGCAGTTGTCATATGCTATTAAAGATTGCATCTCTTTCTGCTCTGTTGACTAAAAATTATAATTTGAACCTTTAAAATATATATCACGGTGTCTGTATACTATAACATTAACCAGCTTGTACTGTTCCAGGTTGACTGACAAGATAATATATATTTAAATAAGAAACGACAGTGGGGCTCCACCAGATTTCCCTGGGATTCAAGTGGCAATTAAACATTACTCAGCCTTCTTTGTACCACAAATTAATGAAGAGATAGAACAATCAGAGGAGAAGCTTACAGCCAGAAAATGCCATTTACGTAAAGGGATCATTGATAGGAAGTCAATATTTACTGCACTGCAAATACAGTTTATCCTTTTGTAAAAAAAATTAACCATTTTGTAAAAAAAAATGGTACATGTCTTTTCTCTACAGAGATGACTACCATAGCTGCACACAGCTATCAAGTAAATATACTGCCAAATGCTACTACCACTTGTTCTTGCCATAGAAATAAGAAAAGCTTACATACAGGTCTTAAATGAGGGCAGTATAAGTAGCTCTGGGCAGTAATTCAGAATGTCCAGTTGTGTCACTTTTACAAGAGGACTGTGACTATCAATAGCTCTGTAGTACCAGGAATAGTGAGACCAGCTTGGGATGAGATGCTGGATGTGGAAATTCAGCTTATCAAAATGCTGCTAACTCAGGCTCAGACACCTTGTGGACTTTTTAAAAGGAATCTGTCACTTCAAGATGTTGGGTTAGATTTGCAATCCGAGGTAAAAACACAGCAGTGTTAACCATTGGAGCTGACCATTGGAGTAAATGTACTGTTGCCACTGAATAACAGCAGGAATTCACTGCTGAAGAGAAGTCATACCTCAAAATTAAAATTGGTTAGGGCCTTAAAAAGCAGAAAACCAGCTAGAATGAATAAAATAATACCTTAACTGACAGTATTTGAAAAAAAAAACAAAGTAAATTGCTCATTTCTACCGATGCACTGAAACAGGGACAAAATCTCACTAACATGTACTGTAACAACATTTATTCCGTTTCAGGGTGGAACTGCTTGACAGTATGTTTCCTCAGCTCAGTAAAACACATGGTGAGCTTGACAAGGAGTAATTGAAATAAGTCACTGTCTAACCCTAAATTCATTATAGTATTGCTGTGATAACCTGTACTTAAGGTTGCACTGCAAAGTTTAGTCTCATAAACTATTGTTATAGCTGGGTAATAATACTGAAATGTCAGTCATGTTTTCATTCAGGCAGTGTTCAAATAATTAATAGACAGATTCATAACCATTAATATTATAATCAATATTAAATATTTTATTACTTCAAGTGTACTTACTCGCCTTAGCTGGAGGTGACTTCTTTTTGAAGGTAAAATAAACTGCCAAAAACCTTGAGGTTTACAAGTGTCTGAACAGTGGAGTTTCTTCACTTAGGATAATGGATAGAAATGTATTTTTACACATATGTGTATGAGAGTATAGTTTTCAGTCCTTATATTTAAGATGAATAGTAGATTCTTGAATGATGAAATATGTTCTCTGTTTCGCTTGAAGATTATTTAATACAAGTACTATTTAAAGCAGATGGAAGTCAAAATGTAATCTTTGAATTTAGGACTATAGTAAGGGTTCTAGTGTTGCTTCTGAATTGGAGTAAGAAGTGTATGTGTGTTTCAAATTGAAAAAATGTACATTTGTTTAATTCGTTTTGAGAGAGAGTTTTTAAAGTGGCATAATACATATGTTTGTATGCGCCAATCATAGTAAGGGTTTTTTTTCTTGTATGACAGTTTTCTTGTAAAGAGCGGTACTTTTCCAGATACATTATTTTTTACAATAGACTTGGGAAAAAAATACATTTTTTTTTTTTGAAAGGATTTCTGTAGATTATTTTAAAAATGAGCAAAATTAAGATCTTCAAATAAAACTGATGATTTTTTACTTTGGATTAAGAAATGTTTATGATTTTATTTTCATCCCTTGGAGAGGAGTAATTGAAATTTTTACTTCAGCCTGTTTTAAAATACCTCTTCAAAGGCAGATGGGAAATGAAATTATTGTTTCTCCACTGAACGAAGCAAAACTCTCTTCCAAAAAAATCTTGCAAAAATACCTGCCATTTCTAAACATACTTTATGGTGTATGAACATCATAGCTACATTCTTTAACTGACAGTTTTCTGATTATCAGGAAGAATATGTTCTTATGCCAAAGAAAGGCAATTGTATTTCCAATAACAACAACAACAAAAAAATAAAATAAAATCAGAAAAAATGCCTTTGAGTTGTGTAAAGCCAAGTTACTATTAAATTTACCTTGCCTTTTGAAATTTCTATTATATATTCTTTCAAAAAAGATAATCTTACATACCTGGGCATACTGTTCAGCTATATGCCTTGGCTTTTCAGTGTCTTTTGTGCTCTTCTGTACTTTGAACAGATGTGATGTATTATTTAGTGTTAGGAAGCCACCACTATTTAGTTACAAAAACTCCCTTTATAATATTAAAAATGGAATATTATATCCTAGGAAGAACTTATTATAAAAGTTAGACTAGGCTGTGGTTTTGGAGGAAGGATACAGAACAGATGACCTTTGTGTCCAGTATTGATTTGATTTAATCTAATTAAAAGCCACATGAAATGGTCTCTGATGAAATGCTGCTAAGCAAGGACGCAGTATTTCGGCTTTCCATTTCTTTGTCAGCAGTGGCTCACTTCGCAGTTAGGGACGTTATGAAATCTTTTTAACACCTGAGGTGCTCCCAGGTTTCCTCGCAGGAACCACTTATAACACGGTTGCAGGCACCAGCCCCAAGCCATGCCAGGGTGGGCTGTCTGGCTGCAGTGTGAGCCAGAAATGTACTTTCCCAGCTGAAGACCTAAAATATCCTGATGTGCCGTCTTGGCTTGTCACCTCAGATCCTCATCAGGCTGTACTGCTTTTCATTGCTGAACAGAGACATGAAGGACGAGCTTCTGCCCTACTTCGTACTAGGTGGCTACAAAGCACGCTCAGCACCACATCACTTGTACACAACTCCTTCCAATATAATTTCTGGGAGGTTTTTTGCCAAATGTGACTGCTTGTAGGAACTGCAAGGTAGGGGAGTGTCAGGGACTATGGTGGGAGCAGGGTTCTTTCTGTTTTGACAGAGAAAATGTGAGCTAGCTCTTTTAGAGTGAGTTCATGTGGTTCAAATTGCTAGGTAATAATTTTTAGGATGATTAATTGTCTTTATTGCAGAAGTATCTATATGCTATCAACACTTACTTTGTATGCAGCAGGCAAGACTGTGTTGTGGAGGCATGGTTGGCCTGGGGGAACTGATGCTTTGTTTTGGTTTGTTGGCATTTTTCTTCTTTTATTGCTAGATCCAGATAGAGTCTTGGGAGCTAAAGAATTAATCCAAGCTAGGACTATACTTTCTGTGCTGAAATTTCTATTTTGTTTATACAATGTTTGTGATTATGGATGAGACAGTACTTGGTAGTCCTTGGTTTGTAGGTGCTTTGGAGTTTGTGTAGTATGGGTACACTGTGCAAATTTTCCTAAATAGAAGGTAACTTATGTAGAGGGGCTTTGCTTCTCCATACAGGCTGCCTTGTGTATTTTTCTCTTTGGACACTAAGGTACTGAAACCATCACACAGATTTAGGACTTTCTGGGAGAACTTACAGCAGCTCAACAAGTTCATTATGTGTCCATTTGTTGTCTATTTTAAGCAGACTTTGTGGATACTTCTTATACCTGAGTCAGTGTATGAGTCCCTGAATATTATTCATGCATACATTTTCTTTTGAAAGCATAACATTTTTCCTGCATTTAACTTTTCAGTCAAACAGAAGTGTAATGGTAAGTGTTGATTTTGTATAAAAATATTGAATGTTGTGTGTATGAAATGCTGAATTTAGAATGTGAAGTATACAGAAAAGCAGATAGCTGAGAGCTGCCTACATGAGTTTTCAATGAATGTTTAGACTGCAAAGTGTCATATTAGTAATGTGTCACATTCTGATTGTCTAGTTCAGTTGTTCACTACCAAAAGTCAGTCTAATGGAAACATTTCATTTCAAGAAGTCACAGATTTTGGTCGCCATGTGTACTGTATATTGGTATTATCTGTGGTTATAATTTGAAGGTGGTAACACCTAAAATAATGCTGTGCTAGGCACTACAGCAGTCAGTCCCTGCCCAAGGAGCAGGAGATGATCAGTGCAGAAAGTAGGAGTCCCCTCCCTCCCAGAAAGAATAAACCAGGTGTTGATAAGGTAGTAGTGGTACCAAACTCTGCAGTGTTTATGGATGAGTCATGTTGATATGAAAAAGGAAGAGAACAGATACTTTCGCCTAAATTTTCTACTACAGGTGTCTAATACCAAGTACTTAAGTGCTTGAGAGGTGTGAGAATGTCTTACTATTCCCCATGAAATTAACTGATAGAGAGGCCTGAGGGCAGCTCTCTCAGTCAGACCTGAATCTGTGAATTTTGAGGTGTTGGCCTTTATACCCCTCTTTTGTGTATGTTCCTTCACAGTTTGCATACAGAAATTTCTTGTAAAGGTTATTTATTTAGTACATAATTAGAATTCTAGCGATTTCTCTAGTTTCTAAGAGAGAAAAGCAGAACCAGAGTAATAAAATCACACAGGAGAGGCATGACTGTATCCACGAACAAAAGTTGAACAGCGCAATTTTGTCAGTATCATGGATGTGTAAACCCTACAAAAAGATCTGCAACATACTCTGCTATTCTCTTCCTATTTAAGGGCTTCCAGGAAACAAACTCGAAGGTTTTCTGGTATTTCTGGTGTTGTAGTTTTCAGGACTTGAGGCTCACAAGGATGAAATCTTGGGGGCTGTCCATTTTCCTGAAGGATGAGCTGGGAATTGCCCTTTAGCACCTATGGAGAAAAAAAATCAAGACAGACATAAGTATTCTTCAATATAAATGGTTTTCACTACTGTCAGAAAAGCTGCGTCCTTCTCATTTTCTGTGTGTCCCTTTCTGCCTCTCCACAAGCTTTCTTTCCTGCATTTATTAAATATTAATTATATGGTAATACACTCTATTAAATTAACGGAAACATTCATGTGATTTTATGCTTTGAGTTTTGCAAACTCAGTAAGGAAATACATTGAAGCACCAGTAGAGATGTAGGGTAGTTACATTCACTTCTGCCACGTAAGTCTGTACTGAATTTTTCTCATTGGCATAAAACCTCTAGAAAATTGACATTTTTACACAAATAAAACAATAGACTTGCACAATGAAAGCACTTTTTCTTTCTGCCTTCTTACTTAAGTCACCTTTGGATAGTATCTCAGTAATTGAAAGGTAAATGCAAACAATAATTTTAATAAGTAATGTTTTGAGGTCAAGGATATGTTTGCAGGTCTAATCTAGCCACCTTGCACACCTCATGAGTGCCTGCAGGGACTGAGAAGGGTGCTGTGTGCCCATGCTGAATTGGGGAAAGGCAGAAAGTGAGCTTCAATCTGCAGTAGTTGTTCTACCCTGGGTTTTGTCATCAGCCTCCTGAAAAGAAGGTTTTGGCAAGTTGTCTTCATTGGAACTTGCTGAAAAACAGCTGAAGAAGCTTTATGGCTTCCATGTGCTGATGCTGAGTGTGTGGTAGCATTGTTCCAGAATCTCCTTAGGAGGCTTCTTATGCTGTGGCTGCAGTTTGTGCCATCTGCAGTGACTGTGCTGGGGTTGTTGAACCTGGAGGTGTCTCTTGGTTCTAAGGTCTGTCTGTATATCCCACCTGTACCTCAAATCCCTGCTCCAACACAGACTTGGTTGTGAAATTGCATTCTTATTGTTCTTGAATTCATTTAATTTCTAATCCTAATTGCAGATAAGATACAAGGCAGCTAAATATACAAAACTCACTCCAAATAAATAGTGAGATACTGAATGGTGTGAACATGTTGGGAATTTTGCATGTTCCTTAGAAAGTCTTTACTAAAATCATGTTGCCAGCTACATCAGCGAGTGAGACTGGGATTCAGTAGAGGATTCTTCCAGTGTTTTCTGTGCACTGTATCTTTTCCCATTCCAGTGCCCTGAGATCAATTCAACTTCCTGCCTTGTTTGGATATGTGCTTCCTTGGGTTGGTTGTTCTCCACCCAGCAAAGTCCTTCCTACTCTGTCTCCTTACCTCACAGTTTGAAAATTTTCAGTTTGTAAAGGTCCTTCATTTCTTACGGCTACTATGTATTCATGTCTTCCTCTGATCTCTCTCCTGTCTTCTTCACCTGCATCACTAGACCTTCACCATCACAAGCAGCATTATCCAGCATTTGTGGCACTAAGAGATTCAAAGATCTTGCCAGCCTTGCAGTGTTGGCATCCTGTCACTTGTATGTCAGGAGAGGATATTTCTATGAAGGCAGCTGCAAGAATGTACCCCATATTCAGATATTTCACAACATATTTAGGAAAGAGCCCTTACAGAATAAAAGCACCTACTATTTTCATTTGCTGTGGAACAGTTTCCTGGTTTATTTATTGTCAATTTAGACAATGCTTGCCATAAAACCTATGCTTGTTTGAACCCTAAGTGCCTGTAACTTGTTTTGCACTGCTACAATATCCCTTCCCATCATATATACAAGTTACTAAAAATGTTAGTTCCACTTTAAATTACAAACTCTTTGTGCAACTGCTGAAACAAAAGTTTTGTCATAATCCTTTCTACACAAGTATCTGGCATGGAAGAGGACTAAAACTGGTATCATTAGGATGAAAAACAAAAATTGTGTCCATTTTTAACTACATTAATTATAAATTCTAAAACCTGAATATGGACCTCACTTCCTGAGCTCAATTGCATAGCCTTGCGTAAAGATATTTTCTGTTTCATGCAGCTTTTTTTTTTCTTTCTTATTTTTAGTGTGTGCAATCTAAAATAAAATTGCATCCTGCACTCATAAGCTGAACCTCCTACATAACCAGGGAGCAATAGTTCTGCAGTAGAGAGAAGTACTATCAAGTTGCATTGTATCCTATGTGGATTTAGTGAGCATGTGAATTGATCTGATGTTTCCTCTCAGTTGTCAGCAGATGGGTCACCAAATTTATATAGTACCAGTCACTGTCTTACCTCTATGTTTTATTATCCACTATGAAGTAAAAAGGTAAACAGCAGAACGGTTCATTACCCTGTGCTGATTTTTGAACACATGGAATACAGCTATGAAATCAGAAGCAATTACAGTGTAGAAGAAAGAAATGTACTTTTTGGGCACACCAGGAAAGCTGAAATTGTATTACCAGTTTGTAGTAAATGTGCAGTGAAGCCCTTTCCTATGAAGAGGATTTTAGTGTCTAATTAATGGCGCTGTGTCTTGCTCAGATTTGAACTCCTAACATGAACCATACAGTGTGCTCTAGACTTGCTTGAGGGAGCAAAGGGATGGTCTAGTCAGCAGTTCACCTGCATGACCTTTACATTTCTCTGAAGGATTGTGCAGGGTCTGTTTCCTCTCTTGCCTTCTGTAGAGGGGAGGTGTAGACTATCTCCTGCTTGTCATGCACACACGTAGCTCTTGTTAATCCTGTTGGAGGTGACACTGTAGTATCAAAGCAGGCATATACTTTTAATCTCTAAAGCAGCCCTCTAAGAGGTAACTGGAATTTATAGGTCCTATCAATTTGCAGCAGTGCAGGTGAATAAAGAGAATCTTTAAAATAAAGCAGCTGCTGACTCAGCTTACATAGAGGCTTGAGAGTAAAACTGAAAATTCAGCAGTGCTAGTCCCTCCTCAGCTATCAGGTGATTGAAAGTGTTACCCTTTTTATGCTAATCCTCTGAGACTGGTTTAATGTAAGGTACTGGAGATATGGGTGTCTAAATAACAGTAGATCAGTAGTGTTTGGAGACCCTTTAAAGCGTAGCTCCTCAGGGTATCCTTCCACAGCAGGCAGGGAGAAACTCAAAATATTAAGGTTTGCTTTATGTCTGAAAGCTGACAAAACTGTTTAAATAAATTCAGGGAATTCACTAACATGGAGAGAGTCCAGATCCATTTCCTTTGCTGTGAAAAGGTAGTAGGGGCATCTGCTTTTGATCACTTTTATATTTTGATTACCTGAGACAAGTAAGGTTCAATAGTCATCCTAACTCAAATAACAGCTGTCCAAATAGCTCACTGCCAATACATGTTGAATAACAGTATCATTGTGTAATGTCAGATTTATGTAATATGCTATTTGTCAGATCACCCATAATAGAAATGCAAGTTTGTTGTATGGTGCTGGGATGAGCTCATTTGGGATCCACATTTGTGATCTCACTTCAACCCATAATTAACTGTGTTACCCTTCCAGTCTAGCCCTAATGGCTCAACTGTCTGGTTAATGTTTGCAGATATGTTGAAAAATGGAGCTGAACAAATAATTTACAAATAAAGAGCAGACAAAGATGCTGTTCTTGCTGCTAATTTTAAATCAACATACTTTCAGACAGTTATATTTCTCTCTTTAGATACTAGTGATTTGATGAGTAACAGGAAAAAGAACAGTGGAATAAGAAGTCTAGTTCATAGATAATAAATATTATTTAGTGCAGTTATTAAAAATGAGCAGTGGTGTCTTGAAAAGCTTTAAAATTTCAGTGGGCGTTCTGATATTCTCTCGTTAGTTAATTTCTAATATCTGTTAGATAATTAGTTAGGTTATTCATCTGTTTGATTAATAATTTCTGTAAAATAATGGCTTTATATTTGTGTCAATATTTTTTTCCTTCTGACTATATAAAACTATGTGCATGGTAGTTATTGCCCAGGGTTCTTTAAGAGCCAGAACCTTGTTCTTAGTTGTCAGAAAAGGTTTTTTTCAGGTACTATTCACAGGTGCTACTTCCTGAAAGAAACTAGATTGAATTTCATATGACCATATTGCAGCCAAATTCTGGGTTTTAGAATGATAAATAACATTGAATTATATATTTTAAAGATGCAGAAATGGCAGGTTTTCTGACTCTTATTCTCATTACCCATTACACGTTGATTTTGAATAGAATGTTCACCTACATTCTAAATGTCTCCTTCACAATGCAGAATATAAGAAACAAGTACTATGAACAGAATTCCATAAAGTAAATATTGCTTATACTTGTAGAAATGGAGGCATTCTGAAATTTCAAATGCAATGAAGAAAAATGCAAATAAAAAAACCACTGTGCTTGCAGATACTTATAGAGAAATTTCCTGGATCATTAGATGCCTCTTTTCATTCATAATATGGAAGCATAGCAAGATGCATCTGGTATTTCTGTTGAAAGAAATCACATTCAATTTTTTCAACTTCCTGAAGCTTAAGACATTCATTATCTGAATAACAGACTTTACAAGAAAAAGATTTACAGGTTAATTGTAAAGGCTGATAACATGCGAGAAAATATCAGAACGCTAAATTATATGCATAAATCCAGGTAATGAGGGTGTGGGGCAAGCCTGCAAAAACTTTATGAACCTGGGACATGTTTTAATTACTGTTCTGTATAGAGAAAACAGATTTCTGAGAACTCATGGTTATCTGCAGTTAAATTACGAAGAAGATAACATTATACAAAATGAAGAAACATAAATTTGGAGTTTATGTTCATGACTTCAAAGTCTAGGGATCTGCATATCGTCTCAGAAATGAAACAAAAGCTAACCATAAATCAGCTGGTGTTCATTATAATTTACATACATGTATGTAATTAGAAGTGAATGGAACAGTAGAAAAATACCATCATTTGCTATCTTTTCTTAAGAATTGTCTGTAAACATTTTGTGTCTGAACTGTAAGCTAAGTCACAGCTGTAAGTTGATGTCTCTCAAAGATGAGAAACTGCAAGTCGGGTCCCACCATGGATGCAGAGACTCCACTAGAACATTGCTCACTGGGATATTTCGTCCTGAGATTGCTGTTAAGTGAATTCCTCAGCAGTGGCAGCTGTTCTTTGCTGGACCTAGCTGCTGATGCTTTTAATGACGTTAACCCCAGTCCTGTAACTCCATGTTACTGCTGTTGTACAACTCGGTGCGTGTGTGACTGCTGCCTTCCCTATTCCCTTGACCTTTTCCTTGTTTGAGTGTGGAGTCAAGCATGTTAGATTGAAATGCCTTCACTGTTGATTTAAGATTAAAAAAATAAAAGACTTTCATTGGGGCACTGAGTCTAGGAAGCACTCGTGGGCTCCATTTCGTTTGCTTTGCTGTTGTCATGGTGAACTCCAACATGGAAGTGGAAAAAAATTGCCTGAGGTAATAACATTTGCAGCTCTTCCAGCTGCCTGCAAAGTAAATATGTGTCTGTGATCTTAAATTCTAGGATGTAGTTTTATAGTATGTGATGAATTTCTGTCCCTAAAATAAATGTAAATTTTAAAAATGAACCCTTTGAAAAATATATTTATTTAAGTCAATAAGATCAAATTTTAATAGATAGTAGTATAGATTGTTAACTGCATGTTGTTGTTGTGAGGATATATGTCTTGGTACTTGGCTTTCCCGAGGCAGACTCTAAGGTCCTGTAATCCTCCCTGGTCCAGTGGTAGAGACAGTCTTGTAAACATGAGAGTTTTCTCCATAAAACTGTCCTTGCAGAATATATCTGTGCAATTTGCCCTCTGTCACTCTGTTTGGCACTTGCTCCTGCAAATAAAATGTTTCACTATTCAAAGGGTCTAATCTAGATTAAGTCTTCAGACCAGGGTGGTAATTTCTGTGTCTGTTTACATCTGTGGTGCTATTTAAAGATGTCATATTGTTGACCAAAATCATAACTTACCAGACATATTTGTATTCAGTAATGTCTGGGGAGGCTATCTGGTTACAAGGTGAATGGGGAGAAAAAAGTGCATTGCTGGAGGGGCTGAAGAGCTTTTTTCAGTCTTTGCATTTTTTGAGGTGCTGTGTGAGGGAACTGTGAATGATAAAGGAATTGTGCAGTGTGTCCAAGACCTCCAGTTTCTTTTGCAACGAGCCAAAGGAGTAGGAAAAAAATGGAAGGTTTCCTAAGATTTCTTCTTTTTGAAAGCCATACTCAAAGGTTCTGTGAAGAATGTTTTGTTGCTAGCTGGGTACCAAGACAAGAGGGGACTCTTCCAGCAGGCCCAGATTTCCTTTGGGCATACTTACATAGCTACTTTGGGCACGTGAAATGACCTGAGAATGGGCTTAGCTAACAAGATGACTTGTGGCAATGTCCATTGGGGTCTGGGATCGCATCTGTCACTGCACATTTGCACTGCCTTATCTCTCTGCAGCTCAGAAAAGTCTTCTCTTGTAGCTCAGAATAATCCTTCTTTTGGTGATGTTTCTGTCTTTATCTAGCTCTTCTTACATGACTTCACTTTTCTTAAGCCATGAAATATATTCCTTCAGCACTGGAAGAAGACCTGCAAATATATCTGTCATTGGCCTCGATTCAGGCTGTGGGAATGCAGCAGGCTGGCTGCTGCAGAACTGTCCCAAGTAGTTAAATCTGTATCTGTCAAAGCTAATGTTTCATTTCTCTATACATCTCTCTACTCACATCCCCAAAGTTAGAAGCTGGGTCTTAGAATTATTTGAGTCTGTGTGTACAATTTTGTACTTGGACCTGAAAGCTTGAGGCAATTCCGGACTGTTCAGGGCTTTTCACCTTGGCCGAGCTGTATCCCATCTCAGCCTGTGTGGCTGGCTGTGTGTCCTGTCTCTAGCACTCGCAGGCTGAAACAAGTTCTGTCTAGTGATCACTGAGGAGAACCTTTGTGTACAGTCAAGACCCAGTAGGTTTTAGCTGTATTCATGCATGGATGTGAGTGATCTGATATTTTATCACTTGATGTACGAACTGAGCCAGCTCAAGTCAGTGACAGAGGAGTGATACCACAAGGGAGGACACAACCAAGCTGCTGTCTTTGGATTTGAATGTAAGATGGAGGTGCTCCATATGCACAGTGTTTGCATGGGAAAGATGAGGGTTTAATGAGTGCAATGTGTAGGATTTCATGCCAGGAGACGTTCCTGAAGTTCTCCTGAAAGGTTTCCCATGGGGCATGTGAGTGTGGGACTGGCCAAATATTCTATGAATCAGTGTCGGTACACATAGCTCAAAGAGGTAAGAAGTTAATGGAAGTGCTTTAGGGTAGTGCAAAAGGAAACAGATGTAATTAAGGCATATAGCTCCAGGTGCCTTACAAGCATGTAAATTTGTTCCTGAAAACTGCACTAAGCTGTTTTGGAATTTCTGTCATTTGATTGAGAAAACCATGAAGTGTCTGTGGACTTCTATGATTTGAATTCACACAGGAGGACTAGAGGTTAGAGTCAGACAGATGCTTGGTATGCATTTACAAGCTCAGTTTCAGTCTGATCTTAAAATAAAGTTGTAGCTAGGTGTACTTAACCATACATCAGTGCCTCTATGAGTAGTAAATGGGATGGCAAAGGTCTGTCATTTAACAATTTTTTCAAACTCTTCTTGGGAAAAACATTGTATTTGAATTACCTGCTGATGTTTCATTTTTGCTATGAAAATTGTGAAAGGAGAGGAGTGAAAGGCTTTATTTTCACATGTTCTGAATAAAATTGAATCATTAACCAATTTAAGCGTTTATTTCATTATTAAAATCGATGCATACATACAAGGGGGTGTGTTCTACTATTTTTTATAACTGCTTTGCTTTTCACTATTTTTTATTACTTAGTAGTTATGAAACAAGTATTATTGATGATGGCTTTAAAGCTGGAATGTATAGTAGTTATTTAGCATCCTTGCTTTTTCTTTAAGATGCCTTGAGCTACTGGAAAAGTCATTTACTATGTCACAAAATTTCCTGCCTTATTAGTTAAAAGAAAATATTTCCCTACAGATATTTTCATATGTAATGCTATTTCCCATATTTCACAAGCTGTTTGCAGTTTAAACTTAATCATATTTGCCTCTCTGTCACTGAGGCTCTTTAGAATTACCTTAGAGATCTAGATATTATTTGGATATTTATAGCATAATTAGATTTGACGTATCATACTTTGTTTATCTCAGTTAATGCCTAAAGGCTTGATTCTGATCTGAGATCTGCAGAGGCATAGCACCAAATTTGGAATAAACTCTGTATTGGAAATGCTAATAGCAGTCTCTGTCCAAATAGTTACCCTGCTGTCCTCCTGTCTCCTAAAATGTGTTAGATTGGAAGGATGCAGTTGTATTTTTTATTTTTTTTAAGAATGAGGTAATGGCAGGAAGGGGAGCCAGTCTGCAGTATTTTAGTCTTCTCTGGTGGTACTCTCTGTAGATGTTATTGTGTAGCTAACATAAGAATACATTTTAATTTCTAAAATCAATATGACTTTGATCCTTCAAATATAACCTCCCACAAAAAGACACAATCACCTGTGTCACTTTTGATTTGTATTTTTTCTCTCCATTTTTAGTAAAACAGAGATCCAGACATAAAATTCGGCATTCCTAGAAAGTCATTCTGGACTGGTGATGCTCCCCAGAGATCTTTATTCTCATGAATCAATGAATTAATCATCACCCAGAATTTGTTGTTTACCTTCAGTAAATGAAAAATATTTTGGTTATCATTCTTCATATGCACTTGCCAAGGATAACTGTGGGCTTCTGACTTCTGAATTCACATCTTTCCTTGCTTTAATAAAGTTTAGTATGGTCCTACCACACTAGAGATGGTCCCCATAGCGTTATAGCTAATGCTGCATGGCTAGAAACAGTTGCAATGTGTGCTGGTTGGTGATGCAGCAATTCTGAGTGCAGCAGTGGTGCTGAGAACTTGTGTTCCGAGCACACTGAATTACAACACAGACATTTGTATCCTTCCTTGCCTTGCATGGGTTGGCAAAATGCTCTCAGCATCCTTCCCCCAGACACATACTTTCATCGTATATCTGATATCGTGATCTTTAACTAAGCTGGTTTATCATGTTGAGCTTGAAGGCTGATGATGGTTGAAAGCAGGAACACTTGTCAGGCCTACACTGGTTTGCCCACATTGAAAGTAGGGGGAACCCTCCTGTGTTCAGCTCTGAGAACAGAGTGTAGGACAGGAAAACCCTGGTGTAAACTGCTTCACATCTGCACAGCTTTCAACTGAACCCCTCAAATATATGTGCCAAAAAAGAGCTGGTTCTGCTTAGCTCATCCCTGATTTAGGCGTTGGGTAACGCTGCCCATGGACTCAGATTGTTGGGAAATCTTTCCATTTCATAACTGTCCCTTTTTGTCATTTGAACTCTGACTCAGAGTCAATTAAATTCAATGGCCATAGTCATTCTTTGTGGCTGCTATCCCTCATGTGAAAGGAGCCCTTTTAAGAACAGGTAAGACTCCCCAAATGTTTATGTATCAGGAGTCCCTTTCAAGAGATGGAATGCATTTGTGGATTTCCTGAATGAGATAAAGTAGGGGAGAGAAGTAGGGGAGAGGGGTTTTTGAATTACCTGTTTTAACAGACTGAAAATATGTGATTGTGTCTTGAAGGTTCTCTATAGTGTTGTGTTTTTATGGGAAAACAATAGGCTAAATTAAAGTTTGCTGACATGTATTACAGGTTTAGCTACACTTAAAAAAACCAATACACATAAAATGCTTTGGAATTCTCATAAAAATACAGGCAGAGAGACTGATTTTTTTCTGGTTTAACCTTTAGATGAAGAATGCTGTTTAGTATTCATAAGGCAGAGGGTAAAGTCTTGCTTTTTGAATTCTGGTGCACTGTTGAAAAAATGGCAAGTGCTGAAAATCACTATTTCTATAGAATTTAATTTCTTGTTGGACTGTTCGTGTCATTTTAGAGAAATATGGCTTTATTAAAGAAAAGACAAATTAATATCCTTTACTCATTAGTAAGAGGTTCTGCATACACTAATTAGCACTGTGTTATTTCTCAGATATTCAAATTACAGTGTACAAATAAATTTTAATTGCTAATGATTTGTACAAAAGTTATACATTTCATTGTTACAGAATGTTGATACTGTGGAAAATTATTAATGCGTTAAGTATTTTAGACAAGAGCAGGGCCATAATTATTGCTACTATTAGTATTCTAGTACTTTCCAGAATTTACTGAGTGCTTTAGAAATGCAGAAGACAGCATAGCCTACATCTAAAAAAATGCATAAAACAGCGAGAACAGATGTAATATGCAGAGACTCAGATTGGTGGTAGGCAAATATCTCATTATTTACAGGTTTGCTCCTGTGTGAGTCTAAATTTAACACACTGGTGGTATTTAAGCCGTTGCTGTCTACACTGATCCATCCAAGTCAGGAGTGACCAGCCTGTGGCTCTTGAGCAGGCGACAGGCAGCCCCTGCCTGGGCTGTGTGCGGAACCACCATCACAGGCATCACTGGAGAAATAAACCCCGCAGCCATGGGGGCTGGGGGTGCTGCCGAGGCCAGAGAGGCTCTGCAGGGCCTCCTGGCTGGGCTGGGCTAGGAAACTCTCCCATGTGCATGAAATGCTTGAGAGCTTTGGATTTGCTTCCCTGCTCCACTGCCTCCTAGCCCCACCCAGGGACGGGCTGTCTCTTACTTTCATTCCCATGAAGTGTGATAATGCAGAATGTAGTAGCAGCTGGAATTTGGGATGCTTCTAGCCTTTTTCCTGCAACAGTTCTGGCTAGGTGAATGTAGGCTTTGTACCTATGGGCCCTGCTATGCATGTCTGAGAGCTGCCATAGGGCGGAAGAGTGACTCAAGGAGACCTGGCAGGGAGTGGAAAGCTTTTCCAAACATTTCAGAGCAGGTGATCCCATTGGAGTTGAACCATGGAGGGAAGTGAGGGCATAACTCTGAGAAATGTAACAAATGAGGTGTGAATAATGCCTTCATGACTATTTGCTTTCAATTTGCTGCAGCTGGAGATCTCAGAAGTAACACTGGTGAGAGCTCAGAGGTAGTGCTGTGACGAGAAGCAGCAAGGGAGACCCTGTCAGAGATGACTCTTACACGGACCAGAAAGTAACGAGTGTGATTTCTGTCAGGCCAGTGTGCAGGCATCGCTGTGAGTGGAGCTGGTGAAGGTGCAATAGGAGAACAAAGCAAAGAAGATCTTAAATGCTGCGTGAGGAAAAAAAAGTATTAGACATGACTTGTGGGAGGGAGGGAGGAAGATGAGGAAAAGGGGTCAAGATTGTGTTGGGCTATATCAGAACTACATGGTGAAGCAATTCCTGGAGGAAACAGAGGAGCTCTGTTTTGCCATGGTGAGTTGGGCAGATACTGTGAAATCATGAGTTAGGTTGATTTATAGAACTGAATAAATTGAGACAGGCCATCACTGAAGAAGCAGCATTGCTGTGAGTCACCTATGCAAGACTATTACCTAACAGTGTGTGAACATGCAAAATTGAGGAAAAAAAAAAAAGAGAGAAAAAAGGCAGCTTCAAGAGAAATCAGTGAATGCAGGTAAACAACTGCATTTGACTGAGCCAAAAAAATATAATGACTGTTCTCACTGTTTTTCAGTTTCTCAGCTCATGGTAAATTAACATGTCAATCGGTTTGAATTTACAACAACTGAAAATCAGAAGTTCAATATTGAAACAAAGTAGCATTCATAAAACAGGCAGAAAGACCCAATAAATAACTTATTTGACCTTTATATATTATTTATAAAGGGCTATGCATGCAAAGCACTAAGCATCTTCCATTTTCAATAACCAGCCTGCAGCAGATCCCATAAAAGCATTGCTTCAGTCTCACATGGAAAGAAGCCAGGTTTATCAGGGGTTTTACCTCAGGCAGTGGGATATGATGACTTCTGCTGCCTTATTGACATGAACCAGCTGTGTAGTGATACCCAAAAGAAGATTTTAAATAAATAAATGCAAAAAGGAAGTGTGCCTGCATGGCACTGCTAGAAAAATAATGACAAAAAAATCCAGAGGACTGAAGTCCTCTGATACCAACTAATTTAAATATGGTTTATATTTTAGACTTTCTAAGATTAAAGAAAAACAAAAACCCATAACCTTAAGGCAGATGAACCTGAAGTTATGGTTTATGCAGGGATGCTAGAGAAGAATGGACCATCTAGGAAAATTACTGTAGGTCAGACATTTATATATGTAATGTACCACATTTATATCAGTGAGCAAGAGCAAATGGAAGCTGTTGCAGTTGTGAAGTTCCTCATATGAAAAGGGTTTACAGAGTCAGGATTTGCTGGATTCTGTGCTTGGGTTATTTAGGTACAGTTCCCCAGTGCTTAATGGGCTAAGATCTACAGACTCTGCTTTGGGTCAATCAAAAGTGTGGTACCAGAAGCTATGACTCTAGAACATGTAATTTTAAATGCAAGTTTGGAAACAAGAAAGAACTTCATAGTTTTGTAGTCCATTTCTTCTCTTAATTTACAAATATACCTGCTTGCCTTTCTTAGAACCATTTAGGCTTTTTGTTACAATTAAAAACAAACAAACAAAAAACACAAAAAGAAAATTAACTTTCAGAAATCTGTAAAAGGGTCATCAAATTTTTAATTGATCAATTTAAATAGGGCAGATAAACTACTTAGTTTATATCACAAGGGTGCCTAGACAAGATTTTAGTATGGTGTCTTCTGGACTAAAAATCTGTGTGTCCAGGGTGTTGTGGTAGATAGGCTGATAACAAAGGCTCTTACTTGTAAATATTGGCTGGGTTAAGAGTAGCTCATCTCTTAGATGGGATGATAGAAATTCCTACTGGTGGAAGAAGGCAGTATTCAGCTATAGGCTGTATTCTTGAGAGTGGCGTAGCATTAACTGCTCATACTTTAAGCTTTACTAATGCAGAAAATTCTGTACATTGGGGATTAACTGGCTTTCCTACAGAATTCTGTTTCTTGAACAAATGACTTAAAGGTGTGCCTTTTTTCTTTCAAATCTTGAAGACTTTTTTGTCTTTATGAATTCTACATCTGCTGCAATAGTTCAGTTCAGTTGCTTTGAGAAATCAGTTTTTTACAGTGCATAGATTGGATCTTCCAGTGTATTTTTTAAACTTGATGATCTTGGAGGTCTTTTCCAACCTTTACAATTCTATGATGTCCTGTTGGTGTTGGTTTTCCCCCACCTCATGAAACTTTCTGAGTGTTCAGCTTGCAGTTGAGTGTGTCTGAGGCAAGAGAGCTTCCACCTCTGCTTATGGGGCAGTTCATCTACACTTTGGAATGGTTGGATTGAGTCTTCATACTAGTCTTAAGTCATGCATATTACATTCATTCTGTCCTGTTTGAGTGTGCAATTTGTGCAAGCCGAAGTATCTTTTCTATCCTTCTCTTCATTTAAGTGCTTGCAGACTATTACTTTCTTATCCTTTAGAAATGTTTCTTCTGATCTCTTTGAGGAAGAAAACTTAATTTATTTTTTTTTCTTTGGAATCTTCTTTCTCCCCTTTGCTTCTCACTTTTGTATGTTTGTATTGTTTGGAGGTTTATTTTTAATAATGGAAATAATCTCATAAAGAGTGTCATTGGCTGATCTTGGATAAGGGCCACCTTACCAATTTCTGCCATGGACAACAGAGACATGATTTCGGGGAAATTAATTAAGCAGCTTTTCTCAGGGTCAGCTGCAGTCCTTTCCTCCTGAGTGCTTCACCTTGGCTGCAGGGCTCAGCCATTCCCTGTGTTGGGGCCCTTGGAGACAAACCTCACTTCCCTCACAGTGGTCCCTGGAGCCCTCCTGGCCAGTGCCTGGGTGCTGACACTCATACAGAGAGACACAATTCAATGAAAACATCCAGAGAAAGGTTCTTCCCGATCCCAAGTACATTTTCTCCATTCTGTTTTCTAGTACTTTTGGGCTAAGCTTTTTTCTGGTGTGGGTATGTATATGAAAGCTTACTGTCTTGTTTTAGATATATGAATTTTATATTTTTCAAATTATATTATTTAATTCCTAAGATGCTGCTGCTTCTTGCATCAGTTTATCTCCCCTGCTCTGCTGGTTGTTACCTCCATTTTTTTCCCCTCCCACAACCAACTGTTAATTAGGGTTTACTGCTCTGTATTTATCAGAATTACTCTGCCTTTTGGTGGCCTGCTAGAGCTTCCCCATAGTTGCTGTTTAGTATCAGAAGGCCAGGCTATGGCACTGGGTCCATTCACTTCTTCCTCTTCTAATGTGCTTTGGGCATGAACCTGGTTGATGCCCAAATCCTTGCCCAAACCTTGCCTCTTACCCTTTTGGACTGCATTACCAATTCCAGCTTGCTTCTTACTGTCCATTGCTTTCAGGAGTAAACATGCTTTTCTTCTTGGACTTCTTTTATTGTTTTCTATGGGCAAAATTGTTTCCATAAGCTTCAGACATTTGTACACTGGCACAGCCATACTACTTTTTACCTTAGCCTACTTCTGTTAGGTGTATATAGATATCTCAAGGTTTTTTCCATACATATATATGTAACATTGATTACGTTTTTGTACATGAATATATATGATATATTAATATTTCCTCCCCTTAAACTTTAGCCACCATTATAAATGGTTTAATCTTTCCCAGACTCTCACTGTACTCTTGATTGAAACTATTTTTTTCTTACTCTGTTAGCTATCCTATATCATGATGGTTTCAAACTTCTCTTTCACAGCTACAGATGACTTAATTACTGGAGTCTTCTGTTGATAGGATAACCGAGAGTGAACATGGGAATATTTAGACTCTGAAGCTGAGTTTTTTGGGGGAGCTAGTTAAACATTCCTGATCTGAGAAAAGCTTTGCACTATAAAAGATGCTAAAATATCTTTGTCAAATCCATCTCTGCACAGTTTATAAGCTGAACACTGACCTGTGTACATGTGGTTTTAGCTTAGTAAAATGTTACCTTCTGAAGTATAAAAAAAAACAAACCTGCAGGGCTTTGTTTAACAAGTTCAAAAGTCTGAGTCACAGAAGTTTAATTTCAGGACAACTGGTATTTTTGTGAAATCCAAGTCAACTACTTTTGTCTTACAAAATTACAACTTCCTGTCCTTTGAAAACTATCAATTTTGATGCGCTTGTTTCAACTCTTGGCATTGATGAAGGATACTTGAATGTCAGGTGTAATTCCAGTTGTATAGCTGTCAAAGTTAGACTGCTCATTTCATGACAGGTTTTTTGAGTAGCACTAGTGTCAGGTATGACCAAGCCACATGTTAAAAAATCCTTGTTCTCCCCTGTTCGTAGACATTTATAGAAATAATGGAGATCAAATATTTGTAATATATGGCATATACTTGCATGTCTTTAGAATAAATTAAGATGGAAAATCAAAAACACTGTTCTTCCACTGCTCCTTCTTCCCTCTACCCTAGCAGCAGCTCTTGTAATCATCCTGTTCAGGAGGCCAGGGGAAATGTTTTACTCCATTGTGGGAACTGAGGTCTGATCAGAGAGCTCTGTTTCAAGTGAGAATGAAAAATTGTCTAAAAAAGGAAATGAATATGGATGGACAGTTCTGAAACAAATTTTTGTGAGTCAGTTTTAAAAAATGAAATATTTTAATCTTATTTAAAATATAATTATGTGTTTAGATTTTACTGGTGAAAGATGGGAGTCTTCAGGTAGTTTCGAGTAGATGTCAGAGACCTCTACATTTATATAAATTGTATTTTCCTAATAATATTCCTATTTAGATGTCAGAAAAAGATAAGTTTTTTAATTGCACTCTACACCGTGATATTACCCTTGTGGCTTTTTTACTGAAACTAGAACCATTAGTTCTCATTAGATATTTTTATTGTTTTGAAATTATTTGGTAGTCCTTGGTTTTTGATATGTGGGATCTCAAGAGATGAACAGATGAAAATTAGAGAAAGGTCAGTAAGTAATCATCTGTGCAATTAAAAATACATCATGTTTATGAAATCCAACCCAGACAAATGTCACAATTTTTAATAACTTTTCTCTTGTGTTAAATGCAAAAACCAAAAGTAATTACGGTAAAAAATAATTTGACTGTGTGCATATACACATGTAACTACATTTATACCTCGTTGTTTGTATACTGTATCATTCTCTGTATTGTCCCTATTATAAATCTAAAATATGTGCATCATGTAGTAGATGTAATTTAAAGACAGTAGCCTTACAAAAAGAAGATACTTTGCCATTGCCCATGTGATGCAGTACAGCAAGGAGAAAAATTGGAAGCATTTTGGATAAGAGAGAGCCTCTATCAGAGACCGCTTAAGGCATATCTCACTAGCTGCTTGATTTCCTGATTGCTCAGCATTTTGCAGAAGATTGTAGTTACACTAAAAGCAAAGTTATGTGGTTTTGACAAATTATTCACTATTTCTTTGCTGCAAGGCTAGTGCAGAAAACAGCTTGCACTCTCCTGGTTTGGCGCAGAGGAGCTTTTAGGTGAAGCAAGGCGATAACCTCGCTTCACCCGGCCAGATGAGCGTAAACCAAAACACTGCTCAGTGCTGAAGTGTCACAACACTCAGTGTCAGGCAAAATGTAAGCATCAGGAGGAGGCTGAAGTGCTGGTGTTTCCCTCAGAAACCATCAGCTCATTGCTTTATCTCTAAGAAGAAGCATCCCTGTCCATCACACTCTCTGTGGTGAAGTGCTCGGTGCTGTGACTGCCTCGCCTTCCCAGGTGCCCTGTGTAATAGGAGTGGGGCTGTGCAAGTGGGATGGATCAACAACCAGGATGGTCCAGCTCCATCTAGCTTGGAGGTGTCACCAAGGTTATCCCATCCTGCACCCTGCATGAAAACCACTTCCATAAAGAAAAACAGATGTGTCATTGCCATAGGAGACAGCCTCCTGAAGGGAACGCAAGGCCTAATATGCAGACTGGACCCACTCCTTAGGGAAGCCTGCTGCCTCCCTGGGGATCAGGTTGAACATATGAAGAGAAAGCCTCCTACCCTGGATATGGCCCTCAGATTCTCAGATCATTATTGATGAATCAGGTAGGCAATGTTGAAGTTGCACCAAGAAGTCCAAGGGCAATCAAGAGACTTTTTTGCCTTAGGACGACCGGTCAAGGGATGAGGAGCGCAACTCATACTGTGTATCCATCCAGTTGCAGGAAATGATGAGGGGAAAAATGGAAAGAACCAACAGATTCTCTTGAATGTACCTGTGTGATATTCCTTAAATGCTAAATTGAAATATTTTTCAAAGACCTGCATCTATTTTTTTCACAATCTTTATACTAACTGTAGTAGGTCACGTATAAAGTGTGCCCTCTGTCTACATAGCCTCCTAATTTTGTTAATAAATTGAATCTGCTATGCCTGTGTGGGAACCGATTTCCACAGGTGTTCTGTTACAGCTCTGTTCTGCCGCTGACTTCCTTGAGGTAGTGCAAAAAGATGGGACAGTAAATAGAGAATAGTAAGACAGGATGAAATATAACCTCTAAAGAGCAAGGCCATTGCACTATTCTGACATGTCTAGACCTATGCCTTAGGCTGTGTACAGTGTCAAATAATCAAATTCTGTTGTTTAAAATACTCATTGATATATGTTTTATTTTCTGATGCTGTGGGATGACTTCAGGCTAGATTTTGCCCTTGTGTGTGCAGAAGCAGTTTTTACTGACTTTGAGGCAAGGTGACTCTACACAGAAGTGGGATATGGTCTCTCAGCCTTTATGACAATGCAATTATCTAATCAATTGGAGCTGTGTTTTTGCGACACCTCATAGCGCACCAAATCCATAATAAATGATCAGTCTGTATTTCTGGAGTTAGTAAGTGATTTGGAATAAAACATGTTAATAATATTTGTTAATAACATTTTGGCCTGTGTTAATAACATTTTGGCGTGGTCTTGTCCATGCATAAGTGGGTGTGACTTTTTTATGTTTCTACAGTTGCCTCAGTCCTGGTCCAAATTTGTATTGGGATAGAACAATATGATTATCAACTGCAAATATGATTATGTTTTAAGTCTGTATTTTCAGACACATTACATTTGTGTTCATTGCAATTACCATTGATAAGCCTTGGTTGTTAAGGTTTTGGGGTGAAAAGTTTTTTTTCTAGTATCTGTGCTAACTTTGATCATAGTAGATACTTTCTGCTTGCAGTGTGCAATGAAAATTGTGACATTTTCAGGTAAAATTTAAAAGAGGGCCTGTTAACCAGTATCAGTATCCTGAGCTGTATGAAAAGGGGCAGAGACAGTAGACCAGAGTACTACTCACCTTGAGCCATGTCAGGAGAGGCTGGGGGCGCTGGTCTTGTTCAGTCAGGAGCAGACATGGCTTTGGGGAGGACCTGACAGCAGCCCCCAGTGTCTGTGGGAGATCATCTAGGAGACAGAACTGGGATCAGTGAGGTGAGGATGGATGAGAGGACGAGATAGTGAAAGTAAAGTGAATCAAGAGAGGTTCAGATTGATTTTTTTTTTTTTTTAATTCTCCTGTGAATACTGGCATTTGAGGAGCAGAACAAGCAGATACATTGTGCTGTTTCTGTCCTTAGATATTTTCCACCTTGACCAGGTGAAGCCTGAGAGTATGGTCTAACCTCAGAGCTGACTTCCTGTGAGCTGGAGGTTGGGCCAAAGACCTCCTGGGGTCACTCTCAGCCTGAACTATCCTGTGATCCTGTTCCTACCCTCCAGACAGCTTACTTGAAACCTGCCTGTCTCTATTTGCTTTTTCTGAATTTTGGTCTCAGTTAAAGATAAACAGTACCATGGTAAGAAAATCCTGTGAGGTTGTGCTGAGCTTGTCAGCGCTGAGATCAGAACATTATGACAAGGAACATGGTGCTGGAGGAGATTCCTTTGAGTCTCCAGTATAGCCCCCTCTGTCCTCCAAGGCAACCAGCTGGCAGGCCATCCCTCTTCTTCAATCTGGAGTGAAGGGGAGCAGAAAATTAGGCAGCTGGTTTGGTTAAACTATCTCTTGATCACATCATACTTGTACTTAGAGGA
The DNA here is from genome assembly GCF_049639895.1 of Pseudopodoces humilis. Classification (NCBI taxonomy): domain Eukaryota; kingdom Metazoa; phylum Chordata; class Aves; order Passeriformes; family Paridae; genus Pseudopodoces; species Pseudopodoces humilis. The sequence goes on along the minus strand of NC_142201.1, from coordinate 73,850,711 downwards.
GGAATTACCCAGCAAGTGTGGCTGTGAAGTAGATGATCCAGGCATTGAAAACCAAGAAAGTACAAAGACTAGATTTTTATTTTATCTCCTCAGTGTGATTTCAGCAAGACACACCTTAAACCCGCCTGAACCCAGAAGGAAGTTAAATTACCCTACCTAGATTATGCTTTTCCTTAGGCAAAAATGCAACTAATGCATCTCTTTCTTTTGTGACTAGGTACATATTAGAAGCATAGTAGAAGCATAACTACTGTGGAAATGTTAAAATAGGCTAAGAAAGAGACTGTAGAGAAAATCAGGTTTTAAAAGGACAAGTTTTCCGTGCTTTTGTATATTAGGCCCTTTTCACAAGAGCCCTTCTACTTCAAATCAAGCTGTGGAAAATATTCTCTATTTTTCTTCTGAAGCTTGGGTAGCATCTATGTTCCTTTGTTTACGCATAACCAAAACAAATTAATCAGGCAAAGAGTAGTTAGATTTTGAATGACTGTAGGAGAAAAAAATGCTTTGTTATGTATATTTTTTCTGACTGATTGAGTATAGATTTGTCAGCATTTCTTTTAAATCTTCAGTTGATTGAAAAGTCTAAATCAGCATGATCAGCATTTTCTAGACTTGAAAAGGTTGATTTTGGCCAGTAATTGCATTTCTGTGTAATAAAATCATTGTGTTTCCTAACTACTGAGTTTTTTGTATGTTAGAAATTAAAAGATCATAAAACATTATTAAGACAAATATAATGGGACTTTTTTAAAGGAAATACATGCTAAGGTAGCTTTGAGCTACCAGAAATTAATAGTTTTTAATGGAAGAGGTACTTATAAATGTTAGCAAATATACATTAAGAAATGTGTTACAATCCTTGTTCTGGGAAAACTTCCATCAAGAGAAGAGTAAGCAAGGTAAGTCTCAGAGTGTAAGGAAAAACTTGCTTTATTAGAACTGTTTTGAGTACATCTTGCTGGAACCAATAAAACTGTGGAAAGCTTTTCATTTTTTTTAATTTTATAGTGAAGAAAAAAAAGATTGAACCTGGTTTTCTTAAATACTCTACTCATATTGGTTTCTTTTCCCCCAGTATGCCTGTAGGCAGTACCAATCCATTATCCTAAGGCAGTAGTTTGATCCTGCAGAGCACTGTGGAGAAAAACAGCGTGTACAGAAGCATTTCTGCACTCACTGTTTTGTGTGATTGCTTTGGTTCCGCATTACCACAGTCACATTTCATCCACCAACTCTTCAGCCACTGTTAATATTTTTTTCTCATTTCTCTTTCCTGTATATAGCAACAGATTGACTGGGAATTATGAATGAATATATGCTAATTAAGACAATAAAGTAGTTTAAAGATACACAAATGTTAATAGGATTTGAAATAAGAGGTAGCTTGAGGCCACTGCTGTAACTAACAGGCCATTTAAAAATTATTAGCATCAGGCCCAATGGACCAGTAGTAAAGTACAGCTGCCTTTTTAGTAGAGTATCAGAGCTAGCAGCCCCTAGACCCTGAGCTTTACTCCACTGATCACAGCTGTGAGCTGTGCTGAACTACTTTTGCTTATTCCTGCAAATGCCAGTATAGGAGCTGCTTGCCTTACATAATGCCTAAGGTGATATATACAATATTTTATTATTCTTAAAACAGTCTTTACAGCAAATTAATTTCAATACATCAACAAAGGCATGTTCTTGCATATCAAGCTGTTAAATATTTTAATAAATTTCAGTGGTCTGTTTTCATGTGCAAAAGAATGGATTCTATTGCTCATTTTGTTGACCAAACAGTTCAGTGAAGTGATGGACTCTACTTTGGTCAGCCTAAAATCCAAAAATAAATTAAAAAAAATAGAAAATAGAAAAATCATAGGATGCAATTGAGAAGGCTGCTGTTGCAACAGCAAAAGAAGTTTACATATTTTAAATCTCTTGTGATTAACGTGATAAAAAAAAAAAATTGTAAGGGCAAAGCCTGTTTGACAGTGTGCCTCCTTTTCCTCCAGGCCCCACAGAAATCTCTCCTTTGGTCCACTCACAGAGATAACAGGATGCCAGCCAGACAATCTCAGCTCCCTTCTTATCTTTATCTGTCTTCTTTTCTAAAACTATCACCAGAACATTTGCCAGCTCTGTAGAAATCCAAATTATAGATAGTCCATTTCAAAATGCCTTATGGATGAAGACCCATTCCTGCCGAAGATATGAGAGAACAAAATGAGAGGGCTCATGCTCCTGTTTTAAATTAGTAAAATTGTGGAAATACTTAAGATGGTGCCTGGAAACCAGGCACAGAGAAGACAGAATTAGCTGAAAACCCAGGAAGAAATGGAGAGAACTGAAAACATTTTTGTCACTGTTTTTTTGGGGGGTTTTTTGGGATTTTTTTTGGTAAGCATTTTCCAACTAAAAAAGTCATGAGCTCTACCTTCAGAAGGTGTATTTTTTGTGAAATTAAGAAAATTCATTGCATGTAGAAAGATGTGAATTGGTGCATAAAACTAAATATTGCCAGCTGCTTTAGGCTGGGACCAGCAATGCCCTCTCACTTAAATGGTTTAGAATGTATTTTGCCATCTTTTTATTGTGCTTTACAAACTATTGTTCTCATTTATAATCTCAAAACCTGACAATGTCATAGGAAGAGAGAGATGGAAACAGCATTTTTGATTGTTGTGCCACAAGCAGGATGGGAACTGAAATATCTGCATCACAGTGTGCCTAAGGAGAGCAATGGGGAGATGGTTTTTGAGAAGCAGTTTGATTTCTTTGGGTTTATGATTTTAAGTCAGTAGATTGTATTGACTTCTTTTTGTGTGGTTGCAAGAAAGATTCTGGTGTTACTGTAGTCAAAAGTGTAATAATTAAATTTAGTAACATCAGTAGATTTTAATGCAAGTTATCAGTTTTGCTCTTAGAGGACAATACAAGGTATGCTAAGCAATTTCTGCCTGTGAAAGGTGGTGTTGGGTTTCAGAATGGCTACTTGAGTCAAGGGGAGATGGGTCATGCCAAGCATTCAGAACCTTTATTCTACAGTCTGCTTTTAGTTTGGAAGCCGTTTAGAGCTTCGGTTTTGGGTAAAGATACCATTTTGTTTAGTGTTAGTACAGAGTTACAAAAGAGATGTTCTTTTGTAACAGAAGTTAATTATTTAATGTAGAACTTAATTATTTCACGTGAAAAATTGTTTTGTGTGTGGTAACAATGCTTTATGAGACAGCATAAACATTCTCCTCTCATCGACTGCTAGGTCCTCAGACAATAGCTCATCTATTTCCATAAGTATCTCTTGCCCCAGAATTGAAATGAAATAAACTCTCCTTGTTAAACAGAACATGGAGAAATATGTAAGACAAGTATGTTAGACACAAAGTGATGTACTTTATTAGGCTTATCTGCATACTTCTTTTAGAGACATCTAAGCTAACATCTGTCTTTTGGTGGTAGAGATTTATGTGTTTAAAACAAGCAGCTGTACAGAACAGAAAAGTTTGTGACCCACAGAAACAGGGAACACACATACATATGTAGGTAGACAAGTATGCTTAGGCATGTATTAAACTTTTTCCTTAAGTCTTGTTTTAGCTGAAAAGAGTTATTTAGAAAGCATACCCCATTCATGGCATTTGACACTGAAAACAGCCTTTCATATCAAACAGCTGGGGCTTGAAGTTATTTAACACAGGGCACGGCCAGAATATATTTTGCACTCGGATCTGATCAGGCTGGTCTTCCATTTAGAAGGGAAATGGCTTTCACTGTAAATAACCTTAATCAAATGGTTCATCTGTATTTTATTTTTAGAAAAGTAATTCTTTCTTCTCATTACTTTAGTTATTATGTGAGACCTATAGCTATTGAAAAATGTCTTTTATACATAAAAGAAGTTGAAAGATTAGTTTTTGAGAGAAAGAAAAAACAGCTTGATGGCAAAAATGGAAGGCAGTGGAACATGCATTTCCAATCATCCACGCCAAGCATTTGATTTTAAAATCTCCATTTGTTACTGTGGCTGATTTCCACTGGCATAATCATGAGAGGCTAAGAAGAAGCCCTCATGAAATGAGTAGAGGAGAAACTGCAAGGCACACTGGGAGAAAATGGACAGAGGGTAGGGGACTAGCTTGGGGATTTTTAGATTTTGGAATTCTGGTCCCCCACAGACATTAATTTCCTAATGTCATTTTGATCAGACATGTCCACAGTAGGCAGAGTCTACATCTGAAAAAATTCTTTGGCTATGAATCCTGAATTATCTGGGGAAAAGGGGCAAGCTACAAGAAGCTGGAAAAACCTCAGTGCAGTGAGATGGGTGAAACAATGATGCAACATAAAGGACCAAGTACAAGGACAGAAAACACAAACTTTGAGTGTTCAGCATGAGATATCTGAAGTAACCATGATTCCCAGATGTATATAGTCACCCAAAAAGGCTAAGATCCAAACTTCTGGAGAGAAAATCTCTTGGTATGGTTTTGGTTTTGTGAAGTTAAGAGTAATAATGCCTAAGATTTTTGAGGGAGGGCTGCAGTATGAAGTACAGAATGATGAAAGAAATCTCAGAGAATCCTTGCTAAACAGGCCAGTGATGGATAATAAGGGTATCTACAGTCATCTTACTGATTCTTTGAAAATATTTTATTCTTTACCCTAATTACATGAAGAAGTTAAGTGTTAGCATTTTGGTTTTCAGAAAACTGCTTGTTTTTTTTGAAAACTCAGAAAAGCTAACTGACATGTCTATTGGAAATTAAAATAGGAGTTTGAGTGAAAATTTAAAACTCCTTGGCTTTCACTTCTCTATCCTTCCAGGTACCATTAAGGCAGTTCAATAGATCAAGGCTAGGAGGAGCAGTGAAAACAGAAAGATGATACAATTTATGAGGTAATTCTGAGCTGTTGGAAGCACCTAAGTTATGAAAAAGCCATCATTACCAATCCTCATGTGGAAGAAGAAACAATCCAAATAATAATGAAGTACATTTTAGATGTACATGGCAAAGTAAATTTCACACTATTTTTAAAATTTATTTACTCTTCAGAGCACGCTTGCACTATCACAGAATAAAACTCATGAGATCTCTTATCCACTGTAAGTAAACATCCTCAAATGTGGGTAGACTAATAGAACAATTGGCACTTAATGGGTGAACATCTTCATCCCTGAAATGACAGCTCAGAAGATCCTCCTTGCTTGGGGAATAGCTTCAGAAGAGCCTTGTGCACTTTGTCAACAACTGCTGTCCTGCCAATACCTAGTAACAGGCTGCAGAAGGAAACAGCAGAATTTTTCTAGATCCTCTGAAGTTTTGTCTCTCTGACCAAGTTGTATGTAATCTCATGATGCAATAGCACGTTCCATTTATCTGACAGTAACACTGGTTTTGAGTTCTGCTTCCTACCATCAAGACGAAGGAAGTAAGGGAAAGACAAGCAGATTTTTTCAAAAATATGTGTTTTCAAAAGTATGTATGTAAATCCCAGCTTTTTTTTGCCCTGTAATTAGTATGTGTAATTAGATAATAGTAGTTATTAACCCATGGGAAATTGGGAAAAAAAAAAAAACAGGTAAGATTTTCATCACATACATCCTCTTAACACAAAAATTGTTTTCAGAAATTAGAAACCATGTTTTCAGGATCTTTAAAAGATGCTCAGATCTAAGAGTGGCCAAGGAAGCAGTGTTTTATTTAATGTTATTTAATCAACATCATGTGATGGATGTCTGTTAATCTTATTGAGTCCAAAAAGAATCCATGGCTTTACTCATTCTAAATAGTAAACAGCAAAGTGAGAGAACTTATTTAAGATTATATCCTTGCACAATAGCATGAATCAAAGTCAGCAGTGATTGAATTTGATAGTGAGGGAACTCCTGATGATGTAAAATCAGTTACTGAGGAGAGAAAGGAGAACCTCCACCTGGGCCAACACATTCCAAAGCCTGGACTGGACAGAGATCATTGCACTTCAGGGGACAATCTGCGTTGGCTGGAAGATTGTTAAGGTGGACGAATAAGAAGCTGAGAAACAGACTCGCCAACCAAAGAACAACAGAGTTCTAGTGATGGATCAAATTACATCACTCCCTAAGGACAGACTTTAATTCTAAATATAAAACTACAAACCAGAAAAAAATAACTCAATGTCTTTCCTGCAGCGGTCAAATTGAAAACGGTATTTGAAATACAAATTGTGGTAAAGCCTTCATCAAAAAATTTAGGTTAGGAGCCATACTGTATGGCTTCACCTCACAATGAAATTCAGTTAATTCCTGTCAATGACAGTTTTGCTGGCAGGAGCACTGCAAAATTAACATGTATTTCTCCAAAATGAAGAAAAAAATTGTCGCTATTTTTTTCTGTATACTGCAAATAGTTCTTATGTGTAAGAAAAACCTGTGATTACATAGCTATGTATAAAAGCTATTTTTATGTACTTAACTGCATGCTTCATAAGATACAGTCCTATTTAAAACTGATAAAACTGATTTTTTTTTTTTAGCTTTTTCTTCTGGAAAGAAAAACTTCTTTTTAAATATGCCTATTTTTTCCCTTTTCAAGATAAATTAAAAAAAAAAAAAAGCTAGTATTGTAGAGAATTGGGCCATCAAAGGATTACTTCTTAAAACAATATTTTTCTTTGCTCTGTTTCATTAAAATAGGATATGTAGAGTGCAGGGACAGGTTTTATAAAATATTAGATTTTGGGGGCTAAAACAAGCTGCAAATTTGTTTTGTCTACAAGGAAATGTTTGGATGAAATTCAAATATGAACTGAAAGAAGTAATATGTCTTGTAAAAAAATTAATCAATCCAAGACAGAGAGAAAATGTTTAATAGGAGAAGCAAAAAATGTTTAATCACACAGGCAATCTAGGTAAGTTATCAAACAAGATTTCTCTAGATATTCATTTAATGAGGATGAGTTTTCCCTCAGATGGCAATCTGAAAAGGTGGTAGGATTTTGCAAGAAAATCTCTAACCACCAGGAGTATCAGAGGTGAAATGTTCACCTCAGTTAAGCAACTGAGAATTTTACAATTGATTCCTTAAACTAGTTTTTAACTGTAGTCCAGTCTAATTTTCATGCAATCTGTTATGCCTCTCTAAGCTTTTATCCAGAAGCAGAAAAAAATATTTCAAAGATGGCTGTAGAGACTTTGTCCTTGAGAAAACCTGCCAGTGTCATAGGAACTTCCTACCATGTTTAACTTTTTAAAAAAAATTCTATAGCTCCGAAAAGCTTGGAACTCTCACATGTTACTGATATTTTTATCAGCTTTTATAAACAGCCAAAAAGGAACTTCTGTACCAATGTGGATTCTCATTCATGTGACTATGAAAGGTAAATGCTGCATGTGGATTCTCTATGGGAGAGCTTTCAAAAAGAAGGTTTTGGCAGAGTTAGGGATACGCACGTGTATGTGTATTGCCAGACAGCTATAAATATCAGATCCATGGAGTGCACAGGACTGGAGGACAAAGGCACAAAGACTGGATGATTTATTGTAGACAGAGCTGTAAAGTGCTTTTAAAAATGAGAAAAGACTTGTTAGTGTTCAGCAAATGTGAAATTTATGAGGGGTGTTCTATCAAAGAAATTATCCAAGGCACAGAGGAAAAAGAAATGTTGTAAATAAACCCAGTGGAAATTTTTTTCTTGTTCTGTAAAACCATTCCATTGGATTTAAATGGTGTGGAATTATATATTAATGAAAATAAAATAGTTTAGTGGTGCCCAAGTTTTCAGATAGAAATTATTTAAAGATTAAAGCAGTTTCTCTCACAGAAATTTGTAAATGGCCAAGCTTATATCAAGAAATAAGAGTTGTGAGCACTTTTAAGGAAAATGGAGATACATGATCTCTGTGTGAGAAATACCTGGAGCCCCTGTGACAGTCATATGAGATGGGCCTTAGAGAAGGGCAGATCCAAATCATGTTGGATCTAGGGATGGAATGGGAATTAAAAATACGGAAGTATTTTTCCTAAAGTGAGATTGTGTGAACAATTTTTAATCTATCGATCTAAATGTAGGTGCCAAGCCTTTCATAATTGTGTAGTTTTGTTTTGCAGTTAAAGAGAGAAAGGTACCTCTAGTGGATAAATCAATACACACAATTTATCACCCATTCTAAGATCTGTCTTCAGAATGTACCTTTTTTCTATTTTAGAGACAGAAAAAAACCTCCAGAGATTAAACACTTGACTTTTGGGTGGTAAGAACCAGGTGAGACAGACTCATTCACTCTCCCTGTGTGCCCCTATACATACAAAGGCACACATGCTTGTTTCACAACTTCTTTTGCAATAGGCTTGGAGGAAACTTTAATCAATGTATTAATTTGTGGAGAGAAAATCCTGGCTCCCTATGAAGTATTGAGAAGAGTTTAGCAGTTGGATCTACAAGCCAGTCTTGCCTGGTCTCAATGGTCTTCTTTTATTTTGGGCATCTCTCAGAGTAACCTTCTAAAGTTAATTTTCTGTAGCTTAGTGATCTGTTATAAGACGTTGTACCCAAAATGTTACATAAAAAAGTTTAAATTTATTTTAAAAAAATAAAATACTCTACATGTTAATTAAGCTCATTCAATTCTATTTTCCATTGAATAGGCAAGAAATGCTCTATCCCTTTCTGATATTGTTTCAGGAATTGTCTTTTAGAGACAATTCACAAAAATGATTTCTGGAAATGTAACAATTAATTAAAAAGTGTAGTAAGTTCGTATCTTGTTTTGCAATATGTTCTCACATCTGCAGCTGAACAAACAGAATTGCATTTCCCAAATTAGCATTTGATCTAGCACGTTAAACCAAGGCTGTCATTGTACTTAGGAAAGTATTTTTAAATTAGCTGGTAGGTTGCTTAGAAGAGAGTACTAGAAGGAACCAACTTCTGTGAGTAAAAAACACTAATGAATTTTCTGTGTTCGGTGGACCTGTCTGTTGAATTCCAGTTAAATACTCTTGCACACCTTTTAGTATGTGCTTAATCTTATGCATACAGCCAAACACAGTGACTTTCAGGACAAAGGCTTACGTGGTTTTAGGGTTTCAGAATTTACTATGGAACTGCAAGATACAGGCCCACTGGATATAAGGTTCATACACATTGGTGTAGCACTCAGAAGCCACATTGAGGCAGCTGGACCATTGTGCTAAGCTTTTTACAGATATCTAATGGGAGACTGACCTTCCTGTCAAGTCCTCAATAGAACAGACAGTTTAAACCTTGAAAACAGACATGGGAATGCAAAGTGACTTGCTCCAGGGGATGAATTTAGTTTCAGTGATTTGGTACCCAACGTGCCAGACTTCTCATTATGAAATATCTTATTATAGAAGGACAAGTGTTTGAGAGGGATAAATACTCAGGAGGGAAATATATGATTCATTGTTTTTTGGAGGTTTTTTTTTGTTTGGGTTTTGTTTTGTTTTATTTTGTTTTTTGATTTTTAAAGCTAGAAAGATCTTAATGTAGTCTTTTTTTTGTTCACCTCAACGACTAATACAGTGTTATATTTTAGAGTAATAAGCTGGTTTTGGTGAAAGTAATGCTGTGGTATTATTTCTGGTTATAATACTTTAGATATGTTGCTACCTAAGATGTGATCTATGCCTCCTAAATGCAAGATAATTAATTTGCTTGAAGAAGCTTGTGATCAAAAGACAAAGGTAGATGATGATTTAGAGGGTGCAGAGCCTATAAATAGAACACAAATAGGGTTTGTTGGATTATTATTTTTATACATTGGATTATGTATTAACTATATAATTTGTAAAAAAATTCTTGTTTCCCTTTTGTCCTATTTTGGTTAACTGTATTTAGAGGTATCCTATTCTACTCCAGAAAATTTTTAAGATAGTAGTAAACTGGTCCTAATATATCTATAATGTTTTTCATCTACCCACTTTATGTAACGCTGTTTTCTCTTTTATAATCCTGTCTGTCATCTTATATCAGTGATTTAGTTCAGCTCATTAAGTTCATCTCAGTGGTGGAAATTTTTTCTTAATGCAAGAGCATAATTCAGTATTAAATCAGCAGTCTCAAACACAACTGAGGAAGAGCATATGTGTTTCAAATCTGTTCTGGATTTGGGTGCAAGATAGTTTAAAACTACAGAGGGATAATTTAGATAATTTCTCTTTTAGTTCCAGAGCTCTAACAAGCCCTGTGTCTTCTTCCAGGAGGTGGTGGTCAGTGGAGTGGTCAGGAGGAGGTGGATCAGGGTGCACAGAGGAGAAAGAGACTGTTGGGATGATCTGTGCAAAATGAACAGAAAGATCTTTGGACATTTTAACAGGAAACACCAATCTCAAAGCTACTTTAGAAATACTGCTTAATCTCATCTCTGATGTCAGAGTTCTCATGGACATAAGTTGATAAATCACTTGATCTTGGGAGGCAGGTTCATATTTAGATTAAATGATTCTCCCTTCTGTGCTTCATCTCACTTGTAGAGCTTGCATCTCCATATGGGTAGGCTGTTCCTCTTGGAAGGAGTTCCTTAGGTTGGGAAAATTTACACAGTATTTTTTGCATCAGTGCTGGCAGGTGCGCAGCAGCTGAACAAAATTGTATATATGACTGTGACCCATGAAGACATGGATCACTGACAGCATTGCAGACACACCTCAGATGAAAATCTTCATGTACTATTACGGTGGCAGAAGGAAATGTGACTCCCTCAATATACTTTTAGATTTGTTGCTCTCTGGAGTTTACCAGATCAAAGGAGCATAGAATAAGCTAAGTTGGAAGGGATCCTCAAAGATAATCAAGTCCCACTCCTGGCTCTGCACAGGACCATTCTCAAGAGTCACACCACGTGTCTGAGAGCAGTGTTCAAATGCTCCTTGAACTCTGTCAGGCTGGTGCTGTGACCACTTCCCTGAGGGGCCTGTTCCAGACCCCAACCACCCTTTGGATGAAGAACTTCTTTCTAATACCCAACCTAAACCTCCCCTGACGCAGCTTCTGGGCATCCTGTCAGGTTCTGTCACTGGTCACCAGAGAGAAGAGATCAGTGCCTGCCCTTCTTTTGCTGGGGGGAGGGGAATACAGGGACAGATTCTGTGAGAAGATGCCAGGGGCCACTCCTATGTCAGAGTTTTCAGCCAGCCCCAAAATGGACGTGCTGGTGGTGAAAACTGAGCTTGCCAGTGGTGCTGTGGTACCTCAGTGATAATGTGTTTAGTAAAGGATAAAAAGCACTGCATAGGAGCCCTGAGAGAGTGGAGTGAACATGTGGGAGGAACAGCCCTGCAGACCCCCAAGTCAGTGCCGAATTAGGGGCAGGAGGTGCTCCAGGTGCCAGAGCAGAGATTCCCCCACATCCCAAGGTATGGCCCATGGTGAGGCAGCCGTGCCCCTGCAGCCCATAGAGATGCATGAGGGTGCAGGGATCCACCTGCAGCCTGTGGAGGATCCGTGCCAGAGCAGGTGGAAGTGACCTGAATGAAGCTGCAGCCCACAGAGTCCCCACTGAAGCCAGCTGCTGGCAGGAGCTGTGGCCCAGTGGAGAGAGGAGCCCACACTGGAGCAGGTTTTCTGACAAGAATTGTGGCCTTTTGGGGGACCCATGCTGAAACAGTCTCTTCCTGAAAGACTACTCCTTGGAGAGTGCCTACAGTGCAGCAGTTCTTGAAGATCTGACTCCCATGCCAAGGGCCCATGCTGTAGAAGTTTGCAAAGGACTGTATCTCCTGGGGGTATTGGGTGAGCAGCCTGAGGAGGAAGGAGAGTCAGACACAAGTTGTCATTGACTGATCACAATCCCTAATTCCTGTTTGGATGTCCAAAGCATAGGAGGAAGGGAACAGAGGGCAATAAAAGATGATCTTCGTATCTGAAATCTTCCACAATGCAAACTTGAGTCTTTCAATTTTGGCGCTTCCATAGTTTGTGTTTTTATGACAGATCAGTGTGTCTGTCAACATATCTGTAATAGCTAACTGTGCCAGGCCTTCCCACACAGGAGTTGAAAACTTAGGGAAAAGCATTTCAAAATACTTATTCCAGAATCTGTGTCCTGGAACACCCAGGGTCTGTGAGTCATAACTGTTGCAGATTCTGTCACGTTACTTCGGTCTTAGGCTGCAGGTCTTCCAGGTTCCTACATACATGGTTCCTGTATCTGGTACCTGTTTGCTGCTGAGCAAAACACATTGTTGGCAGGCCACCTGTACTCTACTTATTCTTTGTAAATATATTGTTTACAGAGGATTTAAACTATGTGGGTATAATTTAGAAATAAGGAGATGTTGTCATTTTTTGCTTTTTGTTTTTCAAAATAAGGTTTGTGTTTTAAGTGAGGGACTTGTCTTCAGAGCAATAGCAGGAACTTTGTGAAGTATTTTTCTTACAGAGAAAGAAGACCACATTACTTGACTGTGTGTCTCAGTAAACCCTTCAACATACAGAATTTTTTGCCATTTTGGCTTTATGATGTCTTTTCTTAACTGAAGGTCCTGTGAGTCACCTGTTCTTTTGAAGTGATTATACTATCACGTAGTACAATCTGCTAGAATAGAACACATCTAATTCACATTACAACTACTGCAATAACACTATCTTGGCCATTTAAGGTGCATTGCAATGTTTTTTCTGGAGTCTGTTCCAAGGGGAACAGGCTGGGTGGAGAAAGGATTGAGAAGCAGCCCTGGGGGAAAGCCTTGGAGGTGCTGGTGGATGAGAAGCTCAGCATGTCTCGGCAATGAGTGCTCAGAGCCCAGAAAGCCAAAGGTGTCCTGGGCTGCATCCAGAGCAGCGTGGGCAGCAGGGCCAGGGAGGGGATTCTGCCCCTCTGCTCTGCTCAGACCCCACCTGCAGGGCTGCATCAGCTCTGGGGTCCCAGCACAGGGAGGAGTCAGGTGGAGTTCAGAAGTGGGACACTTGTTCCCAGGGCTGGAGCTCTGTTCCTGTGGAGACAGACTGAGAACCAGGTTTCAGCCTGGAGAAGACTCCAGGGAGGCATGATTGCAGCTTTCTCATACTTGGAGGGAGCCTACAAGATAGATGAAGAGAGTCTATTTACAAGGACATACAGTGACACAATAAGGGGGAATGGCTTTAAGCTTTAAGAGGGTTGGTTTAGATTAGATACTAGGAAGAAATTCTTAACTGTGACAGTGGTGAGGCACTGGAAGAGTTTGCCAGAGAGGCTGTAGACTCCCCATCCCTGGAGATGTTCAAGACCAGGTGGAATGAGGCTCTGAGTAACCTGATCTAGTGGCCCATGACAGGGGATATTGGAACTAGATGATCTGTAATGTCCCTTTCAACCCATTCTATGATTCTGTGAGTCTCTGCATTCATCTCATCATCTCAATGGCATTGCAAAATCTGCAGAAAATGGTATATATTATATAGTATTATATATAATAATATGGATAGAAAGTTGTCAACTACAAAGAGGTATCTGCTTTAAAGAAAATTATTATTCAGTATTTTTCGAAGTATGCTCATAAAAGTGAATTTGTCACTGCTTTGTATTTATGAGGGAAAAAATACAAAATTTTCTTAGAATGCTAGTATGCGACTGTTTTACCAAGCATAATTTAGTGCATTTTTAATAAGTAAGATGTCTTTAGAAGTGTAAGAGAAATGGAAAAAGAATTGGAAAATTCAGGTAGTCATGTTTGCTGGGAGGCATTTTATGAAAATGGTAGTGAGCTGGAATGCAAATCCTCATGGCTTTTCTGATTTTGTGGTCGCTGCTGATTACTGTAAAATTGATTCAGGAATGTTGCAGCATCTCTGCATATGTTCAAGCATCATCTCCATAGTGTCACAGGCATTTTTCTTCTCTGTGGGTTTTGTACTGAGTAAGAAAAAAGTCTCATAACCCTCATCTTAGCATTTTTTCTTATCAAGGAGCAAAGAAGGACACTCTCCAGTTATTTCCCAGTCTTGATCTCAATTACAATAGCACAAGTTTTCTTGGATCAGCTAGTTCAGAACTTTAACGGTATTCAGATAATGTTTTATCACATTTGGATTTAGACTGGGGCAAGGATAGTTTGCTTTGAACATGAAGAATTATTATTCTGTTACTCTAAGTTATAAGTACTTCAGGGTCATATTATGTTATTTAATGAAATTTCAAGTTTGACTTTTTTCTCCATCAAGGGAATTAATTCGAGCTTTAAGTCCACTAAGTGTACAATTTCACAGCTTGCCACTGATTTCTTGAATTTTTCATCACGTGGATTCCTACTGTAAGGACCACGTGTTACAAAAAATACTCTGTGCCCCTGTAAAACTGCAAAGTACAACAACAAGGAGCCTTAGGAAGGATTTGTCTAAACAAGAAACATATTAAGTAACTACCACTTACATGAGGTTTGTGTTGAATTATTTCAGTTGTCAGAGTTAATTGAACTGTGTTTAAAAATAGAGAAGGCCTGCCATATCCTCACAGAAATACTTGTAAATCACAGAGAAATCCATTTGCAGAGGAAAGTAATGTACAGGATGTGACTGAATGAATGATTATAGAAGGAAGATACGAGAAACAAGTGTTTAAAAAGGATTATTAATAAGAAAGATTGTGTTTTAAAAATAGGAGATATAAAGTACGTTTGCTGCCGAAATGAAAGCCTAAGTTACAGCTTCCACTGAAATATTTTAAACTTTTAAACTTTAAAAAGGACATTAATACAACAGTCGAAGGTCATTTACATATTTAAGTAAAGATACAGAAAATAGGAAAATAATTGAAGCTGTTCTTTATTGACGATGGGACTGAAAAGTGGGAAAATCTGGTTAAAGATTTCAAACTAATAGATATTTCACATTGATTTTCACTCAAGGAGAATGTTGATCTTAAAAGAGGTGTGATGACTAATGGGAACAGAGAAGTCACATCTTTCTTCCCTGGTTCTTCAAGAAGCGGTTTACTGAAGGGCAGATGCAGTAGCAAGCACCTCTTACTATAGCTGTTGAGTAAGTCATGATATATCTGATCAGTGAAGTTACAGAACTGATTTTGATGTAAAGAAAGCTTTAAAATATGGATATAGACTGAAAATGGCATAAAATGCAACCAGGAGTTGCTAAGGTAGACAGTATAGCATCGATCTCTATCTTCCAGCTGCCAAGAGAATGTAATAAAATAGACATGTTCTTAAGAGAAGTGATTTATGGAAATGGAGACAGAGTCAAAAGGCAAGCATGAAACTGTGGAAAAGATGGCAACAAATTTTGGTAGAAGAGGAGGTACCAGGCTGGAGAAGCACATTTACAGGAGAAAGATTATAAGTGTCTAATTTGACAGTAGACACAGAGATAAAAAGTCAGGGTACCATGATGGAATTTTCTGGAGAGGCAGGTAAGTACATTGAGCAGAGCAGGCAAAGACTGTAAGCATAGAAGTAAATGATTTTAAAAGAGTGCAGAAATATGTATGGCACGATGGAAAACAAATTATAGTGACTAATGAAAATACTCTGCTATAAGCAGAAACTCATTGTTTGCAAATGGCCCAGGAGGAAGAAGGAGCAGACTTTTCATTCCAGCCTGATCATCAGCCATCACTGAGGTTCAGATTTTAGAAAAAAATACAGTATCATCTTAGGATATGTAAGAAAAAATATTTTGTGGTTAAGATGGTGAAAAAATGTAAAAAATAGCAGGAAATCTTTAATTGAAAGTCTCAACATGTTGGTCATCTGTGTTCAAGCAAGATGAGATGGAGCTGGGAAAGCAGAGAGCAAAGTTCCCTGTGATGATTAGTGGAATGACAAGCCAATCATTTGAGGGGTCTGTGGGAATCTGTTTTGTGTGGTCCAGCAGGGTTTGTAAGAGATGTGTATATTGCAGTTGAACTTAGGTTCAAGAAAGAAGAAAGGAAGAAAGCTTTTGAAAAAGCTTTATTGAAAAGCTTTTATTGATATAAAATCTGGCTATAAAAATCATTAGGATTAGAGCCATAACAGTGGAGGAGACTATAAAATCACAAAACTGCCCTCAAGCTACTTACTCCAGTTCTGGCATAAGAACTGGGTAAATCACCCAAGTCTTAGGAGAAAAATGCACAATTTGTATTTTCAGCTCTTTATGCAGTAAATGTAATATGAAAAAAAATTAAAGCTGAAATGATTTGAAATTGCTAAGGGTGTACATCGTACCCTGAGTGTGCTGCACATGCAGAAGACTCTGAATTCCAGGCTAGTGGGAGGGTGTCTTAAATCTTCCCATGTTTAGGCAACATGTAAGAACAGACTGTGAGCAGAGAGGATCTGGAACAGGCAAGCATAGGAAATACTGAGAGGAAAGCATAGGAAATATGATGATCCTCTAACTGACTGTTCCTTTCTCCAATTTCTGTGATTCTGGGAGAGGTAGCACTATTAATGATCACAGTTTCTAATAACTTGGTTTGTGTGTAAGAAAAACGGGATGTTTTTCACTAGACCCTTTATGAATTGATAGAAATGCAATAGTTACTCAAGAAAATACCCATATGCCTGCCTTTATGTGTAGAGATCAGCAAAGTCCTTACCCAGTCTGATGAAATCAAGAGAAGTCTTTCCCTATGTAATAAATTAGTGAAGAGCAAATCAAAACTCAGAATATATATTCAGGTCATTTGTTTTCTGGTTTTCGATTAGCAGAGAGTAGAAACAAAAGGGTTGGGGCAAAAGTCAGATCACATTGACTTACTACATTTTACTTAAACTGCTCTCTTAAAGTCAAGGAGATTATTCATGAAATTGGTTTTTACTCAATGTCTCTAGAAGTGTTTTTATGTACCACAAGGGCTTCCTGCTTAAAAGGGAGCAAAGGTTCTACATTGCTACAGTTCAAAATGTCCAAATTTCACTTACAAGGTCAGTAACATTTTTTTGATAATTTTCACATTTTATAATGTGAACATTTTTCAGTTCAAGGTAGTGGAAATGCTCAATGCCTGATACTATGCAGAGCTATTGCTAAAACAGTATGTGTTGATTTTTTTCACTGGTATGCAAAAACACGTTATTTGTTTTACATTTTATTTTGGAGCAAAACTACTTAGATACTTTAGTGTTCTATAAATAGGATCAGAAAGTCATGAAATGCTATTTAGATCTTTATTGGTTTCCAGAATAAAACAGATGTGAAAATTGAATGTAACTGTAGATAATGTAACTGTAGATAACATAAGAATTGCTAATATTCACATTAAAAATTTGGGGATGTTGGAACGTGTAAGTACATGTTTACAGATTTTGTCACTACTTAAACTCTCTTTGTTTGTTTGTTTGTTTCAGTTTGCTCCCAGTATTCTAGAGGAGTTTTTGCCATTTTTGGACTATATGATAAGAGATCAGTACATACCTTGACCTCATTCTGCAGCGCCTTGCACATCTCCCTCATCACGCCAAGTTTCCCCACGGAGGGTGAGAGTCAGTTTGTGCTGCAGCTGCGGCCGTCCCTGCGGGGAGCCCTCCTGAGCCTGCTGGATCATTATGAATGGAACCGCTTTGTTTTCCTCTATGACACAGATCGAGGTAAGCTGTGACCCAGCTTTCTTATCTTCATCGTTCCAATGACTTTCGCAAGAGCTGTGAACTTTCATGTCCCATTGAGAGCTTGGGGAGCCAAATTTTAGAGGGCCTTTGAGGTGAAATACCTCTGAGTAGCTGTGTGGCTGAAGGAAGAACTCCTTAGTCTGCAAAAATTGGGTATTGGATTCACATAGCATAATCGACCAGCCAAAGCCTGTGCTTTAAGTCTAGAATACTAAAATCTTTAAACTAATGGTAGTGAAACATAAACACAGTTCAATAAGCAGAATGTCACAGCTGTAGTCTCTCTTCAGTTCACTTTTTAAGTGACAGCAGTGCAGAGAAGGAGAGAAGAATACCACTTCTCTGCATCTGCACTGGTGCAAGCTGAGATGAGAGTGAGCCTGTGGGACTTGCAGGCTTTGGAAGGTGAAAGCAGAGAAAGGCTCTGCCCTCAGGCTGTGCCAGAGTAGTAGAGGTCAGAGGCAATACCTGCCAGGTGTCCACAGGTCAGCCCATCTTCTTTCAGCTGGAGTTACTCCAAGTGATGGACTACACTTTTACAAAATATAAAACTAATTACAGAAAAGGGTGCATTTTCTTTCCACAGTCTCCATTCCACATCCCAATGCATCTCAGAACTGTTTAAGTGGTAAGAAACTGTATCACTGCGTGTCACCACTCAGTGAGGAATTGAGAGGTAAAAGCTGTTCCCCGAGTTGTGTGTTCATTCTGCTGGCAAAGTCTTTGTTTGTGGAATAGGACTGAGCCAGCAGAGCTGAGCTTCTGCAAAAGAGGCAAGATTTTTGTGTTGGTGGCTTGCTTTCAGGGGGGAAGCAAACAGCATAGCTGTAGTCAAATAATTATTTTACTACAGCTGTTTCAATATACTTCCCCATGTGGACAGTCTATTCCAAAATTAAAGTGGATTTATTCCAGTATAATTGCTCTGCAGAAGAAATAGGGAATTACACAGACTTAACTAAATCTGTTTAATTATTTGATTATGGATATATAAGTTATTTTTCTCATATATACAAGCACTACATTTTAGTGAGTTTTTACCTTGATATACTGCCTAAACACCTGAATTTGAATCTCAATAATGGAGGAAAATGAAAGAGTTTATATTGTTTCATAACTTTTTGTTTGTTGTTTTTAACTAAATATTTTTGTAATGCTTGCTGGACACATAAAGGAAGTTCTGGGAAGCATTCTACAATGTATTAGGTAACTGGAAAGAGAAAAACATAGCAGAATTTTAAGATATTTCTACTCAAAATATAGTTATGGGTACCAAGAAAACAAGCACATAATTACAGATGTGGTCTTACAAGTTCAGCAGATTGTTAAGCAAAGAAGTGCACAGCCTGCAGTTACTCTTCTCACCTAAATTCACACGCTTAATTAGATTGAGACATCATTTTTAAGCAGGTGATATCACACCAAGGACAGTTTCAGAACAGTCCATAACAGCATGGTTAATAATTAATTCTTATGGCACTGAACTCAGTCACTCTGGACTCATCAACACATCTTTGATAAAGACGTGACATTTTCCAGCTTGGATTCAGGGGATGCTACTTTGGGTAGACTCTCAAATTCTGAATAGGTCTCATGATGCAGTTTCATCCAGAAGAAAATAAGATTTAATGTATCTTTTGGTATTAAGAGTACAGTAAAAACACATAATTGTTGAGTAAATTTTCACCATCTTTGAACAAGACAAAATTTCAATGTGGATCTGAGATACACTTTAAAAAAAAAAAAGCATCTCCTTACTAACAAAGTAACTGAAAAAAAGAAAAAAAATAAATTATGTTGAATCAAAGAATATCTATCAGGGAGGCCAGAAATTACCCTTGTCCATATTTTTGTCAGAGATCCTTCCATTACATGCCAAATGTCTCCCTGTTTCTCTGAGCAGCCCCATCAACTGAAAGAAGGTGAACCCCCTCAGCAATTTGTTACTGGGCTTGCAAGTTGATCTTTGCAGCTTAAGTGGGAAGCTATGAATAAGCTCTTATGGGGGAAGGTTAGCAATAAGCCTGAATTCCAGCCTGACACAGTAGCTGTCGGTGAAGAAGGCAGTATTTAGCAGCTGTCAGTATCGTAAAAGGCAGAAGACCTTCGCAAAAGGTAGAATGACAAAATACACTTAGGCAAACCTTCAGCAGCAGTGGTGGACAAATGAATGTTGTTTTCAGACCTGCTCTAGAGCCTTTCTGTCCTGCTTGCTTCTTGGTTCTGTTACATGTGACTCAGTTGCTGCTCACTCTCGGGGGTTAAACAATTAAATCCTATTATCAAGGTAGGTTTCTCTGTTATATCATTCCATTCATCTCTTTGACAGCCCTGAGCTCCCTGCAGAACCCCAGTCTTTAATGCTGGGGCCACCTATGTTAGCATTTCAGTTTAGGGCAGGAATTTACTTTTGTTGCATCTCTTTAAGTCATTCCCACATACCACACTTGGGGTTACACCCCGTATCAGTCTTGGGCCGCGCAAACTCTCATGAGGTGGTGGCTTCAGCTGTTATGTTAAATCTCCCTTTCTGATGTTCTGCCAAACTCACAGTCTGGAAAATCACTGTCCTGTGACAAAATGAAGATACTAGGAAGAATGGCAAAAGTAAAAAATTAATTGGATCTAGCAGGGGACATTATGGAAAAGGAGAGCAGGTTTTGCGAGAGGCATTAGACCTAAGAGAAAAAATGAAGGAAAATTCAGCTCATTATTTAACAGTGGAAAGGGAGCAAGTAAAGAGTGACACAGAAGGCTAAAGCCTGAAGGGTCTTTTTGTTTCAATACATTCCTCTTTCTCTTATCCTCCTTCCAGGTTTAAAAAGGTTTAATTATGACCTGATGCTTAATACAATTAATATTAACAGCAAAGTGCCAGGAGCACAGACAGGAGAGGGAAAAAGCAGGCTAAAGAACATTTATCTGAGTTATGCAAAGCATAGTAGGAAAGGGCTGAAGCAAAACCTGTGCCTCTATCCAGAGGAAATGGAAGTCCAGCAGGGAAAAAGAGCTCAGGTAATATTTGATGTCATCTCTAAAGGGAATTAAATGAAAAAAACCAAACTAGTAGAGCAGAAGAACGTTCAGTTTATATATGTTGTTTTATTGTGACTGAGAGGTATTTAATTTTAAAAGAGGCATGTAATCAAGTGGATCTGTGTATCTGTAAATCCATGGGATTTTTGATCTAGCACAAGTATGCCTGTAGTGTGATTTCACTAGTTGGTGACAACATTTTCTGACACCAGAAAGAAAAATGTGGATCCTGAAACCACAGAAGAGGGCTGGAGGAGTTTATGTGACGTGAGAAGCTCTTTAAGAATAAAGTCATAGAATAATTTAGGTTGAAAAAGACCCTTAAGGTTAAGTTCAGCCATTCACTTAGCAGTGCCAAGATCCAATATAGACTTGAGCAGAGCAAGAATTGAGCCTACAAGAGGTCACTGTTAGTTTTCCACACTGTATGCAGCCTTATTGAGAACTGGAATGGCTGAAACTGCTCATTAAACTGCAGGGATTGCCCAGAGCTGAGAGGTCCCAGGATGGAGAGTCTCAGAGGGGCTGTAAAGCAGCATGGGGACATGAGACACCAGGGAGGGTGGCAGCCAGCAAGCTGGAAACTGCTTTCACAAAATGTCACTATCCATTTGAATTCAGCTGCAAGCTGAATTTTCCCAGCAAGCATTTTCAGTCCCTGACTGTGACTTCAGTGGGGAGCACGAAGGGTAGAGCTAGCAGCTGGCCTAGCAGTTGGTTCACCAGAGGCAAGGACTATAAAAGAGTTATATTCTATAGAAATTAGACATCATGTGTGAGCCTGCTTATGTACCTTGTTAACGCTCTTTGCTTTCCCTCCACTCCTTTTAATTACATGTTCATAAAGCCAACACAGTCATGGCTGCAGATGAGGAAAATTAGCTCACTGTGCACAAGGTAAATTCGATTTTCCTACATTTCTGGATAGCAACTCCTTTAAAGTTGAAACTGTTCTATGACACTCTAAACCTGGAAGAAGGTTTGTACAAATCCTGGCCACCTGTTAATCTCACAGTACACAGAGTAGCAATCTCTAGGCTTTTGTCTTTAAGAACTTGTGGAGGATAAGTGATTCCCAGAAGAGAACAGAAGATGTCTGGAGAAAGCAAATAATGGTACAGGAAATTTAAAGCTTTCCCTCTTATTTTGAGGGAGATTAAGGATTTTATTTGCAATCAGTTTATCACGCTAATCTAATTTCCAGCTTTGGCAGAGCATCTGGCTCAGCAGTAACCATTAGGTTTGGTATGTCCATGATTAGTACCTCCAGTGATACTGCCTCGGGCCTGACTTTCTCACAAAATAAAATAGAAAGTAGAGGTTCAGCTATAGCATAGCAGTTTGGAAAGTAGAAACCATAACCCCAAAGTTTTTGATAATAACATATTTTAAAAGTAAGAGCAGGTGAGATGCAAGGCATTTCTCTTTGAATTTGCATGACAGCACAGAGGAAAAGAGGCTTTGTTGAGTTAGTGAGCCTGGCCAAGGTATGAGTGGTACAAAAAGGGTTCAGGGTTCAAAGTGATCTGCCAAATAGATAGTTCAAGAAGGTGAAATGTGGTAAGGTGGTATAAAGGCTAAACACAGTAGGGAAGAATCACAGATACAAAGTGCAGAGTAACTGTCTCAGAATTAATACCTGGATATAATGGGATATATTTCAGGAGCTGTGGTGAGCCACAAGTATAATGTAAGTACAGAAAACCATGCTGTGTCCAATAAAGTAGAGGTTATTTTGAAGTTTTGAAAAAGAATGTTGTATGTGAGACGTGAAAGCTGAATATTGCTCTCAGCCATGGCTGGCCATGCTTCTGTGCTGAGATTTCCACTGCGAAAGAAAACATCAAAAATTTTCAAAAAAAATCTGCCTTGCCCTTTAAAGTACCAGATACTGTTTTCAGCTATAACAAGGGCCTTCAGTGTAAATGTAGCACAAGGATCCATTGCTGGCACTGTGATCACTGACCACCACATACAGATATAAATTTGAAGGGACCACAGAAGAGAAAGAATCTTTAAAAAAAAAAAAAAAGAAAGACATGACCAATGAGAAAAAACTTTACAAACGGAGATTTTATTTTATTTTTTTTTTTAATTGTAGGACTGTTAAGGTGTAAAGATCAATTTTTTGTACCTGGTGAGCTGTAGGCAAGATAGAATTATGTATATTGATTTAAAGTGTTACTAGGAAAAAATGTTTCAATCAGATTGGAATAAGCAGATGAGGTTCTTACCACTAGGGTAGGATTGTTTCAGCTTCAGAGGTTTTGAAGAGGTTAGTGAGTATCTGAAGTGGTGATAGGCTTTGCTATATCCTCCTCTGATGATCTCTTATGTCCCCTCAGGATTATTTATGTACTTGTCATGATTTTTCTAGGAAACTGGGAATGGCTTCTTCACAGTACTTGGGACACTGAAAAGATAATTTTGTACTTTGGAGCAACTTTCAGTAATATATATTTCTATTCAATTATATATAAAGCCTTTGTAAAACATTTAGTGTATTCTATTATTCAAAATTCAGATCAAAAATATTCTAAGTGATCTAGATAAAAACACCATAAAATCACGTTGAAGTACTATCATTATAATATGGTACCCAGTAAGTTAAGTTATCATTATCTGGGCATTTAGGTGCTGAAAGAATTGATCCTGTATCAAGCTTTACTCAATATTTTTACTGCACTTCTGAACAAATTTTTCGATGTCTCACTAGTGAAAGCAGTGGTAATATAATAGCAAGTTGTGAAGTTATTTCAATACCTCAATTAAAAGACCTAAACTTACTTGTCAGTAGTGATATAAACATATAACTTACATTTTTTATGTGCATAAAAATAAAAGTCAAGGCTCTTATTTGTGAAATAAAAGAACCAAGTGTTGCTAATGAAAATAAAATTGCAGGTGACCTTACCAGTCAATACTGAAGAAAGATGGTTTTGACACCAAGTGCTCTTTACTTATTAATTGTTTTCTCAATAGCAGTGTTAAGCCCAAACCTACACCACTCTTGCCTTAAACTTCTAGAATAATATCACAGGTAAGACTGAAAAAAAATAAGTCTTGAACTCTAAAGAACATTATTTTGGGAATCTGACTTTGTTCAATTGCAGTCATTCACTTGGTCTTGTGCCCTTTTTTCATTGCTATCACCAGGAAGAATTGGTAGGATTCCCACAATATGAATCTTTCATCCTACTGATCTTTGGCAAAATGTTGGACAATAAAAAAGAAACATAAGTTCATGACTGGGTCCACTAAAAATGGAAGGTTCTTACTTGCATCATGCATTTTTGTACCAAACTTTTGTGAAATAAAGATCAGTGTTATCATGACATTGAAGAAATATTAATAAAAGAAGCAGCATCCAACACCTGCTCTCATAGTCTTCAGACTGCTCTAACATTATGGTCTGCAAATTTGAACCTTTCCATATTCCTCACTAGAGATGATAAAAAGCTGTTTGTCTTCAGCAAACACTCTTATATGAGCAGTGAATCATGTCACACATATTGGGATCCAGCTACCGCTGTGTTTGTTTTTTACCAAAGTTATATTGTAATTTAATGCAGGACAATCTGAACCGAATTAAATTAATCTGAACCGATACACAAAACATAGAAAAAAATGTTTTGGCAAATATCAGTGAATTTGGAGAACTGCAGTAAGTTTTTCATACGATCTACTGCTGTCTGTACTCAGTAACAGTAAATTTCATGTTTTTAATGAAACAGGGCAACGTGCTTTATCCATCAGTAACTGGCTTGCAGCAAATTTTGTTTTGCCAGTGTTAGCTCATTAATAATTATACCAGTAAAATGCCAGCTCATCCTCATCTTCTCAGCAGGTGATAGCAGCTTGAAAATACAGGTAATAAATGCACATGTGAAACTAAAACACAGCTGGATCCTAAAATCAGCATTAGTAATGATACTGTGACTTTCCATCTTTCCCTTGTCTTACCACTAAAGAGAAGCAATACTGGTAAATCAACAGGGTCATCATTTAATTTGCTACATGTGAAAAATCTTCCAAGAGCTTTCAGAATGCTTCATTTAACAAAAGTGACTCTTTTTTTTTCTTGTTATCTGAAATGATTGAACATTAGATCAAGGTTGAAATTAACAGAAAATGTAGGTATTGGAATAAAAAACTGATCATCAAATGTACAGATGAATCTCCTGACTTTGGTATTCCATGTAAGATGTGGCTCAAACGATGCTGCATCAGAACTTTCCTGTGTGTTTGGTCTTCTACCTAAACACTCAGAACATGGGGCACAGCCTGATATGCAAATGCCATAGGAAAATATGAATCCTAAAACATTAAATAAACTGCTGCTTATTATATTCCTATTCTGAAGAATTTGCTTTCCTTTATTCTGACTTAGTGGGTGCCATGGAGAAGACAAGAGACTCATGATAATTTTAAATATTGCTTTTTAAGTTGCCATGCCAGTGAATCATCTCTGCCCTTTCTAATGATTTGTTTGTGACAGTGTTTTAGAATCCTTAGAGCTAAGTTCTTTTCTCAGTAGCATTTATCTCAGTTTTGCACATGTGTAATGCAAGATTATGCCTGTAACTTCTATATGCCTTTATATTCCAACATCCAAATGTAAATAACATTGCGACTTCCAATGGCTTGTTCTAATGATATCAGAGAATTAGAGAATAGTTAATTTTTTTGTTACCTGCATATGTAATACATTCCTTTAAATGAAAACATGTCATTTTTATCTGGTTTTTACACACATTCTGTGTTTACTTGAGAGCAGGGACTGTATGGTCTGTAATTCTGAATGCCTGTTTCCATTTGCTTAAGAGCTTTTGCACACAAGGATGATATGCTGCAGTTAAGAAAAAAAAATGACCTCATACAACTTTTTCTGAAAAAAGCTCATCTATTGGCATTTTTGTTCTAGATTTTCTGAGTAGTAGAATTGTTAAGCTTCTCTTATGACTTCCAAATAGCAACTCTGAGCACATTTCTGATTTTATTATTATTCGATCCCAAATAAGAGGAGGTATTTTGTATATATAATGATTGGACCTGTATTCTTTTGTGTGGATCAAACAAATCACTGTAAGAGAGCAAAGTGTTAAGCAGAAATCTGTGTTATGGTTCACTTGTATTTAGCTTTCATATTAATATTTAGGGTAGACCTTGCCATTCTTTACATATATCAGTGGTATCACGTTTGACAAACCCTGCAAAAAACTACCTTCAGTGAAGGCAGCCTTACATCAGCATAGCCAAGAGCATCTTTTCTAAGTCTGAGGCTGTGCTATGTCACCACTACACACTGGTCAGCAGTAACTCTGCGGACAGTTGATGGATCCAGCAGCGTGGACCGCCAAAGAAGGCCTTGAAAAGACTCAGACGAGGAAGCCAGCCACACATCCAAATGCTTGTGCTTTAGAAATTCCTTTCAGTATGGACATCCGAGTCCTGCAGCTGCTGATCGTAGCCTTTTATATGGCCACAGGTGTTGGCTCCAGTGCTGGAGCACGGAGCGGCAGCAAACAAAGGGGAGTATAGTCACTGCTGCCAGAGACCAGACGTGGTGCCAGTTTAATACTGAATGTAAAACAAACACTTGTGCCAAGTTGTTTCTAAATGCATTTTTAGTTAGAAAAATTAGCTTGTCTTTTGTGAGTATTATCTGTGTGTAGATGGATGTTCCAAGTTTTAATAGAGTATAAAGCAGGCTTTTTAAAAATAAAAATAAATAAACAAGATATAGACTTACAAATATCAAGACACGCTATTCCATTTTTTTATGCACCTATTGTTTTAAAAAATAATCAAAATATATGAGGCTAATTTACTTCTTTGTGATCCCTCCTTGGCATATTTGTGAGACATATATCCCTTGTGTAGTGTGAGTTACTTCTCCAGAGCTGGAGCAGGAAGTAAAGGTAATTCCGCTTTATAGTAATTCTGTGTTTGTATATGAGGGTATTTCTGGAGTTGCACCTTCTTAATTCAGCTAATTGAACTGCCATTCTATCATCCGTGCAATCTGTGATTTTAGGGCTACATTTTCTGCTTCTGTAAAGAAGCATATTCCAATGTATTTAGATGTTTGCTATTCTGAGATGCATTTTCCCTGTAAATGGAATATATTTTAGGTGGTTCCCTCATAAATTACAGCTGAATCCTATTTGCATACATATTTATACAAATAATTTATCTTTGGTCAATTCCAAAAGGGATGGTTGAAGTGTAGACATCCTTTTAAAATGATTGACTGCTTATCACAGTGCTACAGATTCTGTTTCTGCCTCTGTACAGGGAATTTCCTGCACTAGTACTTACAGATAACAGCATTAGCAGCTGCTTCTGTTACCAAAATTGCAATGCATGTTTGAGGAATTTAGCATTTTGCAATTGGAAAGAGAGTTACCAAAGGGTCCTTTAATCCTGGGGTCTCAAAATCCCTTTTTTGTACTACTACCTTGGTGAGTTTTAATATTAATGCACACCTGGACGCTGCAGGACATTTTCCTTTGGACAAGGGGCACACATTTTGTTCCAGTGTGACTTTGTCTGCAAACGGCAAGCAGAACATTTAATGTGGTTTTGAAGATCTGGGAATAATAAATGATGGAAGTGTCACCAAAGAGAAGGGTTGTGAGAGCTGTGAACACAAAACGGGCTGCCAGTGTAGTTCCCTGGAACAAATACATATTTTATGTTAATCTCTTACTGGGAAAAAATATCAAGGAAGAAACTGTCCTGGGAGTAAGGACTTATATCCTAGACCATCCCTCTCCTAAGGGTGAATCCAGTCAGCATGGGACAGTGAGCTTGGGAATGTCCTAAACACATGCTTTCATTTCATGAAAGGTATTGGAGCCAAATTTGTTCTGAAGTGAGATCAGAATAAGGAAAGCAAATAAAAAATGTCTAGTGTACATAACATAATAAACAAATATTAAACACAGAAAAATAATAAGCAACATCTTTTTAAGTGTGCTATTCAAAGAAGTCTCTCATACCAGAAAAAGGTGCTTGCAGATGCCTCTTATAAAATTATTTGATATGTATGAATAAATCAAGTGGAAAGAAAACAGGTTACTATGTTAGTAAACTTGATAAAAGTAAGACATTTAGATATCTCTGTTTTCAATTATATCCTTCCTGTAAAAAAAAAAAAAAGTACTCTTCTTTATATTATGTGTTAAGGAGGGTTTCAAATAGGTCTGAATTATTCAAAACTCTTTTAAGAATCTTTGGCTAATGGTAGTAAAAGTAAGGCGGCTTTGCCAAATTTACATTATAAACAGTTTACTTTTAGAGTACAAAACAGGTCATGAACCTGGCCCTTAAACACAAGTGACTATCCCAATCACAAATCTATCACTTATTTTTTGTGTGGAATCTACTTTTGAGAGTGTGGATTAATTTTTATCTTATATATATGTGTATGTATGTATGTATATGCCTAATAAGAATTATATCTCCTAGCTTTGTCTGGATGCTGAACAGCTGAATTCATTTAAATATCAAAAATCTTCATATCTTACAAATTCAAGTCATGCTACTGAAAAATATTATAGCAGTACTTTTAGATTATATTTTCATTTGTATTTTCATTTTCTTTAAGCATGATATTATAACCAACCTTTTTTTACAACCTTCAACTAGTATGTCTCAACATCTCCATTATTTTAAAAGTATTCAAAATAAGATACTCATCTAAAATAGCCTTTTCCCATGAAAAACATTTCAATATTTGTTTTTCAAGGAAAGAATCAAGGAAAAAATGTCCCAGCTAATTCTATCAAGTAATCGTTTTACTGAAAAAATAATATCCTTCTTCTGAAGTGTTTAATAAATGTGTTTTAAAAGACCAGTAAATCATTGTGTATATCTTTTTGTTTGTGCCTTTTGCTAGATTGATTTCACATCCAATTTCTCCTCAAATAAGCAAAGCATTCTGCCAGGTATTTCCTAATGCAGATACATGCACTTGATCTTGAGGCAGAATGAAAATCTCTGTTCTGAAGCCAAGGGTGACGTTCACAGTGTGCCTTTCTGCACAGGACTTCAATTATTCTGTGAAACATCCCCTAAACACCCCCCCCACACACACACCCCTTGATGCATCCTTCTCTTTTGTGATCTCTTCATTAGCCCTTGTGAGAAGAGGAACTTCCTTTCTCCTCTGTGTCAGGATATCTATCCCCTTGTAGGTTCTGAATCTGTGGACTGTGGGTAGAGCTGCAGCAACTTTATCTTCTGTCCCTTCAGAAACTCTTGTTTGGTAGGGCCTCCCAAAACTCAGATATTTTGTTGCTCACATTTCCGTTGCTTCAAGGAGGTTTCATTATTTTCAATTGCATTATCTTGTGAATCACCTCAGGATCTACCTCTGCAGTCCTGCTTTCATATATTTTCCCAGATTTATTGGCTTGATTCTGCTTATCTTTTCTTCCTTGATAATTTATATTGGCTTTTTTTCCACATCTTCTAATCCTTTTGCCACATTTTCTAGTTCTATCAGTACATTCCAGTACGCTTGATCCATTTTCAGTTCTTATACATTATTTCAGAGTTTGGGAGCCACGGCCATTCATTTCTATCTCTGCTATTTACAATTATCACAGATCACGATTTTTAGCTTGAAAAGTTAGAAAAAAGAACATGTAATAAGACTTAAAATTAGTCTGTGGCTGTCATAGTGAAAAAAACTGCAGTTTTGTCTCTGGGTGAACAAATAGTTACCAATACATTTTAATGCATCAACGTTCCAGTTTGAATGAAACAAAAGATGTAAAACACAAAAACCCAAAACAAAACCCGAAACCAGATACCAATTATATTTAGTTTAAGTCTAAGTCATTTTAGAATGACAAAGAATTCCAGTTTTTATATACTTACTTTATTTCTGCTAAATTGTCTGTGGTTTTCACATGCATGAATCACAAACATCAAAAGGAGAGGTTCACCAAGTGCATTATCTTGTAATCTCAATTGCACTTCCAAGCTTCTAGACAAATGATAATAGGAAATGCATAGAGGTGCAGTATTTCATATGTACCAGAAGATGAATTCACAAGTAGACTAAACACAAAATTACATAATTTCTCCTCCTGCGAGTCAGGCACGTTGTGGTGGCCACTGCACAGCTGCTGGCCTGGGCGGCATCCAGGCAGACACAGTCACAATTGTCTCTTTTCATCTTGGTCGTTCTGAATTCCTCCAACAGGAAATGGAGCACAAGCAGAAAAGTTTTAAAAACATCCCAGACATGAATCAACAAAACCCCCAAACATCTGCTCATCAAAGCTCATCAGAAAACAGTGTATTTTATTTACACTACTCTTCTGGGTGTACTGAGAATGCCTAATGAGGCTAGAGATCACAGGAAATATTGCTGGTATGAAGTGTCCATTTCACTTTCAGAATAACTGGCGTAATCTACCAAAAATATGTGAAATACAGTGTATTTCTTTGTCAGTCTTGTTATTTATTTTAGCATAAAGTGATACAATTTTATTAAATAACAGTTCACTTCAAATCCAAGCTGGCTAAAAGAAAGTACAACATCTTACACAATATTTTAACTTGTTTTGAACATAAAATTGTTTTAGTAATTGCAGAAACTGGGATAATGGAAAAGGCAGCTAGTGTAAATGCATTCATCGGAGATGTGAGAAACATTTTCACATGAAAGCAAATGCGGGGTCAGATCCTCAGAGCAGCTCAGCATAACCTACTGACTGCATCCTGTACTGGATGGAATTGGGCCACTGGGTTTAAGCATCTAATGTTATATAGCTTGCCTCTTCCACAGGACAGATCCTATACTTTGTGCTCATGCAGGATTTATGAATCCATGTGTCCTTACAAGAGGTCTTGTTGCTGGGGCCGGTCTGATTTCAGCTTTGTCCATAGTAAGAGCTCAGACACCCTTTTCTTCAGCAGTTGCTGTTTTTGTAGAGCTGCACTCAAGCTATTACACGAGGAGGTGGTTAACTAAAAGGTGGATACTGACCTGAGCTACTTCAGTTATTGCAGCAAGGGGTTCACCTCAGCTACAGTGAGAAAACAGCGGCCTTGACTTTGTCCTTGCAGACATCCTCACACCTCTGCGCATATCAGAAGGGAAAGAAAATTTTCTTTTTTCAGAGTAAAATTTGCTAGGGAGTGAAGGTATTGTTTTAATTTTACTTATTCACTGTCTTATTCGGGCTCTTTAAATGGTTCTTATCATCTTAGCATGAAAACAGTACACAGTATTTCCTCTGAGGCTTTTCTGTTTGTGTTCACTGGGAAGCATCTTCCTTAGCTTTTAAAAGCACCTTGGTCACTCTCTTATGGACACAACTTGGAGATTATGTTTTCCTTAGTAAATTCCAGAAGCAAGAATACTTTCATAGCGTTGGTTTGGAGGAGGAAGACATTAGCTATGAATGACTGGAGCAGCTGTAAGTCACATAAGGGGAAATTATTCTTTGCAAGTGTGGAAAGGAATCTTATTCTTCATGTCTGCTGTGCAGCTACAAAATATTGCTGTCAATGCCAAAAAGGATAAACACCTGCTGAAAGAACTGTGAAGAAGATTATCTCTCTTTCTTATACATACACTTATGAAACGTGTACTAACACACTGGACCATCTCCAGCATTTTTCTCTTTCTCTCAGCATTTTTCTAGCCATTGAGTCAGTTATTCACCCCCTCTGCCTGACCTGTGGAAAAGACATCTGCTATGGAGAGAGGCCAAATATCAACATATAATATGCTTCAGTTTTGTAATGCTAACCTTGTAGAGTAGAGCACTTGCTTGCTTTTTATTCAGCCTGCTTTTGAGTTTTGTCACATGATTTTGTCACTGGGATGTGGGGCCAGCATTCTTTTCTGCTTCTAATCCTTTTCACCAGGCTGGAAAGAGCTTCTTGCTGACTTCTCTCTACCTGTGCAGCTGTAGAAATGCTCTGCCAGCAATCCTAATGCTGCTTTTCCAGTTTTTAAACATTCTGCCAAGTAGAGAGAATTAATAGCAAGATCTGAATCATCTCTAAAGTAACCCCTGTGTCCTATTCCTCCAGTATGATGTAATTTTTCAGCTCCTGTCTGGGATAATAAGAAGGATCTCTCATACCCTCAGAGCTGAGAAGTGTGTCAGGGCAGGCCACACCATTATTCCAGCCTACCCTTTCGCCTTTGCAGCTCTAAATGTTTAAAAACCTTTAGGCCAGATTTTACAGTCCATGTCGTGCTGCTCAGCTGGTGCAAAGTGGATGGACTCCAGCCAAAGCTGGCGAGTGGCCACAGCCTTCCCCTCGTGCCCGTGAGCACAGCTGGGACAGGGCAGTGTGGGCCGTGTCCCCGTGGCTCCTCCGTGGTGTCACACGCAAGGCAGCCCAGGCCAGACCCCCCCAAGCTTGGAGGGCTCAGCCCTGGGCTCAGCCCTGTGCATGGGCTGGGCATCCCTTCCTGCCATGGCCAGCATTGGCCCCTCTGAGGCCATCCATGTTTTAGAGCAAAGCTTTTGGTTTTTAGACTAAAATACAGAAGAGTTGAGAGAATTGGCGGGTTTGAGCGGAGGTTAAACTAATAGGGAATAACTACTAAACCTGAACCATAGCTGATAATAGCTACAATTTACATGCTGACTGTATCTCCTGCAGCAGCTTTCTACTGCAATGTAGGCTTAATTTGATTCTCTTTCTTTCATTTCGTTTCATCTTTTTTGCTCCATTTGGAAGCAAAAACAAAGATCTTGAAGGGTCAAGATGAACTGTCAAAAGTTAGTGGAAGATGCTTTGGGATAGCCATGCTCAGTTAGTGCCACACCTTCAAGAAGTGCTAAAAAGCACCACTTTTAGGTTTAAAAGTGTTTATTTTTTTGTGTCAAGAGGAAAACTTGGCCTTTAGTCTCCAGAGACCTCTACAAACTGTATGAATGTGTGCAGAGCAGGAGCAAAGGAGCGGATCATGTCCTGGTGAACTGTGGCGTCTGTTTCTGCTCCCGGCACCTTTCATTCCTGTTGCAGCTACCGATGGATGGCTTGCTCTGGCTGGCTGTCGAGTTTTCTGTCCCCAGTGATCTGAGGATAGTGGGTACACTCTGAGCTTCTCCCCTCTCTTCTCTCCTGTATCTCTTCTACCGCACGTCAGTGATGAGCTTTATTTCATATTTGCATGGTATACTTTGCTTGTCTCTAGTTCTCTGCAGTGCTTTTGGTCTTTCGTTGGGTATGAAGACTTTGAGGCAACAGTTCTGCAGCTCATTGTTTCTATTTCTGCAGCCTAGTTCTTTCTGTCCACTGTTCAGAAAGAAGGACTGCTCTGACTGCTTGCAACGACATCCCTAAATACCAGCGTGGCAATTCTGAGACTGTAGTGTGGTAAAAGACAAACCCCTTTGCAGAAATGCAAACAGGCTCCTGGTAATTTGGCATTTACCTGTCAGTGGCTGTGCCTTGGCCTTGTCCTGCCCTAAGAGTGTGAGTTGCATATAAATACCACATCACATCCCCTTTGGCCACTGCTTTTATTAGTAAGGGGCTATACTGCATTGGCTGTGATAATAACAGAGTACTTTAATTGATATGTCTGAAAGAGCCGTCTGATACAGGACTCTAAATTCTTTCTGCTTCTCTACTCCATTTGTAGTAAAGAGGCAGTTTCTGAAGGCCTAAAATGTTATCTGGCTTGTAAAGAAAAATCCACTCTCTGGCAGAGACTGAAGTTATAAAATTCGGTCTACTTAACTAAAAATCCTATTAGATGGATTTACACATGGCTCTCTGACATCAGGCTGTCCGATATGAAGAATAGGACCTGAGGCCTTTTAATGGGACCTGAAGCCTTAAAGCTGTTTAATGCTGTCAGGAATTTTTTCCAGGTTACTCTTCCATGGTTCCTTCAGATTCCGGTGCTAAAAACAATACAAACTAGTGTCTGATCCATATAGACCTTGCAGTTTAGAATATCATTGTGTCAGATGACTAAATCTGTTACATTAGAACTTGATAAACAGCATTGCTGTAGTCAAGAAAAAAAATGATTTATTTTTTTGTCACAACTAGCTGCATGGCACAGCAAGATGCGTGTCCTTTGTAGCTGTTCCGAGCTCTTAAATAGTCAATTCTCATTTTAGCTTACTGGTTTTTAATCCATTTTTTCTTGACTTCATAGCACTTCATCTCACCCCATTCTGCAAAACCATGTGACTTAATTTCAAAACTAACAGTGTTTAGTGTTTTTTTCCTTGAGTCTCTTGCTTGGAGACAGGCGGTTCTGTGAAGCTCTCAGCACTCCTTTCTGCCCAAAAGAAAACATGAAAAAGGAAATTTTTGTCCTCCTCCCTTGTGTGAAAGAGTTTGTGACCCCAAACACTGCACTGGCTCAGAATTCAGGTGACAAAAAATTTACCTTTCAGCTCCTTTATTCTAATTAGTTTTGTAATTTTTATTTTTTTAGTATCATGCAATGGCTTTGAAAGTTTTTTGCTTAGTTAAACTTTAATTAACAAGTCCTACCAAAAAAACACCCCAACACTGAACCCCCAAAGTGAACACATTGCTAAAGATCCTATGAAATACACAATCACTAAGAGTTTAGTTAAATTGGATTATCCCCTACTCCCTTATTCTCTTTGATTTCTTCTTATCTTCTAGATTATAACGTTCCTGTAAATGAGAGAGATGTTTGCCAGCACTTGGTACCATCTTTGCCATAGCTGTCAGAATTTTCATAACCTGGGCAGAAGAAAATGCATATATCAGACTGGAATAACTAGAGAATTTGCTTTCTGCATTTCCATGAACTCGGGGTACTCAGAGTGACCCTTGGCAAAACTTGGTGAGGTGTTTTTTCCGTAAAGTGTTTGGGATGGTGTTTCTGGGCCCTGAGGAAACACCTTTTCCTCCAGCATCCTACAGTCTAAGCACAAGGAGAGGACATTACTGTGTTGGGTGCATTGAGCTCATACTGATTGTGAGGAATATTGGTACAGGTGTTTTGCAAGGCAGAGTAGCTTACTTTCTAGATAATATTGCTTTTAGGTGCAATATTATTTGTCTGAATTCAAACACAGTACACTGGGTTTGCATTTAGTTACCATAAATGATCATGAAAATGCAAAGCCTTATATATTGATTCCTCACTCTTCAGCTCGTCTAAGTTTACAGTACATTTGGCAAGTGAGTATTGACCTTCACATTGATGATGGTAAATGTTATCTCTTAAAACATTAAAATCCTAGTCTCATCTAAATAGAAGTGTATATCTTTATACTACCTCTCCTTTTTCCACATGGATTATTGTATTATAAAAGACAATTTATGAATTTAGCTTGGCATTACTTTGAATCATACATATGCTTGAATTTTCAAATAGGGTGTTTGAAATTAAAATAATGTATTAAAGAACTCTGGTGTGACATAGTAGATTTATAAAAATAGAAAACTGCAAGTACAAACACATAAATATTTATGGTGAATTTTCTTATCCCTGTTTATATTTTATATATCATAACCTTTCCGTCGTAGTATTAGTTTTGGTCTGCCACTGACAAGAAATTTAGAGCAGCTGTCATCAATCAAAATAAATCACAGTATGCAAAGAGTTAATATCAGATCTACAAATGTGAAAGCTTTTTAATGCATGACTAATGTATGTACATGTCTTGTCCTTCTGAATTAAAAGGACCATTTAGGGCTGAAAATGAAATCCTAGATGAACTGTTCTTCAATTAATAAAACAAGGGATACAAAGCTTTTAAAATACTTTGTTATTCATAGATAGAGTTCATATAGTGCACATTGCAGTGGCTATTTCTTCAGCCTGATTCAGCCTTTACTGACACTGGTGAAAATCAGGAGTAACTCCAGCAAAGGCAGTGGAGCTACCTGGGATAAAATGAGAACAAAATGAGGAATTTATTGTCACAGCTGTGAAGAAAATATACTGCGGTGATGGATTATTTCTTTATGGACTATGACACAGCTTGAAGGAAGGAAAAATAGTAGTGGCCTATGAACAATTGATTTTCTTTTTCCCAATGCTGACTGAAAGTAGAGCCACTGTTAGCCATTGCTCTTACGCAGAGAAACAACTGAGAAAGTACAAAGAAGTTGTACTGGATGTGAAGCTCTTTTGCAAAGATATTTTCACTTTAATGACTGAAACACAGTATTTTGCCTTTTTGTAAAGGAAAATGTATGTCTCTGAAAATGGTGATGAAGTCTGCCTGGTAGCAGACATTTTGGAGAACATACATTGGAGAAATGTCTGCCAGATTCTGCCTGAAACATTCTTTATTTGCAGATTAGGATATTTTAATGTCTGTAATTTTGAACTGTTGCAGTCTTCTATGACTGTTTAATTCTTTAGTTAATAAATGGTAGATGACTTTGAGTTAAGTAGATCAATGAAGACTTTAATTTCTGGAGTTTTTTTCAAACTACTTTAACTTCTCATAACTTTCCATGCATACAGGTTAGTATAATGGTTATATTTGGTTAACAGTGAACACTCAAGTCACTACCTGTTGCTAGTAAAATTTAATAAGCCATTTAATTTATCTTTCTCTTGCAGTTCTCTGTCCTTTTCAAATTAGATCTAACACTTGGTTTTGATCTTTAGCAAAAAAGTGCCACTATATTCTTTTAACGAATCAAAGTGGAAACTGACACCTAAGTCTAACTGCTTAAAATGCAGAGGGCAGAAGATTCACTCTGTGATAGAATTTTAATTGCCAATAAGACTTCAATAAATTTAGTGAACAGAAAGCAAAAGAAGAACTTATTTTTGCTTGGTAAGATTACAAAAGAGCTACTAAGATGGGGAATTTAAGCATCACAAACATACATGAAAAATTACTTGGAACTATTTTAAAGTAGCCAAAGAAAAACTTTAAGGAGCAGAGCCCTAGCTCAGAAAATGCCAAATGGTATGAATCCAGATGCTGGGAAATGTCAAATGTTGCAACTACAGGACTATCACTAAAGGGAAAGGAAGCTAACAATTCAATACCAGGGACAGATACCTGTAGATTATATTTATTGCTTTTGAAATTAATCAGAGGAAAATACAGAAGCTATTGAATAAAGAGAATAAAGCTATTGTTACAAGAGGCCAGTTCTCTTTCTCCATTTGAGTGCATATGAGCAAAGATATGGTAGATTTATCTATCTTTACATGGCCAAGATTGAAATAGACATGAAAAGGTGGCCATTTCAAAACTCTTGAAGAATTTTGTATATAGTTTTGAATTATATACAGTTTTGAATTATACCATGAAAATGTCACTTACAGGATATTACTGGAAGTATAAATGTAGCATACCTCAATTATCAATTGGAGACTGTGATGAGGAACAATATCTTGAGTTATATTCTTGAGTAGAGCAGAAGAAGAACTATTATAGGGAAGACAACTCACTCAAATTTTACATCTGAATGTAAGGGAGCATGACAAAACTGATAAGAGACTATAAAACATAGCAAGTGCCTTTTGGCCTTCTTGTGAAGCAGCTGGTGTTGCATAGTGTTGGATGTAGGATTCTGGATGGATTTGGCCTTGTTCAGTGTCAAATATTATAAGCTGCAAAGTGAAAAATACTGTGGTGACTCTAAAATACGGTGATATAAAACCTATCTATAAAAATTCTGTGGCCCAAATTTCTCTTGGATAGTTTGCCCAGTTTCATTCAGTGTGGTAGGACTGTGGTAATTTATCCTAGGTGACAGTAAGACTTAGAGTTTTAAGCTACGTAAGAGAAGAGACTTCAGCAAAAAAAACACTGAGAAGTAATCAATCTTTTAACTCCAGGTTGAAAAACTACCACAAAGCTAACAAATTGTTTTTAAAACTAATGACAACATGAAGTGAAAATCTAGTTTTTGTGGGGAAGCAACACTTCATTCTGATTTTCAAGCCAAATCACATGGTTGCCTCACAGGAAGCAGATCCCGTGTTTTCTGTTGTTATTTGGTAAAATTCACCTTCAGGTGATGCTGTTGAGATGGTACAGCTGGCTAATGTTTGTGTGGAAAATTGGAACATTCAAATGCTAAAAACTAAATATTAAGCTACTTTTTGAACAGTTAGTATTATTGGATTTGGGAGCAGTAAAATGATAAATGTAGATGATTAAATAGTAGTAAAAAAGATGTGTGTGTTTCTGTATAATTTGGTATTATGTTGCCTGAGCAGTGTGAAAGATATATCTGGTGCCATGGCAGCAAGCTCTTTAACCATAGAGCAAAAAACTTACTCCAATATATAGAACAAGAAAAAAACAAACAAACAAGAGAACCCATATCCTAGAAAATGTTGGGGCTTCTTCCGTAATCGGTCTTTAGGATGGCCATCAACCCACGAAAAAATAGAATTATTTTCTGAATGAGAGGAGTAATAGTTCTTTAAATACTGTAGCAAATCATTAAAGTGTCTAATGAAAATAAAACACAAAACAGGCTGACAAATTCCTCTGTTTTCTGGAAGCTCAAAAATGCCATGCTTCAAATGTAGCAAGGTACACATATATGTAAAGAGTGAAATGAGTCTAAAAATCAAAAGCCATCTTCAGTCAAGTTTTAAACCAAGTTTTTTCATACATCTCTGATATCATTATCAGGTCTTTGCTTAGCAAAGAGTATTTGTGTATAGTCTTATCACTTATCTGAAAGTGATGCTTGTGATAAACTGGCAATTAGCTAATTACCAAGCTGCTTTGAGAAAGATTGTCTAACTCGGTCTTTCTTCACTGGTTTCCAATTCTGTCTTACCTAGTTTTCTTCTGTTTTCCTTGTTATCCTTGGCAGTCACTTCAGCTAAGTGACCAGCCACTGACCACTGTGATTTGTGATTACAGCATCAGGCATCTGCACTTCACCTCTACCTGTTCTGCTCTACATCACACTTTTATTCTAACTCATGGAGTGCTCACCCTATGGTGAATAACTAATTAGGAATAGGTGCTGTTCCATATCACTACACACAGCTGAACTCCAGCTGAATTATTTAGACAGCAGTCAACTGACTGCCAGATGTTGCCTGAAACAAGCTAAAACCTGGGTACATGGTGTGGCAGGTTGCTGATGCTTTCTCCTTGGGTTATGGGGATGTCACTCTGTGTTCCAGCTCAGGAAATGGATGGATACCTGGCATACAACTGATCTTAATGAGTGAGGCAAGGAGGTACTTGGTACTAAGTACCTTAGCCTTTTCCTCAGCCTTTGTCACTATGTTTTCCCCTGCATCTAGTAATGGATGGAGGTTCTCCTTAGCCCTTCTTTTGTTGCTAATGCATTTATAGAAGCATCTTTTAGTCTTCTCCAGCAGTAGCCAGATTAGGTTCTAGTTGGGCTTTGGCCCTTCTGTTTTTCTTTTGTAACCATACAACATCCTTGTAGCCCCTCTGAGCTGCCTGCCCCTTCTTAAAGTCTCCTTTCTACCTTGAGTTCCAGCCAAATCTCTACTCAGCCAGGTGGGTCTCCCTGCCAGCTCATCTTTCAGCACATGGTCTGCTCCTGTGTCTTTGAGATTTCCTTCTTGAAAAATGTGCAACCTTCCTGGACTCCTTTGCACTTCAAGACTGCCTCCCAAGGGATTCTCTCAACTGAACTGCTAAACAGGCCAAAGTCTGCTCTCTGGAACTTTTTTTTTTCATGTAATATATATGTATTTGCAGATTTTCAATGTCACAACAAAGTGCTTTATAGCAACATCCTAATAATGAATAATGCAATTATAAATAATCAGAACAGCCTGAGCACTAGTTCACATTGAAAGCCTGAAAAAACAAAAAAGCTTTTTATTGTTCATGAGTGAAAGAATATTAACTAGAAAGCTGATGCTCTAAAATGTACTTAGTAATTTTTTTACTCGAAACAGACATTCATTTGAAAACATGTTCATGTACAAATTGCATTGTGATAGTTAATCAAAGAACATGTCATTAAATTAAAGGAAATATAATTTTCCTTTTGGCTCATCATTAGCCTGATAGGGGTCTGCCCCAGTTACAGTTTTAAAATGAGAAACTAGGGAATCCCTTGTAAAGAATTTATCTGGCTGCTAAAATGAAAAAAAAAAATAAACCCAACAAAAAAATGAATTAACAAAAAGCCCTGTTTAGTTGGTATTAGAACTCATTTTAAGCCTAGGGTTAGTATACAACAAAAACTTACGTCTTCTTCATTGAGAAGATACCACAGCTACTACAGTTTTGATTAACGTCTCTGCTAAGTCTTGGATGTTTTGTTCATCTTACATTTATTTGCTCTGCCTTTATATGGGTTTCTTACTTCATTAGACTTGATGCAGTGTTAAAAATGGGAGCACAGATGAAAAGAGGGTGAGAGATTGTCATGTTAGACGTGGGCAGAATTTCTAACATTACATTCTTTCTGTCTAGTTTCCTCTTTCTTTTCTTTGAATTGTAAAGCATCATACTTCGGATACACCACATAAATGGTGAAGAAATGCAGCACCTCTTGCTCTTCCCATCTGTCTGACTCGGTGAGAACTGAGGGGTTCTAAAGACTGGGCTGTGTTCAGTATAACATAAATACCTGGGCATTTTGGTGTATATGGAGCAACAGTTCTTTGCAAACTGCTGCACTGGGAGTCCATCCTGCAGGCAGGAGCGCTCCCCAGACTTCTGCACCATGGGCCTCTCTTCCACAGGGTCAGGCCTTCAAGGACAGGCTGCTCCAGCGTGGGTCACAAGTCCTACCAGGGAACCTGTTCCAACATGGGCTCCTCTCTCCATGGATCTGCAGCTCCCTGCCAGGAGCCTGTTCCTGGCCTCCCATGGGTTCCCAGCCCTCTGTCAGGCATCCCCCTGCTCTGGTGTGGATCTCCTCCATGGGCTCCAGGTGGATTTCTGCATCTCCATGGTCCTCCAGGGGCTGCAGGGGCACGACTGCGTCACCAGGGGCTGTGCCAGGGGCTGCAGGGGAATCTCTGCTCTGGTGCCTGGAGCACCTCCTGCCCCTCCTTCAGCTTTGACCTTGGTGTCTGCAGGGCTGTTCCTCCCACATGTTCTCGCTGCTCTTCTCTGGCTACAGTTACATCTGTGCCGTAATTTTTTTTCTCTTCTTCTTAAATATGTTATCACAGAGGCTTTACCATCGCTTCTGATGGGCCCAGCCTTGGCCAGCAACACATTCATCTTGGAGCCAGCTGGCATTGACCCTGCTGGACATGAGGAAAGCTTCTGGCAGCTTCTCACAGAAGCCACCCCTGTAGCTCTCTCTGCCACCAAAACCTGGCCATGCAAACCCAGTGCAAACACACATCTGAGTCAATAGCAAAACAGGCTGATATCCCTGGTAAAATCACAGAATCACGGAATAATTTGTGTTGGAAGGGACCTCTGGATCTCATGTGAAAATTGTCCCACCCAAATATATGGGCGAAATTCAGCCTTAGAAAGGTTGCTCAAAACCTTCTCTAATCAGTTTTTAGTAGCACCAATAATAAGGATCCCAGGTCTCTGAGAAGTCTTCCCTTTTAGTTACCTTCATTATGAGAATTGAAAATTCTGTGTAAGGAACTTGCATCTATTGGGCCTGTCTTACTTTGCATAGCTATTCAAAATTAATAAAGAACCTTATTTGGAGTCACTTACACCAGTAATAGTCTTTTTCAGTCTTAGTTATGGTATCAGTAGTATAATTGTATTATAAGAAGATTTTTTTTTTTTCTCTGCCTTGAGGTAAAACTATCTGTAGAGACAAGAGCTGCACATTTTGTTAGACTTCTGGTTATATACCCTGTTAGCATGGGGAAAAACAAGCTGTGACACCGCTCCATTCTTTCCTCTGTAGATTATCATCTCCCCTCCACCTCAGCCCATCCTTTTCTGATTCACTCAATGCAGTAACAGTTCTTGAAAAACCAGCGAGTGTCAGGATTGAAATTGTTCCTGGCTTCAGTGAGTAGCTCATGAGGAATTGGTCGCACAAGGAGCAGGGATAATGTAATGGCATGGAAATGTCCCACTTCTTAGATATGCAAACACACAGTGCTAAGGGCTGAATTTTTTTGCTTCAGTGCCTTTGTAGATGGGGGCTGTTTCCCCAGTGTGCTGCACCTATGTGAGCTAATGGAGGAAGTGCAGAGGAGGCAGAAATGAGAGGCCTGCTGTGTCTCTGACCCCCAGCACTCTCCTCACAGCAGCTGGGCTGTCAGGAGGGCATCTTGGTGCACCTGGTGCATGCCTGGCTCCGGCTGCTGCCACTGCAAGGAGGAAGCAGGGGACCGAAATGTGACTTTCTGGATCACCGTGCACACCCGAATCTGCCCCGAGCTATGCAATTACACATTTTCCTTATTCAGGAATCATGCTGACTATGTGATCTAAATAAATTTCAGAGCTTCTTTTCATGTGTCTGTGATTAGATAAGTTGGCACAATGGCTGTTTTATTAAACTGCAGTGCACTCTGTCTATTGTAGAATGTAGAGAAATGCTGAAAAAGAAATTCTGAAATAATTCTTTCTTCAACTGAAATTTGGTTTTCAAGTTATAAATGCAGGGTATTTTTGAAGAGGGTTTAACGGGATATTTTTTCTCTCCTGGGAGATGTGTGCAAAGCTCTCTACCCTGTAGATAAGGCAATGACAAAGCTAAATTTGATGCACTAAATGTCATGCTTCTACATTTTCTGGTGGGCATACATTGGAATGATGTTTACAACATGAATCATCATAATTGCTCCTGATAGGTCGCTTGTATCAATTTAACTTTCCTCCAACAAAAGACAGCTCTTTATTTCTTTCCTTTGAAAAGTTGAGCACCTCCTATACAGCATAAGGCTTCATAACTGAATTTAATGCTTTTATGAACATCACCAGAAATACCTTTGCATTTTTTCCTGATGGAGTTACTATGCAGGATGAAAATTTTTGATCTTAGTATAGCTCCTCCAAACCATAAATACACTAATGCAGAATATCCAACATCAGACAATTTTAAGTGTCTGTATGCCAGAAAATTTGAACTGTTGTTCTCACAGATTGTAATTTCTTTTTGCTGGATATATGCAGAACTTAGCATTTATCAGTACTGCTTTATTGTACTTAATTTTAATTTCATAGCTACCTTACGTATGATTCATTATCAGTGAAAGTTGCTCGTTCAGATTTTCATTGTTTTATGTGTTCACACAGTAAATTTTTCCAGTGTTGTATACAAAAATGTGTTGTGGGTCTTGATTTTGGGGTGAAAGGAGGATCAAAGCCAGGAAAAGAGGAGAGATAATTAGACAGGTAACAGTGTACATTCCTGAACAATACTGTGTAATTATGTCAGAAGTCTGTCCCTGAATTGATGCTTCTTTCAGGTCCTGTACTGAGGCAACATCTGATCTGGATGCATTTGTATTGTGACTTCGCAAAAATGCAGGATACGATGAGGTAGTATAATGGGAAGCAGAAGCACTTGTAGCCACTGAAGTCTCTCCTTGGCACTGCTTGTGTGCAGCTGTTGTATGTAAAGACTGACAATTCTGTGAAATCAGGATGAAAGCACTAGAGGGAAGAAAAAAACAACTACATTTATTCAATACTACATTGTCAACAACAGCCAGGCTGCAATTTTAAAATGGGTGCATTTGTTCTAGATCTGATTTTGACTCATTGTGCCAGGACAAAGTTAAAAACTGAAAGTGAGGGAGACTGAGAAGTAATAGAAGTAATAGTATCATCCTCCTTTTTGGAAACAGGCTATCTCACATGCATACTGAAATATGTCAGTCTGGTAAAGAACGGTGACTCACACATACTTTGGAAATGCAAACAGAAATGCTGCACCATCAGAATGGAATCAATATTATTAAAGTACTAAAAATAGCAAAATTAAATGAGGATCTTGATTAGGAAAATGAAAAAAAAAGCCAGCAAGAAGTTTTGCATGAGTTTGAGAAAAAAGATGCAACAAAGTATGAACTAAAAATATAATTATGTTTATGAAGTGGTTTATAAAAAGTTTTGCTTCAGTATTTGTTTTCAGTGGTCGAATTATCCCTATTCCATAAAGAGGGACATATTTGTGAGCAGTCATTGGAACCTTTCATAGTCTTTA
Organism: Pseudopodoces humilis; assembly: GCF_049639895.1. NCBI lineage: Eukaryota > Metazoa > Chordata > Aves > Passeriformes > Paridae > Pseudopodoces > Pseudopodoces humilis. The sequence goes on along the minus strand of NC_142201.1, from coordinate 73,807,098 downwards.
CAGAATCACAATAATATATTTGGTCCCATATAGTTCATAATGACATGGCAGAGTTTATTTTTTAGTAATTTTTTTTATTTTATTTAGTCATCATTATTTTAGTTTTTGTTTTTTAGTCATTAATTTTATTTATTAACAACTTCCTCCTGTTTTTGAAGAACAGAAAGGTGTTACCTTATAACATCCAAATGTTCTACAAGTGGCTACATTATACCTACCCTGGGATCACTGAAATATATCATCTCTAGGTACCTATCAAGGACCAGGCCTTGGCATACAGCTACATATTAAGAATGTTATTACTTGAAGTGAATAGGGGCTGTCCATGTTCTTTGCCTGTAAAATGAGGTTGATACCTGGTATCTCTTGCAAAAAACATTCACAATAAAGTGCAGTTTTTGAGCTGCTGAGATACAGGAATACTAGAAGCTATTGAAGTTTATGAGAAAGGAATCTGAAGATTATTAAAAAAAAAGTGATGATTAATATAAAACAGAGGATTTTTCCTCATTTCCTCTATTTTGTCATTTGTCAAATCACATAGCAAACAACTTTGTGGAGAGAATAAAGTCTATATGTCTTCTGTCACATCCTTGGAGCAGGCAAGAAGCCAGTGTATGACATAAACTGATGCCCCTTTTTTCTCTTTTTGAACTATTCATTATGCTACAAGAGTTCACATTTTTATTTAAACCCCTCCCCCTGAAATAAATGATGTGATGTTGGCTACATGTACAAGGCCAAAACAAACAACTGTGGATAATTCCCCTTCAAAATCTGTCAGATGCAATTTTCCAAAACATGAAAAATGCAAGTTGCTCAATAACAGTCTGCCTCCTCTTATGAAATATATTGCATAGATTAGTTGCAAAAACATAGAAAGAAGAGCACACTGAAGCATCCTATTTTGTTTTTTTCTAGCAGTTGTAATTCGACTTTCTAGCTTCTCTTGCACTTACAAAAAGTACAACTACTGATCAAACTGAATTATCACTGTTACCTGTCTCAAGTGCTGTGCATTAGCAAATGAACAGCAGTGAGCTCATTTCTTATTTCCTTTCCTTTTTCACCCTTTCCTTCTGATTCTCAGTGTACTCTGGCATACTCAGCGTTCATATGGCTGCAAAGATGTTTGAGGGGTCTTGGCAAAATTGGAGAAGGTGGCAGCAACAGGTCCAGGTACAAAATGGCTGAGGATCATTGCACAGTGCTCTGATTTTTCTGCTCTGTAGAAGAGCATTCAATCCCCAAGATGGTGTTCACTTATAGATGGCAGAGTTGCTCAAAGGAATTAATGTGGGAGTGTGGCATAGTCATGACTATTTTTTGCCTCTGGTAGGATGGAATAGCTGCAAACAAAATATCCAGGTGATTGTTTCATCTGGTATTATTCAAAGCCTTTGGTTTTAAGATTCCAGCTTTTGAGATACAGAATTCTTGGCTCACATAGATAGCTGACAAGCGATTCATTAAACATAATAAGAAATGAGTCAAGACAATGTGGGCTGTGCCTACACTTCATGTTATGCTTTGATTGGAAGATTGCTTTTTTGACCATTTTTGTCGTATTGCATGGAGGTTTCCTGACTGCTCAAGAAACATTCCAAAAATGGGTCTCCCTCAACAACCTTAATGGATTGATAGCATGACAATTTTAGAATGGAATTAACAGCAGAATTACCCAAAGGCAGACTACCAAGAAAATGGAAGTTGCGCGTGAATATGAGTATTATTTGTATCATCATCACACTTGAGAACTGTGGTATACTGCTTACACATAGAAGTACAAAAGAAAGAACCATTGCTTAAAGCGATTACATCTAGGCATTAAACAGGAGAGTGAGAGCAAAAGATGGGATAATTCAATCCCACAAGGGAAAGGAGGAAAAATATTCTTAGTATCAATGAGCAGTCTGCTCATTGTCGAGCTTTCTTGCAGGTGGTATGGAAAAGCAGTATTTGAGCGAGGGTAACGAGGTGACTAAGCAAATGCTCAGAGGGATTCTGCTCAGCCTCACAGATTCTGCAGAGCCAGGAGAAAGGAGAAAGCTGAGTTGAAAGCTGGAAAATTTAGTAAGTGGTTGTGAGATTAACATCACTGATCATCATCATCTGTAAAATAAATTATAATACGGTGGAGCTTGTCAGAAAGGGCCTTGAAAGTGGAGAGAAATATTTAAACTTGATGCCATAAGGAAAGAAGAGCAGCATAACAGGAATACAAAGAAAAAGATATTATCACCATAACAGTAAGCTAAGAGATATTAAGTAACATTATGGATGGATATGAGTGAGGAAAAATTATGTCTGTCAGAAATTAATAAATAATGTTGAAATGGATGAAAAAAAGGATGGAAGCTATGGTGAGTTTGGACTGCAGGCTGGATACAATATGCAAATATTAAAGAATTTAAACATAAAGATAATATTTTACCATTAGCATGTTTAATGTGGTAAATTATTAGAGTTCTGATACGTAGGTTAGGAGCCTGCCTTACAAACAAGATGTGCTGTTTATGTTATCACACTATTTAAGTCAATAGGCAGGTCAAAAAGGAAAATTATTCATGTTGATCCTGAGCTCATGAGGCAAGAGTTGAAAGGCAGAGGACAATTTTCATCTGTCAAAAACACAGGCTAGACTCACAAATGCACAGGTTATAAATTTGATAATGGCTAGATATCTAGGAAAGTAGGGACAGAATACAGATTTAAATGCTTAAGCCGAAACTTTAGCTGATACAGACAGGTAGGTGGGAAAGCAGATGAGATGATCTGAGAGGGACCTGGCAGACAAATATGCTTAAAGGGATTGTAAGCAGTGGATTCAGAAAGCTTAGAAAGAAAGGAGATTAAAGTAGTGATTGTAAAGGCAAATGGGTGTTGGTTTGGTTCAAATTCAAGTTCTCATTGGGAGGAAAGGATGATACTAATGTGTATGAAGTATATATACCTGTTTATTCATATTTATAAGTTTATAAAATAAATACTCCAAAGGCAAACACAATTACTTTTTCTTTTTGCACTGTAGCCTCCTTGCCACTTTATTTTTATATAAAGTATGTGGGTTGGTTTTAGAATTCAGCAATTCCTTGAGAATGAAAAGGGCATAACTCTGGCTTAATGTGTGAAGGGTCTGTATTAAATAGTTCTATTAAGAGCTTTGTTCCACTAATTATATAGGTAAGTGCTAATATAACTGGTTTATATTACATTTAGAGTACAATATGCACAAGGAGGGATGTTGCTTTTCTAAACCTCCTTTGCTGCAGAAAAAGATAATGAGAGCTATATAAAGTCCTGAAATCATAGCCAATTTATCAGGCCTGCTATGTGAGCTAATGCAAGACTAGAGACATACTGCATCGACTGCTGATCGTTTTATACCACTTTTAATGCCTAGAAATGAAAAGAAAGAAATTAATGGGGAAATAAAGAGAGAAAATGGAATATATGTAATGTATTTTTACACTTCGAATCTCACCCTATTATTAGTCTTTTTATATGGAAAAAAATCCAATCAAATCAGACAAGTATTCAGATTTTCAGCTTTCTCCCATATACAGGGATTTTAGAGGATGCTTCAAGAAGTGTTCCAAAAGAATATATTTCTGACGAGGACCTAAAGCAAGCAATGAATGCAAGCTAAAACAAATATGGTTTCCTTAGCAATGATGATTCATGATACCATAATTATTTGTTGTTTATACTACAGCAGCAAACATTCTTTTATAATACTATTACTAGAAGTCTAGAAATTGCTTTTGAGGCCTTGCTTTAGTCTAAGAATTTACTTTAAAATGTAAGCTCAAGCAGCTTATTTTAAGTAAAGGAAGGAGGAAAAAGATAACGAGCAATAGTAATAATTCAAGGCACATTTGTGTTCTGATAACATAAAAATTAATTTGATTCCTAATCTGAACTGTTGCATTTAGGCTTTAAAATCAAAATTATCTACATATCTGTTTTTTAGGAATGTATCAAGGGCTTGGCATAGTGGGGATTGGGATGACATGAGAGAGCACCATAGTCTGGGGAATAGAGTAGTGGGAGAGGCTCCCACGTTCTCACCGGGTGAAAAAACTGTGGCTGTAGTCCCATCCCAGCTGTCTGTGCCTGAATTCAGAGAGCATATGGAACAAACAAGTGGGGTTAAGTGTCACTGTGTGGCCACCAATGTGGTGGGTTACAGAAAGCAGTGCTGTGGCTAAAAGGATGGCAGTGTTGCAGGGCATGGAGGAGATGGACAGTGCTGTGCTCTGTGCAAAGGGGTTACTGCACTGTCCAGGAAATTCCCTGTGGGGCAAACTGGCCTGGAGCATGGGGGTCAGGAGCAGAGGACAGATAAGCAGGGGTGATGGTACCTCTGCTAAATGCAGTCAAGAGGTGGAAGTGGAGGAAACCTTTAGGCAGCTGGAGGAAGCCTCAAAATTGCAGGTTCTGATACTCATGGAGAACTTCAGCTGCCCTGATAAGTGGTCAAAATGCAAGAAGGTGTGCAAGAGTGCAAGAAACAGGAGATTTCTGAAGCACATCCAGATGATTTCTAGAAACAGGCAGTGAAGGTGATAACCTTCAGTTTAACCTGTTAAACCTGAGCTACTAGCAAGGAAGAGTAAGGCTAGAGATGGGCAAGGCAATGGCAGCCTTACAAGCAGCAAATAATCTCATTTAGGGATCTTCTTAGCATGGTCCAACAGACATCTGCCCTGTGGAGGAAGGGGTTCAGAAAGCCAGTCGGTCTTCCAGGACATTTTTCCTCAAAGCACACAGATTACCCTTTTTGATGTGCAGCAAGTCAAGCAAGCATGGCAGGTGCTTGAATGGGGAAACACTGACAGAACTCAAATGCAAAAAGTAACTCCACTGAAGATGGAAGCAGGGACAGGCTCTCTGAAGTACTATGGAAACATGGCTCAAGCATGGACTTGTGGAGTACAACGAGAGTCAGCAAAGGGGTGTAGTGTGTCCAGAAATGTATCAGCCGAAGGAAGTGGAAAAAAACTCCGTGTAAGTCCACTATCCGTTGAGCAGTGGAAGAGTGGACAAGCACACAAAAATCTCAATGCCTTTTTATCTTGATTTTTACAGGGAAGATCTGCCTTTGGGCCCTCTAAATCAATGAGCTAAGTGGCAAAATTGGAATGAAGGACTGTGTCAGAGACCTTTTAAGACAATTTTTTTTATTCAGACCAATGGTACGAGATGGTTTCTATCCAAGGAAGAAACCCTTGACATCATTTAAAGGCTGTTCTCTATGGTCTTTGAAAGATCTTGTTGTTCAAGAGGAGGTTCATGATGACATGGATAAGGAAAACTTCATACCCACCTTTAAGCAGGGAAAGAAAGGATTTGGGAAAGAAGAGGCTTGTCTTGGGCTCCCTCTGCTAAATAGTTATGGAGTAAATTCATTTCTGCATGTATGAAAGACAAGGTGATTTGGAATAGCCAGCATGGATTACCAGAGTAAGACTGTGCCTGAATGATCTGATTGCTTTCTATGATCAAAATACTGACTCCAGGGACAAGGGTAAAACCAGTAGAGTGGTGAGTAGGGGTATTTAGTTGGACTTTAGCTGGGCTTTTGACATTATCTTCCATGCAATCAACAACTGGGATACAGTTTGGATATATGAGTGCTAAGGTGGGTGTACTGTTGTGATTATCTGTACAAACCCCAGTTTGCAGCCAAGTATTGGTGGTTGGTGGTGTACCTTTGGGGCTGTTGGGGTTTTTACTGCAGCCAGAAAATACCGACCATGCAGCTGCTCACTCACTGCCCACAAGTGGGGAGGAAAATCAGAAAGAAAAAGTAAATCTTGTTGGTTGAGATAATAAGATTTTAATACTTGAAAAAAAACCAAAATGTGATAATACTGATGATATTAACAATTATGATAGTGATGAAACAAGAGAGAGGGAGAATGAAACCCAAGAGAAACCGGTGATCTACAGTTGCTCACCACCTGCTGGCCAAGGCCCAGCCTATCCCCCAGCAACATGGTCAACATGAAAGACTAGGTCTGCAAAAGCAGTTGAAAACATAATTCCCATTGTTTTCAGTAGTTTCTTTTTAATATTTCATGATGCTGTTCTTTGCATTTTAGGCAATCCTTTTGAGAAAAAAATATCCTTTCTTTCTCTAGTGGGTCTTGTTGCCTATAATTTAAATACTACTATTTTAATAAAATCATAGCATGATTGGGGTTGAAAAAGACTAGTAAAGATCATCTAGTCCAACGTCCCTGCTATGGGCAGGGATATCTTTCACCACATCAGGTTACTCAGAGTCCCATCCAACCTGGCCTTTGAGCAGTTACAGTGATGGGACATCCACAGCTTCTTTGGGCAATCTCTTCCAGTGCCTCTCCAGCCTCACTGGAAAAGATTTCTTCACTGTGAGGAATATCTTTCTTATATCTAACCTAAATCTAGCCTCTTTCAATTTTAAACCATTTGTCCTCCCACTACAGGCCCTGTCAAAAAGTCTCCCACCAACTTTCTTATAAGCCTGCTTTATGTATTGAAAGGCTGCAATAAAGTTTCCCCAGAGTCTTCTCTTGTCTAGGCTTAGCATCCCCAGCTCTCTCCAGCCCTCTAACCATTTTTGTGGCAATCTTCTGGATTTGTTCTAACAAATCTGTTCTTTCTTGTACTGGGTCACAGAGCAGGACACTCCAGATGAGATCTCAGGAGAGCAGAGAGTAGATGGGAAAAATCGTCTCCCTTGACCTGCTGGCCATGCTGCTTCTGGTACAGTTCAGGATTTATTTGGCTTTCTGGGCTGCAAGCACACATTTTCAGATCATGTCCAATTTTTCCTCCACCAGTTGTGCCCTTCTTGTCAGGGCGGCCCTCAATCCATCTGTCCCCCCAGTTTGTATTGATACTGAGATTGTCCTGACCCAGGTGCAGGACCTGCACTTTGCCTTGATGAACTTCTTGAGTTTTTCATGGGTTTGTTTCTCAAGTCTTTAAAGTTCCTGTGGATGGCATCGTATCCATCTGCCAAATCAGCTGGATCACTCAGTTTGGTGTGACCTGCAAACTTGCTGAGCATGCATTCAGTCCCATTGTCTGCGTCATTAGTGAAGATATTAAATATTATTGGTCCCAACATGAGCCCCTGAGGAACACCGCTCATTACTGGTGTCCATTTGGGCATTGAATCACTGACAGCAAATCTTTGTCCAATGCAGCCAGCCAGGCATGTCCTTCTAACAGTTCAGGCATCAAATGTGTACCTCTCAGATATAGAGATGAGAATACTGGGGAGGATAATAGTAAAGGATTTCGAGAATTTAATGTAATTTTTTACCTTTCCTAGCATTTAGAATTTGGGAGACAGAGAAAGAGACATATTAAGTATTGGTAATGAGATTGTGTACGGTAAGCATTACTGGTTTTATTCCTCTCCTTCACTGGAGAACAGTGTCAGAAAGACAGGTATAGTTTATATTAAGGCACTTAAAATACTTTCCTGTGCTTTAATTAATCTCTACATTTCTATACGTGTGCATTTTTCTTTTTAAGTCTCTTTAAGAATTGTTTTTACATTTTACTCTCCTTTTCATGACTTTTGTTGTTTTTTCCTCAAAACATGAATGAAGGAGTAATTTTTTTTGGCAATTTTAGGTTCATTTTGAGCCTGTATAAAACCTTACCATATCTGTATACATTACTAAGAGGAGGAAAAAAAATCATTTTTCTTCATCCTTGATGTTTTCAATATGTATCATAATGCTTTCTTAAAAAGCAATACTGAGACCTGACAGGCATGTGAAAGTATTTCCTATGCATGAGTTGTGCTTTTCCCTGGCCCCACCAAAAATGCTGCCTAAATGGATTTTTTTAACTACTCATCTTTATTAGTACACATTCCAAAGAGTAGCAGATTACTGTGTGTAACTCACAAATTTCATTGATTCATTGGAAACCACTGTTCTGCTCTCTAAGCTCCATATTTCATCTGCCTTATTCTTAAGTATCAGGGGGTTTTTGCATATTAAAGATTTTTCAAACAGCCCTGAGACAAGTGTCAGGGAAATTAGATTACCATACCTCTGGAGAACTGAATTTACTTGGATACCAGTCTTCAAGGTGCTGTAGTATTCAATTATCTCCTGAGATTTCATACTCAGTTATGTTTAATAGTCTATGTGCTTCGTAAGACTTCTTAAATTTCTTTATTTCTTTCCAAACTTGTAACAAATAAATGGATTGTGTTTTGAAAGGATGATTGTTAGTATTTGTGTGCATAATGCTGATCAGGTTAAATAAAATTTCTGTATTGTTACTATTATTTGGTGCTAAGCACTTTTAGCCATGTTAATTCTCTTCAAGAAAGAGGGATTCTGAGAAGAACTGTTAGGATGATCATCATTATGCACCATTCATGTCATGAAAGAAAAGAGTCATCTGTAAATGAAAAACTATTGGGTTTCATCAATATATTAAGAGAATAAAAGTAATGGAAGAAATAAGACTTCTTAAACTAAAGAACAGTGTTGAATCAGATACAAAGTAATGTAGAAATGGCAAAAAAGCTACTTTATATTGGAAATAAGATTATTTAGTAAAAATGGAAGAAGGTTGTGGAAGAAGCACAGAAGGACTTTTTAGAAGGTAAAGTGATGATCTTTGTCTTAAGGTTAGATTTTGTCCAGGTGTGTCCTTTTACTTTTAATGTTTGAAAAAAGAAATGTGTGTTGTTTTAATATCATGTGCTTCTGGTATAGTGTTTCTGTATTAACTTCTGAAAATGGCATACATACACTTTTGGGGAAGATACCGTATTCAGCAGTGTAAAGATAGGGAACAAAGATATTTGGTAATTTCTAAGTAATAATGGTGGTTTTGTAGGGATAAAACCCACTTTTCAGATTCAAGCATACAGTAATGATAAATACTGCAGGAGACTTTGAAAAGATTATATGCAGTATAAATCACCTATTATCAATAAGCAATCAATGAATTTATAGTAAAAAATAAGAACTTACGCTGTTTTACTTTCTGTAAATTTTTTTTGCCCAATCCTGGGCTTTGTATTGTCTTACTTTTGCAAATGTCAGTGCCATTAAGAAAAATCAACATTATTTGAATAATCCAAGAAGAGCCCAAAATAAAGAAGAAGTGGTCCTGTTCAAATTCTCCATGAAATCTAGGATTTGCTTTTGTAAACTAAGGGTCAGAAGAAAGACCACTACAGTAAAAGAAACATCAGGCTTCTGAGAAGATAAAAATACAAGAACTGTCTCTGGATTTTATTTACTTGTCAAAGAAAAATAAGTTTCTGAAAATGAGATGCCTGACCCTTTCATTGAGTTTGCCTCTGTTTCTTATTCTGTCTCATTCTCTGGAGGGGAGTTCTTCTTCTGACTGTTGGGTCAAGTAACTCCTCTCTTTTATTAGATACACTGGTCTTTGGCAGGGCTTTTAGGAAATTAATTCACTTCCTTTTGGACTTCATTCCATGCCCAATACCAATACTAACTGATATTTTTAAGAAGACCTTTTCTTCTCTTGCTGTTCACTGGGGTGTTACGCCTAGTTGTCAGATTAAAAAAATCTCTCAGATTCTGACCAGTCAAATGAAACAGCCTCTTAAACAAAAGCAAAAACAAAAATAAAAATAACAAAAACGAACAAAAAACCACCAAACCATCACCAACAAAAAAAACCAAAAGCAACAGAAAACAAAAACAAAGGAACAAACAAAAACTTGTTAATTGGAAAAAGCCCTTTGAAATCATTTTCTATCTTGCTGACTGTATTTTGCCTGTATTGATACATAATGGACTGAATTCCCTCCATAATTACTGGAAGGGCTTTGGGTTTCACTGGGACTGTACATACACACCCAAGTGCAAATTAATCTGTGTTTAGGTTCATTTTTTTCTTCCACAGTGTGCAGAAGATGCATATATCCTGTTGGGATTGTGAGTTGGTACAATGACCTGCTTGTGGGGAGAGGAGAGGATTCAGCAGGCATCCCAGGTTGTGCACAGCCGCTTCCTGATGCCAGGAGCAGCCCTCTGCGTTTATCAGATTGCAAGCAAAAGCACTAAATGAAATTCTGTATTGAATTGTTAGAGGTGAGGTGGGACTAAATAGCATAAAAAGGTTGAATTCCCTTTTCCTGATTTGGCATATTTGAGTGTGGGCAAGAGTAACAATAATGAACGCTCTAGAGAATTGGAGGAGGTTTTAACTCAAGGTATTACATCCATGCTACATAATGAGGAACAGTCATGGGTTTCATATGATTATCACCAGTATCTTTGAACTTGATTACTTCAGTCTTTCAGTAATCCTTAATTTCAGCCTTGGAGTGGCTAAACACTTGGAGTAGCTCAGCATTCTGCTTTCTAAAAAAAATGAGGACTAAGTTACTGACTGTGATTTTATAGCACTAAAATAGAATGTAGGGTTGTTTCCCAGGCTATTGGGCACTTTCCAGAGACTTTTTACGTTTTTCAGGTGAATACATTACATTTGTGGAGTAAGTCTTTGTATTTGTTGGAAAGGAGCATATATATAAAAGAACCATAAAACAGATACTCAGATCCAACACAAAGTCTGTGGATCTGGTTTTCTGTGAATTTACTGAGGTGCCTACAAACCCCCTTAAATGCAATGAAGTATTCTAGTGAGGCTAGATTTAATCTTCCGGGAGAGTCCAATGTGAAGATAGCTCACAAATCCTGAGAAGGCCAAAGGAGCAATATCAGGAAAAGAAAATCCTAGGGTGCTAATTTATCACATGTACCCATTTTATTGTCTGCTCTTTCAGATACCTGGTTTCCTTCTAAATTTTTTCCTTCCACTTTGTTGGAAAATCAAGACATTTTGCAAACTCACAAAGGGCCAATCCAGTATAAAATTTTATTTTTAAATGCATTTTGCAATCCCAGGTGACTGACAGTGCCTTCTAGTTTCAAGTCACTCTAAGTTTATCCCATACAGGTAGCTTGTAGCTGCAAGTTGTATTACTTTGAAATTTGGCCTGTGACATTTATGGGAACTGCTGTCTGCTGCTATTAGGGTTACTGTATAAAAGCAGATTCTCAGGTGCCGTTCCGGAACACAGATGGAAGTTCCCAAGGATATGGTTAGGCATTGGCACAGGCCTTCCTAATACAGGAAATTAGGTGTTTTGCCATGTTTTAATTATGTAGCTTAAAAGCATCAAGTCATAATATATGTGTGGCTTTTTTAAACCTGAATTGTAAAAAACATGCACGATAGAAGACCCTTGGAGAGCCAGAGTGTAATGGAGAAGTGTGGCTTTTAGGTGAGAATGTGCAAGAAGATGCAATGTGGTACTTAAAGAATGAGTAGCTTTCAGATTTGAATATTACTGTGTTGCAGCATAAAGACTTTTTCTGGTATCAGTTTTGAGTGGAATGAGACCACAAGTTCAGTTCCTCATGGATTTCAGTTGACATGCAAGCCTGGAGCATGCCTGGAGCAAGTTACTGTGCCAACAATGGAAGTTGCTTTTCAAATTGAATGGTGAAATACCAGTTTGCTGCAAGTTACCTCCCTGGTAAATGTTGTGTAGCATTTATTAGCATGGGAGGCTGGGGGGTTTTTAAAGTGTTTTTCTTAGACAGCTATTAAATATCCCAGATATTCAGTGGCTGAGTATGTTCCAGAGAAGAAGATTGGTTTTGCTGTTGCAATCCATTGAATATGTCATACACTTCACCTGCACAGCTCTCCTCAGCCAGGAAACAGCTAATATTGACAAATTGGCATGCTGACAATGAACTGTCAAAAATGTCATGAATTCTAAAGAAAAAAACTATGCTTATCTATGGTAGACATGTTTGGCCATGTTTTAAGTGTTCAGTTTCCAAATAAGGCATGTCATTTAAAAACCAGAATCTGCCACTTCTTATCTTTTTGAAACGATCATAAAACATATGTAGCAGCTTTTTAAACCATGTGCCAGAATTGTGCCACACAGACCACCCTGAAGTTGTGAAACTGCATGTATATGGAGGATATATTACAGAAAGTTGCACAGAACAGGTGAACAGTCTGTCTAAAAAGTGAATAATCTATTTCTTGAGAAAAAGTATATCAAGACAATATTTAACATAAGAATAAAACATCAGTTCCAGTCCAGACTATGATTTGTCATGTTTACTACCCAAATTCACCTGTAACTTTAAATATGCTTTGTGACAGGACAGCAGTTTTAGTGTCTAGTCCTAGTCCTACAAAGGAGGGTCCCCTTCCTGCCTGCCTTCCCTCCAGCTGTAAAGTTTTGTCAGCATGCTGGGATTTCGATTTCATATCTGGCTCTTTGTTAGCTTTAACTGCTTTTTGTCAATTACATTTTTACCTGGCACAGAATTAGTTGTTACACAGTTAAAACTCAGTGAATCTATTAAATGGGTTTTTGAATTAAATACTCTCAAATTTTAATTACATCAGATTTCAAATATTGAACCAGCTTCTCCTGTGAGTAGTTCCAGCTAAAGTCAATACGAATATTTTATGAGTTATGCAACAGGATTTGTCCTGCCTTCTATAAGTAATCCTAACACCCACACACAGAGTATTTCTCTAGTTCTTATACTGTGAAAATGCAAGTTAGAATATGGACTGTGTATGACTTATCTGTTTTGCTGAAAAAGAATGATTGAAAGGAAAATGCGAAGTAAATTATTTAAATTATTGGCTCCTAAGCATATTTCAAAAGAAATAAATATAAATAAAAATAAGACTATATGTGTATTCGATATATGTCTAATTTGTATTGCATATTTTTGATCATCCTACTTTTAAATGAATTACTGAATTTCCATTTTGAAGCAAATTGTTTTATTTTCAGACTGATAAGTATGAAAAATGCCTCTGAAATGTCTTCTTGACCTAATTAAAAATAAAAGTAGGAATAAACAACTTGTCCTACCTCTGAGTGTATTTGGTTTCCAAAGTCATCTTTTTTGAGACCTTTTTCTGCACATGTACTTGGTACAGTACCTGGAACAATGAGGCCTTTGAGCACAACATTATTTATGTAAATACAATTATTCCTATCAACATGCCTTATATTTTAGCCATGTTCTCTACTATAGGCTGTACTGTACAAGTCCATATTTCAGATGGTTGTCTCAGGATCAGAATAACCTTTTTAATCAAAAAGACACATTAACACCAGACTCTTTCACTGGAAAAGGACTTGTTCATTTTAACTACCATAGAGATGAAAGCTAAATAGTGAATATTAACATTCTCAGACAGAGGTAAAACCTTAAAGAAATATCTATTAAGTAATTACAACTCTTTTTCATGCACAAATACATTCCTAAATGAAGACATTAAGGGTTTTTTTGAGTCTTCATTTAGTGATACACAAGTCAAGACAACATCATCAATAGAATACTAAATGTATGCTGAAACTGGTATCTTGTATTCTTCCATTAATAGATGTTTTATGTTTTCTCCGTTCTATTAAGGAGAAATCTCTTTTTTGTGTCTGTCATGAACAGCCCCAGAGGACACAACATGATGCTTCAGAGTAGCTCCAGGCCATAGAAGCAGCCTGGCTCCAGGACAGAGGTCAGGAACGCCACACAGGACGACTTTGCAGATTTACACAGTCCTCCCAACTGCAGCAAGGTTGTTTGGTGTAAAGGTCCTGCAGTGTGTCAATATTGAGATTTTTGTCCTCCTATCATCTCCAGTGTTAACAGCTCAGCAGGGAAGCTCCTGCTGCTGCTTATATCTGTGCAAATTGTCTCTTATGAAACCGTCTCATAAGGGACGTAGGTAAATGTCCAGTTTTTGTAATGGTGATGTTTGTTTATTTGCAATTAATTAGACTAGAGATTTGGCTCAATGATTTGGAACCTGAGTTAGCAGGTAACTTTAGCAGGAGGAATGAGGTCACCCTGTCTTTTGTACTTTGGGACACTGTGCCACCTACATCCGAGCCTGAAGTCACGGCACAAAGCTGCCACGTGAGTGATCCTTCAGGCTGCCACTGGGCAAAATTCGGTATCACAAGCAAAACACAATGTGCTTAAGGAATTCTGTGCAATTTTACAGCTGTAGCCTGGTCTCCTGGAGACACTTTAGGATCCCAAGCAAGGGAGCCAGGGGTGATGCCCGCTTCCTTCCACTGTGCTTCCGGAGTAAATGCACTCAAGGAATAATTGTGGCCCACAGCTCTTTTTGGAATAATGCTTCAGGGCTCCGTCTGTAAAGGTTGGATGTCACTGCATTAAGCAAATTGGAAAATTCAAATCTATATTCTATCTCTTTAGGAAAATAAGACAGTTGAGGTAATTTATAACATTTAAGATGCTATATTGTGAAATAATATCTTGTCAATCACCTTGAAAAGGGCAATGGAAGCACAAGCCAAAATACATAAAGAACTATTAGTGGACAGCAGGTTTTTCACAGTGGTTTTTGAGCAATAGCATAGATAGTGTTGTTCCAGGCAGAAGTATATAAGGAAAATTAAATATTATTGTTTATTTAGATCGATTATCATCTGCTGTAGATTTTTAGAAATAGATTTTTATTTCCGAGTACAGAAGTGGAGACATCAAAAAAGAAAGTTCAAAGTGGGATTTTTCTGGTTTTGCACTAGTACAACTGAAATTAGACCTCATTTACTATTTTATTTTCAATTTAAATTAAAGTTTAAAATGCCCAATACATGTTCTAGGACTTAAAAAGTATCTTATATCTATTGAGCAGCTCCTGTGTTCACACTTCTCATTTCTCTTGGATACAGAAAGTCCTTCTGTAATGTCTTACTTCTCACCTCCTTAAGCTTTTGCAGCCAATTCCCACATCCTCTGCAGCTTTTTCAGATATTCTTTTGTAGACTAATTAGCCACTGAAGGCAAGTCTGCATTAAAGGTTTCCCACCTTTCTGATAAATATTCTTTGTACCATGCTGCAGAGTCATTGTCTCTGTTCTTTTTCAGCCTTGGTGGCTTTTTTAGCATTGTTTTCATACTGTGGGTTTGCTGGAGAGGTTTAGACTAAACCACCTAGGACGTGCTCAGTCCTAATGATCATGACACAGTGTACTCAGGGGCATTCAGTGACACTTGCAGAATTCCATGCTTTCTTGACCAGGAATACCAAGCGGGTATCTTGCTGCCACTGCTCTTCTGGGTAGCAGTTATGCAGATACCAAATTGTGCCTATTGTTTCTGTTTGTGGAGATGTCCTAAATGGAAATATTTAAGCAATATCCATTTTTATTAAAGAGATGTTTCCAGTCTTGTGAAACCTTAGTAATTTTTTTCTCCTGGCAAGTCCAAGGCAGAAATGCTCACTTCTGCTCATTAAGACTTGGGATTACACCAGAGTGTGCTTTTCTGTGAATAAACAGCTGTTCAGGGAAAGGAAAATACCCAGCTCTAAAATGAACAAAGTTCTTAAGATCATTTGCTTTCAAAATGGTCAATGCAAGTGCCATTGTATAATGAAACGTCACAGGCACTTAACTTTTATGGAGCAGTTATTGACTGGTCACTGTGTTCATTTTCAGACATTAATGCCAAGGTCAGTGAAAACTAACCAATGTCCACATCAACATATACTTCATACTAGAACCTCGCCAGGATTTTATTCACAGCTTTCTGTCCTGGTCTGTTTTCAGACAGACCAATCACAGATTTCAATGTCTGTATTATTTTACCTGTTATCTTTTCATTATACCTTGCCCATTTCCATGTTTCCCACTAAATGTCACTTCCTACAGCTGAAATTTAATTTGAATTGTTAAATATATTCGTTCTACCAAAGCTTTGAACATGAGTTTATGATTACTTCTTGGCATATAGCTTGCCTCAGTGGGATGTAATAAATTAGTCTAATCATATGGTGAGTACTTACTTCATTCTGTTTGTTCCTGCTAGGAACTGAAATCGTCTCTGTAATTGTATGCAAATCCCTTCACCAGAATAATCAAAGGAAACCTATGTGTAGCTGCCCATCCTCCACAAGAGAAGCATGAAAGTAACCTAACTTTTAATTCTACTTAAATGAAATGTTGTATCTTCATAAGTGAAATGTAGATACAAAATAGAAGAATAAAATTTACAGTGTGTGAGTAGCAGATACTGTGATAGTATTGCCGGTTGCTTTTAGTCCTGCTCTTTACATATGCATAACTTTACATTTATAGTGTTCACGGCATCGAACCCTAGAATTAATAATATTGGAATTCTTCATTTTAAACAGAGAGGAATGTCTTCTCCTCCAAAAAGTACATGAGACATATTATGGAGGGTTTTCTGAGTTACCTTCTAAAAGGTGCCTGTTTCCTTCTACTGCCAGGATACTGGATGAACTAGCTCAGAGTTAGCCATCAAAATTTCAGTTGAGATAAATTCTCCTGTAATTCTCTTACTCTAAGTCATGTTTTATATATTAGCCTCAAATCATCATGATTTGCTTCTTTGACCTCTGTCAAATATTTTAGCATTAATTTTTTAAATGTGGGCAGCAAAAGGAGATTGAGCTATGTAGGAGTAGTCCAGTGTTCTCTGTGAAGATCATATCATTCTCTTTCCTATTTCTCTGTATTACAATTCATTAGCTGTATTACAGCTCTACTGGAAAAGTTCATTTCTATGTATCGATGACTGTGATAGCAGTGTTTGTGAAGACACTCAGATGAGGCAAAGTTACTAAGTGCCTTTTGCTCTGCCAGCTCTTTTCAGGGGAGTACTTCAAAGAGTGAGAAGAGAGTAGAGGAAGCCAAAACAACCAAAAATCTCTATTCATTTCCCTTCTTAGAAATTTTTGTCATTTCTTTTCATGCTGGTTTGCACAGGTTCATATAAAGCAGTTACAGACATGCATACATATAGGTGTATTTACTTGTTATGTACATATATATTTACAATTGTAATGTCTTGGAACATTTAAAAGGACTTATTGTTTTCTCACTTTTTTTTTTCTTAATTGTAGGATTTGGGGTTTTTTTTAAGCAACTCAGATTCTGAGCCCTTTGCAGGGTTTAGTTGAGAGTGATATTTTCAGTCCCTCAGATGAAGTGCCTATCAGCTGCGTTATTCAATGTCATAGAATCATAGAGTCATTTAGGTTGGAAAAAGTTAAGATCAAGTCCAAGTATTAACCCAGCACTGCTGTGCTCACCCCTAAGCCACGTACCTCACTGCCACTCTACATGTCTTAAATTCCTTCCAGGATAGTGACTAAATTCCTTCCCTGGGCAGCGTGTTCCAGGGCTTGACAACCGTTTCCATGAAGAAATGTTTCCTAATATCCAATCTAAACCTTCCCTGGTGCAATTTCAGGCTATTTCCTCTTGTCCTGTCACTTGTTTCCTGGGAGAAGAGGCTGACCCCCACCTGGCTGCACCCTCCTTTCAGGCAGTTCCAGAGAGTGATGAGGTCCCCCCTGAGGCTCCTTTTCTCCAGGCTAAACACCCCCAGCTCCCTCAGCTGCTCCTCACAGCACTTGTGCCCCAGAGCCTTCCCCAGCTCCGCTGCCCTTCTCTGGACACGCTCCAGCCCCTCAATGTCTTTCTTGCACTGAGGGGCCCAGAACTCAATTTGAAGCTGGGTAAGAGGAATGATCATTGTCATTACACTTCAATAAAAACCACTATGTGAAATCTTCTGATGCTTCATAAGTTGCTGCTTCAGTTCAAAAAGGAGTCTCATTTACATGCTAGTCTACATAAGAAAAGCACTGAATTAATTTTAGAAACTGGAAGAAATCACAGATCTTTGGGATTATCTCCAAATTGTTAGTTGTTGAGGGAGCATAAATCTAATAAATCTGTGGTCCCTGTGCCAGTTCAAAAGATACAGTAAGACATATTTCAAACTCACTTCAGACAAGTGGTAATCATAATTGTAGCATTCAGATTTTAGGTCCTGTTTTCCCAAGGCTTGTAACATTTTTCTGAAAAAGGTAAATACTTCAAAATGTAGATTTCAAAAACATCTTAAATGAAATTTAAAATCAGAAATAATGTGGGATCTACAAATAGAATTTATGGAAGGAGTAAGGTCCTGAATATTATCTGCTGTGTAGCCACCAGTAAATATTGACATGGCCACAAGAGCATAGAGGTAGAATTCAGGTTGTGAATTCCTTCAGCAGAATGCTTGTTAATGTGAGTGCCTGTTTTTTCAGTCTGAAAACTTCTTTCTGTTTTCTCTCAGGCAGGTATTAGAAATGACACAGCCAATAGGTAGAGACTGACAGATATTTTATAGTAAAAAACTACTTTTCTAACAGATCCCTGCAGAAAGGAGGCAGAAGACCTGACATCAAGATCTTCATTTAGTACCCACAGTCAGTTCTGTCCTAGGGCACAGGCATCCTACTGAGGCAGATGCCTTACGGGGAAAAGTAGTATGTGACAATAAAAAGACAACACCATAATACATTAACCAGATTGCATTAAGATACTGCTAATTTGAAGATATACCAGCTCTTGAGTGCTTTACCTCACAGTGCTAATATCCTTAGACATGGCTCTTTAGGATGTTATTTACACAAACATCTGTGTACGTTTGTATACCATCACAGAGCAAAGTAAATCCTATTAAATTGAGACTAGAGAGGTAAATTGTTGGCAAACTAGAAATTTCTGGGAAATAGCTATGCCTGAATGAAGATGTCGTGCAAGAAGGGTAATTTATTAGTATAGATTTTAGTGAAATTAAGAATTTCGGCGAAAGGTAATAAGGTAAATATTTGAACTTACTTTATTTTCTTCCAAAGTAGATTAATTTTTTCCTCTCTTCTGCCCTTTCATTAAAAATACTGATATACATTAACCCTAATGAGTGTCCCAAGATGACATATCAGATACCTGTTTATTTATAGAGGCCACACTGGTGATATGACAGAAGTTAAGCATAACACATGCTTCTTTCTTTTTCCCTGTCTCTTTTGTTACACTTGTTGGCTCAATTGTTGGGGGTTTTTAGGTAATAGTTTGTAAAGTTTTGATAACACTGTAATTACATGCAGTTTCTAATTTACCATTTAAAGTTCTGTACTAAGAATTTGCTAAAATTTGCTAAGTGTCTCCTTGCTACTTGTAAACTACAGAGGAGCCAGTGATCTCTCACCTGAGCCAGTTGTAGCTGAAGCCTATGGCATAACTAAAAATAGACAAATAAAAGCAAATAATGCATAAAATGCTAACAAGGTACAAAAATTTGGTTTTCGCACGTATTTGTAAGTACCTTTGGCTGTTTTCATCTCCAATAATGCTTGTTATAAGAAAGATTATGGGACTGCAACGTTATTTTGAAGGCATTTAGTGAAATGGGAAGGGTATCTGAAAACTGTGAAAGCCCAAAGAAAACTATTAGACTGCCTTCAAAACCAGGGCTTTTCTTCAGTCCCTCTCAAGTTCCCAGTTATCTCTATCACTTGGCACTTTGATAAGACACCTTTACAGTGTTTTTCACATGAAGGCTGTGGACTCTGAAATGCAAAGAAGGGGGAAAATCTTGCTGCAGAGTGGGTGTAGCATAAATGGGACCTGACAGAGCTTGAATCTTTGATCATGAATTCCCATTGTGGTGTAAGCCAAACCTCCTCCCATATGCTCCCTGAAAGCACATTTCTTAGACTATGTTGTTCCACTTAAGACTTTTTTTTTAAAAAAAAAAGAAGTCATGGTTGTAATATATTGACAGTATTTTCTTGTAGCTTTGTGTTGTCCTCAGGAAAGAAGGATTATTAAATACTGCAGATGAAGCTGCACAGCAACCAGTCTCGACAGGACTAAGGGAGAGAATGGCAGAAAGTCTGACCGTACACCATTGCAGGATCTTGTTTTGAACGTGTCTCTCAAACACCGAGAAAATATTCAAGGTCATAGTTGTCAGGGAGGCAAGAAACATGAACTCAGAGGCAGTTTCCTTTATCATCAAATATTCTGAAATACTTGAAACAAAAATACAGTAGAAGAGATTGCTAAACTAGATTATTTCCTTAGTTTTGTTTCAGAAACATTTGTAATAAAATTGTCTTGATCACTGATGATATAGGTGGCTTAATTCACAATCTACATCATATTAGATCTCTTTGCAAGTAGACAGAATTTTGAAAGCTAAGTAAACCCAAACATGGATTTCTCAAAAACAGATTATGTGAGATAAAGCAATTTTCATTCTATTACAAAATAATTTGTTTTCTAGACATTGGAAAAAAAAATATGTGTCTCATTCTAGTGCAAGTTTTTACATTTTCATGAAATTTTGCTAAAGAAGTGAATTGGGTTTGCATAGCAGGGGTTTGGTGGTGGGGCTCTACAGGGGTGGCTTCTGTGAGGAGCTGCCAGAAGTTTGCCCCATGTCTGATAGAGCCAAAGCCAGCAGCTCTAGGATGAACCTGCCACAGGACAAAGCCAAGCCCCCCAGCAATGGTGGTAGCACCTCTAGGATAACGTATTTAAGAAGGGGAAAAAGTTGTGCAGTGGAGATAGAAGTGAGAATGAGAGAGAGAAACAGCTCTGCAGACACCGGTAGTGCAGAGGAAGGGGTAGGATGCTCTTTAGGCCCCAGAGCTGATGTTCCCCTGCAGCCTGGGGCACAGACTATGGGAGGCAGCTGTGCTCCTGCAGCCCCTGGAGCTCCACGGTGGAGCAGATTATAGAATTATAGATGGTTTGGGTTGGAAGTGACCTTAAAAATCACCTCATTCAAACACCCCTGCCACAGACAGGGAACCTTTCACTAGACCATGTTGCTCAGAGTTCTGTCAAGCCTGGCCTTGAATGTCTCCAGGGATGGGGCATCCACAGCTTCTCTGGGCAAGAATGACCTTCTACAGCCATATGCATGGTTGAAGAAAGGGGAGCTGGAGGGAAAGCATTTAAAGATTTTTTTTTATTCCACGTTATTCTACTCTGATTTGACTGGCAATAAATTAATTTTCCCAAGCTGAGACTGTTTTGCCCTCAACAGTAACTGGTGATTGATCTCTCCCTTTCTTTTTCTTGACCCATGTTTTCCCTTATCCCATCCAGTTGAGGAGCGAGAATGATATAGGGCTTGGTGAGCACCCAGCATCCAGCCAAGGTCAAGCCATGGCAATGAGCTAAAGAAATTTTTTCTTGATGAAATTTGTAGAAGATCTGTCAAACAATGATCACACTCAAATTCAGAAAGAAGTATATGAGATTCATTGTCAGATAAAGAGTTATTAAGTATTGGTCCATTCTGGTTGCAGGGGATTTTTTTCAGTATCTTTGTTAAAGATTTGTATGAAGAAATATAAAATGCATTTTTTAAGTTTGCAGAGGATAAAAATTTAAGAGCAATGTTTGTACTCTGAAATACATTTTTTAAATACATCTCATTTTCACCGATGTACTTCAGGAAAAACCTGGATCAATTGCAACATGTCCAGAGGAAAGCAAGGAAAATTGTCAGAATAGAGAATAAAACATTTTCCACAAGGAAAAACGGAGAGAATCATGTTTCAGAAACAGAAGTGCAGATAAAAAAGAAATGTAACAACAGTCTTCAGTTACATAAAGGATTGCTTTAAGGAAGAAGAGAACAAACTGTTCTCCAGGCCTGCTAGAGATAGGACAAGAATGAACGGCTCCAAATTATGCCAGGACAGACTTAGGTTAGACTTTAGAAAATACCTCCTAATGATAAGCATACTAAAGAAATGAATATATTACTTAGGATGTGACTGAATCCTCTTTAGAGATTTTTAAGGACAAAGGAAGATATCTGTCTAGATTTTTTTTAATATGATTTATATGTCTTGGGGGATGGAGGGTTAGAGAGGAATAGATGGAACTATTTCTTGAGTTCCCTGTCTTACTTTCCAATCTCTGTATCATTTCTGTGAATCAGACCCAAGGAGGACTCAGAACACACCTATAGTTCTAGCTTCCACTCTGACATCTAGATTGGCCAGTTTGTATGCATTTTTTGACCATTCTGGCTCCAGCTCATACTGTTGAAAAAACCAGGGGTGCAAATGACTTTGTTTAAGTTCTGAAAGTTCTATGCTGACCAAAATTTTAAACCAAACTGTATGTTAATAAAAAGGTAATAAACACACAAGGAAAAATGAAATATATATGAGTTTGAATGCTTGCAGTTATTAGTAGAATGTCTAGTCGTGCATCACTCATACTGTAAATTTCTTGTATGGTTTTCATTGCTGTTTTTTCTGGATTCATCTTGACAAGATTTGGCCATATAAAATAAATGATAGGTATTTTCACTAAGCTTCATGTCCAGACTCCTTCAGTATTCATTGGGGAAAAAAAAAAAAAATCACCTTTGAGAAAGATATTTAAGACCAAAAAAATGAGGTTTTTTATGGGACACATGTCTCTCCTTTGAAAGCTTGGATGATTAACTTAGACAACTGCTCTATAAACAGCTAGAATTAAGTGACATTAATCCAGTCCTGAATATTAGCTATATTGCCTTATCTTTACCAAATAATTTATTGTTTATTCTTCCCTTCTGCTGTGTGTTGGATTTATGAAAAAACATCCAAATATGAATTCCTACAGTTAGAAGTAGCTTTTGTAAAGTAGCTCCAGCAGTGTCTGGGGCTTTTGGGATCTTAGTAAATCTTGGGAATAAGATTTATTCTTATTTGAAAATTAACTGGCCCTGAAAGATAAGCAGATGCTTTTGCATTTCAGTAACGTGCTGTATATAAGCCCATCTTTGGAAAAGACCCATGTTCATCAGAGATGCTTTCTGTGCCTGGTGTCATAACAAATATATTGCATATGCTGTTTTCAAGTTTATTAACCTGATAGCTTGCTAATTCTATATTGATAGTCTGCTAACCATAGTAAAGTACAGTCGTAATATGTAAATATTGCCTCCTCTTCATTGTAGAAAATTAATAATGGGTTATTAAATGGGTAATAATGGGTTATTGCACAAAAGGCCCAAAATGAGAATTATTGCTGGGGGTGCGGCTGTTTGGAGCAAACGGGCACTTCACTGTCTGTCTCCTGGCAAGACCATCAGAAATGATTACCTGTGCTCAGGGGCTTGGGGAAATGGTTTCCCAGAATGAAAAGGCTGCTGGAAGATGAAAGTTACTGGAATTTAATTATATCACTGTAATTGATCACTGAACTATTTTCTGGTGAAAGCAAGCAAGCAGGCAAGCAAACAAGAAAAGATAGGGAAAAAAATAGAAAAAAAAAAAAGAAGAGACAAAAAGGAAAAATGTGCGTTCCAGCAGAAAAAATAAGACGGTACTCCTCTATCTCTTCAGTTTATTCTGAACATGCTGAAAATATTTATATATCAGATTTTATGTTTATTTAAATTGAAATAAATGAAAATAAATAATTGCCTGCTGAAATGAAATTGGTTAGGGGAAAGCCTAGCTGAAGACAAATAAAAAAACTTGAAAGGTAACTTAAATTTTAAAATCAAAAAGTATTCTCATTATTTCATCTGCTTGGGTGGAGGGGGGTTGTATAAAGGCTCCAATTACGGAAATGTTGCAGTGAATAGGAGGAATCCTGGACTATGAAATTTCCCATTTTACAAACTTTGGCCCCCAGAAGATATCTGACTCTGAAGAAGTACTAATATCTCTACAGCACCAGGTGCACATATGCTGTTTTTCCAAGGTTGATGCATTTTTTCATGAAAAAATGCCAGTGGGTTGAGGGGAGAAGGCTTAAAAAATCTGAGATTTTGCTTGTAATGTATTTACCTGTAGTATCAATCCCAGTATATAGATTTCTTGCAGTAGGCATCTCCAGCTTTGATTTTCTAGGAACCAAATAAAGTTTTCATTTTTAAGATTGGGGGGGTAGGAAGGGGGGGGGTGTTCATAGGGTTTTTTTTCCCAGCATTGTGACTGTGTGTTATCTTTTGGGGAAAAAAGAAACAAAGAAAATAGCAGTGTGGTGGGTCATCACAATTCCACCTGACAAGAGAACAGAAAAGCAAGGAGAAAAGGGATCAAGAAAACAAAGTCTTTGCAGACTTACCCTGTTGCTATTTGGGTTACAGGATGTTGAGGTGGAATTGATATTACTGCTCTTTAAGCAGCTGTTAGTATCTACATTTAAACAATGACCTATAAAAATCAGTTGGCAGATGTCTGGTCTGAAGTTGTCACAGGTCATTTGAGGAAAATTCCCCAGAACAATGTCCCAAAAAGAGGAAAAAGAAGTCCTTCTTGCATATAATGTCCTTGCATTTGGGAAGGACTTCAGTTGAGCTTTCAGGAAGTTCTGTTGATGTTTTATTTAGTTCATAGATTTACTAATTGAAAAAAAAAACAAAAAACCAACCAACCAAACAAACAAACAAACAGGCAACCCTGTGAAGGACCAGGAACTTTTTGATACACATTTCCAGGCTTCAGAGATATGCTTGGGCAGAATCATTTTTCTTTTTTAATAAACTAGCTGTCTTCATTTCAAGGTTGAATTAGTTGATGACGAAGAGGTACTATAAAAAATTGTGGGAAAATTTATCTTACTTTTGTATATTTATAGGCATTAGTCCTAAAAATTTCCTAAATTATATTGTCTAGAAGAACATGTATTGTGCAGCTCAGTTGATATGAGCTAGCTTAGGGATTTTTTGTTTGCTTTTATGCAACAAATAGTATTTTACAATAAATGGAAGGGAATGTATTACAGAAAATGAATCATTCATCTGTCTGTAGTATAACTGAGGATAAACAGCAGGTAAACAGAAAATAAATACCTTTTAGATGACAGCTATAATATTCATGTCTGCTGTCTTTACTTGGGCAAACATCTTTCTAAGTATTAGGAATTTTGCTTGAATAGAAATGCAGCATTCATTTTCTGAGACTTATCCCAGGTTAGTTTCAGAGGTTTTTGCCTTATAAAATGTTTGCAGAAACCAATTTTTTTCCTTGTCAGCTGTGGTCAATTATTTTGGACAAATAAGCATTCTCCGCAGCATGTCTAATTTTTATCCAACTGGGCCTGTGAATGCCTTTGTTCATTCTGTGTAAACTTCATCCTTGTCAGTCTGTTATATTAAAAATTGTTCCTGCACACTGAATAGATGACCATGCCACTGATGACTTGCACAGGGATTCTGAACTCTTCTGACAGAGAAGAACCATATCCACTTAGTGCTGTTTAACTGTGTTGTGCCTCCATGTAAAAATCCTCATTGAAGTGCCAGCTACCGTCAAGAAGCTACAGAAGCTTCAAATACCTAAATGAAGGCAGTTGCTAATGAAATGTGGCAAGTGAAACCTTGATCCAAGATAGAAGGAAAGGTTTTCTATGTGTTTGTCTGATATTTGTCATGCTTTGTGCTGGGATAAATTACCGGTTTGATCAAAACACATCTTAGTGAAGTTGTCCAAGTGAAATAAGAAAGGAAGGAGGGAATGTCAATTGCTGTTTCAAACTCCATTCATTCTGAATCAAAGAAAATGTTAATTAGTGTCAGGAAGATGAATTAAGTAAATGTTGACTGCCTTGGTAGCAAAGATCAAGTCAAAGTTACAGTGTAAGTGAAGCAGGAACCTCTGTAACATTGGAGTGGTTTTAATATATGTCTATATATGGAAATGAATAGGAAATGAAGCAAGAAATACAATGCTTGGGAAAGAATCTCATCATGATTTGCAGAGATAATTACAGGCAAAAAGGAGATTGAATATAGCAACAGGAAAAGCAGAATAATTACGCAGCAATTAACAGTAAAGCTGATGGTTCTTTGAAAAAAAAGTAACAGTCATCGGGTTAAAAATATATGCTGAGTACAGAAATGTTTTAATACTCAATACATGGAGTATTTGAATTCATTTCCTGCAATAAAATACTGTTTCATAAAATAAATGTCTCATTTATGTTATAAAATATGTTCTGCATTTTATGTATTTATTATAATTGTTAGTATTTTTATCTAAACTATGTCATCTGAATTGGAAGGGAAAAAACCTAATAAACGTTCATTTTGGAGTGCTGGTGCATAATGTCATAAGGATATAAAAAGTTATATTTTAAGTTAATATTTCAAAGACTGCAAATGTTATAGGAGCCAGTAGAAAAATAGCTACTCCTAGATTTGCATGAAGGTTAGTTTCTCATGTGTCCAAAAGCTTCATATTGTAGTAACACTATTGTCTAGTTTTATTTGACTGGAGGCAAACTCAGATTTTGGTCCTGTTGTAGGTCTCCTGCTAACTGATTAGTTAGCAACCACACACTCAAATGTGCTCCTTCTGAAGTGTAACTTACAGAGATTCCTCTTGGAATCTGTAGGAATATCTCATAGTTCTTCTTCAGGGAATCTGTCAAGCAGTGGCATCTTTAAATGCATTTAAATGACACCTGGGGGTCACTGCACTTGGGCATGGGACATTCTTGTTGAAGAGGGAAGGAGGCTACTAGTGGGTAACCACATCACTAAGGAAAAATTTCAAGAGGTGAAATCTTTCATTTAAAGGTAGTGGGGAAAATTGTGCCAGCTAATGAGTTAAAAGCCACAATCCTGTTGTGGTTCTAAACAGGAGGACCTTCTCTGTATTGAGTCATTTTTATGAACGTGTCATTGAGAAACATATCTGTCCTTCTGTTCTTTTTGTCTTCTTTAAACATTAACTCTGGGTGTGAGGTGTACAATCTTCATTGCTTTAAACAAATTCCACACTTATTCTGCATGAAAAATAGAATAATACATGCTTCCTGCTTCAGGGGATGGTTGAGCAAGTCAAGACAAGGTTTGCAAGCTGTCCTAATTCATGTCATAAGCTCCCCTGCTGCCTCGGTGCTGCACATCCCCAGCAGGAGGAAGGTGAAGGGCTGGTGGTCCAGGGCAGCCTGAGACTGCCCTGCAGGTTCTCTGGGAGACCTCTGACAGGACACTGCCTTTCCCATCTATGAACAGCCTCAAAGCCATCACAGGGTCATCAAAACTGGCACTGATAAAGAGCAATTATCCTGCCAGTGGTAACAGTTAATGCTTCTCCGGTGCCCTTCATTCATTGACCTCTAATCTCTTTGCATACATTGATTCAAGCTATATGGAAGCTCTGAAATAGTTCAATATAATTTCTATTCATACTGGCATATAAATGCATATGTATAATTAAATTAAACAAAGAATTCTCGCTAGGAAGCATTAAAAGCTGCTTGGATTAAGTGTTGTTATTAAAAAAAGCAACCCAAACCAAGGCACTTGAATGCTTTTGTGGTATGCAAATACTTCCGCTGAATGAGTAGGCTCAGATTTTCCCTTGCTGTGTTGTGAAATACCCAGATACAAAAACTGTACAAAACTAATCGGAGAAGCTGAATGCTCGAGTGGAAGAGTTTGTGTGCATGAATCATATGACGATTATCCATAATGCTCACTCCCAGCCTTCTGATCACAGCGATTGTAAATTTTGTTAATTGCATACTGTGCGCTGATCATGACAAGCGCCATAGGTAGGGATTCAAATATTCTCTTATTCCCTTCCCTGCAGGAGCATATGTTAAAGGACATAATATTGATTAAGGACAATTCCTATTCAAAAAACGCAGTGATTGTGTTACTAGTGTATTGTATCCTTCTCTTTTAGGTTATTCAATACTTCAAGCAATTATGGAAAAAGCAGGACAAAATAGCTGGCAAGTCAGTGCCATCTGTGTGGAGAATTTTAACGATGCCAGCTACAGGCGGCTTTTAGAAGATCTGGACCGAAGGCAAGAAAAGAAATTTGTAATAGACTGTGAAATAGAGAGGCTTCAGAATCTCTTAGAACAGGTAACACATGCTTTTAATGTTACTGTAAACACATTACTGAAACTCCAGATGAGATTGCATTTTGTTCATTTTGTCACTGGAAATTAAACTGATTTGTTTAAGTTGATTTTTTTTTTTACTCCATGGACCTATATTTGTATGTCCACTTGTCTGTTCCATTCTCTTTTCGTATACAACACTTGTCTTAGCAGCTGGCAAGTCAGGGCAGGGAGCCTCTCCTTTCCCCCTCAGGACCCTGGTGGCAAAAAGCACTGCAGCTGTACATTTGTACAGTCGGGGCAGCTGTACATTTGGTCCCATTTCCCAGAACCTCCCTGCCTGATGCCTCCTGGGTCAGAGGGCTACTGGAACAACGTGGTGTTGTTGAATTGCCAGTGTGTTCTTAGTCTGTACCTTCATGGGGGTAAAGCTCTGCCTTGTTTGAGGGGGAAAAATAAATCTATTTTGAATCCATTATTCTTTCTATTTGCCAAATAACATAGGTCATGTATTTCTAGCCATAAAAACCTTTAAAATTATTGTTACAAATATTTAAATTGATAGTTTTATCACCTTAGCAGGCTATTTAGAAACACGAAGAGCAGTGAATAAAAGTGCTTTTGAACTGGGAAGAGAGGTCAGGTTCTTCTATCAGTTATTCATGGAAACATGCTACTGGGGAAAGAAAATAGAGTCAAACAGACTGGCTTGCACTGGGTATTGCCTATACCAGTGTGCAAAGTGAATATCAAATTCACTGCTGCTCTGATGTGGCAAATCTATCTCTATATAGTATTTACATGTAAGCTAGTTCTTAAATTACGAAAAAAAAATGAATAAATTCTGCTTTGAAAGAAAAATTTTGCCAAATGACAGGAAAATAACTTACAGTTAACTATCTGCATCTCTTATGATCCCACATATTGCACTGCTGTGGTGCAAGTTCACTGCTCAGTGCCTCCTGCTGCTGCAGGAATTGCAGGGAATGAATGCCATCTGCTGGTGCTGGACCTTCTGCCACCATTCTGCTTCTCTTGGTTAATGCATTAGAGAATTTTGAAGATTTTGTTGCAAAACCATTCATGATGCATCTGCCTCTGAAGTCACTGAAAAATTAAATGTCATTTTTGATACAGAAATTCATAAAATAGTACTCAATGTCATATATACATCAATTTTGCTTTCACTGGCAATGAAATGTGACTATACTGAAGGTAAAGACAGAAACTGAGAATTAATAGTGTGGCTGATATAACAAGGACTTTTTCTATGACTGTTGCCAAGAAAAAGACAATGCCGTATTGCTACAGATACTCATATCCTTCTTTATTCTAAATGCCATTATGTTTTAACACACATTTTCTACAGCTTATAATGAAATCCTCCCCCAGTTCAGCCTACATTAAACAGAACACCCATGTGAGGGTCTTCTAAATTACATTCAGAAAAACATTTTCTCCCTCACTTCCGTGTGTGCACCTGATGTTACCTGATTTCTTTAGCATGGCATGCAAATGTGACATAGAAAAAGTATGTTCTGCTACCACAAGTCTTCAAGTACACCCACCATCCTGCGTAGGTGTTCCTACTGACTATCCACTCCGTTTCAAAGGAAAATTAAGTCACCAAATACATGTTTGGATCTCACTGATCTCACGTGTACATTTTATTTTCATCCAGGAGCTGCTACTTATTTTCCTTCTAGATCGGCAGCCAGTCGATTGACTGCATAGTCAGTTCATACAGGTCTGGATTTTGCATGCCTAAAATAGGTAGCTAATGCAGGCATGCTAAGAAATAAAAATGGAGTGCGTGGCCACAACAGGTTGAATCAGACATGGTGAGGTTGTCTCACACCTCTACAGGACAAGCCTTAAAGCTAATTGAGCTGTTTTTGCATTAACTGCGCAGGGAGAGTTGAGGGTAGGAGCTAACACCTTACATGCAGCATACTTGTATCACTTTTAGGAAGTGATTTATCTGGCTACTCTCTAATTTTGGGTGGGATAAATTTTACCTAGGAAATTAGCTTTTTTTGTACTTCCGTTTTTGTTTATTTGCTCCTAAGTGTAAAAGCTTTGCCCTAAATCTATGCTAGTGAAGGGAAGAAACTGGCTTGTGGGCTTACAGATTTTTTTCTTCTCTCAGTAGTCACCTTCTATACATATATAACATATACGTGTCTATTTTTGCATGACCTAATTAAATTGGAAGTCATGTATCCTGTGAATTCCCTTCTTCCCCCATATGCCTGGAGGTTGTCTCCATCCCTCTAAAAGACTGTCACTGTGAAAGCAGGAATGGCATTACAGCCAGGATAAAGAAAGTATGCAGAAGACCTGCAGCTTTACCCTATGAAGGTCCTGGTCTTCCTAGACAGGCTGACCTACAAATGATCTTGGGGTGCTGGTTTGGGGTTCCAATATGACCCTCAAAGATCAAATGCTGCTTTGAAGATGGGCAGTCAGAAGCAGTCTCAGATCCAAAACATTTATTTGTCAAAAGATAGGAATGAAGAAATTAGCAAAAAGAAATTAGCCCAATGTAGAAAATGCAAAACAACAACCATTTTCAAATATCAGCCATTGACTTTTTCCCTTTGCTTGAGGGCTTTAATAACCTGTAGCAGACAGGTAAGGTGGCTTCACAGCTTCATAGATGGACTGAAAGTTGGCATGTTCTTCCCTGTATACACCGAGGAATTGATTAAGCTTCAGTGAGTCTAATTAACTCAACTTCTTTCCTGCCTAGTTCTCCTGTAATTGAGAGCTTAAGTTGTGACTATACTGTAATACTTTGCAATGTACAAGTAAATGTTCTGCAGAACATTTAGGAAAAGTAATTAAATCTCAGTAATGAGACCATAACTCAAAGTGCTTTGCCCTTAAATCTACGCAAATGAAGGGAGGGAAGCTGGCTTGTGGGTTTGTGGGTTTCTCCTCAACTGACTGCCCGTGTACATACACATTCACACTTTTCATGACTGTGTATCTCAAGCAACGAAGACTGGAGGCTTTTTCACTGGCTGTGTTGTAGAAGTGAGCTAATGTGTTCCTCCCCTGCCCATGCCTGCTGCCCACTTATCTGACCTGGTGTTTTCTGCTCGCTGCCCTCTTCACTTTCCAGCAGAGAAAAACAGCACCTTGCTGTTTCCTCACTTCTTGTACAACTTTATTGTCACCATTTCCCATTTCCTTTTTCCCCCCTATATTTCTTAGTTTATTAGTTTTTCTCATTTATTTCTCCTCTCCATGTACATTGTTGTGTGTGTAGAAACCACCCCCCACACTCTATAGCTGGGACTTGTCTTCACAGAAAAGTTCTCTCCTGGAACCCAGTGATGTATCTGAATTCCAGACTCCCCCCATGCACAATCCAGGATGTGCATTTTTTTATCATGAGATCTTCCCTTTAGGTTTTATTTATCTGTGATATTTTAGGCAGGGCCAAATCTGTATTGTTTTTTATGGTGAAATACAGAGAAATGGGGTTTGATTTTCAGATTTCCATTCTAGAAAGGGACAGTAGGGCTGCCATTGTGTTAAAGCCAGAAGATGGATTCAGCCTACACTCAAGGGTTTGTATCTGGTTTGATTGGATTGCCCCCTCTTGTCTGCATCTCAGCAAAGGTTTCAGATCTTACCTCTCAAGGATATGCCAAGACTGAGATGGTTTTCTTAATAAAGCTGTGCTCCTCTTCTTTGGTCATGTTCACCCACACAAGACTGACTTGGAGGTATTTGGGAATTATTGGAAACATTTTGCTTGGTTTTGGTGTTAGTGCCTGTTGGCCTGGCTCAGCTCAAAGCCCTGTTTAAACGTAGCACTGAAGCAGGACATCAGTTTCTGCACACATGAAAGAGTTGTTGCCCCTGTGATCAGTAAGAGAGACAGTGTCTTCAGCCTGAGTCAGCAGATCTCCACCTACACTTAATAATCTGCTATAACTTAAGCCTACCAAGATAATTTTAGCTCCTTTTCATCCTTTATTCTCATGATGGTGAAAGAACTCCTTACCTTCTTAACAGCTTAAAACAACCATAACCAGGAAAACCTTTTTGTTACCTGGAAGTGAAACTCATCCTTTACAGTCTGGCAGACCTTACCATCCTTCATCCCAGACTCTGAAAGACACCACACATATTGCCAGAAGTGTTTTGTTTACTTGCCCTCTTTAAGTGATGTACATGATTTGCCTTTGGGAAGGGGAAGCAGGCCTGCACCATTTTATTGACCAGTGTAGTCCTGGTGTGTGGCTGGGGTGGTGTGGCTCTAGGCTTGGACTGCTCCCTCCCCGTGGCCTCTCAGGGCAGCCTTGGCAGTGCTGGTGCTTGGGGCAGCCCCACAATCTGTCACACGAGGGGATTCAGTGCTTGATGTGACCACTGCTGCTTGCCTGCAGAAGTAACCCAAAACCAGTGTGTTTCACTGCTCAGCAGGAGCCCCCAGAGCGGTCAAAATAAGATGGAAAGTGTCTCTGTCCATGGCAGGGGGGTTGGAACTTGATAGTTTTAAGGTCCCTTCCAATTCAAGCCATTCTAGGGTTCTGTGATCTTACAAAGATCTATTCCATGTCAGCTTTCCACACAGCTTTCAGAAAGCATGTTTCCATTTTGGAGAAAGCACATCTGCACTTAATGGTTATAGAACACTTTCTATGCTTAACAAAATGCATTCTAGAACCCGGTAAGTGATCTCACTAAATCTGATTCCAAGTTTATTTACCCAGCCTTTTGTTTCATCTGTTCATACACAGCCATAAAAACAATGTGCAACAAGTTTTTGGTTCAAAACATAAACCAGGATAGCCCTTTATTTGTGTTGCATAAGTGACTAAAGACAGAGGCAAAGCCCTGTTTCCCTACAGGCATGAAATTAGGGATTTTTTATTTTTTTTTTTTACCATTACCTTTGCAGATTACAAAAAGGGAGCTAAAACAAAGACACAGAAGGATAAAACCATATCTCCACAGTTTTATGTAACAGCCATAGCTTATATAGCAGAATGCATTTCTAGTGATTCATTTTCTGTCAAGGACCGTTGTGTCCTTGTTTACCAACATCCCTTTTTTCATGGCACTTTCAGCAGGTGGTCTTTTAAAAGCACAAAAATATTCTGTTTGAATGAAAGGATGAAAGTCAGTGAAAGGGATGGAAAATTCTTTGCTTCTGTGTCTCCTCTTTGCAAGCTGTGTTTCTAAAGTGCTCCCATGAATTTAATACAAAGAACTTTCTGCTTAAGATGAAATGAATGCCTGAAGCCCATTGTAAAATGATTTCCAGTTCCTTCCAACTAATCCACTAACACTGGCAGCAAGCTGTACAGCGTCTGAGCAGTCCAGGCCAAAGGAGTCATTTGCCACATACGGCACAGCAAGAAACACACAACTGTTCATTGAGAGTTTTGTTTCTTTTCTTCCTCCCTCTTTTCATTTCATTTTTCTTCCTGCTTTTTAAAAATAGTGTCTCTGTTTTTTGCTCATTCAGTGAAAATCAGAAGTCAAGGCAGACTAGGGCTGAAGGGTATATCTGCTGAAATTAGAAAATTATTACTTGAAACTTATATGTATTTACAGAATTTCTATCTGAAATGCAGAATCCATGTTCCAAAATAAATATGCCAACAAAAAAAAAATAAAAAAGTGGGTTTATTTATTACTGAGAAAGCTCAAACAAAATTAATGCCTCACACCTATTTAAGTTGAAGTTATGAAACCCCAAGTCAGGCTTCCAAGTCCAACAAAATAATGATTTTTTTAATTTATATTTTTCCCACAGAATTTTATCCCTATTAGTACTTACTTATTGCTTAATTTTTATAAGTACAATCTGAAACAATCCAGAAACTACATACAACAGATGGGAGTGGTGTTCAAAAATACTAAAACAAGTGATATCCCCCTGGTTTTTTGTGGGCTTTGTTTTTCTCCAAATCCACCTCTCCACAAGCACCATAAAATTTTTCATCCCAGAGGTGTCCTGAGCAAGAAAGAAAAGGCAATTCCTATGGCTAAGCAAGAGATGTGTGGAAGGTGTCAGTACCCATGTGCAAGCCGTGTGCTGTCAGACAGGAGGTGTAGTGTCCAGGTGCTTCCTGTCCTTTTGGTGGCTAAAAAAGATGGGTCTCTGTTCTCCACCCAACAGCCAGTATTAATAAGAACTGTACAGACTTAATGCCTTAGATGTCTTAGAAAGTGTCTTAAAGATATTGTCTTCCTTTCAAATATAGCTGAAATTGCCACATGTTAGGAAATATTTTACTGGAAAATCAATAAACAGACCCAGAGATAGCTCAGTAGCAGAAAAGTGATTTCCTTAGGAAAGATGATAAAAATATATAGCTAAAAACACACGTTTAAGGAAATGTCATGGTGCTCTCCTAGGTTGTACTTGCATTCAATTAGTTGGGATACTTTACCTTCAGTAAATACACATCATAGATTTCTTCCATTATTTCTTTGCTGCTTTTCAAGCAATGCTGAAGTGTAATAAAACAATGAGGTCAGATTTGAAGACTATCACAGAAAATAATTTTGAAGATTTCAGTGAAAACATATTATATTTGTTCAGCCACTGTATTTTCTCTTTTTACTTCTTCAGAGACTAATAGCTCTTATTACTGGAGAAGCATACTGTCATTTGCTCAGCCATAGCTGATCTCACAGCTATTTCTTATAGTTTGTTCAGTGCTCAGAAATGTGTTCAGGTATACAATGCAGTCAATACTCCAAACACATTTGATAATTACACTGAAAAGTGTAAGCTAGGAGTCATTTAGATCATGAGGAATAGTGTTATTAACTATAAATACTTTAGCCCCTTTTTTCTGGTCTTTCAATATTTTTTAATTTTTTTCTGATAATCTATACCAAAAGGACATTTAAAATGACGTAAAGAAGCTTTCAAAAGCATGAAGTGCTGAAATTAGAAGTTAGGTTTGTTCCCCTGTCCCATTTTCTGACCAAATTCCTATTGTCAGCACATATTAAGCATTGCAGAGCAAATAAGATACCAGAAGAAAGGGAAGACTGGCCACTTGGAGCAGTGGGATTCATTGTCAGAGAGATTTTGGAGCTGGTTTTGAAATTCAAACCGTGAAGTATTGGCATGAAAAGTTCTATTTCACAAACTAAGTAAGAGAATAATTGGGGTTGAAAGTCACCTCTGAAGAACTCTCCTGCTGCTCAAGGGGGCAGCCTTAGATCAGGTTACTCATTCAGCCAAATTTTGAATGCTTCTAAGGATGGAGATCCCATAACACTTATTTCCTGTTTCACTACTTGACTACCTCATAGAAAAAAAAATAAATTCCTCATATCTATCTGGAATTTCTTGTGTTGCAACCTATGTCACTTGCCTTTTGTCCTATTGTTGTACACCTCAAGGGAGAGTCAGGTACCCTCTTCCCCACACCATCCCACTGGGTGTTTATTGATATTGCTAAGATCTGCCTGAGCTATTTGTTCTCCAGGCTGCTCCAGTCACAGTCCTCTCAGTGTCTCCTCATATGACAGATGCTTCAATACCCTTTGTGGTGTTTCTCTGGACCTGTTTCAGTATGTCTATGTCTCTTTTGTACGGGGGAGCCCAGCAGTGGGCCCATTGCAGATGTGCCTCAGCAGAGCTGAGCAGAGGGGTGGGATCACCTCCCTCGACCTGATGGCAGTGCAGTCCAAGAGGCTGTTGGCTTTCTCTGCCGTGAGAGACCAGCCCATGGAAAACTCAAACCAGAAGCCCAGGGGCTTTCTGGCAAGGCCTCTTCCTATCCAGTGTGTTCCCAGCCTGTCCTGCTGTGCTTGGTGTCCTGCTTGTGCTTTCGTGGCCGGGAGGCCACGAAATAAGACACAGGTGTACACAGCCGAGCTCCTTTGATTCACAGTACTCTTTTTACACACCTATAGGCAGCTCTTGAGATAGAAATACCTGAGTGAATGAACTGTGTATTATCTTGTATTGAATCTTGCAAACCCATAATGTGCTTGCATCAGAAACAGCCAGAAGGAACTGGGATGATCAGATCAACCTCTGTGCTACGCTGTGTGACTGCATCTAAAAAGTCCATCATGAACCCAGGCAGGTGCTTCTCCAGCATTTTGCTTCCTCATTTTCTGCTACTAAGTAGTCTGCTACTTCTTCCTTATTTCCAATAGCCCTCTCAGGCAGATTTTTACCAGAAATACTATTTAATTTTGCCTCCATAATGACCTTCATGAGAAGCTCTGAAAAGCAAGCTGAAAACACAAGCTAACTGTAATTGCATTTGCCTAGGACCTTTGTTTACTTCTTTCTGAAAGAGAATATTGCTACTCGTAATTTCTGTTTTCTAGAGCTTTTCATATGCAATAACATGACAGTGTTTGTTTCTATATTTATACATATGTCCATAAACACATCCACATGATGAGGACTATATTCAGAAAATAAACGTTTCTTCTTTTTGTATGAATGGCAATGGATTTCCTTTCTCCTTCTGTCTGTAGCAGCTCCATCCTCTCCCACAGCCTCCATCTGACAAAGCTGAAACCTCAGCATTCTGTATGTTCAAAGCCTTCCAATGCCCACTGTGAACAGCATTTTCTTCTGAATTTTACATAGTGAATCAGTTTTTCTGTCAGAGATCATCAGTCTAGCTCCTGGTGTACCAAACAGGCTGATTCCAGAGGGTTTTTTCCTGCACCCTGCTCTCCCCAGCCCATAAGAATTAAATAGAATGTTTTCCAGTAGACGAGCACTTTCCTCAGCTCTGTATGTGCTCTGTATCATCCAGATCAAGCCTCATTGCTCATCCAGGGCTTATTTGCCTTTAAACACAGAGGTGAAAACTGCTATGGAGCATCTGGCACAGATTTAATGTTTCAATGTACAGGGCTGAACTGATAAATAATGAAAAGAATTACATTGTCCTCTGTAATATTTAAATTTACACATGGACGTAAAGTTGCCACGAAGTACTAGTATCATTAATCTTGTAAAAACTGCAAGCCAATAAACTCTAATTAATAACAGCTAACAATTGTTGCTAACAACTATAATAGGGCAGTAGCTGCCCAGTGTCTTGAATGCTGTTCACAGCTGTCTAACTAACTCAGTTGTTCAGGATGATGTTTGACATTGCTTATTCCTCAGCCTTAAAGAGCCTTGAGATATGTTGAAAGATACGAGAGATATGAGAAATATCATGTATGTGTTTGCACTGAAAACCAAATCTCTCTGATAGGCAAAATGGAGTGGGTTGTCACAGCAAGAATTAGTAGCAGTAGTAGAATTAGCAGTAGTAGTAGCAGTAGTAGTAATAGTTAGTATTACCATCAAAATGAAAGCAGATCCATGTGTGTGTGAAGAAAAGGACAGAAGCCAAGATATTCCCCTCCTTCTTAATCTCCTCTCATTTTGTCTCAGGAGTGCTAAATTTGAAAAAGTAATGTTTGACTGCTGAATTTCTCTAAATTGATCGAGTTGTCAATTTGGCTGGTTTTAAAAACATTTTTTTCTTGTCTTAGTCTCCAGTGTGTATACTAACTGAAGATATCACTTGGCATTTTTGCAAACCATATTTAGATTACTAGCATACTTAATTTAAGACAATAATAACTTAAAACATGATGCATTGCAATAAATTACAACATAATAAGGGAAGGCAGAAATTAGCCAGACACATGAGTTACACAGAGTACTAGCTCCAACATTCCTTTTTCCCCATTTTTCATGAGCACAGAGATGTGTTGGCACAAAGGATCACTAGCACAACGCAGATGAGTATTTATCAAGAGACAGCATGGCTTTTACGTGTAGTTTGGTGGCATAATGTAGATTTCTTCATCTCTTGTTTCCAAAACAGTATGGGCTGTCTGCAGTTTTCCCCTATGTCTATTAGGTTTCCATGAATAAAATGCAGGTTTAGTTCTGCTCCCACAGAACCACAGGAGCAAATAATTAGCCAAAGAATTTGGTATGTGCACAGCACACAGTGGTGTAGGCTGGTAGCAGCATTGTTGGACTTCATACCACTTCAGGGACACAGCAGCAGCTGTCTTCGTATCTCAGTCCCAGAGGGAATAGAAGATTCATAAAGTGCCTTTTCTTCATCATTCTTTACTCTCCATGCTTTCTTCTCCCTAGAGGTCTATGGAGCTGCTTCTAAGCAACACTGTAATGTCAATGCAAACTGATAGTTCTTCTCCTGGAAGGAGACAGCCGCCAGCACTGCCACCAGCAGTTTCCTCACTCTGCAGAGCCAGGAGGGGCTCTGCATGGGCTCCTTTCTGTGAAGCAGCTGGGATTTTGCACACAGTCCCACACTGCACAGTAATAAGAATGCATTTTGTTACTGCAGCACACAACTGATGAGGTTTGGACATGAGAAATAAGTTATTTCAGTTACTGAAAGGGCAAATAGGCAATAGGAGACAAAGGGTGAATGTTCATGATTCAAAGGATTTGTGAAGTGACCTTCATCTTACACCCTTCATCCCTTTCCTCACTTCCTTTTTCCTTACAAGCCTGCATATCCTACTTCGGATAGGAGTAGGCTTTGAATGCAAACAACTTTAGCATGAGAAGGAAGCAACTAGCCATGCTCAAGGCACTGGTTAATGACCTTTGAGCCACCTCTCCAGGTTTTCTTCCCCAGAAACTTCCTGCACTGCACATGGCTCTCTGCTTTGCCAGCTGGCAGTAAACACGGGGTCTGTGTGGGAAGCAGTGTTCTCTGCCCAGCCGTGTGGGGACAGGTGTGCACACCCCTGTTCCAGCTCAGCACCTGCCTTCACAAGAGAGACAGAGCCACGTCTGATTTGTTTTCTGCCTTCCTTAGCATCCTCTCTAGTGGCTGTGCACCCTTCCCTCAATAAGAATGCCCTTTTCTGAGCACTAGTTGTTAAAATTAGGCTTGTTTCTCAATTGCTTTTTTTATGGCTTTGTGGAAGATTTATCCTGGCTTCAGATATTGTATAAAATCCCACTTCAGATGTGGTTTATATCTTCACCATTTCTGCTGCAATATTTCAGGTCAGGTCTCAATCTTCTGTCTTTAACAAGTCTCCTCTCTTTTTATATTGCATTAGACAGGCTTCATTTTATTGCAGGTGTTCTTTTTCTTAAGGCAGTGGATTGTGACACAATAGCAAAGAGGAAAACCTTTGTTAAAGTCCAATTGGCAATGCACAGCTATCACCCTTTGAAGAGATTTAACTGAAAATAAGTCCTTTTCACTTCAGCTGTACTGACCTCCATCTTCTGTAAATCATAACGAGGGACATTTCATGCTACAGAAGTTTAGCATTATTTTAAAATGAGTTATGTGCAATATCCATTTCACAGTAGTAGAGAACAGAGGATGACTTGGGGCCAGATTCTCTGTTCAGATGCTGATGCAAGTGCACAAATGGTTTTATCAAAGTTAGTGACCTTGCCACACACAGGAAAAAAAAAAGAAAATAATCAAAGCAGACACTGGTAGCCCTTCTTTCCAATAGTAGAACAGTTTCTGAATTTCCTAGACCAGGCTATTGTTCAGCTAAATTGAAAGAACAGTATTGTATGGTAAAGTTACAGAGTTGTGTCAAAAACCTGAGTTGGATCCCACTGGCCTTGCTTTTACCAAACTTTAAAGTCAATGTAATTCTAGTCACTTTTTATTACCATTGGAATTCTGAAGTCAAAATAAGGCATTTTCATCATTGTTATAGTAGATTAGCAACTAAAAATTCTCACAATGCACTGTACTTTTTAGTTTCTTGTATGTATATGCATTTTATAATGTGATTAGATCCTAATGCTGTTTTGGGTTTTTTTGAAGTTCACCTTTCTGCAGATGCTAACATAAGCAATAATATTTGGAGAAAAAAAAACCCAACCAAATGAAATTGTGTTAGATTCTGAAATAAATTTGATAGCCTAATGGCCTTAATATCTCACTTTTTTTTTTTTTGTTTTGTTCTGTTTCATTTACAGAAAATGAGATATTAGTGTGACTACAGCGTAGTATATGGAATGACTGTTGTCTTCCCTGTTAATTGCAATTTGGGATATTTTCTTACTTGTTCTTCTTAATACTCATGATTATTTAATAATTTCTTCAATTTTACAAATAAAAGTAAAAAAAGTAAAAAAAAGTAAAAAAAAAATTCTAGTTACTAGTCACTTTGGTCATTGAACTAAAACCAGCAAATCAACATGCGAAAGCCACTGCAGCATCCTGATTACACCTGCTCTCAGCCTTCCCCGAAGAATCAAAGTCTACCATTCCCAACAGTTTCTTCCTAAAATCTCCCTGAGCAAGCTGAGGTCACCCTAAACTCCCACTGTGACAAAAGCCAGGTGCACCATGTCTGTGTGGTGTTTAAGAAGCCAGAGTGGGAGTACAGAGCAAAACCAGATGTTCAGAATGTGTAAGTGAGGAAGTACTGCCTAGCACATAAGCATTAGTGTGCCTAATGTGTAAATACTGCATACTGCCCCGGGTTGCTGGCACTAGGATAGTTTTGAATCAGAGCATCTTGAAGCAGTGAAGAGCACAATTTCACATACAGAGGGTTCTTCCTGACCTACCATGACCCTGACCTACTGTATCAGCAGTTTCCTTGCGTTTTGCTGCTTGTGTGGCTGGCACAGCCCAGCTTTGCTGCCTTAGCCCTGCTAGGTTTCACAGCTGGCCACAGTGGATGCTGTGTGCAGCTCCCCGACAGCGCCACGAAAGGTCCCTGGGACAGCGCTGCCCTCTCTTCCAGGACCTTGCTTTTGAAATGAAGGCAGTTCTCACTGCTCAGCCTTGGTTGAATCTGCAGCCTGCCTCACAAATGCTCAGAGCCTGTCTAAGAAGGTGCAGCCCACAGGAACACAGAGTATCTTAGCTGGAACATGCTTTTTTTTGCAATAAATCTCCTGGTTCCTGAGTTTCACATCAAGGTTAGGCTCAAAATACATGAACTGTTTTTTTGTTTGGATGATGCTAAACAAGGTGTCCCCTGAAGTGTTGTGTGAGTTCAATCTGGTGACCAGGCTAGAGGGAGTCCATTGTAAACCCCTGAAATCCTGGCTATGGGTGCCAGCTCCTTAGCACCAACACTTTTGCTGTACAGATCTTATCCCACCAGCTGCCCTGTTTGCTAATGTGGATGTTAGACAATGCCACTCTACCTTCCCTCTGTGATTGAACTTGACCTTCTGGTCTGAATTGAGGGGTGCACAATGAAGTACCTGGGTTTTTAAAGTGCCCCCTGACTTAATGAACTTCTGTAGGAAAGGCTTTCTGAGCACTCTCTCATCTGACAAAATCTCAGGCCTGTTTTGGGTTCTGGGTAATATCTACTGTTACATGAATGGAATGGTTGAGGTCTCCTCTCTCAAAACTTTAGCCACTCTTAACCAGTTAAAGCATAGAGAAGGAAAGTGAGAGACTTCACATTCCAGGCTGAGTAGCTGTCAAGTTCCTTCCCCTGTTACAAAGAGACTTAAGCTCATTGCCTCAATGTCTCTCAGGGCAGTGAAGCAAAAGGGGGTGGTTCAGGTACCAAGAAATCCTTTCCTATTTTGTAGATCAAAATCTGCAGCTCTGAGTATTTGAGAAAGAAAGGTGACTGCATGTATGTTTTGGATGTTCAAAACTATGACGTTCACAGAAAACTATTCTACTAAGCAGGCACTTTTTCCCTAAACTATAACCAATTCCTGGTTTTCAAAGTCTGTGTGATCAATAGCTGTAATACTTTCCAAATTAAAAAACAGAACTGTACCCAATCTTGGTTGAAAATAGAAACCATTACTTCTCTTTTCTGGCTACATAATCAACATTTTTAGGGTGAAATTAATCTCAGTTAACATTAGGGATATAAAATGTAGGTGTCTACATCAGAGCTAATCCCCATCAACTCTTTTTCTAGTCAATGCAGAAAAATGCACACTTCCAGGGCACAAGCTGTCTAATTAGTTTTATACATGTGCTTTAGAATAAACTGAATCATTTCCTCAAAGTGCCTGCTCTTTCCACTGACTATAAGGGAAGTTAAGACAGCTATGTGATACATAACTGTGTACTTGTGTCACTCACCCGATGAAACAAGCTTTGAGAGAATGCAATAAAAATGTCAAATTTCAGGTTTTTCGAAAATATTATGCATTATTCACATCAAATCCAGGAATTCTGCAGTAGTATCTACATGCTTTTCCTAGGAACAAGCAGCAATAAACAGATCTGAAATAAATCTCAAAAGGAGATTTGCCCAAGGTGAGGGTGATTAGATTAAGAACAGATCTGAGGAGAAAGATCTGGGAGGTGTTGGAACTAGATGATCTTTAAGATCTCTTCCAATTCAAACCCTTCTATAATTCTATGGTCTTAAATTATGTCAGTCCACTTAATAACTTTCAGGTTCTGATGAATTTTATAAATGTAAATTTTATTTAAATGTTGTAATTTAAAATTTTCAAATGTATTTAATTTTTTTT
This sequence comes from Pseudopodoces humilis, assembly GCF_049639895.1. Taxonomy (NCBI): domain Eukaryota; kingdom Metazoa; phylum Chordata; class Aves; order Passeriformes; family Paridae; genus Pseudopodoces; species Pseudopodoces humilis. The sequence goes on along the minus strand of NC_142201.1, from coordinate 73,764,934 downwards.
ATTTTAAAAATGTAATTTATTTGAAATACATTTCAAATTGTAAACTTTTTTTTTAAGAAAAGTATTTTAAAATGTCGTGTTTTTACCCTATATCAGTTTCCATGTAACATGGAAACAGGGAGGCAAATATTTTCCTTACCATGCAGTGCTGAATGAGTATATAAGATATATAAGTTTTATTGGGATCAGGGATCATATTCCTTTTGAAGCCATTGACCCAGCCAGGACTTGAAACTTTTTACTATATGGAAAAATTAATTACTTGACAGTATCCTCCTTACATGTGTTGAGCTTGTAATGGGGAAAGTTGTGACTTCTCCCTCTCTGCCACCCCCAATAAAATGGTAGCAATGGTATTAAATCACTGATCTGGGAGTTTTATTAAGTCTAAAATTCATTTGTATGAAGGGTAACAGTGTGGTTATTGCTTTGTTGTTTAGTGTCTTCTGGGATTTTTTTAGGTTTATGTTTTGGTTTTAAAATACAAGAACTTTAGCTGTAGACTATTGTCCTGGTTTAAGGCAAATTTAGGGAGGAAATTTCCAAAGGGGTCCCTCTAGAAAGCAAACCAGTTCAGGAGACATAAACCTCCTTCAAGAGAAGTGGAAATAATTGTTTATTTAACAAGAAAAGTATTCACAAATATGAGAAAATGAATAATATTAAATAAAACCTCTTGCTGTTCTGTAGAGATGGCAGATTCAGAAAGTCCTTGTCATGGGGTGTTGCTCATCTCACTCAGTCTCTTATCAGTCCCTCCTGGGCTGGGAAATGCCACGTCCCAGTGGGGCACAGGTGTGAGCTCCCAGTGTTTTTTCAAACAATTTAAATTTAATTTTAAAACAAAATTAAAACAGTTTTGACCACATACTTGGATTCCTTGAATTACTTGAATCCCTTTGATTTTCCCATCCATTCTGCTGCAAAAGGAAATTGATTTACTGGAATGACAGAGTCCAGAATCAAGTATTTCCAAGTCTTAATCTAGATTTAGGTAATGAATTCCTGGATGTCTTTTCTTCAGCTTTTCTTCATCTGTAAAATGTGTTTTTATTTCACTTTTTACTGGCAAAAAGGGCTGCAAGTGATTGTGAGTATTTGTACTGCCTTTTGAACATGAGGTGTGATCCCTAAAGGCGGGAAGTTGTCAATTCTTCAGTCAGAGTCTAGAGCTAAGATTTCAAAGCAGGAAAGGAAGCAGATCCACAAGCTTCTTGTTACTTATTGAGTAATCTGCACTTTGTGGAAAACTTTTGCTTGTGTCTTATTTATTCATTTGGAGGGAAACTAAAATGCCTTCTGGAGAGGTGAAAAATTGAGCTGCATGCAGACTTTTTCTGAATGAGTGGTAGACTATCAAAAATAAGAATTCAAAGGACTATACTGTTAACTGCAAGCTGCATGTACTTCAGTTACTAGTTACTTGTTATTAGTACTGATTAGTTTCTCTAATAAAAGCAGCTTTAATCTGCAATGCATCTATCATCACTGTTTTCTGCTGAAAAAATATTACCTCATTTTCTTTTTTCAGCACATTAAATGATACTCAATTCATTACAGAAATTGCAATAACATTGATGCAGCGTGCAGGTGGACACAGTTTTTGTCTAAACCCTCTGGTTGATCTTGCCATATAGTGGTTGTTATCTTTTCTGCATCACTTGATGCTATATTTTGGTTAAACACTCAGATAACCTCGCTCTGTCCTTACTCATGCCCATTCCCAAAGCCTTTAGTGTTTTACTAAGAGCTGAATAACACTCTTAGTATTTGACCATGTCAGGAGAAAACAGCTTTGATCCCAAGAGATGAACCCCCAGTTTCATTCATAAATTCTGCGCTGATTTCAAACAACAAAGTAAGTCAGTGGGTAGGCTTTCTAGCTAATGTGAGTTCTCCTCCTTCTGAATTTGTATCCCATAGATAATTGCTCTATTTGGTAAAATAGTATACAACAGTAGCATTTTCAGTACAGAAGGCACTCAGATTACCACTTCTTTACTTTACTCACTGTAATTTTAACCTTTTCCCATTATTAAGCCCTTGGAAAGTTATAGCTATGTTATTATAAAAAGACTCCCAACATTATACTACCGGTGCTATATATTTTGGTTTATATCTAACTTTCTATGAAAACACCTTTATAGAGAAAACAGCATGACATTGTTTTTCCTTTTTTGTCTTGTTTCTCTCCCACAGATTGTGAGCGTGGGAAAGCATGTTAAAGGATACCATTATATTGTTGCCAACCTGGTAAGATACTTTTCTAGAATTATACCCCTGCTCGGTAAGTGAAACACTCAGTTTTACTTTGAAGTTATAGCACTTCAGACAGCATTTCCCATTTGTCTCTAATATGTGCTTGTAGCTAATACATTCTTTATGATGTGTAAAAGAACTTGGGTTTCTTATTGCAGCCATCTAGATATGGAGGGCACAAAAATATAGTAAGTAATACTCTTAAGTTTTAGCAAAATCAAAGTAGGAGAACTGAAACATGTATCTTGAAGCTGAATTAGAGTTTACAGAACTGAAGTGATTTTTGACTCATCTTTTTCTTATTAGTAACATAAGAATTCTAGAGGTAACTCTTATACATTCCCCAGGGAACATTTATTTTCCGGTAAGATCAGCTATTTCCAGTCAAATTACTAGTTCAGTATTTTTACTTTAAGGCTAAACTGGGCATTCACACAGCTAATGTTCAGAAGAGGGCAAAGAAAGAGCAAATTCAGTATTTTATTATTTAAATGACTCATTCTTTAAGCCAAAATACCTGCCTGGCAAAGCACAGTGAATGTAGGACAGAGTCTAATGCATGCTTTAAACTGCTTTCTTTCTACTCTCCCTCAAGGAATTTTAGTTGACGTGAAATATTTTATTGTGCTTTGCTGCACTTGAACCTTAACTTAGTACCACTTCAGATTATTTTTAAAGCCTCAGGTGTTTCAAATGAGATGTCTGTACTCTTAGGTCTTATAAATGAGATTTTTTCAGCATTACAATTTTATTGTTCCACAAGTAATTTTTCTTATGCAAAGTAGCTTCTGTAAACAAGGAATTGGATGTTGCAGTAATCATCTACTGAGGTATGCAGTGGAGATGGGAACATCTGATCTATTTCAGCAGGGGCACACTTTGTTATCTAGTGTATGTTCAATTATGGGTAATATGACTTCCCGATGCATCACCTTTTATATTTTCTGTCAGTATCCCTTAGGACATGAATCAAATCTCTGTCCTTAACAAGTGATTTCCCCTAGGATATTGGGTCAGTAGCCCAGTACCCCACAGATTATTTTCCTCAGTATTTCTAGATTTGTGTTTTCACTTGTGTTTTCACTGATAAATATCAATCAGAGGAATTTACGAAAATTTAAGTAAGATACCTCTGAGCTAGCCTTAGACATAGCAGCTAGGAAAGGAGGAGATTTATGCTTCCTTCTTAGTGCTTTAGCAGTTTGCATTATGCAGTTTATTGAAGTTCAGTTCTGTCTCTAAAGGCAAATTCTAGTGGAGAATTGTGCTGAAGAGATTTGCCAGAGAAACTAAGAGGTCAGGAGGTATATGTGCTTTATCTTCTCTAGAGTCTTGGGGTTAACTCTAGATTTTCAATATATAACAAATCTAAGAACTACCACAATCCTATTTAACAGAAGTGTTATTCTGATGTTGTTTTCCTTGCACTGAAAATTTGATTCTCATGTGCTGTCTCTGCCTTCTAATGTCTGTTATATTATCTCATTTTCAGCCTAAACAATGAATCCTGGAGTAAATGTATTTACAGAATAGTGTTGTTCATTTTTTAAACATGCAAAAAAAGAGGGATGCATATTTTAAAGCACTAGTACAGTGCTTATTCCAGTCTGACAACTTTGATGGAAATTGGATTAAGCCTTTAATATTCTTCAGGCATTTTTCAGTTGATCTGCTAAAGGCACTTCTTCAAAAACTGTCTGCCATTCCCAACAATGCGTTGCTTAGCTGTCAAGACCACCCTAGCAATAATGTGGCAAATTTATTTCTTGGCTTTTTTTTCTTTATTACACAAATGGAAGTTAGGAATGAAGGTTCAACATTATTCTCTGGTTTTAAATTTTGCCTTCTAGTGGAACCCTGCTGTTGTACATTCTTTATTCTGCTATGCTGACCTAGAACAGATTGGACCCACAGTGGTGTAGGAGGGCAAACAAAATCTTAAATTGATTTTCTAGGGATTCAAAGATATTTCTCTGGAGAGATTTATGCACGGAGGAGCCAATGTGACTGGATTTCAGCTAGTGGATTTCAGTACCCCAATGGTAACTAAGCTGATGCAGCGCTGGAAGAAACTGGACCAGAGAGAATACCCAGGATCTGAGACCCCGCCAAAGGTACTCCCTGATCTGAAGCACTACCAAAGAACATTCCAGTGTTCTAATTTCTGATTAACGTTGTTGAATACATGAATGAAGACTTTAATATTTAGGCAGAGGAGAAGGCAGTTGATCTTGCTATTACTGGCCATTAATTATGCCTATCCTTACATTTGTATGGTGGAAACAAAAACTGCAACACATTTTGCTGATGTGCTTGAATGTCTGTTGTCACTTATTTTCCAACTTCACCCCTTTACTGACAGCAGTTAAAGGTCAAGTGCTTAACTGACGACTTAATTTCAATAAATTTTACATTAATTAGTCTAATTATCTAGGTTTCTTTGGAGTGCAGCTCTTTCCTGACAGATGAATTCTTCTGGATGAGATATTACTGTAACTGTAAATTTGCTGCCTTTAAATTTTCATACGGAGTTCCCTCTGGAAATTTTCCACCTCAAAACCTCACATAGAAATCACATTCAGGCATGATTTTAAAGTTAAATCCCATACCAGTGTTTCCCTATCTTAATCCTTCAAAGACTGGTAAGAAAATATTTCTTTGACATATAATTTTCCTGGCAGCACAAATCACAGAAATATGACTTCATCAAAGTAGTTCTGCTTTTATATGTACTAATGCACACCAGACATGCTTGAAAATGGGCCCCTTTGTGCTAGGCACTATGCAAAGATCAGCAACAAGCCCTCCCTTGGTTTGGACATTGGGAGCTTGGCAAAATCTAGACAAAGTGTCAGCATGGGTAATACAAGACATAGCTACAGAATTCAGGGAAATTCCAAAAATGTATGTTAAAAAAAAAAAAAACAAACCAAAAATCAAGGGTTTGGAATGCAGACATCCCCAGTTACTGGTGACAGGAGAAATTCTATCTATAAGACTTCTTGCCACAAAAACAAGATTATTCTGTCTGCTTCTGAGAAGTCAACATGATTAAGTGGAATCACACATAATTCATCTAGGGATAACCAAAATTTGAGGTTATAAAGATAAATCATGTCTCAAAGACCTTATAATCTGCAAGAAAAAGGAAAGGAAGGAAATTAGATTTGAATAATGGAATTTGAATTTTGGAAGTTAGAGAGCATATCAATAGCAGCCCTGGGCATGTGAACAACTTTTCCTGATGCGTTGTTTTTATCAGAGGACCATCCTGAGAAAACTCCCCTTTGTCTATGTGGCTCCAGGCTAACATCTGGTGAAGCCTTGTTCTAAATGTTTCGTTTGGCGTGTTATCAACCTAAAGCAGTTGCTGTTGTTAGTGTAGAAACACAGAGTGCTCAGGGTACGTATCAGGCAGAGAGCCAACACAGGTTTTCTGACAGGAAGAACCTACTATTGATCATTCTTAACAGTTCCAATAACCTGGATGGCTGGGCATTAGTTGTGCATTTTTTCAGTTATATTTTCTCAGCAAATTACTGTTTCTTTTCTTTTGAGTAAGTTGGGTGGATGGGGATATTCCATATTGTATAAGTCAAGTGAGAAAAAAAAAGAAAAAGAAAAATACTTGAATATTTCAAGTTTAATTTGTTTTGTTTTTTTTTAATTAATTCTTAAGAAGCAGATTTTTCTACCCTTAGGAAATACAATTTTAAAGCTGTACCTACTGAAATGTCCTGTATTTGTCACTTAGACTAAATTGCTTTTGATTTTGAGGAGAGCTGTTTTCTAAACAAAGGTGTAGAAACTGCTGCATAATAAATCAAACTAGAATCATCTTGACACAGCAGATTTTTTTTGTCAACTCTGAAGGGCTGTGTTTGTCCATCTATTTAGTATACATCTGCATTGACATATGATGGAGTACTTGTGATGGCTGAAACTTTCCGTAATCTTAGAAGACAGAAAATTGATATTTCAAGGAGAGGAAATGCTGGTGATTGTCTTGCCAACCCTGCAGCCCCATGGGGTCAAGGGATTGATATGGAGAGGACATTAAAACAGGTAAGAGTAGGCTTTATTCCAGGGATCTTTTAGAATTTTGGATGCCAGTTGCACACTATGTGACTTGCAAAACAGTATGCACAAAGGTAGTAATAGGAGACAGAAAATTATTTTTCACTTGGAAATTGGAAGCAGCCTGGGCTGTTCAGGTTGTTCTGATTTGTAGCTTGGAACAAAGGCAGAGAGTACCTACTGCTATTTGAAGCTACTATTAGATCTTTTGAGATAGTTGGAACTTCCTTCACTGCACTGCTGAATTCATTTGTTACTACTGCAAATAACCTGGCTGTACAGATATTGTCATTTAAGAAAAAAGGTATAACCACATAATATAACCTTTCAAATATGTTTCTGTCATCTTCAATAACAGTAGACTTCTCCCAGGAAAATCACATAGGTAGTTTTGGGGTTCTTTTCTTTAAAAAGAAATAACCCAGAGCTATTGTTCTCTGATGTCAGGATTTTGAATTCCTGATGAATATGGATGCCTAGAAAGTTCCAGATCTCTGTCAAGACGATTTAGCCTTTCCTTTGAATGGGACAGTAAAGAAAATAAAAATCCTGCAGTGGAATTTAAATCATTGCAAATGAGCAGACTCCACTCGGGAGAAACTTCTCAAAAGTGACTGCTGACAGAGCTGGCAGCTCTCTGCCTAGAAGCCAGGGTTTCAGTCCTGGAGAAAAATCAGCTGAGATAGAAATGGACAGAGGGAAAAAGTGATTTCAAGCCATCTTGATTCTTAGGGAGAGAAATCAAGCATTTTGTATTCTGTGCAGATGCACAGATCAGTAGCAATTGAGAGAAACATTAAGTCAGGCTTCTGCGTTCAGGCAGACAGCATGAGACTTTCATGGACAGATCCTGATAAAATCAAAACCAGCAGCAATATGGCCACAACTTCCTTGGGACAAGGACCACAGCTTGGGCATCCCTCAGTGACAAAGTACTGAGAGAAAGAAAAAGTGTTCTGGATTCAGCTGAGGCACAGGTGGTGGGAAACTGCCACAGCCAATTGTAAGGCTTCACATCTGGCCTTCTTCATTTGAATGCTTTTAAAACACCCTTTTCAAGCCCTATCCATATCAGCCCTGTCTTATCTTCCCTGATGGTAAACTGTTTTCCTGGGGCTAAGGTTGTTAAGTTGACCTTGATGAGCCATATATACTCAACTTGTACCTTTAATCCAGTGGAGTGGGAGCTAAAAAGATGCATAAGCTCGGGCCAAACTTCCTTTAGGTTTTTTTCATATGACCCCAGGAGCGATGAGAATAGTAAAAATGTATTTCTATTTCAAACCTGCAGCTGGAAGGTGTTGAGCTTCACAGCATGAAAGAAGAGAAGGTCCACTGTGTGTCTTTGTTAGCAGTTAGATACTGACATATCTAAGCCTGTTTTGTGCATGGTTTGACAGGAAAAAAGAATATGAAGTAGCCAGCTTTATTTCTTTGAACTGTTCTACAGTAGTGTTTTTATGGTAATCTAAGGATGTAGCCAGGATAACTTGCACTGCTCTGTGATGTTTGAAATAAAGAGCATAAGACTGGATCTTCATGGTGGTTTTTCTTCCATTTGTAGGTTCGAATACAAGGTTTGACTGGAAATGTTCAGTTTGACCACTACGGTCGCAGAGTCAACTACACCATGGATGTCTTTGAGCTGAAAAATACTGGCCCTCGGAAGGTATGTGCTGACATTGCTGTCCTCATATCATATAAATGAGTTGTGTACAATAAATCAGTTATGCAAACTTACACTAAAGTGGACTCTGCAGTTTGGAAAGGTATAATACACCGGATATGTCTGGTGAAACCATCTTTTAGCTGCATTTTCTACTAGGTGCTATTATTCAGTGCCTCAAATTGGGGAATACAAAAGCAAGTGTGCATCTTGGAGTGGTGGGATGTCAGTGAGTCAAGCATACTAAAGAAAGCCAGGTGGATAACATATTGCTAGGCTGCTGGGTGATGGAAGATGGTCAGAATTCTGAATGGTAGATATTTCATGTACCTTATCCCAAGATTTCTGTCTTGAAAATTACTTGCATTTTTAAGCAAGCTGATTTGTATATTCTGTGTAAACACGAATCATAGGCTATAATTAACAAAGGGCTTTTAAGGGTGAGAGGACAGAAGAGGAGAGAGGAGAAAGAGTAAATTTTCTGAATCCTTAAAATTTTCTGAAATTTATTGCAGTATCTAATCCTGTGTGCTTGATTGGCTTGGTTGCTTGTAAGCAAATGCACATTAACACATGTCTAAGCAGATCCTTTATGTCTGAATGCTCATTATCACTCAACCCAATCACTTTGAAAAGATAAGCCTGGGTACTTTGTTGATCTTTTCTCTTTTGTGCTGAAATTTGTCCATTTATTATAGTATAAAACAAATAAAAGCAGAAAACCTACCCAGGCTCAAGGATTTTCATTATTTTGAGTCATCGTGGCCTATTTTGTTTGCGAGGTCATCAGAACAAGAAAAGGGGGCAGGTGATGGTGATGGCTGCTTGAATAAGGCCAAAGCAATCAAAATTGAGCCAGGGGAGAGAAGCACAGTAAATAGTACCACAGATGAGCTGTGTGTCCCTGGAGACAGTTACCTGCCACAGTGCTGAGGAGGCAGAGTTAAACTGCAGACCCAGAGCAGAATTACACACTTGGATGAAAAATTTGCCACTATATCACTGTGTAGAGCTGTCGACTGAAGCAAAGCATGTGCCTGCATATAAGGCCTGTTGGTGCAGTTGTCTTTTGAAATCATGACAGATGGCTGAAGAATAAATTGGGAAAGGTGAGTTTGTCTTTCATCTCTTTGGAAGTCCACTATCTTGTGCCAGAAAATGTGTCTGATCTTGCTACCAGCCCTGCCTCCTTCCTATCTCCTCTCCGCACCTTTGGCGGCCAGCAGGATATATGGGTGGCTGGGGTGCACTGGAGGAAAGAGTGAATTATGGCCTTTCCATCCCCTATTCCCAGCTGTACAGGAGGGAAGACAAGGTGCAAAGAGATGTGTTTAATTAGGTCACAACTTGAGAAACTCGTTAGGGAACTTGGTTGTCAGCAAACTTTTGAAAAGGGTTGATGTTTCAAACTTTGTCACCTGTTATAGGAGAGGTGCCTGTCTGGCACCACTGCAGGGATGTCCCCATCCTCTCCTCTTGCCTGCAGTTGAAGGGGAGTGTAATTGCAAACAGAGGAGCTATGTCTGTGCTGTGCTAGAGGCCCAAGGTGCTTTTTTTACCTTTCAGTCATGCCTTTCTGCTACTCCTAAGTCATTACCTGTGTTTGATATAACAAGTCATAACAACTCTGACAGATCTGGCTGCTCTGAAGAATTTATTTCACATGTATTAGATAGTGCTTTATATGTGATCATTGGACCAGTTCTGTGGTCCATCCTGACAAATCCTATATAATATGTGAGAAATGGCTCTACTTAATTGAACTAAGAGGCCTTCACTATTAATGTCTTCTCATGTCCAACATAACGTGACTTATGAGTCACCCAGCACTATCCTTTCAAAACTGCCTTTCCAGTCAGAGTAACGCATGGCTCCAATCTTTAGAAAAGTGATTTTTGTTGCCCACAGCTTTAAATATGTGAAGGGACCATTAAAAAAGGGCACAGCTAGACAGAGCAGACTTCCACATAGTTTAGTAAAACGGGAAATATTAGCCCATGCTCATGTTAGTTTCATTTATGCAGCACCTCTTACTTGGTTCTTCTCTGCAGAGCAGTAACAAAACCTGCTGGTGATGGGAAAGGGTAGGAGGATGAGGATCACAGAGATGTAATGGAATGGATCCTGTGACTTGAGGGTTGTGATCAAGTGATACAGGCTTTTCATTGGTCTTCAGGGACTGGACTAGAGGCAATGAGCACAAACTGAAACACGGGAGGTTCCTTCTGAGCATTAGGAAATACTTTTTCATATTCTGAGAGTGGCCAAGCATTGCCACAGGTTGTGCAGGAAGTTTGTGAAGTCTTCATCCTTGGAGACATTCAGAAGCCGTCTAGACACAGTCCTGGGCAACTGGCTTTAGGCTGAACAAGGGGTTTGACCAAATGACTTCCAGAGGTCCCTTCCCAGCTCAGCAATCCTGTAATTGTGTCATTCACCATCCTTCCTATCACCAAAATAAAAAGTAAACAAAGCATATACATCACGTGCACAAGATCCTCTAAGATTTGGCTTCTGAACTCCAACTTGGCAACATGTAAATTAATAATCAAAATGTTTGAGTATTCTCTTGCCCTCAGTGGCTTGTGAGCTCCAACAGGATCACTTAAGTGGTTACTGCAAGGTACACAGGCCTTCAGAAAGAATGCTATTCATTCAAATGCCAAACTGTTATGGCAAGCTTACTTTGAAGTTAATATTTTTGCAATGTTTTCCTAAAAGATAAATTCATCCTCTGTATGAGTGGATGCAAGTGCTATGAAGTTCAGTTGCAACCCAAAAAGAATTGGAGGTACTTTTATAGCTAAATTCAATCCTTTCCGTTGAGGAGTTCTTTTCCTTGTGGAGTTGAGGTATTTAAGGGAAAGCATACCATTATTTAGTGCTCTCAAAGTGACTGTGTATCTCTACTTTTACACAAGTGTCTTGAAGTATCTTTCATATTTACTCAGTAACCTTGTTCAAGAGTTACTTTAGTGCAGGTTTCTATCAAACACATACAAGCTCACCCCAATACACAAAAGCTTAAATTCCTTTAAAAGATGTCTGTCATTTCTCAAATAATGCCTTTATTGCTGTCTGAATTTTCATATAGTACTTACTTCTGTAGCACAGTACCTCATTCATTTTATGCTTTCCTTTTGAGCTTATAGCAGTGAAGAATGGCGCAATGAAAAATCATCATTCACTATCATAGTAGTTCTCTAAACTGACAGATTTTGGTGTACATATTTTGCCTTTAGCTGGTCACGGTTTTTTGACAAGAACTCCACATTTTCAATAATCAGCTGTATCTGTGGCTGTATGGCTGTGTGGCTGAAAAAGAATATTTGTTAGCACTGCATACTGCTAGGAAGAAAACCTTCCTCTTCACTATATCAGCACTACTGACATTTCCTGTTAGCTGCAGACACCTAAATCAAGGTTCCAGTGCTGTAAGAGCAATTGCAAAAAGAAAAGGAACATTTCAACTAAATATCTCAGAACTTGTGCATGGACAGTTTGTGCTTGCTTGCTTCACTAATAGAAAAAAAATCTGTTCAGTCAAACTACTCTAGGGACTGTTAAAATTACTTGCCTCTCCATGCATTTTTTGCAAGAAGGAAACTAATGAAACAGTAAATGTAAAAATCAAGAGGAAGGGTGACTATTCTAATAAAATACAGAATATACATATATATAACGCATATGAGACAAGAACCAGAAGCACGCCCCTGCTCTTTCAGTCTCTCACATCACTGCATTGAGCTGAGCATGTCATGGTGGCAGAATCCTATGTGACAGTGAATTTAATCAGGGTTCTACAATAGTGTTGGAAATAATATTGACTGTGTAACTGATTTGATCATTTAGCCAGTTTCCATCATAATGAAATTTTGCATCCAAGGCACAGAGTGTCCTTTGGTCCTGACAATTACATTGAAGCTCTGCCTGGAGCCCACTTTCCACTAAAATTCCTGTTCCTCTTCTAGTAAGATAGACAAGGCATTCCTCTCTCCCAACTCTTGGTCTCATGAACTCCTAATTAATCAAGGAAGGGGGAAAGGGGCAGTTGCTACTGACTGGTCCCCAGGTGCTCCGGAAACTGAGCTGTGCTTGGTTGAATTGCATCTCTTTGATAGAAACCTTTTAAATCATGTGTCTGTTAAATCATGCTGGGAAGAAAGATCAGTCTCCCAATTCATTAGGCTGTCAGCAAGCAGGGGAGCCTCTTGAGGTGGGATTAGAACACAGTTCTACTGACACGTTTGTGTTAATCTTGTCTATTTGACATGGAGCGGAGTGCTGTCAGTGCTGGGTCAGAGGAAAAAGCCCCAGCAGCCTTGTCAGTGGATGCACAGAAAACCATGATCTATCCACAGAAAAGAGAATGGGCAAGAAGGGAGAAAAAATAGGTTCAGGGGTTCTTCCTCTATGGGATTACAAGAACAACTGATTCAAATCTCACTCTAGAGAAGTTCATTGCCAGCAATGAACAAAGGGAGCTGTTTTACCTTAAAGCTCTTAAAGCTGCTCAGGGAAGGGTTATGGCAGCCTAAATGCAGCCAAGGAGAGAAAAACCTGATTTGTTCCACCTCCCTGAAGGCATTTCCCAGAGATATATTTAGGAAGAATTCAGTCTCACTGTGCTTTACAGTCAGTGGGAAAAGCAAGCACCTTTCTAGGAGGGATGCTTATCCTGCATGAGCTGAGTCACTGTCTGCTGGTAATGTCTGTCCTGTGAGTGTAAAGTGTAAATAACAGGGCCTCTAATGTAGGTACTAAAAGGTCAGTGCTAGCAGTTAAGTGGAACAAGCCTGGTATAAATCCTGAAGCTGGGATCTCCTGGGAAGCCCAGGATGGAGCAAGGAATTGAGATCAGCCATGGGATTGCAAAACTGTCATCCAGATGTCTTTCATCCCTCTGTCTTTCATTTCTCTGTCTAAGATCAAAAGATCTGGAGGACTAACAAATGAAAATATTCTTGTGGGGAGAAAAAATTCTTATATCTCATTTATGCCCCAGGAATGCTTCAAGCTAATGAAAATGGGATTTACCTTGTGTCTTGGGTTGAAGTAAGCAGCCCAGATCATTCAGGAGCCGCGAAGTGGAGGTGCCACCAGGTCTGTCCCTGTGCAGCAGGGGTGCAAGGTGGTACACTCAAAGTGATAGATGTTTACTCCCATATCTAACGTGACAGCACTTCCTTTGGACAAAACCATCTTTGGATTGCTCGGTTGTTCTCAGCATAGTTTATTTTGTAGTTATGCAGAATGTAGACCTTACTGCAAATGATATACATTTTGTTTTGCAGGTTGGTTATTGGAATGACATGGATAAATTAGTTTTGATTCAGCATGAACCTACACTTGGGAATGACACTGCAGCCATTGAGAATAGAACAGTAGTTGTCACTACAATTTTGGTAAGGTGTTTCTTTTTTCAATGCTTATACTGGTGTGTGACATAATCTCATTTCTAGTTATGATCTAATTTAGTCTGCCAGTTCCTAGGTTAGTGGGAGGATGAGAGCCATATATCTTAATTATACTGACTGTCATGTCTGCACAGATTTTTTTTTGGTATGCATTTAATATAATGATTCACTTGAAATCAGGTTTTTAAAAGTGTGTTGTGGTAATTTTTTTCTCTTATTCAGTCTTTCCTATTTTTTACTAACATAAGTCTCAGAGATATGAATTCTTACAACCTCTGATTGATAAATCTTGACTCACAAGAAACTTGAAGAAGAAAAAAACCCAAAACCTTTAAATGACAAAATAGAAGAGAGGGTATAAAATGAGAGTACTGTAATGCCAGTGTCCCTTTTTGTTGGCAAATTTATTGTAGTACCAGTGTCCCTTTTTGTTGGTAAATTATAAACTCAATAATTGACTTTAGTAAGAACTAAAATGCTAAGTAGTATGGTTCAATCAGCCAGTCAAAACTGGATTATCTGCTATTAATTGTGAATGAAAACATGAATTTAGTAGATGCATTCTTAATATGTTTATTTAGCATTGCAGTAAAATTTCCATTTTAATAAAATCTAAATAGATTTGGAGGTTGATTTTCTAGGATTATTGTGTTTTTAAAGAGTGGTTGCAAAGGAGAATGAGTTGCTTCATTCATTTATATTTTTAATTCACAATTTTTCAAAGCAATTGTTTATTACAAATCCGTATTTTAAACAAAATATTTAACATTTTTTCCTCTGAAGTCAGACATGCCCTTTAAAGCTGATGTTTATCAAAGCCAACTGGCAAAGGGTGACCTTTACATGACCGCTTTTAAGATTTTACATTTCAGTTCACTGCCCTTTTCACCTGCTTCATTTAGACAAGACATGTTAACCCAATAAACTGTGTCTTAAATGAGAAGGAATATTCTGTAGGTGTTATTAAAAAATAATTTTTCTAACTCAATACAGAGTTTAAAGTAATCCAAAGGAAAGCATCAAGACATTTTCTAATTTAAAATACAGTTAATCACCAGATTTTCAGCAGTGTGTTTATGCATTAAGTATGTCTTAACAAATCTCCTGTTGAAGGTTATCATTCCAGGATGCAAAACAACCAAACTACTTTACAGGAATTCAGAATGTAACTCCTAACCAAATTGTGTAACTTTTCATTTTATTTTTGCATGGGAAATTTTAAATATATGTATCTTTCTCCTAAAAAGAAAAAAAAAAAAAAAAAAAGACTCGGTGATGGAAAAAAAATATACTTCAGTTCAGTCCTCCTCTTTTCAGCCTCTGATGAAGAATCCTATTTTAAGAAATTGATCAAGGAAGAAAAGAGTTCCAAGATGCTGCGAACATTCCTAACTAAGGCTCAAGTATTAACCACCAGTCTAGTAACATTGAGCTAATTTTTCCATATGGATTACTGTTCCTCTGACTGGATGACCAGGCACTGAACCACCAAGAAAAGTTCTGTGACTAATCTGAAATGTCTAGAACAGATGATGTTAACCTTCAACTTTGCCAAGCTGAGAAGAGAACGATGTGAATTACAAGCTTTCAGTCGAAATTTTCCTCTCAAACCAATCCTGATACCTTTGACTGAAGCTCTCACACATGAATACTGTAATTTCCATAAATAGCTCCAAGCTTAGGAGAAGCGAGTAAAATATAATAATGAAAAGTAATAGAAAAGGTTTCTGTTCACCAGAAAGGAAAAAAAAGGAAAACGAAAAAGCTTTTAAAATGTGTTATCTTGCCTGTCCTGTTTGCATTGAAGCATTTTGATGTGCATAATAAATGTTACCTTCAAAAGAACTTTTCCAGCCCCTGTATTGAAGGGACTGGTGGGATCATTTGCAAAACCAAAAAGCTGAATTAATATTCCAAAGCATGCCCTGTGTTTATGCAGCATGTGATTTTTGGATAAATGCAATGAATTGAAAGCAGCGCAGCTTCTTGACCAAAACTGTCCCCTTTCCATGTTTCAAAATCACAGTGCAAGAGAAATATATTGGAATTTGGTTTGAATAAGAATATATGGTGAATTCTGCCTTATCTTGTCCATCTCCCATATGCTCCTCTGGGATCTGCACACATGATGCTGAAGGCAGAATGGAACCATGATTCTTAATACTGGCCTGCTAGGGCAATGTATTTAGCATCTGCAAGCATATGATCACACACACAAAGAAAAGAAATATTTAACTAGAGTAAATTTCAGAGTCCTGTTATTTTTCTCTTCTTTGTTATGTTGCAAATGCCACAGAGACTTTTTTCACCTCTTCACTTCCTTCTTCACGTTGAAGGGAAGTTGAACCATTGTAGATGACACATATAATTTTGGTTGCATGCATATTTTCCAACATTAAACTGAAAAGCTTCTGCAAGCAGTGCTGTCACTTTTCAGTCTTCAAGGACAGATGTCATGGCAGCATAGGAAAAGCTTACAGGTTTTCAGCATGCCTTGCTTTTTGCCTAAAGCCAAATAGCACAAGTTGATTTGTCCTCTGTTTCTTCAGCTTTTATGTGTCTATGCTTACTTTGCCGTAGTGTGGCTGTATGGCTGTTGCATAGAAACTGCATTATAATGAATTGATTAGCTCTGCACTCAAAGAACTTAGTACAGTGTTTTCTACTAGGCAAAATGTTTTCTTCATTTGTAACACAGTGAGAGCAAGTAGAAGTTATTTTACATATTTGGTTTAGCCTATCCCCAGTTAGCTGTGTGGTGCAGTAGCAGCCCAGAGAGAGGAGGCAGCAGGGGCAGCTGATGTTCTTTACCAGCTGCCATTTGTAGTTCCTATTCTGCCCCTCATGTGATGCACAGCCTCCTGCACTCTGGAAAGGACAGATTTCCTCCTACCTGTGCAGAAGCATTCCCATTGGGGTGGGATGATAACACCTCCAAATGCACAGTAGGCTCACTGCATGACTGGAGAAGGGATGTTCTTCGCAGCCCTGCTCTAACACTAAGGTAAAGTGAGGGACTTGTCTACACAGGGCGGATGATCATCTCTAATTTCGCAGGTTCAGAAATATGGTTACGAGTTGTTGAGGCAGAATTTAGGGAAGTAGGCTCGGAAGACTAATCCAAACTCTCCCAATACATTTCATGATACAGCCAACTCTGTACTTAACTCTGAAACTGCAAAACTTAAAAATCACAAAATTCCTTTAAAACCAAAGCTTGATGATGAGCTGCATCTACATCGTGGCTTACAGTTCAATATCTTAATGAGATAGCTGTTGGCAGATTAAGTTTCAGGGGCAGGATCCAGTTCACAACCAAGTCACCTAGATGCAGATGACTTCACAAAGGGTATTGATTGGGTTGCATTCAGTGACATTTAAGATGCTCTAGGATATACAGCCTGTGCCCCATTTCTTACACTGGCAGGGTGACCCTTGCCTGTCTCATGCTGTATGTGTGACCTCTCCCTCTTAATGTTTTAGCTGGTGTATGTACTTTTCAGGCATGTGGGGTAAGTTTTGCCCCAGGTTTGTAAGTCCACAAAGATTTAGACATTGTCTCAGTGGCCCATAGGTGGATGCCTTATACTGAGGGTATCAGACCTATCCATAAAGGCAAGCAGTAAACACCTGCAGAATAGCACCTTGGGGTCAAGCAGGTCACCTTAGGGCATCTAAGATAATAGGCAACCTTCATTAGGTGACTGAGAATCACCATCACTGTTTTGACTGATATACTCTTGATAGAGTCTTACCTCAGAAATTCTAATGGTAGCCTTTTTCACATAATAGAAAAATATTTTTTCATTAGAAACTTTATCAATTGAATTCTTCAGTAGACTGGAGAAAAAATTAAGTTTGTTGCATGAAAATAATAAAGACTTCAAACCGAATCCTGGACACTTTATTCAGAAAAAAAAAAAAAAAAATAAAAAAAAGGAAAAAGGAAGTCACCAAAAAAACCTTCCATTGACATTTACAGAAGTCTCTTTCAGAATAAAGTGTGATAATGTGTCCCACACCTGTTCTAAAAAGCAGAAATTTCCTTGCACAGGGAAAGGAAACTTTTTTTGTCACTTTTAAAAATTATTTTTGCAATGGTGAATATTTTTAAATCCACTTCAGATTAGGAAAACCAAGTTTAGATCTGTTTGTTATTTGGGTTAGTTACTTTGTACGGCTTCCCTTATAGTATGAATCATCAGTTGTGAGCATTTAACTGTACACATGAATTTGTGGCAATGTGGTGGAATGATTTGTTTACATCTATAAAGGTAATTGTTGCAGACATCAACTTGTATTTGCAAATGTTAACTATTGTTATGAAATTGTGAATTATATAAGTAAAGCTTGCACCATTTCAAATATCTGTTCTGTGCTACTCATTGGTCATTTCAATGTGGACTTTTCCTTGATTCACTACCCCATAAAATACTCTTAAGCAGCTGAAATCTTGCAAATATTGCAATGTTAAACCTCATTCACCAGTAAGTCAGACGTGTGGTTTATATCAGTAGGTTAAAAGCACATAGTCCAAAAATATAGTTAGCACAAAAATGGTGGGGAGAGATAATCTTTCTATTAGACAAGAATAGCTATAACTGGAAACAATGAGAAAGCAGGCCTCTGTTTTCAGCTATTTCAGCTGATTTAATAGAAGATATTACCTCTCCACAGACGACTTGCATCTCTTGATTTTTAGACTACCGTGACTACACTAACATTACTATTAACTTGGAAAATGCTATTTCAACGGATTATACAGAATAAAAAGGTCTTTTTGAGTGCCACAGATAGAAAAGAGCATCAAGATGTGGCTAAGTACATGCTATTGATCAAGTCCGATATTTCATGGCTTCACAGTGTGACCTTGAAAGTTCATCTGTGTAAGTTACTTGTTAGCAAACCAGTAAAACTTGCCTTTTAGTGTCTTTTTATTATAAGAATTGAACACCTCATCAGTTTGAAACACCCTCAAAGTCTGAAATGGACAGGATTTAAAACTAGGGCTACTATCTGATGTATTTTTTTAAAAAAAAGTCTTTATCAGAAACTCATTTGCAGTCCCACCTACATTTCCCCCATCAAATTCTACCTTGAAAATAGAAAGCTGATTACTTGGCAGGTAAAGTAGGCATAACAATTAAAGAGGTATGAAATAGGTTAGGAGGGAAAGAGCAACATAGGAAGCAAATGGTAGCAGGCATTGCTGTTATCTGTAATTGTACCATTTCACACTGGCAGATCATATTCAGTTGCTGCTACTTTGAAAGCAGTCACAGCAAAGCATGCTACCTTACTCTATAAGATAATTGCATTACAAAAAAATGCTCCCTGCTGTATTTTGCTCTAAATCAGTGAGATCAGTGTAAAAAAGGGTGGTGGATGGAGAAGAGAACCAATGCAGTTCCTCCAACTACTCAACAGATCTTGGTGGTCACTCCACTGGATGAGATGGCCTCTGCTTGTACCTACCAAAGACAGTATTGGGCTACCCCACTTCCCTTCTCAGTGCTCCCTCACAGAACTATAGGGTAGGAGGGCTGAAGTTCACTCAACTTTTAACAGAAAAAAAGAGGCGTCTGTCACTTGGCTTTGCTATGCAGAAGCAGTTAAAATGTTTTTTTTGCAGCAGCCCTGCCAGTGGTGAGGTGCAGGCAGAAGCACGGTGTCTGGGTTTTGGAAGAAGGAGCAAGCTGACTTGGCACACTCTGTGCCCGTCTTCTTCAAGTCCATCACCAGAATGATCTCCTGATGTGACTCTAGTTGCATTCCTTTGGCTGGGGATTTATGGCTGAATCAGAATAGCTAGAAATCACTAACTCTGGTCTTTGGAAAGCAAAATGGCTTTTGAGGTGCAGCAAGAAATATAGCTGAAGCTTGTAAGGAGAGTTCACAAATGTAGGACAGTGGACAGACTTGGCTGCCTTCCTAGCAAGCAGTTGGCTAAATCACAGAACAGGACAGAGTATTTTTCACCTTTGTTTATTTTAAACCTTTTTGTGTGCAATAACATATGGAAAGACACAGATTTTGGCTCTTCCTCTCATGCAAACAAAAAGCCTGTGTGAGGTAGGAACATTTTATACATGTGGCCAAAGTACTTCCAAAAATCAAGAACTACTGCAGAGATCAAGATCTCCCTGCTTTTCTCCCTCTCTCCCTCTAGAATACCAATGGTTGAGATCAAGGTGATTTAAGTGGGGATAGGAATTCAAGAAAAGGTGCAGGCTGCTGGTAATGCTCAGCAGTTTTCCTTTGAAGATGCAAACTCAATGCAGGCAAAGGCATTGCACTGCACTCATGTAATACCACCTATCCTCCCTTGTTAGACACCTAATAGAGGTTAACAGATTGTTTATTACAGGTGATGTTCTTGTAGTTTCAGTAAAGCAGATGTTGTTGCACTACATGTTTAAAATTATTTTTATTTTTGTACTAATTATATCTGTAGGAAAGATGTGAATAGGCCAGGGTTAGTGTCAAACGACCAACATTTGCCAGGGATAGCACAGAGAAAACTTAAGATGCCAGTATTTTGTGATGTAAATTCAAACAAAGGGTGACCTAAGTCACTCTATATTAGACAAATGTTTAATCTGGAAATTTCATCCATTTCTCTGAATATGAATTATGTGAAGTGATTTAAAATACCATCAGAAAGTATAGTTTTACTTAATAATCTCTAAAGTCTGAATTCACACAGAGCTAAAAAAAAAAATTACCTTGATTTCCCAATTGCATAACGTTCACTATTGTTACAGTATGGTTTATACAGGGAATGCAATAACCACTCTTCAAGACAGGTTTTATTCATTTTCAATGGCACTCACTGTCCCAAAATATTTGGTACTTCTTTTTCATACAACATGTAAAGTCACTGACAGCTTAATGCCGTTCTTGTCCATGCATATCACTTAAGTTCATACTAAATGACCTTGCAGAATCTGCACCGTTTATTTTAAAGGGAAGATACATATTTCCTTGGGAATGAATTTCTGTGTTCTCACTAAAATGTGTGTAGCCTCCTAGGACCTATACATTCTAAACCTCAATACATGAAGTCACTCAGGCTCTGCATCTGAAATTTCATAGGCAGTAACCCAAATGTGTTAGAGGATATTCTTACTCACTGGAGTCAGAAGTCTACCTTTTACCTTCACGATCTCACAGCCTTTGCACTGTATAGGCCCAGCCTCTATTCACACTTTAAATTTAGCATTTACTGCACTAAGGTCTTCCTTTTAAAACGGTCGATAATTCTTGTGAAATGTATAATCCAAATTAGTGTAAAGAGTATACCTTGCCAGAAGGATTTCTGTTCCTACATTTTAATTTAAATGTGCTAATACTGTCCATGACCTTTTTATAAAGTGTGTGTTGTTCAGTCAGTTCATGACATGTTTGGTTTTTTTTTCAGACTATATTCGGTACACTTCTCCTTTACAGTTCTACTTCTTTCATTATAGGAAGCCCCATATGTTATGTTCAAGAAAAACCATGATACGTTTGAAGGGAATGACAAGTTTGAAGGATACTGTGTAGATCTGGCATCAGAAATTGCAAAACATATTGGTATCAAGTACAAAATTGCCATTGTTCCTGATGGAAAATATGGAGCAAGGGATCCAGAGACAAAAATCTGGAATGGGATGGTGGGAGAACTTGTTTATGGGGTAAGCATACCAATTTTTGAAGCAGGATTTAATTTGTCATAGTATAAGTCATAATATAGGAAGTATATGTGTGTTTTATTTGATCTTGGGGTCACAGAAAAGAAACAGAATCTTGTTTCAGATCTGTGTGTTTTCACTTATTTTCAAGATAAAATTTAATAGTTTCATGCAAGTTCTACTATTTATTCAACTAGTACATTGAAACATTAGAACATCCAGAGTTTGAATACCCTTAAAAATTCTTCAGTGTTAGAGACCATCTATTCCTGATACTCTGTAAAACTTGGTTGGGAAGAATATCACTCATTAATTCATTTTCATGGAATAATGGATGGACAGATCTTTTTAAAAAGATGGGATTCTTGGTCTAGTTTGAGAAATGAAAAATCCACCATCATATATATTAAACATAGGTAATAAACCACTACAGACAATTCACAATGAAGACAGACTTTCAAGATGACCTTCAATAACAAAATTTAAGAGAAAACCTGGTAAGTTTAACAACTGAGAACATTATGTTATAGACTGATCTGGAGAAGGACTCTTCAGAATACCATAATAGTTAGTAATTCTGTTGACACATAATGTTCCAATATGTAAAGAAAATAGCTCCAACAAGACTAAATAAATATTTGCAATATCTGGTGTTACCAAAAGTAGAAAAACTCAGAGCTGAGCTGGCTGATGGCTGCAGTTGCTAATATCTGCACTGAGAACAATTCAGAATTCTTAGAGAATATTTTCATTTCAGTGATGGAATAAAAAAAATCCTCAAACTACTAAGGTGTGAATATTTCCACCCATGAACTCCTAACGTGCCTCAACCTCCCCATAAAAAAAAGTCCTGCATACCGGTTGATCCATCCCAAGTTGCATTTTTCACTATTCCATTGACAGTTTGGGCCTTATGTTGCAAAGGCCTCATGGCTTTTGTAGCAATTCCATTTCAGTTCCCTTCTGTCATTTTAGCGTAGCTGATAAATTCTCCATTAGCATCAGTTCAAGGGACTCTGCAGTATGTAACAGTCTCTGTGCTGTAGGAGTGTGAGAAATGTTGCCCCAGAATTTCAGTGATCTCCCCTCCCCATTGGAAAGGAAAGGTTATATGAGGTTCACAAAACTCTCCATGCTCTTGGAAGTTCATGAAGGAACCAACCTCAATTTTGTCTTTAGAGGGTAGAAACACTGAAGTTCACCAAACATGTATATCTGCTTCAGTGGCTTGAAAGCAGATGAACTCTTAGGATATGAAAAGAAAGATTTTTCGGACTTATTTTATCAAGTATGGAGGTTACTTCCTGTCTGGCTTTTAATTGCAACAGCAAATCCATGGACACCAATAGCCAAGCACTGTTCTATACTAGAATGCTTTTTCAATAATCCAAGAAATGTTGCTATTTATGAGAAAATTCTTTTGATCAGCTGCAAAGTGTCAGTGGCCTATCATCTAGTTGAAAATTATAGAGGAAACTTGATATTACACTTTCATTTTCTGTTTGTTTGGGGTATTTTTTTCCTTCTTTTATCTTAAAAAATTTACCTCATCAAACCCAAGCTGCCCTAGGACTAGACTGAAAAAAAAAAGTGTTGTGAGGAAGCTCACACAGATATGTCAACACCCACATCTTTTAACAGAGCTGGAAGCAGTAAAGTTCACAGGCGTGAGGAACAAATTACCCGCACAAAGAAGGCCAGCCCAAAATACAAGGCCAGCACTTCATTTTTTGTAATGGAAAAGAGTGAGGAGGAAGCTGTTTCCGACTATCTGTTTAGGATTGGCTGCAGTGTCTTTGTGATTCTGGGGCTGGGCTCTGGGAATGAGCTGCAGCAAAGCCCTTGGAGCTCCTTTTTTTACTGAAATCAGCTGTTGCCCAGTGCATTTGCTCCACTGCCATAAGGCTCCTTGAGGCTGTATCTATCCTGGAGCATCAGCAGCACCAGGGAGTGCCCCTGTGCTTCAGAATTCACCCAGTTAATCTGCTAAACTGCAAGAACGGTCTCCGGTATGTTTTTGGCCCATAATTATTGTCCAGAACAATTCCTGAGCCCAGCTGGACCCTGGGATTGAGCAGAGACCTTTCCCTACAAGCAGCTTGAATGTGGCCATGCAGGTTTAGAGGTCGGGTGGCTTTCATGGCAGCGACGCGGCCTGCCCAGTGCCACTGGGCCTTAAGGCCAAGAGCTACACCAAGTGTGCTTAATGTACTTTTACAGGTGTAGCTTTAAAGGAAATTGTTCTTTCTGTTACTTACAACATTTTCTGCTAAAGATTTCCACAGGAAATCCATCAAAAGCATCCTCCCTGCAACTTCTTTGAGTCCCTGCCAGACAATTTACAGAGCATCAGGCTCCCAGGTCTATTCCACATAGAGAAAGCAGAAAAATCAGTCAGCCAGAGACTTTGCTGCAAAGCTCTGCTAGAAGAGTATGTTCATCTTCTCTGATAGATTCCCTAATCATAAACACAACTTGTCTGAGTAGTTGGCTGTGTTTCAAGCAAGGCTTTTTATTTGCAGCCAGGACTGGGAGAAAATTTGCAACTGAATTAGCAAGTTGACGAAATTATCTGTTTGGGAAACATTTTACAGCTTTTAATTCCCAACCACATTAATCAGTTTTGCTGTGAACAGTGAGATTGGACCCTTTCTGTACAACACCAAAGGTTCCTCTGCTCTCTTGCTCTTGCCATCATACCCCAATGCCCCTTAGCCCTATCCATATTACTGAGAGTAGACATGTGAAAATTTTATCCCATGTTCTTTAAGACCTGTATGCACCAAAGGTTGTTCTGATATCTGGACACTCAGGTGCTGCACAGAGTCATTCCCTAAACTCCATGGTTGATTTTTCCATCATGTCTCAGAGGAAACATCATATAGAATGCTATGGGGAACAGTTTTGCTAAGATTATACAGAACATTGTGGTGTGGATGGTTGTTTATTTTCCTGTTTTGTTTTTAGCACATTGTTAAAAACTACCAGGAAATCTTGATCATTTATCCCTGATGTATCCAAATGCATGCAGTTGTCCATGTGGATTCTATTTGCCTTGATATCTAGCTCACAGAAGAAATGCTGGCTGGGGATGAAACGCCATTAAGCACATGTAACAGGTGTTTCCAAATTCACTAGCAGTCAGCTCCAATTAAAAATTCATTCTCCTGACACAGAATGCTTCTCTTTCACTGCTTAACACAAAAGGTCACAACTCAATTCTGTTTGAAATCTCAGAGGCCATGAGATTCTGAGATTAACATCACTTTCTGCATGATTGTTCCCAGATAGCTTTACTACATTTTCTCAGATAGCTTTACTACCTTCACAATACCAAGCATATTCACAAGGTTTTAATAATCATATATTCTGGAAAAGAAAATGTCTCTCACCAACAGAATCAAGCTTGTCTCATTGTATAATATTGGAAGGATCCAGAATGCATCTGTACTTGGTAATGGTGGAGCCTTGATTGAAATGCTGTTACAGGCGCATTTGATTTAACTGTGAAGTATCATTAGTCTTTGTCAAAACAGACGTCACTGGCAACAAAATAATTAATTGTTTTTGCACCATAGTTATGTTGTTAATCATTTAAAGCTGTAATTATATGGTGTGCATTAACTGGGCAAAGCACAAATGCTGATAATTATCACGCACAGCTATTTTCATTATTTAGCTTTTGCAATGAAGAGTTTATGTGGGCTTTATATGACACAGAATAGTCTTACAAAAATAATAATACGATCAGTCTGGGGGGCTGTAGTTTCTCCAATTTTTTTGGCATTTAATTATGACTTAGCTATATATTTTCCCTTTAGATTTGTTGGCATGAAATGGATTTATCTACATTATGAATTATCTGTTACTAGATCACTATTGTAAAAAATGCATTAAGTTCCTATTTCTCCTCTTTAACTCTTTCAAGTACTGTAGGCTAGTTCTGATGTTGTTCAAGTTCTGAGTACCCTATTTGAGCATTTAAATTTGCTAAGATAAATCCTCCCCATCATTTCACATATAATATGCAATGTGCTGAGTAGGTATTTAAAATCTCCTCAATTCGCACTAAAATGACAATGTCACTATTCTAGCTTACATTTTGAAAACTAACAACCACCAGGGATCTGTGTTTTAACCCCAGTAGAAATCTACAGACACAAAAAGAACCTGTTAGCCAACACCTTTGAATACGAGTGACCAGGTCTATCATTTACACCACATTAATGAAGATACCACTGTGAGACAAACACAGAGATTGGCAGGAAGAGATCACAATTGCCATGAGTCTTTCACTTAATTAAAGTACTCCACATTAGGCGTTCTCAGTAATCAAAATTTAGAAATACAAATGACTTTGACTGTAATGAAGGAAACCATTCTTCTGGAGAAAGGCTACTTATGAGTAAGATGAAAAACAAAAATAGAAAGCCAGTAGCTCAAACCATCTTTAGACTACATAAACTAAGTTTACTTTATAATATTCAGGCTACTTAAAAATATATTTTAGATATGTTACTCTTCCTCGTATAATAACTGTTTTCATAAAACATCTATTTCAGCCTGACTTAGGTAATTACAAGGGATTAAAAAGCCAAATTCTTTAAAATGTCTTGTATAACAAAATCTAAATTAAAATTCAGAGAATTAGCAGTGTTATCATAAAATTTACCTGAGACATTAGCACCAGAGGTAATTTCTGATACCTTTGCAAAATTATGATTTCAGATGCATAAATTTAATGTCTTAAAATTTAATATCATTACATAAAATCTTGGTGCTTGCATCACAACTATTTCAGAATGACAGATATAATCTGATGATTAATATACAGCCATCTTAATGCAAATGTGCATTTTTGGGCCATTGCACTGGAATGAATCAGTTCTTTTGAATTATTTACAATTGCAAAGCTGCCAAAATAGGTTTAATTTTTTACTACACAATGTTGGTTTAAAATTAAATTCCATAAAACATATATGGCTTCATATGAATTGGCACATAAAATAAAAACCATAAATAATTTCAAATACATTTACATGTGGCAAAGTTGTATGATGACAAAAAAGTTCCACTTCAATATTTTCTTTGGCACACAAGCTATTTACATAACACTTGGATTAAACTATTTGAGCACATCCTTATTTTTCGGCATGTTTTAATCTCATTGAAGCAACGAATGTTCACAAAATACTGTTACTCTCCTGAGCCCATAAGCTGTATAGAAGTCCACACTGGTCACAGAGCACAGATTCTGCTCTGTGACTGTACCTAGACACAGCAGCTTCATGATGATGAACAGGAGAAAGGTTTCAGCAGCTCTTGCACCTGTTCCCCTCTCAGAGGTGCATCCTGTGACCCAGGTCCCCATACAATTCCCATGGGAAGTGCTGCTGTAATGACAGATTTAGTGTAAAAGGCAAGGCTAGGCAAGGAACAAACCTTAATGTAATGTAGTGTCCCTAATGAGAAAAACGATCCATTAGCTACTTAGCTCCAATATTTTATAGTGCATACAGACATCATTGTTAGCAGCATAATCACCTCCATCAATAATGATTCATTCAAGATTGGCATCTTCATCCAAAAAACATGTTAGAAACACATTTTAAAATATTCTTGACGCTAGTGGGAATGGATTCAGCACACATTTTATCCTTTTATCGCATGATTTTGCACCCCTATTTCCTGTATACTTGCCATTTTTAGCTGTTCAAAACCTAATTTAATCTTATTGAACTATATTTCCCTTGCGACAGCTCTGTGCAGTTTGGTGGAATCACAGCAACAGTTAATCACTTTTGCAGCCTCATGCCATTTGGAGCTTTCTTGAGTCTATTAACTGCTTTACCTCAAAATATTATGTCTTGCAAAAATATGACTATTAACTACTGTTTCTGGGATCCTAAAAAATCTCTGTGTGTTCAGTGGCAATAGGGTAATTCTCATTTTCCATTCTTTCTTGAATTCCTTTATTAAAATTTAAATTAATGCCTAAAATGATCTTCCTACACTGCTGCTCACCTCTATAAGATTTAAGAGTCTTCTTCTTAACAGAAAAAAATAAGTATTTGCAAAATTCTGTAAAACGGTAAAATTCTTTAAAATAAAAACCTGCAATGTATATGTTTTACTGAAAGCGTACTGAATAAATGCAGAGTGTGATAGAAAGAAAGAGAAAAATGCTACAAAGAGCATTTAAGCCACAGTGTCCTGATGTTAATAACATACCTTTGGAATTAGCTGCTTAGCCGAGTGTATAAGCACAAATCAATTAATCTATACATCTATATTTCTTTTTTTCTTTATAGAAAGCAGAGATTGCTGTTGCGCCTCTGACCATCACTTTGGTACGAGAAGAGGTCATTGATTTTTCTAAGCCTTTTATGAGTTTGGGGATATCCATTATGATCAAAAAGCCCCAGAAATCTAAACCGGGAGTGTTTTCCTTCTTGGACCCGTTGGCGTATGAGATCTGGATGTGCATAGTCTTTGCCTACATTGGTGTCAGTGTGGTCCTGTTCCTAGTTAGCAGGTTTAGTCCATATGAGTGGCACACAGAAGAACCAGAGGATGGGAAAGAAGGACCCAGTGACCAGCCTCCCAATGAGTTTGGCATATTCAACAGCCTCTGGTTTTCCCTGGGTGCCTTTATGCAACAAGGATGTGATATTTCCCCAAGGTTTGTGTCAAATCTTTTTACATTTGCATTTTATTTTCGACACTGGAGCATAAAACCTTCCTTCGTTAATTTTCTTGACAGTGTTTTGAAGTTCATTCTTCAGGAAGCCTTTTCTTTTTTTGTGAGCTTTGTTTTTTGGTTTTAGTGGGTTTTTTGTTTACTTTTTATTGCCATGATAACAGCAGCAGATAATCTTCTTTGAATTTCAGTCATTACTGTTATTTTACCAATGTCAATGTGCATAAACCACAAACAGCTCTCAGAAACAGCAGATTCACACAAGGGAGATTCCACTGGGTTGACTTCAGAACTGTCTTGTTGCTAGATTTGTTCCATTGTGTTGCAACCATGAAATGCACACAGTTGTGCTGAATATCTGCCTTGCATCAAGGAATGCCCCACTTCTGTTTCAAGTTGTACAGTGCTGCTTCAAAAATATTTCTGTCTGTGAGAGACAGTATTTGACTGTCTGTTTCTGAGAGGCCACGCTGTGTTGCTCAGGTGTGCCTCACAGAGCACATGCCTCAGATTTACTGCATGTTTGGTCCTACAATACATGATTAGTCCTGTAATATATGATTGTCTAGTACATGATTAGTCTAATACATGCAGTCCTAATTTCTCAACCTTTTAAAAATTTCTGGAACTGTAGTGGGCAATAACTAAAACATTTTAATTAAATATTATGACCCAATCTTTCAAACTTAAAGGCTTCATTTTAGCCATTTGCAGTGAAATTTTGAGTGTTCAGCATTGGCCTAATCCTTCTATAACTGAAGTTAGCAATAAAACTGGTACTGATTAAGAATGGATGTGCATTACTCGTCAACAACCTTCTCATCAAATTGCAGGTATTTAAAAGGAAAATATAATTTTTTACTTAACATAAATGTCTCTTTTATCAGAAAATTCTTGCTTCTTAGAAAAATGTGAATGTTCAATGAATGATTGCAGTAGCTTCTGGAATTTTTGAGAAGTTTGGGTGACAGGAACATTTTAATCCTAGTGCCAACATAATCCATATGCAAAGCCTTTTGCATTTTTTTAAAGAGGAAACCGAGAAAGCCACTGATTTTCAGCTACCATGCTTTACTTTTGTCTCCAAAAAGAGATTACCTACCCAGTATTTTTGACAATTTTTTCCTATTTTTAGGCATGTCCTGAAAGAATAGAAACACTGAGATTACTGTTCAAGAGGATTTAAGCTTCTGTGTATGTGTGATACACATTAGTACAGTGGACTACATTGTAGACATTAAGTTTCAAGACTAGAAGCATTTAATATTTAAAATGCAAATGATCTTCCTCCCATTGATTGTTACTTAATGAGAAACATTCAGCAATGATGGTGCCTTCACTCTCACTCTCTCTCTCTCTCACTCTTTGTGGCTCAAGAGACAGGAAAATGTGCATTATCTTATTCATGTTTAGATCCCTCTCAGGTCGCATTGTCGGAGGTGTCTGGTGGTTCTTCACGCTCATCATTATTTCATCCTACACTGCTAACCTCGCTGCTTTCTTGACTGTTGAGCGAATGGTCTCACCCATAGAGAGTGCAGAAGACCTTGCCAAACAAACCGAAATTGCTTACGGGACACTGGACTCAGGGTCAACCAAAGAGTTCTTCAGAGTAAGTCCATCAGAGCAGCTATCCCTACCAACCACTCTTAAATATGCTTGGAAATGTGAAATAATGTGACTTTGCAATTTTATGCAGTATAGTTTTGTAACTCCTGCAATACTATAGCTACATTTTTACCCCCACAAGACCATTTGTTGGAGTTTTCAGGTTTTTTAATCTGTGGAAAGCTTACTGACCCTGTAAAAAAAAAAAAAAAGAGATGCAAAAGAGATGCCTGGGGGGATACTGAAGCCAGTGATAATTAAAGTAGCATTGCACTATTGATTCATGTGAAACTACAGTACTGAAGTGATGTGCAGCATTGAAAGCCTATGATGGTAACGTGGAGTCTTGCAGGTTTTGTTTCTGCTTATGGATTTGGCTGTGTGCATTTTGCTTTAGGGTCTTGGCTGGTGGGCAGGAAATGCATTTTTTAATTTGCTGACTTTCAGAAGGATAATGAAGAGAAAATTTAACTCGAGGGTATGTGGTTGGAGCATTAGGAAATAGCCTAAATAGCCATTCATATGCCTGTGCTGTCTCTATTGATTACTTCATTGTCATTTGCTTTCCTGCATTAGTGTGGTTGGTATGTAATCCTCATCATTTGCCAGCTGGAAAGCAGGGAGCTTGGACATCACAAGCTGTACATAATAAACAGTCCTTCCTGCTTTATTTTATGTCTCCAACAGATGAAAGCTAAGCTCAGCTGACCAAAGTGAGTTTAGTGTTTGAACATAGCTCTGAATAAATGCTGTGACCCTTCCTTGAAAATTACACAGCTAATTAGGTCATTATTTATCTGAAATGTGGAGATTAAGGGATTTTTAGAAGTG
Source organism: Pseudopodoces humilis (assembly GCF_049639895.1). Classification (NCBI taxonomy): domain Eukaryota; kingdom Metazoa; phylum Chordata; class Aves; order Passeriformes; family Paridae; genus Pseudopodoces; species Pseudopodoces humilis. The sequence goes on along the minus strand of NC_142201.1, from coordinate 73,734,703 downwards.
AAGAAGATGGAATGAAAATTTCTTCTAATTGCCTAATTGAACGGAGTTCTGTGTTAGGTACTCGCACACACCATCACTATTTTCAGCTTGGCCGAACTGAATTCAGTAAACCATTAACAAAAATTTTCAATGTGATTTGGAAAGTATCCATTCAAAGACAGTGTCTCAAGGGAAATAACCTTTTTATTGCAACAAATATCCCCATAGAAGAACTTGAAAATCTGTTCTATTAGCTGTGGAAAGATGATTTATAAGATTTAAATATAACTTAACAAACACATAGCAATTGGACCTTAACATCATGAAACTGATCAAGGAGTCTAGTTTAACCCAGATTTTTCTAGATTTCTTCTGTAGGCACTGGAGAAAGAAAAGAAGTCCTGTGCATCCTGTGTGAGATGTGTGTGTTACGATGAAATAAAGCACACATTAAAGTATCTGGCTTTTGAACTCTAGAAGGATCCAGCTGATCCTAGCAGTTTCTAACAGATCCTGACAGCAGTTTCTAACTACACCTGTTTCACTATTTTTTTTAATGAGCATAGTCCCTCCTGCCAATTATTTATATCCACCCATAAACACATTTTTAGTTATTTTTGTGGAAAGTTAGATATTTTATTCTTGGAACTCCAGTTTCAGTCCATCATAAGTTGAGGCTGTAATGGCAATATATGAGTACAAATAGTTCTTTCTACCAGAATGAAGCTGTGATGATACTTAAAAACATGATGCTGATGGCCAGGCAGATTTATGTAGCTTTGTACTTACTAACTTCTTGCATTTTCAAGAGTAACTAGTGCTTGCCAGTTTGTTGGGCGATGGTAGGCAAAAATGAATTCCCAAAGGAATAGTAGCAAACAAAGGACTGGACTTCTTTTCTTAAGAGTTTCAAAATACTAGTACAAGCCACTGTATGGAAGTAATGAGATCAGATATTTTAAGGTAGAAACTATATTGGTCACAAAAATTTCATGGTTCTTTTAAACCATCCTGTAAACACAGAAACTTTTTCAATATTTTATGCAAGTTCTCATTTTAAAGAGAATACACTTGAATGAACTAAAAAGTCTATGGTGACAGCCCTTCTTTCACTTCAGTCTTAAAGGGTTAAGAGAAAAAAGAAGGAAAATCAATATTTCTCATTTTCTTTTTTCTTTTCTTTCAAAATACAGAGGGAAACATTGAAATTGACTACAAATACTAAATACTATTGCATATGAAAAATTGAAAGCTTAATGAAGATTTGAACTGTGTTGATCACTTTCTTTAAAATGGTACAATTGAGGCAAATGATTTCTAATCTCTGTCACAGTGCAGAGATTCTTAATGATAATTTATGTGCTATTTCTAAAAAATTTTTCCCAGAACAGGGAGAAGGATAAAATATCAGCAGACTATATTTACAGAAAAGCTGTTTTCATAATATATAAATTAAGACCTAGCCTGAAACAGTAGTACAAGAAGACTTGTGTGCCAAGTCTAACATTTTGTGCATTTGGAAGCAATTCACTTTTTGGTATTAGAATCATGTGATTGTCTGGCTGAAGATGAGCCTTCAGGACATTTTGTCATTATTTTGTCATTTCTGATCAAAATGTCAGAAACTCTGAACCCCTCTTCAGCATATTTTAAATCTGGATTGAAAGCAGAAAAAGGAAAATAATTTTAAAGCCAACATAAAGAAAAAGAGGAACTTTGATGCCGTTAGCTGTTGTATACTCCTATTTTCTGGTTTAGACACAATAAGTGTTGTATTCTCCAGGCAGATTGCTCAAGAGGGAAAGCAGTTAGTTTTAGCAGTTCTACTCAGAAAAGCCCAAAATGAAAATTATCCCAGCTTGGCTGACTACAGGGAAAGCTGCAATGTTTCCTCATATGACAATAAAAAATATTTGTTAGTTCACTCTTCACTTTTGACCCTGAGTTGGCATGTAGAAATCGAATGTAAACAAATCAAAGTTTGGGAGAAGAAAATGTCCGTAGAGAACAGATACTTTGTTAGACTTTCCTTTTTTTTTCTATTTTCATTGGCAAAGGAGATTAGATTCTAAAAAAAAATAAAATTAAATGCAACTTTTTTCAATTGATTTAGGGCAATGTTTCCTATTACTAATAAAGCTGTTTTATGCGCTTCATAAAGTTTTAAATTAAAGTGACCTATTATATGGTTACTTGATAAAGAATTAGATGTAATGAATGTTGAGATAAATATTTGGAAGTGAAGGCAGACAAAGGCAAGAAAATACTCTTGAAATTATGACTGATTTATTTACTACTCTCATTTTTTTTCTTTCTGTAAATTTAAATCCATTAAATTACTTCAGTATAAAGCAAAAACAATGCAGTGGTGGCTTAGTTTATGCTCTGCTCCCAGCCACTATTATGTAAATGCAAAATAGTTGTGACTACACTGGAAAGAAAGGGTGACAAGTCAGGATGTGATTATGGACATACACAGCTGTTGTTGATTCAAATGTTATTATATTTGACAGAAAGATAAAATTATGCATACAGACAAACTAAAAAAGGAAAGCGTAATTTATTATGTTCTGCTATATGGCATTTTTATTGAGCATTTTTAGTTAAATGCCACTTATTTTCAGGGTAGACTTAGGTCTCTAACAAACTATTTTCTAAGTAATAGTCCAGTCATTCAGTAATTGGTAAAAAGAAGTGCTTCAGGGAAATTACTGTCACGTATAAAAAGGCTCAGTTCCAGATTTCTTAACGCCTTTTTTCATTTTTATAATACTAAGATTATAGGATTTGATGTTTATTTAAATAATCCAAGGCCCTTTGTTTTGGGGCTTTATAATAATGAATATTTTCCTGAAGTGCTCAGCACAGTGTAGGAATAGGCTCATAGACCAAACCTTGCTTAGCTAGAAACTCCTCTTGACTCAAATAAAAGCTGACTTGAGCATTAGGTTAAAAAGTCGTTTTTGCAGAATACATAGGGAAAGACAAGTGCCATCTGTTATTATAAAAACAGAGTGTAGTGTTCAGCTGACACGCTGCTGGTTTGCATGTATGTATTCCTATTGCTGGAAGAGGCAAAGGAGTTGTTGAGTGAATCTAATGAGCATGGGAAACTTCTCAGCCTGACAGCAGTTCCTTCCTTTCATTTAGTGAAAATTTTTATTTGCTTTCATTTTTTATGAAGAAGTTTTAATTTTGCTTAAGCATTTACCTGTAGTTAGTCCATGCATTCCCAGACAGGAGAATTTCCAACTAAGGCACTCTAAGCAGTGAATTCTTGTGCATTCTTTGAGAAAGTACATTTCTTACTCAAATATTGGCAGGATCAGAGTCTTTAAAATAAATCCACTGATACTGCAATTCTAAAATCATACCTAATTCTTTAAGAAAGATGCTTATGGGATTTTACTTCCTTTAATATTTGGTCAAACTCGCTGTCTCCATCTTTTATTGTGAGCCATGTCTTCAGATACTGAATAGCATTTCTGAATATAAATCAGGTCAATTCTGGACTCTGAATTATGAAAGCAGAAATATTTCTCAAGCTATTGTGGTTTTTGGATGGTGTAAGAAATGAGTGTTAGAGAAATGCTTTAAAATTCAGCTGGGTATTTATTTTACTGTTTCTCTTAAGAGTAAAGGCCTATTGTGGACATCTATTTCATATGTCATTCCCTAACACACACTTTACCATACATTGACTGTGTGAACTTTTTCTATCTAACAGTAAATTCAGCTTTGCAGGTTTCTTTTTTGACTGCTAGAGTGTAGCCAAACTTAAAAATAGTATCTGCTATTATAGTATTGGTACTTTTATTTCTCATCTCTTTTAAAATAATGGAATTTAAATAAAGCCATTCTCCAAGATTTTCCCAACCTCAAATGTCTGAAAAATTAAGTATGAGTGATTTTATTTGAGCAGTGCCATTTTGAAACGTTGCAACATTCTTTTGTTCTAACTTGTTTTTGATTTTCTCCAGAGATCAAAAATAGCAGTGTATGAAAAGATGTGGACCTACATGAAATCAGCTGAGCCATCAGTGTTCACTAGGACTACTGCAGAGGGAGTAGCTCGTGTCCGCAAATCCAAGGGCAAGTTTGCCTTCCTGCTGGAGTCCACCATGAATGAATACATTGAGCAACGAAAGCCATGTGACACCATGAAAGTGGGAGGAAATCTGGATTCGAAAGGCTATGGCGTAGCCACACCGAAGGGTTCTCCATTAAGGTGGGTGGAATAGTATAACAATATAAAATGTGTTGTTATAGTATTCCACCTTCCCTGATGTCCCTGATATAGCTCTTTTTGTTTTGTGTGTGAACATGGTATGTTATTTTTATTTTCTTCCATTTAATTTTTTTTTGATCAACAAAGGTAACCATTTCTAATTGCAATATGGATTTAGCAGCTATAGTTGGCATATGTTTCAAGGCCATATAAAAACCAAACTGGTTGAACACTAGCTACTTGAAGTCAGTCTCGATAGAATTAACATCAGTTATTCTATTTCATCAGCTTTTTTCATGGAATTCAACCCTTTATAGCAGTATTATGCTTACATTATCTACATCAGTATCTGCATCAATAATATGCCTACATTTTATGTTTTGTTTATTGATCTCAGCTACTAATTTCTGAGTAAGAAGATGCTTGAAACATCTTTTTTCAAATGTCATCACTTGGAGGCAATTAGTCCTTCATTAAAGCAACTTCATTAAAGTACTTTTTTATTAAAGCACCTTCTTATTTAGAAAAAATGTTTGTGTTTCTAGCATTATGCATTTCAGTACTGCCTTCAAACTCACCACTATTTTCTTTATCATGGTATCAGATGCATTCAGTAAAGTAGGAGAGTTTTTGATTCACAGGCAGAACATCATTTGCATTTCATTTAAATTATCAGGGGACACAAGTCAAGGTGCCAAATTTGTGGTAAAATTGGCATTATTTACCATTCTGTTTCTTTCATGTCTAAGGTACACAAAACTTGCATTTTACAGTGTAGATTTGCCAATTTTCTTCAAAACAAAAGAACAACTAACAGTTGAAAGGAGTATGACCTGTGGAGACTGACAGTGATAAGGTGCACATGGGTGGGGGAAAGCGAATGCTCTGCAGAGCACCTCATTTCTCACATTTGTGCTCATGATAAGGGATTACAGTGTGAAACAGTGGGGAGGAAGTAGGTGAAGGGAGGAGTTGCAAGTGCAGATGGAGCCACATGTCTGTGGATGAAATAACTAAGGAGCTATTTTGTCGACATCTGTGACTGCAGAGGAGACATCATTACCGCTATGGAGGTAACTGGACTCACTCATAACTCATCAGTTTAACCTGCACACAATGCCACAAACATCAGTAGCTGTAACTGTATTACAGGGATGGTGAACGGAGTATCATTAGGATCATTTCCATCCACAGCAAAAGAAGATTTGTATGTGCAGCAGAAAACCAGGACAGTTATTTCAGTGACTGAACATGAATTTTTGGTCCTTAACATTCAGTACCTCTCAGATTTAAAAATTGCCACCTTCACTGCTGACTAAAGTAGTAAGAGAACATTAAGGAGGTGAGAGAGGGAAAATGACAAAAAATATGTTAATTCTATGGAAAAAAATGTCCAGAACTCATAGAGTAGTTAAAGGTAGTAAGCAGTGCTAATACGAGAGGCTGATCTATTATCTGGATATATTTTCAACACATTTGGTTTTTATTTGACATTTCCAATAGACTGATATCTCCTTCTCAGTGTTTCAGACAACCTAAGAATGGTAGGCAGCACTGCAGTTTAGGGTAGTAAGAAATGCCCATTGCTGACAGTCATGCTTTACTGAGTCAAAGGCAGGACATACATTTTAGGAGTACTTTGGCTGTTGTCATAGGTGTCCTAGCACTGGGCTCTTTGCTTCAAGTCTGCTTTATGGTGCTCTTTAGTCCTTCTCCCTTTTTTCTGCAGAGTATTCAATACCAGCAAGAGACAGCCTGTTACATTGAGCACTGATAGCCTGTGGAAGTTTATTTGTGTCAAATTTGGGCTTATTTCAGGTTTGTTCAGTTGGCTAGACAAAAATACCTAGGAGCAATGGGAATTAGACATAAAGCAGTTAGAAGTAAGAGGGCCTAGTAAGACTAATAAGAGCAGAGAGGAAGAGCACTACCATGATTTTAAGGATCCAATGTGAAATCCTAGTTCCATCCCAGCTAAAGACCAAACTCCCAGACATTTCAGTGAGGCCATAGTTTCATCTAACTGGGGGTTAGCAACAATGGTTAGGGTGATGTGATCAAAACCACGTAGTTTTTCACATCCTACCTTCAAACATGTTTCAAAAAGCAGAATAGGGGAAATCCTACCGGACTTGAAAATTGGACCAAATCTTCTTTCAAGCTGTCTCGACTGGCTGTCCATGTCCATGCCTTTCCTGAGCCTTCCTTTCACATGTGCTAAGCTGCTTGTTCTCCTGCTGCACCCCATTCCCTCTCCAGTCCCAGTGACAAACCGTCGGTGCTGCTTACCTACTAAAAACATTAAGCAACACACTTAATGTTCTGGATAAAAATAAAGAACAAGCAATACCTCACATTCGTACCACCTATCTCATGTATATCTATAGAGAGCAGCACTTGCAGAAAGCTTCCTCCCCCTGTGCTCTTGAAAAGAGTCAGATGTAAATTTTAACTGCATGTTTCAGTATTTTCTGAATTTTTTGAGATATAGAATATGCTGCTTTTGCTATTTTGACTGCATCCCACATGGTAGTGTTTCTGTCACTGATCAGATGACTTATGTAACTGCAGTCTGCACAGATAATTGCAAATATTGAACATGCAGTTTGAAATCCATGAAGGGCAGGCCAGCTGAGCTCATTACATAAATTAGTCAAAATACATAATTTGCTACGGGAGTTGTAAATTCTGTTTTATTTAATAATCCTAATTTCTTATTTGAGTTATATGTAGACCACAAATTACTTGATGTAGTTCACAAATAATTGCATATAAAAGTAGCATATAAAAGTTAAACATTCAAATGCTAACATTGGTCTGTTTAGGACTAGGTTAAAAATAACAATTTTTCCAAATGAATTATTCAAATAAAATTATTCACTAAACTGTTTGAACACCTATTTAATTAGAAATATTTTAGTCTTAATCCTCCTCCTACTTACAGTGATATAAATCAGGAATTTTATCCCTGAAAATATAGTAGCATCTGAATAAAATTGATGTGAGTGTACAGAGAACCAGACCATGTGTTTTCACTTTCACAAGAAAGTGGTTCTTCCTGTAGCATAGGGTTAGGGATGGTTCCCTGCCATCACATCACCGGGCTCATGTTCATTACAGAGCACATACCCATCACTTGGTTCATGCAGATGAAATCCACCTGTCAGAGAGATCCAAGGCCTGGTCTCTCTGTTGCTCATGGCCATACACATGAGCAGGGTAGTGGATTTTAATTCAAGACTCTTCTTTGTTGGGTTTCATGCTACACTCTTGCGGTGTTCAACCAGTACCTATTGGCTAATTGGAATGATTTGTTCTCTGTGCTGGTGCAGTATTACAATTAATGCATATCACTGAATGGAGGAGAATGGGAGATGCCTGATGTGTGTTTCTTTTATGCCCAGCGGGCAGTACCACATCACATATCATGTGTGTCTCCTTCCTTCCTTCCTTTTCAGTGATATTCATTTCCATGTGATGTTGTAAAAAACATTTTTGTGTTTGAGAAGGAATTTGGGATTGAGGGCAAAGGCTCTCATGGCACTACCCAACTGTTCTTACCGTTTCCTCCTCCTACAACGGTAGGTATCCTTCCAAAGCCACTGTGTAGTGCTCAGTGTGAATTAATAAGTTTTTTCCTTCAAAGGTGGTGCTTTCAAAGGTGGTTAAGAGTGCTGCTTGTCTGCTTAGCAAGACCTGCCTTTGTAAAAGTGTTGTCATTAGGAGATGTTCTCATGGCCAGACTTCTGGCCATTGTGGATCACCCCTGGGTCGTCTGTCTTGCCACTTACAGTGACTGTGTTTCCAGAGGGCAACACCTGGAGATCTTGTACTACTCAAGTCCTGTGCCTTGCATGCCTCTGCTTTTCTGTTTTAGATATGTAGGCATCATAAACGAGTTGTAATAGTGAAGAACATGAAAGAGTTCTCCACTCTAAGAGGTAATGAAAAAGAAGTTACGGGCAGCATTTTCTCAAAGGTACACTGAAAGCTTTTCCAGCTTTTTGTACCTTGAAGCTGTTTTATGTAGAGGGGAATGACAGGTTGGGCTAAGAAATGAGGAGTTGTTGTAATTCTTTCTCTTACTGTTAACTAATGGACATTTGTCCTATCCTGTCCTGTAGCCAAAAGTATACAGCATGGATGAGTGAAGCCTCCAAGGTCATAAGTGTCTGGTGAGACGCTTTGAGGCCTGGCAGATAAGAATGGCAGGATTAGATTTAGACAAATAATAGAAAAACTTTGACTATATGCATCAATGTGTTTTAGAGATTGGTGATATTTGTTCACCAACCTCATGAAATCCAGAGCTCTAATAAGTTCCTGCTATTGGAATTACAGTTAATGTTTATATATATATGTGTGAACCTGGGATTCTATATTCCATTATTCAAGTCTCCAGTCTTATGTAGTAAAAGATTAACTCAGTTTGACTTTAGGAAGAATTTGTAGTGTTCTGGAGGGGAAGGCAAACAGGTCCACGTGGTGGTATTTTGCAGTGGTGGTTTTTTGTAGTGTGACATCTGGTGACATGAACTGACTCTTTACGCTTATCCGTTCTTTACACTTGAGGTGTCTAACATAAGGTATGCAGTGTGAGTTGTGCATCAGTGATGCTAGTGTTGCAGATGGAGCTTTCTGATCATTCTAGAAACTTAAGTGAAAAGTGCAACGCAAGTAAAGCTGGAGATTTTTAGTGTTCATTCCATGCAAGGGAGGAGTGCCCTGCAGATTGCTTGGGGTGTAAAAGGCATCTAAACGGTACCCTGTCAACAGTTTATGGATTCTCCTGGTTTATATGTTTTATGTATTTCTCCTGTTTTATATGTTTTATGTGGAATACCTGAAAGAGATTTACCCTAGAAGTGAGAGATCTGTGGTGGAAGGAACTTTTTCGTGAAGAAAAATGAATCTATGGGAATAAGAAAAAGATCTGTTATGAAGGGAGTCTTTGTGTGCATGAGTTCTATAATCTACCATCTTGATCTCAGTAACTTCATCTTCTCCTTGTTTTCCTGAGGTGAATCTCTAAAATTGCCATTCTTTCATTGTTTCATTTCAATGTGGTACTACAGCTGGCAATGTTAGCTTTCCTTTTCACAGATATATCTAGTATGGTTCTTTAGAAATCTAGTGTTGGAAGAAAACTTATTTTATGCTCATTCATACAAAATTTCGGCAGACCTTACATGGGATGGAATATTCCCCCCCCCCCTTTTTTTTTCTCCCCCCCCCCCCCTTTTTTTTTCTTAGGGGAAAGGATATTTCCTTTTCTTGTTTTCATTAACCTGAAAATAACAACATGATGGTATAGTTTCTTCCAGTGGGACTATTAAAATTTTATCAAATGTTGTCCTTAATGTTTTGGAGACCAGAGTATTAGGAGCTTATTGTGGAAGGAAATCCCAGCTCATCATTCACTGCCAAAGCTGTTTATTATGAACTTCATATATTATTCTGAGGTACACCATAGTTTTCACTTTACCCTGCATTTTTAAGTCAGTGAGCTGGTAATTCACACCAAGCTCTGTAGGAAAACCATGAGAGTAGTTACAAAGTAGTCAACTGTAAAGACAGGTAAAAACATTTCCCCCAAACTTCTTGCATGCTCTGGTTTCTTATGCTTTCTGTAAGACTGGATTTGTGTGTACAAAAGGATAGGTATGATATTCACAGACTTCCTCTGAGTAAGAGAAGGACTAGGAAAAATATTTGAGCTGGCCACCCAAATTTTTTACACTATGAACATTTGTTTACTGCAGAGGACTTCTTCCACAGTTGTATTTCAAAGGTTTTGTACTGCAGAAATCCGTGAATCTTTAGAAAAATAGACTTTTCCCATTAGTGAAGCTTCCTTGTACAGGTTGTGTCGTATCATAAAGGAAGCATTTCCCTGGACCCTGGACTCTTCAGTGTACCCTATACTGTTCAGTTTTCAAAGGTCTCTATAGATTTTTTATATTTTTAACCAATATTGATTTAGCTATTCTGTCTCGGTGTTTCTGTGCGTCTGGGCTGCATTCTTCACTCTGCATGTTCCTGTTTCTGGAAAGGTACAGAAATAGGTAAAGGTTATGTATGGCTGGGTCATCCTGATAACATATGTAGCCCAAGTGCTTCTGAGCATGTTCTGGCACTTCAGAGAGAAGAATGGGTATTTCTGTGGCTGGTTAGCTGTCTTCTGGCTGGCAACACTGGCACATAAAGGCCTCCCCAGATCATTCTGAAGACAAGCAACCATCACAGTGAGGAGAGACGCAGATGAAGCAGGTTTGTTTTTTTTTCTCGTTTCTCTTCTCCTGCCAGAAAGTCTGGCCTTGCCCTTAATCAGTGTGTTATTCACAGAGTCATTTCAGCAAAGCACCGTAGGAACTAGAAACTGATGTTATTTATATACGATGTAGAGGAGATATAGAGAGAACTGGTGAGTAATTGAGGTTTGACAATTAAAATGAGTGATGTGAAAATACTGAGGTTGACCTCTACACTTTTGAAGCAAGGGCCACTAGAGAAAGCAAAAAGCCTTGCATTGTTATGGGGTGGTCTCTTGATACTTGAAAGAAAAGGATTTTAGTCAGCTTGCCAGGATTTTCCAAGGTAATTTCTTTCTGTGATACAAAATTATATGAAAACTAGAATATGATCTGTAGCATTTTATACATATGTAAACACTGTCCTGTTTGACTGATGGTGCAGATCATACTGTATGACTTTGCATAATATTTTCCCTTCACTGTAGGCATAACAAGGCTTGAATTACCACCTCATTACCATTCAGTGTCAAAGCTTATAGCTGAGATATTCCTCAAGCAGGTCAGATCCTTCAGAGCTTGTTGAGTTTTCTATCAACTGAAAATAACACTTACTAGGTAAAAAGGCAGAGAATGGGCCACTGCTTAGGAAGGAATATAAAAGTCAGGGGTCAAAAGAAGATCAGTGAAGAGAACCTGACAATGAATCTTAGCAAGTTGTTCTTTCAGCTAAGCCTGGGAGGCATACTTAGTTTTGGTTACCTGGATTATTTCTGTCTGAAACCAGAGTATCTATTTGAAAAGTAAATATAAAGCCTTGGGAAAAGAGATTAAAGTCCCAGCTTGCTCTTTTCCCCAGTGATGCCTGTTGGATTTTTTTCAAAATTTTCAATCAAGATAAGGGTCTTCCCTGTGTAAAAATAGTACAGAAAAAAAAGAGGAAAATTTGATGATGACTAATAAGATCCATTGCAAGATATGCAAGCAAACGTATTGAGGCAAAAATCTTCTACTTGAAAGAGTTTTGCCCATTCTTGCAATTTTTACTTATAGAGGAAGGAAATTGTAATAATTCTGATTTAAGTCACGAAATTGCAGTGGAGTTCATTGCTACTGAGATAATTTCTGATACTTGTGTCTTTGAAAGAAAACAACTCATTAGTGTCCATGATGCTGCACTTGCTGAATTTTCTCTGACCTAGAGGGGGGAAAAAATCACTGTATATTTCAAGTACTTCAAAGAGCCATCTCTGACCTGCCTTACTTCACAGAGCCTGTTTCTTCATTGCCACTAGCAGGATGTTTTCAGTCTCAGTCTTCAGGGATGATTCATAATTGAACAAAGTTCTCTGCGGTTTGGAGGACAAAGCAAAAGTCACAAGAATTTGTTCTGCTTATATTTCTGTTTTCCTACACTACAAATGACAGTAGAAGCATCAGATGGAAGGCAAAGCTCCTCCAAGATACTCAGCTCCCATTTTGGTCACACTCTCAGGTTCTGGTGCCTCTCTGCTAGCATCATCCTGCTCCTTACTCCAAGGAAGGTATTGGGATTTTAGTGAGAAAAGTGAAGAATTTATGAGCAGAAGTGAAAAAACAGAGCATGGAAACTATTGCACAGAAAGGATATTTTTTAATATAAACATGTCAGTGGCAATAGCTATTTTTAAATTAGCAATATAATCAGTGTAAAAGGGGAAGCTAGTATTCTGTATCTTTGGCTTTAGTATTGGCTTAAAAGCACAATGAGGCTTTTTTTTTAAATAAATATTTTTTACAAGCAGTTTTTACAAGAGATTTCTCATTCTGATATTTAGCGATTACTGAAAATTTCCTTACTGTCCTACAGAAGCATTGGGCCAGTCTGAGGTAGTCAGCACCAGGAAAAGTTCAATAACAGGCTTTTTTTCTACAACCAGAAAGAAATCAAGGCAGCAGAAAGATCAGAGTTCTTTTCTTGCTTGTCTGTTTCGAAATTGTTTGAATGCAAGCAGGATAGGAGCTTCACAATAACGAATCTGTCCAAATGAAATTTGTCAGACTGTTGAATTCTTTGACAGGTAAAAAGGGGCATATATTTAAGTATAACCAATGAACTTACCTCAGACTATGAGCAAAGGCCATAATGTCTCAAAATACTGATACCATTTCTGTGCATGTCTTTCTGATTTGCTGGACTTTTACAAACCTCTGATAAGCATTAATCCCCACCGTATGCCAGTGGGATACAAAAGGTTATGGTTGTTTCCAGTCTGTAGATCCCCTGAGAAATAAACGCTGCCTCTTGGCACTTCAGAAATAATTTTCTCCTGCCCTTTTCCCTGCCATTTCCCCAATCCCTTGTAAAGCATCTCAGCAGAGGGCAAGATGCAGCCCTTTATATTTTAACAATGCTGCTCGTTATTATTTCTCTCTTTTCTTTTTATTACAACTCTCTGGCTGTTTAGGTGTCAAGTCCCAGGAACTGCCCTTTGAAGCTGATGGTACAGTTCTCGACAACTAAAAGGCCTATCCCACTAAGATAGTAATTGTTCAGGTAAATTGTAGGTAGACTAAAGCAAGGGAGCAGGCTGCTGAAAGGCATCTCAGCAGCTCATAACAATACCTCTCTGTGGAAATGACATTTGGGGAACAAATAGCGCCTGAAAAACAGTTTACGATTAATCTGTGTGGTAGTTGCAAAACTGCCCACTTCCAATTGACACTAAGTACTAGATAGACTCCAGGAAAGATAAAATGGTCATTTAGTCTTTGTGCAGCTTTGATTCTTGTGAGAAACTTTCAACCAAAAGTAGGGAGAAAAGTTTGTTTTCTTTCTTGTGGTTTCTTTGAACTGAGAACGGCATCTCAGACTGGCACAATGTGTGATAGAGTAGGCATTATGGACTGAACATCCCAGCATGAAAGGTGGAAAGGTGTTGACAGCAAAAATCAGGATTCAGAAGTTTTAATGTATAATTTAAGCTACTGTGTGTCTTGACACAACAGCTCTAAAATGTAGCTCTTTCCCATCATCAGAATTTTCCCAAGGAGCTCAAGTTCCACATAAAAATGGCCACATATGTATCTCACTGATCAGTACAAGTTTAAAATATTGTTTGATAAAATGTTGACTTGTAGTTGATCAATAATTTTTCCTCTTAACTGGTCTACTTTGTGTGTGGAAGGAGGTAGAATGAAAACTAGTGCTCTTTTTCTCAACTATCTCTAGTTATCCTTAGCTCAAGTCTCTGTACTTTTATAACTCAGTGCCTTACTCCCATTTTCTGCTTTCCTTCCTTTGCTTCCTATTCCAGCCAAGACACTGAGTGAGAGCTTAAATCAAGGCTGAAAAGGAATTCAGCTCTTATTTAACTGTATCTTTTAGCAAATCACATTATGCTAAACAATTATGTGTGTTCTTTTGTTGCAACTCTCTTTTAACAGTTTTTGGCAGGATTGGCAGTTTTCTGTAGTCAAAGTTTGACTAAAATTCTCCCTGTGGTTTTTTAAAGCCAAAAGTCAACTGGATAAAAGTGATACAAGGCTGACCTGATACAGAGACCTATTGTATTGTTACACTTCAGGTACTTCTTTCTACTCTAAAAGAACACATGAAAATAATAATCTGCCTCAAGCACACAAAGAAAATAGAGCTTTTTTAGTATTTTTTTTTTCTTCCCTTGGTCAGGAATAGCATCTCTGTGCAGGAAGATCCAGATCCCTTGCTAGCTTCCAGATCTTCCATTACTAGCAGCAGGGATGAATGAGTCCTGCAGGTGAGAGCAGCCCCAACATCTGGCAGCCCATCTGTTACCTCTAGAATACATACAGCTTTCTCTGAACATAATTACACATCAGGCTCTTTCCAATCTGTTGCTGGTATGGTTCCATTTAATGTGGCCCAGATTTCTAACTATGTCTTTAAAAGGCTTTTATATGTAGAATTAGATCTTTGGATTCCTTGGCATGGAAGCAGGCACCTGATGTTGCACGTTTTATGCTGTGTCATTTGTGTGATTTAGGTCTATTTTGGAACTTAAAACTCTTAAGCCTGCAGAAAAATTCATGGGATGCAGTTATTTCCTACAGAAGATCTCAGCTTTTACTAGAAAACCCAAATTGTCTATATTTCATGCACCTAAATGTAAACATTACGAGGCAATTCTTCACATTTTTACATTTTCCACCAAAATTTGAATTTTAAGGTTTCCACAAGAGCCTTTTACTGCTTGCTACACAAAATGTGAAGAGACAGGTTTTAGGAGAATGCTCATTTCTTTCTTGGTTTTAAATAAAAAGAAAATACCCTCTGTCCAAAGCTAGGGGACCAATCCACATTCAAATGCTCTGCATTTACTAAGATCCAGCCCCTCAGGTTTTAATCAGTTTACAATGCTATTTTGATTATATTCTCTATCTGCCAATAGTATTTTTTGGTTTAAAACCACATGAACACTTGACAATTAGTTTTGACTTTTCAGTTTAAATAATGCAAATTCAGTCTCTGAAAGTGTAGTTGAAAGTGAACAGAAAGTCATCACAGTTTCTTGAGGATTTAGGATTTTTTTTTCCTGTCACAGTTAAATAAGCAAGCTGCTATTTTTGGCATCTCTTTTAGATAGTGGGCAATTATCCAAAGCAGTTTCCAATTAGAGTGCTTTTAGTTCATCCAATTTGTAGGCCACAAGAGAAGGTACTGTCGCATCAGATAAAATAATTGCAAACATTCTGACTGCATCTAGAACACAACATCCTTTATTTTGGCCTCCTTATTTAAGAAAAACGTCAATACATTGAACCTATTTCATGGAAGATGATAAAGATGGAGCTGGACTTTCTCTGATGAGGAGAGTCTGGGAGAGCTGGACTTGTTCAGTCTGGAGCAGAGATGGTTTTGGGGCATCCTAGGAGCAGCCCAGTGTGTCTGCAGGGGGGTGTTTGAGGAGATGGAGCCAGACTCTTCACAGCAGTGTAGGGCAGGAAGGTCAGTGACAATGAACATAAAATGAAATGGGAGAAGTTCAGACTGAATGTAGGGAGGAACTATTTCCCCTGACTGCCTGAGGGCAGTCTGACAGTGACGCTGCTCAGAGAGGCTGTGCAGGCTTCATCCTTGGAATTTTACAAAACGTGACTGATTGAAGCCCTGAGCAGCTTGATCTGACCTCAGGACTGACCCTTGTATGAGCAGGAGGTTGGACCAGACAACTCCTTAAGCGCTTTCCAGACTGCACTGTGCTATGATCCTTTTTTGAAAATTATGGCTATGATAAGGATGTCTTTAGCCATCACACTGAATCTCCTGGAGATACAGGAGTATTCAGAAAGTTGTAGTAGCTTTGTAGATGTGTAGTAGCATTTTTAGATGTTTATGTTTCCTGACCACTAGGCTTTAGTTACAATTTCTGTGAATTAAAAGTCAAGCAGATCATTCTCATCTGAAGAAAGTTTTCTTGCTGAAAAAGCAAAATAGAGTGAGAAGTAAGTGACAGTGCTTCATACCTCTTCTTTGCCAGGGAAAAAGAAGCAGTTAACTTCCTAAGCAGCTTTATACAGCTGCTGAGTGATTGACAGCATGGACTTTTTTGGAACTCGTCGGTGGGTAAAAATGTGGAAGAGTTTGTTTATTACGAGAGTCAGGCCACTCAGGTTGGCTGTCTCACACTTTAGGCAGGAAAAATTAGGAGTATGTTGTGGTTAAAGACAGAATTGAGGAAATACACACAGAAGTTTAAGCTTAGTCTATGTCTTAGTCTTCTGGGTGACCAGAAGGATAAATTCTCTATGAATTGTTGCCTGAAAAGACCCAGACATTTCTGAGAAGCAATGAAGTCATGATTGCCTGAAGTCATGTCATACTGGTGAGCTTAGTTAATGACCCTGCCCAGATTTCCTAGGAGTCTTGGAGGAGATCAATGCACCTTCTTACTTCAGATTCACCTTTGCTAATTGAGGGTAATTGCCCATCGGCCTCATAGGAACAGTGAAGATTAATAGCATGGTGTTTATTGTGCTGTGAATATTTGAAGCCCATTCCCATTCCAGATGTTTGATTATTTGAAATTCATGGAGGTGTGTGCGTCAGGATAAGCACAGTGGTAGATTTCTCAGTGTCTTTGGTCAAAGAATCTGTTCTGAAAAGAAAATGATGGGAAAACTGTAACTTCAGGTTATGGTTTCTGAAAGAGTCAGTGGTCTGTGGCCACGTTCTGTGTTCCATTTAGAAAACAGTGGCAGAAATCTCCATCACCAATGGCCCCTACTCCATATGGCTTTTTTAATTAAAATTGGCACATGGGCATGTGTTCAGGACAACAGTAATTACATTATTTGTATCTCCACATCCACTGTGGAGATCTGTTAGTACTTTTAGAACGGTGTTTTCTCAGTAGCCTGGCCGCTTGTATTTGAAATATTACATGTGTTACCATATTGATGTGATTGTGCTTGGTCTGACTGGTCTGAGAGCTGCTATACTTGCATTTCACAGTGGTTTGGATTGGAAGGGACCTTAAAGATCATCTGTTTCCAATCCCCCTGGCATGGGCAGGGACACCTACTAGACCAGGTGGTGTAGTGGATGAGAACAAGTGGGACATAGTGAAGTCCTGGCAGAGCCATTTTACTGAGCTGACTGTGGCCTTTGTGGACACAGAGCTGTGCAAAAGTGAAGGTGCTCCATGCTTAAGTGGAACCTGCTTCCATGCTGGGGGAAGGTGTGGAATTTTCTGCTGTGTACATGGCTGTATTGATGTATCATATAGCTGGTTGCCAGAGGGATTGGATTGCCCTTGTGATCATTTCACCTGATCTTGGGCTGATGTTCAGCTGGCTTCAGGTCATTTTAATTATCAGCACACTGGCTATTGGACCAGCCATCTCATCTGGTTGCTGGCACTGTTTATGTTTGTCTAAGCATATCAGATATTCCTCATTAACTTCTGCAATAATATTCAGACAGAAAGTCCTAGGAACTCTTCCAGCTAATCCCCATTTTGGCTGCTGACCAAATAAGGCTTTATATGGCACAACTGTAATTGCTTCATTTGTATGGTATTGATCTGCCATTAGGCAAAACACAAGCCAGCATTTCACTAGGGCACAAGCTATGCAGTGTTCTTTATTGTTTGCATTGCAGTTGCAGCTCCAGTTCCCACCTGGGAAATAGCTTCCCTGTTTTCTTTTTCTTTCAGTCTCTGTTTCTAATGAAAGTAATGAACTTCAAAGTGCTTGCATCATAATTAGACCAAAGCTTGAGAAAGCATGTCTTAACTGGAATCTTTCCATTTATTGCCTTTATGAAAAACATCAGTATGAAGGCAAAAAGAAGCATAAACATAATATTACAGGAGTCACTCATGCCTCTTTTCAGTCTAAGTTTAGACCTGCCAAAAGTGTATCAACTGTACAAATCTCATGAATTAGTGATCTGTTTCTAGTGGCCATAAAAGTCAAGAATCCATCTTGATTTCTGTGCTGCCAATAGCTTTTGGCATAGTGGCCATGTTTTATTAATAACTTCATGGACATTGATGTCAGTGGATGAATTCTCTCAGAAGCAAACAGCAGTTTTGCCCTACAGCTTTCCCATGTGGAATAAGCTTTTCTTACTAGGAAAAAAGTTATTGAAGAGCTTGCTTGCATTACAGCACTTTTAGTACTGTACAAAATGCTGATGGTATTTGGCTTCACAGTCATTTCATGCTTCATTTTCATTAAGGTGAGACTAGGGCTTGGTGGATGAAAGGTCTAACCAGACAGGTAAAAGGTTAGAAACAGTTCCTTAGAAACAAAACAAACATGGGCTTGTTCCTAAAATAAAGATATAGAGATAAATAGAACCACAGAATCATAGAATCACAGAATAGTTTAGCTGTGAAGGGACTTTAAGAGTCATCTAGTCCAAACCTTCTGCAATGTGCAGGGACTGAGCAGGTTGCTCAGAAGCTCAGTCTGGCCTGAGCTGGAATGTTTCCAGGAGGGAGACACCTCTCTAGACAACATGTGTTTTACAATCCTTATTCTAAGAAATTTATTCCTTATGCCTAGTCTAAGTCTACCTTCTTTTAGTCTAAATCTGTCTTTCTTTAGCTGAAAACCACTGCTCCTTTTTTTTTTTTTTTTTTAAGCAGGCCTACTAAAAAGCTTTGTTCCCATCTTTCTTATTACCCCCCTTTATGTATTGAAAGGCCTTAATAAGGTCTCTCTGGAGCCTACTTTTCTTCAAGCTGAACTCCAGCTCTCTCAGCCAGTTCTGATTCAAGGGCTGCTCCATCTCTCTGACCATTTTTTCACCTCCCTCTGGACCCATTCCAACAGATCCCTGTCCTTTCTGTGCTCGGGTCCCCAGAGCTCATGGAGGTAGTCACAGGAGTGGAGGGGCAGAATCACCTTCTTTGGCCTGCTGGCTGTGCTTCTTTTTATGAATTCAACTGAATGTGGCTACTCCATGAATTCCTGAGATCAGCAGTAGTATTTATTTTTCTTTCTCAAATACAGCTTCTGGGAAGGCAGCAGAAGTTGGGGATTTTTTTTCTTTCACTGTAGCTCTTGCCACAGATACCTATATCTGTCACCCTGAAAGTGGTTAAATGCAACTTCTTTTTGTATGACTCTTCTCTGAGGACATCTCAGAAATATTACCTAGGATAGAGGATTTTTATCATTTTTTATGGAGAAGCATAAGCTGACAGTGGTAGTAGTTTATGAAAAAGGCATGCAGAGATGCTCATTTGAGCACTTTTACTTGTAGAAGTCACTCCATCGTGACTCCTGATGTTTTTTCTGCCATTTCTGAGTCTTAAAGACATCTTACACTAATCAGGTGCTCTTGTGAGATCCTGATGCTTGCAAGAAGGAAAATACAGCAACATATCATAAGTAGAATCATATGTAGAAATCAGGTAGAGACCATTTCAGATGTAGCTCCTCCTACCCATAATTGTATGTTCATAAATGGTGGATTCAGCTCTACATTGGAGAAGTCTGAGAGTGAAATCTTTTCAAATATTGCCAGAGTTGAACCAAATCTGCAAAAATGCCAGGTATGTTCAATGCTACATTAAAATCCTGGGTTTGTTATTATGCCCTGCTACCCACTAAATAGAGCATACATTTACATAGCACATTGAGATATGGGGCTGATTAGGAACCAGAAAACTGCATATTTGCACTTAGCCTAGCAGGATATTTTATTTTCCATGATTTGTAGCGAGATTCAGCAATAAGTTCTGACCCCTTTTGGAAGTCACAGTAACATTTCTTCTGGGATAAGTGATTCAACCTGGGACTGGGTCTTCCTGCAGAGGCAAGCTGTGAAATGCTCAGTCAAAGGTACAATATTTCTGCCACTGCTGGGACATGTTGAATGGAGTGAAAAATTAGAAGCTGCTGAAACAGCTGCCACCTGCTTTGTTCTGGAAAATTTTGATGTAGTAAAATCTTCCTCTGCATAAGGTAGCCAGAGTTGGTGATCTTTATAGGCTGTCTAGTAACCCATGAGTGATATCAAATGGACTGAGGGGGATGTAAAGAAGGAGCAGCCTTCTAAGTTACAAGGAACCACACCATATATTTATTCAAAAAGCACTGAATTGCATCCAAAAGAGGTACGTTTTCCTAGCCTCGTTCTGGGTGAAAATAGTCCCTTTATGGCATTCAGAAGCATAAATTTAAAATGCCTTACAAATATGGTTAAGATCTTATATAAAGGAAAATTTAAATCTTCTGTCCAAGATGAGAAATGGTGAATAATGTTTTCAGTCCTGTTAAATCATCTGTTTGAAAAACAGTGAGATCAGTTGTACAGGCAGTAAACTGTAGCATTTGTTTTTTTTCTTGAGATGGAGAGACATAAGGAGTTCAAACATATGCCTGGGTAACAAAACATAATGTCATTGCAAGAGGTTTGCGCTAATGCAGTCCAACTAGGAGAAGAGAGGGACAGCATAAGGCATGAGAGATCTTCACTGCAATGACCCTCACCTCAAGCTGCTACTCCCTGACTTTCAGCAGTGCTTATCCAACACAGATGGAACCTCTGCCTGGCACTGAACCACATGCTGTCCTTTGCCACAAAACCCCAACCTGTCTGTGCCAATACTGTCATTTTCCTTTAGTTGGGGGACCCTAAACTTGGGAGTTACTGGAGAGGCAGGTGAAACAGTTTCCAAACATCTTGCTGCAAAAAACTGTGCCTTGATGTCTGCTTCACCTAAGGCAAAAACAGCAAATAGCTTTCTGCCAGTCATGCCAGAGGTGAATGTTGACCCATCTGAAAGCATTATGTACTGGGGGAGAAGAAGGATGTACCTAAACATGCTCACTTTACGCATTTCAGTTTTAAAAATATTACTGTAAATTCTTTCAGCAATTTCACCTATATAAAACCCACAAATGGCTCAGGGTTACTAATGTTTCTTAGGTGAAAGAGAGCTTGAGGCACTTGGAAGTGGGCTAAGTTTAGAGAGTGATTCCTGCAGCATGGAGACAGCGTTACACTGATGCTCAGACACTTTTGAAAATTATCACTCAGGTGAGGGATTTGCTGAGGGTGGTGAGACACTGGCACAGGTTACCCAGATTGTTGTGGATACCTCATCCTTGGGAGTGTTCGAGGCCAGGTTGGATGGGGCTTTGAGCAACCTGGTCTAGTCAAAGGTGTCCCTGCCCACGGCAAGGAAGTTTGAACTAGATAATCTTTATGGTTCCTTCCAACCCAAACCATTCTGTGACTCCATGATTCTAAGCCTTTGAAACATGTATTCTGGTTTGCAGGTGTTGGACTGCAGCAGCCTATTCACATAATCCTGCTTTTGCTGGAACCAGCAAGAAAAATTGTGCTTTAGAAAAAAGAAAAATGCACTGCTCAATGAAAGCAGGATTAGGTAGTTGCTAGCAAAAATTAAAATAGCTCAGAGTTTGGAGAAACTAGAATTTCTGCTGCCGCTAAAGACTGTGTACTGAACCAATATGAACAGTTTCTCTAGGGATAATTTTATGTGTTTTTTTATTTACAGCAAAGCTTTGTATAAAACAGAGAAAAAAGCTGAATTGCAATCCCAGGTCAACTGCTGTTGTTTTTACACAGGCAAAATATATATTTAATTGCTTGTGCCAAGAAGTGTTTGCATACTGTAATTGGAATATCTCACTGCAAAACAGCTTTCAATCTATAAAATTATTTTAAACTACAGTCATCAGACCTCTAGCTGGTGTAAATTGTCAGAACCTCTTTGAATTCAAAGTAGCTATGTCAATTTTTAGCAGCAGTGGGTCTCCCATTAATTGGAACTCCTGCTGATCCTCAAGGTGTCAGTTTGGCTCATATTTGTTTACAAAGCTCAGCTCGAGGAACTAAACCGTGTACTAAGGATATACATAGAAGCTGTAAATAGTCACTGCCCCTGGAAATTAACCATCTTATTTGGATGGCTAAATGAAGAGTGCTATACTTATTTTAATTAACCACAATTGAAAAGTATCTGAGCACTGCTCTAAATTTCCCATTTCTAAATAGATAGGAATAAACATACATTCTTGTAAAAATACTTCATTCTTACTGCTTGACTAATATTTTGATATATTTTTCTGCAAGAGGTGCTTTTAATGCAGTTGGACAGGGGATTTTAAAATAATGTTTTTAAAAGGCTTCAGCTTCTAATGCAGCACAGAACCTGCCCAGAGCTTTTTTTGCAATGCTTTGCCTTTCTACAGACCAGTCAATTCTTCAGGGGCAGGTGAATTTTGCAAGATGGAATTCAGGAGGCATTCACTGTTCTGGTGGGTCCTGAGCTGGACCTGTGCATTCTGCCGAGATGGTTGATCACATCCTTTCTTTGATAAGCATGAATATAGAAACGGAGGAGCTTAGCAGAAAAGCCTGAAAGAACCGCTGCAGAAGAGCTAGTATATTATGAAGACTCACAACATGAGTACTAGCAGTTCTTTATTTAATATAAATGCTGGCCAAGTTATGACATCAAGTGCCAAGGGCTCTATTTTTCTTGAACTAACATGTGAAAATGTTTTGATGATTGCTGTGCTTCAGTATTTGAATACAGTTTTTTTTTCAAACAAGTAACATGACAGCATGCAAACCTTTATAAATCCCAGAAAAAATATTTCCCCTGTAAGATCTTAAATGTGTTTAAGAGGACATGCTTTTAAAGCAGGCTTTTTGTCTTTAAAGTTTAAGGATATTTTTCTTGTAAAAATTTTCATGCATTAGCTCTCCCTTTTAATATTTACATTATTGATCCTTCAAGCCTTCTGAGTACACAGTGATGTAAGCTTTGGCTACATCTTCCTCATTAACAGAGAGCTTGTTTAATTCCTAATTTATTAAACATATTCAGCCAGTTCCATGCAGCTTTACACTTAATTTCTCTTGACGAATTGTCAAACACCCTTAAACCGCACTACATTTGTGTTGTGTTACAATCTGCCATCAGTGCTTTTCAAAACATGGATTAAATAAACAGCTCAGAAGATGTGCAGGTCTTAATTTTTTGCTTGGTAGGGTTGCATTTTCATTTTTCCTGTTAAAAATCATTTGAATGTATGATATAGACAAGCTATAAAAATGCACCCACTTGTGCTAAGCACATTTAAGACAGATCTTCAGCTGCATTCAGGAAGTGCTAGGCTGGGGGGTGAGGAGAGGCTCCTGGCAGCTGTGGCCTCCTCTTCCCAAGCCACCTGGGCTGGATACAGATTAGATCATGAGAGAATAACTGCAATTCACATCACTGAAATAAGGTCAGTGACCTTGGCATCACTGAGCAGCCTCTCTGCCTTGTCCTGCAGGAGGAAGCCTGTGCCAGGAGTGCCCAGGGGCTGGTCTGCATGATGGCTGCACCAGCAGGCAGCTGCAGGGAGAGACATCCAAAGTGCAAGGAGGAAAGTGAGCTTGGGGTTGCTTGAGACACATCATCACTTGCCTACAATGGCTGTGATACTGCAGTCTCGGGAAAGCTTGTTCCTCTTGTGCTGATGCACCATCACATCTGTGGTTTTACTTCCCATTGTACAGTAGTTTGCTGATTCCCCTTTCCTTACAGGCACCGGTTATACAGGAGTATATGTGCAACAAACTTATAGGACAATGTGGTTATATATTTTATCATAATAGAAAGCAAGCCTCTGTATTTTGCCAGTTGGTCTGTACCTCACGTATGGCCCACCTATGGAGCTTTGTTCATATAGCATTCAGTACTCCTTGTTGAACTTAGTTCTGTGTTCAGAGAATCTGAGGTTAACCAGAGATGCCATCTCTCTGCACCACGTGACTTCTAAGTGACTGAGCAATTTCTGAGACTTTGAAATCCCTTGTGGGAATGATTTGTGAAAAGCCTTTTGGAGGGTTGGGGTCTCTGCTCCGCTTTTGCCTCGGCAGCTGCAGTGGTGGCCCCAGCATTTCTGAAATGATGGGCTGTACACTATGGCTGCAATTGAAGCAAGGCTGTTTTCATGTATGTAGGGTCTCATTAGTGAGTCACGTTATTTTTGCACATCTTGCTCCTTCATTATTGCAAGTGAACAACATCCCCAGTCCTAGCAGTGAAACAACAGTGCCGCCGTCTGTGATGATAACTGCAGAACTGTGCTAAGAATATGCCCAGGATGCAGGGAAGTATTTTTGCTATCTAACATGCCACTTACACAGAATTTATGCGACTAAGTTCAAGAAAGGGATTCAGGAAAATGTCAAAGCTGTTTAAATAGCTAAAGACATTTGAGTTTTCCTGGCAAAGCTCTACCGGCTGCCTAAAATATTGTTATTAAATGCCTACAGCAGAGATCCTGCTTTTGTTGTAATGAGTACTTAGGTACCCGTCTGTACCTTTTTGCCAGTATTCAGTATTTAGTATTCAACAGCAGATATTCTGAGATCATACTTTATGGAGACAGTCTCCATGAACCAGGCCAAGGCTGAGTCCTTAGAATTGCATTTTGGGATGATGCTGAATGGTGCAGATGGGTGGTGCTTTCCACCCATCCTATGAAACATGGTGCATCCAGACATTTTGGGAACTGAATGACTTAAATGAAAAGCAGCTTTGGCTGAGAGTGCACATATTTGCATACAAGTATACATACATCTGGATACTTATTCAGCCTAACCAGGCTGGAGAGAGCTTTTTTCTTTCTGTTGTGTGTATTCAAGCTCTGGGCATTAGACTGTGAGAACAGGCTTGATCTTATTAAGCAGAATGCATTTCATGTTTTAGTTCCTGATTTCTAAGGAGTGATGAGTTGCTGTGCTGAAATTGACGTTGAAACTGTTGCATTAGGCAAAATGTGTCCCTTTTCATGATGTTCTGCTATGGCTGTCTCAGATTTCCAGTAGTGCTGGTGATGTTTGCTACAGTGGTCCCTAGCCTGGACCTCTGTCTCATTCCCTTGTGGTGCAGGGACCTTTGTGTGCCTTTATCAGCTATGGAAAAGCCCCTCCTGTGGCTGAGCATATACATGAGCTGGGTACCACAGTGTGGTGCACCATGGCGTTCAGATCATTTGTTGCATGCCTCCCTCACTGCTTCTTGCAGACTGAAGTCCAACAGATGGGTCAGCTGCTAACCATTGATGTGATCCAGACTCACTGGAAGTCAAAGCCAACCCCTCTGCTGGCTTCCCTGGGCTTTGGGCAAGCAACCTGCTGCAATTCTTTTGGGTAACAAATGAGGTATCTGTTTGGAATCACTGATGTTATTTTGCAAGGGACTGGGTAGTCCCACTGGCATCTGTCTGTGCAGTTTTATCTTTTGATAACTGTGTCAGGTGTACCTACAACACAGGTGGGCTCTTCGAAAGAAAAGAGAAGGGATACTAATTAATGTTTTAAACTGCTTACTACTGTTTATCTATAGGGAGATTTATAGGGATTTTAAAGATTTTAAATGAGTGATAATGATTTAATTCTTATCACATTTTTCATACTGTAATTCTAAAGGTTGGTTAAAAATAGCTGTGATCCATACATTGAAATCACTGTCCATGCACCCAAGTGCTACTGAAGTGGGGGTTGCAGTTTTGTCTAAACTGGCTTGACTACTGCATGCAAGGATTCTGTTTTCTGAGTAATGGAAAAGGCAGGACTGTGCAGTGACACCAAGGATTAAGAGTCAAATATTGAAGCCCTTTCCTGCTTTCTGCTCTCAAACCCTGACTCTTGCAAAGACATCAATTCCTTTATTGAGGAATATGTTGTCTTTAGTGGGAGTTTGGACTAAGTGTGGTATTGAGAATACATACCTACTTCTTAAGATGGGAGAGAAGTTTCTGCCATGGAGACTCAGGTTTCCAAATGTCTTCCTCTGTGGCAGAACAAAGCACTGTCTAGGATGAGTGTGGGTGATCTAGCCTGGCTCTGAAGTCTCAGTATATAATTTTCAATACAGTCACCATCACACATTTTAGGCTCTCAGTTATGACCTACCTGGGAGGTACAGCTGTGTTGAGCAAAGGTTCTCTGTGTTTTGCTGACCAGAGGGAAATGATTTATTTCCGCATGTTGACGTGGACCTGGATAACAAAGCAACAGAGAAAGCAGTGTGAAACTAACCTGGTTTTACATGGCCTACTAGACATGATGAGGACAATAATGTGTTACGTTTATAAACAATACAGTTTCATTTCAGAGTGATGATTGCAGCTTAAATCCACGTTTACTTCTTCATCCTTTTTATTTTCATTTCTCTATTGTGCTGTGAAACTGTCTATGGATATGGCTAATAACCCAGCTAAATAACCCTCTCATGAATGGGTTTCATTTATTTATTTATTACTCTAGGATTACTATCAACCAGCTGCTTCTCAAAATGACTGTGGGAAAATTTTCCTTGATAATCTTTAATGCTTTGGAAGATAAATTTAAACATTTGGCAAGTGAGAAAGCTCTTTCCCTTCAACATGAAAATTAAGCACGAAAACTTATATTAGTTGTCAAAGATATCACCTAGTTGTTTCTAATTCATCTTGGAATATCCAAATGAAAGGTGTAAGTAGACATTAACTTGAAAAAAAGTTGTAAATTATCAGGTAACATCTTCACCCAAAATAAGATAAAGATTGAAAAGAAAAAACCTTTCTAAGGATTTTAGCATAAGGACTTTGTCTAATTTGGTGAACTTTAATGTTCACACTTGAGAGACTACAGCTCAGAGGAAATAGTTTGAAGATGCTTTTTTCAGATAGACAGATTGATAGGGTTTCCCATCTGCTTTAAAATCAGACTGAGATTAAGTGGCATGTTGAGAGTTAGTGATATTCCTTGAAATACATTTCATTTTTTGTGATAGTGATCAGTCCTGCCCACATCTGTAGAACTGTCAAAGCAGCTGCTTGTGTTTGCTGTCCAGTGTGACAGTTCGACACAGCAGCATTAAATTAGACCTTGGTTTGGATCCTGTTGAAGCAAGAAGGAGTTTTAACATTGACTTTGTAGACAGCAGGCTCCAGATATATTTCTAACTGATGTTGTTCCAGGATCATCTTTCATCTATACCCCAGTCCCAATGCCCTTAAAAAGGTAACAATTATGTTTAGGGTACTGGAAATCTGTCTGTTAAGTGGTAAGGCTGGCCACACAGTTAACTTTTTGAATGGGGCAAACAGACTGAAAGCACAGGCTTTGTAATGAAAAGCTGAGTACGAAAAAATCTATAGTAAATATGACTGGCTCAAAAGCAATTGCTTCCAAGAACAAAAGGGACAAATGAACAATTTCATTCCAATTTTGCAGTTGCTTCTCTCCCTCTGGAGTGTGAACCATAATTAGAGCACTTATACAAAATCACATTTGTCAGCCCGGCTGCTAAATTCCCCTTAAAGATTTATCCACCACGAGCAGTCTGTTATCACTCCCACTACAGTTCTCATTTTCACTTTCAGGGACAGACAAGCAATTACTTTATCTCTGTTGAAAATCTCATATAAATCTAACTGCAGTGAAGTTAGGTAACACCAGATCTACACACAAGTAGTTTCCAAACTTCATGACCAGCCAGAAAGGACCTGTCTTTCATCCAGGAGGAGCTGTATGAAAAGCTGTTACCAGAAGACAGTAAAGGTTTGTCCTGAAGCTGACTTTTGTCCCACAAATAGACCAGTGTAGTAAAGGATTCCCCATAAGCTGTGAAGTACCATTGTCTGTACCTGTTTGCCAGGAAGATATCTCTCTTAACAAGTGAGAGAAAAACTTCCATTCCAAGATCAGAAAAGACCCCTAGGGACAAGAGATCAGCCATCTCTAGAGAGGCTGAATCACAAACCCCAGTGTCTTCTAGTGCCACATGCTTTGATAGAGCCCTGCTGCTAGAGGATCTCTTCCAGGCCCTTCTCCGAGTGCTTTGAAGGTGTTACATCCTCTCGTTGTTGGAAGTGAGGATGCTATCGATAGTCATAGTTCTTGTCGTATCCCACTCAGTCCTGACAGCCAGATCTTGGAAGCATTAAACAAATTCAGAGAGAGGAACTCCATCTTTCTCAACCCCATATCATCCCCAAAGGGCAGTAGTTAAGCTACTGACACTTCTCAAGTATTTTGGAGATGAACTGTGCCACTGCTCCATGTGCCTC
This sequence comes from Pseudopodoces humilis, assembly GCF_049639895.1. Lineage (NCBI taxonomy): Eukaryota > Metazoa > Chordata > Aves > Passeriformes > Paridae > Pseudopodoces > Pseudopodoces humilis. Next base: position 73,706,683 of record NC_142201.1, on the reverse strand, counting down.
TGCAGAGCCACAAGCAAGCCTGGGCAGACACCCATCAGAGAGGGTGTATGTGTCTGATGAGCATGGATGCACTAGGGACCTCTGAACATAAAAATAGGAAGATAAAATTTTCTTGATTCTGATGTAGTTGTGTATCATTAGGATACGTGACTGCTTAGGGTCTTAGTAATACAGATAGGAAGCTGTACACTTAAACAAGTGCAAAGTTTCCTTTGGAGCTGATGAAGGCTGCATAAATACCTTGGCAGATTAGTTATGGAAGGATTTTAAAATGTTATGTAGTGGCTACAGTCACTGTCCTAAGTCCAGATGCCTATCCTTTGGGTTTGTATGGTGGACTGTACTGTCTATACTGCTGCCATCCAGTCCTGATGCTCTCTGGACCTCTAAAGGGAAACCTCTGAGCATGCACAGAAGCAACTGTGTCCTAGGACCAGCTGTGTCCTAATTCTTGGCTGAGATTCAGCGCAATTCCAGCATCCCTGAGTTCCTACAGAAGCCGTGGTTCTGTGCTTTAGCCTTTGTGTTGGCAGTGCTCCTCTGCCTGCACAGATCCGAAGTCTCTCTCAGGTATTTCTCTCATCTGAAAAAAGAGCATTTAAACATGATCTGGAGGACACCAGGCTCACAGAACCCCTTTCAGTCTGTTGTGCTCATGCCACTGTGTTGTTAACAAAGCAGGATTTGTCTTTCATCCAGTGGTATCATTACATGTATAAACCCTCCAGAGAAAAGCCCCCAGGATGTCAAAAAAAACCTCCTTGTATCTTGGGTCCTCAGGATGTCCAAAAAACTTTCTTGTCTCTCAGCACTTAGCTAATTGGCTGGCTTTTCTCTTCCAGCAGTGCCTGAGCTTCAGTTTGGCCGCACTGTTCCCAGGTTTCCCCGGTGCAGACACCCTTCATCATCACCTTCCTCCTCTGTTCCTCAGGTGCTCTTTGGGCTGGGACACAGGGTGCTCTCTCAGAATAGCAGGGCAGTCCCTGGAGTCTTGGCACTAAGCTGGTCCCCAGGTCTCTAATGTGCAAAGGGAGCAGGACTCCCGAGCCTGCATCCCATACGTACAGATGTGCCAACAGGGCTTCAGACAGACAGAACTCTGGGCACTTTTGTCCAGTGCTTTCTATTGGCTCTGGAGAGCTGTTAGTCCTTCTCAGCTCTTCCTGCTATGGCCTGTTTCTGGAGCCCTAATCCTTAGCTCAGGCAGGATCAGTCTGAAGAAGTGCTTCATGTCAGAACTGTAGTGACACAGCGACTGGCAGCGTCTAGCACAGGCAGTCTGGATCTTGCCTCTTTAGTTCATGGGGATATATTTTCTCATCTGCTTGAAAAAACAGCCTGGGCCCACAGTGAACATACTTTAAATATAGATTCAAATAAATCTGTAAATAGTTTTTATTCCAGGCGGAGTTTTATCATCATTTTGCAAAAATAGTTTGGGTTGGTTGATAGAATTTTTGCATTAAAATCCAAGCTGTTCTGAAAATTGTTTCTAGATCTGGAAACACATTTTTCACATTTGGAAGTAACCACAATTATTTGTGCTGCCAAGGGCTTTGAAATATGGAAATGAGAGGTTTATTTAGTGTGTGGATCAAGCTTATAAACAGCTTAAGTCCTCATTCCTTCTAACATCTTAACAGCTGTGCAGTTTCTTACAAAATATGTTTTATCGTTTCAAGAAATGCTGTTAACCTCGCAGTTTTAAAACTGAATGAACAAGGCCTCTTGGACAAATTGAAAAACAAATGGTGGTACGACAAAGGAGAATGTGGCAGCGGGGGAGGTGACTCCAAGGTTAGCCTCAATGTCACCAAAAGCGGGTAAACAGTATGTGAAGTAATTGGTGCATCTGCTGGGGTCTTACCTGCGACAAAACAGCTTCACCAGTAGCACAGCACTGCTGGTACCTGCAGCTGAAACCGAGGTGTATGCAATTACTGTCAAAGCAAAAATATTTGCATTTGTTCAGGCACCCCCAAGGGGAACTCGTAAATGGTCTCTGGGGTGAGATCTATCACCGGTTTTCAGAAACATGCATCTTCTGAATTCATGGTGGGCCTTTTCCACGCTTGTTAAATACCTTCAGAAGCCTGCTCGCCAGCTAAGACTTTTTTCCTTCAGTGACATTAGAGGAAAAGGAGAAAGAAATCAGTGTGAATGTCTTTGAGGGGTAATTTAATGTGTGGTCCAGGCTCAGGGATCCACTGTTGACACAAACAATACTAGTACAAATCACAATTTTCACAAGTATCCAAATAGGAAGATAAATTGCGGTTAAAATATCTTCATGCTGACATTTTCTGATATCTTTCCAACAAATTGAAATCCATGGTGCTTCCCTAGGCATAATTTACCAGAATTTATTGGACAGGAATTTTAGGCTGCATGCTAGGCTGAGGTGTTAACAGCTTCATATTCTTTCTGCATTCCCCTGTCTTCCATATGGCCAGTACCAGTACTTCCTTGCTTTCTCACAGCTTCATTTGAGAAGCTGCCTGGTGCTGAAAAGAAGCAAAAATGTGGAAGATGGTGAAGTGGGGGAGAACTGAGGTATTAAAAATACCCCTTCTGTTCCAGGCAGCATGTAATAATATTTATTTATGTGCTTGTGTGTGAACAATATATTAGAGAATGCTGCACAGGTAGCTGTGCAGGCACAGAGCTAGTCAGATACAGATGATTAAATTTGACTAATTTGTCATATACAGTTTATGTAGCTTTCTTTGCAGTTGCCTACATATATTTTTTTCTTACTATTTTCTCTCCTTCTTCAGTCCTCCTGCTCTTTCATGCTGTGTCCTGGCCTCAGGGACCATCCCTTGGGCTGTTCTGCACTCACCCAGAATTGGTCTCCTAATCCTCTTCACTTTGCCTTCAATCCTGCTGCTCTACCTATTTTTCCCCACACCGCTCTGCTTGCCAGCAGTCACAGTTTCAAAAATGGTCTCTATTTTCTCTTCCAAAATGTTCAGATACATTAGACCCAGTAGCACTTACCTCTACTCAAGCCTGAGCTTTTGCATTACTGGGGGAGGAGTATTTATTTATCTATTTTATTTTTTAATGTCACAGGCAGAGAATAAAACCATTAAAATACCTCCGTTTTCTTCTAATATCCTCCTCATAAGCCTGCAGTGGTTGCAAAGTAAGACAAAAACTAGACAGCCAACTAAGGATGCTTTTTAACTTACTTTCCCTATTTACCAGCCACAGGTGCTGTGAGTCATGAAGCAGGAAAAAGGGTGCAGCTCATGGTAGAGGGACGTGTAGGGCTTCACCAGGGAAATGTCTGGAAGTGCTGAAGGAGCAAGTTTGGTGTGGTGGAAAGTAACAGGAAAAGGAGTTGCAGGGGAAAAGTGAAAAAGAAAGGCAGGGAGTGTGGTTCATGGAGAAACAGAGGACCTGTGAATGCAGGAGGAAGGAAGGAACACATTGCCAGTGGAAATAAACAGTAGGTGACACAGGCAGTTGAGGATACAGTAGACAATGTGGTGGGTAGGACAGTGTTAGCAGAGGATGAAGAGCATGATGGAGCTCAACCCGTGGTTCTGGGACTACAAACAGTCTGCCATGAGCTAACCTCGAGCCTGTTCCTTGCCACAGTTTTTCCCAGGCACAGCTGAGTGAGTAGGCAGCACCAGTGGTCCTGGGAAGCTCCAGGTCTATCATGTATCTACACTGGCCACGTTTGGTGGACCCAGGCACATCATGCAGGTGAGCAGGCATTCCCATGCTTCTCAAAGTCTGCACTGCAGAAGCATCTGGTCTTGGGTTATAAACTACAGCCAGGCTGATTCCCCAAAGGGTAACTTAGCCATTTATCATCTGTAAAATTAATTTCCTTGTTCAGAAAGAGTCTTGATCAATTGAAGTCAAGACCCTTTCTGCTGAATTAATGGAGCTCTAAGTATTTTATTTCTTTTCTACTATCAAATTATCATCAGTGGAGTATCCAGGACACTACATGTTACTTTTGTAAACCTGATAGCTACCAACAAGTCCTGAACTAAGCTCTTACCTTCTTCAGAAGCTTAAGAATACTTCTTTTCATTGTATGAATTTAAAAAGAACAAACCCTGAGCTTTTTTAGCAGCTCCAGGTTAAATTTCAGGGCTTTGTGCTCTCATAAATGAGCATAAGAAATTGCTCTTCTCTTGAAAGAAATAAAACACCTGAGGCTTGACTGGCAACTGTGCTGTTACTATTTGAGATGCGTTATTCAGAAAATGGGAGTATAGACCCACAATAAGCCTTCATGATAATACAGAGGACTACAGAAATGAGGGAGCTTCCAGAGAGTTCAGCTGTTCTCCAAAGGTTTGTATAACTCTGTAAAACAAGATGTCTCCTACCTCCATTCTCTTGCTGTTACAAAGGTCACCTCTAGCCTCCCCATTTATTGTTCCCTTTAAGGGACAATCTGCCAAAATTCAAAAAGACAGTTCAGAAAGCTGCCCTGTGTGAACCCCCTGTGGTTTAGTGATATCATTAAGTAGTTCATGATTGAAGATAAAAGCGAGTTCCTCAAGTCATTTGAGTGTTTTTGAAAGTGTTACCTCAGATCCTAACTGTATGCCATCACTTCGTGTGGTGCATGGGAAGGCACTGAAACACAGTTTCTGCACTTTGCTCCACTGTTTTTATAAAGTGTGAGTGGACAGAAGCTGTGCTGATGGAGATCCTTTCCAGTCTCTGCTGGCAGCCCTCAGGAGAACACAGTGGCCCATGTTTTTTTCAGTCACCTGGTGAGACTGACCTTTCACTTAAAGTCTCAGCCATGAGTGGGTAATGAAAATGCTCCTAAAATATACCCGTGATTGCATTTTTAAAATCCTTGTCCACCAGAATTCTATATTTGTTTCAGAATCACTCACTATTGTGATTCAAATGTTATAATTGCCCATTTGTTGTCCTGAACACAGTGACTTCATTAATGCCATTTTAAAGCAATCCGATTTTGCTGATGTTGCTGGCTCAAGATCCAGCCTGAGGCTCTTAAAAGATGGCCCTTCCAACAGCAAGTGACTGATGTCAGGATAGGAGGAAATCAGTAAGAAGCCAAGAGAGGAAGTAGGAGGGCTGAGAACATGATAAAAAGTTAGAAAACCAGTGTCCCTGTGCCCAGGTCAGGCTGTGCCAACACTGACTCCAGCACATGGGTGAAGAACAGGGTCTCCTGTGCTGTCACACAGCAGTTTTGGACTATGGCTACGTGAAGCAAATTATTCACCATAGTGTCCTGGGGTGACTAAACTAAGACACATAGATAAAGAGTAATTTTAGTTATTATTTCTCATATGTTATCCTTACATGAACTTGAGGCAGTTGGATCCTGTTTATATACAACAGAGATTCTCAGCAGCTGTACACTGGAAAAAAAACTACTGATTTTCACAAACTGTGCCAGTTTACGCTAATTGAAGATTTAGCCCAACATTAGTAATTCAGGAATCACTAAGCAATTGAAAAAAACCCAGATCTGTAATTTTCCACTGCCATATTAAGGACACAAAAACTGAAATTAATGGAAAATTTAATTATAAATGCTGAATTTATCCCCTGTATGTGACTTCAGTACATTGCTCTTGTTCACATACAGCAAACCATACCAATTTTTTTGTTTGTCTTCTTTAATATCAGTTGGACTACTTACCAGCTGATTTTGTAAGCAATCTAGTAATAAGTTGTAGTCTCTGAGTTTGTGACTGGCGTGGTCAAAGTAAGTGACTTGCCCCAAGAGCCAAGGTGCTCTGGACATGCATCTCCCATAGGAGCTGTTGAAAATCTCCTACTGAAAATGAAACAAACAAAAAACCAAAAAGCCTAAAATACATTAAAATTCACTACACCTACAATCACTTACTGTGATTGCAAATATGCTGTGATTCTGAAAATCATAAGTGAAACATCTTCCTTTTCCATTCTTCAGCCCCTTTGTCTGGGCTTCTTGTACTGGACCATGTGCATTTCCCATCACAGCTGACTAACTTAAATTGGGACAGAAATCCTGTTTTGAAGACGTAAAATATTTCAAAATATCATAATATATAATTTTAAGTTTTTCTCAGAATGCTTCTCTCTCATCACAGCTGAGGTCAGATGTGAAGGAAATGTCACAGGGCCTTGTTAAGGCAGGCAAGAAAGAGAGCAGCAGAAGAAAGACTTTCTTGAGCATCAGCAAGGCCTTCATTCAGAAAGTTTTCCACCAAAACTCATGGAGAGGAGAAACAAGGGCCTGGCATCAGTCAAATCACTACTGCATCCCAGTGAAAAGTGGGAACTTCCTCTGCTGACCATTGCCATTGAGATCACTTAGAAACTGAGGATAGCATGGCAATTTAAAGTGTGAAGTTGATTGTTTTTCCTGGAGGAAAACCTGAGAGCTTCCTTGCAGAGACAATGCAGAAAGGATGACATTAAAGGAACTGCAGTTGCAAAAAAGAAAAAATCTCCTGCCTGTTTCAGGCTTTATATGCCTAAAGTCTTCGTGCTGAATAAAGAAGTGAAGGACATGGAGACATCTGTTTTCTGATTTGTTCCTAACTTGCTGATGGCCTTGATAGTTCATATCTATTCCTAGTTATCAGTTTAATCTGCAACAACTCTATAGGCTTCTGATTTTCCAAGTGAGAACAGTACCTCTATGCTCCCTTACCTTTGTCATAACCAGCCCTGTTACACTGATGGGATTTGGGAACATGGGAATGTGGCTCAGTGCCAGTGATGACATGTTACAGATGACGGCTATTCAAATTATATTAATTATTTTGCACTTGCACTAGAAGCCAGCAGAGGATCATGTTGACAGGCAACTTGCCAGTACCCAAAACCCACTCATTTCACAGCTGTGGGACTCTCATGTTCCTCTGTCAACCTGCACAGCCTGCTGCCTGCTGCCAAAAGCCTTAAGGCAAAATGTAAGTTTGAATACTGGAAAAGAGCAAAAAAATGGGCATTTTTGTTTCTAGAAGCAGAGTATTGCATCTAAATTAAATGTGTGGGATTTGGAAAGTGGATGAAGCTTTTCCATTACTTAGAGTGATCACTGGAGAGTTCTGGGAAATCCTCTCACCCAACTGTGGCTGTCAAAAATTTCTCCAAGGCACCAAGGCTTCCTCAGCAGCAAATGAAGAGACAGGCATCTCAACATCATCCTTTGTTAATATTGGTATCAAAGCCCACCATTTGGAGGTACCTACCTTTTCCCATTAACTGCAGGGAGCTACAGACAGACAAAGCGTGGGGCATAATTTAGGGGTGAAAATATTGAGGCCAGGTGAATCCCCCCCACTTTAGGTAGATATAGAAAGAGTAATCAGAATATATGAAGAGGCAGGGTCCCTAGAGCTAGGGATAGCATACAAGGCTCAGAAGCTGTTACTTGTGTATTACACTGCTACATACAAACCTGCACAAATACATCAATACATAAGTTTTTGGGGATTTCATAGAGTGTAATAAGCCCCTTTCCTCTTCAAAACTAACTATTTTAGTAGGTTCAGTCACGCTGTACTAATTAATGTTTGCACTGATTATTTATTTATTATTTATTTATTATTTATTATTTATTATTAAGCCTTAAATCCATAAGTTAATGTTTAAGTAATGCATGGATTATCACATAATGTGGGAGAAAAATTTTCCCATAGTAATTTGCTGGCACACACAGGATCATGGCATTTAACATCACCACAAGGCTATCTATTACATGCCATTTCTGTTTATCTCCCTGCTTCTCTGATATATATTGTATTTGCATGCACACCTGCACATAAATAGATATCTATATGCCTACCACATTAAGAACTGGACAATTATTTGAAGTGGAAAGTACATAAAATAAATCTGTTAATAATTTAATACATTTTTAGATAGCTCTGCATGAAGGGGGGCATTACCATAATACTCTGACATTATTCAATGAGTTTAAGCAACTTCACTGTAAACCTATAGCATTTCAGGATTTTGAGGCATTGCAATAGGCTTCATTTCAATATTAAACTCTGTTACGTCACCCACAGCAAACACCACCAGTAAAAAAAAAAAAGCTATTTCAAGTAGAAATTTATCATCAGCCTGAGACCCTTGAAATATTGACATGCGTAAGTGAGATTAAAGGAAAAACTTTGAATTTTAAAATAATTTTGGAACAGGAAATGAAAATGGAAGACTCACAGTCCTTCTTAGCTGGGGATAAGGGGATTTCGCAGCTCTGCCCCCAAGTTCTTTGCATGCAGACCTCCTATTACAGGGCTGTGCCAAATGGTTATGGGCAGCACAGTGCAGGAAGCATCTTCTTTTCTTGCCAGGATAATTTTGAGGGCAGTAAATGAAATACCTATGGCCAAATCATATTATTAGTTTGTATTCATACAAACTAAAAATAGATTGAAAGCAAGGAACACAAATTAATGTTTCTTAAGTCGCATAAGCAGTTGTCTCACATATATCTCTGAAGGGTGTGTTGTTAATGTGTGTAAGCCAATAGTTTTGGGTTCACAGTAATTGCATACTATTTATTTACAAATCTTCCCCAGCAGTATGTGCCTGTTACCTAAAGCGATGGAGCAGGTCCCGGTCATATGTCTGTCTCTAAACCTGGGCCAACAGTACATGACATAGCACCCACTGTGGCCTCTGCTCTGTCACTTTGCAATGCGATTCTATGTAGTTTTACTTGAATAACATAAAATAACATATATAATGTTATTTATGTTATTTTCCACGTGAAGAACTCCTGTAAACCTTGCCGTTTTGAAACTCAGTGAGGCAGGCGTCTTAGACAAGCTGAAAAACAAATGGTGGTACGATAAAGGTGAATGTGGACCCAAGGACTCTGGAAGTAAGGTCAGTCGCTACAGTTCGGGACCTAACTATCTTGTTCACAAAGCAGTAGAGGAAGTAATGAACAAAATGACGTAGAAATAAAATAAGCAGCTGTAGACGCAGAATGAATCAGCTTTGGCCCATCTTGATGGGGGTCACACTTTAATTTAAGGAAGCACTATTGCATTTTAAAGTCTTCAGTGATATAAATCACCAAACATAATCCCTGAAGATATTCAGAGCATCTCTTGAAGAAATACAAAGCAGATTTTTGGGTTTGGAAGAAGCAAGCTAGATTAGTTGTTTCCTTCCTGCCTAGAAGGTATGGACTTTTCCCATTGACTGCTTAGGAAATGTCCTCTCTCACTTTCTTTTGGAGCTGGCCTACCTCAGCAGTTTCCTGAACAGGAGAAATGCTAGCAGGAAGGATTGCCTTTCACTGCTGGCCAGGATGGTGGTGTCTTGCGGCCTTTGGGGATGTCCCTGGCTCCTTGAGGGCCAAGGAAAACTTAACTTGAGCTTTGAAGTGAAAGGCTTCAGTAATTAATAGTTCCTACAGCCTCCAGTGTTTATCCTAGTCCATACCCAAACAGTAATCCTGGCAGCTGACAGCTCCTTCTCTTTATGGGGACAGACCCAGAACTGGGTATTTTCTGATGGCTGGGAAACACCACAGTCAGTGCCAGCCCTGTATTTGAGGAGTCTGGCATTTCTTCACAGTACTCGACTCCACGGCAGCCTCTGCAGCCACAGCTAAAAGGAAAGAATGACAGGCACTGACTGCTTGCTGCCTGCATGTCCCAGGACTTACTTACCTTGATAAAATTAGCCTGGGAAACAAGCTTTCTGACACATTTTGCTTTTTCTGGCAAGTGCTTTGAAAAAAAGGAGTGAAAACCTTTTAAGAGGATGACAAAGTACCTGTAAATAAGAGCTGAGAAAGCCTCAACCCACCACCTACATTAGGGCAGGTCTTTCTCAGTCCTGCCTCCTCCTTGTTTGCAAGCACCATGTCAGCAATTGCCACCAGAGGAACAGTCATCTCCAAGATACTTAGATACCTCTAGCCAGTTAAAAAGGCACAGACAAAGCAGAACCCAGCTATAATCACCTCTGTACATCTATGGGAACCTTCACTGTGCTAATCTACTGATTACACCATGAATAGTGCCTCTTTAAATTAAACATGCAAATTTTTTGCAGTCTTCGTAAGTTAAAATTTCATAGAGATTACAATCAGAAGTTAAGTATTCTCCTTACTTTAGCTAAAGATTATATAGTCTGCGTAAGAATAAAGCTTTATAAGTATTTTAAGGCACACAATGTAGCGTATGAAGTAAATCCTGAGAGAGTTCCTTGAGAACTATACTGAAAAAGCACATGGATTTCAAGTCAAAAAAATGTAACTAAGCAGTGAAGTATAGAGAAATGTAGAATAGTTATTTACTACAATACACCCAAGAAGGTGATTTTTTGTAAAATTATGTATATTTAATAATTTGCTAAAGAAAATCCTTTTTTCTAAATTATAAAAAATATGTTAAATTGCATAAATTGATATTTAGAAGTATACTGTTACTGAGCTTAGTAGTCCATGGGCATGTTCCAGAACTGTATCTGTAGTAAAATAAAACCAAAATACAATAATAGGTAAGAGGCAAATATATCACAATGTGTATGGTACAGTGTGCACTTTCGAAGGAAGTGTTTGTTCAAAGAAAGAACTTAAGCCTCGCATGTTATTTTCGCCTGACATTTAAGTATCAGAAGCTCAGTCCGGATATTTTAAATTAACAGCAATGCCTATCACAAGTTCAATTACTGTTTCTTGTAAAGATCAGGCAGAGTCTTGTCTGATATAAATGGATTTCTGGATTCCACGGCTTCTGAAGAGCTTTACATAAATGCAGTTTCATATCAGTGCTGAAATGTCCCCTAAAGAGAGCTAGACATGTCATTGTTTAATTCTCTATGTAATGGAAGTAATGCTTTGCAGTAAGCAAGCAATGACATCCTGATATGTTGGCAGTATACTTAAAATACTTTTTTATGCCAACCAGGAAAACCAGTTGCTGAAAATATATTTTATAGATCCAGATAGGTCAAATTTTTCTAAAGTATGTAAACAGCTGTCATGAAATTTCAGCTAAACATTGTTATTTGTCTATTTCTAACGTTTTAATGTGTGGTTTGTGCTTCTCGGGATCCGTTTTCCAGGGTTAACTGTGTTACTTCTGTTTTCCCAGGACAAGACGAGTGCCTTGAGTCTCAGCAACGTTGCTGGAGTCTTCTACATTCTGGTTGGAGGCTTGGGCTTGGCAATGCTGGTGGCTTTGATAGAGTTCTGTTACAAGTCCAGGGCAGAGGCGAAACGAATGAAGGTGGCAAAGAGTGCACAGACTTTTAACCCAACTTCCTCGCAGAATACCCAGAATTTAGCAACTTATAGAGAAGGTTACAACGTATATGGAACCGAAAGTATTAAAATTTAGGGGTAGGACTTAGGGCCTACTACAGCGAGTGGGTGATGCATCTTGTAACGCAGTGTTGTGACATGTCTGTCTAGTGGTGCTTGCTTCTGAACAGAGCTTTATATTTTGGAAAACTTCAGTGCAAAGTGGTTCAGTTCTTTTGGCTGCAGATGTACAGTATATTATTCTATGTTGCTAATAGACATCTGCATTGCAAAGAATTTTTAACATGAAAAACGCATTTTGAACAACTTAAAGTTGTCAAATCAAGTTGAGAGATGACAACTATTTTAATGAAGAAAGTATATATCCAGAGGGCCAGTTTCAATCAAGTACTTGATTGGAAAGTCTGTTTTCTGAAAGGTTTGCACTCTACTAGTGACAAATTGCTGCAAGCCTGTATTATTCAATACTGGCCTTATCTGTAATCAAGATTTAGGATAGGCAACATCACTGAACCATAGTTAACCTAATGGAAGAAAAGGCACTGTTACAAGAAGTCTAAATGTTGTTTTTACTTCGTTCCGTCCTCCCCTCCCTGTTCCTTGACCCTCCCTTTGGTACATGTTTTATGCTAATTTTGTGGCTTTTTTTTTTCTTTTTTTCTTTTCCTCCCCACATTATCCTGCTTCAGGTCAACTTTTGCCCACTATAATAGTCACAAGGAGTCACTAACTAGTGAATAGACCTTGATTATCACCCTCAGCTTTCAGTAACAAACCCCATTACCTAGGTCAAGACTAGTGTATTTTAGACATTCATGCAGTGATTTTGGAGGCTGAAGAGCTGATGCTGCCGAGCTGCATCCTGCATAGCTCCCCTGAGTAGGTGTGCAGGGATGGTTTACTAATGCACTTGCTCTCATCTGTACAGTGAGTATCTTGCCAACTAATCATTAGACAGATCAACTCTATGACCTTTGGAAATGGCACGCAGCAGCAAATTGAGCTTCTAAATATAACTTTTATGTAGCTCCCAAGCTATGCTGGCTGCTTTATAAGTGAAGCTAGCACCCTACCCTGTTATGCTAGAGCTCCCTTGCCCTTGCGAATAGCAAGCCACACATCTCCTCTGTTAACAATTATCTTCAGCTACATTTTCCTGAGCCATCCCTATAGTGGAAGTAGAAAACACAAGTTTAGGGAAATATGATTAATAATATAATACTTATGTTGCCACCTAGGGAAAAAAAAAAAAAAAAAGCTTGTAGGGAACAACTGAAGATACACTTATCATTTTTTATTTATTATTTGTGTAGCGCTGGAGTAGACGGCGCTGTACAGTAGGTGAAGTGTGCCAGACACATAACAGGTCCCTGTCCCGAGGAGCTTACAGCCTAAAGGCACAGCCCGTACAGTACCGAACCATACAGTACAGAGCAAACACAGAGTGAGCAGAGAATGGTGTTTGAGCATGATAGCTGGAGCGCTGCGAGGAATAGGTGGGTTCTCGGGGCGCGAGGGAGGGGGCTGGCTGGGAAACTCTCCCCTCCATACTGTTCTCTGGGGTCTTCTTTTCTTCTCTCTTCTAGAAGGACTCATATTCTAATTGTAACAGAGCTGCCAATTTCACCATGTAAAAAGAAAAAAAAAAAGTGTTAGGTGTGCACTTTGCTCACTAGTGAAAATGTGAGGCACAGGATGTGTCAAGGGGATTCCAAGAGTACAGATCATTACTGTGCACTGGGACACAGGACTTCCAGATGCTAATGTTACTCTCCCAAGTCCACTCCCTACTGTCAGTAATAAGGGTCTTAAAAAAAGTAATCCTGTGCAAGTCATTTTGCAAAATGCAAGTGAAGGATGCGTTCTTCCTTTAAATTCTTTAGTGGTATGCTCACAACTGAAAGTGTCCCCATGCTGGCATAAAAGTAAGGATCCCAGAAAATATATTTCTTATCAAGTTTGCGGAGTGCAATACATTCAAAATGCAGTCTTAAAATAATCAAACAAAAAAATTAAGCTTTCATTGAAATACTGACCTGGCCCAAATTGGCTGAACGTCCTAAACGTGGCATGACTTGACAATCCCCACAGTTGCCACCCAGCTGTTATTCCAGTGCAACAGACACTGATTATATGTGCAGAATTTTTTTTAGTCTTAGTGTTTTCTTATAATAAAAAAATAGAGCTAACTGAGTTTTGGATTTAAAAGAAAGATAATTACCTTACTCTAAAGTTTGGATTTCTGTGGGACTTGTAACACAGAGATTAATTCCTATTGGAAAAATATGCTTTAAATGATACAAAAATGTAGCATTTTGTTTTTCATTTTTGGAAATTCATTTTTGGGTCAGTCAAAACGTCTGATAATTAACATTTTAGGGTGCAGATTTTTAAAATTCAGAAAAAAATCACTAGGATTTTGAGCAAATATTTACAGACTTCTAAAATTCTTTCTGCTTCTTTGGCATAATATATATGTGAAATTTAGAAATTTCAAGTGAACTTCTTATAAAAATGCTTATGCTCATATGTGGAAGACTGCCAAGGCCCATTCACCCTCTCCTGGCCACACTGGCAGTGAGAGGTGCCTGTGTGTCACGCTGCACAGGGGAACTGTATCAGGGACTATGCCATCTGTTCATACACGTGCTAGTCATGAACCCCTGTTCAGCTAGCAGCATTACAGAGCCCACGATGATGGCTGCACATATTTCTGTAGAAATATGTCTGTCTTACACATTTTGAAACCTTTGATACCTTTTTTGTTGTTGTTTTGGGTTTTTTTATCCAAGGAGTAAAAAGATCCTATTGGAACTAAAACTTGCTAATATGGAAAGATGCCTGGTGGTTCTAACCTGCATGAGTAACCAACACATCTGACTTTTTAAGCTAACATCAACTAGTTTTAATGGTATATGTTTTAAAGTAATATAAAATAGCTTAAATAACCCTCTTGACAGTCAATATTCATTACCATGATTTTTATTTTAGTTTCATACAGTCAAACATTAATTACCTCAGGGAAATTCACCCTGCCTGCAAGGCAGCTGAAAATGAAAATGAAGGACTAGTCTGTATATGTGGGTCTATATAGATATTTTATATCTATATTAGATATTACCTCTAATGGACAAGTCTATATGTGTGGGATAAAGACATCCAGAAGCACTGGCAAGCGGTTGCATCTGCTGAAGGCAGGGAAGAAAGTTTGCTTTAAGGAGGGAACAGTCCTTTCCTCTTCCTCTGGGCAGGAGTTTTTCCATTAGTATTAAGCCCTTAGTGTACAAGTAGAGCTGATGCCGAGAGCAGTGAGAAGCTTAACATCCTTCTGTCCTGCTGCTCAAAGGCAAAGCCCTGCTGAGTTCCTCATGCCAAACCCACAGGTTTTTGAAGGGGTTGTCCCAGTATCCAGCCAGCCTCCACCACCACCTCTCCATGGCCTTCTCAGTGGGCCATGAAGCTCAGGAACCAGCTCCCAGCTCAGCTGCCTTCTCTTGCTCTCCCATCCCATACTGTTGTTTATAACTAATGAATGAAATTAATTACCAAACTACAAAAAGCAATGAAAAACAACATTATTACAATTAACTACAAAAAAAGGTGAAGTGCTACAGGATGGCTCAGTAAGTGTGCAATGTACTTATTTTGACTTGTATACTTCCAATGTCATAGTCAAGAGAGAAAAATACATTAAAAGTTCATCTTAGGTATTTGTGCCAAAGCCACCTCCCTATGACCCAAGTACTAGAGGAGCCTGAACAACAAAAGAACACACACAGGCTAGGATATCTGTATTATACAGACTGAGGATATCAGTTTCCAAAATTCCAGTTTCCCATTAGAAACAGGGCAGTCAGTGTTTTCACAAGATTAATTTCACAACTAATCTAATCAAAACTAATGACAAATTTGAAAATACCTTATCACTATTAACCACATACACTTACTGAAAGGAGACTTTCACAGTTTGGGTAATATTCACAGTGAATAACGAGACTTTTCCCTCTTATCCCAGCCACTCCTCAAATTATTTCTGCATCCAGGCCATAAATCTGATGTTGTAGCAGCACAGTTAAGCCTGGCTTGTTACCTATAGCATAGTTTAAAACACAGAGCAGACACCTACCTGGTTACTTGGCTTTATGGCACTGTCTCAAGTACAAGTTTGACCTGCTCCTCCTGGCTTTGTAAGTGTCTGAGTTGTCCTGTGGTGTGTTGCTGAGCTGTTGTTAGTCTTGCTCTGAGGACAAGAGTTATTTCCTTGCAGCTTTTCTGTTCTTCTGTGGAAGGCTGTTGAGGTGTTGTTCTCCATTTTTTTTTCCTTCTTTTTCCTTTTTTTTTTTAATCCTGGATCTCTTTTATTGTCTTTCTGTCCTGAGTGTGTTGTCAATGGCCAGAAAGTTATTTAGACTGAGCATCTAAAGCACAGTTACATACAACTTGTATATGCCATACAAATTTGAGTGCTCTCACTCAGATTTCCAGGTGGGAAACTCTGAATGGCCGTGAACAGATAGCTGATCAGTGTGCTGGAGAGACTCTGGTACACAGTGATGACTTTCTGAGAAATCTAACACATCTGGAGCAAGCTGTCCCTTTTCCACCCAAGTTTGCTTTCTAATCTGGTTTGGACTCTCACCCCTCTCCCACACTGAAGCACCTTTAGTTTTTTTCTTGCCACTGACCATTTGCAGTGGGACTCGGGACGTGCACCATGTGGCTCTATACCACACTGCACATTGTGGCTGTGCTTTGCAAATGCAGAGAGTTTTATTTGCTGCTGGGAGGTAGTTGAAGTTTTTGGTAATGTATAGGCCCAGGTCCCCACTTCCTCATCACCTCTGCTACACTTTTTGTGTCCGGGTGTTGTTTTAAATCAAGATTTGTTTGGTAACAGTCCCTGTCACAAAGTACAGTGACAGCAGGGAAAGTTTTCAAAGGATGTCCTTTACCAAAGCCAAAGTTTTTTCATTGTAAGGGGAATGCCATAATGCCCTCTGTAAGCTAAGGCCTTTTCCTGAATTTGGGTGCTTTTGAGAGCTGAAGTTTTTAGGGTAATTGGTTTGGAAAGCTGCTTTTAAATCCAAGCTCTGACTGTGCCACAAACAGCTGCTGTATTTTTGACAATTTTTTTAAGGAGCTACTGATAACAGTGCAATATTAAGTGACTAGCGCATTTCTTCAGAAGTGCACCAGAAGCAGTGGAAATGTTTGGGAGTTTTAAGGACTTTTCCTTATCCCTATATACTCATATATAAAATTAACTCCACATATCAAACACCAGCTCAGGATTTCACTGCTACCTCAGAAGGAGAAACTGGGCTCAGAGGGATAAAGTTCAAAATGTAGAGATTACTAATAAAACAAACAAAATGACTTTATAATGTTTGTTATCCTTTTGCTCCTATGTGAATGCACCCTCCTATCTCCCTTTTTACCCAATTTGTATTTCAGACTGCATCCCTGCATACCATTTACATAGCTTCTCCTGATTAGAAATCAGATTTCCCCACTAATTAATATCTTAACATGGTTATCGCTGAAATCTCTTCTAATGGATATAGTTTGGGTGCCTTGATGAATTTTTTTACCTTATACACTTACCCTAATTTTAGTCATCTGGGAATCATTTACTTTAAACTAGTCATCTTTGCTTTCTTTATAATCACATGAGACATTCCTATTAGATTTGGCTCCTGATTTTTGGATGACTAAAGTTAGATGGCATAACTATAAATCTTTTAAGAAATCCAGATTTTTTTGCTTGAGTAATTTAGTCCCTAAACAAGATACTTTTTTCTGATTTAGCTGAAACTAAAGATTTTTAAGTAACAAAAATTTAAGCCTTCTTATGGGAAATTTAGACATAATGTAGAAAACCATATAAAACTACTTTCTCTCAATAAATTACATATATATATATATATGAAATATATATATATTACGTATATATATATATATATATATGAAAGATATTTGAGTACATTTCTCAGATTTCCTGATATTAAATACTTGCATTGTGAAAATAAGTAATAATTTCTTTAGATTTGAATGATGGAATTGCCAGAGATAGCTGCCACAGTAATTGCAATTTATAGACAATTTTCAGTAGTTAAATTGAATCCTGTCATTCCTAGTTGAAGGTCAAAACCTATAAACACCTGTGCATGACTTTATTCACAGATGCTAATGCTTTCAGGTTCCAAAAGGTCTTCTCACTGTATATAAATTCATTTGGAAGCAATTTAAATGAAGGTATTACCTCTTCAGTTAATTTCGTTATCAAATTCAGATTTTATATTTAAATCAGTAACAATTTATT
The DNA here is from genome assembly GCF_049639895.1 of Pseudopodoces humilis. Classification (NCBI taxonomy): domain Eukaryota; kingdom Metazoa; phylum Chordata; class Aves; order Passeriformes; family Paridae; genus Pseudopodoces; species Pseudopodoces humilis. Next base: position 73,689,116 of record NC_142201.1, on the reverse strand, counting down.
GTAATGAAATTTACCCTCAGAATTGCTAGTCTTTTTTTCCCCCGTAGACTTAAGTGCTATGTATTATATTTATGATGATAACTATTTTTATATTTAATGTTAACATGGAAAAATGCAGATGTCTAAAATTTAATATTTTTGGTGTTAGCTGTGTCCTGGTTGGTTGAAGGACAGAAACATGGTAACACTTTCCTCTCTTCTGCTTTTTCTTCAAACCTAGCTTACCTTTTCTGAAGCCATAAGAAACAAAGCCAGATTATCCATCACAGGGAGTGTGGGAGAAAACGGACGCGTATTGACTCCCGACTGCCCGAAGGCCGTGCACACTGGAACTGCAATTAGACAAAGTTCAGGATTGGCTGTAATTGCATCGGACCTACCATAAAAACCAAAAAAACAATTGAGTGCCTTAATCAAACTGTGTTGGTGACTGATGGGAACACAGCACAGACTGTAACGACATGGGAGTGTCATTGATGAACTAATAATTTGGCTGAGAAAGGGAAGTACGTCCAAATGCGCCAGACATCATCAGCAACAGTGTGTGCATGAGCTCAGCTCGGAAACCCAAACTCAGATTTTATATCAGGAAAATTCATAATTTAGTTTTGTTGGGGGGAGGGGGCTGGGAAGGGTGTATTAACAGCAACAAATTTCACTTGAGTGGACTTAAAACTAATAAGACTTGCCAGTTTAGCGCATTAAACTGTGAAGAACATGCTCAGAAAGGACACCATTTTGGTCTTTGTCTTGACAAAGAGGGAAAAATAGCTATAGAAGTCAATGAACATGCTAACCTGTGTCTCCAGAACATCAATATATACAATGGAAGAATACTCAGCTGTTCAGCTGTAGAAATGAATCACTAAACTGTGATAAAAAAATAATAAATATGTAAATCCTGTGAAAAAAAATAAAGAAATTATTTACATTTTCTTTGGAAAAAGAGGAATATTGAAACATGCTTGCTTTTTAACTGATGTAAATTCAGTAGAGGACAACACAATTCTTTTTTCTAACCATCTTAGGGAAAAATCATTGCAATAATTGATATAAAATGCCATCACTGTAATAAAATTCAGAGAATTTTTTTTTATAAAAGTTGTTGGTCATCCTCTTGTTTGCTGTTACCTTCATTCTGTTCCATCATTCTGTGTTCCACAGATTTGCATCTGTCTAATACAAGAAACAAAATGATAAAATGTTTAGAGTACTTCATCAGTCTGCAGTGTAGAATCAAAAGAGACTACGGGTCACTCATGTTACAGATATTATTTATAATCTTGTTCTGTGTAAGAAACTGTGGTTTTTGTACCCACCAAAAAGAATAAAACAACAATTGTTCTTATAATATTGACAGAGCTTGAGTTGTTTTCTGCTCATTAGGGATGCCACCTGGAAAATAGAAAAGAGCTGTTCATTTCTTACAACAGGATTCAGAATCTTGTCAGAGTCAGTCCGAGTCCCTGCACATTTCTGAAGTGCTTTTAAGTCTATAGGGAGGAGGGACTCAGAGCAGCTAAAGATCTGTCATGATTATTCACTAGGTATTTTAGTCCTAGTCACTAAAAACCCTTCTGAAGTGTTAAGAAATAATTTAGTGGTAGCATTTGTCCTCTGGGTAGGTCAAGGGACGAGATGCCAGGGAGCAAAGAAGTACAGATGACAGTCCTTGAACTGATGTGGCAGATGATAGATGCAGCTTGCTTGGTATCCAGGAGCCTCAGCTTTCATCCCCCAGCCTATCGGTGGCATGCCTGGGAAAGACTAGCAGCCTTTTGAATAAAAGCCAGATGTCAACAGGAGCAGGCATGTCTGTAGGTGCAAAGTTGCAGCAAGTGTGTTCTGTGATGGTAATTCTCCTTGGCCTCACAAGCCCTGGCAGTGCTGTCCAAATCCAGAGGATTGCCAGCAGTGTAACAGCCACATGCCAGAGCCCAGACTGCAAGTGAATTCAGGCTTGGAGTAATCACAACTGGAGAGTCTCCCTAGCCATGAGGGGCCGTGTTCCAATGGCTTACATTTCCCCAGAGCCTGGTGCTGGTGCTTCTCTCAGCCCCCCAGGGCTCTCATGCAGAGGAGAGTGGGCCCTGGGTGGAGCCCAACACTGCCCAGCAGGGACCAAGCCCCAGCTACTGCCAAAAACAGAGCCAGACACTGCCGAGCCGATGCTCCTGTCTGGCGCAGACAGCTGCAGAGTTGCAAAGCAGGGTTAGTTTCAGTGCAGATAGCAACAATATAAATATGAGTTTCTTGCCTCAAACACTATGGAGACCCTTTATAGCTTACTGGGGAGACATAAAGAATGAGAGTGAATGACTTCATCTTAAAGTAGACCTTAAAATATCAGACAGCTGAACCATAGCAGCAAGAGCCTAAATCCTGCCACTAACCTTAATACAGGATGACAGAGACCAGTTCTTACACAGAGCTTGAGACTGCATGCAAACATGAGAATAAAGTGATGCTTACCCCTCAGGCATTATAACTACAGTGTGTGCAGGGGTCTTAGAGAAAAGACAGATAACACTATAATGAATCACTGTGACTAAATTTTGTATCCGTGTTTTACTGGCATGTTTAGCGCATTCATGAGTTACTGTGAATTGTTCTGTGTTTCTTTGGCTAGGTTAGGTGAGTTGTCTGGTTTTCTCCTTTTTGAGTAAACCTGGAAGCTCCCTTGTTTTCACAGCTAAATTTAAAAAACAACTTCTGGGCGGGTTGGTTTTGAGTTTGTTCTTTTTTTAAAAAAAAAAAAAAAAGTGTTTACCTCCATTTTTCACAAAGTAACATGTTATAGGCTGAACAGATTGAGAGACTGGGTATGAAGAATGCTATCTATTTTGTTTTACTGTGTCTGTCTGTTTTTCCAGGAGCTTGTCTTCATCCTTTCCTTGTCCAAGACTGTGAGCAGTGACAGGGCTGTCTTGGGATATTTACTGTCTTCCAGTGTTACTCCTCTTATATGCTCCCCTGTCTCTTTAACACATTGTATGTATTTTTCACTTTCAGTAAACAACCCATCACTGCTGTTAGGAATGTTGCTCCATGGAGCCCATTGTTAATTCTCTAAGTCAAGTTTCCACTTGGCAATGAGGCACCCAAGTCCTTTGAGAAGTCCAGTGTCAGTCACCATGCACCAAGGAGGATTCAGAGTCAGGCAGCACGAGCAGTGCAGCCACCGAGCTGCATGGCCATGGAGTGGCGTGACCCACTGAGGCCACATGGCCAGCAGCCACAGTGGGGAATCACCACATCCTCCTACCATTTCCAAGCCTTGTGCTTCCAAGGCAATGCTTTACTGCAAGAAAACTTGGTCTGTAAAGGTAAAGAGGATATTCCCACTTTGCTGATGCCTGTCATAAGCAGATAGAATATTTGGAAAAAAAAGAAAAAATCTGGATAGGGAAAATGCTACAGCAAGAAGAGTTACACCAAAGTTCAGGTGGTTGAGAAAGCAATCTCAGGGTATTGGTCTGCTGTCTCCACAGTAAGTCAATCTTTTGTCTTACTCCATGAGAGTAGTTGTTGCATGACTGCAGTGACCATAGAAAGCAGCCCTGTGAGAAGGACTTGGTGGTGCTGGTGGGTGAGAGGCTGGCCATGAGCTGTCAGTGTGCACTCCCAGCCCAGAAAGCCAAAGGTGTCCTGGGCTGCATCCAGAGCAGCGTGGGCAGCAGGGCCAGGGAGGGGATTCTGCCCCTCTGCTCTGCTCAGACCCCACCTGCAGGGCTGCAGCAGCTCTGGGGTCCCAGCACAGGGAGCACATGGACCTGCTGGGGCCAGTCCAGAGGAGTGCTTCTAAGTGTATCACAGGTCTGGAAAACCTTTCCTGTGAAGACAGACTGAGAGAGTTGGAGTTCAGCCTGGAGTAGAGAAGGGACCCCGTGCAGATGTTTCAGATGGCCTAAGACATCTCAAGTAGTACCTGTGGGAGAGTAAATGAATTGTGTCCCAGACTCTTCGGATGAGTTCTTTTCAAGCCTCCAATGCCTAGATCTCCATGGAGCATGAAAAGACTTCAAACACATAATTTTCCTATAGATTTCTAAATTTAACTCTCTTAATGATGAACTGAATTATACCAGCATTTATCTGCTTCTAAAATAATTTCAGTTTCAATGTAATCAAGAGCAATTATTAACATTAACACTCACAACAATATTAGACTCATCTGCAAAATAAGTTTTCTGAGCTGATGTGAATCATGATGCAGGACCAGCCTGCTTTGACATTCCCTGTTACATTAGTAGCTTTTTGTCCTACACATTAAAGCCTCTCACACTGGTTGTGTATTCTATTAAACACCTATTAAATTTAAAATCAGCACAGACTTGCTGGGTTGTCTGAGAACCTCACATGCAGAATTAGTTTTACGCAACCACTTGTTATTGCTGAATTTCACCTAGGGACTATTCTGGGTACTGAATGTACATGTTCTGAATTGAATTTGCCTTGGTGCAATTGAGAACAGAGCCTGGGGAAAGGAGTACAGCTTTATAGAACAGGTTGTAATCATTGCATGTGGTAAAGGAGGGCAGTGGCACCTGTTCACCTCTGTTGCTTAATAATTCTGTAATAGCTTCTGCCCTGATAGGATGTCAGAATGAAGAAAAAATATTCTATAATATTCAAAGTGTAAGTATACTTTCATCCATTAATAGAAAATTATAGCAGAAGGGACCTCCTAAAGCTCTCAACCTGCAGAATTTACCCACCACACTAATGCCGAAAACAAGAAAAGAAAGGCAGCCTGTGAGGAGCTGCAGAGATTTGTTGTAGACATGGATTAATTAACACTGTTAGCACAAAATGTGTCATTGGTATGCAACAGCAAGTTTAGCTTCAGCTAAAATGTCTAAGGGTAAGAAGTCACCAGTGGAATTATAAATAGAAATTTAGAGCCACTTCCTTTTCTAAGTGAGAGGAGTGCCACAGATTCCAAATAACTTATTGATTTCATAACAGTTGCATTAAATGTAAGGTCAGGCAAGCTGAAACTAGTAAATAGGAAACATGAAATAATTTAGACTGGAAGGGATTCTGGACGTCAGCTCCTTCAAACTGCCATTTAAAGTAGATTCAGCTTTGAAGTTAGATCCAATTTCAAAGCTTAAGAGGTTTCTCAGTGTTATTCTATCATAATTTTAGCATCTCCAGTGTTGAAAATGTATAACCGCTCTGGGCAACGTCTTCAAAAGTTTTGATCACCCTCAATATTTTCCTAAGAGCAAAATTTTCTTAAATTTTTTGTTATTATTCTGCATTGAGAATGGATTCAAAAGCAGCTACACATATCCGAAGCTGCTTACCTAAATGAAGATGTGCATTATCACTTGTGATGCTGAGCTCAGAATCTGGACCTATCTGGTAGGGGACTAAGACATGTTGTCATCACACTTGAGAGGAGTGTGCCCTGCTGTCAGTCTTTCCTTATGGCTAAAGAAAGGATTCACGCCCCCAGCTCACCAATCCATCATCTTCCATTAGCAACAAATACTAAAAAGTTCTAAAGGCCAGACCCTGATTGTCCTTTTAGATTGTTGTATCTCTAAGAGGTTCAAAGACCTTCAACAAGGCTAAACTGTTTAAGTAGACTTTCAAGTGCTTCAAGGCAAGTTACACATTCCTAAGTCCTGGGAAAACAAATATATTATTTTTCAAGTTTTTGTGCATTTTAGCTGTTCCTGTAAGGATTCCAGTGCTAAGGCCCTGATTCTACCTAGCCTTTTGCCTGATATTAATTGTAATTGTTCAAATCCATGCATAATGGTATAAAAATGTAACCACTAGTGTGGATGGAAAGATCTGATCTGGTGAGACTTTTAAATGTATATTGGTGTAACTGTGTAGAAGGTATGGAGAATTTGGAAGTCACGAGACTGCAGCAGTTTAAATCCAGTAATTCCATTAAAAGAGTCTTTCTACACACTACAGTAGTCATGACATCCATAAATACATAACAGAGGTGGTGTCTTCCCTTCTACCCTTTTATATTCCAGCTACCTGCAATACTGTCAATTGCTGGAAGTTCCCTGACATTTCTAAAACAACTTTAAGAAAAGTCTTTTTGGCTAAAGGACAGAATCAATATTCTACAAAAAAATTTCATCTGTTAAAAGCTCAATCACAAGGATTAAGAAATAACTGCTGGAAAGCCCATAGGAAATGCAATGGCATTCTGAGAACATGATATTCAGGGTGATAGTCACTGACCTTAAACATCTCCAATTTAACTATCTAGAAATTTGTAGGATGCAGTATAAGGAACTGATTTGAGATGTCTGTTTGTGGGTGGGATAGTTATGCCCTAATAATCTTTTCTGAGTTACGTTGGTGAAGACAACCAAGAGTGATTCATTCAATAATTGACATTTACGCTACAGTAATGTCACTTGGGCAGATGACTCCTCCTCATGGTGACCCAAGTCCAGCCAGCACACTGTGACATGGAGTAAGTCTGGCATGTTTGCATCATCAGTAAGATGAGCTCTGATCACAGTGCCAGTGACATAGGGACACAAAGATGGGGTTGCTGCCATCGCTTCCAAACTGAATATTTGCTACCTTCAGCTACAGAGTACCTGATGCCCAGAGGTTGCTTGCTAGCCATTCTGTGTGTAAACACACAACTCTGGACTCCCTGCTGCTCTCACAGCTGCTCTCACAGCTGGTATCTCACAGATACCACCAGCCCCTAGCAATGACTGCTCCCCCCAGCTACAAAAGATTATGTATGGTACCTGTTGTGTTCAAATTGCCATTTAATCAATATAAGCCACTGGAAAGCTGGTGGGAACCCTGGTTACAGCAGCAGCTGGATGGCCCAAAATCTGAACTCTCAAGGGAGAGGTGAGAGGACATGGGGAGATAATTCCCTAGTGGTAAGTGTATCTTCAGCCAACCTCAGGCATGACATTCTGGGTCAAGGGCTGAAGGCAAGTCAGAAGAGGCCCTCTGGAGGTACATGGGAACTCTGTGCATTTCACTAGGTACATTTTCATTACAGCTGGAACTTGAGCCTGTATTTCCTACAGCTCAAGTGAGTTAACTATTGGTAATATACAAACTTCCATTTTCATGTTATTCTATAAATACTTATTTCTTCACACCAAGTGGAATGTCTACAGAAGAAACCCAAGCCAGGGGCAGTCTGGTTTTCATCCTCACTGCAGAGACTATTCCATGAATCAGATCTAGGATGATAGCAAATAAATTGAAAATACATGAAAAGGACATCATTTATATAAAGAATAGATATAAGACTTAATTGAGGGAGTATTTTTAACTAATTTTACACAAAGCAAAAAAATGAAGTCACTGTATGAAACACTGAATTGCATCATTCCCAAGGAAAATGTAAAGAGGTGCTTCCTTTTAAAACAAGCAATTATCACTCTGAATAGTGTTGGGCAGAAATGCCTGCTCTTTCCCCAGAGACATTTCTGAGTACGAGGAGGAGCCCTGAGGAAGGAGGCTGTCAAACAAGTTGACTTACAATGATTACCATGTCAGGTTGAGTTAGGTTTGATATTTTCCAAGTGTGTGATCAGTCGCTGAAGGCTTTGAAGTGGCAAGCGTGATGCAATTGAGTCTGAAATTCCTGCAGAGTTCCTGAACAGAAGGGGAGGTTTCTTTTTAAGCATGCGGGCACAACTTCTAACCTGTCTCCTCTTTCTCCCATCAAGCGGAATCCGTTTCAGGAGAGAGTGTGTGCTTAAGATCACTGTTTTCAGACAGGTTCCTCAGTACTTGAAAGGCAGGAAGGTGATGTGGAGATGCTGCTGCATACTCTTTCTCCCATTTTATTTGGTTACGGGGGCATGCAAAGCCTGAGAGAAGGCTGTAAGACATCGAAGCCATTAGCAAGCACAACTGATAGGATTTGGTCCATCATGTTGATATACTTTCCATGCATTCAGACCTGTCCACCTGATTATCACATCCTCTGTTAGGAACTGAAAACCAGGAATCACTATGACACTAAATTAACCTAGGAAAAAAGAACTGACAAGCATGACCTAGAATTCTTAGTCCATTTGGCAAATTCTGTAGGATGCTGAATCATAGGAGTCCTGACCCAAAGAGGAAACTGGCTGATGCTTTCACTCAACATTGTTGTAACCATGCTGTTTCTGAAGGCCACTGAAGCTCCTTGGGACTGTGTGTGGTCATAGAGCACTAGCAATTTGTGGTCAACCTGAAAAAAGCTCTCTGGAGATTTTATTCCCAAAAGGCAACACAGGCTTTTGACTTCCCATCAGCATGAAGTTCACCCAAACCAGTCATACTGTCTCATCTTGTTATGAGTCTCGGTAACAGTCACAATCCTCAGTCCATGGACACGTCACTTTGTGGGATGCTCATCTGGCCACTTGTGGATCAGCAAACAAGAGGAGCAGAAAGACCTTCTTCTGAGGTGCTTTGTTTCAGATCCCATCCCTTCTATTCTCTCCCTGCTGGGCCACTTTGGCCCTTTTCCCTAGGCTAGAATTCTGCCCTGTCAAGCATCAATGGGCTGGTGAGGAGGAAAGGGATTGATGGAAATTTGAATGAGTGAGTTGTGAACCTGCTCTACTGGTTTCTACTGTTTGGCTGCCTACCCTCTTTACAGTTCCCCTGCTCTCTCCCACACTCTCTTAGATCTCTTTCCTTATTTCAAGCCCCACTACAGATCTGGTCTCCAGCATGTTCCTGTCAGAGCTCCTTCTGCCAAAGCCTGGCTCACCACTTGGTCATGAATTTCTTTCACTGCCCTGAGTTTTTCCACCTTTGCTCACCTACATCAAGCCCAAAGACTTTCTCCCACCCACTGAAGTTTCTTCCACTCCTGCAGCTATTCTTTGTGCCAGGATGACAAAGGTTGTGATCTTGTCACCACACAGGCCCCCTTGCAAGGCAACACCATACCTAAGTTCTGTATGACAGCTGACCTTAGACTAATTTCTAAACCTCAGACTGGTTATACCAGTGTCCCTGGGATTCTTTCCAACTGAATCAAATCAATCATGAGGTCCCATATTGAAAGCCTCCACCAATTCCAGTCTGATGAGTGGTCACAATAAAAGCACAAGGATTCCTTTTCATGGTCACTGCAGACAGAATTCCTAATGGTTATTTTTATTTTTTTTTTTTTTTTAATCTGCTGGAGTAGGAGGATGCTGGTGCATTTTCTTCCTGACTTTTTTGCAGAGTTAAAGCTAGAGTCACTCAGCCTTCATTCTGCATTTCTGATGTGGATTACTCCTACTTAAGTGTACAGTTTTACATTTGTCCATCTTAAATTGCATTCAATTTTTCCAAACTATTTATCCGAAGTCTTAGCTTCATATAAAACTTTTCAACATTTGATATTAAATAGAAAATAATAAGGGAGAACAAAATGGAAAAGTGTGTTTTAATAGTGAGAAACATTTCATTACCACAAATTACCAGTGCCATTAATATTTAATAAAATAATTCTTCATTTTAGAGTTTTCTTATTGAAACAGTGATTTTCTGCAAAACATTGCAGAAAGACTGCATTTAAAGTCATCACTTCAGAGTTATTTTCAAAATGATGGTCATGAAATGTTTTTGAGGCACCAGGAACAGAATGATGTTAAGTTGTTATAGCGATGGAAGTGATGTGGTGACTTCGTGGAACTGAGTGACATTATGCTGACAGTTTGGGAACAGCTCCTTTGTTTATGAGCTTGGCTTTGAAGAAGAAAGAGAGATGAAGCTTTGCAAATCTAAAGCTTCTCTGTGTATAAAATGCCAAATATCCTAACTTCTCTCTGACCAAATTCACAGCTGAAAGAAGATAAATATTTCAGCAGTGTTTCCTCAGGCCCATTTACTTTAATATCCCTTAGGAAAAAAGGATTTATACTCATACAGTAAGCTTGCACAAAGGGATAAACACCACATTTTAGTTAATTTGATATATCTGAAAGGTTTCCAAGTAGTTAGAAAACAGAAGTCATTTCTAGGCAGAATAATATTTTTTTTCTTTCCTGGTATGAAGTCATCAATAAGAAAACTTTATCTTCTATTTTTTAATCAGCTCTCCTGGATAAATGCCACAAAACCCATTTATTCAGTAAAATGATGTTAAGAAAAAAAAGTCCATTTCTAGAACATCCTCTCTTATGTTCTTTGTTAGAAGAAAGAACAGGAAAGAAAAAGATTTGTACATTTTCCAACTGTGGAATTGAAATTTTTATAGGGAAACAGCATATGCCATTGAGCAACGTTTCAGTCAATGGGAAGACCAGTGTCAGCCCACAAAAAAAGAAAATGAAAAAATGCCAAACTCCACAGTTCCAGCTACCATTAATGTCAAACAGAAAATGTTCAATTGAAACAAAAACAAAGAAAGAATTCTAGCAGTACTCTCAAAAATGGGCAGTACTTGGAGAAAGTCCTTGGAATGAGTCACAGAAAGGCTAAATCTTTTGTACTGAGCTGGTCCTGGTGGTCAAGCGGCGATCCAAACATCTTGTTAGAACAAATCCAATGGGAGATTGTTCCAAGGAAAGAGAGAGCGTCTCCGGAAACACCAAGTCAAGAGCTGTGTACAAAGGCAGCGAAAAGACATGACACAGTGGAGAGAACTAGCAACAGCAGAAATCCAAGTTAGATAATTGTAAACAGAATTTTTACAGAAAGGTTGGTCAAACATGGAGACAGACTGCTCAGAGGGACTGTGGAAACTCCATTCTCAGGGGTAATTAAAGGTGCTGGATGTGATTCTGAGTAACCTGATCTAACACTGAGATGGGATGTCCTAGCTCTGACTGGGGGTTGGTACAGAAACTTGAGCATCTTGCAAGTTAAATGATATTCTCTAAACCTTTTTCAGTGGAGGATTGTTTCTTTCCTGACACTGGCTCTTCAACATGGAATAGCATTGTTCCTTGATTGGAAAAATCTAGAGAGATAGAAAGAGTTGTTTTGTGGTGAACTAAAAAGAAAAAGGCAGAGGAACTGCCTGACATGAGACTTTGGAGCCATTGTTAGAAGTACATTCCATAAGTGGGATTTTCTGACTTTGAAACCCTTTGCAGCCAATGTGGCAGCAATGAGTCACAAAGATGAGGGAAGCAACAAGTTTCCTGGAACAGAAGGAACAGGTTGCTGAGCAGGAGTTTTATGCTTAGCATGTGATAAGGCAGTGTGTGATGAGAGATGATGTGGAGGGTGCAATTTAAGGTGCTGATCATACACAAAATTTAAGAGCCAAACAGCACACCCACAGATCCTGATTTGTCCATCCCAGTGGGGAACTGGCATTCTTCACCAAGGATTATTCATATCTAGTAAATTATTAGTTTGAAAAGGATGAGACCATATGTTAAACAGTTGCTCCTTATAATGCCTGACTTCCCCACAGCCCCTTTGCTCTCTCTGCTCCTTTCGTGACCAGGTACCAAATATTTCCCAAATCTCTTTCACTAAGAGAAACCCCCTTTTGCAAGATCCGTGTGTAGTTGCTTGGACTTCTACTGTCCATAGGTACACAGTTCCCTATACACAGGAAAGAGGGATATTTTCATTTCTAAAAGAGACTTAAGGAAAAGCATAGAGGCACAGGAATGGGGAGAGCACCTATAGCAAAGTCCTGGCAGAGAAAAGGAGACGTGTGATGGATGTAGTGCTGAGGTGGTTATCATTGCTGAAGGGAGCAAACATTTGTACCAGAGGAAATGCAAACTGTTGCAAATGGATCATTTAGGTTGGAAAAGACCTTCAAGACTGGTGAGTCCAGCTGTAAACCTAACACTTCCAAGTCTACTACTAAAGGATAAAGCCCAAGGGGTTGCTGTTTTCCAGTGTTTATTTTGGAAAAAGACATCATAATGTCAGGATTGCAAGTTCATAAGGAGCACATGCCAGCATACAGTATAATTTATACCCTATAAAGATAACAGGGAAAAAGCACTGGGATGTAGGCTGGTCACTTGGTTTCACAAGCTCACTTTTTGTGAGGTGCATGCTGACTCCATGTCATGATACCCACCTACCACCTGGGGTGTTTGTCTTCTAGAGGCACTCAGACCTTGGTCATTTATTAGCAGGGACACTTTGGGCAAATTGCTCTTTTCAGAGACTCACAGGAGTACAGTGGAGAAGGGAAAATTAAAAGCATCTCACTGGAGGGCACATTTGTCACAGCCCACAGCACCTCCCATGCTGGTGCTGGACTTTCAAATGCCACTCAGAACTGACTTAAACCCGAACTTTTTTCAAGGTTAAACACAGCTACTTTCTGTATCCAGGAATTTGATTGTGTTGTTTTGCCTTCATGTGCTAGAATATCCTACCCTCTGAAATCTCCCATGTAGATCTTTCCAGACTTTAATCAAGCTATGTGTCATGACATGTTCTCTCAGATAAATTAAATTGATCTATTATTTAAATAGCTGGTTGTGCAGCAGTTCTTTTCAACCTGGAACAGCTCTTGAGACATGCACCCTGGGGCTGTGTCAGCACAATGCTTTAGTCAGCCGTATTTCATACTCCTAAAAGCTTTGTCAACCCGAGACCACTTTGGCAGGAGGAAGGGAAACCTCTGCAGCTCTGTGAGACCCACTCAGACGTGTGCACTTGAAGACAGAAAGTTCTGCCTTGTCTGGTTTTAGCTGGAGATCTTCCTGACCTCTCCTCAGGGACATGGCAGGTCTGCTGTCCCAGCAGTGACCCAAGGGTAGAGATGCTCCTACCTGCTGCCACCTCTCCTTCCAAAAGCAGTCAATGAGGGCACTGCCCAGACCCCACCACAGCCACCAGCCTTGGATGGACACTCAGGGAAGAGAAGAATGAAGCCAAGCTCCCAGCCAGGACCTCTAAGACAGGTTTAACCCCCCAGAGCTGATCCTGGAGCAACCAGGCAAATTCCAGGGCAGTCACAGACTGTTGGAGGGAGGACAAGGTGGGATGAGAGCCCAACCACACTCGGCAGTGAGTTATTATCACATGCTGCAGTGAACATGTGGTGGCTTTTTCCCTGCCTACTCCTTGCGGGCCGACAACCTTGCTCTGGTAATTTCAGTGGGAAATGTGATGAGTAGGTGAGCATGTCCCCTGAACTGGTATTTCAGGAAGAAAAGATTAATTTATGTATATTTGATAATTGGTGATGCATTTCTTAATTTGATTTCTTTTGGATGATTTCCTATATACCCACACATACACAAAATAAAGGACAAAAAATTTTTGGCTGCTGCATTTCATATATATCAGTAGCATGGTTGGTGGGCTGAGGTGTTTTTTTGCCAAATACATAAGACCTGCTAAAACTCACCAAACAGACTCCATTTTTAAACTTAAATTTCTTGTATAGGGAAAAATATTCCACAAGCACTAACAGCTGCCCCTAGACCACACCAGTAAATCTTGACATCAGCCTTTATTTAAAAAGGAAAACACACCTCACTTATCCTTCTCTGCATTTTACTTCTGGAGATGAACTGCCTAGTATATTGGTGACAAAGCTGTCTGTCCAGTTGTAACTTTCTTGGGTCAGCTTGAAGGTGTTGTCAAATTTTGGTCCTGATGTAGGGGAAACCGCTGTAGGGGAATGCCTGAGAATTGATTTGAGCCACTCTTTCTGCTGCTGATACAAATATGCTCAGCTTTTGAAAACTTCTTTGTCCCTGAAGATTCTCATCATCTATGAAACAGCATCTCTCAGGGCTGCATAGGTTGACAGTAGTTACATCGGAGGTCAAATATCAATAAGGAACAAGCCAGAAATGTTAAATTAAAAAAAACTTTGTAAGCATTTGGTTTTAGTTCTCACAAATACCTTGTCAGGATTTCCTTTAATACTTGTTTAAAACAGGTTCCTACCTTTGTTCAGTCCCTATTATTTCTCTTCCTTCTGCAGTATAAAAAAATAAGTATATTGGGAAAAACTTTTCCAGGTAGCCATTGTACCCAAAGTTTGGGAAATCTAAACAGGACACTTCAGTTTTACTACCTGCCTCACTAAACTGGTTTAAAAAATAATTTTAAATTTCAGTTTGAACTCCAGGTTAAATATGACAAAGGAGCAGAGATAAGTCTAGAAAAAATATCTCTAATAAAAATGCAGGATTAATAAGATCAGTGTGGAATTTACACTGGAAAAACAAAGACACTGTCAGAAAAGCAGCTTTATGGGAAGACATTGGTTCATGTGAAAATATAGTCCCAAAGCTTTCTGTTTGTTTACTTTCTGGTATTCATTTTTAGCTATCAAATTAAATTAAGTCTAAACAATGCCATTGTGCCACATAAACTGTATCTGTCACAACTCTGGACCTGCTCACTTTTCTCAGACACTCATCCCAGGACAGTTTCATAGCTCAGGCCTTTGACAAGAAATACTCCATCAGAAAAATGTGCTATGCAACTAACCTGAGCAGCTCCCTTCCGCCCTTCCAGTTTTATGATTTCCTTTTCCTTGGATGCACCACCGAATTTTTGAAAAGTCTCACCACAGAAGTTCACCATTGTTTTTGGAGGAATGTTTTCAGACTAAAATCCATTTATCTCAGTATCACAGAATCAGTTTTAATAACCAATATAGTCACTTCTTAACAATGGGACTTGCTTCTTTCTTTCTCTTTCATTCTCAAAGAGGAGCTTTTTTTTCCTTAGTAGACTTTGGATGAGACTCTGAGCCAATGATGTTCTCCTGGGCACTTGATAGGGAATATGCTTTAAATTTCCTTTAAAGCGTAATTTGGTCTAATTTGGTCTCTTCCTGATAGCTTCTCAATTCTCCAACTGTCCTGGCTCTCCACCCTTTTGTTCTTCGCTTGCTCCAGTTCTAGAAGCACAGCAATGCTGGGGAGGCTGTGAAGCAGATGGAAAACCTGCCACAGGACCTGGAATGCTTGTGCCATGCTGGACAAGACTAATAAAGGAAAACAACCTCCTTCCCTCCTTTAGTGAATGAGTGCTGTAAATTTCTTAAAGAATCACCAGCAAAGGTATCAGTAAAAACAAGTTAATTATAAAAGTGACAGCATGACAAAGTTCATTGGCAAGGTTTCCTCTGCTACTTACTAGATGGTTAAGCACAGTGAGAAAAAACAGCAAGAGATCCAGGGTGAATCAATCCAAACCAAAATGAACCAAAACAAACCCAAAACTATCTTTGTGGAGACAGGGGGAGGGGGAAGGTACAGGAAGGGAGTAAAAGATTTGCATGGGATTCACAATAACACAACAGTAACTTACTTAAAGGGCTAATTTACTTAAAAATCTAAAGTACTTCAGAATCCAGGAGAGCAGCATTTTTCCCACATTGGTTATAGCAGATACACACTTGTAGGCACACAGACAGTGTGGTCCACGAGAGTTCAAAGGATCCCATTACAGGGACTCAAGAGAGTAGGCTCTAGTCATAATGAAGTTTCGTCCTGGCCACACTTCAGGTCGGCACCCTTTCTTTGGAAGTTTGAGAACAATAATGTCATTCCACTTGGGTTGTTGCTCAGGCAAAAAAAAAGTTTCTAAGGCTGTAGATTAAAAAAGTAGGGGAGGAGGCTGCACAAGTTTCCTGGGAGCAGGTGGTGTTTCTGATAAGGTCAAGAGGAGCTCTTTCCAGGTGCTGGTGGTCATAGGCCAAGGCCTCACAGGCACTTCCCAGATAATAGTATGGCCTGGGAGGAAAGGAGGGATGCACCACCCCACCTCCCACTCACAAAAACCACCCAAACAAAAATGTCATGTGTCAGATTTGTAGTGTGCACCTGGCTAGGGGTACAACAAAACTTGGGACGAGTGTTCAACTGCATTACTCATGGGCTGAGGGGAAGCTCTTATCCTGTGGTCCATGGTGCCCATCTCCCTCAGAACCTATATTCTCCTAAACCTCCTCTATATGGTTTATATGCACACACAGATGTGCACTTTCCTGTTCATGCCTCCATCGATTGAAGAGCAGTAGAGACACTGCTGAGGCCTTCCGAGCTTCCCCTGGTGCAGGCAATGGTGAGTATGCCAGCACAGTGATCATCAGGGGAAGGACCATGGCCCTGACACCTTCTGTGCCATGCAGAAGGTTCTGCTGACCCCAAGGGAAGCTGGCAGATCAAGTCTGGAGGCTGCTCTCTCCCTCTGACAATGTCAGAGCAGGTTTAGGAAAAGCTTTTCAAAGTCTGCTCCACTTACACTGTTTTTGTTTTTCTCCTGACCTCTTTCTGAACTCTTGGATAAAAAGCTGCGAACTGAAGTTCACAGAACCTGATTTCTTTCCCAAAAGACTTTTGTTCTACAGGAAATAACTCTTTTCTACAAA
The DNA here is from genome assembly GCF_049639895.1 of Pseudopodoces humilis. Classification (NCBI taxonomy): domain Eukaryota; kingdom Metazoa; phylum Chordata; class Aves; order Passeriformes; family Paridae; genus Pseudopodoces; species Pseudopodoces humilis. The sequence goes on along the minus strand of NC_142201.1, from coordinate 73,672,840 downwards.
AAGAATAAACATATGAACTACTCAGACTTAACAATGCTCATGTATCAAAAGGGAGAGTGTGAAGAGGGCACAAGGGATTTATTTTCTGAATGGATTTGCTCATCCTGAATAAAAGCTGGCATCTCTTAATAGATTGAATTTTCTTTTCTGGCAAACAGACCAGCTAAACTGACAAGCTTCTGAGTACAGCCTCCTAAATAAACAGCCCTGTCTCCGTCTTGCAAAAACATTGCAACAATTATAAATACTGCAGATGGAAAAAAACAATCTGAAGGAAGGGAAGCTGGCAGGCTCCAGGAAGAAGGAGGAGCCGGCACGTGCACTTCAATTCACAGGAAGGGTCCTTTTGTGATAAAAATGAACTAGTTCAAGTGTTTGTGTTCACTCTTGCCTCTGAAAGAATTGCTTCCAGAAAGTCTTTTGCTATCAAGATGATCTAGGACAAAAAAATCTAGATTATGCACATCTTTTATATGAGGTCAACTATAAATCAGTATTTTATGTGACAATGCCTATTTGACTAGACAGAATTTTTTTTCTTTAGTGTGAGATAGTTCAGAGGCTGGCCATAACCCTTAGCTAGTCATTCAGAAGTAACAGCTCTCCTGCAAACCACTCTGGATTAGCCCACCATTTTTCTTCTATATTTCTGAGCCAAAGGATCTCTCCAGCTCCAACCTGTAAGAGAAGCAGTGTTAGTTCTTTTAACTGTAGTCCACACTGAGTGATTTAGAAAGCCATTAGTGCACCAGCCATCATCCCTAGAGCAGACCACACACCGGTGCTCTGGGAGGTCTCTGCAGGGAGACCTCCACACATCTGAAAGCTCTTGCCCAAGCCCTATGCAGGTCATGAAAAGTAGCACCCACATAGTCATACAACAAAAACAATTTTTATTTTTTTTAGTGTTTTCGTTAGATGAGTCCATTTTTGTCTTCTGGCCTCAGGTCTGAGACTTTTTTTGTGTACTAAAACCAATACAAAAGAACAGTAACAGTTATCTATGTTTTCTTTCCTTTCTGTATTTTGAGCAATTCCTTAAGCTTTGGGGCAGTTGGCAGAGGACAAGGATGCTGAATCTCTCGTCCTCCCAGATGCTCAGAATCAGCACAGGCTGACCCTTGGGATCCCAGGCTTAAGGACCATTGCACTCCCCAGGGGGTCTGTGCTGATACCGCCCACCATCCTAATTTCACCTCCTGAATTCTCTCCAGAAATCTTGAGGCTTATTCCCCAAGGAGGGATCACCAAGCAGACCTCAGTTCCATAAGTGCTTAAAGCACTAGTGCTGTTCTTGTTCAGCATATCTGAACCCAGGCATGGCAAAATTAGTCATTCATCTCTTCACCTTTGCATAGTTAATTTCTCCATTTTTTTCTGCTGTGCTTTTACTTTCTCAATTGCTATTTTGATGCAATAGTGAAAAAAGATGCATACCAAAGGTAGAGTAGACTGAACAAATGATCTGTCTTCACAGTACTTCTTCAAAATTTTCTTGGTTGGAGTAGCTTGCTGCTCTCAGAAACAACATGAAGTCCTTCAACTAAAAATGTTTGTGTTAGTAGCACTTGTATAAAATAGTAGTGATGTTTCCATTTCAAAGTCAGTTGAATGCCTGAATCAATAGAAAAGCACATTGATCCTGCAGAGCCAGGAAGAGAGGTGAGATGCTATCCATTCTGTAGCTGTCATCATTCTTGGCCTTCACTCATGTCCCTGGAATTCACTTACTGACTCTACCTCTGTAATCCAATTCCAGGTGTGGTCTTTTTGTGTTGCTCTTTTATCATTACAGCTGGCCTTGACACGTCAGTTTTGCTCATCTGACACATAGGGGATGCTGGAAGGAGCTGCTCTGATGGAAAATCCAAAGCAATTCTGTATTAATATTATTCCCTTCCTGAGAAAGGGGAGGGAGGCAGTGGAAGGCAGCCCAGAATGCTCTGTCTGATGCCTCGTTTCCCTTGTCTCTCTACTTGGTAAGTATCACAGTTAACTCCCTTCAGCTGTTTTAATATCCACTGTCAGAGCAGAGTGTGTACTACTCACTTCACCAGTCCAGTCCTTCTGCTGCCCTCTCTCCTTTGAACTACCTCTAACTGAATTCTGAACCTCCGACCTTTCCCAAAGTTTTGGATACAAAATGACCTTGACATAATCTGAGACACAGCCACCTTGCTTTGCTTTGTTGAGATGACAAAATTCCCATTAGGGTACCAGACCTTGGCTTTCTGAGGGATTTGTAAGTTTGTTATTTCTGACTAATGGGATCTATCTGGTATTCCTTGGGGGAAGGCTTATATACAATAAAGGATGGCAGATAGGATGTAAGATGGAAAAGTCCAAGGTGCAGCCCTGAGCAAAAGTCAAAGAGCAATGAAGGCCAGAGAATTTTACAACATAAATAGGAAAAAATTCTATTTATGTTCAAAATCGAGGAATAGGTTTTGCCCTCATATCTACAAAGATATGCAAGAACATGGACTTTGCCTTATTGAACCAAAGCAATAATCTGTCTGGACAGAAATTCTGTCCATGAAATTGGCTCCTAGCAGGTCCTTTTCAGAAAAGTGTAAACATTCTGCACTAGGATCAGGCTTTCCTCTGCTGTAACCTCAGGGCAGTAGGATGTCATTTGTTCCTAAAGGCCACAGCTCTCTCCATCCTTACTCCATTGGCATGGCTGTCCTGGCTGTCCCTGCAACTCATGCTACACTCTTGTACCCCATACTTGCAACCCTTCCCTTGCTAGGAAAAGGCACTCCCTATATCCTGTATATCCTATATCCCGTATATCCTATATCCCTATATTCTATGACTGTTTGAATATTTCCAGCACTTCAGAAAATTGTTTGACTCACAAACACCTCTATGACAGAGAAAAAAACCTTTGGAAATCTTTTTTTTTTTTCACAGGCCTAGCACTGAGCAATAGTAGTAAGTAAGATGATGAGCTCATTTCACATAACCCTTAGAACAGTTATAAGAAGCAGGTAATGATTTTCTCCAGTACATTTAACAGGTGACTAGAAGATTGGCAATCCATTAACAGAATAACACACAATAGCTTTCTGCAGAGGAACATTTAATTTTTATCTTTCCTGGTTTGCAAACCAAAACTTTATAAAATGCTTTTCAAACTTCTATTCTCTCTTTTAAGTTCTCATTTCTGTAATCTCTACAGTGAGATAAATATTGGTCTGAAAAGAAGTATTCAAGTAGCTAAATTGACAAAGGAGCAAAATTAAAAATTTGCTTCTTCCTTTAACTCTTATACACTCTGTGATGGGGCTATCCATCACAAGTGAGCTATCTCAGGACTGATCACAAGTCTGGCACAATGTAATTACTGAACCAAAAGCATTGTATTATACAGCATGAAATGAAATAGCAACTTTGCCTTCCACATTATGAACCCGTTGACTAATGATGGAGTGTTGCAATTAGAAAATATGGAAATAACAAGACAAGGTATTTCACAGTCTACTAATGTATAGAGTAAAACTACTGATAGAGTGAAGCAGGGAAATGAAAACCAATAAAACTAGAACAGAAAATAACAATGGCATTCTTAATAATCTGTAAAAGGAGAGGATGGAAGCGTCCTCTAAAGCAGGTCATGTTTAAAAGGGTAATGCGCAGCATCTGAAAAGTGCTTTTTCTGGTCTTGTGTCAGTGGACCAATATTTTTTTTTCTGGTATTTTTTGTGATGGCTGAGAAGTCTTGCATTCATTGGCATCATGTGACCTAGCATCAGGAGATTTTGATTTAAGAGACTAGAGAGGAAAACCCAATGAGTTGGGGGCAAGAGCGCCCACTGCACAGAGCTCCCTCCCCGACTTCCATCTGATGCTGCCTTAGGCAAAAGGCTGATCACCCTGTCACTGCTAGATCACCTGGGGACACCAAGCCAAGAGCACAAGTGGCATAGCTAGTGCTTTGGAAATCATGGCTTTGGTACAAATTGGCAACAAAATACAACAACAACAAGGAAAAGATGAAGTACTATAAATTGCCCCGAGCCCACACTAAAGCCATTCTTCCCTCCTTGAATGCTTGAAGCATGCATTTTCAAATAAGCTGATTATCTGGAAACAAATACAGGTGGAAATTTATTTTAAAAATGCAATCTCTTCTCTTTTCTCTCTTCTCTCTTCTCTTCCTCTTCTCTTCCTCTTCTCTTCTCTTCTCTTCTCTTCTCTTCTCTTCTCTTCTCTTCTCTTCTCTTCTCTTCTCTTCTCTTCTCTTCTCTTCTCTTCTCTTCTCTTCTCTTCTCTTCTCTTCTCTTCTCTTCTCTTCTCTTCTCTTCTCTTCTCTTCTCTTCTCTCCTCTCCTCTCCTCTCCTCTCCTCTCCTCTCCTCTCCTCTCCTCTCCTCTCCTCTCCTCTCCTCCCCTCTCCTCTCCCCTCCTCTCCTCTCCTCTCCTCTCCTCTCCTCTCCTCTCCTCTCCTCTCCTCTCCTCTCCTCTCCTCTCCTCTCCTCTCCTCTCCTCTCCTCTCCTCTCCTCTCCTCTCCTCTCCTCTCCTAGCCTGTCCTCTCCTCTCCTCTTCTCTTCTTCTCTTCTCTTTTCTCTTCTCTTCTCTCCTCTCCTCTCCTCTCCTCTCCTCTCCTCTCCTCTCCTCTCCTCTCCTCTCCTCTCCCCTCCCCTCCCCTCCCCTCCCCTCCCCTCCTCTCCCCTCCCCTCCCCTCCCCTTCCCTCTCTCCTCTCTCTTCTTTTTTATTTGTCTTTCTTTTCTTTTCCCTGGATTGAAATCTTTCCATAGTCCTTAATACCAACTACAAACATTCTGAGCCCCTGATGGAAAACAAACCCATTAACCTACAGAATAATCCAGCCTACTTATATTTCATCTTAATGTTAGCTGCAAACTTCCACAGTGCCTGAGTGATGCAGGTATTCAGATTTACAGTGATACACAGAAAAGAAAATGAAAAAGAGAAAGTAAAAACAAACAGGAAAAGATAGGGAGAAGAAAGGAAAAGAAAAAGAGAAGAAGAGAAAAAAGGTGAATACTATTGCATATGGTGACATTTTCTGACACCATCTGGCTTAAATTCACTAATTAATTTCAACAACAACAGAGAAAAATTAGTCTTTCCTCCTCCCTCTTCCCCCACCTATCACTTCTGTCAAGACTCCTGACTGACAGAGAGTAGGATTTTTGATGGTATTTTTGTGTCTGTAAAATATCAGCCCTAGGTCTGACTCCATCTTCTTGGAGCACTCTGTGCTTTTCTGCAGGGAGTTTTTGGGGGTGAATGAGCCAGACAGGATACTTATCACTGATGCTCTTTTGTGGCAACTGCATGAACAGTTCCATGAAAAGGTGAAGAAATATAAATTACAGGCTTCTGTTCCCACTTGCACGGGGGATTTTTAGAAACTCTTCATCTCCTGGCTAATAATTCCCTGGCTAGTAAAGACACCTTGAGGTGATGAGGATACAAATACTTACAAAATCCTAACCATCTCTTGTTTATCTTAAAAAACAAATGTTTTATACCTTGTATACGTTGCTTGCAGCATCTCTTTATGCACAATGAAAGTGGGTCAAAATGTCCTAGAAATAACATAAGACCACTGACTCAAGGAAAGGAAGTTCTCTTTGAATTCTACTGTGCTTTGTCAGCTGTGTCCTGTTGGGATGCTGTTCATCCTGGGCTGTTCCTGGGGACTGCATCTACAACTTTAACCCCATGATAAATGTTGGTAGAACAGTGACTTCATGTGTATGTCCTAACTTGGGTGACATTTACAGGGTTGAAATCTTAACCTTAGGCTTCACCATCAGGATCACGGGTTGGTAAATCAAGCAATTAAAGTTTAAGAGATTGCAGATTAGTATTTAAATACATGACATTTTAATTCAAATTACCACAAAATTACTGCATTTTCATTGTGAAAAAGCAAGCTATAAAATGGATGTATTAAACTCTGTAATTTTCTCTAAATTTTATGTTGAAAGTATTTTCAATGATTTATCTCAATACTTAATTTCATCATTCAGTATTTTCCAAGAGGTTTACTATAACCAGAAGATGCATCATTTCCCTAGGAGGCTGAATAGTTGTTAGGAAAAGTAATTGCTTACATACAGCACTATTAACATTTGGAAAAGTGTCCAAATTTCTAAAACAATTAAGAATTCAGAAATGGTTCAGATTTATCTACCTATTCTTCCCTAAAACCTTTAATGCTCTTGGGGTACAACAATTCTGAGGATGTTCAATGTAAAATACAAATCATTATCCTAATGGATAAATGGAGTACAAAACATGAAGACATGCTGGGATCAAGCAGCAACTCAACTACCTGTCAAAACAGGAGCCAGAGTCCACACCTGCTCCTTCCTGGCCAGACATATCTTCCAGGTAAGATCATAGGAACGTTCTCTCTCTTCTCACTTGGTCCTTTTGGTCACTACCTCTTGCAGAGCTGGTTACGTTGCCCCTTGTTCCTACTCTGACCCTGTTTGGCAGTCAGAATAGTTATCTAGAATGTTGGTCACCTCAGATCACAGCAACCATAATATCCATGCTATCCCACTATCTTGGTCAATGTTCAATGCGCTAGACACCTAACTCCGTAAATTCTGCCTCTTTCATGCTTTAAAAGGAAAAGGTAAGTATTTTCTCCAAATCACAGGAAGTTACTTTTAATATCAATTTGCATGATACATATCAAGGAGCTGCCGATTTGTCCTTTTATTTTGGGGTATTTGATTTGTGAGGTAATGTCTTGCTGGCAGGAAGGGCTACAGGGGTGTTTCTGAGAGAAGTTGCCAGAACATGTCCACATGTCCAACAGAGCCAATCCCTGGGGGATCCAAGATGGATCCACCCCTGGACAAGTCAATCAGTGATGGTGCTAAAAGGCAATGACAATGTATTTAACAAGGGGAAAATACACAGAAGCAAATACATCCGGAGAGGAATGACAATATCCAAGAAAAAAAAGCCCCAGACACCAAGGTCAGTGCACAAGGAGGGGCAGGAGGTGCCCCAGGTGCTGGAGCTGAAGTTCCCCTGCAGCCCGTGGTGCAGACCACGGCAAGGCAGCTGTGCCCCAGCAGCCCATGGGGGTGCAGAGATCCACCTGCATGACTGCAGGGGAAGCCTGCACTGGAGCAGACTACCAGCAGGAACTGTGGAGAGAGAAGCCCACACTGGAGCAGTCCTGCTGGCAGGACTTGAGACCCCACAGGGGACACACATTGGAGCAGCCTGTTCCTGAAGGACTGCACCCTGTAGAAGCCACACCAGAACACTTCATGAGGAACTGCTGCCTGTGGGAAGGACTCCTGTTACAGAAATACATGGAGGACTGTCTCCTGTGGGAAGAACCCCATGCTGGAGCAGGGGAAGAGTGTGAGTCCTACCCTTAAGGAAGGAGAAGAAGACAAGTGTGGGATGAAGTGACCATAGTCCCCATCCTCCTGTACCACTTGCAGAGAGAGGTAGAGAAATTCAGGACTGAAGTTAAGCCTGGGAGGAAGGGAATGCTGTGGGAAAGGTGGTTAAAGATTTGGTTTTATTTTTCATTAATCTACTCTTAACTGATTGATAGTAAACTAATTTCCCCAAGTTGAGCCAGTTTTGCCCATGACTGTAATTGCTGAGTGATCTCTTCCCTGCTCTTATCTCTACACATGAACCTTTTGTTGTATTTTCTCTCCCCACCCAGCTGAAGAGTGATGGAGCAATATTGGCATGCACCTGGCACTCCACTGAGGTCAGCCCATCACATTCAGGAAGAAAAAACTCACAGAAACTTCCCCCAGGGAATTTTTATCTAAGTGGTTGGTGTCTCCTTCCTTGTTCCTGTCTCAAGTAAGCCCCAGCTGATTTAAGCCCAGCTCTGAGGTGCCTCCTCATTCTGACTACATAGGGAATTACAGGCATCAGCAACTTTGGGGCACTGCAGTGCTCAGTATCCAGGTTTCTCTTCAGATGTAGCCTTGTTCTCTGTGAAAAAAGCCTCAAGAGCCATTTTGGAGTGTAGTAGTCAAATTTATTTCCACTGTAGAAGCACATTTGTTTCAGTAATAAAAAAATAATCTTTGCAGAATAAAAGTAAACCTGTAGTGGTATAAATATTATTTACTTGCACAAGAATTCACCTAAGTCACCCAACATATGTTTAGACTTAGTATTCCCACAGTCCTACATTTCCAATGGAGTTTACAAGGTAGTTACTAGCAGAAAGATGAGAAAGGTGGAAGTCTGGCTCAGTTGGGATTTAAACATATATGAAATAATAGAAAGCTTCCTTGGTTGGTTGTTTTGGTTGTTGTTATAAGACTACACCGCCTATGAAAAATACTAACAGCCTTCAGCACTGACCATTTCTGTTTGTCTAATTAAAATATATAACTTAGAGAGCCACAGAAGCCTCTTCTGGCTGCCTTGCAGACATGACCTTGGTGCTGGCCAAGCAGAACCAGCAATGAGTGTATATAAGTGCTCAAGCTCAGAAGTTCTTAGGCTGTGCTCAGTCTCCATTTCTGAGACTCTCATTACCAGCTGCTGCCTTCCAAGAAGGTCTAGCATTTTCCTTCAGGGGGTCATCACAGACTCATTAGTCAGCATGCCTTATCAATCAGTAAATCCTTGTGCTATGCTAACATAGGTGCTCTACTCCATACAGCATTATTGATGATCTGGTGAAACCAACAGGCCAGCTTATAATAAGTATGGCTGGTGTGTAACTTGACCTAACACAAATATTTCATCCACAAAAAAAAAAAAACAAAAAAAAAAACAAACCAAAAAAACTCAGATGTTTTTTTCTGCACTCCCATTCAGTTCAAGCCATGGAACAACAGTAAACACAACTGCAACAAACTTAACTTGCACTTTTAACTTCTGGATAACTCTTCAACTGTTTTTCCCAATTGTGGGGGTGGAGGAAAAAAAAAAAGGACAGGAATAAAATGTAATGAATTGTTCTCATATTGACTGTATTCCTGTGTTCTGCTGAAATTATACTTCTTTATCACATAGGTTATTGTCAGTACCACGTCCTCACAGCAAACGCTGATTTATTCTGATCCTTCCTTACTATAAGTACAGTGACAAAAAGTACAAGGTTCAGCCTTGACTCTTCTCAAGGCCACTATGAGAGGAGGACACCGAACTAATACAGCACAATACTGAAGACAAGAGAACGTTAACAGTTAAGTTCTGATACACTGAAAAGCAATTTTACACATAGCTCATTTATGTAGGCACACCGACATACTGAGCACCATTTTTTTTTTTTCCAGTTTAACATCAACATTCAACTCTGAACAGAAGAATGTTAAGTCTCTAGGACAGTTTCAGTATCAAGGAAAGAACTACTTCTAATTTAGAAACATCAAAACACTAAAGTTGACACCTCAGCTGAGACATTCACTGCAAGTGACCCTCTCTCTGAATTCGAAGGCGCTCCTTCTCCACTTGCAAGCGCTCCTTCTCAATCTGCAGCTTCTCTGACTCAAACTTTAGGAACTGCAGCCTCTCTTTCTCTAACTGCAAACGTTCCTTTTCAAGTTTTAACTTTTCAGTTTCTAGATCCAGAGGCTGCATGATGGGTTTTTCAGTTTGGGTAAGGTCATTTTCCAGAGCAGGTTTTTCAGCATGCAGAGTCTCTAGCCTGAGCTTCTCCCACTCAATCTGAAGTCGCTCCTTCTCAATCTGAAGCCTCTCACGCTCCAAGTCAACGTGCCGCAACCGCTCCTTCTCAATCTGCAGGCGCTCCTTCTCCACTTGCAACCTTTCAGCTTCGATGTCCAGTCGCTGTTTCTCCAGCTCCACCTTTTGCTTCTCCAGATTTATAAGCAAGTGAGAATCTTCATAGGCTAGCCTAGCTTGAGCAGAGCTCAGATTTCCAAACTCTTCAATGTGGGGGAAGTCTGGTAGGTCATTTTCCTTTTTCGAATCTGGCAGAACTGACGACAATATTTCTTCTTCTTCCTCAATAGGAAACTGCAGAGAGGAACGTGACAGACAAGAATTAGATTCCAGTCTTTATGCCAGAATAAATTTGTGACACACAACTTGACTGAAAAGAACATACTGCATTTTTTCATCTTTAAAGCTGTTCAGAAGTGTTTAACTTGTATGTTGTAAAATAACCATGCTACATCAGAAGATTTTTTTATCATTACACAGGAAGAGAAACAGGCTTTATCTGCAAGCTAATATCTGGTAAGAAAAAATGGAAAATCTTGTCAGTGAACATACAAGAGCATCCAGAAAATACAGCACAGTAGTTATTATAGATCATTCAGAACAGCTGATAGAAAACTGCATCTAGAAGACCATATGTTGTTCTTACCTTTCATAGAGCTGAGTGACATTTATGTAAGCCACCAGGCATTTGTTGTGACTAATTATTTATCAGAGCAGATGGATCCATAGGCTATGTGTTATGTAAGCTAGCCTAACCTTCAATAACTTGGGCTATTCCATTCCTAAAAAACATTTAACACTGACATTTTCCACATGCTCCTAACGCTTCCAACTCTATTAAGTGGGTCAATAAGCAGGACTTGTTTAACCATTTTGTATTATCACATTTGCTGTAAAGCTATTTGTGACACAGATGATGAGGTGGTTAGGACCACTGCTCTTGGCAGGCTGTAACATTTTGTGTCACAGTCCTTAGGTGCTACAAATTCATAGTGCGAAAGAGACAATTTATCTCCCAATATGTATGCTGCAAGAGAAAGGCAAACTGAGGAAGGTAAGGTTCAGAAAACCCTTAGGACCAGGAGAGCCATTGCCAGTCCTCTAGCATTAGAGAAGACACACACTGTTCTTCAGCACTGTCTGACAGTAGTTCTCACTAACATCTAACAGCTTACAGTGATTTTCTCCCAGCATATATATCAAAGGAGTTCAGGCAGGAGTCTCTTCCCCACTCCTCCCACTCAAAAAAACCAAACCAAACCCAAAAAAACAAAACAAAAACCAAAAAAAAAAACAAAAACAAAAAATGTCCCCTCCAAAAAACCCAAAGCAATAAAATACCCCAAACAAAACTGAGTACCCCTTTTGGAAATGAGAACTATGTATTTCAAGAAGAACAGTAAAACTATCCCAACATTTGATTGCACTCCAGCTGGCTGCCTACCCCAGGACAGTCACAGTACTACTAGGAGTATCAACCTGTCTACAGAATTTGGTACTGCTTGTCAAAGTCACACTAAAATTCTGACAGAGAGGAAAGGTTAACTGACCAATTCAAGTAATGTTTTCATCTCTTGTAGGTTCACTTCAAGAAATGCAAAAAGTATGATATTTCTTTCTGTATTCTATTTCTTTCGGTACCTGCAGGTAACATATACTTTCATTTGTTAAAGATGAGCACTTCTCTGTTCATCCATCAAGGCAGTCTGAATACTAAAATGACCAGTTTCCTTCAACAGGGTATTTTCCTTGCATTGACTCAACTAATTCTTATCTGTGGCACATACAAATGGAAAATACATGTGAAAAGACATACTCGAAGTTTAGGGATATCAAATCAGTAATCAACATCCAAGACCTTACACACAATTGCAAGTTGCTTGATTTGAATACCATGTCTCTGAATTAGTTATTTCTACAGTTTAATTCACACGTTCAGAAAAAAAACAGAAACAGATGCTATGAAGAAACACAGTATTATGTGTTTATGCTGACAGTGTATTATGCTGAAATGAAGCAAAGGCCATATTGCATATAGCTCATGTATGTCAGTAACTCACTTCGAAATTCTGCGGATCCTCCTCTTCCTCTTCTACTTTGATTTCTGTTAAAGATCCACCGGCTTCTCTGAAGTCAGTCATATTTTGCCATTCAAAACTAGATTCAATTGCAAATCCCATTTTCTCGTCCATGTCTTCATTGAGAGAGTCATCTAAATTGGATGAAGGAAGGTGAAACCCAGCACCCACTACTTTGATGTTTGCATTCAGACGTTTTCTCTTCATGAGTGCTCTCCAGTCAAGGTATCGCCTTTTCACTTCTGTCCCTGTTCTCTGCTCTCCTTCACCTACAGCATTGACACACTCAGCTATTTCCTCCCAAGCTTTCCGTTTCATCTCATTAATTGTTGTATTAAGTTGCTTTGAAAAGAGTACTTCTCTCCTTTTTCTGATTTCCTTAAGGAGAGTTTGAGTTTCCTGAACACTAAAATTACTTTTTCTTTTTCTTTTTAACTGTTTCATTTTTTCCAGGCTTAACCTAGTAATTTCACCACAGCAGACTACAGAGATGATCTGACACTAATCAGCTACTAATATAAATAAATTTAAAAGCAAATGAAAGCAGAGCTCAGTTCTCATGAAGTAAATTTTCTCTTCACTTTGTAGTATTTTTCTATTTGTCAGGCTTCCTAAGAGAAAAAGAGCAAACAAGATAAATCTCCAAGGTATACACCATATATTTTCATTTAACAACTTGACTCCTAATTTAAGGAATGCATATTTTGAACTAACTTGTTATTTGATAAAGGAAAACCATTCTGTTAAACTTTCAATACAAAGCAGTCATAGATACTTCCTCTGATTTCCTACGAATTATAAAACCATTAATATATTCATGTCACGACTGTTAAGGTTGATTTGGTATTTCCATTACAAAAGTACAGCTATTTTCCTTCAGACCCTAAGAGTTTTGCCAGTCGGGATTTCCTTGAGACTGAAATTTGACACGTACATTTCAGTTTGAATGCTCAATTACATCCCAAAGAAGCTGAAATTGTTGTATCATTACTTCAAAAATACGAAATGTTTAGGGGACTGAAATTTTTGAGAGACATTTTAAATAAGACACCGTTTTCATTTAAAAAAAAAGTGAATTAATATGGTAAGTTGGTATTTTCGAGGCTTTTCTAACTTAGCATAATCATAAATAAAAGAAATGGAGCAATCCCATTGAATGTCATAAAATAACTACTAGTTCAAACAAATGTCATTCATTAGAGATATTTTAACAGGAAATAGATTTAAGTCACTACATGTCCAAGGTAAAAACCCTCCTGTGTCCTTCTAATGCAGCTAAACATCTCAAGTCAGATGCTATGGCAGCTTTAAAGTTCATCCAGTGCTCTGCCCTCAGCACCAGTTAGTTCTGTGCCTAAAGAGAACACAAACCCCTATAATTCACCTAGTGTGTGCAACTCTGCAGAGAAGTGGAGAGTGAGTGGGAGAAACAGGGGACTATTAATACAGTAATGAATATTATTACTGCATTAATAACAGATCATATTACCAAAAAAAACCCCAAAACAACCTACAGAAACTTGGAAGCAAAGACTAAGAATCAAAAATTATTCTTGGTCACAGAGTGCTTGGCAACAGGTTCAATTTAGGATTATTTTAAGAAGTCTTTTGTACCATGCTATCTACCACTGCAGGTAGGTTTAAAAGGCTTTAAGTAAAGAGAGCCAGGGATTCACTATACACTACAGGCAGTTTCAAGCCGCTGTTTGTTCCCTGTTCATGCAGTAGAGGCATTTGTCCACCTGAAGGCAAATGGCTTCTAGATTATAGATTCAATTGTTACTAACTAATAGACTTAATTCTTAAATAACTCCCTCTAGGGAGTTAATCCCAGGATTCTTAAATTACTAAGTATTTTTCCTCCTATTGTCCTCCCTAAACTTGGTTAAAGCATACACATCAGCAGACTGCACTACAACTCCTCACTTGGGGAATAATGTCTAGTAGTTTAGACATTGTCCTTCATCTCCTATACACTATACACTGTAAGTAAGTGGCTCACTTGCAGTTTTTGTCAAGCAACATTCTTGCATAGCCAACAGGCAAGCATGCTGCCATCAAGTATTTTTTCGAACACTGCATTTAAAAAACTGCTTTACTACTTTTCCTCACTAAAATACTACTCTGACTGTAAAGACACTTACTTCCAGTCATTACTAGATAGCAAATCTGTAAAACCAAGTCCCAAGACGAAACTGACTGCATAAAGCAGAGGCTTGTATCAGCACACACCACTACAGCACTCCCATGTAGCTACCCAGCACTTTGGATTCCTCAGGCTCAAGTAGGAAGCTGCATGCTGCTGTTTAGGATGTGTGAAACTTTCTGTCCTTCTGAAAATAAAATCCCAATTGTTTTTGAGAAATATTTATACCAGAAGACAAACTCTATCTGCTAGAATTACACCAATTTTTTCTGAGACCTTTTATCTGATCTTTAAGCATACTCTTTAGCAGACTTGTGCTGAATGAAAGCCATTTTCATCTCAAGGTATATACTGGTTAAGTCCTTTACTTAGCCTCAGCTAGGTTCTTTTGGTCATTCCAAAATGGAACCTTCCAACAAGGAACCACAGGAATTTACAGACTCATTTGGTATCTCTAGTTACCCTGGCTTCTTTTAAATTTCTCAGGGCTACCACAGCAAGCTAACGTGGGCATAAACACAGAAAAACAAACAAAAATAAACTGGGTTTCCAAATCAAATTTTCACCGTCTTCCAAACACAGTTCTACATCAACATGGAAAATGCTGACAGGTAAGCTTTCTCCTTAGCTCCAGAGAGAGCTGAGAGTTAAAACATGCAAATGTTAGGCCACTGCTCCTTGCACCAGTGCTCTGCATCATCCGACTGATCTCCCCAGCCACGCTTTGTTAAGTGTCTAGTCTCTGTTTTGGACCATAACCTTTAAGAACTACAATATTAACTTGGAAACTATTGGCAACCAATTATTTTATTAGGTAGTTTTCTTTTAGATTCTTTTAAACTTTTGCTAGAACACATCTGATACAAGCCTCTGAATTTCCCACTGAAACATCAGCCCACATATTTTAAAACTCATGACTACCAACTTCTGACTGGTAAGGGCATCCTGTCTCTTTAACTCTTTCCTTTTTGAAAGCAAACTGCCTTGCTAAGGATAATTCTTTTCTAATTAACATGAACTGAGTTAGTGAACTGTCTTAACAGGATATTTACTGCCAGAGATAGCTCTGTGTATCTTTCTGATATATTAACTAAAAAACATTATTATCTAACAAAAGCTGAGATTTGAGATATACGGCTCTTAGCCATTGCCAGATGGTCTCCAGAATATTATGCTTTAATGAGGAAAAATGAGCTGTTACATACTCAAAGTACCTAAGAGACAGGAATGTAAATAAACTAGGATTTGTATACCTTCTCAACAGCTACAGCAAAAAAACATCTAACATTCCAAACCTCAGCTTCTGGGATAGCATTAATGCTCATCCTAGTAGCTGGGACAACATTGAGTTTTGGATTAGTGTGACTATAATGTTGGCAATGCACCAATGTGTTGGTTGTGGTTAAAGAGTGCTTACTTTAAACCAAGGACTTTTCAGTTTCCCATGCTCCACCAGTGAGGAGGTGCACAAGAGGCTGGGGTGAACTGCAATGCAAAATGCGTACTTTTACAGTTTGGGTAGAAATGTGAAGTGCTGGCTAAAAAAACCACAATTCTGATGACATCATAAAGACGTCAAGGGTCTTCCAGAAAAGATGGCAACATGGAGCTTCGACTTTGGGCCTGTCAGGCTAAAAGCAGCCTGTGATCAAGAAGGCTCTCATTACTGCACCAAAGAAACACAAACTGTTGGGGTTGAAAAGAAACAAGTACTGTAAAACTAAGCTGGAAACTCCATAAACAGACAGAATATGCATACACTGAATACCTTTTGCATAAAGACAGAAGCATCTTCATTCTGCCTCTATCTTTTCTGTCTCCTTTGTTGACACTTTATTGTCTGACTACATGTTGGACCAACAGAAAAAAATTTAGCAAATGCCCCAAACAAGCAATGAAGCAAACAAAAAGGTCCATGCATTCACCAGGAATGGAAGACTGCTGCTAGCATTAAACTTGGATTTTACAAAAAATCATTACTTTTTACAAAATATGATTTTTTTTTTTTTTTTTTTACTTTCAGGGCTTATGCTTGAATAAAAAAACCTTCAAATTACGAGGACCTGATATCTCCAAGTTTTTTTAAACAATAAATTATGAGTCTTGAGTATCTTCTGCCTAAGGCTTTCTAGAAAACTTTTCCGTGTTTCCCAACAGATGGCTACATTGGCTTGGAGCAACTTACGCTTTTGTACAAAGGTTCTTAGTACAGAAGAATCTAAGTGCTGCACAACACATCACCCAACACAGCCCTGCAAGAAGCCCGAGGTTTACACGAACGAAAAAGCAGGCACAGAAAGGACCCAACAACACCTAAAAGGATAATTCACCGAAGCAGGGAGAAAGCACGGAAGATGGGAAGCGGCAGGGGATTCAGGCTCTGAAAGGTACAGACTTATCAGGCCGAAGCTCCCCTTGCCCTGGACGAGCCACGGCCAGGCAGGGGAGCAGAAAGCCGCGTCCCTCCCTGCGCGCTGGGTTAAACGCGAGGGTGGCAGAGCCGCGGGCCCGGGGCCAGCGCGGTCCCACCCGCAGCGCTGCAGGGAAAGCGAGGCGGCAACAAAGGGAGGCGGGGGCACGGCCGGCTGCCCCGGCCAGCACAGCCAGAGCCCCGGGGGCCAGATGGGCTCTCCCAGGGGAGAGAGGCCCGCAAGTCAGGGCCTCTCCGGCCGGCGAGGCCCTGCGGGTCTCCCGGGAGACAGAGAAATAGGAACGGTACCTCCCCGTGGGGAGATGACACGGCGGGCAATTGCCTCATCACCCTCAGGGGCTGAGGGCGGCGGAGGCCCAGCGCTCTACCCCCGAGAGGGCGACAGGGGCTGCCCACACGCCGCGGGGGGAGCGGCAGCCCCATCCCCGGGCCGATCCCGCTGGCGGTCCCGCTTCCCGCCCCTCCCGGTCCCCGGGGGCCGCGCGTGCGACTCACCTGCGCCCGGCGCTCCCCTCCGGGCCGCCGGCCCTTGAACGGCCACCGCCCTCCCATTGGGCGAACCGCCTGCCTGTCACTCTTCTCTGCACGCCTATTGGTGCTCCGTGTCCGCCGCTGCCCCCGCCCCGCCCTGCCGCTCCAGGCGGGCCGAAATCCCAATCGTTCCTCCGCCGGCGGAGCCGCGCCGCGCGCAGCCACCGGGCGGCCATTGGCTGCAACCGCCGCTTGTCTTCCCCAGGCGTGCCGGTGATTGGCTGGAAGCCTCCGCGGCCCGCCCCCTCAGCGAGGGACCCTTCTCGGGGCGGGTTTGGTGCTGCCATTTCGCCAGAGGGCGCGGCGCAGGGAGGGGCCGGTGCCTTGGGCGGTGTCGTGCGAGGGCTCAGGGAAAAGGATAGGCCCGAACGTGGGGGGTAACCGGGCATAAAGCCAGCGGTGGGGCCGCTGGGTTTATGATGCTGCCACACAGAGCGAGCGCACGGCAACCGGCCGTTCCTCCTGAACTGCGCGGTTCGTGATTAAAATGGAGAAATGACGTTTAGCACATACTGTAATTAAAGAAGTTAAAGTCTTTTTTCGGGAAGCGTTGCATATGTGAGCCACCACGCCGCTGATGTGGGTGAATACACAAACCGCTTTCCTGGAACTTTGGGGTTCAGGCTCCTCGTCCCCTCCACCACACAAGATGTGTCTGCTCTTTGCCTTGTTACGTCCCTGATCACGTAACCCTACTCTTTCGAAGTTTGGTACCTCTATTCTGCCTAACCTGATGTGTGCATTTATTACTTTGCATATTCTTTAACAGTTACTTGCTCAGTCTTTCTAGGTTCTTTCATTGGACAGGTAGTTATTTGATTATATACAGCTTTAAGTGATCGTAACTGTGATGAAAGCACAAATCTCCCTGAAGTGGTATTTTCCAGTTTCAGCCAACTATTAATTTACCAGATTGCTAACAGGTAGTGATAGTTTTGCTGCCAAACTTTCCCATTGTGTACTGAAAATCAAGTTTAAAAGGAGAATGGTGAAGAGGAGTCGTGTAGCAAGACCATGCTACATTACTGACATATATAATTACAGGGATGTTTCTTACTGAGACCCATACATGAAATTGGCTTCCCTTTAAATTATTACCAGTATTTTAACAGTGCTCAGGAATAAGATTCAAGTGCACCCTAAAGGTCTCGCAAGCTAGTACAAACTAGATTTAGGTGCAAGTAGGTGGACAAATCATGGAAAGGGGAGGTCATTAACAGTCTGAACCTCTGCTAGTCTGCAAAAATAATTAGTCCTAGTTATACCTCACTGAATATCCTTCTTTTATTGTGAAGGACAAACCCTAAATATGATTAGTGTCCATTAGAATAATTTTAACTAGGAATCCTATTATTTCCTAGAGTAGCCATGCACATAATCCTAAATAGCTCTACTTTCTCTCAGAATTGTTACTCTACTTTTATGGAGATCTTTTACTTTTCAAAAGTAAAAGATCAGCTTTTACTGTTGATCACTGGTGAAAAATCCTGGTGTATACCATTTTCCTCCAACAAAAATTCTTGAACCTCCTTTCTTTATGTGAACTGTTTTGAAATTATGCATAATTTATGTGTATTTTAATCATTAAATCCAGAGTCTTTCTTCCTTGCTTTTGATGACAGTAAGAAAATCTCTGTCATATGGTCTACTTCAGATGCAAACTGTTCAAATCCATGGCGAACTCCCTGGATTTTTAGAACATATATATATATAATTTCATTCTGATTGTGCACAGGGGTTACACAAGCTCTCAAATTTGGTCTGTGAATCCCTTCATTGTTCAATATAAGCTTTTAATATTGTGAGTGCTGTTGGAATGCTTTGTACATGTCTCCAAAAGGCTTTTGCTAGCTGAAAGCAAAGGCCTTGGAGTGTTGGAAGGTTAATTTGTATTGCCGTAACTCTAATTTTTCTATAGAGGAGTCTTGGGGTTACAGAATTTTAAGTTTTGGAAGAATGCAAGACAATATGGGGCTCTGTCACTTCCTGTTGATGCCATTTCTGCAAGCCTTGGCATGCAAACTTTAGACTATGTAACTTTTATATCTCCTTTGATTTAAAGCTACTTCTATTAGTATGGAAGGTCCATTTCAGTAAAAATAAACACCTAATCATTTGCAATACTTAAACTGTTAAAAAACCTTGTATATCAACCTGATCTAATTTTAAGAAACTATACCAATTTAAATGAGTACCTTACAGTGGTAAACTTAAGAACTTTTCAGCAGGCAATCAAAATTAGCATGGGAACAGTAACTCAATATGCAAAGGATATACAAATACAAGGTTTAAGGATAATTATAAACCCCCCTTAATGCAGTTTTCATCCATGCTAACTGCATTCTTTGTTATAGTGTTCAAAATATTCTCCACCTGAAAAAAAAAAAGGAAAAGAAAAAAAGAAAAAAAACCAAACACAAAAGAGATTACCTGCATTAGAAACACTGTAGATTCTCTGCAGTTTGAATCTCACTGGAAAAAAAGAAAAAAAAAAAAGAAGAGATGCGAGAAGGATTCAGTTGCTCAGTGCTTTATTTCACAAAAGAAAGAACATCTCAGCAAACGTGTAGTATCGTACTTTCCACATACCAGCAGAGCCCAGGCAGCAGCAAAATGTTACTGTTCTCTATGCTTTATTGGGCATTAGAAGGAAAAAAGTAAATTGAGCATAATGTTCAACTGTAAATATTGTCAAATTCATCCCTGTTTTCAGTCTGTTTTAATTAAAACAAATCTTATGCTGCCTCCTGTTGGTCACCTACAAATAGAAACATCTGAAATTAATCTCCACATTAGGAACTGCAGTCAGCACATTCTATAGCCTATACCTTGCTTACTACCCTATACTAACCAGAGGAGGTAAACAGTTTTCTTCAGAGTAATTCCATAAATAAATCTGACCCAGAAAATCTACTCCATTTTGTGAATATAACGAATTTTTAACAGCAGTAAACTGACTTACTACAAATGTATTTAGAATATAGAAAAGAAATTAATTAGTCCTTAAATAATAATCTTCAGGTCTGTGCAAACATAATCAATAAAAACACCTGAATAATTGATATTTATGATATTTATGATAACTAAACCAGTATGATAATATTACTAAAGTGCCATCATGTTTTGATAGCATTCTTTAAAAATTAAGATTGTCCAATATAATCATCACTGGATATTAAAATCCCACATACAATATATATTATCTTCGTGTATATTATACTGGTCATGCTTATAATGTGTTCTGTAACATAAAATAGAATACTATTAGAAATGTTTTGGTTACATCATTTAAGTGCAAATAGATTATAATTTTACATGCATTTTGTATGTTTAAACATCATTCTATTTCAGTGAGAACATATGTAATCATTAATCTAGTTACTGACTATTTTTAGAGGAAGGTACTTTTTCATAAAGCTTTGTTTCAAAGAGCTTTGAAAAGACATAAAAGATATTTAAAAACTCACTTTGTATTAATTTTGTGACTTTTGTTTTTAATTGCATAAATGCTGTGTAGGCTGAAAAATCTGTTTGATCCAGACTACAACAGTTATTCATGCAAGTAATTCATATTCTTTTATGTAGTTCACTGAGATTTCTTACATCTGTAGCAATTAATCACAGGGTTGGGAACATAGGTCCTTCCATCATAAAGCCTTGTTTTTAACCATGACTTTCTAACAGTTCTGTTTCTGCATTCAGTTCTGCTACCAGATTTAATACTCTGCATGTGGAAATGTGGCAAGTGATCTTTTTTCCTTCTGTGAGAGCTGTAGTACAGGTGTACCTGCCTAACTGCAGAAAATCAGTACCATTTCACATAACTTTTCTGTAAGCAACGCCAGAAAGTAACTGACATTACTACATTATTTCCTGATCACTGAGTAAGAGCTGAACTCCCTGTGAAATCCATGAATGATTTGTCAAACTGGGGACTGACATTAGTTCCTGAACAAGTGTAGAGTATTAAAGAAGCGTGTCTATTTTCCCAGTTTAGCTTCAGTCAGTTTTCACTGTCTATACTGAGGAATTTCTCACATACGTCATTGCTGTCTGATGTCAGATGCCAGAGTATTATAGCAAGTAGCTGGGTGGAAGACTGCCAAAAAGATCTGCTGTAGGGAAAAACTTAGGGGAAGGAGCACCACCTGAATGATTCACTCGCTTGCTGTTTATGTGGTCTAGCAATTTGGTCATGACACTGGCAATTAAAAAAACCCTTGCAATTCTCTAGTCTCTTCCAATTTGCATAGCTATTTATACCCATGTACTATGGGCATAATATGTTACTTTTATCAATGCACAAATTGCATATTCATATTACTCAGCTATAAACACAAAACAAATACACAAGCAAAGGTGAATTTGGCCTTGTATTCCAATGATGTGACAAGTTGCAATAATTAATGGTTAATGAAATCTGTGCTACCCTGAGTAGCTTCACTGAAATGAAAACTACCATTTTCCTATGTGTTTGGTTTTTTCCTATTGTTTCAGTAAGTAGGAATAGTATTCTTCCTCTCTCTACTCAATACATTTACTTTGCACTAACAAAAAGTAGTTGTGTCCCAATATAAAAATACTTCCATTTCTGTAAGGTGATTGTAAAGGTTACCTAGTTACATTTAGTTAAAATATGGAGACTTACTATGAAAAAAAACCCAACAAAATAAATGTGGAAGTTGCCTGAAATACTGTAGCAAGCTACTTACTTCTACAGAACTGACACACATTTTAATATACAGAAATGACTAAGTGGGAGGGTCCTGCTCTATTAATATGTTCTCCAAATGTACATGATGGTATTTGAAATACTTAAGAATATTGTTATGTAGAATGTTATATAAATTTGTAAAGGTATCTGATAACAAATTACAGAGTTAATCATGGAATCAGAAGCTTCCATTGTTAATGTTTTAAACAGAAGCATGTTCTAGGCAATATTAAGCTTTAAGCATTAATATTCAGCTTGGGTTTTGCAAAAAGTACATGCAGTAGTGATGTGATAATGGACTTACCACAGTTGTCTCAAGACGTAGGAAAGATGGCTCTGATGCCTCACTAAGTTTTATTCATGTTTTTAACTGTTTGAAAAGATGTGATTAAGTGCTTAAAACCATTGCTCTGTCTGGCAGAAGACAAACTCACTGCTTTCACAATACTTGTATGGTACATAAGAGCTCTCAGTGTCTTATCTGGATGCTTGGTAAGAAAAAAACTTCTCATGCTGTGTAAGATTACAAATTTATGTATGAAACCTAGCTAATTTCAGTGTCCTCCTGTCAGAAGGAGGACTGACTTTGTAAGCATGAGATCATATTTACTTCACAACGTATAACTAGACTAATATTAGCACTAAAAGTCCATTACAACTTTAACATTATAATAGCTGACTATTTAAAGTTTATCAAGCAATATATTGTGTAGTGTTTACTGTGTGATATTTTAACATCTGAAATTACCATGAAGCTCAAGATAAAGTGTTTTAATTAATTTAAACCACAAGAGATGATTTCTCACCTCAGAAATACTATTTACTATTCAACCTTTAATATGGGGGGTGTAGTTTTGTAACTTTGTATTTAATGTATGACAAGATACAAACTTCTCCCATAGTTAAGCAACAGCTACGATTAGTTTTACAGCTTGCTGCTATAAGCAGCCTAGTGACTGCTTAGTAGGCAGCATAGGAGACTTAAGAGATGGAAGATTTCTGTTAGAAAACATCCTGAAGTGTTTTTTCTTTAGTTAGCAATATGACTAAAGCAAAGGTATCACATGAATCCATCTTGTAGAAATCTTACCTACCCTGCAGTATGTTGTCAAAGTTTACTTTGCCACAGCTAATGGGATGGAAACAGAAAATAAAGCTACTTCTAAGGCACAAGGATGGAGAAAAACTGGTAAAACTGAAGAGCTGAAGTAAGATGACAGGAATTATCAGTCTCTTCAAGTTAGATACCTGGTTTTAGTACTGTGAAGGCCACTTTGGCTATTGTCCTTGCTAAGGTCATTGTGATAAGATAAAGCTGACAATTCATTCCTCTTACAGGTTTATGAACATAGAAAATCTAAATAATGCTAATGAAAATGTCTTTTAAACTTCAGTTACATAGGGAAAATAGTATCACAGTCAGTTTTCTCATTTAGCAATTTGTCTATTGGGACAACTGTGAATATTACAGAAATAATGGCACATTTTACACAACTAATTCCTCATGAATATTCCTTTTTGAAAATTAATATAATTTTGAAAATTAATCTGATAGTTACAGAGAAGAGTTGTATATAAAATTAAGTAATACTGTCTGTATAACGACTAGCATGAATGACATTTTAATGGACTCTTCCAAAAGCAATCCTACAGCATTTAATTTAAACTGAAAATTTAAGCAAACATGTACATATTTCTCCATCTGTAAACTAATACTAAAAAACTGTTCTACAACTTGTGCATTTAAATAGACTCTTTTGACTTGGGAGTTTCAAAATTCTCCAGAGCAAATTGTCAGTACGGGTGACCACGGGTCCCTGTATTTATTAAACTGAATGACCTGACAGTAAAACTCGGTTAAGGCTCTTGGCATTGGTGAAACTTCTTCCCACTCAGACCTACTGCTGTGGTAGACTTGAACTTCATCTGTGATTTCTTCTGGAGCATAATCACCACCTAGTATATAAATTTTGTCTTCTGTCCCAACTGCCCCTGCATTAAAGCCCGCGCATTCAAAAGATCCTTCTCCTTTCCAAACACAGGTTTCTGGGCAAAAACTGTAGACCTTGTAGGTGGAGAGATCACATATGTACAATGTGCAGTTCACTGGAACAGCTTTGATTAGAGTTGCATGGAAAAACTGCCCAAATTCTGCTACAAGCTCAGACCACTGATCAGTCATAGCATTATACTTAAAGAAACAGTCAAGAGATGGATTAAAGGCATCAGTAATCTCTACTTCTGAGCCAAGGACATAAATTATATTCTGGCATGCACTTGCTTCTGGATAGTAAATACCTCTTGGTAACTGGCTTACAGATTTCCAGTCTTTGGAAAGAGGATTGTAGGATTCTACATCCAAAAGACTCCGAGTTTCTTGAGCTCCTCTGGTCTTTCCACCTATTACAAAGAGCTGATTTAAGGTTACAACAGATGTGTGCATTGTCCTCGGTTTTTTCATAGCTGACACTATGGAGAATTCATTGTTGACTGGACAGTAGCACCAGGTTTGGTCAGTGGCATCATGAAACGGTTCAGCAATGTGAAGCCTGACAGTCCTATAACAATTCCCCTTGCATCCTCCAGTTATAAATATTTTTTCTCCATAGCTAGACAAACTTGACCCTGGCAGATCAATCATGTGCGTATGTGGTAGTTCCTTCCATTTATCTGTTTTGATGTTGTAGCAGAATGTATGTCTGTTTTCTCCATCTTCATCAGTTTTATGAACAAATATGTATTTTTCTGTTGTTGAAGGACGTGCATCTGGAAACAATCCGCTGAAGTTCTGCACACTTTTAACTGCATCATTGATTATTATTGAGCAATTAGCACTCTTAAGTAGGTGTTCTTCAGAATGGAGAAAGTCCTGCAAAGTCTTTTCAGGTAACTGGTGTAATCTTACTTTTTTAATCAAATTGGGCAGGTATTTCTGCCGAGTTTCTAAGTTGTGTTTGGTCCATTGGAGGACAGCTTTCAACACTGATTCTTCCTCAGGGACATTTAATTCATCAGCCTCGAGACATTTTTGTAGTATCTCAAAATTCATCTCCAAGAAATCACTTGATCTGAGCAGCAATGAAAAGTGGTGTTGTACAAAATCTAGCGCATGATCAAACAAGCGGACAGACCCATAACTTTCTGATAGAGAGAGCAACTGTAAGCAATTCACAAGATCAATACTTTTTATTAGGAAGTCACTGCAAGCTTTGGAAAGGAGTGAAACTTGAAGAAATGATGACAGTTGGAAGAGCATTTCCACATTATCATTGGTTATCTCTGTTTTTCCTGTGTAAGCATAATCAAGAAAAGCTTTCACTGCCTTGGGCGATAGGTTACTAATAGTAACATTGCCATCATCCCGTTCTTTCATATTTACTTCAAACATGGCTCTGTGAATAGAATACAGAAGATATACACACAAATTAAAGATTTAGCAAACAGAGAAGAACACTGATGTTGGAGGAGACAATCAGGTGGATGTAATAATATGGGTTGGTCTAAAATAGGTCTAAAATATGGAAATTCTTATAGGAACAATGAATTTACTTGGTGTGTTTGAAGAAAAAAATGATTGGTGATAAGAACATATTCAAAGTGATGGCTTAACAAAATCATAGCAGCACCTGTGTTTTTGTATGGATTTTCACAGTGATGAAGTATGCTGCTCTCAGTGTGAGAGAAAATGTGAAATTGTTCTGAACAGCATCAATTTCAACTTTGGGAAAGAAAGGCTGATTTAAAAAAAATATAGTATAAAAGTACCATGAGTTAGGTCATGCAATGTGGATGAGTACATAAAATTAGGGGAAAAAAAAAGCCTTCCAGATTACAGGCTGAGCAAGTGGCCAGACAGATAATGGGTGTAGTCCTCAGAAATAAAAGTAGGTGGGGGGTAAATGAGGAGAAAAACACAGGGTAACTTAATTCTTGCTTTAGAGTTCACAGAGAGGCCAATGTCGAAAAAAAAATGAGGTTTTGACTTATGATTGCATGACACAATGAAACTGTGCAGAAAGTAGATTGTGACTGAATACAAAGATGATAGCTGAAATTGTGGAATGAACTATTGATCAGGAGATTTGTGGAAATTTTATTACAACTTTAACTGCTTTATTCTAAGTATGTAATAACATTTAACTCTTTCATACAATCTAACATGGCAAGATAAAATAATGAAGTTTAACAAGAAGGTAAGTGCTGGCAACAGGACAGTGCTGCAATATCCCTTGCCCGACCCTCTCAGAGCCTAAGCCTCAAGCTAGAGTCCTCATGCCTTTTTGAAAATAAAAAGAGCCATATTTGTCATACCCTTAAAACAATGTTTGAGTGCTTTGCTCTAAACTCTGCAAATGTGTGTAAATTGTGATAATTTTTTTAACTTTTTTTTTTTTTAATTCTATTCCTTCCCTCCCTCACAGAGAACTTAGAATCTGTTTCCTGCAAACTCATGCCAAAATTAGGTTTACCTGAAAAAATCACTGCATGCTGCCAGTACACAACGATGACAGGGAATTATTTCATCTTTCACAAGAATTTTAAAATCAAAAAATATATTTTGTTCTCTGAACTTTTGTAGTACTTTTAGAATTTGTTGTCCATGACCTTCAGCCACTAAGGAATTGATTTTATTTTCAGAAACAGAAATTCCATTGCAAATAGGTCTGCTAATGTAATCCCGTTGATTGGCCATGTTTTCTTCAATCTATTCCTGAAATGGAAAAATAAATAATTGATTCTACAGTCTTATTATTAAAAAAGCCCAAACAAAATCAATACACATTGAAACAAAGAAGTTCCCAGCATTGAATTTAGTTTGTAAATCATATGCACAGTTAGAAATTCGTGTTACAAATTCAATACACTGAATTTGACAATACTACTACTTTGTAAAATATATTCACATAGCAAATTTTGAAAAGTAAATTATCTGCCATATATCAGCAATTCTACAGCTAATACCCACCTGTAGGGGTTTTTTCAGTAAAGTCCACAGGAAGCACACCAAGGAGTGTGTTTAATTGTCATTTAAGAGGAAGACTAGTCCTAGGCTTACCCTTAAAAAACCCCAAATTCTTACAATTTTATGTAAAATTAAGATGGAAAAAGAAAACTTTGTTACCTATTTTACATTCCAAAAGGCTGATCACTCTACATCTTGTATTGGAAGGGAGCCACAGGCTATTAGACTGAATCCTTAGTCGATTCTCATGAGGCACTCTGGACTGCAATAATGGAATACAGGCAACACCAACAGCCTGGCTGAATAACAGGGCTGCTGGGGCTTACCAAAGAGGGTCATTTAGCGACAGTTTGGTGACAGTACACCTTTGAGTGTTTAGTCAATTGAAACACATTTTGTCATGTAGTTCTAGTCTTGTTAGGAAGCTTTATGTTTGCCCACTCTGAGTTTCACTTATAATGGTGTAAATTAACTGGCTTTAGAACACACTTAAATTTAAGACCATCTCCCTTTCAGCAGCCAAGCTTTTTTTTTTTTTTTTTTCTGGTGAAAATCCCTACACTGAAGTGTGTTTTTTTCTATGGTAAATCGGTTTTAACTGTTTTATTACAATGAAAATATTTTATTCCACTTTGTCAACATAAAGAAACTTTAAACATGAGTGTATTTTATTTACACCTATTTAAAGAGCTATTTTTATATTGCAGATACATAAACTGCCCTCACTGCAAATCCGAGTCAAGACTGCCTATTTTAAAACTTAAAGAAACATTCCAATTTTTTTTTTTTTTTATTCCAGGATTTTGCTTCCACAATTCCAGTTAAAATCAACAACAGATAATGGCCCACCTGAATTGACAGGGGACAAAAAATTCCAAACAAAACCCAGAAACAAGAAAATAACTGGTTTTGAATTTTGTGAAAAGGCTCATCTGATGACACAATACATTCAAAGCAAACTAAACCATCAGGCAGTCTTCTTCATGTAAGATACTTTCACAGCAGACTGACTATACTTTATCTAGTCAGGTAGCTCCAACCACAAATAGACCTCCATGTCTCCTGGAAGAGAAGAGATCCAGTGATCTTGCTGCCAGCACTGGCACCCTTGGAGCAGGCATCTTCTCCTTCCCATGGCCAGACAATCTCAACGTATTCACTCTTTCCATTCTAAGCCTGAGGAACTAGGAAAATACAGAAGAACAAGACCACCATTTATTCTGATAATGTATGGCCTCATAAACCCCAACTTCCATAAATCATAAAACTTTTTTGTATGTCAGAATTCTCTAGAATACCATTTTCTTACAAATTTAAAAGCCTGCTCCTCAAAAGGCTGAATCTTCAAAAGCAGAGTTGCTTCAATAACATTAGTTTCTCACATTTGAATGAAACTTTTTTTTAAAAAATAAGTGAATTTCACAGTTTATTTGGCATCATATAAAATAATTCTTCATCTAAAAGAAATGTAAACCTTTGCGCAAAATTCTGGAACTGACAATAGATGCTAGACATTTTTCTACACTTACATATGTAATTTCTATAGCAAGCTCCAACCTACAATGTGCTTTCTGTAGATAAAATTACCAGTTTCAGTAATATTTGTATTTGTATAATGAACATGGAAACATCTACTGTAATCAAGTCCAACTATGCTATTTTAGGCAAGACATCATATGATCACTTTCATACAAGCAATTGATGTTTCACAAAGTTTTCTTTTACCACACTATTACTGCAAAAACTCAATTCCAGTACATTGGTGTAGAGACTGTAAACCTCTTAATTATACAATCAATTTATTAATGCTTACATATATTTTTTCTTCCATTCAAATTGTTATTTGACTTAATTTTCCTTTGTATGTTTATTCACTCTTACAATTATGAAGTGTTGATATCCTCTCTCAACTTTCATTAGAATGAATAGTCGTCCAGCTTTCCAAGGTCCACTTATAAGGCTGAGTCTTTGGTTTTCCTTATCATTTCTTGCAGTTTTCTCTTTCATCCAGTTTGATCCCAAATTTCTTTCACTGATACAAGATTTGTTGTACAACATTATGGTTCAGCTCTGATCACTGTCTCACTAGTCCAATTTGCAAGTCATCTAATGCATCCTAATCCTAATCTCTAATAGCAGTATCTCATTATTTTCTTAAAAGCAAAATTCAACAGTGTATCTTTAATGTTTTTGTCCATGATTAAGGAATGTAGTAATAAATACGGTGGAATGACTTAGCCTAATTCACCCTTCACTCCATTAAAAAAAAAAAACATATTAAAAAATTCCATTTCCAGCTGTCTTGTAGCCAATTCCTGACTTATAATTTTGGTATTAATGTACCACTTCACTGAATCTGTTGATTATTTTAGAGCCCTCCAAACTCTCTTAACAGTTCAGCTAAAACTTGGTATGTTAAACAAGGCATTTATAATTATTTTATGCATTCTTATACAAAGCCATATGAATTAATCAAGAGGGTTTTTAATAAATATTTTATGAACTCTGACAAAAGGGTAAGAAACATAGGGGGTGCAGATTTGTGTTGAAGAGGTCTGCAGTTCAGGAGTGCTGGGGAACATCCCTCTTTTATTTGCTTCATAAACTCCCACAGGATTCCAATTACAAAGCCTGTCTTCATGTGGATTACCAACAACCAAGCTCCAGTAAATGGTTCATTAGAGGTTGGGATCTCTTACTTTTGCTTTTTGAGTCACGTCTGTGTGCTGTTCAGCAACCAGCCTTGCAGCCTCTCCTGGAACATGACACAAGTACTGCTGAACATGATCCAACTTCTCACCACTTGACAAAACCTTCCTGCTGGAGTACTGGACCTTTACAGTCTTACACTGACAAATGCCCCTTAGCTGTTAGCCTGCTTTTCTGAAAAAAAAAACCAAACCAAAAAACAACAAACCAACAACTGGTTGACAAAGACAACTGAAAAATATTCCAAAACTAAACTCCCCTAAAGTTAAAAGTTAAACATTTGCTCTGGCTTATTTTTCTTGTAAGCCACCTCAAACACAAGGCCAGTTGACTGCTACAGAAAAAACTGATACAAACTTCACAGTTATTAAGGTCAACCCCATATAACACATGTATGGGGGACATATAAGTACCTCTCAAAACTATCTGTACAGGTCTCCAGTTGAAGGGCCAGGCATTCTGCATGCCTAACAGTCAAGTGGCAAGCAATGGCCAGTCTGTGTAGGGCCACACAGAAGCCAGCAGTTGAACAGAGGGCTGGGGATAGTAAGCTACTTTTGGTCATTACAGTGGCTGAAATAAGGGAGCACCTGGGAGCTCTGAGGGTAAGAGCATTCTTATCATCTGTCACAAAATCCAGTAATAAGGGCCCAGACCTCCTTAGCTGGGCTGTTTAAGAGACCTCTCTGCCATAGGAGCATAGAGTGGTTTGGGTTGGAAGGGCCATAAGGAATCACCTTGTTAGAACCCTTTGCCAGTTTTAACACTGCCCTTTTCCCAAGATACTACGGGATGGAGCAGTCTAGAACATAATGAGTTCATTGACAAAGATGCCAGGGAACCACACTGAGAACTCTGATAAGATCACAGTCAAAATATGAGATACACGTTCCTCTTAGTAACTAAACATTCATAAAAAGCCACAAGAAAGTGTTTAACTGACCTTAATTCCATGCAAACAGCTGCCAAAACCTCACTGAATTTATTGTGGAACTTTATGCTCTCTTTCCAAAGACATATGGAGGATGTAACATATTTATGATTGTCTTTTAGTTAGCACCACCAATCCTTCTTAAGTGTTCTTACAATTATGTATCTAGAAGATACTGAAATGTGTAATTTATTTTCTTGTACTTTTCCTTTGTAAAGTCCAAATGACCTTAAGACTATGAATTTAATAACCTGGATATATGTGGAATCTAGATATTACACTAGGAGACTATAAACACAGCATACTGTTAAAATCTGTAAAAACTAAAGGAGACCAAAAACATCTAGGACAGACATTTTCAGAAAATACAGGCACACTAAAATCATAACCACTGCAATACACCTGCTAGAAATGATTTTCACATCCATCTGAAAGAGCAAAGCAAACAGAACTGTGAAGTGACCTTTGAGCAGAGATGAACTTTTGTTTGTGCAGAAATCTGTTGTAGTTCCCACCAAAGCGCTGATCAGAACATACTCACATAATGTATGTATACGAATAAACACTTTTGCTGAAAACATTTTGCTAAAGCAACAGTCCAAATAGCTGCTACAACTGATAAATAAAATGGTTACAGAAGTTTAAATATCCTAATGAAGCTGAGATTGGTGGAAGATGTGCAATTATTTCTTAGTGAATAACCGAGGAAAAGATATCAAACTAGGGAGAGGATGTGTAATAACAGTGAAATATGAACACCCAGATGAGGGTCCAGAAAGAGAGTGGCAAAGACAGCAAACTGTTTGATCGCTTTATAAAAGTGAGATAAAAATATACATACAAATATGTGTGACTTTGAAATAGCTAAGGAATTCTGTTTCATGGAAGTACTGAGCATACGTAAGTATCACACGTAACTCAGCTCATACTTTGCCAGGCAAAGCCCCTTAGGGCTGTGCCTGCCTGACAATAAACAGGACCAAACCCTCGGAACAGGACTGAGGCTCAAGACTGTTCCCAGCACAAGAATGGCCATTCAGAAATTACAAATAATACTGTGCAGGTAGACATTCTCTCCTGTTCCAAAGACAGCTGGCAAAACCAGCTCAACTCAATCCTGATTTGGTACTTTATTATTTACAAACAATTGTAAAACAATCTATCTGCTTTTATCTGACAGCACTCACCAATTAAAAAAAAATTAAATCTTCGTACTTCATAGCAGGTATCTTATGAGAAATAAATTGCTCTTCAATGGAACATTATGTTTATTATGTGCCCTTCTCCCAGCTTGGATAGTATGCCTTACTAGGGAGCAGGATTTTAAAAAAGGGAAATCTAAGAGCTGGTATTTCACAGAACACTTAATGTACCTAGGATGAAAAAACTAAGCATAGTGAAGATGAAGAAATTGTACAGATTTCTCTTGAGAACTTTAAGGGTTTTTTTTTCATACAAAATTTAACTGTGCATTAATATAAGTTTTGAAAAGGTCAAAATCAGCATTCTAAGATTTAATATTAAAGTATTATATTGCCGAGTTTACTGTATACCCATCAAGATGATTTGATATTTTCATTCCTTTTTCATTCAAAAGGAGAGAAATTAATGACTTGTTAATAAGTTTTAAAGACACCACTCTATACTATGCATGCAATTTAACATTCACTAAAACAAGTATGAGTGGAACAGGCATCTGTAGGATTTGGTGACACTTCTAATTGCTGACTAAAAAGACAAGAGTGGTTGAAAATGTAATTAAACTACAAATACTGAGTACAAGTTCTGTGCTTCTATATTCCATTAATGTGTTGATTGTCACTGATTGCCTAAGATTGAAAACACTATGAGAATTCCAAGTTCCTGCCTGGAAATTTCAATGCAACTGAGTCTCAGAGGTTTTTCATAAATAACTGAACTTCAAAGAAAAATAATTTTCAGTCAATCATTTTAGGACAAGCAAAAAAATGCACAGGATGCTTTGAGATGTTTAATCCACAAAAATGACATTTATCAATAATAAATGTTGAGATAGTATTCTCAGATTGTAAGGTGACACAGAAACTTTAAAGCTTTGTGTTCTTTAGAAGTGGTAAAAAAAAATCAACATGGGAAAAAAACCAGCATGGTACCCATAGGAAGTAAGGAAATTGCACTAATTCCTGGAAGCATTCCAAAAGTAGAATAGTCCCACTCTGCAAGCAGTGATCATTAAATGCATGTTCTCTGACAAATACATGAACCCATTAAGATAAAGCAGTAATCACTTAAAAGTAAAACTGGCTGGATTTTATCCTAAAATTAAATTACTCCAATTCATCGTTACTTTGCAAATTATTTTCTTAGCCAAAAAAAAAAAAAAAGATCAAGAACAGTAATTTTAATTTTTAGAAAAAAATTTAATTAAAATGACATACTGTATTTCTAATTCTGGTGAAAATAACTGCAAATTCTATAAAAGAAAATGACAGCTTTTAGTGGTATCTGTAGTCTGTCACTTTTGCATGTGATTAAAATGTGGGTTTTTTCCAAAACATGCATACAATATTGAGCATCTTTAGAGAATATTTTGGCATACCATATTATAATAGCATGTTTTACTTAAAATAAAGACGTGGGTTTATATTGAATACATTCATAATTATATTATGCATTATACAGTGCATCTTGAGCTTCAGTTTGCATTTACACACGAAGCTAATTTAAAAAAAAAAAAAAATTAATCCACCAGTGAAAAAATTGCTACATGTTTAAATCTCTTAAGTAGAGAGCATGGACAAGCCAAACCTATCAATCAAACCAGGGTTTTTTTTGGAACTAGGTAAGATCCACAATCCATTAGTATTATTATCTATCAGTAACTAAATATACAAAGACCACATTTTCCTCTTCAAAGTGTGCAGGATACAAAGTTTGAAATGTAAGCCACAGCTACAGCTTGATACTGGTGAAGAACATTTTCCTGAGATTTTTTTCTTGACTATGTTAAATCCTCCTCTGCAGTCAGTTAACTTTGTCTATGGGTTTGGATAATGCTTAATAAAATTATGCCATACCTTTCTTCACTAAATCATGAAGAAAAATAGGAATAATATATTGAAAAAAGTCAAATATCCAACTGATTCCTTGTTTAAGCATTTTTTTTATGCAATGTTACTTCTGAGTTTAAAATCTTTTGCAAAGACCAATCTATACTCAGCTGTAACTGAGACTTATTCTAGACAGAAAGGCCTGGCCTGAGTAGAAACAGCAGTTTTCTATGTTAACAGTGAGCTGGCAATGGTAAACAACAAGAAGAAAAAAAGGAGGATTGTAACAAACACCTGCAATAATACAATTTTCAGCATTTTTGCATCATTTGTACATGGGCAGTACAGGATGGATGAAGTGTAAGAATTTCTAAAGGCAAGCAACAGAAAGATGGGTTGTAAATTTTCAAACAGGCTCTAATTTTTTAGCTACGGATCAACTCCAAAACCAAAGGGCAAGCAAATTTATTACCTTTTGAGCATTTAGAGATAACCTATACTTGAGGGCACATGGGAATCCAGTTCTGACAACCATTGGAATTCTAAGCAGAACAACGAGCACGGGATAAAAGAGGCTTTTGTTCGGACAGATCCTTAGTAGCCAGAACCCTGCTAGGGTGATGCAGAGCGCTGCATCTGTTCTTGGGACAATCAGCTCCTCTTTACAGTCCATAGAAGGCAAATAGAGCCCAGCCCGCTGCGACAGCTCTGCCAGGGGCCCGGACGGCTCTCCAGCAGGATGGATGCGCCGACGGCAACACCTCAGCAGCACATCTGCTGCGGCAGAGATGGGCTGCGCATCACCTGTCTTCAACGGGGCGCGCTGCCACAGACAACCACCTTCCCCCCCTCCGAGGGCATAACCACCTCCCTGTGCCGCACAGGGCCGAGGGAGGCAGAGTTTAGCAGGCAACTACGTTCCTTGTGCCATGGACAGGGTTATCGGCCACCCCCAGCCTCACAACAGCGACCGCCATAGCCCCCGCCCCGCCCGCCGGGGAGGAGGGCAGCGGCGGCCGCGCCCCTACTGCGCATGCTCAGGCCGCCCGCGCCTGCGCCCCGCGGCGGCTCCGTTCATTCTAAGGGAGGACTAATTCTGACAGAACGGGCGGGATGGGGCAAAGGGATCCCCTTCTCTCAAGGCGCGACCCGGCCGCGCCATGCGATCCTCTCCGCCGCTGCCGCCTCTCCGCAGGCGGCGAAGCGCCAGTCCCCCCTGAGCGCTCCCTCCGAGCAGCGCGCACCCACCTGCAGCCAACACCCGCAGCTCACCGACCGGTCTGGCCCACCCTCCGCAGCAGCCACGCCAGCAGATTGGCTCTTTCCGGCGTCATTCTCCTGCTCCCTGCACTCGGAATGGCTCTGCCGGCCGCCGCTCCAGGTGAGAGCCCGCCCATCTCCCTGAGAGGGTTCCTCTCTGACGTCACCGCGGGTGCAGCTCCGCCGCAGGCACCACCTTTCCTCTGATAGGTCGCTACCTGGTGCATTCCGCTGTCACTCACTGGGCTCTCTGACATCGGACTGGTCATTGCCCTCGGGGACGGGGCCCTTCGTGTTTCCCGCGCGCCGATAGGCTCCCGCCAGGCGCGGGGGGCGGGGCGGCGGAAGGGTGCGGGGAGCGCGGCCGGGCTGGCGGTGCGGGGCCGGGCCGGGCCATGGGCAGCGTGCGCTGGGCCTTTCCCTGCGGCTCCTGGCGGCCCCGCCGCCGCGAGTGGCTGCTGGCCGCGAGGCTGGTGCAGCCCGAGGAGAAGGAGCGCATCGGCCAGTTTGTCTTTGCCCGCGATGCCAAAGCCGCCTTGGTACATGGGGAGCGGGGACTCGGTTGTCTCTCTGCACAGTGAGCCAGCATTGCCCAAATTCCTGATTTGTCGTAGGAAAACATGGCGTGCAAGGGCATTTCAGGGATGTAGAGCTAAAAGATAAAGCCCGTATAAACGTGTGGAGCTCTGCTTCACTGAGGAGCAAAGAGGGATGGCAGGCTGCTGTCAGTAGTTACTCTGAAAGACTTGACAGTTTCCAAGTCGTGATACCAAGTCAGGAGACAAGATCAGCGTACCTGAGAGAGTGTACATAAGACCATGAGGGTAACGAGTAGGAAAATAAAGCTGTTCTACATGATTCAGGTTTTAAATCTCGCCTAATAACATAGTAATACCCACCTGCTAATTAGTCTGGAAGGAGTTACTCATCACTTTTAGCTGTTGAGTATTTCATCTAGCACCTAAGTAGTGAATGTATCTACTGAAAGGAAGGCTGTTGAGATAATTTTACTATTCAGGGTGGTGTAAAAAAGCATTTATTTATGCCATAAAGTATTGTAAAATAAGTAAATAAGGTAGAGAAAGGAACTAGTGTGATTTGTCTAGGCTGGGACTGCTTTTTGTCTCGTGTTAATAATGCTAATAGTGACAGTGTGTTTGATACTCTGATGAACTCTTGTTTAAACTTACTTGACACAACTTTTATAAAAGGGAGAGATTTAAATTATTTGGCTAAAATACATGACTTGATATCAATAGTAATAAACCAACATTTTTAGGCAGGTGGTTTTCTGGCAACCACATAGCACAATAGTTCTGTATGAATACTTCTGTTTTATTTCATAGGCTGGTCGCCTGCTAATGCGAAAATTAATTTCAGAAGAGCTGTGCATACCTTGGAATGAAGTACACTTACAAAGGACATCAAAAGGAAAACCTTTCCTGGCCAATAACTTACTCGGTATCAGTTCAAATTACAACTTCAATGTTTCTCATCAAGGAGATTATGCAGTCCTTGCAGCTGAGCCTGAGCTTCAAGTTGGCATTGATATTATGAAGACCGATTTACCAGGTAATGCGTTATGGTCACTAAAGCAGATCCTGCAGTGTTTGAGTGCTGAACATTTTCACATTTCCCAAAGAACCAATCTGTGTCTTAGAATTTTAATATAATTAGAAGAGAGTGTATGAATGCATTGTGTATTTGGGATTTCTAGCTTTTCAATCCACTCCTCGTTTATTTTGGGGTGCATTGTAGGGCAGATACAGATGTATTTTTCATTTAGAGAAACAGAACCCTAGGAAAATATCATCATGAAACCTTCTATCATATGGGCAATACCAGCATCTGCAGATAATTTAATTATGGATTTGCTGTCTGTGAGGCAGAAGCAGGGATATCTTTCCAAATTGGGATAATGGGATCCATCCCCATGCGAACTTCACAGACAGTGTTACTCAGTTGTCTCATAAGTATGAACATTTTACATGTCAGCCAAGTGGCAATGTGAATCCTCTGTGAACGTGCAGTAATCCTCGGTGAGAGGGGATCATGAGGAGGGACATGAGTCTTGGAAAAGACTTAAAATTTACAAAATGTAGTTATTGGCCTACTTATTTGCATGAAATGACTGTATAGATTAGTGACCTTCAGGATCAAAATAGGATTGTAGCAAAGTGTATTTTTAAATACAGTTTTATTGAGATCATTTAGTTTGCAAATGTTCCTTGGTGCATGACTGGGTTAAAGGAGAAACATACTGGGATTTATGATTCACTGGAACTCTGTTTTTTTAGAATCTTCCTATAATGTTTAACCAGATATGTCAGTATCTGTTCTTAGAGAATCTTCTTTCACAGTTTTTTACTGTGAATTTTATGCTGCAAAACACGTTGTGTGGGAAGGTAGAGATGCAGATAAACCCTGACTGAATAACTTTCTGTCTGATCACTTTACACTTTTTTAATGATAACTACAAGTGTACCGTTTTGAATTGTCATGTTTAGCTAGGGTGCACAGAAACTTTGCTGCCATCTGAACTTCTTCCTGTGACTCCCACCTGCTGTAGACCCTCACTCTGAACACGGTGGTCAGCGTGTGAGGCCACAGGTTACCCCCTCCACCTTTGGAGAATCCTCCACCTGAGCTGTTGTGTGTTTCATGACAGGAATTGTGTTCAGTGGGTAAGGCTGCTCTGGTACAGGCACACACCTGACAGGACTGCAGTAACACAGGGCCCAAATAACCAGAAAAATAGAAAAAAAATATATGTAGAAGTGGGGATATCTTACATCCTCTGCTGGTATTTCCTGCAGCTGTAAATGTAGCTGGCATTTTAAAGGCATGTTGTCAATGTCAAGCTGACAAGTTTTATGATGCATGTTAAACACTATTTCTGAAGTCTAAAGACTAAGTGATACTTGGAGATCTGATATAGACAGGCTTCAGTGCTTTTACCCAGAGAGAGAAAAATGGTGGTTATTTTGGAGATGCTGTTGATTCCAGAAACTGAAAGATGACTCATGTCTTCCTTTTTGTAATTATCATTTGTATTTTTGAAAAAGAAATAAGATAACAATGGAAATGTAATAATTGTATGTGGGAAAGAGAGACAGTAAATAATATTAAGGATAGAACTTCATATTACAGAGAGTATAATTTAAAGCTGGCCATCTTTTCACTTAAAAATTTTTCTGAGGAAGATTTTTGTTGTAGTAGAATCACCTGCAACTTTTTTTTTGTTGCTGGGCTATGAATAGGTAACACTGACTTTACCAGTATTATTTTCTCTGATAGTTCCACTGAGTGGTGCTCTTGTTCTGCACTTGCTAAGTGCATTATATTTCTGAAGGTGGATCCACTATAAATCTCTTTCCTTGGAACACCTACAAGGACAAAGAGTTCCCTATGAACAAAGTACATTTCAGTAGGTTTGTTTGTATTCGTCAAACACTTGTTTAAATAAAAAATTTATCTTGTGATGTTACCCAACAGCATCTTGATTGAGGTCTCTAGGACTGTAGCTGTTATATTCCTTTACTGTTCAGCCAGTCAGCAAGCAAAATCTGCTGTGCAGATGTACAGGACTACCATGCAGCTGAAAGTTTTGAGAAGTCGGCTGTTTGTGTGCTACTTTGTAACAAGGAGTCCTGGTGCACAGAAACATTTTATGTCAATTCCTAATCTGTACCATGTATTTTTGTTTTACTTACTGTCCGTAAGAAGCTGCCTCTTTCCATGTAACTTGTGCTTCATTATTAAAATCTGAGAAATTAAACAAGACATAGCCTTATTCAAAGGTGAAGGCAAACCACACTAGAAGCTATTCTTGCCACTGCAAACAGCAGCAGTTCTACAAAAGTTCCACAGGTGTGCAAGAGTTTATCATCTTTTTTCCTCTATTCAGATATTGAAGTAAATACTGCAGTGGTGGTCGAAAAGGAAAATATCCTCTTTTGGTTTTGTGTGTTGCTGCCTTTTGGTTATCTGGCAGGTTATTGTAGATTTAAATCAATCTTTCAGTTTAATTGTTTTTGTAGAATTACTGAGATCAATGATTATTTTTCTTCTCTTTAGGTCAGTTTAAGATGCACTCTTGAGTCATTTGGAAAAATGCACACTGTCCTGTAAATTTGTTAGTAGAAGTGTCTGTGGACATTATTTGGCCAGACAGGTAATGCATATGAATTTATTTTAAGCCTTTCAAAAAAGAAGTGAGAAGGATTCTCACAGTACCATTAACACCTGTGGAAAAAACTGAACTTTTGTTTGATTTTTTTAACTTATGGAAAAGAAATTCTGCAACAAGTCTCTACTTGTTTTGAGTGGTGTGTGGGATGTTGATTGACCAGTCACTTAAACTGTAAAGTATAACGTTTTTGGAGACTTAGGAAATATTTATAGCTTAATAAAGATTGCCTTGAGCATTTGAAAAAATTTAGATCTTGGGCTCAAGGGCTTTCCTGCTATGCATATGAATTTCTTTTTACTAATGCAATTTTTTAGCTTAGATGGATTTGCAAAGTTAAATAATTTAACAGTTCATTCCATATCTTCGAAAATCAGCCCGCAATCTTTCTAACCTATCCCACTATATTTACTTTGATCCAGACGTCTTCAACCTCAATTTTATTCCAGAATTAAATATTTGACATGCAGTAGAATTAGATTTTCTCATTAATACTTTGGTTTTATACTAGACTTGCCTGTTAAAAGACACAAAAGGGTATATTTTCTGCATGTGAATTTCACAGAAAAATTAATTTGATCTAAAAATACTCCAATAAATGCTTTTTAAGAAAGTAGGCTATTATGTGCAAATATCTAATTATTTGAAACTGGTTTTCTCTGAGACAAAGAAATATAAAAAGAACTTGACTTATTTTTATCTCTTTATTCTCGTTACTACGTAATTGAGGTGAGGTAATGGAAGAGGTGATAGAGATGTTCAAATCAGAGGCAGGTCACATGTGTATATAAGTCCCACATGAAGAAACTAAATACCATACTTCAGTCTAGCTAGTGGAGGAAAGCTCTGTCTCCAGACAGTTTTAAACATTGTGCTGTTAATTTTGGCGTATTCATAGCCTAATTGAGTTAGGCACATGTACATCATAGTTAAGATATTTGGCATGTTTTTTAGCTAGCAGCCACGTTCAAATTTTTGAACTTGCAATGCTTATTTAATTGCTGCATTTCAGCTTTTCAATAAGAATTTCCTGATTAGAAACAAATTCTAAATCAGATTGTTTTTAGAGTGCTTTTGTCCTTAAGGTGTTTTACCTTTACATTAAACAAAGTTTTAACTGTTTCTGGTTTTATTGTTATATTTCTGTAAATCTTATAGCAGTAATCAGTATCTAATCTTTTACTGCTAGAGATAATCTGCAAATCATTAGCTTTAGGTATGCAGATGCACTGCTTGGAATGAAGAAATTAACCAAGAGTTTGATTTAAATGTTACTTCTTACAGATTAAAGAAGTCATAATTTATAAATACTTAGGCAAGCACATATCTTTTAGATGTGAAAAATGTTAAAACAGCTGATATTCTTGTTGAACTAAAGAATCACAGTGATTCTATGCACTTACACTGAGTAAACAGGGAGGCATTTCTTTGTTCTTGTTCTATTTGCAACTGGGAAGAAACAGCCATCTTAAGCATACTCTTTACAAATATGTAGTATATAGCAATTTCATTGCTGTGCTTTATTCATGTTTCGAACACAGTTTTAACCTGGAATTACACAATTATGTAATTGATAAAACACCAATGCTTGGTAAACTGTGAAAGAAAGTTGATATTGTGATTAAATCTCCTCTTTAAAGGAAAATTTCTTTATTTTCCAAAGAAACACTCTTAATCCTTTATGAAATCCTTAATCTTTTAATAGAAAACAATTAAACAAAGTAAAACAGTTTGGATTAACGTATAAACTGATAGCAAAATGCAGAACTGTAAGATTAGGATATGGAGAATATATGTTTGAAATGAGGGATAAACTAGCAATAAAGAAAAGAAAAATCCTAACCTAGAAGCTTTTATTAAAAATAAGAGTTGGAACAAAGAGTAACTATAAGAATGCTTGTCAGATTGTTTTGGTGTTGTGTTGTTTGGGGTTTTCTGCATTCTGCACGCTGAATTTACAATAATCACAATTTATTACATGTGTTTTGGAAAATTAAGTTATACAGTCACAGTGAACAGCTAAATACAACTGATTTTTTTTTCTTTAACAAAACTAAAAGTGCTTCTCAGCCTCCACTAATGACAGTTAACTTTGGCTTTCCAAATAAAGAAAAGGTAGCAGAAAAATCTAATCCAAGGACTAGGGTTAAGTAATTACCATGCAGATATTAAAAAAAATTGCCTTTGAGAAGTTTCTTGCTAACGCTGCCCATTTCCAGTCACTTCAGCTTTACAGATACAGATATTTGTTGCATGAGCTGGAATACAGAAGCTGACTTTATTTTGTGTTGTCAAAAGCTCATTTGGATATTGACTGTGCAGGTATTACAGTTTAGAGCCCTTACTGGTTTAAAGGTTGTGAGACAGTCTTTTAGAGACAGATGTGCAGATTTTTTTAGACTGACTTATGAAATGGTAGAAACTTACCTTAAATATTTCACATCTCTCCTCAGTAAATGTTAAAAAAAAAATAGCCTCAGCTGCATTTTGCTGATGTATTTCCTTTCTAAGAGAAATTCTGATTTTCAACAAAGAAAATATTTTTATATTTCTTCAGTAAACATGACATGTTTCTTATGTTATGTCAGGTTTTCAGGAAAGTAGGGTCAGGAGACATTTGCTACTTCCATAGGTAGCTGTTTTCTTGCCATTTATTGGGTTAGTTCTGAAAATTCTAAGCATTCATAGCTATTATGTGCTGTGTTGTATTTTGATGGAAAATACAATTTTGTAATATAAAAAATTATTACTTGCCCTGCATAGTTTTCCTGTTTTTTCATCAGACTTGTTGGATTCTGTATTAAGCCTGTATATCTTCCTTTTTTCTTTCCTAAGTAAAAACAGATTTAATAAAAGCAAAGCAAACACTTAGAGATGATATCTACAAGAGTAGACACAGGTGAATAGACCATTGAAGTTCATCAGTTTTTCATCTGTGGGTCTCTCCTTTTTCATCTGCTTTTGCCATGTTGCAGCACATTTATCTTCCACTTGCATCTTTCCTTGTATATTTTGGCTGGATAAAAGACAGCTCCTGCAGTGGCAGAATTTGATTTATGTGATGTTAAGGGGAAGGATATGAGAGGACAACACGCCAATGACTAGCTGACTGATGTCTCTTCTCTGTGGGAAGACCCAACAAAGCAAAACATGCTGGATTTTAGCTGTCAAGTGGGACAAACGGTCTTTCAGCTGCTGGCAAGCCAAACAAATGGCTTTATAAGGTTTTGGGTTTTTTTAATTTTTGTTCATTTGTGTTTAAAGAATGTCTTTATGTAGGAGAGATTGATTCCCAAATTTAAAACACTAATACTACTTCCATCATCATGTGAGGTTTTTTTGACTGCATTATGAAGGGGGAAAAGAGGGAGGGATGGTGTACAGACAGAGGTGGGAAAGTTTTAAGTGTGAAAATAAGGGATATTTTTATTGCATTCGGCTGTGAAATTCATGTTTTGGGAAAGGCTTCTGTGCAGTGTTCCAACTTCCGCCATTAAAAGGCAACTCTTGTTCTTTACTGGGTTCATTACTACATAGGATATTGTAAGGTTGAAGGACATAGTTCCAGAGTGTGTGCCAATACTGAGGACCATTTCCACATGATGTTTAGAGGAGACAGCTTTCATTAAAACCTTTCAGAGAAACCAGCTCAGTTTGAATCAGCTTGTGCTAAGGTCACAGAGCTTCACAGGAAAAAATTGCATTAGTCAGATCAAGGAGATGTTAGAAAGTGTGAATCATGTAGTGAAATTCATGTGGAAAATGAGGATGACTTAGGTACTGAGAACTGGCTACCACTCCAATATAGCATTTTACATACCAAGTAATCCATACCAACTGGATTCCAATGCAACCCCAGGTTTTGCAGTGGTGGTAGCTTCTTAAAGATGGGCTTACATTCCCTATAATTACACTGTCACTAAAGCTAACTTTTCCTGCTTGATAAACTGTGAAAGGGAGATCTGCTATTGTGTTTAAATCTCCTTTTCTTTTTTGCTTGTCTGTTTTCTTGGACTAGTAAGTGTGGGGTTTTGCTTGTTTATTTTCTTGGACTAGTAAATGGTATTAAGTGATAGGTTTTCTTTAAAACTTTAATTTAAAAGCAAAGAATTAATTGCCAAAGATTTCAGTCGATATCTCTGAATGTGTAGAAAGGCCTTCTAGTATATTACTTCATAAAATGTAGTAAAACTTTTCAGAAATGTGGTGGCTTGGTAGTACTATGTAGTGTAAGGCTATAGATGGTCAGACACCATCTGGGCTTTTTTTTTTACCTTTATATTTGTATCCTCATGACTTGCTTTATAAAGGAAAGTGTATTTTGATGTTTATTTAGATTCTGGGGGTTGTGTTTTAGTGTGATGCAGCGTAACTTCATAAGTGTTGAAAGGAGGTAGAGTTCCTGCTGTTCTGGCAATGCAATGATTGCTGTATTTGATATATGTTTTATAATGACAACCTGATTAAACTCACATTTTTGTGGGGAAATTTTTGTTTTTGCTGAAATATTATGGCTACCTAGAGCTCTGCTAGCTGTGGTCATACAACTTCTTGGAAAGATCTTCAGCAAGTAAAAGGTATAAGAGTTGATACACAGAAGTTAAGAAACTTGTTATTTTATTATTGCTTGTTTTCTTATTTGCTATCACTGTTTAGTTGTAAGTACATTTTTCTCAAAGAATTTGAGGTCTCTGAGCCATCTTAGTGATTAAGACCCTTTGTATTTTAAATGCTTTTTTCTCCACTCAGAAGCAAACTAAAATTATGAGCTTGTACCCAGGTCTGTTTGACTGCAAGCTCTTCAATAACAAGTATACGTTCCAGCTGAATGTTTGACATGGAAAGAACATGTAAAAATATTCTGGAGTCTGAACAAAATTTGAGAGGATGTGGAATTCTTTCTAAATTTTCAGAATAAATGACAAAAAGCGTAAATCTGTTACAGACAGTGTGCTACTTGTCTTTAAATTGATCCTATATGAGGTATCCTGTTAACAGCTTTTAATTTTATTTCAAGTTTTTTTGACCAAGTCATAGATGTGTCAAAGCTGTTGTTTTTCCAGTCAAGTTTTAGTGGTAGAGCTGTCTAAGCCATTATGATTCTTTACTTCCTTTTATTTTACATTGACTATCAAGGCAGCTTGCTTAAATGTTCATCACTGCTGTTAGGCCCAACCACACTAATGCAATTGAAACCTTAGCAGTTTCTCTAATATTGCAGTCTTAATGATGCCATCTACAGAAAAAATATCAAACATAATCAAATTATTTCAGTCTCTTTATGACTTTTCCATTTTTAAAATCTGGAAAATGCTGAGTAATTCACAGGAGGCAATATCAGATTTTCAGGAATTTTAGAGTTGGTGCTTCTCTGGAGTGTGCCAAGATAAAAGACATCAATGTTAACATGATGAGAATGGATGTTTAACATACATATAATTGGCAGAATTGCAGGATACTGACAGGAAGTGTGGAGGTCAAAGAATCTAAATCCAATTTCCAATTCACAATAAAGCTGTGTGAAGTAGTAGACTGAAAAAAACATGCATTATTAATGTTCTATCTGGCTCTTGTAAGTTAGTCATTTATCTCTGTAATTATTTGTCTTGTGTTGTTTCTAAACATCTGTTCAAGGGTTAGTTGGTATTAATAAACAGTTAGGGCTTGGGCATCTGTTGCAGAGAAATGTTTTCTCTGTTATCAGGTTACTTTGGTTTCCTTTAGAGACAGTAAAGTGTGATCAAATACACCAAAAGGATTGTCGGCCCAAGACTTGAACCATACATCCAATACAGTTGGTTAGTTTGTAAGCTTCATAGCTGTCTTGTGTTTCACATTATTAGGTAGATTGACCTGTTCATGCTTCAGTTGTTCATTTTGCTATGTATGACATGTCACAGTGCCACTTTACCCATTTTCCATCTGAAAGTAAACTGGTTGTATTGATTAAGTATTAGTTCTCAATCACTGATCTGTATCTTTTATGCAGTTGAAGTTGGTGAAGAGGCTCTTTGCATTCTGGGGTTTAGTTTTGTTTGTTTATTTTGTTTTTTTAGGAGATTAGTTGATCGATGAGCTGGCAGTAGTAGCTTTATAAGCTACTACTATATATACTACTACTATACTACAGATATACTGTATCTGACCAAACCAAGTTGAAGATTGTAAATTCATAAAACCTGAAGTGAAGATGGTCATTCATCTACTCTTCTCACTGTTTTGAGAATGCATTCCATGGTTTTAATAATTTTTGGTACAAGTTTGTACCCTGCCTTTGTGAAGTGTACACTGTATTTCCAAAGCTG
The DNA here is from genome assembly GCF_049639895.1 of Pseudopodoces humilis. NCBI lineage: Eukaryota > Metazoa > Chordata > Aves > Passeriformes > Paridae > Pseudopodoces > Pseudopodoces humilis. The sequence continues at coordinate 73,627,879 of NC_142201.1, read as the reverse complement.
ACTTACAATTAACCTGGTGTTTGTAAAAATGCAAAAAATTGTATGAAGATTTCTGTATTAGCCTTATAGGTAGTAATTTTCACTATTAATAGCATCATAATTTACATGGATCTTAATTCTGATTGCTTTTGTCTTCCTACAGATGCATCTTGTTGGAATTCTTTAGCAGGTAGAAAAATGGGGAGAAATTATGCTGTATTTCTGTACTATTTCTATAGAGCATTTGCAAAAAGGACTACAGAATATAGTCTGTTTTCTTATTCTTCATTCCTGCCTCTTCTTAAAACCACTCTTTTATATCTTGTCTGTGGCATTACTGTTCTACAGCGAAAATGCAAAGCAAATTTTTTGCCTAGTCTTTAAAAAAATTTAACAAAAACCCAGTTGTCATTGCAGTGGAAAACATGGCATTATGTATTAACATAAATAGCTCATGCAAAAAATCCAAAATGCAGACACATATGCACACATGTGAACACACACACCTGCATATGGCATGTTTACTTTCCAGGCTTAATATTGGTGTCTTTTTTCTAGTATCACTTGCTGTTTCCTCTCCTAACTCTTCCTGAAATTTCCAGGGTGTTGTGTGCTTTTAATTTAATGAAGATACTTAACTTCAGGTTTAGATTTTATTTTTGATTACTAGAATGCAATTTTTGAAATATTACTCAGTTCATATTCTTAAGGAGCTAAGGTACTTAAAAGTTGATTAACAAGGAATGTATTTTAAAATCAGAGAGGGCACTATAATTAATTGTCAACATTAAAAGGAGTTAGTTTGTTATTTTGAAGATCTGTCTCCTGACATAGGCAAGTAAGAAATACTTGTAAATTTATTTCTGAAACAAGTTGACAAGGGGGAGCTACCTTAGAAATGCAAATTTAAAACCAAATAATTAATTGCTATATGGACTTGTTCCCGTTCTTTCAAAGGAAGTTTTTTATAAATTGTGGCAAGTACACTTGAGGTTTTTTTATTTATTTTTTTTTAATCAAACTAAAAGCAAAAAACATAGCATTTAAACAGAAACTTTCTGCTGCTTCTAGTTTTGTCTCCTTCATAACTCCTGTGTCATGAGTGACATGGGAAAATTGGAGGGGGTTTAGCAAAGGGCCACCAAGATGATTAGAGGGTCGGGGAACTCGACTTACATAGAAATGCTGATGGAGCTAGGCTTGTTGAACATGAAGAGTTAAAAGTTCTGAAGAGGAGAATCTAATCACAGCCTCCCTGAAATGTAACTGCAGAGCAGATGTACATAGCTGTCTTCAAGAGTGTGCACAGGAACAGGGCAAAGGGCAGCAGGCTCAGGTTGCTTCAGGGGAAGTTCTGTCTCTATAGAACAAGTCTTTACCATGAGAGCAGCAGGATACTGGACTAGGTTCCCCAGAGAAAGGGTGAAATACTCTGCTTGACAGGGCCCTGGGTAACCCAACATAAGGCTCTGTTTTTCAACAGAAGGTTTCACCAGGTGGTCTCCAAAGGTTCTTTTCAACCTACATTTTCTCCATGGTTCTGTGAATCTGTCTGTCTCTGATACTGAAGCAAATATGGGGTAACGGACTAGGCAGGAAGTGGTACTGCAAGTAACTGTGGAGAATAGTAGTCCTAAGTCCTCTGATCCATTCTTCAGAGAAAAGCAAACATACTGCCTTAAGGAAACAGGGAGGGAGTGCACTTAAGGACAGAGTGCCTGAGCTTTTCAGAGAAGGAGTGTGACAGACAGTGGGAGTGGAGGGGAAAGTACTGTGTGAATTTGAACATGAGTGTTGAGAAGGGTAGCTGACCAGTTGAAGAAGCCTAGGACAAGAAAAGGGGTGAACAATGAGGAAGAAATTGTAGGAGCACATGAGTTTGATATGTACTTGCTGTACTAAATGGCTTAAGCATCAAGTATGTTCACCACGTGATAAAGTTGGGATGGCAGGACCGACAGTGCAGGAGCCTTTACATGCCTCTACATGCTGAAGGTAGTGTAGTGTGAATAGTCTTGGGTGGTTTTCTCTTTTAGTCCTGGGTTATTGAAGAAAGGAGAAGAACTCTCTGAAACTAATAGAGGACAAAGGGTACACCAGGACATTCTGGAATATTTTGTAGTTTTACTCACAAGAACAGGCTGAAGTGTCACCACTATTGTCTTAAATACTTAAGAAAAGAGAGAAAAGGAAAAAAAAAAAGGATATTTTAGAGCAGGTATTAATGAATGTAGTTATTTGATTGTAGTATTGTAAAATGGGTCATACAAACACAGAGGTGAAAGAAAATACCTTTCTCCAAGTTCAACAGATTTTGTTCTTATTTTTTATTGTTTCAAGGAAGTTGGATTGTGTAAGTAGATGGATATGGAATTTGCCTTGGTAATTCATCAAAGCATACTTAACATTGTGGTTGCTTTTTTCTTCTACTCCAGAGGGAAGTTAGTCCTGTCCTTAGATTGTTCTGGATTGTTCCATTAGCTTAGTGCTGCAACTTTCAACAAAATTGTCTTAAGATGTTTACTTTAAAATGCAATTCAGGGAGTCTCTGAAATGTCACTGCCTTGTCTTGTGGGATGTTCATGTCAGATAACACTTTGCAGAATGGTTTGGAAATTGTGAGAAAGCCTGAATGTGTGCTTTAGTGTAATATTAATTTGTTCAGATCAGTTATTACTGCTGCCAATACCTGTTTTTATTTGCTGTCTAGATACCTGTAGAAGACAACCACTTTATAGAGAAGGCTTAATGCCTTTATCCCTGGTTTAGGATGGGGAATATGAGTATAGAAAAGGAAAGTTCCTTGCCCAGTCAACTCAAAGAATTACTGGCACAACTACAGTTAGAATCTGCATCTTAAGCAATTATTTAGTGAATGGGTTCTTCGAAGTAACATGGTATTGGGAGGGAGAAAATGTTTTGGATTAAATATGATTAATGTTTTATTTTTAGTAAGAACATTGAGTTTCCTATCAGAGAAATTGTCTCAATATGTGGAATTGTCTCTATTCAGATTTTTATTATCCCTACTAAAGAAAATAGGTTTTCTGCCATTGTCTCTTTAGCAACCTGTAAACCCAGTTGGACTTGGATGCTTGCAGGGATACTGATTAACATAGGCTGTGGGTATGTGACAAGGTCCATAGATTTCAATGTACTATAGAAATGCCATTAATCAGTATAACCACACATTGCAGTATCTTCTACAAGGTAAATTTAGGCTAGTGGGAAAAAGTGGTGTAGCCCCCAAAGAGCCGCTGCAATGCCACACAGCTGTGATTATTTTTAGAAGAAGCTTAAAATTAATCTAAGGATTTGAAGGTTTGGTGGTTTGAGGCTGGGTTTTTTTGGAGGACTTTTTTTCCCTTGGTATATTTCTTAGTTATTATGGGCACCTCTCTACCCCCATTTTTATTCCAGTGTAAATCCAATCCGAATAGTTTAATGTGTGTGTAATAAATTCTGCAAGTTTCTAATAGCTTCTACAAGTGCTTAAAAAAGTACTTCTTTTGTATCCCAGCGTCCAAGGGTGGGAGGCAGAATAACTTGATAAATTTTGACAAACAGCATGCTATTTTATAAAATGTTACTAGATGAAGCTGTCAGATGCCAGAGACTGTATATGCTACTTTTGTAGCTGAATATAATTTTTTTATGTTTATATAAAATCATCATTGGTTAAATACTTTGCCTTTTAGAGAATGCTGAAAATACTGTCCTGAACAATCATTAGCTTGCTGCTTTGAGGCTGTGTAAATTCAAATTGTGCAGCAGAGTTGGTTCATAAATTATTTTTTTTCTTTATGAGTTTTTTCTAGAGTAATAATGTGAGGTAATTCATTTGCTTATTATTAGTATTCCATTAAAATTTCTGTAAATATCTGTCTGATTTATAGGTAGTAGCTCAATTCCAAACTTCTTTCACATAATGAAGCGACAGTTTACTGAAACAGAGTGGGATGTAATCAAGTCAATGAGTAATGAATGGATGCAGCTGGATATGTTTTATCGGCACTGGGTAATCCTTTTCCTATTTAAAGTCTGCAAATGTTCACATTCTTATACAATTTATTATTTTCATTATAGTAAAAATTTAATCATTTTGTAGCTGCATAGAATCATAGAACAGTTTAGGCTGTTAAGACATCTAAGATCATCAAACCCACCACAAACAAGGTGAAGCATTCATATCTGTATGTGCCAATGAGTAATTTCAGTTGCATGTTTATTTTAATGCAGCAAGTTAGGCTGGGTATAAACTATGCTGATAACTTTTTCTCTCAATAATTTCATCAGTCTACCCTCACATTTAGAGTAGTATAAGTCTTAAATTTATTTTGTCTGCAATGTGTGCTCGGAAGTAATGTTTATAGAAGAGTAAATAGTTTAAAAAACACTTTACAGCCAGTATAAATAAAATACATTTTATGTGTCTTTTAGGCCTTAAAAGAAAGCTTCTTAAAGGCCATTGGAGTTGGAATTGGCTTTAACTTGCAAAGAATTGAATTTAATGTGTCTCCACTGCAACTGGAAATAGGGAAGGTGTATAAGGAGACAAAAATGCTTCTGGATGGAGAAAAAGAAGAGGAGTGGACATTTGAGGTAAAGAACATGTTTTCACTAGTGATAAGCAGTCCCAACTCCTTATGGTTGCATTGCATGTTTGATTTTTTTCTTTACTTGCAACTTCACATCTTTATTCTGTATAACTCCACTGAGCTTATATTAATCAAATCTTCAGATATAAATCTGCAGCATTTTTTTTTTTTATGATTGCAAGAACACCCCATAGATGGATTTGTTATAATGTCTTCCTATTTTTCATGTGCCTGGAATATATTTCCTGCACTCTGAGAAGGTCATCCTAAGGTAGGCACAAAGTTCACAGAAATATATTCAGGTTTGATTTTTTAAACAAGTCTAAGATTCTAAAGTTCTTCATCAGTTAGTCTAGAATTGTTGGTCCTAATAGTCTGAGTCTTGGGGTTTGGATTTTTGTTTTCCTTCTTCAAAGTTATTGGGGATTACCACTGAAACATCTATCCTTTCAGATTCGGTCAGAAATTATCAGTATCATCTCATGTTTAAAGTTTAAAGGATATGTAGGCAAAGAACTTATAGGGACATGGTTTACTGGTGGACCTGGCAGTGCTGGGCTAACAGCTGGACTTGCTGGTGTTAAAGGTGTTTTCCAGCTCAGATGATTCTGATTCATAATGATCTCAAATATTTAATTACCTGAAAAAACAAGATTTAAAAACAAATTGAATCATAGTCCTGTTTCTCTATAACCCAGAGGCATGTTTTTTCAACCATTTAAACAAAGCAAAAAATGGAACAAACTGTCAAGTGCACTTTTCAGTAAGATTATTCAGTTTCAAATACATATTTGCATTTTGAAAATATCTATATTGTTGGAGACAGCTGTTCCAATAGAGCTATCTAAATGACAAATTTCTGCTGTATGTTTATTTTCTTTAGTATACAAACAAATACATGTACCCTGTGCATGTGGTATGAAACAATGACTGTTCCAGTAATGTTTAACTTCAGAGTGTAAGTTTCTTTCTTCACAGTCCATTCCTTCATTCAGCATTCCTGTCCACATTTGGTTTTGTGTTAGAAGTCTATGCATACTAAATCAGCCCTCTTACTCAATTCCTTTATAGTATAGCAATATCAGTATGTCAAGAAATTCACTAGCAGGAATTACACTGGCAAATTAAGTTATCGGGAAAGCCTGTGATATGTCTTGTATCAGAATGCTTTCTGTATTACTGCAGTGTGCCATGGCCAAGGGAACATCCACCTGTCTTCAATGAATTCTGGAACTCCTAAGTTTGGTCTTTGATGTGCCTGTGGTTGATTGACAGAAATAGACTGAAGATGATGATGCAGATAGCTCCTTGTAATACTTAAGTGCTTTCTAATTGTTTAAATTTTCCTTACGATTTTGTAATTACTGCTAGAACATTCATGCAGTTTTCATCTGAGGCATGTCTACAATTCCACACTTGCCCTCCTGAAGCATTATAATCAGGCAGATTCTTGTATTTCAAAGAAAAGGCTTAATATCAAGGTTCCTTTAAATACAAGCTCAATTGGGATATAATTTCATTTAAATATCAACATTAATAAAAATTAATAAGTAAAATATTTTTCAGTTGCCAATCTCCAGAAAGCTTAAAATTAAGCACTGCTTTACTTTTTTGTCTCTTCCCAAGTTTATTTTAATTTTGTCTGTTTTCTTACTTAGAAAAGTCTTTTCTCTCATCAGATTTTTGAAATAACTTTTTAGTTGAAAACAGTAATTTTGAGAAATCTGAAAGAGTCACCCAAGAGCAGACACTGAGTCACCTGTAAGATTACATATTACTGATACAGCCTTTTCCTGTTGTGCCAAGTTTACTTGAGGGAGCTTTTTCTATCAAATAAAAAAATATAGTGACCTCAACTTCTGCATTCCAGAACTGACAATGTCTTAGTGAAAGGAAATTATAAAGGAGGCCAAGACTGTTTAAAATTCAATTATCACATATTTTTGATTGATTCATTTCAGTTTTAAAGAGAACCTAATTTACTAAAAATGGAAGGGGAAATAAAGGGGATTTTATCCATTTAAATTACACAAAATATTCTGAAATCTCCCTCAGAAAGCACCATGTAATATGAAAAGATAAATTTAAATTCATAAAGACCAGGAAATAAGATCCACCATCTTATACTTGTCACGACTAAAAGATCAAGAGAAATACTAATGAATCAGAACAAATCAAAGTTGATTCTGTTTAGACACCCTGTAACTGTTCACAGAGCAAAGCCAATTCAAATTGAAGATGGAACTTTCTGTGAACAGTGCAAAAAGGTTTCTCTTATTTCATTCTAAATACCAAATTAACTACTTTGTTATGTAGTTGACAAACTTTTACCAAGGGTTTAGTTTTGCTCGAAGTATCTTTGCCCTCATTCACTCCCTGTATTTTTGGCTTAAGTGGAAAGCAGTTGATCAGAAACAGCCTCTTCTTGTTTGATCTTGATGGAAGGATTTAGCTTTAGGGTCTTGTTTTTGCATTTTCTTCTAGAGATTGCTATGCAGATTCCCTTCAGCTGTTTTGTAAGGAGTTGGAGGAAATAAAGCTTCTTTTAAAAGCATCAATTTAATTTTAAGATATATCTGCTATATGTGTTGAATATGCTTTATTCATATAGACAGTACGTGCTTTCTTCATTTTAAAAAGGTGGCTTTGTTTAGTAATAACTAAAAGACAGCTAGCCCAGTGAAGAGTGATAAGTATTTTGTCAGGGTGTTGATTTAGGATGGAGTCATTATGATGATGGTGATGATTATTATTATTATGGGTAATTCTATATGCTCCATTTACTTCCTTTGAAGAAAATAAACTTGGGCAATTTTCCTAGTTTCATTTCTGGTACAGTTAATTTTCTTCTTAGTAGCTGGCATAGCGCTGTGTTTTGAATTTAGGATGAGAATAATACTGATAACACACTGAAACAAAGTCAAGGACTCCAGTTTCTCATAGTGCCGTGCCAGTGAGGAGGCTGTGTGGCTTGAGGTGCCTGCTATGGATGAGCTGTCTACTACTATGACAAGAATGAAGTGGTAGTTAATTCTAGTAGAAACAAAATAAGTTGGTTGAAAACAGTTAAGACAAGTTCTGTCATTTAAAGAGGTCAATATAAGTTTAAAAGATAGCTAGATTAAATAGCTAGGTAGATTTGTAGCGGATCTTATATATGGAAAAATATATTGGCATTGGAACTATCTTGGCACAGGAACAGTGTTCCCAGAGAACATGTGGATGTCCCATCCTGGAAGTGTGTAAGGCTAGATTGGATGAGGCCCTGAGAAACCTGGTCTAGTGGGAGGTGTCCCTGTCCAAGGCAGGGGGCTTGGAATGGGATGATCTTTGAGGTTCTTTCCAGTGTAAGCCATTCTTTGAGATTATGCAAAATAAATTCCTACTTAGTGATTTCCAAAGTGTTAAATGTATTCGTGACCCTTTCCTTATTGGTCCCTGTTGTGTACAATTGATCAGGAAGAATAACTGGATAGCACTTACTGGAATCAATATTAAAGAATTTGAGATGTAAGACATTTCTGTTTTCATACCTACCTCAACATTGTGGGTACAATTATTTTATATAGGAAACACATAATTCATCCTAAACTTCAGTCTGGGATTAAGAATCATCTGGCAGGACTGCTGTTGCACAAATAACTTTTTTTGCATTTTTTCACAACAAATATTTGCTTGGTTTGTTTATATGCAAATAGATTACTTCCAGAACATGAATTTCAAAGAGAGATTACCTGGGTCAATTTGAAACATATTTAGTAATTGCTGGTGTGCAACTGTAGTTGGCATCTTTCACCCTCAGTAAGAGAAGTTAATTCTGTTGCATTGTCAGGAATAAATAAGAATAGAAACTTTTATTTCTAAGACTAGCTAATCCAACTGGATTTACTCATCAATCAGTTCTGCTGGCTGGGAGGGTACAGATTCATCCTAAGATGTCTGTTGTTGAGTGAATTCATAATGACTTGAATTCCAGACACATCATTCTGCCGAGTCTTTGAAACGAGATCGTTGTAAATCTCAGTGTGCTCTAGTAACACTTTTGTTCTGTGCAGACAAAAACAAATTTTGGTCCATTATATGTTTTCTAGTTTATAGAGAGGAATCTTAACAAAACAAACTCTCTGCATGTCCTGGGGTGACTTTGATGCTTGACACTACACTGAAGGAATTCTGTATGATTGTCCTCTTTTTGTTTAATCATCTATTTCCATTTAAGATACTAATTTTATAAGCTGGTATAGCAATATCTCCAGGGAAGCAAGTTGATTTGCTATTTTTTATGGTTTCAGTATGTTTTATTAATTCCATTGCTTAAGGTTTTTGCTGGCCACTAGTAAAGGCCAGGAAAGTTGTTCCTTTCTGTACTTCATTTGGATTTATATTGCTCTGAAACAGCAAAGATAGATGAAGGGCATAGTTTATGTTTTATTGTAGGATGCTGAAAGCTCTCTTGTGACCACAGAGGATACATGAAATAAATGAAATGGAACATTTTTCATTCACTTTTCATTGGGGAAGATCTCTGCAGGGAAGTTGTATCTAAACAGTCACTACCTGTTAAATGCATCTTTGAACTGAAAGAAATATTATTTTGCTAACAGTATGTAAAATACTATCTATAATATGATTTTAGGTGTGCAAACAAGAAGTAAAATAAATTGACTTCACAAAAAGAAAATTCTGTGCTTGAAGCTGTTTACAGACTTCTGATGACAGGTGTAAACCACTGCTGAATATTCTGCATTGTGCCCTCTGTTCTGATCTGTCTTTGACCTCCTGGACATGCAAGAAAAATAAAAGAAGGGCAGAAAATGAAGTGATTAAAAAGGGGATATAGAAAAACACAAAACACTGCCACCCCAGAACTATAGAAATGGTTTAGCAATACCTGGTCAAGCATTCATAGTCTTTCTTATTTTTGAGGCAGTTACAGAAAGGTGCGCTCTTAAGTGGTTACCTCTTAGACAGCATTCTTTATGCTTGACTTACTTTCACTTTGCCAGAAACATCCCTCCAACTTTACGGTTGTACTGGTGCTGCACACAACAGGAGCAGCTGCTGCCGTGGCTGAGTTGGGCTGAGTAAATCTGAGCTGAGCAGCTTGGCACCTTTTATATATATATATATACATACACAGGGCTGGTTTGGAATCACAGAAATGGTATCCTGGCAACTGAAGCCTTTGAAAATTCTGTATAGTAGATGAACTGTAGAAAAGCCTGATGCACACTATCACCATTGTTCTAAAAGACATTTTGCTTAGATTAAAAGGGAAGAAAAATGAGGCGACCAACAACCTGTCAGAAGAAATTGGAGGATATCATGGTGCTTTGTTTATATTATAGTTTAGTGCAGTTAGGATATTTCCCAAGGAAGCTAAAATTGGAGATTCAGTCTTATATCCCAGGAGAATATTCTAATGACATTTTAATTTTTAGATTAATGGCAATATTGAAGTGGATCACTTTACTAGGTAAAATTATTCTTGATTTCTACTTTAGAAAGTGTGCAGAAATTACCTGAAAACTTTTGAATAAAGAAGGAGGGAAAATTTTATTTCCTGCCCTTAGGCATTTTTTAAATTTTTAGTATTTTTGAAATTTTTAAAAGTCAATGGAATTATGGCTTGGCTATAGTATAAGCATTATTTAGAAACAGCAGAAGTCTTTGGGGTTCATTTTCCTGAAATTGTTTAGGATACATTTGTAGTCTTTCTAGAAAAAAACACTTTCAAACCAAACTATTAAATAGGTAAAAACTATATTACTAAATATATAGTTACACATCTAAAAATGATGGTTTGTATTTACACATAGCAGTACTCAGACTATGTCAGGAATTTAAAGTTGTGCTCTTACATGCTGTCTGAAGCCAAAAAGAAGAGAGTCATTGTTTTAAGTTTACATTGACATCATTGTTTTTCAAAATACTTTCTAGAGGTTCACAGTTCATCTCACTGGAAAAGGATAGCTAAGATGGTTTATATGCTTTGAGACTTAGAAGGGGGTGGTAAAGGAATGCTCAGATCACAAACTTGAATACAAATATCTACAAATGGTGATACAATGGTGATGGTAACCTGTAGTAATCTGTCATCAGCCCTGTGAACATTTTAATGTGTCTGCATCATTGAGCTCTCCAACAAAACTGCTAAAAAGTACTATTGCTTTTTGAATGTCATTATTTTAAAGTATTTTGAATGATCTTGTGTTATTGTTCTGAGCCATACTCTAAACACTTAAATAGTCTATCCCCTGGAAACAGAGCAAAGAAAATACATTTACATTGCCATTTTTCATCTTTACTAGGAAACCCGTTTGGATGACCATCATCATGTTGCAGTGGCGCTTGGGAAACAGGAGGGATTTGTACAGAAGGATTCTGAGGTAAGGAACTGTGAAGTGCTTTCATGTCTTGGTGATCACTTGAATATAAACTTATGCTGTAGCTAAAAGTGTGTCATCTCATATACTGGGCCAAGAAGAAGGCTTATCTTAGGCACAGTATTGACCAGAACCAAGCAGTATTACTGAAGTGTTTCCTCTAGTTCTGTTGTGCCTGGTTCAGGAAAAGTCTGTGAAGGAGAAATAGTTTCAGAGGACAGCAACAGATAATGTCAAGTCTGTAATGCATGTATTCAATGTGTTCATTCAAGAGAAGATTAAGTGATTTTTGTCACAGCCTGCTAGTACTCATGTGGGAAAGATGGTTTTCACAGAGGGAAATGGAAACAGTGAACCAATCTGGACTGCTAAACTTGTATGACACCTCACCAATTTGATTTTAGTGGGCGACTGTCAGTGTGTGTATCCCAGAGCAGATCCATTGCTCAAACACCATTATGACAAGATAACCCTTGAGACAAACAACAACAACCAACAGATGGGAAGAACAGCAGTGTTAGTCTTCATTCCATGTGGTGTCTCTATTGAGAGAAAGATAAAATCTACTTAAAAGCTTTTCATATTTTTCTGTGTAATGTAAAAAGACCTCAGTCGTGAAAATAGCAATAAAAGTCAAATTTAAGGGAGTGACAGACTGACATGTTGTAGCCAAAACAGCCAGACAGTCAGCAAATGAGTGTGACAAATTGCCAGATTTTTCTCTGGCTTTCTAGTTCTCATCAATATATATATTTTTAACAGATAAATAAATATCTGTTATTTAGATACAAAGTTTCTACCAGGAACTAGAAAAAAAAAAGAGAAAATTAGTATAGGAATGGTTAAAAGCATGAAAGTGTGCATTACTATCTATCAAGGTAACAAAGTCTATGTTCATGGATAACAAAGGGAGTCAGACCTTGTAACTAGTATTGGTTAGACTGAGAAAAAGATATATTAAACTCCTTCTGGGGATTTATTGTGAAAAATTGGTGGGCAAATATTTTTAAAGAAATTATGTTCATTCTTTTTGTCAGGACCTACTTAAGTTCCTGGTGGGGTTGCACATTATCCTTCTGACAGGAGTACTGATAACTCTAAATCTGAAGTGAAAAGACATGGCCATTATTTCAAAAGACAATTACCTAAGTATTCTGCAGGAATCCAGGATTTTAAAGCATTGACCTTCACCATCATGGTCACTTACCTTAAACGTATCATAATAAAAATAGTCATGATATCAAAGGTTATGATGAAAAGTGTTTGAATCAAGAGGAGTCTCAAAGGCTTACTTGTCCACTGACTAAACTTATGATGACCTAGATTTCATTATCTCAGTTCAATGAAGAATGGTCATTTTAAGCAGAACAAGGTCTCATTCATTCTGAGGAAGGAAATTAAGTGAAAATGTATGTACTGTTGCACTGTGCCTTTTCAGGCCTCCTTCTAACAGGAACATGGAGGAAATGAAAGTTACCTTCTTTTTTTGTAAAACAACCATAAAAAGGATTCTATTTATTACCAAATGTGTCAAAAGAAAAGGTTGTTCATTCTAGCTTAATGTGTGTGTAAATGTTACCCAATTGTTTCAGGCTGTCAGTGTTTGTGTCTGTTCCCTCTCTGCAATCACAGGAGTAATTAATTATGGCCTGTTTGCAGAACATCTATTTTCAGCTTTCTTCACAAAATGATAGTATGTATCTACAATTCCCAGGAAAGAACCATTGTTATGTCAATGTACTGTAATTAAAAATCTGTAGTGTCAGGAGTCTTATCAAAATGCTAGTGACTGCTATATGCTTGAGTAAACAGAACATATATCTGTGCTCTTAACCTAGATCTAGACATTTATCTGAGGTTAGTCTCAATAAAAGATGGCTGAGTTTAAAATTCTTTAAATAAATAAATCCTGTGTAGGATATAAAGTGTCTTCTGTCTATCGCTTGCTATACTTCACAAGAGTTGTGCTGCATTCAGTCAGGGCACATTTCCTTCAGACAAGCACGTGCTGAAGTTCTAACTACATCTGTTAACAACTACTTAGCTCGGAGGCTTGGTTCATATTTGGTATGCATCTGTAATGTCACTTGCATGGCTCTGGGCACTATTCCTCCAGCTTTACCTCTCCAAAATGTCAGATGAACAGAAATGTCTCAACACCACGTCACTTGTGTAAGGACATAAAGGGAGAGGCGACTCAACCTCTTTTACTTTCAGTCTGCATTGACAGCTAAGAGTTTTTCTGTGCTGTTACAGCAAGCACAAACCATTTTGTTTTCTCTGCATTTATTCCTAATAGTAACCTACTGCTCAAATACTGAATTGGAGAAATTTTGCTTTTTGCCTATTACTGACCTATCTTCATTAATATGACAGAAAGGAATAACAAAATCCTCAAAATTGACCTTGGACTGAGTCACCTCCAGCACTTGGATATAAGCAAAAAAGGATCATCCCCTCTACTCTCAAGAGAGTTCCATCTCATTGCATATGAAGTCAGGCAAAAGACCAGGTCTGCATGGATCAACAGGGAGCTTGTAGCCAGACTTGGACATACAAAGGGAAGCATACAGAGGGTGGGAGCAAGAATGGGTAACATAAGAAGAATACAGAAATATTGTCTGAGCATCCAGGGATGAAGTTAGAAAAGCTAAAACCCAAATAGAATTTAATCTGACCAGGGATGTTCAAAGCAAAACAAGAAGCACTTCCGTAAATGCAAAGAAGCCAAAGGGAGCGGTTTTGCTCAGCAAGATAAATGTTAAAAGAGGCTGAAGTGCTGAATGCCACCTTTGTATCAGTATTTATTAGCAAGGCTGGCTGTCAGGAATCCCAGGTTGCCGGGATGAAAGAGGAAGAAGGCAGGAGGATGTGACCTTGGAGGAAGAGGGTTAGGTCAAGGACTGTTCGAGCAAACTGGATGGGTGTAAGTCAGTGAATATTTATGGGATACAGCTGGCATTGCAAGGCCCCTCTCAATAATCTTTGGATGATCATGGGGACTGGAAAAAGTGCCCGAAGACTGGAAAAAAACATGGAAGAAGGAGGACCCAGGCAATGGGTCTGACAGCTTCACCGTGATTGCTGGAAAGGTGGCAGAACAGCTAATTCTGAAGACCATTTCCAGGCACAGAAAGGACAAGGAAATCATCAGGACTAGTCAACATAGCTTCCCCAAAAGAAAATCATGCTTGACCAACTTGGTAAATTTCTGCAATGAAATGACTGGCCTGGTAGATGAGGTTAGAGCAGTGGGTAATTTTCTACCTGTATTTCAGTACCTTCTATCTCTGGCACTGTCTCTCATGAGATCCTTCTAGAACAATGCTGAGTACTGGATAAGCAGACAGTGAGGTGTATTGGAAACTGGCTCAACGTTTGGGCCCGGGTTGTGGTGACAGTGCTGCAAAGTCTGGTTGGAGGCCAGTACTGTGCCCCAGGGGTCAACACTGGGTCCAGTCCTGTGTAACATCTTCACTGATGACCTGGATGTTGGTGCAGTGCACCCTCAGCAGGTTTGCTGGTGACACCAAACTGTGAGGAGTGGCTGATACACCAGAGGGTTGTACTGCCACAGAGAGAGACCCTGACAGGCTCATCAAAAATGAGTCAGTTTGTCTGATGTACTGAGTAACACCACTGCAGAGGAGCCCTGCTGAATTTTATGAAATACTAAACATTAAGAATATGTCGCTCCAGCAAAGACCTATTTAGAAGAATCTGCTATATTTATGTTTGATTCATGCAAGCTGTACTATCTGCCCTGCTGTCTGGAAACAATTACATTTGGAGACTGCATACAGCAGGCTGCACTGTAGTGTGCTCAAGGAAAAAAACAAAACAAATATTTTTCTTCTTCAAAAATGTGATTTTTTTTTTTTTCTTGGAGTGATGAAACTAACCTGGAGACTGTGACACTGTCATCTCTAATATCGCAGTCCACATTTAATTGGATTTAACATGGGGAATTGCAGGTTGATTGTGACCACTTTAGTTTTTAAGTAGCACTTAGGTCTGAGAGAAGCATGCAAAATGTCAGTGACTATTGGTATTAGAAAGAGTACAGATAGGCACACCCAGTGGAATAAATCCTCACACACTTGTGTCAATTATATCTGCTGAAAAATGAAGTACAATTTGTTTGATGGTGGTCTTTTTCTTTTTTAGTGGACTTAAATAGTCATTCTGTCATACTTGCAGCATTCTATAGCCCTTGTTCCATCAATTTTGTGAACTGTGTTTCAACAAAAAACTCAATTTTTCTGTGTGGCTTTGTTACATACTTCTAATAGTTACTGCATAGCCTAAATGAGGGGAAGTGACATTAGTCTCAAATGTAGAATGTTCTCTTCTTCAGTAAGCAATGTGTAGTTTAAACATGACACAGAACTTTACAGGAAGAAAATTTGTATTTATTGATTCATGTTTTGCTAATATGTGTTTTCTTTAGGTCCATTCCATGGAGCCTAACCAACCACAATTTACATTATTGACTTTTGAAGATTTAGTTGCATCTGGTATTCCAGTCGCACCAGAGGATTCTGCATATTGGGACAATTTCTGCTCAAAGCAGGAGTGTCCAGTAAAACAGAGTTCACATTCAAGATAAGACTGTGTATAAGAAAAAGAAACTTGTCAAAGTTCTTATGCTGTTATCCTGTTTAATTTGAAGTATGGGAATAAGTGCACATATGTAAATTAAATGTATCTTTCCCTATTTAAGCTGACAACCTAATTTTCATGACGCTTCATTGGAATTGTAAGGAAGACATGTTTCCTTACTGAAGGAATTCTGAATGAGAAGCCTAAACAAAAATGCCTTTTTGCATCTCCTTGCCTGTGGTTCTTGCACTTCAGTAATTATCCAGGCTAGGAAAAGAAAGCATTGTACAGTAATGTTGTTTATTAGTGAACATGTGTTTAGCATATAAAAATGTGTTTCCATACTTACTTATGCTGAAGCTTAAATTATGATACTGCTTTTTCTCTTACAAAAATTATTCATTTATTCTTAGATGGATGAATAAAGTCAAGAAAATTGGTACAAATTCTTATGCTGTTACTGTGTGGTGCAAGTGTTTGTACAATACTTGGTGTTTGTGTAATGCCAGGCTGAAAAGGTCTGAGTCTTAGTAGTCTTGGAGCTACATGTGTGCAAAAATAGTTTGAGACAGGGAATCAACTTACAAATATTTCATAGTCTTTTCACTTCTTACCTTTGTTAATTAAAACTTCCTGTATGCAGCTTAGAATTTGTCTTTTAACAGTTCTTTTTTGTGTTTTTTCCCTCAGCGATAGATGCAAGCCAAGCAGCAGTTCAATTTTCCTAGGCTTGCCATTGGCATCAGTCATGGGGGGAAACCCAAAGGAAAAAAGAAAGCTATTTACTTTTTTTCCAAATAGTCTTGTAACAGCTGATGACAGAACATTTTAATGCCTAACAGGAAATTAAGGTTTCTGGAGATCTGTAGATCTTGAGCGCACATCTAGAATATTTTGTCGTCTTTCAAAACAAATCATGTTTTGTGCCATTACCTCTCTCTCTTCTTTCTAGAAATCATAAATACAATGTGGTCCATCTAAATTTAAGAAAACATACTGAACAGAATGATCTTTGCACAAAAAATAATTACCTTCTGTCCTACAGTTAAACATAGATCTTCATTGAATTTGAGCTTGTGTACAACTAGGCTGCACCCTGTATTCTGGTGTACACCATGAAAAGGAAAATCTACTTGTACTGTAACTACTGAATCTATGCCTTATTACAAAGATGAAGAAAAGTTTGCGAGAGAGGATGATTTTTACAACTATTATACAAACATTAGGAGTTCTGCTGTAGATAATTCCGAATTCAAACATGCTGTTAAACTCTCCTGCTTCCAGTGCTGATGAATATTTTTGTTTCCATTTCTATGACTCTCATCCTACATACTAATCATAGTTTTTAGTGTTTTGCTTTTTTTTCCCCTTCCAAAACTACAAATCAGTGAAGCAATGACTCTTCCCTCCAGAATCCACAGGGGCTAAATTAGATGTTCAGTAACTTCAAACCTGAAATTTAAAAAAATACAGAATATTTTATATACATATTTATATATAAATTCTAAGACATGTATTTTTTGTCTTTAATGAAAATGAAATTCAACTTTCAATCAATAATTTGCAATCCACAGATGTCCAGTATATTCCAATTAGTCACTGGACCCATCAATTGCAGCTTTGCCTGAGAGTTTGAAATTGCCAACTTTTTTGCTTGGACAGTGAATCAAATTGCAAATATGGGATGAGCTGAATAAAGACATTTCAGGTCTAGATTCCTGTGGGTAAGAGAATTAATTTCATATTAGAGATTAGTTATTTTTGCATGGAAGCAGTGTCTTAAACAAGAAATTTTTCTTTCAGTGGAAAGAGTTTTAAAAATATTAATGACATCATTTATAATATTGTGCTTGCATGCAAGTAGAAGACAAGCCAATCTTGTTAAATCAGAAAATTGTGCTTGGTTTTCTTGGAAGGAATATGATAGTTTTCAAGACTGTATCTAATTAGAAAGACCTAGAAAAGTTTGTTTTGGTTAGTTTTCCATGAAATAAAATTTTAGTTTAGAGTAGTTCCTAAAGAATTGTCTAGAAGACTGCAGTTTCTCACGTTGTGATTTTTTCCTGTGTCTTTTAATTACACTGAACTGTTTGAAAAATAAGATTAATCTCCTTTTTAATCTTAATAGCAAGAAGGTTAGGTGATGGTAATGCCTTTTGAAGAGCCACTTGAGACAGGTTGTTTCATGTCAGTGCAAATGGACACAATTGTTACACTTGCTTTTACTTCAGTGGGAAAGAGCAGCTGGATCGTTATGGAATTTTTGGCTAAAAGCATGCTGCTAAAAGGCCAGCAGGACATTCTGACTCCTTATGAATGTGAATGATCCTTCTTAAAGTCAGAAGAAAGTTTTTCTGGGTATCTGTGCTGTGGAGGCACATACTGAAATAAGCGTTGCTAGTGTGTACAAATAAATTAATGTGATTTCACAGTTCTAAGATTAATTTATTTTTTAATTCACCATCACACTTTTTGCTGATAAAAGGATAATTTGGCCCTTTCTCTACACAAGGCCATAACACTGACTTGCATTTCCACTGAATATAGTCTTAATGATCACAGAGTCCCTCTGCCATTTTAGAACAGATCCAGCTTCCCTCACTAGGTCAAGTTGTCGGCCCAGTCCAGGGTAGGTGAGCTGATCTTTGCTGTCTCACATCATTCTTCTGTCCCTGTTACATCTAAAAGCCTCAGGGCCTTTTGTTTCCTTCTCCAGAGCTCCATTCCTTCATCTGCTTTGTTTTCTAGATACTGTCTTTGACATAATTGTACCATGTGCCTGAGAGTAAGAAGCTGCAAAAGCACAGGCTCTGCTCCACATGAGCCTTTCCCAGCAGTGACTGTGGCTGGGTAGACCTTTTCCCTGTGGAACAGCATTGACCTGTGATCCTGTTTCTCAGATTCTCAGATTTAGGTCTTAGATTAGATCTGCTGTCCTAGGTGGCATATCAACACAGTGTTTCTGAGAAGTATTTAGTAACGGTCTCTGACCAAATAATAAATTTTAAAAGTTTTGGCCATCGGTGAAAAGATTGTTAAAAGCGAATAGATGTGTTTTAGTTTGGATTTGTTCAAAAGTTTTTGTATCTTACACCAAAAATGGTCAAGTGGATTAGGAGCTCAGTGGGTAAAACTGGGTTCAAGGCAGTCAACAACTGTGTGACAAGAGACAATGCCATTTGGTGTGAAAATCTGTAACTTTGAAAAGTGGATCTTGTGAGTTCACTCAGCCTTTTACAGGGTCTGTAAACTTGGACAAGATGTAGATTGTTACTGTCTTATGGGATCAAGTCCACTGATGTTAATCAAGACTGCTCATCTTAGACAAGAAATCAGAGATGCATCAACAGAAGTAGTGTATATATGGTTGTTATATGTGTGCTCTGGGAAACATCCAGGCAACAGTTCAACTTTAAACAACCATCTTTACCCAAGACACTGCAATAAGGCGATGACTTGCAAAAAAATTTGAAAAGATGGTTATGCAAGTCACGACAGAGTGCCCTTTGTTGGAGCTTTACAGGATTATAGTGCTACATTCTACAAAGAAGATAAAAGTGGTTCTTGGCAGAATTGATACAGCCATGTCTAAAACAGCAACTGAGATTGTCAGCCTTGACTGCTGCCTAATTCTGCAGGTGTGCTTCATTATCCTCTGGAATACAGTCAGTTTAGATTACTTCTCTCTTTGTAGAAGACGTAAGCATGAAAATTACTATTGAATTTTCAAGACACAACATTTGAAAAATGGTTTGTTTTTTTCAAAAAGTCATTTTTTGTAATATGTTATTTTCTTGCGCTGCGCATGATTTTTATGAGTAGACACTGTATTTGAATCCTGTTCCTTTTAAGATTTGGTATAATTTCTCTACTGCAATAAAATGTGGATTATTTTGTGCTTGTGTTGTCTATTTGTGGTTATTTTATCGTGTTATTACTTAGATCCAGACAGAGGTGAGATTACTGAAACACTTGTCTAACACTCATTTGCTATTTTGGAAACAATATATGGGACTGTGAAACTGTACACTCTTAATGACATCCTTTGGGGATCATGAAGCCAAGGTCTGGACCAGTTCTCCACTATTTAACTTCCTCCAATTTTAATTTCATAATGTGCAACCCAATTTCTGACAAATATGGCATAATGTTGGTGTATTCTGTGCTGGAGTGTGTCTCATCTTGTGGTCAAAATTGGCATAGTGTGAAGTTTAACGCTCTTAGCAAGATAGACATTTTCAAATACAAGACTACGGTGCTGCCCCAGTGTTGCTTACAAGGAACTTTCTGAAGATTTGTTTTTTAATTAGGATGTAGAACACAAAGGTTCTTTAGGTTGTAGTAGGAACTTGTTCCCACAGAAAAAAAAAGCTGTTTTACTTGCACAAGACTTTTCTTAAACATGTGAAAACCGGTTTTGTATTTGTAAGTGATTTAAACAGTAAGAAAACACCTGTTTCAGTTGAAATGCATCTTGTTTTTTCCAACACCTAGAGTACTTCAAAGGTTTGCCAGGATGCTTGTCAGGTATGTCCTAGGGATTTAGTGATGCCTTTTGACGTCTGGGGCAGGAGCACCAAGGTTCCCATCATAACCAAGATGCAATGCCAGACCAATAGGCAATGCCAGAACTTGGAAGGACTTAGGGAGCTTTGGTAAATGGTAATGCTGTACTTATGAATGGCAAAGCTCTGAAGGGGTTGTATAAAAGTTTTCTTCAGGTTCGTATTTTTAATGTTGTATAAATGTCTCACTTTGGACTTGGTAATTGCCTCATAAACATAGGCATTTAAGTTTAGTCAGATATTCCACAAGAGCACTGAGATTTTCATTGCAAACTTGCCCTTGTTTTGTTAATACACATGAAGAGGTAGGTGCATCATTTCTGTCCTGTGTGTGTTGGTGTGCCTTGTGCTGTGCCCTTGGTACCATAGGAGCTCTAACACATCCACCTGAGGTACTTTTGCTGCAACAGCTTTCAGTGGGGCTAGTCCAAACACACAGAGAATTCCTGCTGGCAAGGTTATCTTTGAGCTAAGAAAATATATTGGTACCATTACCAAACTATAGTAAGTTAATGGAAAATACGAGGGAAGAAATTGCATGTAAAGACTTTAATGCTGTAAGGCAAATAATGAGAAGTAAATGTATGAGGAAAGGTATACTAATGCTAGCTTTTAAATCACAGAAGTTCTTAGTTTTTCTCTGTTCTAAGATCTCAAAGCAGCTGAACTTCCTTCAGTCCTATTATTTGGGTTTCTGGGGTTTTTTTCCCCTCAAAATTAAATAGTAGCATCGGTATTACAACTTCGAAGTCCCAGTTAAGATTTCCCAGTTGTGAGTTTCTCTTGTACCTGTAGCTTAATGTTTCCAGACTTGGTTCAGTGTTCTAAAAAATTGCTTTCCTTTCATCGTGAAATAGGCTGAAGTTCACCCAAGCAGCCGGTCACATCTTCTTAATCCATGGGAATCTTTGTCCAGAGTCAGAAATCAGGAGCTTGATGTGCCTTGCTTCACCAGCCTGGTGCTGCTTGAGCAGGCAGCAGTTTCTGAGCTGTTGGGTGTGACAATGGTTTGCTCAGAGGATGGGAGGATGATGTGCTCCTGCTGCAGTGGCTCTGCCTCCTGATTCCTGGAATTACCTCGCTCAGCTGAGTGACGTCGCTTCTTCACTGAGTATTAAACTCTCAATTGCGTGACTGTTACCATTTTTTGTTTCGCAGTGTTGGAGCGAAGCATTCTGCCCTGAGAATTTGCTACCAGCTGTTTTCACCAATGTCTGCAGTTTTTGCCTTTATATCAATATACCACTGGTTTTGGCTTTTAGGCATCACAGATAGCAATCTTAATAACTAGTGCAGAAGGGAAATGCAGTAAGACTAGCAAAAATATAAATAATCTTTATAAACATGATTACAGATTTTATATGTATCATGCATGCTACATGCAAGTAAGGTGCACATGTAATATTTTAACAATAATAATTTAATAAATGTATTATATTTATAAATGTGGACTTCTATATATATGCACACACTTCTTAATAGTACCTTATCTTTCAATTAAACACAGGTCTGTGTTTTCTTCTGCAATTAAGTAAGTACACAATTATGTATACATAGTTTAAATACTCATTTGGTTTTTTTCATTATAGGGGTGTTTTGATATATTTAAATGATTCCCTATTAAAATTACTTGGGGCTTGCATTTAAAACAGCACTCAGGCAAAAATCCGAAAATAATGCCTTGAAAATAATATTCTCTTTAAAATGAATACCCTGTGTTTTCTCAGCTTCAGTAGCAAAGTTTTCAGTAATTTGTCACAGCTGTCATCAGGTGAGAGGATCCTCTGTCCTTGTATCTGTTGATTGTACAATGTGCTCCTCATCTTAATTGAGAGCTTTTGTGAAAGGCACAGTGAACTGCTTGTTCAGTGAGGTCACTGGTCTCTTTGTAAGAGAAATGGAATTTTCCTGCAGTTATTAAGTTCAAACACTTTTACTGAATAGAATAATATTCTCAGCAAGCAGTGTTTACTACCTGCATAAAAGCAATATTTTTAATCTTGTGATGGTTACGTGGTCTACAATTAATTAGCTGCCTGTACAACGTTAGGAAAATGTATTAGATTAATTTTGTATAGTAAAACTGTGTGGGTAGAGGTTGTACTCCAGTTTTGTATTTCCACATACCACACTTACTATTCTCATGTAAGTGGAAACAGTGTATTACAAAGAGACTGATACTTCTGATATCATTGTTTCTGCCTAATTGCTTGTTAGGATCTTTAGATTATTTGCTGTGTTAATTTAGAATGTTTTCCCTAGAGTGCAGTAGGATGTTTATTTGCATTTCAACTCTAGCAGTCTGACTATTCCTGTTTGCAGAAATTATTATCTCTTGGTCACCTTTTGGGATAAAACCAGAAAATAGTAAATTGCTGATTGGAGTGGAAGCACATTGGTTTCAGCTGGATTGGATAAAGTCAGATGTGCTGCCATAGGACTATGTAGCACTGGTTGTGTGAATGCCTTTAAGAAATCAGAAAAGACTTTTCTTCTCTGAGGCAAGATATCAGTTAGAAGAAAGAAAGAAGGAAGTAATGTCAGATGAAGGCAATAATTTCTCCTAAAAGACTGCTGAAAGAGTGAAGACCCTCTGAATATGCTAGTGATTGTAAAAGACATCTGATTTATTTGTAGATGTCAATTTGGGGACTTCAGAAGTCTTCTAACAGAACAATTATGGTTTTGGTTTTGTTGGGGTTTTTCTTTGGAGTGACAGCAGTTTGAGTGCAGCATTGATTGGATTTGCGTTGTTTAGTTTGTATAAACAGGCTTTTAAAAGGCAAATAAAAATTCAATTGCATAAACATTTAAATCTGTTGAGGCAAGTATCTGTTTGCTACATTGATACAGATATGAGTACACATATATACATATATATATACATATATATATATATATGTATATATACACATAATCAGCCTTACAAGAACTAGAAACCAACCCCATCTCTGTAACCAGGAAGTGTCAGAGAAGTGCTTCAAGAGTGAGTAATACAAACAGTACAAATAACTTGCGCTGATGTAAGAGAAAATTTAAGATCCAGCAGCTGAGAAATAAAAAACAGTGCTTTGAACAAATATGAGAAGGAGCAGATTAAGATACAATTTTTTTATCTGTTGGAAGCTTTTATTAAAAATACATGAGTTAAAATACTGTGAAAATGAGTGAATGTAGTAGGTAAATATCTATTTTTTTGTCATTTAATGATTGGTACTTTGTATGAAGGAAGTCAACAGAAACTGAAGAAACTGCATTGGATTTATTTTGCTTTAGCCCATTGGTCTTAAGGACTTTCCTAATTGAACATTCTGGGGAACACAGGAAAATCCATGGTCTCTTTACAGTACATGCTTGAAATGTTTTTGAGAAGAGGAGACCAGATGCAACTGTTTCAGAAAACAAATGCTTCTGAGAAAGAGAAGCTCCTGTCAGAGTGGGTTGGCAGGTGACAGAAAAACACCTGTTAATTAGAAAAACTGGTGGGTACATCACAGTCAAATAACTACAGTGTCCTGCTTTGAAGAGGTGGTTTCATGATGTTGGTGTAAGGCAGAGTATAAGGAATGCTGCCTACATCTTCTTTGTGCAGTACAGGTCCTGTAGGACGTAGACAAACCTGCTCTTGGTGTCTGTAAAATAGCATTATTGGTAAACGAATAGTCAAGAGCATGTGTAAATAGTCAATAGCAAGTGTAAATGGAAGTCTGAATCTCAACTCTTGAGGATTCTTCCATCCTGAGCTTCTGAGAATGGACAGCTGTTATCTTCTATGCGTGATGATTCCCCAGCCCTAAATTATCCCATTTCTACCATAGGGCTCTAAATAAGATGTTTGTCCATTCCAGCATGCAGGGCTTCCCTCCTGGAGCCAGGAGGGTCTCTGAGAACTCACATACGTTGGGGAGATTTGGTAAGTGAATCAGGCCAAGCACTGCAAACCAGTCTAGCACCTGAGCTCACATCAAACAAGTCTTTGGAAGAAGAAGCTTTGATTCTTCAGGTGAGTATGACCACAGCTAAAACTGGATTTTCTAGTGTGCTATTTGTGGCGAAAACTACTGTTCTAGGATTTATAGAATCTAAGATAAAAGCCCCAGTCTGTCTGGTTTTTGGTTTTGTATGTCAAAGCATGTACTTTCAACTAAAAATGGCAGGACAGTGGCACAGTGGGAAGATAAGAATTAAGAAGCTTCCAGTTCTGGTGGTAAAATTTTTTTTAAGGAATCTTCCAATTCTGGTGGTAAAATATTTTTCTCTATCCCTTTAGCTTCCATAGGTGTAATAGTTCTGTATGTCTAACATACATTTTCTTGTTATTATTATATATTACTTTTTGTTTATTTTATTGGTCTAAAATTGCCTTTCTTCTATTTTAACTTTGGAAAGGCATGTGGTTATGTTTTAACTGAATGTCTGGTAATATAAAAGTGTCATTTTAGAATTAGTGTCTGCCTGCTGGCTGCATTTCTGTGCAAACATAATAAAATCTCTTCTTGATTCCTCTGTTCCCCTCTGTCTGTGTATCATCATCTGAAACTGCAAGCCCCTTTTGAGAAAGAAACTGTCTCCCAGTGAAACGGAGGCTTGGTCCCAGCCAGAGCCCCTTTGCATTACTCTTACATAAATACTGCAGGAATAATTGAATCCCACCAATGGCAAACCCAATAATCCAACAACAGCTCCTTTGAGCTCAGATGATGTTGTTGTGCATGGGGATCATCCTGAGCTGTTGTGCTGATACAACAATGATTTGGATGTTTGTCTGCTAATACACTAAAGAGATGAGCAGAGACCTTGAGTGGCTCCTGTGAGCGAAGACATCGCTGCCACCCTGGCACATTTTATTTCTGTCTGAACCAGAGGTGGGTTGCAGATGAAATTTCCAGCTGGTTTCATGCCTGCCTGCTCCTCCATCTAAATTAGTAAGCCAGTAATGGAATTACAGAATATCTGTGCCAGTAATGTTTATACAGCAGGCACTATGCCAAAAGCTTGACAATATCATAACTTAATTAAATGGGAGTGTATGTATGAACAAAAAGATAATTCAGTTGTGCTTATGGTATATGGCCTCTGCTTATCAGGCTTTCCTGCTTAACCTACAGCTTCTTGGACAGGATATTTTTATCTTCTGCAGGCCAAGGTCTCTTTTGCAATGCTGCTTACATCCCAAGCCAGTTTGCAAACACTTTGTAATCAGAGCACATTTCCACCACTCTCTTCCTCCTGTTCACATTCTTTTACCCATTTCAGTTTAATTTCCCTTTGTGGGGGACTGAGTCTGAGTCACTCTTGGGGGATTTTCCTTCCCTTGACTGCAAAGGAATTCTGAGCAATGGACTCCCATTTTGTGCAAGTGTAAATACCTGCAGTGTGAGTCTGGATATTTTCCCTCCCACTTTTATAATTTCCCTTTTTTCTTTCTAGGTTCCTTTGTTAACTCTGGGTATGTTTCCCTCTTCTTCAATCTAAAGTATCTTCTATTTTTTCTCATAGAACAAATCCACATTTTCCTTCCCAGTTTGGTCCCTCTTCACAGCCTGAAGATCTCACACTGCTCTGTGCTGGCTACAAAGGTGCATCAAGTGAATAATTTTATGTTAGCATAATGCTTTCAAAAGCTTGTTTTATATTTTAATTGCTTATCAATGATTTATGTTGCACACCACAGGAACAGAAACAGTGACTAGCTTAATTATGCATAAAAAGTAAAATGCTTATGATTTTATTATTTTCTGCAGTACATAATAAATTTTCTATTATTTTCCCATGAGAGAAATATAAATATTTCAGTATATTTGAATATATTATCCAATAAATATATACTGAGCCATTGCTTCTCTTCAATCTTTGTCCAACAGAATTATGAGGTCCAAGTCACTCATTCTGTCATCTGTGATAGAGAATTGTGTGTCTGGACATTTACCTTCTGGCTGCTGACTTGTGTTGGACAGCGAACAAAGCTGTAATCAAAGCAGCATTTAAGCTTGGTGTATAACTAGTTCGCTGCTTCTCTTCCACTGGATATGTAAGCCACAATGAAATGAAATGAAATGAAATGAAGATTGTCGTTGTGGGAATAGCATAAAGCAATCTAGAATAAATACATTTGAGGTTTTAAAGTACCAGCCATTTTGATAGGTTTTAAACAGGCTGGAGCAACTTCAAAAAGATTTCAGGAGCAGCCATGTCCAAAAGGTGTGTATGAGCCAGTGAAGGGAATCTACAACCCAGAAGCCTTTGAATAGCATTCTCACTAGAAGAGATTTTGGGCCCAGATGTATATAAACTCTGAAAGAAGAAGCAATGCTCATTCCTGGAGGATGGACAACAGGACAATGTCTGAGATGGAATTTCCATCATTGTAGGTGACAAAGCCCAAGAGGCAGAGACCCTAGACCTTTTATGCCCACAATCATTTGGGAAATAAGAGCAGTAGAGGCAAGACAGAGCATCCCGTGCCCCTCTGGGCACCTGCTGAATCTCATAAACTGTTACAGGTTACAGGATGATGGGTCTGAAATTCTGTATTATATTAATTTAGTATTATCTTAATTTTTAATTTTTGATATGATGTCTGACTGGGGAAGGGAGATGTAATTATCTCTGCCTTACTGAACTCTGGTAAGAGTTGGGTGGTGTGTTATGCCCAGATCATGCCATACAGTAGTATCTCATGAGAAACAGACAGACTCCTTGTTAGGTACAGCACTGTACAGCAATAGAGGCAAAATTGAATTTTGCTACAAAGAGGATAAAAACAAAATAATGAGAATGCATTGGCTGGGCTAGAAAATATATCATTGCTATGCAGAGAAGGTGACATGAGGGGAATATGGTTACCCTCTGCTTCCCTCCCTTTATTCTGCTCTATGTTTAATGTAAAGACATTCCCCTATCAGACCTTCTCCCTGTATTTCAGGGGTGGCACATGGGCAGTCACTGGACGAGGACTGAGCTGGATATGCAGGAGGGTGGCCCAGCTGCCACTGGGACTGGGGAGGTCTTTAGATGGAGTCACACAAAAGTGGTGCTTACCCCTGCCTCTTTGCTGGCAATGACAGCTGAATTGCCTGCCTGTGCCTGAAGGCAGCTGGGACTTGTGTGATCACTGAGCAGTGCTGCAGCCAGGAAAACCTGATATGCACATGGGATCAAAAGCTTGTGTTGGCTATTGATGCTGGACCTTTTCTGCAAGTGCCTTACTCTCCCACATTTACAGGATCAGCATCCTATGGTTATCCTATGGATATCCTATGGATAACCATCCCATGGTTAGTCCTACCTGGATGCAGCAAAGGAGAATACTAGAGCCAGGAGAGTGATGTGAAGCAAGAAGAGTGTTTGCAACTGGTGCCTGAGGGTGACTGTAGGCACTGACTGATGGAGGAGAGAGTCAGACCCTTGTGTTAGAGCTGCCCCACCATGAATGAGACAAATGAGCAAATGAGACTTTCTCCTCCTTGATTCCAGGCACAGGAAATCTCCAGAAAGAATCAGAGAGCAAAGTTCACTCTTCAGCTTCTTTCTTTACCCTCTTTGTGACTTGTCTCAGCAGTTGCAAAAAGAAGAAACCATTTTAAAATTGTACTTAGGCTTCTGCTCTAGTTTTTGGTTTGGACTCACAGGCCTATCCTCCCTCAAATCAGATGTAATCATAAAAACGTAGAGAAGTTCAAATAGTGTTTGGGAATGCTTTCTGGAGAAAAGTCTTTCCCAGTTTCTCTTCTCCATTCCATATACCAGGCTTCTGAATGCTTTTAAATTTATTTTTTATCCATGATTTTTGATTATAAAAATTGTGTCCTTTAAGTTTGACCAGACCAAGTCTCTTCTCTAACTTTCCTTACTTTACTGCCACACATTTTATTCTAGAATTTGAAACAACTTACAGAATATGATGAAGGAATAAGAACTGTTCATATAAATCAGCCTTGGCTGAATGGCCAATATAAATTTACCTTTAAATTATTTCTATAACATAGTTATTATTCAAATTCTTGCAGGAGAAGACATTTCTGGTGCTATTTTCAGAGAGCTTTCAGATTTTGATGGATATAAATGAGGATGGATTTACCCTGGATCAGCAAAGGCAGATACATGGGCAGAGCTCTCTGCTACTGAGGTTCATCAGGCTCAGAGGCTTCCAGTGGGAATACTGGGTTTGAATTTCCAAAGGATCTGGAGCTGTGCCTAGGAATAGCAGAAGCTCTATCTAGTCAATTTTGGGACCTCTAGTTAGGTGTGTGCTGTATTTGACTTTTTGTTTCAAATTTATTTTCAAGTTGCATCATTTGTACAATTGTTTCAAAATACTCCAGCCTCTTTCCGACAGATTATAGTTTGGCCCAATATTCTGGAAATAATGATCCCATTCAAAATCCACACCTGCCTGATGATTTCAAGGCTGGCCTTGATTTGAGTGTGGAAGTACAGAGTGTCTAATGCAAATCTAATGATGCACAGAAAGCAACTATTTTAAGCTATTCTAAAACTAAGCAGAGCGTAGCATTTACAACTAGAAGCCATTTAAGTATTCTCAGAATCACTACTACTTAAGCTGTGTTCATAATGTTTATCTAAATGCAAATGAGAACATTGCTGTTCATATCTATGCTTGTCATTTTGTTTCAGTTAGTTTGTCAGGAAAAGAGCTTTGATAAACTTTCTGGAAAAAATACTTGTAACTTTCTAAAATAAAACTTTGAATGTTGATCAGCCTGGGAGCAGCACCACCTCCCAGGTCATTCTGCTTTTCATCCAGCTCAGTTTCTAACCACATTAATGTGCAATGTGCTTTTTGGGAAAAAGCTCCTCTCGTTTCTTGGAGGCGCTTAGCTGCTTTTCAGTTTTACTCTGAGTGAAAGGTGAATGCAGATGTTCTTGGCTTTGGGAGTCTTCATCCACCCTCCTGGTTAAAAAATTTAATAGTGACTTACCTAAACAAGGTGGTGCCTTCTGAGCAATCAATGATTAAGAGCTTACACAAGATGTGGAACACGTAAAATGCCTTAACATCAGCAACAAATTGGGAAAACAGTAATTTCAAAGTTAATTTTAAATGAAAGTATTTAAGTGATTTGCAGTACATTAAAGTCATGTTGTATTATACACAATCAAAGCTTCCCCGAAGAATCAGCAACAGATGCAAGGTTACTGTATCATCATTGTTATTTTAAGAAGCATTATTATGCTTTGTGCTTTGCACAGTGCTGCATTCGTGACAGCTCAGAGAATTACTTCAAGAATGCAATTTCATTTGTGTCAATGACAATTGCTTTGGAGAGTGTGTAGTGACTGCAGTGAGAATGGCAACTTAAATCCAGCCTAATGTGGAGTCAGTGCTGGTGCTGGTCTAGGGAGCAGGTGTTTATTTTGCAGTCTGTCCCCAGTGCAGATACCTTGCAGGAGGCAGGAATGCCTCCTGCACTGCTGGTCTCAGGTGCCTGCAACTGAGGAGTCTTCCTCAGAGAATATATAGTATTTTTTGTCTTTCTTTCTGTAACCTAAGAGTATTTCAGAAGTCTGTCTAAAAATGGCAGAAAGCAGAACAGTAAATTGATTTGTCTTAGACTGGCACTCTCCAGGAGAAGAGGAATACAAGACTAATAATTACTAACCTTTCCTGGAAAACAGCTAGACCAAATACCTAGAGCCATTGTAAGTCACTGTTCAACCCCATAACCAAGAGTTGCTGAGGAAAAATCGTTTCTTAAAAATCTTGCATAGCTGTTTTCCATTCATTTTTAAACAATCCTCTGTGATTACTTCAATTTTCAAGATGCAGTGTACAGAGAGAGCTCTGAAACTCATTGCTTTTCACTGCTCAAACCTTATA
This sequence comes from Pseudopodoces humilis, assembly GCF_049639895.1. Lineage (NCBI taxonomy): Eukaryota > Metazoa > Chordata > Aves > Passeriformes > Paridae > Pseudopodoces > Pseudopodoces humilis. The sequence goes on along the minus strand of NC_142201.1, from coordinate 73,597,908 downwards.
CAGCTAAACTTGTTAGAAAAAAAAAAATAAATCTAAGAATGTACAAAGTAGATAAGGGGTGATTTTTTTTTTCTTTCTGAAAGAAGTGGAGGAATTCTTAGTAAACCACTTAAATTCAGCATTTTTAGGTGAAATTTAAAAGGTTAATATGTGTTGTTAAGATAGAGCTTCTGAAAACATTTTTTCTTGATAGTTATTAGCTACAACCTGAACTATCAAAAATTTAACAGTTACTGTTTGCAGTGTGAGTTTTCCATTTCTTGAACATTATTGAAAACTTCTGGAAAGTGGTACAAAAAAAAAGAAAAATTGAGAGTGTCAGCAATAGAAGCCAAAAAAGAAGGATGAAGACAGTCCAGACAGTCATGTTTCTCAGAAATAATTGCTCTCCCTTTCCAAGCAAAGGTCACTTCAAAAAGTATGAGATATTGTAAAAAGAGAATTTTAAAAAGAAATTAAAATCAGGTGTGAAACCTTTCGGAAAAGAGTGTAAGATGGAAATCAACTGCATTTGCTGAGTTATGAACAACTTCTCCAACTGGCTGTATGACAAATGAATGGCTGTGCCACTTGAATCAGCATGGAAATTCTGCAGCACTTCATGCCAGATCTGAAATGGGACAGACTGCTCGTTATCTCTGCAGTATTTCAGAACTGTAGAAAAGAAACAAAATTGCTTATGCAAAATAAATCCCCAATATAAAAAAGTTGTGCAATTGGACATGAATTTTCCCATCTGGAGAAGAATGTCTGTCAACAGTGAGATGATCCTTAAAATACAAGTCAGAGGATGCAATCTGTCTGTTGCTTTGAGTTCAGGGGCCATCTGAAAGTGAACAAGTGACCCAAGGGAAGCATCCAGGTTACACAGTTTTTGCAACTTTTCATGAAAAAAGGCTTTTATACTAATTAACATAAATATTAAAATAAATGCCATGAACATATAGAAGAAAAATGCCACCTCTCTACAGAAACATGGTCCAAGCATTGAGCCAAACACAGAAAGTAGAAAAGGGCAAAGAGATGGAAATAAAGATTTTTTTTCTCATTAATTCATCAGTTTCTGGTAGGAACATCAGCACAGCAAATGCATGGTCTCACTATGAAGTCTCCAAGGAGAAAAATAAGGAAAGATGAACCCTTTGTTCAAACACCATCTGGGTGTTGATGGCTCTTCACCCAGTGCTAGTGTCCAGGCTCCTGCTCCACTGAGCAGCTCATCCCTTGGCTGCTGAGAGGGGCCCCAGCCACTGCCTGGGAAAAGTGCTGCAAAGTGAAATAAGAGGTTGAATAAGTTGTGAATCATTGGTGGGAAGGCATGGACAAAGGATTTTCCCCATGGAACTGCCTACTTAAACTACTTAAGAAATAGTGCTGCAGCCACTGACATGCTTCTCTTTGTTTAAATGAGCACCACAAGCAGATTATTTTGATGGCAATACTATGCTCAGAGACCCAGACTATCAACTCTTTTTCACTTCATGAAGCTCATTTTCGCTGTCAGTGAAACCTGAGACAAATCTCACTTCACCTTTTTCCCCTTCCCAGAGTACCCCAGTGCAGTTACAGACAGGTGAGAATGGGGAGAGGGTTTCTTTGTAACTTGCACTGTCTTTAACAGTGACTTATCTCTCCCTTTTAGTTTTTTTTTTGACCCCTCCTTAGCCAACATCATCCTCCTAACAGTATTTGATTCCAAATAGCACTATATGGCACAGAATGAGATAATATTTGGTACTGAGAACAAAATTTATGTTTGTCTGAGGGAAATAGGTGCAATATAATTTTAATTTGCTATCAGGTCATCACCTATAGGATGATGTAATAGTTTAATACTCTTTTTTTCAGAGTTTGAAAAAACACTCCACTGCTCTCCCCACAGCCACCCAGCCTGTCTTTTCACTGCAGATGGTTATCAGGTTGGCCAGGCAGGATTTCCTCTTCATAAATCCATGCTGATGTGTGCAAGCACGGCTAAGGCACCTCCTCCAGCTTCTGATAAAGTTGTTAGCAGACAGGTCCCAGTGGAAACACCAGTGTGGTGCTCCCCTTGAACCACTCTGTACTGCTCTCCTCTCGAAAAAAATGGTCATTTTATAGCCAAAGGCCATCAAGCCGGTCAGGCAGAATTTATCTTCATTAAATCTGTACAAACTGTTCCCTGCCAGCTGCTTCTTGTCCTCAGAAGTGCTCTCTAAGAGGCCTCAATCCTGGAGGAAGTTTTCAAGTGCGGCTGAGTGACCCCACATTTGTTCTTTTGACCGCTTGGGAAGGGATGTGCATCCTTTGCCTCTTTTTTGACTGATTTACACTCTTGACTGAAGGGACAGGAGACAAGGGGTGCGTATCTGCAGTGCTGATGTCTGCAGCAGGCTGAACTCTGTGCATCTCCTTTGTCTGGAGGAACACAGGCTCTTCTAGGACACAGCTCTTACCAGCTTAATCAAGGTGTTTGGGCATACTGAGATGAACTGCTGGCTGAAAGTGCCACTAACAGTGGGATCCAGGGGAACAAGCTCCACGGGGGACGTGTGAGGAATCTCAGCACTTCAGGAGAGGTTTGCTCCTGTGATACCTGACTGCCTTGACACTGCCTGCCACTGAGATGGGGAGGGTTGCAGTCACACAGGGAGTCAAACCTTAGCATCCTTTTTATTTTTATTCTCCTTTTTAACAGTAGAATATGGGATTTGTAATTGGTGGCAACTGCAGCAAATCTCAAAGACTTTAAGCCTGAATGAAGGATTAGCATTTGTTATTTTTTGCCTGTATGCTACTGAAAAGTATGGCTCTTTATCAAATGCACTGAGCCTAGGACATTCAGGTAGAGTTTGTATTCTGTATTAGTGTCATTAGGGAATAATCTACACCTTTTTTTTCTCCTAAGACACTGAGGAAATGATTGCATATCTTAGAATAACAGTAAATAGCATAAGATGGAGTGACCTCTGTGTGTTATTGTAGATATTTTGTGAATTACCTTTAATTCAACTGCCTGTAAACTCTGTTATGGGTTCTTCTCACAACTAGCATTTCCAAGGAAACCCATTTGGTTAAAGCAGGAATTAAACCTTCCAGAAACTATGTACAACCAAACAATTCCCTCTAGTAACAGCTGGCAGATAAAAATTTTAAAAGCAGCTGCAGGTGTGGGCACCATGCATGGAGTTTTCCCTTTTTGGAATGTCTCTGGTTTGTACTGAGGTCACACTAGTGGCAGTCACCCAGCTGCATGGTCACCTTTCCACCCATGTGTCCTTTGGGAAAAGAAATATTTGTCTGCTGGAGTCCTGGGGACATCTGTATCTGCAGAATTGGCTTTTCAGTCCACTTTGTTGGATGTGATGTGCTGTCTCATCACCTTAGCCTTAATTACTGTTTTCTGAAGATTAAAATCCGAACAAATAGTGACTATTTGTATTAAAGGTTTTTAAATCTAGTTTTATTCTAAATTCCATTTACTCTCAAGGCTGCTGTGAACGTTATTTAAACAATATTTGAAATGTCACTACAAAAAAATTACAGAAATAGCTGATTTTCATGCAAAATTAGCAGAAGGGATAAAACCCTGAATTTGAAGAAATCCACTTTAACAAATCTAGTTTAAATATCTCAAAATTTACTTTATGAAATCATAATGAGCTGTAGTTCATGTTCTGTGCATATCTGAACATTTTTCCTTAAGTTTTCCACAATGCTTAGTTTTCCGCTTTCGAAACATAAGAACCTGGGCAAATTTTGATGTGATTTTTAAGAAAGACAGGAAATAAATCTTTCTTAGCCTTGAAAGCAGTTGTGACATCCCTGTTGGCACAAGTTCTCTCCACATACAGAGTTGTAAACAGCTCTGACACAAACACAGACATTTGCAGCCTGCAACATTTGCTCAGAGTATTAGACCAGAGGCAGCTGTTCAAACCCTGTATCTGAAATTCTTTGAGTGAGCTGGGCATTGACTGAAAATCATGCTTTTTAAAGTGATCTGACCCTGTGATGAGAATATGCAATGTTTGAACGGAGGGAGACTAGAAAATATCATTGCAATGGAGTTGAACTCTGCAAAGATGCATTTAAAGATGCTGGATCTTTAAAAGGTGAAAGGTTTTCTAACTTACAGTTCCATCTGGGAAACATAGTGATGCAAGCTGTTTGTACCAGCCTCAGAAGCACAACCTCTCCAGCACCTGGCACAGGTTTGATGGTGGCTTCTCAGTTTCTATCGCCTTATGCAAAGCATTTTACTTTTGTCTCACAAAGGAAGAATGATCATCCAGTCCCTTCTCCCACCAACATTTTCTCTGAAACTCAAATTTTTTCTTTTGAACGGGGGTGGAGATGGTTACTGTCCAGAGTAGGTGTTAAAAAAAACCCATGTTTGGTCTGAATTGCCATCTTCATTCCACCCTAGAAGAGATGGTCATCCTCAGGTCCGTCTGCTGTGGCCCAGCCCATGAGGGAGCCCAGTGGCAACGCTGGAAAATTGCACTTTCTGACTTCAGTAACAGCAGAATTGATGTGCCAGCCATGAGGTACAGGAATTCTCCTTCCATTTCTCTCCCAGCTCCCCTTCTCTTAGGACCCAGCAGGCAGCCAGGGAATGTAGCACACCTTCTTTCTCTCTCCTTAGCAGTCTGATGCTGTTCTTACATGCAGGGTAGACAGATGAGAAAGAAAACCTCAGTTCCTAGTGTTCTCTCCCTCCTTATGAACACAGACACTTTTTAAACCTCTGTATGTGCCTTTCTTAATGGAAATACATTCACAGGTCCTTTTAAGTGTGCTAAGAAGCAATAAAATAAGTTTGGAATGGAGCTTCCAACCTGAATTTGCTTTTGTCAGTGTGCTGCATAGGTTTCTTTTAAGATCATGTTTTAATTGCAGATTTGTTTTTCAGTTCATCATACAATGCATGCAGGTTTGATTTCTTTGTAATGTTTTTGCTTGCTTATCAGTTTTCTGTAGCAGTGTATTATCATCCACTCTTGGAATGAACACTGCAGCACAGAGTATTTGTTTGCATTAGGTTATCAGAAATGTGGTTCAGTCAGAGCTTAAAAAAAAGAAAAAGAATAAATTACAAGTCTCTTGAGATACGATAACTCACTTCAGCACTTCAGTTTTATATAAGGAGGGCAGGAGAATAAATTAAAACTACACAGATAGTCCTACTCTTCTTAATTCTTGAATTCAAGTGCTTTATCCTCCTGAGATAGTTCCTTCAACCCATCTTTTTTTTTTGCGCATAGTGTATTTAAGTATTTATATACAGCCTGCATCTTCACCTATAAGTAGCAGCTACTCTTTTGAAAACTTCAGGTGATAGGAGAAGAGGAGATTTTTTAAAATCCTGACATAAAATTGGTGCAGTGCAGGGGAATGGTAAATAGGAAGGAAAAGCAGCAGTATAGCAATATTGACAGTCAAAGCCTGTAACACATAACCTTTGGGCTGGCAGCTTGGCATGCACAGCCAGTCTGGCATTAGCATTGCCTCGAGGGAGGCCTCGGTCTCTTTGACCTTGAGAGTCTTTGAATGAGCAGAAAATGGGATAATACTGAGGTAATACCTTCTCTCCTAAGGGATGTGCCATTTATTAGCAGCTTTTACATGTTGTTATTTTGTTTATCATGGAAAATAGCCTCAGAAAGAGCAGGTTGCCTCAGTTCCCTGAACACAATTGTGCAATGAAGTACTATGGGAACATCGAGTTAGGAGAAGCAGACCACAAAAGTAGAGGAGAGGGTTGCATTAAAGGCACAGCTGACACAAAAGCAAGAGCTTCTGCAAACATGCCACAGTGAGGTGTGGGGGTCCTGATGTATCCCAGCCACAAACATCTTGGTGTCCTGCCCAGGCAGGTCAGCATCTCTGGGCAGGTTGATCCACTCTCCCATGGCCAGAGACTGTCAAGGATTTCCTGGTTAAACAGTTCCCTGTGGGAAAGGACCGCCTCAATGAGACTGAAATGTCTAGTCAATTGTGACACAATTCAGCTTTGAAACAAGCTTTGGTTTTACTTTGAAAAAAAAACCTGTTGGTTTTGAAGGTGGCAAATAAAACATTTCTTCAGTGATGCTTTGCTTTACCACTTCTGAATTATTGTTATTTTTATAGCGCTTTCTGACTTCCAATTTTTTGTCTCAGAGTTGTATGTATTACTAAATCAGACATGAAACATACTCAGTGATCATTTAAAAATAATATTTAATGCAGGAATTTCCACAAATTTTCCCCTAATTTTAAGGAGAAAACTCTGCAATCATCTAGAGCCCGATTCCAGCATGATATGCTTCCGATTTTCTTCTGTACATTTCAGTTTTAACTCCAATGGTTGGAATAGAAATCCTCTCTTAGTACAACACCATTACACATCTTTACAGTCACTGCTGAGTTCTCTGGGAAACAGTGCTTGGATGTGCATTTTTCATTGAAAAACAAAAAATGGGAGTGATGCACAACCATTCTGCTCAGCTAATCCAAACTGCACTCTTACAATATTAACTACAAATTCACCAGAACACTATGAACTCCAGAGAAGCACATAAGAAAATTAAAGGAGCAGCATCTGTAATACAATAAGTAGACATTAGGTGGGCAGGTACTCTAAAACAACAACAGTCCAGTCACTCAATAAATATATGCAGAAATGAAAATGTTGATAATACAGTGCATCTAATTAGGTTATACCACCATCAAGGGATGTTCAGAGTACATCGGTACAGTAATTTACCATAAAGAAGCAAGCAATCTGTTTTCCTTACAGGAAAAAATCGAGTGTGACAACACCAGTAAGACAGATTTAGAAAGGGCTTTTTCAAAGGAATTTGACAGATAGCCATCCATTTTCCAGTTTCAATCTGAGTGTCTCATTTTCTCTGGTTTGTATCAAAATTGCAAAAAAAATGCACTTGTTTTATATTTCATATAATTGTATATTTGAGTAAACATGATTTGTTTGGCTATAGCATATTTCCCCAAGAGACATCAATATCTTCAGGTGAAGGTAATAGAAATCTTCAGCTGAGGACACCAAAGGGCAGAAACCCCTCCACCTTCTCAGATGCCTTCTTAATCACCATTGTTGTTCATATCTCATCTTTTCATGGTATGTATGATTTCATCATTGCTCACATCAGGCTTCACTATTCCTCATCTGCATGTTTTCCCTGCTGGGCATCTGATACCTTGAGATTACGGATTAAAAACATTCAAAACTGATGGTCTTTGTTTTGATTCCTGTGGGCATCTAACAGGTATGCTTATACACACAAGCAGTTTTTTTCATGAAGTCACCACAAGGTGACCTTGTTCATCATATTCTTTCATTCAAATAATATTTTTTTGTTTTCAAATTTTGTTGTGATGCTGTTTTGGAAAAGCAATGTACATTCTTTTTGCTCCAAAAGTCCAAGGTTGTTTTGTTAAATAAATGTTGAAATGTTTTTCAACATTTATATAAAGACATACTGTTTGACATTGATGTTCACTATTCATTTTTACTCTGAAGTTCTGAAATCACACTACTCAGAAATATTGCATCGGGGGCAATAGCTATTTCTCAACACTGATCAAAAAAAATTTGTAATTGGTGCTTACAGTAGAGTTACCCTATTACTATAGGCATCTAAAACTAGTAATAACAGAAAAAAAAAGACTGGGCTTGTTTATAATTTTGAAAACAAGAGGTCATTTAACCTGTTCTAAGACTTCCCAAATATGGATTAAACACATCCACATGGTGTCACTAGACCTTTATACCAGTTCCAGTTCAGAAGAGTGTCACAAAATGTCTCACATTACTAACAGTAAGTTTTGAAAATACTAAAAGATATGATCTCCTGATGCTGAATTTTGCTCTTCAACAGCTGGGTTTAAATGCTTGGTTCTGGTTTGTAAAAACTGCTCAGAATTTCCATTCCTCTGAGGAGCATATTCCCACACGCGAGCAGCCTTGGGTGTCATGGTGTCATTTGGGTGACAAGCAACCTTTGGACAGTGTGATGTGGGTATGTTTTAAATTGACAGGTCCCAAAATAACAAGCTTAAATTCCAGCAGGACAGGTGTTGGATTAAAAAGGATTTCATGTGCAGCCAACAGGTAAAAAAGCTGGGAAGCAAGCTACTAGCCATATTGTCACAGGTGCACAATAATGCAATATTGATTTTAAATTTGAGCAGTTTTGGCATATAGAACAGTCATCAAGAAAATGTGTGTCTGCTTATTAGACCTAATTCAGATAGGAATGGATTCAATGCATATTTTTGCATCAAACTGATAAACAGTCTTGAAAGGCAAATATGTTACTGGCAGCACATGGACTAATGCTCATTTTTCTGTTTTAGAACAGAAAATGCAAGAACAATAGAAATACTCATTTCTGAATGCTTTATGTACTTGAAATTAAAAATCCTCTACAGACTTTGAAATTGTTTGGACCATCTGCTTGTCAGAGAGCAGCAGCTGTGGGCTGTTTCACAGAAGAAGGTGATTTGGGAGCCAAGGGTGACACACAGCTACAGTAGCACGGCTGTCCCCGTTCTGCCGAGGTGCCCCAAGGCACTCAGACAACAAGGACAGAGCAGGTGCTGTGTCCATAACCACAGCCCAGTGATTTCCAGACAGGTCTGCAGTGGCAAGGGCAGGACCATGGCCAAGCTATGGAATTCAGGTCACCAGGCTGGGGTGGGTGGTACAATTCTGGGTGCAGGCACCCCTGCAACGAAGCTCAGGCAAGGACTGAGTTCCTTAACACAGGTCCTCAGTGAAGAAGTGAGGCCCCAAAATCTTCCAGCTCTTGTGCTGCATGTCTGAGCCAAGGTTTCCCAGCCACACTGAGTCAGGGCACACTTGGAACACGGGCAGCCAAATCCATGGGAGAGGGAAAGGACTTGCAGAGCCCCTCAGTGCAGTCAGAGCCCTGACACTGCTCACCTTTGGGTAGCACAGTTGAAGACCTGGGCTAACAGCACTTAGGAACTTTCAGAGACCTGGAAGCTTTCAAAGATCCTTGCCAGCCTGTGGTCACTGCCCTGTCAAGGAAATGCTATGAGTCAAATTATTTTCTGGTTGGTAGGTTTTGAACATTGGAAGTCATCCTCCAGCAGACATGACAGAAGTGGAAAACATTTGGATAACCAGTCCATCTAGGTTTCAGTGAAGAAATAACAACTATAAGCAAGTAATAATGTGCTCTTCAGCAAACCTAAAAGCTATCTCAGATCTACGGAATCCACATACCTGATTTTCTCACTGGTGCTTTTGAGAAACAAAAGTAGAATTTTACAGAAGAAAAAGTGCTGCAGAGCTGTTTATTCAAAGTGAGAAGTTTTGGCAATACTAAATAAATAGCTGCAAAAAATTGGAAAGCCAACCTTAGGGCACTCTGTGCTTCTATTCACATTAACATTCTGCATCTTGATTAGCCACTCCCTTTTTACTCATAGATCATCAAAACAGTGAACAGATGCTTTAGTCTGCCAGCATAGTCTACTCTCAGTTCTGACAGGAAAAGGATGTTTGAATATTGCAGAAAACAGGTTCTGTTCTAATGAGTCCAACAAAATGTCAATAACTTTCTGCTTGTGGTGAGTGTAAACATTTAAATACCATTGCAAAGTGTGAGTTGCATCTGGTCTTTGGTGTGAAGCTAGCTCAAGCGTTAGGCTTTTAGGAACGTATGTCAAAAATAACCCTTGTAACGCGCTTTTGTATTAACTAGCTGGCTCAGCCCGGTTACACATGCTCCTATACTACTCCAATTTGCAATTCAGCTTCAGAACTCTGTTCGTCTCATGTTGTCATAGAGAGCTGATTGGTGTGTGGCTCTGTTTCGTTCTGTTTAACACATGAAAACGTTTCCATCTTAGCAGTTGCTGGTGTTAAGCATATGTGTTCGTCACAGGGATGCAACTCATTAACTAACATAACTAAGGAAGTTCCAAGCTATCATTTGTTTGCAGTCTTTGAAACAATCCCTGTGGTGTAAGACTGAACACAGATAATCTGGAGTCAATTTGGTGAGTAATATGCTCCTCATCAGGAAGAAGCAGAAGATTCAGCAGTTCTACAGTCTAGAATGAAGACTCTTAAACAGCACCAGCTGAACAGGTTACAAACTGGCCAGTTTGCAATCAGCTTGCAACTGGTCTTCACAGGGGTTGCTGCTGTGTCTTGCAGACATAAATAAAGAGCTGTGAATAAAGAGGACAGAAAGCAGACTACTCTTAGGAGTGGTGGTATTCCTCAGCAGGACTAAGCACACAGGGAGCTACTGATGGACTTGACAAGAGGAATGTGTTTGTTGAATGGCCAGGCTCCCTAGAAGACAGAGTTTTGCAATTCTTTGTCTGTAACTGTTCATTCTTGCAAAACTTCTGAAGTAGTCACCACGATGGACAATTCTGCCTCCATCATTACATGTGTGACCATCACACAAGAGTTACTAACATGCTTTCTGCCTTGGATGGATCCTAATGAGATCAGGACTTAATTGTATGCCTACTCCCAAGGACTACTTGTTGGTAAACAATTCTGGTTTTAAAAGTTCCAAACATTTGAAGCCTGAACATTTTTTTGAAGTTAATACACCTGAGCTGACTTTGGGGATTTTCTAGTTTGGAGAAAGGGAAACTGAGTGACAACCTCATGGCTCTCCACAACTTCCTGAGGAGGGGAAGTAAAGAGGGAGGTGCTGAGCTCTTCTCCCTGGTATCCAGTGTGGGAATGGTTCAGCAGCAGGGGAGGTTCAGACAGGACATTAAGAAGTATTTCTTTACCTAGATGGAATATTTCTTTACCAGCAGTCAAACACTGAAGCAGGCTTCCTGGAAAGGTGCTCAGTGTCCCACGCCTGTCACTGTTTAAGAGGCATTTGGACAATGCCCTTAACACAGTTGGACTGGAATGGGCAAGCAGAGTAGGGTGTGCATAGGGAGAGCCTTCCCTGCCACATGGTACTGGATCCCATTGCATCCCAGTTTTGGCGCAGTCTTGCTGACAGGGGAATTCTGTCTCCTCCTTTAGCTAATTGACAGACGTGTTATTCCCCTTGTTCTTGGCCTCCAGAAGGAGTACAGCCTGCTAAAATCTGTCCTCCAACTATCAAAACCATCTGCTTGTCCACCTTCCAGACCATCATGACCTCATGTGCATGCAGAGATATTGTGGGGGAGACACTGCTCGCCTTTCATGCAGAAATAGAATCATTTTATTAGAGAAGACCACTGAGCCAGGTGTGTCCCATCTCTCCACACTTATCCTATATCCTCAAACAGGGCTTTGTGGGTTTAAGGGCCCTGTGAACACTCCCTGTTGACAATGCTAGCTATGAGACTGGCTGTGGACCTGCAGGATCTATCACCTTCTCCTCAAACCCTTCCCTGTGAGGCAGGATCAAGTGGAAACCCATGGTCTTGACTATTTTCTCCAGAGCCATGCAGTCACTCCAAGCACACTCCAGCTCTTCCAGGACATATTGTTGGTGCCCATTTGGGGGAGCATTGTGAATTATAGTCCGAGGGCTGCATGAACCTCAGCAGGCTTTCTCCTGGCCTGTACACCTTAGCTAAGTCCTTTTCCTTACTTCTGGGATAGTTGTGACCTTGCCTCTTTCCCCCATCAAAAATTACTGTAAAAAAAGCCATCTGTACAATGGCATTTCTCCCCCAGGACTCACATCCAGTACTCACCATTTGTTATGAGAACCTGCCAATTCTCAAAAAATGCTAAAAGTATAAATTCATGTTGATTTTGTTTGGGGGTTTTGGGAAGTATTTTTTTTTCTTCCTCTATTTTTTTCCTTTTTTTTTTTTTCCTATTTTATTTTTTTTCTGTAACATGAGTTTTCATTTCCTGAGTCACTGTTTTTTTCAGGTAAAATAACAAGTCCACATGATCCAGATGGCTGATCACATGGAACCTATTTCCAGCTTGTAGAGGATTTCACAGCTCACATCCATCCGGTACATGCATTGATTAAATAGAAATAAAGAAACCTGAAAAAATTTAGAAGACCCTACCTTCTCTGAACTATTCAGCAGACATAAAACATCTAAATTCAACAAAAACAATCACAACTAATAATTCACACAGCTCTGCACACTGCATCATTTGCTCTGCTCTCTGATCTAACTCATGGGTTGGTCTGTCAGTCTGTCTTCTAGAGTAAGCTGTGCTGCCTTGTCCCAGTGTCTCCAGGAATTTGCTGCAGCAGGATTTCAGTCAGATTATTTAGACAAAATCCTTTTTTATCCCTAAGAAAATATCTTCTGTTGTTCACCAGCTGCAAAGTTTTTCCCATTAAGTTATGTCAACAACAGAAGGAGATTATTTCTTACCTGCATAAGAAACGAACCCTGGTGCCTGGTAAAGCTTTTTTACTTGTGGCAAAGAAGGAACTCTTTTACTTTTTTTCTCTTGCTTTTAAATTACCTTAATACTGAAAGTTGTCTAGCTTTTTCTTTGGGCAAAACACCACTAAGGGACAGAGACCATATACCTGCTGTCAGTTCACTTCTCATCAGTTGAAAAACACTCAGAGCTTTCTGTAGGGTAAATTTATCAGCTGAGGATCTGGTTTGTTCAGACTGAGACTGGTGTTAGGGCAAATGGACTCTTCTTCCCTTGTCTGGGCATGTGGGGGCAATTTTGTTTCTGGAACAACTTGAGTCAGTTTTAAGAGTTCACATCTCTCAGTTGTGCTTGAACTCCTCCTGCAACACTGCAGGACAGAAAAATCCTAAGCAACTGCTGCTCCTACTCTACTTCTTCTCAAAACTGCGTAGCCCCAGAAGCATCAATTCATCTTTGATTTTGCAAGAATATGCCTAAACCTGGAGAAGATGCCCCTATACTGAATGTAAAAGTAAATCTAGTCTCCAAATCCCTTTGCAGATCTGACTCATTTTACCTTACTTCCTGGGTCTGTCTTTGTTAGAGCTAACGAAGACATTACAAGGTCATATGAAATTTAGTATGCAATTTTGTAAATAATTTTGTAAATAATCGCAGGGGTCACTAAGCATGCTGAACAAAAAGTGAACATTTAAATGGAACTCTTTGAGGTTGGTTTGAGCCCAACAGAGAAGCACACACGCTTACATAGCCAGCTGTAAATGCTTGACAGTGAGACAGACAGCATCTGGGAAGTATTCCTCACACAGGGTCCTCATTACAAAATTCTGTGTGAAGAGCCATAAAACTCAGAGATTGTTTTTGGCTGTTGTTTACCTATGTTCATTTTGTCTGTGTAAGATGGAAGGTAAGGTGGAACAAGGAGCAACTTTGCTATACATTCTAGAAGGTCTTGTTTAAGGGTCTAACTAGTTTTACACCATTTATAGTATCACTCTGTTTATAATTCCACTGGGAATATTACAGGTTGAAATCAAGAACTGACTGGAATTACTCCTGATATACTCTAGAGGATATCAGAGCAAGCTCACTGACTGGTTATTATCATGTACTTTAATTGTAATTTTTTAATACTACTTAATGCTCTGAAATCTTTGTTTGCCCAAGATACACAGTGTTAAGTACCTTCCAAAAACAAAGTCCTTGAGGAATTTCTGAAGACCCTCCTGCTTCCAAGACTGCTCAGCTTTCTTGGAGAAAATTTCTTGTTTTACACTGGTTTTATTTTTGGCTGGTTGCTTTGGTACAACTTCTAGTTGTTTGCTCTAAGCATATCAGCATTTTCATTACACAAAGGTTGATCTGCAAATGAAGAAGTGCTTATTTTGTTTTGTGTTTGGCTGATACAGAAGGATTTCACTAACACTGAGTCAATAGAATGAACACTCATGTTAAGAGTTGGATGAGATGAAATGGAAGGGCTGGGTCACAGAAAGTCCAAAGAAGGGCTTGATAAAAACACTTCAAAGGAGTAAGAGTTTCTCCTCAGAAGAGGAAAGCTTTAAAATATACATCTGACCTTTACGTATCTTGGAAAAATATTATTAAGAATAATCTGTCATTTTTTAATGCTTCAGACAGAGCATTTTTGACACAATACATTTTCAGTACAGTCTGCATTTTCAATCCAATCTACAGTGTTTCAGCACATTTTCCAGTACAGTCTAGACTTTCAAAGTTCAGTGATACATTTACATTTACAGGAAGTTTTAATTGATGTTTGAGTGCAAAACTCACTGTGGGATTAATTAATTAATATTTTGAAAGCACTTTGTAGAAGAAAAGTGCAAGAGGAAAATATACTTTCTTATTTTTGATGCAAATTACATTTCCATAGTGCAGATTTTGAATTTAACTTAATGACAAAAAGGTTCCAATAAAGGACTCAGTTTAGTCATGTTTTTGTATTCAAACTGTTGAATGGAATGCTGAAAAATAGCTCAATGCTGTCCTGAATTAGGACCATGCTATAAAAAGAGAACAGCATGCAGAAATTGTCCTGCTGGACCAGCAAAGCCAATGACAACAGAACAAGAGATACTAGACTTTCATTATGAAACATTCATAAACGCTTTGTCTTGTCCCTTAGTACCCTGATACTGATTGCTGAATGGAACAGAGTGCCTCTGCCTCCAGAGTTAAAGAGGTTTTCTGCATTAAATAAACTAACTTAGATGGTATGCAAAAAGGTAGCAAAAAAGAAAAAATACCTGGAAGGAACCACAGTTCCAAGTTTCCTTGGCTAATTTGGATGGGCTGATGAAAACTTCCTTTCAAAGCCCTGAGCATGGCAGTGAGGGACCAGCCTGCATTAGGGGATAGTAAATAGCTCTGAAACTGAGGATTAACAGAACAGAAATGTTTACTCTTTGTGTTGAAAGCTTTTGACCTAAATATGTGCTCTTTGCCTTAGGTGTCTGGTTCACCAGCTCTGTGAGAGCAGGGGAGCAGCACCCACACCATTCCTACTGGGGGATCACAGTAATGGACAGGAGGAAGAAAAAGTGTCTGGGATGAGGAGAAGGGCACAGAATCCATCCCAGAGGGGTCAGAGCTGGAGGAGCAGCACTTGTACTGAGTGCCTTCAGAAAGCTTTAAAGGAAGAGATTGCCGTTTCCATTGTAACTTGGCTTGTGACAAGAGCTCTTGAACTTGCAAATGAAGCACTACCAACTCTAGTGATTGGAAACTGGAATTAGATAAATTCAGGCTATAAATAAAGTTCTGTTTTCCAGAGGGAGGGTAGCTACCAGCCACCCAGTACGCCTGGTGCATTTTCCATCACCAGTATAATGGTCTGTTGGGAAGCTGTGAAGCGAATTCAGAGCAGGTCTCTCTTCTAAAGGGTTTCACACTAAAGAACAGGTCCTTTTATTAGCTAGAACTTCAATTTCTGATTTCCAGCATTTTGAATAGAGTTTATCAGTAATGCCTCCCTCAGTCTTCTTTTCACTATTTCTTTCTGTTGTCAATCAAGACAAGCAGTCTGAGTCATCACCTGGACAATAAACTCTGAGGCAGAGATTTCTGAATATCCCTCAGAGGGTTTTAAATCTTTCTCCATATAAATCTCAGTAATTTTTGTTTTGTAAAATACTGTCCCAAATCCTTAGTTTGAATTTCTCAGCATTTATTTTTAAGTGCCATGCAGTTCGTAAGTGTTCAGTACTGAGAAGCACTTCTTCCTCCAATATTGCTATCTGAAAAAAACAACCCTGAACTACCAGAGAAACTTTCAGTTTAGCTTTTGACTTTCTTTGCTTCTCTTTAATCACTACCTTTAAAATACTCTTCCAGAGAATACGTTACTGCAGTATTATTAAGGGAAGTGAAACACTGCTGCAATTTAGTAGTGGCCAGTAAGGAATGAGTCGTTTCAATGTGTTGCTAACACACTAGTATTGTTCTTAACTTTTGGAAAAATCAGTCTATCTTCAGTTATGCATAGCAAATAATGTAAGCCTGCAGGACCAGACTAATGACTTGCCTACCAATGGTCCCCAAAGGCATCTGTATCCTTGCCATCAGTCTCTGATGCCGTACATTAAGAACTGAATTCCTTCCACCCATTGGCCCACCGTTAGGTTTTCTTTCGTGCTGGTAATCTCCCTGAAACAGAAAATGTGAAGTTTAGAAAGAGAGGGAGAAAGAAAAACTAGTTCCTTTATAACACAGTAAGTAAGCATGACTCATGAGCAGCAGTGCCTCGTGAAGTGCAGTTCATTGAAATGACCACTAAAAACTGAGTTTGTCAGAGGACACTGCACAAAATTTATAAAGAAGAGATCAAGAGTTTGGGCAGATACACTTCTAAGCAGATGTCTGAAGAACTGAGTTTGAGATTTGTGGCTACATTTTGCTGGTCTAAAAATCTTGCCTGATACCTAGTACTCCTGATATTTTTTTACCATCAAAGCTTAATTTAAGCACTAAATCTTTCATTCTGCTCATTGGGACAACAGTTACATCATATATCCAGTTTAAGATGCCAGAACTGGAACCTGTTGCAGACAGCATATGGTGAACCTCACCATGGCCAGTTCACATTCTGCAGTTCTGCAATGCAGAGGATGAGATATAACCCAGAAGAATCTATCCTGCTACCTAGACTGACAGGGGTAAATTCCTTTGCAAAAGGAGGTACATGTAGTTCTATAAAAACTCCAGAGCTGCAATCAAAAACATGAGTACGATAAAGCTTTCCCTATTTTAGGTCTTCAGGGGTTGCTTTTGCAATTTTTGAATGATGCATATAGAAAAATTAGAATGGAAATTATTAATTATAAATAATATTTGAGCTTGTCAGACTAAGACAATAAGATGTAATACAGGATAATAAATACCAATGAATGATGACTCATATACTTAGATATATTTTTTCCCATGAACTTTTTAACAATGGTGTAATAAATTAGACTAAAAAGGAAGAATTTATCCAACATTTATAGAATAGGCAGTGTAGATGATTGGGATATTTAAGTTTTTGATATCTGTGCCTCTTGTCAAGATTTGCAATGGCTTGTTCAACACCTTCTTAAGCCAGACTATCACTGCAGTCTCCATTTGTGCTCTTATTAAAATCAGCTTCTTGTTTAATTGTGGGTAAAGTTGATGCCAAATCTGATTCAGTTCAAACAGCATAGATAAAAGTTGTCAGGAGACTCAGATCTGGGTCTGTCATTCATAAGCATCTCTCATGTGGGTTTTTTTCTGCCTGTACCCCCTGCAACCTTCAGAGGCACAGAGAAGGAGCAGGCAGCTGCTCAGTTCTGCCACACTGGCTCCTAAAACATGACCTTGAAAGGGAGGGAAAAGGAAAACTAAAAATTACACCAAAATATCCCAGTCACCAATACTGAGATAAATTGAGTCAAAAGACAAGGATGTGAGAGAGTACAATCCATATGGACTTGCCAGCAGAGCTCAAATCTAAAAAAAGGGTGGGGGCCAAAAGTCAACAAAAACCATTAAGACAGCAATTCTAAAACATGTGCCTCTGCTCTGTATGCAGCATGTGATGTAGAGGCATATAAAAATCCTGTGAACTGCCCCAGACATCCATCAAGAAACAAATCTTTATGTGTTGAAAGAGAAATTGCTTAAAAATAGATTTAATAAAAGAAAATAATAAAATGCTTGGAAATTTATTTAATGAGACAGTTTCTGATGTACAGCACAAAACAAAGATTATATAATGGGTGTCAGGATAATAAATTGTACTCAAATTCTTCTCACGCTTCTGAGTCATTTAGCCTGCTGTCCTTTTGATCTGTCACTTGAACAAAGCAGTTGAAATGAACTAATTTTATAGCTTATCTCATTTGTCTTTCTTTGGGAAGCATTCCTTTTCTCCACAAGTCTCTAACAGCAGGCTTAAAGGAGAGACAAATATAAGTGAAAATGCCAGTAAGAAAGACAGTTGGGTCTTTCCATTAGCTGAAAATTTGAGGTATCTATTCTAGGCACATTTGCTGTGTACACCACAGATCTCTGATACTCAGCTCAGAATTTAAAGAGAAGTAATGGAAATTCTCTCTCTTATCAGAGAGTCTGAGAATCCAGTGTCACAACTACAACACAACGAGAATACAGCACAGCTGCAACATTATGAAAGAATACCCAAACTGGCTATCAGAAGCCATACAGCTGCCTTAGCAGGATTCCTCCCTGAAGCACATGGACAAATTGCAGAGCCAGTTGTTCCATCTTAGGGTGCCTGCCCACAAATAATGTAATTATTTGCGCTCCTCTGACCACTGAGGCTGGAAATGTGGTGAGGCCACCAGTATTCTTCTGCTGAGGCTCCTGGTGCTATGTAGCACAAATAGATAACAAGTACAATGAACATGCCTAACAAGAGATCTCTTTGAAGGCATAGGGAGGATGCCAGGCTCACCCACCCATGTGTGCCTGTCTGAACAGATGTGTGACACCTGTCAGGTTATCTCCTTCTTGCATTCTTAGATAATCCATGATTGTATCTCATTTTTGAAGCAATTATTTGCTGTTCTTTTCTCAGCAATCACCTGGATTAAGACAGACACTTAAAGGGAATTTAGTAAGACTTGCTTCATTTCTACCCAGCCCAGGTGCACTCATGCTTCCAGCGTTCTGAAAAGGTTTAAGAGATTGAGGTGTGCATGAAAATTGCATGAAGCCCTAAACTTCAACAGGATTTTTCAGAGGGGATGTCAATGTGTCAAACTCTCTAACAGACAAGTGGACCTGGAGCTCAACAGAACAGATTTACTTTGGAATAAAACTGAAACCAGGTTTATGTGCGGGGAAATATCTAGCAGCTGGACTAAGGTTCTGAAATGAAGTATACCTGAACCCAATCAAAATGAGATTAGTGGAGAATTTAAGAACCCACAGAAATATATAGAGGATTATTTGACATTATCATCCACAGAAAGAGATAGGGAAAACTAAATAACAATATTCTCAAACACTGTTGCCATCACAGTGTGTTAACATGAAATAAGAAATCATCCAGTGTGTTAACATGAAATAAGAAATTTAAAGCTTTAGCTTTGGTAGTCATGCTGTTCTGTAGCACCTTGACTGCTTTATTTCTCCCTCTTTTTCTTTTTGGCATTTATGAATATTTCCATATGGCTGGAGTAAAAAATCATTTGATTGTAATTCTCAAAGGCTTAAAAAGTACAAGGTAAATAGATCTTAAAACTTTTTTTTTTTTTAATTGCTTCAATTTAAATAGAAGCTGGTTGATTTTTTGAGCCAGGATCATGATTTTTCCTTACTTACCATACTTTTTAATGTATTTTTTGTTATTCTGACAGAAACTATAGAGTGCTGGACTACAGCACAAGTGTACTAAATGACTCAAGTTTATTTAAACAATTAAAACATTAACAAAGAAAATTGAAAATTTTTTCTTTAGTCAAAGCAGAGAACAAAGGAAAAGCTAGGAGGAAGACAGATACATTAATATATGTGTTAATAATAGGGATTCTCCTATTTTATTTTTATGACGAGCAATGCAGAAGCATGGGTGAATAACAACTACTTGAAAAGCAATTAATAGAAAAACTATAAAATAGGAGAGACACCTAATACAAAGGAACTTGACTGACAGCCAAGGTAGTAAAAATAAATTTTAAAAAGTTCATCTGATTAAAAACTAGGTTATATAAAAGGAAAAAATCAATCTTTAAGGGTGGGATTAATCTTGTCTAATTTAAATAATTTGAAATGTTAACTGTTTAAGCTTTAAGCATCTAATTTCATTATAATTATCTAGTTTCTTGTGTAGTCAGTGGAAAGAAATATGTTACAGCCAAATTTAATTCATCTCACCTGTCTTGCACAGAGCTTTAGGGTGGCTACCTTGAGATGATCTGGGCTCTCTTAACTGTAAGGGGGTTTGGAGCCACTGCCTTTGGAACTACATACTGGACAATTAAGATTAGTTGAGATGAATTTCACTCTTACATGGGGTAAAACTGTAGGAGAAAAAAAAGCCAATACAGATTTAAGAAGGATGAAAAGAAGAAAAACTAGTCAAAGATATAAAATTACAAAAAATATTTTCTTACAGCTTTTAAATGGTATTCGAAGATTTATAGCCTGTGTTTTAGTTAATACCCTAATAATGCAGATAAGCTTGTCCTCTGAAGAATTTCTAAAATATCTGCTTTTTTCCTCTGCACGTGGCAAATCTAGCCATTTTTAGGAGAACTAATTCATTAAAATTTGGAAGCCCAACTCAGGTATTTAAATTTGAAGAATGAATTTGGTTGCACAGCTTTAAAAAAATTTTGACAGAAAAAAATTACAAAAGACAAAAGAATAAATAAATAGATAGCGGCAATATGTTTTTTTTCAAAGTTAAGATCTGTAAAAATATTATTAATTTTCTTTAAAAATTAAAATTATTTTTAAAATTTATATAGTAGGCATTTTTACACTAAGAAAACCATAGTGAGACTGAAGAACAAGAGAGCTAATTGTAATGTGGGTAAAGTATTAGTGTAACTACTTTAAGGTGGGTAGGGAAGTGCACAGAGAAAAAATGAAAATGGTTCTCTCCAGAGGGTAAGTCACCAGGGAAAGGTAACAGTGAGGATCCTCAAAGAATGCTTGTGAGATTAATTCACTAGTATTTTCATTAATGGTCTTGTCTCAAAAATAAGTATGTGATGATAGAACTCTCTCTATCATGACTTTGCCAGCAGACAGGCAGTCAGGAAGAAGAGCATGATGTTGGAGACTGCAGCAATGAAAGTGGGATTAAATTTAATGGTCTATAAAATGAACAATCATGTAAGGAACGAAAGAAAGGAATGGAAGACCAAACTAAAGGAATTCATCAGCTGAATGAGGCAGAGAAATGGTGTTCTGTGAGCACAGGTGTCTTCTGAGATACCACAGGGAAGTGGACATGAGAAGTAAACTCAGATGTGTTGAGAGAGGTATTTCCAGCAGAGGCTACTTATCTGTTTTACCTGCATGGCAGACTGAAGTTCAGTGCAGGTAAAAAAATACTAATGGTTCTTGTGAGAAGTACTAATGCTTTTTGTGCCTTTGGTGAGACTTCCTCTGCTGTTCTGCAAATCCGTATTGACGCCTGTGTGCACTCCTTTGCAGTTCCAAAGGAAAACCTGGCATATAATAAGGGATAAACACATTACATGAACAGATATTTAAACTGAAGCACAGTATTACAAAAGAAGGGAGGAGGCCAAAAAACAGTCCTTAAAAACAACCCTTAATAAACTCCAAAATGGACATATACTGAGCAAGAATGCATTTTGTCTCAAAATAATAAAAATAAAATATTTCCTTATCATCATTACATGCAATTAATGAGAGTTTCAATAGAAGGCATCACTGTATTTTCAAGATAGAGCTCAATTGCCTTCTGGAAATAATCATACAGCAATGGTCCAATTCAAGCAGGGGACTGGGCCCACTGATTTAAGAGCTTCCTTCCAGTTTTCTGTCACAAACACATGCAGTACTGTCAGAAAACAGTGCAGGACAACCAGTTCAGGAGTAAAAGGCTCTTATCTAGAATATTTTGTTACAAGATTTTAAAAGATTCTACAAGGAAAAGAAAAGTGTCTTTATTTTCATTTGTGGAGGAATAAAATGAGGCATATGAAGGTAAATGTCTTCCCTTAGTTACACAACAGGTTTGTGGAAGATACAAGGAATAAGGTTCTTTAATTCCTACTTAATTTCCTACTTCAGGAAATGAGTGTGAAAGGAGGGAGGGTGGTTTTGTTAAAAATAGCTATTTGTAAGCAACAAGCTTATAGTTAGAAACAAATATACAGCATGGCAAGTTTCCTTTTGGAGATGGTTATAAAAGAGTAGGGCTGTTTCCTAGGGAATGGTGCATTTTTGTATTTGGGTATGGCTCCAGGTGTGAAACAGTATTGTTTGGAGAGCAACAAATTAAAAGAGCTCTATATTCCTCAATTCCCATAGGTCTGCTACGGAGTGTCTGCCCTGGAGCCCCCCAGATGTCCAGCTCTGCAGACAGCATGGGTGGGACTGTGTGTAAACACAGCCTTAAAATAATCCCAGACCATGAGGACACTTACTTTGTCAACCTGACTGACATTTTTTGCAGGATGAATTTGGATAATTCAAACAGTCTGTTCTAATACTAATTTTTCAAAAGTTTGCTTTAGCATGTTAGACTGACCGTGAAGAAAGAAAACACCAGTCACAGGATGAACAGAAGTTATTTACTCTGAATTTGTTGTGTGGATGTGCTGTCTATTCAGATTAGCTGAAAGGTAATTGCCTCTAATTCCGTTCTATCTCTGCTTTCAAAATCGTGTTCATTCCAATAGACTTCTTCATTTTCAGTGACATGTTTATATCAAACTATTTCTGTTTACCCAAACAAATGGAACTTTGTAATAAATTACTTTATTACATTTTTAGAAAGAAGATGCCAGAGAATTATTCAGTAGGGTATGTATGTATTAGATGTGGCTCTCACACTTGATAGATTTACAGATTTAGAAAAGAATGCTTTTTTGCTGAATAAAAGAAAAATATTTACAAATACAACAAAACATTGATCTGCAGCCTGAGTATTTAAAATTATCTTTACGGTTCTGGGACATGAAATATATAGTATGAATATTATTGACACAGGAAGGTTGGGTTAGATCATTAAAAAAAATCCTGTATTTCTAACTGCATTAATTCTTTGATATGAATAAACCAACCAAGCTACTAATAAATTAATTTCAATAATGTTGTTGCTTTATCCTTCAACAGACATATTTGGACAATTGCTGGCTTTTTAACCTCATTTACAATCCACTCCATGCCATGGCACTCACACCAGGAATTTATTCATCTTGGGTTAGGGTTGAGGAAGGTCCAGGCAAGTGGTAGACTGTGGGACTCAGAAAGACTCACTGAGAGAAAAAGCCTGAGTCTTTCTTTCTCTTTCACCATTATATGACCTTTTCCAATGCCCATGGTCCTCTGGCTTCAGAGCATATAGGAGTAGTGTCAGGCAGCTGTCATGGAGAAACCTCTTCTAGGGAGTTAGTGCATTCCATCCCATCCCTGACTGACTGGAAAGAGCTGAGGCTGTTGTAAAACACCATGGAATAGCAGTCAAAAAGAACAATTCCTAGGAAAGCTGAGTAATATCTTTAATCTGCTATTCTCCTAGCGCTTTAGACCCTGTGGTCTTAAATGTATTGCACTTTTGTGACACATCATCCAGATTTTGCATCCAGTTTTTTGCTTGTTTTCTTTTAATATTAGCTTAAATGTTGGATTGCATCTAAATTTCATCATATCTAATATTAATACATAGTACAAAGTCAGCAATTTTTTTTTTCAAAATTTGATCAGAAATTGCAAATTTCATAGGGGATAATTTGTGGTAGAAATTGTCAGCCAAGATTAAAATGCATTTGAATGAAGAATAGAGACATGCAGTCAATTATTTTCTTAAGGAATACACAAATATCTTGGATTTTATATGCACATGCTGTCACAACTCTGAGCCTTACTTATAAATATACAGTGGTAATTGTGACTGTGAACATCTTGCATTTCACTTGTATTCCCAAATGCAAAGTCTCAGCACTCAGGAAAACTGTTATGAATTTATAACTCTGCCTAAAAACTTCAAATCTGTGAACAAATAAATGAAGCTTCTGTTAAGAATACATAATTTTGCCAAAGGATTTTTCTTGGAAAGTAGATTTTGATGCATTTTTACCAGGCACCTTCAAGCAGAGAATGGCATTTCTCATTTCTTTGGCAGCAAAAATTTGTAGCTTTTCACTTGGTGTCACAAACCCACCAAAACCCTCAAATAATCTTTATAGAGCTATTTATTTATATTTATAAATATATAGTTTATATGTATTTATATATTTTATATGTCTATTTATATTTGTATATATTTATATATAAAAATTTGTAATTACAGACAATTATTCCAGAAAGACTTCACAGCACAGTGACAACAGCAAATGAAGATATCTGAAAACAATGGTGCTGAGGGCAGTTTACTCTAGAAGATGAAATGAGTAACACAGCAACACAAACTAAAGAAGGTGTGAATTTACTAAGAAGGTGAAATGGGTTAGTATTTCTTATATTTAGAATGAGGAGAAATGTTTGGAATTTGTCTCTAAAATTTATTTAGGAGTCTACAACCAGAATCTTAAAAAAACATGGATTTTCAAAACTCTCTCACGGTTTGAGGCTTTTTTTATTTCTTCAGATTTTGAACTGTTCAGGGTTAAGATTTTTTTCCCTCAAAATTGATGAAAACACACATAGGTTTCATTCCCTTTCTGAAAAATCACCAGGTGCTTGATGAATCCTCTAGGCATGAAATATGGTAGCTCAGTAGGTGGCTAGAACTGATGCATTTTTCCCTTTAAAAAGCCATAAACTTGATTTCAGTATGAATAACATCCAGCTAAAGTAGCGATTCGGTTTTTTAAAGAGCAAGCTTGAATGAGATGATTCTGACCCTGCTAATGAGGACATTTGGAAGATGAGCCAGAAATAGAAGTACACTTCGTACACAGAGTCAAGCCTACCATGGGCTCGGGGAGGAAGCAGCAGAGGTTTGAAAGCTGCATGTGGGGAGTACAGGTGGAAAGTATGGCAAAGCCTGGCTGAGTCTTCTCTGTGGCTGGGGGTGGGAGTGGGATCCTCCAGTGCTGAGGGTGAGGGTATTTCTGAACTACTTTCCCCAGCTCTTTCAGCTTTCCTGAGTCCAGGAAGGTGACAGAGGAGTCCTGCTTGCCCATGTACCGTGTGCACAGGCCACTGTCTCCACTGTGACAGTCCAAGTAGTTCTCTGCTGCTCGTTTTCTCCACTACCCTCCAGCATCTCCTATTACGCACATTCTGGGAAGAGGAGAAGAAGAAAATGTAAATACATTTGTATTGGCTCAAACAAAAGATATATCTCAGCAAGTCTCCTGCTCCAAGAACAGCTATCAGCACGGGAATAGCAAAAGCAGGACTAGTGATGGCATCCAGATTTGGGCAATCTGAAGCTTTGGGATTTCTTAAACTAGAGGTGTTATTTTTGTTTTTAATAATCCTGGATTATGACATTTCCCAACTAAATTTGCAATGTTCGTGTTATCCTGCGAAAATGTGTCTCATATCTTAATTAGGCTTTCTTTTGTTCATTTTTGAACCCTGTTGAACAGTTTCATTCATCACCTGCTTTGAAAAACTGTGGTAGCACAAACAAACCCATGGTAATATTGCCTAAGCAAGGTGCTGAGTATGCTGCTGGCCCAGATCACTGCACTAACTGGAATCCCAGCGATTTTGGTGAAATACTTTGCATTTGTATAACCTTCATTGCTTGTCTTTCATGGCCTCTGAGGTATTCAGTGGAGTTCTTATGGGTGTTCTTGACTTCTTGAAGAAACATCTACCCATTTTTAATTTCTCGGAACAGGAACAGGAACAGGAACAGGAACAGGAACAGGAACAGGAACAGGAACAGGAACAGGAACAGGAACAGGAAATGTGAGGCTCTGTTTGAGGAGCATTTGTATTTTCACGCATTGTTGTTTCTGTTGTTGGGATACTGAGATCTCCTGTTTCTGTTATTGAGATCAGGTACTCAGACCAGCCAGTGTAGGAGAGACATGTTATGCTCTCAAATATTGTCCTAAGAAGCATCTGGAGCCTTGTCTTCCTTTCCTTGATGAGCACATTCAAAATTCAAATTTTGGTGGTGAGAATACCTAAAACTATATTCCTCTAGAAAAACCCCAGAACTACAGGCAGAATCATCAGCCTGCCCTTTGAAATACTAGAAAAATAAAAAATAAAAAGATGGGTTTCTTTGGGAAAAATAATTTCAATATATCTGTGTAGAAGAAACCAGAGACTGCAGAAAAATAAGACAAATTTTCAGGTGGCTGTTGAGAAACCAGTCTAAATGCATGCAGTCAAATTGAAAGTTGTGGGAAACATTTTTTGACAAAGTTGCTCAGGAGAACACTTTGAAAGGTGTCTAGATGTGATAGAAAAAATGGTGGAATTAAACAAACTCGCTTTCAGGAAAATAATACTTGACTGCAGTATGGTCTCAAAAAAGTAATAAAGCCCAACCATTCTTTGCACACTCAGTTTTATGTTAAAGTTGAAAAAATAAAAAAAAAAATTGTTACTATTATATTAATCAAAGTCTAACAAGTTTAAGTTCAAATTTGATGAAAATAATATAAATTCTGTTTCCTTATCAAAAGTTTCCCATTTATTTTCCCATCAATTAAGTTTAGGTGAATATATGAATGAAATTTAACTTACTTGAAAAAAATAAAACTAATACATTTAAAATATTTTTTAGAAAGTAAATCTTAAAAAATACAAGTTTTAGAATGAAAAATACGTAGCAGTCTTTTTTGTGCACACAAATGAGATTTTGTTTTTACGTTTTCTGTTTATCCTGTTGCTGAAAACTATTTCAATCCTTAATTTCAGACAGATCATCTTTGGACATCTAGGCAAAGCCCTAGAATTGCTCTTCTAGAGGCAATTTTCAGAGACAGGAAAATCGATAGTTGGCCCTTGATGCTATTTTTTACCTCATTTTGTGAGGTGGATAGCAAGAGAGAGCAGTGACTTTTATAGGCTACAAACACAATATTCCAGCAGTGGCTGTGGCAGAACGTGCCTGACCTGACCCTTAGCCCTGTCTCAGCCTCTTGTTGGTGTCTGTGCCACCGTCTTCTCCTGGAGTCCTCTCAGCATCTTGCCCCAGTCTCTGCCCAGAGGTGCTGTGTGGCAATTTCTGCCCTCAGAACAGACACAACCAGTCCTGACAGAAGCGTTGGTACCTCTTTCCTCAGATTTCCTCAAATGTTTCAGAGCATGTTAATTTATATTGACCATTTCTATGACCAAAATGTCAAATTTAAATATCTGATTTAATATACCTGATTCCCTTCATGGAGATGTGATATTTATTCACTGCCATGCTTTCCTGAGGTGGTTAATCCCTAACAAGGGTAGGGATTCTTCTCATTCCCTGCCTGGGTCTCAGTGCTGCTCACAGTCCCTGGGAAATGATTCCTGGTAGAGACCATTACTATTGTACAGTATTAGTTACTATTGAACAGTATTAGTATGAACTTCTAGGAAGCAGGTGTTCACTTACTTCACTTAGCAAGAAGAAAGAAATGGAATAAAATCCATCTTGCTTTACTCTGTTCCTTCAGTTTTGCAGCCAGGATATTATGCAGCCTAGTGGTCTCTGAGCTGTGGTGAAATTCAGAGCTAAAACCCACAGAGAGACTTTTGGGAGCTGCTCTGTCCCATTAAGCAGGAGGCTTCTCCTCACACCTGAAAGCTTTCCAAGCCTCCATGCTTCAGTCCCTCATGCTTCTGGAGCTGTCACTCACCACTGGCAACAGATCCAACAGGGAGCCACATGCACATTGCATGGATAAACCCTCTTTATATTTCTCCTCAGTCCCATGAACCTTTCTCACATGATTCATAGAGTCTGTTTTCTTTTTGTGACTCATGATGAACAGCAGCAGTGATTGTGATTTGTGATCCCTTAATGATGGCGGGAATTTCTCAGTCCCACATCTTTCCAGCACATAGTTTTTAAATCTGAATTTATGTTGATTGCCCATTACGGACGGGAGGGTTTTGCATGCATGTAAAAATACTTCATGAGTAACATTTGAAAGTATCTTGTTACTCCATTTTTACTTCAGTGTTTCCCACAAATTAAACATTAAATAATGTTTAATTTTCACTTGCTAACTCATCAGTAAATTAATGCCTATCCAGTAGGGTTTATCAGTCACCTTTTCTTATGATTTATGGTTTTGAATGCTGGAAAGGAGCAGTTTGATTTTGTTGCCTTTCTATAAAGGCATTCCAAACATTTTACATATTAATTAGGACAGATAGTTCTTGAGAAAGATGGAGTCACTCCTCTTTTAAATGACTTCAAGTAATTTATGTCCACTGGATCACCCACTGCACTTCTAGGTGGTGGCTCCTCTCTGTTAAAAATGTATATCTCATTTCTCCTCTAAATGCATTTGTTACAGCACCTAGCTATTTAATTTCATTATGTTTATATGGGCAAGACTGGAACGCTCACAACCTTTTGTTTCCTTTTGCCCACTAAGGTATTTAGAGATAGGGCTTAGTCACTGTTTCTTTTCCCTTCTTGATAACCAAGGTTCTTAATTTGCATTCTAATGCAGCTCAAGGTCAAAATGTTGAGGCAGCAGAAGGGAGTCTAAGCTGCAGGGAGTCATTTTTGCCTCAGGCTAAGGAAGGGAACAAGTCCATTGCCTGTTGCCTAATGCCTGTGCAGGTCTATTAATTTCAAGGGGAAGATCACTATTGCAGTGCTGCCCTCAGTTCTGAAGAGGATGGGATGGATCACAAAGTGGGAAATGCTTGGGATTCTAAAGGCACAGAGGTGCTATTGAGTTTTCACATATTATGACAGCAAATGATAAGAAGGGTAAGAAATTATTTTATTGTGGTATAGTAGTACCAGTGTTAGGGGGAAAGTTAACTGACAGTCGTATTAACTTTCCCTTTTCCCCAGTGTGCAAAGGAATAACAAGAAACAGCATCTTAAGATTGAGGTCATCACACTCAACCTTGAAATGTGCTATCATTTTATAGCAATAATTTCCAATTGTAGAGATTACATAGAGAAGTGATACGTTTACCACTGCTTTGGAGTCTTCAAAATGAGATTAGGTGTCTTGAAAAGAACACAGAACACTTTGATTTGGCTACTGGGAAGAAAATACATACACAGATTACATACAGAGGAAACGAGATAAGATATTTAGAACAACAACTTCTGTTGTCAGAATCAAGAAGTACAAATAAGTCAATCTGCTACATTTACAATTTTTTAAGAAGCCAGGAGCATGGTAAGGGGTGTGGTACTGTAAGCAACATGCAAGAGATGGTCCAGCAGTGTGGAGGAAGCAGTGCCTGGAGCTATTAAACTATCTTTAATTTATTTAAAATTTATTCAATCTTTGATTTATTTAATCTTTAATTTATTTTTCATTTCAGTGATGTTGGAAATACCTGTATAACAAAAATTTGTTTTGACTTTCATGCTTGTGATACTGTAATAGACTGAACTACTTTTTAAAGAAAAATACTGTAATTATTATTTACAATTCATTTTCCTTGTTATTACTTTAGATGATATACTTAAATTCCTTTAATTGGTCAATTACAAATTCATACACATTAGTATGTTAAATTTTACATTAAAAAATAATGACTGTTTGAGGAAAATCACTGTATTCTTGATGCCTGTCATGTATCTGACATTACTGGTACATATTCTCAATCTTTTAAGGCTTTTTTTTCTGAATTGATTTCTTTTTCTCAACTTCATCTTATGGTAGACACGCAGTAAGAGTAGGCTGTGAAAATTTCTGTACCTGATTTAGTAGTTTTCCTTTCAAATAAATTAAATATAGAATGAAAGTGTAGTAGTGCAGTTCTCAGAACTGGTCTATGAAGGCAGTATTTGACAAAAGTCAAATTTTAATTGCTATTTAAGAAGAAAACAGAACAATTGCCCTGTTTCAGGAGTCTAATTCCAGGGCCTAATTATCAGTCAGTTACTTTACCCAAGTGCCACTGAAATGCAATTTCTCTTTTACAAATCCATTTTCCTCCTCAACTAATGTCAGAGGCATGGAAATCTCCAGCCCTTCTTGCTTTTCAGTGACCCCTAAATAGCAATGCTCTGTGTAAGAAGAAAACCATTCTGTGTCTCAGTTCCCTAAATTTAATGTAAAGCTGTCTAAAAGCTTTTTAATTTCTTTTTTTTCCCCCTCTTTGCTGAAAAGTGTACTGTGGTAATCACCCATGCCTGTTCTATAAGTTTTCATGTCACTCAATGTTTCTTTTGCCCCTCGAAAACCAGACATCCAGTCTTTGGCAGAATCATCTGTCTGCAAGGTACAGTATTTACAGCAAATCCTCAATTTTCAAAATACTATGCATCCTTTTAGCCATAGCATATCCATTAAAATCAATTCCTGAAGCAAAAACATGCTCTTATTTTCAGGAAATCTGTCTCATTGAGTGTTTATTCTGGGTACACCAACTTGCTATTCTAATTCTGCTATTTGATGCATCAGAATCCCCTGTAAATGATAATGCACCCACTGAATACATTATTTTCTTGTCTCCTTTCTGTCAACACAAAGTGTTTCTTACTTAGTTTCATCTATGCGTTTTAAGACTGCTGCTAATATTTGATATTATTTTATTATGCAGTATAGATAAATTAAAAATACATGGTGCTGAGAATCACATATGCACACTCAGATATATGCATGTAAAAATGTGACATGACTTAAAAACCAAAAGGCTAGCTCTCCTTTCCTGTGACTGCTTAAGGGCTTCAAGTGTTCAGTGCAACAGATGTTTGGAGAAACCTTGGTGTTTAGTGCCTGCTGTGCCAGCACTGAAATTTAACAGGCTGAAATGTCAGATCCTTCACCTAGGACAGAGTAGTGCCACAGGACACATGACACGTGTATAAACCGGGAGAGAAGTGTCTGGAGAGCCCTTTGGAGAGGGCCTGTGGGTGCTGCTGGGCAGCAGCTCAGGGTGAGTCAGCAGTGAGTCCTGGCAGCCAGGAGGGAAAAGCCCATCCTGGGGCAAGGCCCATCCTGGGGTGCATCAGGCACAACATGTCCAGCCAGGCAGGAGATGGGGTTGTCCCCTGTGCTCAGCACTGGTGCAGCCTCACCTCAAGGACCATTTGCAGTGCCGTGCCCACAGTTTAACAAGGATGTGAAAGCACTTGAGTGCATCTAAAGGAGGGAAACAAAGCAGGTGAAAGGGCTGCAAGGAATGGCCTGTGGGGAGCAGCTCAGGACTTGGGGCTTGGCTGGTTGGAGAAAAGGGGTCTGAGAGGCCACCTCATTGCTCTCCACATCTTCCTGAGGAGGGGACTTGGAGAGGAAGGTGCTGAGCGCTTCTCCCTGGTATACAGTGGTGGGGTGTTTGTGAATGGTTCAAAGCTGCAGCAGAGGAGGTTCAGGGTGAATGTTGGGAAGAATTTCTTTACCAAGAGGATACCAGATCAAATACCAGAACAGGCTTTATGGAGGTTGATACCCTAAACCTGTTGATGTTTAAGAGGTATTTGGACAATGTCCTCAATATCTTAATGCTTTATCATTTGGTCAGCCCTGAAGAGTACAGGCAGTTGGATTAAATAATTGTTGTAGATACCTTCCAATTTTAATTCCTCTCCTCTCCGAACCTCTCCGAACCTCTCCGAACCTCTCCGAACCTCTCCTGTAACCAGATTGTGAGCTCTGCATCCTGCACTGTCCCGAAGGATGTTTCTGTCTCTCTGTGACTCTCCTGTAGGACATTTTGCCACACTCACTTGTGGTAAACCTGCCATAGGAGGAGGCATAGCCATAAAATGTGTGACAGAAACATTGCTGATGTTCAGGCAGATATCTCAGCAGCAATATTTGCAAGGGACTGACTTTCTGTAACAAGTGAGACAATCCTCTATCCTGAGCTTGTATAATCAAGGTCAGCCTTTTGTTACTGCTCAGAAAATTCAAGCACCTTGATGCTGTTGCTCCTACCTTCCAAATCATGACATTAATTAAGAGCAATTCCATTACATGACACCTGCTTCTGCCTTAGGGCATATGAGCAGTACGTCCTTCTCCCCTGCCCAGTGATGTTTTGTGCATGGTCTGCCACAATTTCCCCACATCCCTTCATCTGTGTTTCTTATTGTTCTTTCAAGAGCAGCACAGAGGAGACTGAAAATCCTTTAATCTTCTTCCCTCTCCTCCTCCTCCTCTCCATACATCTTCCTTTACATGCCCCAGTGTGCAGGTGAAAGTAAGGCAGGAGTATATAGACTGGCTGTAAGAATGCCTCCCTTCACCTACATCTACTCTGATATTCATTGGTCAAAGCCTGAAACTGAGAGAGCACTGAGAATGAAAATGCTGAAAGGAATAAATTTGCTTATTGTGTTTTGCCAGGCACAGGCTCAAAGCAAAATGAATGTGTGCTCCTGAAAGAATAATTGCTAAAATCAACAGCTAGAATGTGACTGTCTTCAGTGAGCCCTCAGTAATGCCCTTTCTGCTAAAGGATCTGTTATAAAAATAAGATCTCTGCAAATGCATACAAATAAGGTACTTGTGTTGTATTTACTTAAAGCTGTCTCAGAAATATTTCCTTTTGAATCTGAGTCCTGGTTAAAATTATGCTATACTTTCACGCTGCATTTATTTCTGGTAT
Source organism: Pseudopodoces humilis (assembly GCF_049639895.1). Classification (NCBI taxonomy): domain Eukaryota; kingdom Metazoa; phylum Chordata; class Aves; order Passeriformes; family Paridae; genus Pseudopodoces; species Pseudopodoces humilis. Next base: position 73,565,699 of record NC_142201.1, on the reverse strand, counting down.
AACATCATCTCCATGACAACCCCAAATTATGTCAATATATATGCAAGTTTGAGCTAATTCTTTATTAATGAATAAAGAAAACAAAAAATTAATCAAAAACAGGTCTAGAGAGCAATGTCTATGCCATACCTACAACAGAGCATTTGTACAAACTTCAGACCATTTTTCCCCAAAGTTGCAATAAAAGACAAAATCATTTTTATTCTTTTTATTTCTTTTTTTTTTTTTTTATTCAGCCTTTCTTGATTGATTTAGCTGTAGTCCTAGAAGGAAGCTTGGCTGATGTCAGCTGTATTACAGCAGGTCTGGATTTCACTCATGGGGAACATAATTTTTCCTTTACACTGAGCAATCAAATTTGCTCAGTTTGTCTCCTGCAGCCAGACTTGCCCAAGTGCCCTTGCTGCAGTGCCCTTGGTCAGGAGGAGGTACAGAAAGAAAAGGTCTGAACTCAGCATTTACAGCTGTGCAGAGATCCAGGAACTCTCACAAGGAGAGGAGGAGTCCCCTTTCACCATTTTGTTCATGTCTCCCTCCCCACCACCACCAAGGAGCAGCTTCTGTCCCCAGAGATGCCCACAATTCTCCACTGCAAACATCAAGGCTGACAGAGCTTCCCTACCTCTTTGTGCTGATTAGATGAGATGTTATTGACCATCAATGCTCTTAAGAGCACTCTGGAAAATGAAATGGTATCACCATTCAACTCCTTTCAGGAGAGAAGGGCTTTTGTGCAAAACTGAATGAAGCATTAGTTTTAATCTTGGTTTAGGTTTCTGGGGGCTATTTAGCAGTCTTGCAGACTTCTCTGACTCTTCACAGAACAGAGAAAAAAATATATTCCCTTATTATTATTATTATTATTATTAATAATAACAGTGTTAATAAATAATAATAATTATGATGCAGTCATAATATTATAAAGGTTGCTTTTTTTGCTCTGTGAAAATTAAAACATTGACCTTTTCCTCAGTCTGATTTTGTAAAAGCCAGCTTTATTTGCCTCAATAAAGTGACTGAACAGCAAGTAGGGGATGGTAACTGTACACTAAAATGGGAGGAAAAATCCAATGTCAGATAAGAATTGCCTGAACAAAAGAATGTAAGACCATCTTTTAAGTCATGGAAAGAGTCAAAGTAAGGTTGCCAAGGAAACCTTAACATTGATTTTCCTATGTTTTTGGGTTTGGTTTTTTTTTTTAATTATGAGCTTAGCCTCCTCATTGTGTCAAAATGAATGGGTCTGTGGGTTTTGTCTTCTTTTTTCTTTGTCTCTGTTCATTTGTCATATGATATAATAGAATGTGAGCATACTTTTCTGAACATCATTGATGCCATGTACTGGGAGAATTATAAGGTTAAAGTAAAAAAGACCTCTTGACAATCGTTTAAGGAAAGAGACGCTCATAAAAAAAGGAAGCATGGCAGCCTTTCTCCTTGGCTCTGAATAACACCCTTGCCAAGATAAGCCCATATTGATTGGACTGATTGCAGATAGCTGGCTTTTCAGCACCATCTGCATGCTGTGGCAGTCTGTGGTTCTAATTATTTGGGGTTGTTATTCAGGCTGATAAATTGTATGAAGGATTTTGTTTTCCATCAAGTCATTCTTCGTTCAGCACTGATAGCACCATAATTAAGTAGCAGTCACTGGCTCTGAATGTGGATAATTCAAATGAATGATTTCTAATAAACAAAACACGCAGAATGTATTAAAAACCGTCCTTAATACAGAATCTCTTACTCTGTGAGCTGCATCCACTCCCTCTGACACACCCTAATCAGACAAAAAGCAGAGAAGGTATTTGCATGTTTCAGCACTCTGTGAGCTTTTTTAGGGAGTGTGAAACATATTAAGCTAAGATGCCTGCTCTCTCTTAACAAAGGGCTCTAGGAACACGTGGACAGAAGATACCCAGGACAGAAGGAAACAAAAATGTGTCAGGGTTGTAAACCAGCAGTACTTACTAAGTAATCAGTTTATCATGCATACATACACTGAAAATCAGCATTCACTTTGTGATTAAGTCTTTACTGCAAAAGGTAATTAGGTTATTCAATGCCAAATACACAGAGGACTGTTAGTTCCATTCAGCCTCCAAGGGCACAACACAATAAATAACTGGGAAGTCCAGAACTGACCAGTTGCAATCTTCCAATCATGAAAGTACCAGGCATGAGGAGTTTAAAGTTATAGAATATCTTCTAAATGCATCATGCCACTATAATTCCACTCAGCTTTCAAGGGCCATTTAGCAATCCTTCTTTATGAGGTAAACATTGCTGTTTTCTGCAAAGCTGAACAGACAGACACTATGAGATGGTGTAAAACGTTCTTGCTGAACTATGGGATCTATGAACTCTAGAATTGGATGGTAACATTTCTCTGCAGGGGGGTTGTTTATACAAAATTGCACTTTAAGAGCAATGTGTGCAAGATTGTCTTTTATGAACTTTATAGAAATAGTGAATTCAGTGACTTTTTCAATCTCGAATACTTCTGGGCTTCAAAACCTATCACTCACAAAGAAGAAAACAATATGCCTTTGAAAAATGTATAGCCTAGGCTCCTGTACCCTTCTACTCTAAGTAAATGTAATGCTTCTAAATTTTGCTCTGGCTATAAGTATTTGACTCAGTTGCACATAGGCATAGGCTGTTTCTGTCCTTGATTCACTCTAGAAGGCAGTTCAGGGCAGTGAGTTGTATCCATATTTGTCATATTTATTCAGTGAATTCCACTGGAGAAAATGTTGTCTGCACTTAGCCCTTCTATTTGAATATGATCAAACTAAATAATACTGGATATTATGTGGTTATATGGGCTCATACTGTAAGGCTATTTAATATAATGTATTAGATTACTGATTACAACTGCAGCAGACAGATTTGAATCTTACCATTGTAAATTGTGCTAATTTTTTTTTTTTACGTTGTATTAAATGAGAGCAGCTTCTTTCTTTACATACACATGAATCTCATGTTTCTGCTATTTTTGGACCTGATGCTAATGTTCTCCCCTGCCCTGACTTAAAAAAAAAGGAAAAAAAGGAGTTTAATTTCTTTCTTATTCATATCTTTTCCTCCACACAGGTAGTTTGGGACTTTAAACCACAGACTGTGTCATAAACTAACCTTCATCTCATTAAGCGGGTTCTCAAAGGATTGCTTTGTTCTGCAGAACACATCACATTTTCCACCTTCATTAGCAAACTGCTAAATATTTTACTTTTCACAAGACTGGAATGTATAAACAGATGCATCTTCCTTTCTTCCTGACTGTCTCTTCCAAACATGTTCTGGTAATCCTCAAGGAAAAGATGGATTTCATCCATTTGTTACTGATGGTTGGCAGAGATGTAAGATGATAAGGAAAAAAGAAAATGAATTCTTTTAAAGCAAGAGCTTGTATGTGTGTAAATATTGCATCTAGGGAGGGAAAAAAAGCAAGCCACAGAGACAGTTCACCATGACTGTAGTAGTGTCAGAGGTCTGCAAGAGTCTCTCTGAATCATCAGGCAGAAGGTTCCTCTTCTTCTTGTGGGATGTTCAACATTCTCTCTTGCACTGTGACACTTTTCCCTGCAGTACATAACATCTCCTGACAAGTTTCAGTACTGCAGGTAAACAGAAGTTTTGCCAGACGTATTTTACATATGAAATGAGGTAATGAATTAAAAGCCTGGTCATCTTCCATTTTTAAGTTAAGGGAAGCATTTCCATTTATTTTAATGGAATATAGATAAGTCGTCTTTTTCTTTAAACTTAAAGTTTCCCCTCATTGAAAGACAAAATTACTGTATCTAGTGTGATTAATGCCACAGTCTGTGTCTGCTGGAAGGGATTCAGTGATGCTGACAAAGCATAGTACTTGACTGAAGGGTACCTCTTTGCTGGTGGGTCTGGGTTGATGATCTGTTCCACCTCCCAGTTTACAGGCAGGACTCACTATCAGCTCCTGATCAGGTGGCACTGGGAAAAAGGCAGCACTTAAAGGATACAATTTTAAACAAAGAATGGTTGAGTATAATGAAATAAGAAAAATATCTTGTTTCCATTGTGCAGTAGTCCTTCAAATTCTGAGACAGCTAAAAGGATCTGGAAAATAAAGACAGTGTTTTATGCCTTTTAAACACTTTTTAATATATATATATATATAAATATATATATACCCTAAGTTTCCCACAGCAGTATGTCCTTTAGCTGCACATAATTCACATTGCACATCCAACTGCACATTGCCCTGGATTTGCAATTATTGCCCAGTGCCCTCCACAGGCAAAATTCCTGGCACTTAGAACTGACAGAAACAAAGGTTGATCTTTATCTGTCTCTTCTTGCTTAACTAAAGGCTTTCTTAAGCTTCTCCTGGACATCTGATAAAGAGAGGTGGTTTCTGCACTTGCAACCCAAGCAGCCTGTGTGTCTGGGTGCAGCCTGCCCGGACAAAGGGGTGCTGGACATTATTACCCCATTGTGGGGCTGGAAGGTATCACTATGGGTCCCAAGTACAAACACAGTTAACCACAGAAGATGAGGAGAATGAGCTGTGTGAAGTAAATATTTCCATTTATTCCTTTATTAAGAAAGCTCTTGGGAAATTCTTTATGATTGCTTGGGGCTGCCACTTCATTCAAGGAAGCCCACTGAGCATTTTACTGTCAGGTTCACTTTAAAAGGCATTTTGCTTCAACAGTACTTCAAATGCTTTATTATCCATTTTTATTAAGCATTACAATGAGAAGGTAAAGCTGATTACCCCTCTCCTGTGCACTGCAGACTGGCTTGGCCTCGTGCATTTTAATGGGCTCATTGTGCCAGCCTCCTGCGGTGGCCACAGCTCCAGCAGTGAGGGGAGCAACTTTTCCTTCTATTTGCAGATTGATCTGTGTTGCTGCTGAAAGCTGGGGCCATGGCTGTGGTGAAAAGGAGACGTCACCCAGGAGAGGGGTATCTAAGTACAAGCAAAATTTAGTAAATCTCAGATTACCATCCTGACAGCAGGGGATTTGAAACGTTTCTGCCTGAGAATTAAAAAAACAGCGGGGCAGAATCTCTACTGATAATCATATCACCTGTGACCCTTCGGATAAAACATGCTTTTACTGCAAGGAGAACCCACCCCACAATCACATCATGTGCCCCTTATTCTATCGGTCCCAAAGCAATGGAAGCAAAGAACCAAAAGAACCTTCAGTGAACGTGTTTAATGCTTGGAATAACTTCCTGAAGAGTTGGTTTGACAGGTTTTATCTTCAAATCCTGTATCTTTTTTTGCTCGCCATTGATGATTTGCAAATCTTCAATCTGAGAGATCTGGGGGTTTTCTAGCTGCAGCCCAGGCATATTCAATGGGAAGCTGATCTTCTCAAGCTGCAGGGAAAGGGACCTCAGGTCTGTCTGCAATGGCCTCGTGTGTGTAGCTGCACTGCAGCCTGTGGTGCAGCTCAGAGTGGGGGAGATTTGGTAAAATTTGCAAACAGGAAAATATCCTCTGTGAGTGCAGAAAGAATGCACATGAGTATGACACAGGCTGCACTGATCGCTGTGCTAGCAGTGTACCAAAATTTCTTCATCTCCTTTTTTATTTAGAAAATAAAAATGCTGCTTTCATGGCAATAAGATTTTAATTTCTCAAAGCAATCAAAAGAGAGTGTTTTTCTTTTGTTTCTGTATTTTCTGTAGCTGCTAATACAGTTCCTTTCACCCAGGTAAACTCTCATATATGCTTTATAATGCTAGAAAAATATTTTCAAAAAGCCTTTTGATCAGAATCCAGTGAATGCCACCATATTGCTCATTGTTCTTTGGTGCATTGTGATTGGATCAAATTTTTGTAGCAAATCATAGTCTCAGTTCACCACATTTAGGCTTCATTTGCATGCATGCTCTGAGTCTTTTTTTTTCAAAAGGCTTAAAGGCAAAACTCTTTTGGAAGTCTGAGGTAGATACACAGCTTTTAGACCTGATATTTTTTTCCATCAGTATCTTAACAGTTTATAGATATGGCATACCTGATAGGATTTCATGTTAAACTTGTGCCTTTGTATCCATCAGATGGTATTTTCTTCCCTTCTGTCCTTTGCCTTAGCTCATACCACTCTCTTCACCGGCTGAATGATGTCAGTGTTTCGGTGCCACATATTCAGATCAGTATTTATTATCTCCAATTTCCCCTCTTTCCATACAGTATGACTGCTCCCATTTGACCATGACATTGCATTTAATTTTGTATATTCATATTTATCAAATGCCATTTGATTTTAATCACATTTTTGCTCCAGTCTAATACATTCTGAGTTTTTTTGTCTGCTCTTCAAAAACTAATTTTGAATATATTTTGTTTCAAAATATGGTGTGTTATATGTCTTGTATGTAGCACTTTCATATTTCTTCAGAAAACTCAATATAAAGCAATGTGTTTTAAAAGCCAGAGTCTCAAGTTCCCTTCAGCTCAGTGCAGATGCCTCTTGAAACTGAATATGCAACATGAGCTAAAAGGCTAAACAAAGATATTCTAACACCTATTGTGTTTTAGTAAGGAACAGAGGAGGGAGAGTACAATCAGTACAATCCAGTGTGTCTGACTGTGTTGAGGGGGGATAACACTACTAGGAGCATAGTGGGACCAGTAGTAGGGGAATAGTCACTGCTCCTGTTGGTTTCTCTTCACACCATTGCCGTCAGAGTCTTCTCACCTGTGACCAAAAATAAACCAAAATTTTCTGGTCCAATCTGTAGTTTGCTGGCAGCACCTTAACACATAAGCTAAACTATTCTTCTCATTATTTTTTTCTGCTATGTGAGTTGGGATTCAGCTTTGGTTAATCTGGAGTAATTTTGGTCTTTCACAGAAAGCCATAGTGGCGTTGTGGTGGCTCAGACACCTGGAGCCATCACCTGAAGTCCTTCAGCTCTCCCTCTGCTCTGCTAAACTGCCCTGAGGCCAGTCCTTGCTGCCATGCTTTGGAAAGCACTCAGTGTAGGCAGCTTACACTTATTCAAGTAAGTCTAGCACTGGAGGGCTCCAAATACATTCAACTTGAGATGTATACTAAGGTGATTTTCTTAGAAACTTTGGACATCTGTTATTCTTGGTGGAAGGACCTAGGTTAGGATGTGTGCTGAACAGAATTCATTTTTTTTCCAAAGTTAGGTTTATAGGGAAAAAATATACTAAAGATAAATTTCCATATTATTTTCAGGCAAAAGAGCTGGAACAAATATTTTCTTGAATTATGGTGAAATTTCACCTGAGACACAATGGAGAAGCAGAACTGAGAAGAGGAAAAATGAGTCTGAACAGCAGGAAAATATGATCTGTCAAAGTGTGGAATAATCTGTCAGGAAAACATTCATTATGGAAATTAGATTTGACAAATAATCATTAGAACTGTGTAGATCAATCCTTCTCTGGCCTTTTGGGATGTGGTAAACCTCAGACCATGGGTAAGTTCTGTTTTTAATTCTCTTTTACTGCCCTCCTGAGTTTCTAACTTAACATGATGGACTTGGGGAGAGATTAATTCTTTTGCTGTTTGGTATTTCTTTCAAACTCTTTCATTTTGTGAACGCTTTATATTGAGCTGGGAAACAGTAATATTACTTTACATTGACATGATGCTTTCTAAACTAAAGAACATTTCAAGCTTTGAATGCACCACAATTCCATCTCAACAAGACGCAGTAGCCTCAAGCACTGATGTGGGAAGCCACATACAAAGGTTTTCCTCTAATATTCTGCTCAAGAATAGGAGATAGAAAGTTGCTGCAGCCCGTGACAAAAGGACAATTCAAAGCTATTGTGGCAGTCTTGTGGTCAGGTGCCATCCCTTCAGAGTTTAAAAGGACACTTACGTATGAATCTCTGCAGTCTTTAAGATAAACACATTACTGGTACATGCTAGTCCATTTCTCCACTCTGCAACTCACTTCTCTACTTTCTCTACTATATCTCATATATAATTTAGTTGGGGTTGTTTTTTTCACCTTGGTAATGAAAGACCAATAGAATCAATATATGATAACAAAAACCTTGCAGGAAAGTCATATCTTTCCTCTACAGTATTAGTCTTGTTAAAGGGGTAGGGAAGCATCTGGTGAAAGATGGCCTTTCCCACAGAGCTTAAAAACAATTATGATAAGCACCATGTAGGTATTTGATTTTGTAAATACTTGTAAAACATTTACTTAGGGTAAGACTTCAGTGAAAGGGCCCCATTAGGACCTTACCCAGCTGTGGGTGGATAGCTGAGAGGGAGGAAAGGAGGAGTCTGAAAGGCCAAAGGAAACTCCAGCGACTTTCAGTATCGCCAAGATAGGATAGATGCCCCCTCTAGTGGATTTAACATTTTACTTTAGAAGAGAGTAAATCTGTCTTCTAAAGGCATGGTGCAGGGACAACAGGAATGCTTCATGCTTTATGAAGGGAAAAAAGCATCTGAGAGAAAGAAGTAGTTCTTGGACATACCTGAGTAATACAGAAAAGGAAAATGTGTTGTGGGTGAATCGAAAAATAAACATCCAACCCCCAAACTATGGCTCTTCTGTAACTTGCCTGCTGTCCTGAAATGTTTAGCAGCACATGAACAAAATAAATGGGAAACAACTGGGAAATACTTGGTCTGTTGCATGGTTAGAGAGATTGCCAGAAGGCTTGTTGTGTTGTTGAGGGAGCTGTTAGAAAGTCACCTTTCCAGCAGTTTCCCCTCCTCTCAGGCTGAAAGGATAACTGCATTAAGTAGCCTACGCCTGCCTCTGGAGAAATCCCATATTAGCCAGGTTCTCTCTGGGCAATCTTGCAATTGAAAGAAAGGAAGGGGGATAGAAGCCATCCTGCATCTATTTCCTCTCAAGTGTTTGCTGGAGTGCTGGAAAACATGGGAACGTTGTCACACGTAGGCAGAGGCTAAGTTGGGCACTGGACAGGTCAGTCTGTGGGACCTAGCAGTCATAAACTTTTCCTAGAGCTGTTCCAAAACACGAGGAAGCAGCAGTCAGAAGCTGAGAATAAAATTCTTTCGTTTTTAACTCATCCCCAAGTACTTGCCTTATTCTCAGGCTTTATCCTTGTCAGACTCTGTTAGTCTCCTCTCTCAGTCTTTGTATTCTCCTTGAGTCTCCAAAGGACCTCTCCTTCCCTTCCCCAGCTATTTCTGGCTTTCAGTCTCATCATTCTAATTATCACATATCTGCTATCTGACCAGTTCCTCCTTCCACCAGCACAATTTCCCCACGCCTTTATCCACCTTTAATATCCTCTTGTCAACTCTTAAGTTTCTTAACCAAAATCAGTTATCAGTTTGTCTCTTCTTATTATTATATCCCACTTCTTCCTCCCTTTCCCCAGTGTCTGGGCAATCTCCATTTAAGTCTCCCCAACACCACAAAACCAGAACCAGTTTTCTTACCTTACACCACTTCTATAGATCATGATAAGCCCTCTGCCGCATATACCCATTTATACAAAATGTCTGAAGAGTTTAGAAACCAGTTCTAGGTTGCTTCAGCTGAGTAGATGCATATTGCAGGCTTTGAAAATGGCAGAGTATGGCCAAAAGTAAGTTGATACTGGCAGCACAAAGAGAAGCATTTAGCTGAACAAGGCACGCCTACTTTGAACCACAAGTTGAGAGAATTTCAAAGACAAACTCATCTGATGTATTTCTGTTGACTTCAGGTAAGCTTCTATGACAGGCAGAAGCCTCCTTCAAAATTTCAGTTCCAGTAGTTGAAGGACTGAAAAACTCTATGTAGTAGAAAAGGTAGCAAAGAAGTGATATGAAGAGCTGCAGGCCTTGAAGTAGCACCCCTGAAGAGGAACTGCTATTCTGAACTGCTTGATCTCATAGGACAGGAAATGTGAACACCTCTCCTGATATGTGTAAGTTTTTACACTAAGTCATGCAATGTCACAGAAAGCATCACTTCCTCTCCAGCCAGTCTGGCAAATCTGTTCAGTGTGCTTCCTCCTAAAATCCAGGAATTGAGACTCTCAGGCTACATGCTTGTTGATAGAATTCTGGCTTTTGCTATGTTTAAAAAAAAGGTAGAAAATGTTAGATGATAAATAGAACTTTTTAACACATGAGGAAGGTCATTTCTTCATAATTTGTAAATGTTTATTGATCTGCTGGTTTACTGATATTGCATGTTAGCAAATACATTTTGTTCTGCACTGTGTTTTTCTGATATTTTTGCTGTATTTAACCTGTCACACATATACATTACTTGAAAACATCAAATGGAATTTCAGGTTGAATGTAATTTTTATTGATTTCAGGTAATCAATCATTTCTGGGCTGGTAAGTTTTATTTAGGAATAAGTTTATCACTCGAAGGCAGATGAAAATGTTGAGGAGAAAGAGGTAAAGAGTGAGCCTGAAACCTGGACTGGTTTAAAGGCCAGCATTCCCCATCCTTCCCATCCCTCAGTGAGGGTAGGCAGGAAACAGGGCAAGGCATATTGCCTATGGATGCAGCTGGAGAGGGCAGTGGTGGAGCCCTTTTGTCACCAAACATCTTTTCAGAGTTCTCTTTTCAGCCACTTTGGCTCAGTAAGAGCCCCATCTTCTGGCCCCAGATCAGTGATTTTGCCTGATTTCACTTCTCTACTTCCCCAGTCACATGTGAACTTGATTAATCTAAGCAAAGACCATTTTCCTTGGGTATTTAACCAAAACTCACTTTCTAAGATTATTAAATCTGTTATTTTTGAAAACCGTAGATCAGATCTTTCAGCCCATCAGTTAACCTTCCAAACTATGAGCTCAATTAAGGCATTCCTTTGGTTTTGAAGGACCCAACAATGATCATCCACTGTGAAGGCTGAGCACTGTTGGCCCCTGAGTTCTTTGTCTCCCTGTGCCAAGGATGGGAAGGATTGGGAACCAAAGACTGATGCTCTCAGGAGCTGCCAAGCAGGAAAAGTCTGTAAGGTATTGTCCAGAAATGCCACAGGCAGAAGATCTGCAGTGATTATCTTAATGACAGGCTCTGTTATCAAATTATCCTTCAGCTAAAAGGGGAATTAATTCCTCAAAATTTTAAGGTTTCTCTCACAGGCAGAACAAAACATGAATTATATCTGTCTGGACTCCTACACAATGAGCCACATTGCTCCAGACTCATGACAAAATATCATTAAGCTGCCAATTAGATAAAAATATTTTTATGTGGTTACTCTGATCCTCCTTGGACAATCCTGTCAGAAGCCACTAGCTAATTCCTAAATAACCATGAGTCCAAAAGGGTAAATCCAAGACAGATGTCCCTCATGAAACCATCCCCCCTCAGTGGGGCTCTAACAAGGCTGAAGCCTTGCTGTTCCCAGCCTGGCTTGGCTCACAGTTGTCACTCCTGTCCTGACTGCCTCAACAAGTGCCCTGCTAACCTGGATCATCCTTCGGCCTTTTTGTCAACCTGGTGCTTAATGCAGGGTTCATAAGGCAGATCTGAATGATTTCAGCTCTTTGTGACTCTTTTCCAGATGTAACTGTGTTGTCTTTCCACATCAGCCAGGAGAAGATATTTCAACTAGAATTCTGCATCCCCTTCATTCCCCTACGCTGAGTGCCAGGTAATGGGGAGGAGAGTGAAAAAGTGTGAATTTTGTTCATGGAATTCAGCTTTTGCAGAAGGACTATAGTGAGTGAGTTTTAAGGAAAATAAAAGAAAATGTCACTAGAGCTCACCACACACCAAGACTTGCTTTTCTAAAACTGAGTTTGTTTTCTCTCTCGGGATGCTTTTTCACTAGATACTCAGTCATGCTTTTCCTCGACATGCACTGCTAGCAATGGCTTCCAAACGCACTTTGTGAGGCATCAGAAAAAACTTTTCTCATGGCTGTAGTAGAGTAGTTTTTCAATGGATTCTCTTTAGATCCTCAAGAGAGCAGGCTTCTGCTGCATGCTAAAAGCAGCACAGAGATGCCGGGAATGAACAGAGAAAAGCAGGTCCCAGGGAAGACGCTCAAAAAGAAACCTGTCACAGACTCATGGGGATGGTTGTCACTATGTCTTACCACCTTCAGGTGGAAGATATTTTGTCCCCAGGCAATGAAATGCTCAGAAATAGAAGTGGTCATACTGCTGATGCTCTTCTGTGTGCAGCTATAGATACCATTTACAGGTTTTGTGTCAAATGAATCTGCAGTGGCAAGTAAAAATTTCAGATGCTGGCAGATAAGGTCTGTAAACAACTTCTCTAATAAATCACATTTATTAAAATGCTGCTCTCCAGAGGTGCAACCATGGTCCTAAGAAAGGATCTGGCCTTGTGCCAACCTTTGAAGGAACCTTTTTCTTTCCAGAAATTTTTCTCACTACAAACGCAGTTCCAAGTTAAAGGAATGTTTCCTCAATTTTCCACAAATAATCAGGGAATCTTTGCTGTCTCTCACCAGCACAGTGTATAGTTTTATCCCTATTTATTCCTTATTGCTCTCTATTGCATGGGGGAGGTAAGAGGCGCACCAGCTTCTTTGGAATTCTTTAAATACTTCCCAAAATTCCATGAAAACGATAGAACAGGAATGTCAGTCTATTATTACTCAGTATATTGAAACATCACACTGTTTATCAATGCATGAAGACAAAATATATATATATGTAAAATTGGTATAAAAGGACCTTTAAATTTCTGTTCCAAAATCCATCGTTTTTGCTTTCCTTATTTAATGATAATGAGTTTCTATTCAGGACAGCTGTAATTGGAAGCTTAGAAAATTCAGGATCTAGTTACATTTTACAAACAAAATATGTGGGGAAGAAAAAAAACTAAAACAAAATACCACCTCCTCCAAATGACTTAAAGCTAAGGATGTTTTATAAATTGCCCTTTTTTTTTTTTCTCTCAGCAAATACTCTGTAAATATAAAACTGAGCTGATGTCTTCTTGATGCCTTTCTAGTTATCTGTCCAGCCATGGAGTTATTCTACTATTGTCTGCCCAGATGAAAATATTCTCTGCAGCTGCCTGTTTGTGCTTTGTGTACTATGTCTAAGGAAGTACCGCCATACCCAGGGTTAGAAAACACAGGACATTTATCTCCTTTTTCCCTCTGGTCAGTTTTGTTACCTTTTTTCCAGGAAGAAAAGTCCAGTCTCATGATTTGGCTAATTTGAGTTCACTTTAAATGGTTCAGTCCCTAACGACTGAATCACATCTTATTGCCAGTGTGCTGAGTGAGGAGCACCAAAAGCCAGGATTTTTTTCCTAAGGCATATAAATGACCCCCAAATATGAACGGGCTTCTCATAATTTCCTCAAGCTGCCATACCAGCAGCAGAACGGGAAGACATTCCCACAGCCCTGTATACTTGTTTTGTGTAGCAAAGCCACACCTACTCTATGCCATGGCAGACTTGGGTGAAATTGCTTCCAAGCCCGTGGTGTGTATCCTTCATGAGTTAAGATGTTGAGAACCCCCAACCCCATTAGGCTTCAGCATTCTGTGCAACCTGTCTCTAAGAGGGGTTGAGTTTCAGTGGTGTGAATGGGGATGGCACTGTATATTCTTCACTCTGTGAAGAAACAACACTCCCTTGAGGGATTTAGTGGGATTTTCCTTGTTAATAATGTGCCTTTTACGTATGTTTGTGCTTTGGTACAAACTCAGAAGAGCACAGCTCTACTTTTTACATTTTTACAGAGAGTTTGGACAGTATCAACTTTCTTCCCATCACATAAGTTCTTGTGAGTTTTTAACAAGGAACTTGGGTGAAACTCTTTCCTGTCAAAAATCTCACTTTGCCTAAATCAGCAGCTGAAATATAACTTCTACAGCCTCATGGGGTGTTGCATCCCCCACCCCCACACCTCACACCTCTCCCCTCCCAACCACACTATGTTCTCAGGAATGCTTGTTACTCAGCTCTCATTAATTGATGAAACCTGGGCAGTTACCTCCCTTTGAGCTTATCACAAACACTGCTCCTAGAACTTCTGTTGCCTAATGAGCTTCTTTTCTAATAAGCAGACTTGAGACTTTATTTTTCTGTCTGAACAACAGATTGAGTAAGTTGATTTTGTTATTGAGCTTTCTGAGGAAAATCTCAGTAATTACTGACCCAGATTGTGGCCAGGGTAGAAATTTAAGAATGACTAAAGCCCAGCATCTTGAGCCCCGACAAAGAGCAGTGCTAAGTGAGGCCCTTTAGCCTCTCCTGAGCCCCTGTGGGCACTATACTCTTGAGTGGACTCCTCCCAGAGCTCACCAAATCTCCAGTTTGCTATATGCAATCAACTGCTGCTGAAAGCTGGTGATGAAGCCAGAGCCCAAGTCCCTACTCCCTGAGGATCAACTCTGCCCATCGAGAAGACGAAAAGGCTTCCAACATGAGAATTTCACTGAACTCAAGGGGAATTTTTCATAGGTACACCTTTGCACATGCTTCTTTATGTCTGTGTACATGCACATTAAAAATGTTGTATTTTTAGGTTCATAATTACATTTATAATTAAATATTAAAAGTTGTGTTAAACTTATGGTTAAGTTAGATTTATGGTTAAATTACTGTTTCACTTATAGAAGATTCTATTGAACCATTTTGTGGGTGTTAGATTAGTCAACTGATGAAGTGCTGCTCTAATGGTGTGGATTGGATATTGTTATGATTTAGTGTTGCTGAATCCTTTAGACCAAAACTGCTGATCTAGTCTGAGATTAAGTTTGGCAGGGGGGTTTATTCAAAACCTTGTGACTCAATGGGAGGGCCTCCCTTTTACTTTTCCTTCCTTACCCTTTTTGTGCCTGGTCTCCACATAAACCACTCTAGACTGCTTTTAATCTGGTTTCTCTTGGGGGTATTATCTACACAGTAAGCAATAGAGTGGACTTTGCCATTGAACTTCTTCAAATTTGTATTAAACCTGCTTTTGCTGATACCTCACCAGTCATTTTTTAAAGTGACCTAAACCACTCATTCACAGCGTCTCACCCCCAGACTTTCATGTTCCCCCAAGGCTAAAGGAGAGCTTTGTAGAGACTTGGGGACATGGATATGAATAAATATACACAGGAGTTTGTAAACGGCTTCTCCTGGCTGCTCAGAAAGCATTGCCCTGTATAAAGGCATCCCTGACTTGCAAAGTTTTCTTTCAATGAGAAAAACCCAAAGTCTTCCCTTAGATCTCAGTCTTATTTTCATGATAAATTCTTGAACTGGGATAATCAACCCCCAAAGGAGTTCTCAAGGCGACGAATTTTCTTTGAAGATGATTTGAGGAAGAGGGGAGCATGTGCTTCTCCTATTCCCTAAACATGGCACATAGTCACCTCTCTGTGACACTCGAGCTCTTTGGGCTGGTGTGAAGAACTGAAGCTGTCTTTTGCTACAGCTCAGAATGGAAATAGCTCAGCTCTGGGACCTCCTTAGTCATCAGTGTGGTCCCCACAAATTTTATGTATGTCTATTTATATGATCTGGTTTTCATTTGTATATGTATTCTGTCTTCTCAACACTTGCCCATCCACACTGTATGTGATAACTTAATGCTGGCTTTCAGATAGGTTAAAATGCATAATTCTCAGCCCACGGAAGACTTTATTAATGGAAAACCCACTCTAGGTTAACTGCTGCAGCATTTTTTCTCTTCTCTGTTACTCTGCAGTTCTGAGCAGACTAATGTGAATAAGAGAAAATGCACAGTACAGTTGTCCTAGAGCATTTGGTTAATTTTGCTCCCTCTTCATTTCCCATGGAAAGTGTTGGTGATTGACTCTTCCCAGCCCTTACACATCAGGAGAGGTGGAAGCAGAACTGTGCCTGGCCCCTGAGGAGCCTTGATTCAGCATCCCCAGTATTCATTAGCATGGAACAAGTAACCAAAATTTCTTGATGGGACAGAAGAACTGGTAATTAAGAAAATTCAGTAAATTTTGGACCTTGCAGAGGATTTGCAGATAAGGGCTGACAGGACACCAAAAATGGTAACGTTTTTCAAAGCTGGCAGCAACCTGAGTGTATAGACTGTATTTGTGTCAGGCCTCATAAGCCGTGTCCAAGAAGATGACAACACCTTCAGTCCTGAGTTGTTATCTGAAAGCCGGCTATAACGTGATCTGTGAAGTCTTTTGGGTTTATTTTGGTTTCAAAACTGATTGTGTTTTCACACGAGTAGCAGCTGCTGGTATACTCAAGTTATGTGACAGTTTCTCAGCTTTTTTTCACTGGTAAAAAATAAGTCTTAGCCTTTCAAGGTAACAGATGCAAGTTTAAAAGCAATGTAGCCAGGAGGTGAATACAATGTTTAATTATTTATATATCCTTTGGGTTTATCAAACCTGAAGATTACATCAGTGAGTTTCAGTTTATCCCCAACATTTTTATTAAGTCTCTGATGATTTTTCTTCCATCCTCTTTGTGTTGAAGCTATGAATTCTGTACCAAAAATTACACCACTTTTGGAAATAATTTTATGGGATTATTTCGTCCTTGTATAGGGTCCATTCCATGGTTTTATAAAAATGCTGGCTTTGAAACAGAAATGAAAAATACTTAGTTACTTTTAAATACTTGGTTACTTTTCTAGAAACAGCTTTCTTTTACTCCCAGAGGGTAGTGCTTTGAGAAATGAGAAACTTGTAGGGCCATTTAAACTAGAAAAGTCTTCTTATCCTTTCAAATTATGCAGGCAGAAGAGGGATTTTTGATGTCATCATTCCTTTGGAGGAAAAAAAGGGCACACAGAAAATGAAGAGTAAACATGAAGATTCTCTGTACTATAGATAAAAAAGAACTCTTCAATCCATTCATCAAAGAGCTCTTGACTACACACTTCAAGGAAATCAGCCTTGCTCCCTAGCAATTACCCTGAAAGTGACACAGTGACATTTTTCTTCTAGCATTTACAATCCTGCATTACTGTGTAATACACAGTGTGGGGCTGGATTTGCATATCATCAAGCATTCCAACAGGAAGTGTGGCAGCTGCCATGCTGTCACGTTTGCCTGTGTTTTGAAGCATTCAGATGCTATCTTTTCTTTTGAGGTTCTAATCATGGACTAAATATGGGAATATTCTCTCATGGTTCTTGTCTAAATGTTCCAAGACAAGTATGAATAAATGCATCTTCTGGTCCAAACATCAGTTCTTATACATTTTGTGATCTAAAAAAAAAAGAAAGCCATAGCGGTCATCCCTGGGGTCTGCAGTGCAAGGTTAAAAAACTATGATTAAGCTTAAAATAAACAATTAAAATATTTTTCACATCAATTTCTTGCTCTTATATCAAGTAAAAAAGTTTTAAGAAGTACTGCCAAACTCTGTGAACATTTGAAAACTAGAATGCAGCAAGTGTTGCATCACGGAATCCTCTAAGATTGGGTGCGAAATCTAAATTACATCTAATTTTGAATGAAGAAGAGGATTAACACAGCCTCCACCTCCAATTCTGCTTTCAAGTCAAATTACAGCTAAAAATTTTGTGAGCTTTAATGATAGTTGTGGTGGTGCATATTTCTGGGAGTTACCTGGTTTCTGTGTAAACCCTCCCTGCAGCTGTGACATGTTTTTCCCCTCCCCTCCCTGTCCCTGAAGCGTTATCCCATTGTTTGGTGTTATATGTCCCCCCGCCCCTCTCCCAAGGTTTGAAAAAGCCCGGGAAGGAGAAACCCGGTCTCTTCTCTCCTCTGGAATCCAGCCAGAATAAACATCCTCCGTTACCCGGAGGGAGAAGCAGCACTTTTTGGTCTTTTTCTTGGTCATGAAGGATCTCCCTGAACCTCTCCATCGACAGAGCTAGTGTGGATTACATCGAGAGGCTAAGGGAGGATCTCTTTGGATAGTTGCACTGCAAGAGTACCTACTCCCAGTTCGGTGTTCTAAGAACTACTCACTGAATTGTGTTGCTGTTCACAACCCCAAACTTGGGCAGTAATTTTCCTGAAGCTCCCTCATCTCTTCCCAAAACAACGGTGTCAGTAAGACTGCTAATCATGACACCAGTTCTTACACGTTTTTATACACTGCAGCAACACCCTCTGAGCTATTTTCCACATAGCTTCATGTAGGCTAGAAAAGCAGGAAGAGAGAGGAAAATGAGAGAGTACTTATTGATGGTGTGTACACAACACCAACACTCTCTGAGTTATTTTCCAGTCAGCCAGTGAAGGAGAAACATCTTTCCAACTCTTTATCTAGACTTGCAAAAGCTGCTCATTCCTGCACCTCACTCTGCTATGCATTCTCTCTGAGATGACCTCTATTACACCCCCTGCAGCCCACTCTTCCAATCTCATTTAAAAGCTATTTAGCCATGTCTCTGCCTAGTTACTCCAGTCTCTTTCCATTATCTGCAACTACACGACCTCTGCTGCCCCTGAGCTGCTTGCCTTAAAGGCAAGCTAATGAAATATGTAGCTTTTTAAGGGTCAGCAAACACTTCTTGTCATAATTAGGCAATTTATTTAGTCGAAGTTGATGAATCCATCTATACATTGAACAGCCTTTGGAGGGTTTGTAGGGAAAATACTGTCTTTCGGCACAATGTTAATAAATGGCACTTCTACCAGGCATTAGAACCACATTTGCCCAGGCTACTCTACATGTCATAGTCATTGAAAGCCGTGTTCGTTCTCAGATTTTTCATATTATTCCTGCTTTCAACCTATTGCAAAAAAATCCCCATCACATTCTCTGTTTTTTGCATCTGTGTATTTATTGCTATTCTGTTGACAGTATCTACTATGCACTTACTGGCACTATGTGTCTGCCAGCAAACAATGACAGCATGCTTGTCTAAAATTTTCCTTGCAATCTGGATTAATGAAAACTGTAGAATTGAAGATCATTGAAAATTATTTTCAAGAATGCCTTTTATATCTGGGGTCCCTAATTTAGGACTATTGGCAATTAAATATCTATGGTGTAGTTCCCATTGTGTTTGCTTGCCTGGTACTGACAGCTATGTTCAGGTTGGACAGCTGGAAGGTGAGACTGCTTTTCATCTGCTTCCGCTTCAGCACCTGTAAGTTGGACCTCTTAGTCAGAAAATGCTGCTCTAGGAAAAACAGGTACCTACAGAGGGATGGCTGAGCAAGTTAATAGGCTCATATGATGAGCTGTTTTCTTGTATTGCTTGTTCTCTCCAGGAATTGTGGCCGTGGTGGTGCAGCTGCACCAGAAAAGTGAATAGGGACAGAATGTGGGTGTGAGCACTAACCTGCTGTCATCCATATGATTTAATTATTACTGCAGCACCTGAAATTGTTTTTTACATTTATGGAAAGAAGAGGGAGTAGTGACTGGTAGGAAATTGATAGGGAGAGAAGACATGAAATATGACAATAAGGCAATACATGACTTTATTAAATATGTAAGGACAGCTACAAGGTTTTCTCTAAAGGCCTTAAGCACTTCTAAATAATAGATGAAAATATAACAAAATAATTTTTAGAAGAAGCATTAGAAACTTCACCTCTCTCCCTGTATATGCAGATATTTACACTGAATAGTCTTCAGATTCTTTTTTGCAGATTTGTCAGTAGTTTTTAACTACTGCATTGGTGTTCTGTCCTTTGAAGATAATCTGAAAACAGAAGTTGTATTTTTTCATATTTTGCCTTTTAAGTAGAAGAAATTATTCTTAGCTTCCTGAGTTCTTATCTGTGTTTTAGTGCCTTAGCTGCCACATCTCTGTTGTTTTGCAAAAATAATTTTAACAACAGTTGGACCCAAGATCTCACTGGAGTTGCCTCTTTTAGAGGAGATATCCCACTCTCTTCTCCCAGGGCTGCCAATGCATGTTACCCAGCTGCCAGTGTGGCTTGCCAGAGTGCTAGTGATCAGGGTCAGGGAAAAAGTAAGCTTAATTTATTGCCTCTTTGAGTAGATATCTGAAAGAGAGTAGGAAAGAGCCCATGTCCTTGAAGTGTAACTTCCTCACTATGAAGTATGCAAAAAGCTTACAGTGTTGTCACACGTGCCAAGGTGTCCATTGCAGGCACTCAAAGCTAAATGAGCTGAATCCCAGCATGACTGATTTGTGGCTCTGCTATTGTTAGCTGCCAACAGAGGCCCAAGGATTTTACCTTGAAATATTTTCCTTATGCCAAGATCAGAAAATGTACTACATTCTGCCAGTGTTCAAAATTAATTTTGCTTCTGGGAAACTTGAACATACGGGATGCTAACCAACTAAATTGTTTTTTTCCTCTGTTTGGAGGTGCCTGTGAAATCTGGAGCTGTCTAGATTTGACAGCACTAATTCTAGCACCTGAGATGTTCCTGCCTGTGAAGTTGAATTAGATGGTGTTTATAATTCATCACTGTCTTCCTGAGGAGGGAATCTCATAAACATTTGATGGCAGTCTTGGAAGTCACCAGGTATGTATGACTAGAATAACAGGAGTGGCTTCTGAAACCATGTAGCAAAGCAAACTTTGAAGTAACAGACGAGATTCCAAGTACTTCTGGGCAAGAACTATGCTTTTTTTACCATTACTGTGAGATTAGAACACCATCGTAAGAATTACAGTTCTTTTAGTGTGGTAAGCAGACAGGATCTAATGGGGGATCCAGGGTTGTGTTTGACACTGCTCAAGTACATAAACAGAAATTATTCAGAGGGACTAAG
The DNA here is from genome assembly GCF_049639895.1 of Pseudopodoces humilis. Classification (NCBI taxonomy): domain Eukaryota; kingdom Metazoa; phylum Chordata; class Aves; order Passeriformes; family Paridae; genus Pseudopodoces; species Pseudopodoces humilis. Next base: position 73,545,118 of record NC_142201.1, on the reverse strand, counting down.
ATGCCTGTCACTTAGCATATTGTAGGTGTAATTCCGTTGAAATATAAGACTGCACAATAGAATTTTAAATATAATTAATTTAATAGGTTGCCTCGTGACATTTGTATGTTGTTTGGGAAGGTATTATCCCCCCATTTTGGTGAGCTGGCCAGCCAGTCTTTCTACCCTCAAATGCTACTTCTTATTGTGACCTTTGAAAATCAGCAATCAGGGCTGTAATTGGAGATGATCACTTGGCGGAGACCAAGAAGGGTGCTGATGAAATGCTAGAGGATTTAAGGTCAAAACAAATAACCAGTTTCTTCCAAAAGTGAAAAGAGAGGAAATTCAAGAATCTATAGGCCAATTAGTGATGCAATTAATAGACAGATACAAAGAGAAAAGAGCTTGATTATTTAACATTAGCCATTAAACAAATCCATACAAAACTGCTATAATTTTTGTTCAGATAAAACCTCTACTTGGTGATGGGAACATGATGACAATTTCCATTACATGTGAAAGGTCAGTAATAGGAGGCAAGGGCCAAATTCCAGTGCTCTGTAACTATATTTATCATTGCCCTTTTTGTTCCTGCAATATGAGTAAATTTTGCATAAATTTCTTTCATTACTTCAGGCTCCATTAGGATGAAACACAGCTTTGCTAAGAATAATAGAGGGGGATATTTAGATTTGATTGCCACCTTTTAGAGTCACTGCAAGCTGCTAGGTATCCATTTAAGCTGAGAGAGGGTAAAAGCCTTTTGTTTGCCTACTCACTCCTGTGCCATGGGTTAGAAACAAAGCCATTGTGTCAGGATTGACAGATTCAGAGAAGGCTTGCAGACAGTTCTCCAGGAGATAACTTCACATTCAACAATGTTTGCTATTCTTTGGAACAATCCTTGAAAACAAAAAGAAAACCCGCCATTCATTGATCACAACAGTGAAATGGAAAATATTTTTGGAGAGGTTAAATTAGGGGATGAAATACATTATAAAACTGGAACCTGGTCTTACTTTCTCCTGGAATCTAACAGGCTAAGGCAAATACTGAGGATAAATGTACTGAAACTGTCCCTTTCCCTGTTGTCAACTTGCTGTCATAAAACTGTAGCCAAAAGATCCAATTTAATGAGCTTATGGGACAAAACTAACCCTTATCCTAATTTTTTATTTGGACATTCTCCTGCCTCCCCCCATTCATTTCTGGATGTATTTCAAGTTACTGACTCACTTCGTTATCTGTGGCACAGTAACTATCATGAGAACATCTTTTTGGGGCTTAATATCATCAGGAATGTTGATGTGACATTTGGGGTTTTTTTCAGACCATCCAATCTACTATGATTAATAGTCTTGCGACTATTTTTGTTTTTTTATTTGCATGGGGTTTTTTTCAGTTTGCTTGTGTTTTTCTTTTAAATAGAAAGTAATCCTTCAACTGATAAAAGTTTCGGACATATAAGTGTTTCAGCCCACCCTGATGCATGATATTTTTCTTCCTCAGCTGCAGTTCTTGTCACTTCCCTTTGTTGAAGTCCCTGAGGACTCACATCTTCAGGACCATGGTTTTCAAATTAGCAGATCCAGCACCTTGTGTAAAATGGGTTGTAGAAGTATCCCAAAAACAGCTTAGGAAAGCAAGTGGCTGTTGAACAACAGTGAACATAGTCCAGTTCATGAACTGGATAAACTCTCTGGAGAATCAGGGATCTTCAGAGGGAGGATATGGCCACCCATGACCTAGGCCATAGAGAGTGTCTGGTTCTTCTGAGACTGGGGGTGATGGTGTCCTACCTGATAGAAACACGCTGTGGCTGAGGAGCTGACTTGCCACCTGAAGCAGCTGCCAGAGGAGATGAGCAGGTTTAGCTGCATCCAGGAGTATTAACAGGGTCTGTACAGAAACCCTAGAGAGGCAAGAGACTGAACCTGCATCATACCAAGGAGAGATGGCCAGAAGCTGTAATGGCTCAGGAGTGGATGACAGAAATATGGAGGAGGTTGGAGACATGAGACTTGGAAAAAGAGGAAGGCTCCTACTCCATGTACAGACTGGCAAGGATAAACCTATCCCAGTTCCCTGGGAAGTGACAGAGGGAACAAACTTCATCATAAGGGGCTTCAGGTTTGATCAAACCTGAACCAAGGATTTGCACTAGGAAGAAGCAAGAAGGTAAGAGTGGTTGGGGATTTCCCTTTGAGGAAGACAGAAATATTCGCCTAACATCCACATATATGTGATCTATGTGCCATCATAGATCAACCCAACACAACAAAAACTCTGATCAGCAGAGGAGCAAGAGTTTGCATACAAGAATTTTAGAGGAAACAGGCATCAGTGATGTCTTAGGCACCTAAGCAGGCTAGGGGCTGTGTTTGTAGACTATCCTGTTAGAATAAGGTATCTGTATTTTACTGAGGTGAGTTTCATGCAGCTAGTATCCATTTTAAACACCCAGCAGCACTGGTCACAGTGTGCTGTCCTTCAGATGCCTCTTCCCCATGTGTTGTCAAAGTAAGTGGTTGTGCTTGTGGTGTGGGTTGTGCAGACACACTTCCTGAACAGAGCTGTGCGCTTCTCCAACATACAAATGAGAAGATGTCCTCAGAATCAGAGGGCTATATGCTAAAGGTCATGTCATGTCCTCTTTCTTAGCTGTCCAATGCATACCAGACAAATCTCACAAAACAACATAATGTATTTCTTGGATTTTTAGAGCTGAGGAATGTGACTTTGTTATCAGTGCAGCCACAAGCAGAATGTACAAAAGCCCTGGGAACATCTTGGAGAAATTAATTTGTCAAGGGAATATTGAAATCATAACAGCTCCCAAGGGAGTACCAGTCAACATTAAAGACTTTGTACTATGGCTAGCTGGTAGTGAGGATGGAGTTTAAGCTTTTGTTCTTCCATCCAGAGTGCACAGCCCTTTTAAACAAAATTGGTCTTCATATATATCACAGGATTATTTCCTATAACTTACTTTTTTAAACTTTCCATTCTTTCTTGGAATGCTGCATGTTGTAATTGCATACTTTCTCTGTAACCATGTGAACTCTGTTTACGTGAAATTGGTATGGAAAATTGCTCAGATGGTTTATCCCTTCCTGGCAAATACCTTTCACAGGATGACGCTAAGTAGGAAAAACTGATAGATTCCTCTTCTGCCTTATCTGGACCCTATCCAGATTTCTGTGAAGTGCCTGGAAAGATTCCTATCATTTTTCAGGGCACCTAGACCCTTAAAAGAGCTCTAAGGAAGGTGGACCACTCTCAGACTTCTGCTGTTCTCATAGTAAGTGCAAAACCAGATTTCTGTGAATGCTGAACATACTGTACAGAGTCTGTGAGCCTCTTTAGGGCTATTGCTATTTTTAATAGTTGTTGATTATATTCCATTTTTCTCCCTGAAGGTCCCAAAGGACATTGCAAACATCTGGTTGAACAGCAATCCCTAGATCAGGGAGTGTTTCAATCCAGCTGCTACCAAACAGAGGCATGGCAACTGCTTAGTGCTTGGAGGCAGGGAAAATGACAGCGTCTTAAACACTCAGACCTGCTGCTGTCTCCTGTACATTTTGAAAAGTCTGCAATATATTTTCCAGGATTTCATATATCAGATGCTTCAGCTGGAAGAAAAGAACATTTCTTAAAATCAAAGTGTTCATAAATCATAGAACAATGAGTGCTGTCCGTCAAGAACCTGAAATAAGGCCCATGGGCAGCAAATTCATCACTGGTCGTCTGTTCACCTGTGGCATTCTAGTGAGAAAGAACTGATCCTAAAGTATGTACCCAGATGGACCTGCCTCTCCTTGTTGGGGTGGCCTTGTATCCACCACTAGAACTCTGATCTTTTACATAACTCAGGACTTTATCAAGAGTTTATATTCATCTTAGAGAACTTGGTTGAGGCCTTGCTTTTAGAAAGCTCTCTTGTGTTGTTTTCAGGTGTTCCAGTACAAAAACCATCCCACTGCAGCTAATGCATTGTCCCAATAATTTATTATACTGCTTCTTAGAAGGCACAGCTCATTCTTGCACTAAATTTGGTTAATGTCTCCTTTCAGCCATGAGTGCACTGAGTATGCAAATCTCAGATGCCGTGTTTATGTGCATAAATCTGCTCCAATAATAAACTTTTGATGTCTGGCTTGCTTTATCTAGGGAAGAGATTATAAATCTGTTCTGTTTTGTTCTAATTTATAATGTGTTCTTGGAGTCCTGGTGTTAAATGTATTTAACACTTTGAAAAAAAATCTCTCCTAGCTAATGTGATTTTTCTAGATTAACTTTCGTCCATGAGTAAAGTTCGTTCCTTTCCTAAGATATCTGAACAGATTTATAGTGACTTTGTTATGTCTTTATAAGTAAACTGAAGAGAGTCTGGCCTTGGTCTCAAGCACATTGCACAGCCATGTGTTCTGTTAAATATTTAGCACTCTGCATGGCATGAGTTTGACTTGAGAAAATTGATTCCCCCTTCATCCCAAACAAATCAGGGAATATTGCTATTTCAGAAATCCAAGGGTGGGCAGGAGTGGGGTGCCCACAGTGCATATTTGTTTTCAAAGTCCCTGAGACGCACTCAGCGAGGCCTCCCCAGCTGTGTGTGCGTTGTCAGCTGTGTGAGGACAGGCAATGCCTTGTTATTTTATTCACAGAGGATAAACACAGCTTCTATGCAAGCCTAAGCAGGCATTAGGAAAAAAATCTTTACTGTGAGGGTGGCGAGACACTGGAAGACGTTGTCCAGAGAAGCTGTGAATGGCCCATCCCTGGAAGTGTCCGAGGCCAGGCTTTATGAGGCTTTGAGCAATCTGGTCTAGAGGAAGTTGTCCTTGCCATGGAGGGAAGGATTGGAACTAGACTGATAATTAAGGTCCCTTCCAACCCAAACCCTTCTATGATTCTATGATTATGGCAAATGACAGATGTAAATTAATAAAACTATTAGGCTTGTTCAGAAGGAAGGGGAAGCTCTTGACATCCTCACGGGGCTGAGTACCTGCAGTCCACCCAGAGCAGCTGGGGAACAAACACCTGGCTGGAGCTGCTGGATGGCTGGTAGGAAGCTGTAGATTAGCATAGATTATTTGTCCATGGAATGAGCAGTTGTGGTACACCTGGAGGACAGATCCAGCTCCCTCCCTGTGTGCTCAGAGTGTTTCACACATCTCTGTGGCTGGGGAATCCCAGCTGTGTATGCAGTAGCCATAGGGATGCGTGCAATTCTTGCCATCTATAATGTGTGTTGACAGGATGAGTCAAAACACCCATTCTGTTTCAGTGCTTTGTTTTATATATAACAGCAGGAGACATATCCACAGAGGTGTGTTGGTGCTTCACCATTTTTAGAAAGCAGACTCCCCCAGTTTCACAGGGAGTAGATATCTAAATGCCCTTGTAGTATGTGTAAAAAGGTCTGGAGGGAAAGTGGATAATATTTTAAAGCTCTTCCTACTCTCTCTTTGTTTTTTCTCTCCTTATTTCTATTGCATTCTTCTTAAACTACACACAACATTATTTTTTTTCTGAATTTGAATGAGTATATACATTATGTTACTGTTTTATAATATTATTGCTACAGAGATTATTTTGTCAAGTAAAATTGCCCCCTACATACCATGATGAAAATATAGTACATTTCAGAATTCATCTGAGTCAGATTTAATTTCTTGACAAGTTGTGCACTTAAAGTTATTTCATAAAAATTAAACATAGTGCTTATTCAATCATCTGTTGTAACCATCTGCTGCTGCTATGTTATTTTGATTTATCATCCTAAGCCTGGCAGGACCCCATCCTGTCCCCAAGGAAGCCAACTGCAATTTTATTATTTCCTTCACTCAAAGCAGGATAGAATCTTCATTCAATTTACTACCCAAGGTGAATTATAATGTAATCTTCTTTCACTACTCTGCAGTTAAGAGTTTATAGTTTCTACAGCAATGGCATTGTCATATTGGAAATCTTCACAAGTTCTATGCAAACATAACACCCCTGTCACAAGTATTTTTGCAATTGCCTGTAGGTTAATCATATTTTAAAATTCACAAGAAAATGTAGCACTTAAGTACAAATATTTGGAAGTGCACTGGGTTAAAGCCACTGATCTCCTTAAGATGCCATTTATTTGGCACTTCAGCCACCAGATTAATTAATGTTTCTTGAATAGGTATAGTTGGTTTACATTATATTCAGTTTACCTGAAGTATATTATCTTTTCTATTCTTATATCAAGTAAACCAACTACATATGACATAGTAATTGGAGTTTCTAGCTACTGCCTTAAAAATTTATCTCTAATATCTATACAAACTGTGATATTTTCCTTAAATCCTATTATTGCTGCACTCTAAAATTAGATAGGAAAACCTTGTGCTTGCAAGTGCAACCTGTTGAAATATGTCAGATAAGATGCTTCAAGACTAGCTGCTGATTTTCCTAATAAATCATCAGCAGGATGTTTTCTATTTATATATTTTTGAGAAACCCTCATTCATATGCACATACCCTCTTTCTATACAAAGAAGGATTATTTTTGAAACAAATGAAGCAGTGCTTCAACTATGCTTTAGGTGTAAGAAATACAGCTGTGTTACAGACATAAATACACAGACACTGGCTGTGGTTAACGCTCTGAAGGCTGAGTGGCTAAAGCTAATGTGGTGTCAAGAGAAATTCTGTGTATCAACCCTAAAGCAGATAACACTAATAATTGTCATCAAATGGATATGACCAAACCATGGATCTCACCTTGAATGACAGGAGCTGAATTCAGCAGGTTGCATCTAGTATTTGTAAAATATTTGGAAAGAAGGTATTTACAACAAAGCAGGTGCACCCCAGTTAAGGGAGGGAGAGTCGTTGTCTGACAGTGTGGTTTGGGGATCCCAAGGAACCTGCTCAGGAACTGCATTTATCACGCTTAGCCAGACATTCCACCTGCACTTCCAACTCCCTGTCCTCTCCCTGGGAAAACTTTATCTATTAGTGAAGTAATTGAAAATTAAATGAAAAAAAGACCAACCAAATGAAAGAAAAAATTATGATTTCTGAGTATGTTGATAAATCCAGAGAAAGGTCACGAGGCAGATGAACAACTTTTTCATTCTATAGAATTCTTTATTCCTAAGTGACCTCTATCTAAAATGGAAATAAGAGGTTTTTTTAAATTTTCCAAGCAAGCACTTTAAAATAAGTAAGCCTGTTGAAAAAAAAACCCAACAAAATCAAAGCAAACCTGCCTGTTCCTCCTATTTAGGAACCTGCTTCTGTCCACTGAATGTAAAGAGAAGACTGACGAGTAGAAGTTTTTGAACCCCAAAACTGAGGCATCTACATATTCACAGAACATGAAATTAAAGTGTGACACTTTCATAGGTTGTTGGAGATGCTACCTGTTTAATTAGGTTGGAATTAGAGATATTATTGGTAGATAATGTACTTTGATGTTCACTAATACAAAGATACCAATTCTGGTTCAGTAAGCCTCTATCCTGAAGTGTGCTGAAAACTGGGAATGCATACAAGGGTAGTTATGACTTCCTGCATTCCCCAGCTCTGCATTTTTCCCTGAGCACAAGTTTCTATCCCCTTGAAGCACATTCCTGACAACAGAGACGAGAGGAAAGTGCCTGAAAGAGCATGTGTTTGCCAGGGTAAATCATGTCAGACCCTAACGTGGCTGGGTTCCTGGACAAGGAGAGAGCAGGGAATGTGAACGGTAATTCACATCAACTTTGGCAAGCTTTTCGGAAACATCTCCCACAATATTCCTGTATTCATGTTTGGACACCACAGCCAAGCTAGGTGGGTAACTGTGTGGGTAAGAAACTGGATAGGCAAGATAATCAAAAGAAAAGTAAATACACACTGCAAAAAAAGCTAGGGGAAAAATAGTGGTTTTTTCTTCAGGTCTTTTTTTTCCAACTGGAACATGAAGGTGTGTCTGAAGCAGTATTTCTCTGGGGAGAGGCTTGGGGAGCTGGACTTTCACAGCTTGGAGCTATGGATCAGGGGAGAAGTTAACATCAGGCAGCAATGCCTATGTGTAGATCCTCAAGGTTCTGCAGCTGGGCTCATCGCAGCCGTGCAGGGCAGGAGGACAAGGAACAACAGCAGTAACTGAGGCAGGAGAGGCTCACCCTCAATATAAGGAGAGACCTTTCCCATGAGAGGACAGTCAGGCAAAGGCACAGGTTTTGAAGACTTTGTCCTTCGAGGCTCTTAAGCACTGGCTAGGAGAAGTTCTGAGCATTTTGGACTGGCCCCAGAGCTGAACCTGCTGCAAGCAGGAGGTTGGACCTCCTGAGATCCCTCCCTGCTGGAATTATCCTGCGATCCCATCATCCTCCACTGTTTGACATACAGAGCAAGGCTAAAAGGACCTTTTCTTTGACTTGGCATCATCATTCCAGTATTCTTCACTAACAAATGATGAAGAAATTCAAGGATAAAGGTATTTTTTTAAAGTAGCTTCTTCTCCTGGTTGGTTACTAAATCCATGCATCTTATTCCATGGCATTCTACCAAAACGCAGAAAAATATAACATTATTTTGCATTAATCACTTTTCTAGGCAATCTCAAAACAAAAGTTAATTGTTGTAGTGCAGTTTTCTTACACATCTTGCCAAGTGCTTGCTATTTACTCTAAAAAGCCATAGCCATGTAGAATATTAAAAATATTTTTTTTATTTCTCTCAAGAAAATAATTATATGCATCACTTCCAAACTATTTGAGTAGCAATAGGTACACATCAAAGGCCTTCCAGAATAAAACATCTGATGGTACCATGTTACCAATGGTTAAGAATTAGATACAAGCAACACACTCTTCTGATACATTTACTCAGACATTTTAAGCTTTTTTGAGATCTCTTTACTCCCTCTTTAAAAAAACAAAAACAAAACCAAAAAAACCCAACCAAAACCAACCAAGAAAATGAAAGGAAAAATCCTTCTGGCAAGAGAGTCACTGGCCTGCTGCTTGCATAAAAAAATGTACTTAGAATTTAGCAACTGTGAATGAAGAAGGACAGAAAGAATTCAAGCCCCAAATTGCTATTCAAATGTCAAGAAAGGCTGAGTGAATCTGAACTTTGGGCACATTACATAAATGAGATCTGGGAGTTGTTTAATCTAGGACAGTGAGAGCCATAATCATTTTTGTGTAAGTGGATGCAACTTCATTTCCATAAATGAAGCCAGAGCTGTACTCTTCCCAATCACCCTCTACATTACAGCCTACCTTAATGTGCTGCTTTTTATTTCCTGTTTTCTCTGTGGCCTTTGACAAATACTTCACCTTTATGAGTGACATTCATTTCACCTAATTTTGTCTTTTAAAAGTTGGGCATCTGTCACAGAGTTGGGCGTCTGTCATAAAATTCATTCAATTTATAGACAACAGAGATTATAAATTGAGCAATTGCTTTTTTTTTTCCCCCTGCAGTGGAATGCAGTTCAGAACTGTTGGGGAGCAGCAAGGACTCAAGCAGGCTGCTGTAGACCCTCCTCCCACCACACAGTCACACTACAGCTCCTGGCTGATCTGTCCTTGATGACAGTTGTTCTTTACACTGATTTTCCAGTTCTCAGCAAGAAATCTGAGCACTAAAAAATATTATTTTTCCAGCTTCTTTCATCTCTCAGCCCACAGAAGATGTTTTAACAGCTTTCCCATCACCTTCCCAAATGCATTTTCCTGCCCTTAGTGCCCAAACTCCAGATTTTCCTTTCCAAAAGCGTTGTCTTACCCCAGACACTTTAAGAGATAAGTTTAGATTTTAAAACATCATGACAATCAGAACCTTTCACTTCAGCATAGAATCATAGAACTAAAAAATAATTTGGGTTAGATGGAGCCTTTAAAGGTCATCTAGTCCAACCTTCCTGCCATGAGCACATCTTCAACTAGATCCAATTATCAAGAGCCCTATCCAACCTGACCTTGACTATTTCCAGGGATGGGGCATCTTGACAACTGTCTTGGCAACTGTTCCAGGGTTCCACCCCCCTCATTGTAGAAAATCTCCTTATATCAAATCTAAATCGACCCTCCTTCAGTTTAAAATTGTTGCCCTTTGTCCTATTGCAACAGGCCCTGTTAAAATGTCTGTCCCCGCCTTTCTTGTAAGTCCCCTTTATATATATGCTATTCCTAATTTAATAGGAAAACACCACTGAAATACAGGAAAACTATCAAGAATAAATATTTATCAAGCCTGACCACTGACCCTTCAGATTTATGTGTGTCAGATGTTAAAGGAGAAAAATTTATGTCCCCCTTTCCCTGCCGAGAAAGATTCCACAACAGAAGGCAAGGAAACACTGGGGACAGTCTGTTGGAATCTATCTATTATGGAGTCCCTCATGTGAAGAATGAAGTGGGTGAAGCTTTTCCATGAACCACTTGGAGAAGTTTCCCAGTGGCAGGCTCTGTTCCTCAGGGTGGATTTCAACAACGTGGACAACTACAAGACAGAAAACACAGGATTATGCAGGCACCACAGGAGGCTGCTTTTCTTCCCTCAGGCACATCCCAGGGGGAACACTCAGGATAATGGTCTACCTGACCCCTGCTCATAATCAAGGGATAGCTGTTGAGCCTGGTGGCAGCCAATGACACAGTATTCAGACGAAACTGAACAAGAGAAATGTACTAACAGAGTTGAAACCTGGGTTGGAAAAGAGACAGAGCTCATTCCTACCAGGCACTTCAAAGTAGAACCACTTACCAGGATTTGTCAGTTCATGAGATACTGCAAGGCAGTCAAGTCACTGAAAATCACTGCATGTTTTTTCATTAGCAGGCATTCAGCCAGGCTAAGTGACATCAGCCTGTCTCTGAGTTAAGTGCGGTGTTTTTCTCCTTGTGGTGTGGGGCAGACAGACTCACAGTGATGCAGTTATTAATGTCCCAAACCTTTCTCTCAGTCAGAGACTGCCTTCCTCTCCATGATGTACAATAACTAGCAATGCCAGGCACCAGCTTGTTTGCACCTAAGGAACATCAGAGATGTGTGCTACATATAGGTACCTTACAATGTCAAATAGTTATCCCTCTAAAGCTTTTTTTAAAAAATATTTTCAAGCATTTTATTTCTTTCATGTTGATTCAGTGATTTAAGATGTTAGAAGTATGAAAATCAGACATACACAATAACATTTTAATAGAAATTTCTTTTTATATATCTATATCTATATCTGTATCTAGATATATATAAAAGCAGTGTACCATTAAGCTATTACCCTTTGTGCATTGCAATTTGCTCCTTTTAAGTGTACTTTCACAGTGATTGAAGTTAATGATTGAATTTTCTGCTTTAATTACATGTGTCAGAAGTAATTTATCAACAGGGAAGTAATTAATCTGTGCTTTAATAAGCGATAGCTCATGTGATCTGTAAAGGAATTTTTAGTCTGCTTTTCTGCCCCTTGGAATTCCCAAGGATATTTTAGAGGAGATTGAATGAGAACCATATTTTCTTAAGTTACTCATTACAAGTTGTTTTTGTGATGTAGCTTATTAAAAGTGGCAATAAATCAAGACATTTGGATAAAAGTCAGATAAACTTTTTCTCAAAACACACACACACAAAATGGTTTAAACTTCTGAGTACCCATCAGCTGAAAAAGATTTCACAAAGAGCAATGTTACCTGCAAAACAACAATACTGTTGAGTGTTATAGTAATTTTTATTTGCAGAAGTGAAATAAGGAAGTCATACCTTAGAATTTGAGACAACTATTCCAAGCTATAGGTTAGTCTGATTCATTAATAAGGTTAATGATAACTTTGCATTGAAGACACAAGACACCCAATGAAAGCCAGTAAAATGACAAAGCTCACCAGGATTACAGCTGTATTTCACCAAAAACAAATAGGACTTTTGGATTGTAAAAGAGTAATAAATTAAGGGTTTCTATAACTCACAAATGTCTTTAAAATAGAATGGCATCATGCTAGGACATTCAATAGAGCTGGCTAAAAAACAAATGCAATGAATGTATCAGGCATAATTAGTAATGCTCTGCCAACGAGTAGATGCACTTCTTAGAACAGTGGCCTACTTGTTTGCTTAAATATTTCAGTGTCACCTTAAAATAAAACCTTAGATTTGGCTGAAGGAGTATTTTGACAACGCATTTCTAACACTCAGCCAAACTATAGAACATTGTTTTATATCACTTGTTTGCAAAAAGCACTTATAAAATATGTCTTCCTTGAAATTGCTTGTCAAAATATGATATTGAAATTAAAAGGACACACACTGTATGGACATATGTGAAAGAAAAATGATGAGGGAAACCATAATTTTGGAAATGCATACTTCAAATTTATGGAAAAAATATTTAGAGGACATCAGACAAAACAAACCTAGTTGTTCTAATGTCCTCTTAATTGAGCATACTGAGTTCTATACATAGTGTTTCATGGTGTAATAATTTTTTTTTTCTGAGTCATTAGATGTCAACAAATTCATTTATAATTGCTTACATAACTACTAAACATTTAATGAAGTTTAACAGTAACAGTCACTTAGACTGAGATAGGACTGGAAGTAATTCACTGTTTTTCATGCACCAGTCTCATCTTTTAAAAATTCCAGTCACTGATCATAAGCAGTGATGATTAATGCGTGCAATCCAGAAAACAAAACACAATCAGCAGACAGCAAGTAGTCACTATTCCTCTAGAAGTGGAAAAAGCAAGAAATTAACGGAAATATATCTGTGAATAAGAAAATCAAATGTAAAAGAATGACTAGATCCCCTCTCAGAGAAAATTACTGTGTGTGAGAGGGGGGTAAAATCAGATTCCTGCACAGAAAGCGCTGGGGTGCAAACCCAGGCTCAGCAGGGTGGTGAGTTCTGCTGTGAGAGCAGGGTTGACTGCTGTAGGATATGTCCCATGCAGCCTATCCTCACGTTGTGGCAGATCATACCACATCATGATGTCTCTTCATCAAAATATCACCTGATGTTTGTAGCAGACACTGTTGAGAGAAGCTCTTGTGCATAGTTTGCTGAGTAAACATCCTTGTCATTTTATTACGTGTTGCCATGTGTTGTGGCATGCATGGGCCAGGCTGTTCCCTCATCACAGAGAGCACTCTAACCAAATCTGAAAAGTCATGGAAAGCTCATTCAGCATGTGTGGGTTTTTTTACAGGTATTCAGAGATCTACAACATGCTCAGTTTGGCTTCTAGAGCAAGATGCTTCTTGGGAAAGGAGAGAGGACAAATTATTTCCCTCTGAGGAATCTGACATTGGGGTTCCTCTTCTCTTCTCCTTCTGGCAGCCAGGCTGTGCCACATTCAGCCACCAAATTTTAGATGAAATAAATTGGTTCTCATTTACTGTATCTTCCACAGTAAAGAGTTGAAGCTGTGTTTTGCACAGACACATAAGTCATTCCTGTTCCTTAAACACTGACTACATTCAAAACATGAGATGGATGTCCAGAGGAAGCATGGTCTGTTAGAAACTTCAGTTGGTTCCTTCATGATGTAAGGCAGTCTTTGTCCAGCCTGCCCTAGCCTGTGCCTGTACACACCCTCATGCAGATAAGAAGGCAGCATTTGACTCTGAGTTCCTCCCAGTGTGTAGACACTGAGGCTGTATCTCTCAAATCCTACCCAACACCCTCACTCCAGGATTTTCCTTTTCTTGTTGCACAGAAGCACTGAAATCAATGACTTCTTGAAGCATTGACAAATATGACCCCTTTCAAAACCCTGCTGAAAGATCCAAGGATTTCAATGTCCTTTTAAGGTTGCCTTATCTTAATCTAAAGACAATCCTGACCAGGGGTGTCAGCCATACAATAGCCAGATCCT